>NC_090660.1:39497786-40712786 GCF_013368605.1 Nyctibius grandis
AAATAAATGTAGATGGCCACAGAATCACAGAACAGTTGAGGTTGGAAGGGCAGTAAAATTAAACCAGAACTGCTGGAGACCTGCAACAGAAAAGGCAGCTTTCACAATGGAATAGCCTATATTATAAGACCTTCCAGCATTTGGCTATGTTTTTAAGTGTTCATTGAAATATGATGTAAGCTCAAGATCATGGCCAGTCTCACTGATAAAAACCCTCAAAACATCCCATTTCTGCTAAGTAACTAACTTCTCACATAGAAGGAACAAGAAGGGACCACTCCAATTCCCACCCCTGCTCAGTACCAGACAGACAATTCCCTTAGTAGTGCAATGCAACGAGATAACTTAGTGCATAAGTGAACAAAATGTTCACAATCCCATGGGAAGCTTCTGAAGTGGACACCAAAGTTGTAATAAGCTTAGTTACATTTCATATAATTACCTATGGGTAGTACAAAATGGGAATTATGATCCAGAAATTTCACACTGGTCTTTAAAAAAAGAAAATAACAACTGGGGAATAAACAAAGTTTATCATTTAAGCAAATACTTCTCAATAACTATGAAGTTAGCTATATTTTCAGAATTGCATAATGGTATAATCAGCAGAATCCAAAATGCTGCCATTAGATGTTTGTCTAACTGTTTCTTAGAAGTATTGAATGATGGACAAATCTGTATTTATTTTGGGTTTTGCTACAGTTTTCCCTATATGCACCACTGCAACTAAAAACATACGACTCCTGTCTTCTAGGTTTACAAGCAGGTACACCTGCCTGATGTGATATAATACACAAAAGGACAAAGATTGTGAAGCTGAGAGAGATGGAGAGATTGTTCCTTCAACTTCCAAGCCCCATTCTATTTCTTTGAGTTGCAAATTGCTATCAAGTCATTCATCCAAACATAGGACAAGTTTGAATATGAGGTGATTTCAGAGGCGTTCTACATATCTGTGCCTAACTGGACAGAAATAGTACGATCATTTCAGCACCACTAACAAAACTAAGAGAAGAACTCTCAGCCGCTGCAGACTGTGATGGATGTATGAATACTGAAGCTGACAGGCCAGCAAAACAAACTGACATGAGCCAAACCAAACTACATGTGCAGATGATCATATACCCTTTCTTCTTCCTAAGACTGCTTGCATGCCAGTTCTAAGTACAGGATGGATGGACCAATATTTATAATAATCTATTATAAAATCTACATAGATGCTTGCTTCTCAATATACATGCTGGATGACACACATGGTATGCCAGAACATACATTATATGCAGAGAAGCCCAGACTAACAAATTTCGGATCCTGATTGCTGGCTGTTAGACCTTACTAGCTATCATTTAATCAAAAACATACTGAAGTTGCGTTGTTTTGCTGTACACTTTAAGTTATTGGATCTTCAGCAGTAATTCTGGTATCAAGGCTGGCTGGTATTTGCCAGTATCCCTGTGCTGATGGAACAAAGCAGGAATAAAAGCCAAGAAACTTTGCAGACCAGGGGAAAAACATGACTTTGAACACAGAATACCTCATTGTTCCTCTACATTCCTAAATATGCTGCACTTCCTTACAAAAACAGATTCAACAGATTCAACAAGTAGCTCTCAAGTACTCCACCTCGTACTTGAGAGCAGCCTTGCAAATAGCTCTGCTTCTCTACCCTCTGCCAGCTCCTGCTTTAGTATGGAGTATTTCAGAAAGTCACTAGCTTTTTTTTTTGTTTTCCTTTTTTCTTTTTTTAAAGAGAACCAAAGATCATAACTTGTCCTTATGCAAGATCTGTATGAGCTACAGAAACTCAGCATCTGCTAGCAGCTGCTGCCTCAAAAATCAAGAAAGCTCAGCAGTGTGCACTTCTGTGTGAAAGAAACCATTTTATTTTACTTGCCTAGGGCAGAAAACCATGTTCCTGAGATACAGTAAAAATCCTGCCAATCAGCTGTTTTGTCTTATCCCTGCATGAGGCAGTCACTCCCTGGCCCTTCTACTGACAATGGGCCACTATTTTGGAAATAATTTTTTTTTTTTTTTTTTTAATATACTATTAGTAGCTGAAAACATGCAACTAAAGTGGTAACACAAACCACAAATTTTTACAACAGATACAATGGCTGGTATTTTGTGCATTCAGTATTTTTGAGAAGAATTTATAGCATAAATAACTAAACACAGTGCATAGCAATGATAAATACCATGATTAGCATATGCTATGTTACAATAGTCACATACATGTGTATGTAAATATGTAATAGTTCTTCCTACGAATTTACCCTGCCATCAGTTCCATCAGTCAGAGATGAACAGCTGCTTCATTATTAAAAAACAAGCAAAACAATTGCAGAACATCTGTTAAATATTTTACATCACACCTTTAAAATATTGTACTTCTCCACAAAAACATAATTATTCTCTGTAAAATGCATAAGGACAGCAATGTAGAAGGGAGGTTTCTAATTGTTTTTTCATTTTCACTACAATAGTCTTCAGCATTAGGATCACAGAGTGTTTTCCTCTAAACAAAGTTAAGAATATACATAGATTTTCTTTGCGTTTTCCGATTTCACGTTCCGAACAGTGCAGCCTAATAAAAAAATTAAATAACCTATTTGGCCCATAAGAAACCACCTACAATGATTTTTGTCTAGAAGATAGTCCTTCACTTGTACATCAGCATTCACACACTTGGATATCTAACATATACAGTTGGTATACTAGCTGGAATAGCAATCAGGCCATGAACAGACTAGAAATTTGTTCACAAAAGACTCCTTAAACAGAGTCAGAAATCTATCTACTCAATTTAAATGAAAAAGAAAGTAAAGTCTTAAGTCAAGTGGAACACTATTTCATTATTCCATTTTTAGGCTACTTTTCAGACACAGAAGCCACTTGTCTAAAACATAAGTGTCATTTTAACCTGTTTTTACAGACATACATACAAACAAATTTTGAATATAAGCTTTTACTGTAGAATTAAGCACAATATCATGTATTCTGATACTTCTCAGAATGCACTGGTTTTTTTTTTTTACTGACCTCAATTTCCACAGAATTGTGCAACTGACACAAAGTAAGCCACAGAATTTCTAACCTAAAAGGGGAAAAAAAAAAAAAAAAAAGGAAAAGGATGGAGGAAAAAAATTACATGTAGTGAAACAGTAGCACATTATGCTCCAAAGTCTGCAAGTAACATTCCTACGTGTAGGTATAATCATGTCCACATAAAACCAGAAAAGATCTTTGAGAGTACTTCTATACATTACATTCTGTAAGGTGGAACAAAAGCAATTTACACTGAAGTTGCATCTTAAAAGATATCCAAAAGCAGGAAGACAAACAGTAATATGATATACAGGTACTAAGCCATACACTAAGATATGATGTATGCATAATGTGTAAAGAAAGGGTAAGTCTGTTTCAGGAAAATGCTGCATTCAGCATAGAATTGGCAAGATTAATTATAACCACTAAGATTTTATCATGACCTTGGTTTGGAATCAAAGTTCATTATACTTCAGAAGTCTGTTAATGAAATGCAGTACATGTGTTTTAGTAGCCTAAGACACAAGATAAGTGGAATCAACTTGACCTTAGAAAGCAGCAAGATTCAAATCCAGGAAAGAATTTAGTAAACCTAAATTAGGGAGCAGCATTAGTAGCCACATTTTATACAGTATCTAGGTAGTTAGAGCAGTCAGTCATTGTGAGGGGAGGGCTGGTCAAAATCCCCTTAGGTAGATAAAGTGCAGTTCCTAGAAGCAACACCCTACTCATTTTGCTATACACTCATTCACAGCTGCAACACATTTTTTTTCCCCTTCTTTCCTACTGAACTTGCAACACATGAAAGCAAAGAAAAGGAGCAACAACAACAGTGGAACTTGTGATTTGAAGTTTACGTCACTGATGGGAAATGTGAAAGACTGGTTTCTAGGTCCTTGACAAGAGCATTAAAAAAACGCCAGTAAGTTAACAATTCAACTTTTCTCTCTACCAAATCTCTGTAATCCTCAAAAGATTAAATCATAATTATGAATATCAATTTAAAAAACTGATAGAACCTGTACCTAACTCAAGTCTGATGCTGATAGAACCTGTACCTAACTCAAGTCTGATGTAGAGAAAATTTAAGTTGTATGCTATAGTCAATTCTTGTTTTCATGGTAAAGTCAGTTGATCTGCTTTGAATACTGTCAAACTAGTAAAAACATTACTTTCCATAAGTGGAAGAAAGTGCATATGTTTCCATGTGACAAATTTTCAATCCATTTTAGAGGCTAAATCAATTTCAAACAAACAGAATACTCCTGGATACAGCAACATTTCCAGATTAAATTTTGGCTAACACTATGACAGAAGAAGAGAGGCATTTGCTGAGAAAGTGAAGACTGTATCAGTCTTAACAGTATTTTCTGGAAGACATCAGAAATACATTTTAGGTCGCTCAGGAGAATTAATTCTAATTAAGTAAAGCTGTAATTTAAACTGACCCAGTGAATTTGCATAACATCATATGCTGCCTCAGATTCTGATTCAGCTTTAATTTAATTTAACTTTATTAACAGAGGTCAGCACTTCCAAATAAGGGTTTTCTACACATGAAAGTGATCTGAGGCAACACACCTACAAGTTCCTTCCCTCTTCTTCCTCCTTCCATGTGTTCTTGACTCCTCAAGGTAGGACACAAAGCTGGAAGTAAGCTACTCACCTCTCTCCCCTCTGGCCGAGTTAATTTGCTAGATGAACTGCAGTGCAAACGCAAGGGAAGAGGTAGGAGCTCACAAGGAGAGAACAGAAATCCCTGCATGCAGTAAATGCTGCAGTACCTACTTACTTTAGACACTATCATGGATTCATCCACTTCCAATGCTATGACTTAATTGAAAGCTGAACCTTTAAAAGTTGATTTCCTCAAGTCTCCAAATCTAGACGTGTCCTTAATTAGACCCGGTTCCCAGTCCATTTGAAGGTGCAAAATTAATTGACAAAATTCTAAATTACTTGAATCTTGTCTAATCCCAATGGTTTCCTCATTACTACTAAAATACAGGATCTCAGGTGGGACATTCAAATCAATAGTTCCCAAGGAGGAGGCTAATGGCAAGCCATTAACCAGAGAATCCAACTTCCCTTTACTTAGGGTTCAAAATTTCTTGTTTTGATCTTCATCTAAACATTTCAAAACTTCTACTCCAACCTCAACATGAAAATAATGCTATAAAAAAATCATTTTCTTAAACAAGAAAGAATTGCTTCATTTAGTATTTTACATTACATGAATTTGCTCAGGAAGCTCTAGAATAATCAGAGAATGCTTTGGGTTAGAAGGGACCTTAAAGATCATCTAGCTCCAACCCTCCTGCCACAGGCAGGGACGCCTTCCACTAGACCAGGTTGCTCAAAGCCCCATCCAGCCTGGCCTTAAACACTGCCAGGGAGGGGGCATCCACAGCTTCTCTCTGGGCAACCTGTGCCAGTGTCTCACCACCCTCACAGGAAAGAATTGCTTCCTAATATCTAATCTAAATCTACCCTCTTTCAGTTTAAAACCGTTACCCCTTGTCCTATCACTACATGCCCTTGTAAAAAGTCCCTCTCCAGCTTTCCTGTAGGTGCCCTTCAGGTACTGGAAGGCTGCTCATAGGTCTCCCCAGAGCCTTCTCTTCTCCAGGCTGAAGAGCCCCAACTCTCTCAGCCTGTCTTCATAGGAGAGGTGCTCCAGCCCTCTGATCAACTTTGTGGCCCTCCTCTGGACTTGCTCCAACAGGTCCTTCTTACGTTGGGTCCCCCAGAGCTGGATGCAGTACTCCAGGTGGGGTCTCACGAAAGCGGAGTAGAGGGGCAGAATCACCTCCCTCGACCTGCTGGCCATGCTGTTTTTGATGCAGCCCAGGATATGATTGGTCTTCTGGGCTGCAAGCGCACATTGCCGGCTCATGTTGAGCTTCTCATCAACCATCAGCCCCAAGTCCTTCTCCTCAGGGCTGCTCTCAATCCATTCTCTGCCCAGCCTGTATTTGTGCTTGGGATTGCCCTGACCCACATGCAGGACCTTGCACTTGGCCTTGTTGAACTTCATGCGGTTCACACAGGCCCAGCTCTCAAGCCTGTCAAGGTCCCTCTGGATGGCATCCCTTCCCTCCAGCGTGTCAACCGCACTGCACAGCTTGGTGTCATCGGCAAGCTTGCTGAGGGCACACTCAATCCCACTGTTCATGTTGCTGACATTTTGTTTTAAAAAAATCGAAGTTGTATTCAGGAAAGATAATGGAAGCAGTATCTCCAAATTCCCTGAGTGTGACGACTGTTTCCATGGGACTAGACCAATTTCAAAAAATAGCCATACAGATTTTATACAGAAATACACCAAATCAATTTGCAGGCAATAAAATAGGTAGAGCAGAAGCAAGTAGTTTTACTTCAGGTACTTGGCTAAAAAAAATCTGAAATAAAAACCTAAAATCCATTCTGCAAACCACCAAAATCATAGCAGCAGGAGTACACCGTTTACACCTGAATTACTCTAACTGAATATTATCATAATTAGGGAATAATAGCTAAAAACCACAAATTAAACCCAAAGAATAAACCAATAACTAGCCATTACTACTTGACTATATACACCTATAAGTCATGTAAATAAAAACTAATGAAGGAAAACATTCACGAGACAAAAAATAAAACATAAACCACTTACGCTCCTGGCCCTTGCCATGTCCATGTGATTGTATCCTAAGAAAAGAAGCATGACAGTTGCAATTAATTATCGTATTTCAAACTTTTGTTACATTACAGATAGTATAACTATTGACATAGGACTAAAAGGTTTCCATGGAAACTTCAGTGCCCTCTTTGTAAAAGTTCTTAGCCTCAACAGGAATCAGCCTTTTATGTAGCTAGGATATATCCAGTAACCCAGCTTTTAAACACAGAATATCTATATTCATAAAACATTTAAAGATCCAGGGATTCTTCAAATGCTGTTAGCCTTGGAAAAGAAAGTTATTTACTGTAAGCTGATGTTCCTCAATATACATAGTCTATGTGTAATTTTCCTAACTCACCCTTCTCGACAGGGTGTCCCCTCAAGCGTCCTTACACTTTACTTGGACCTCCCAGCGCTAGGTATCAACACTCTGTAACACTTTTGAAGTGTTTGGGACCTGTGGAGATGACTAAAAGGAAGTCTGCTCGACCGACGTGAAGCAGTAGGACGAGTAAGACCTTAAGTCTTACCTCAAACAGTATTTTTCTGGTTGCCTTTACTCATAGGCAGCATACATCCACCTGCCTGATCCAAGAATCAAAAGGTACATTATAAGACATCTAAACCCACCAGTTTACTCTCAGGCAAGACCAGCAGCACTTTTAGATGTCCGAGATGAACAGTGTGTGATAGACTAAGAGAGGACAAATAGCAGTGAAAGAAGTGAACAAGATGCAAATAGCAAAAAGGGAACAGAGACCTGGAAAGGAGTACGTAACAGGTGACAAGAAGGAGTATGACAGTAAAGGTCATCACATTCTTAACTGTAAGACTAAGAAACAGCGTAGGAAAAAATGCAATACTTGGAGATGAGATTTAAGCATAGAATTAAGAATCTAAAAACCTGAAAATTAGTTCCAAGCTACTATTCTGACCAACTGTGAAAAAAATGTACAAGTCATTAATGGAAAGACAAGAGGACTCTGTAAATTCAGGTTTCTAAAAGACCAGATCAGAAAGGTATTTTTATCAACCTACTGAAAATGTTCCAGTTCAGTTCTACGCTACCATCCAAAACCATTTTAGGCAGTTTAGGTGATCACACATCCCATGATCTTGAAAAATCAAGTTAAACTCATGTTTTAATTACCATTTAGAGCAAAAGGCTGTTACAAGTACAAATGAAAGAAAGCAACACATCAATAAAAGGTGAAAAATGCGATTAATGTGATAAATCAACAGCTTGGAGCAAGGTCAATATATCATGAAGGACTACTAAAAATTTAGATCTTTACTTTCAACAATTATTTCAAAATCAAACAAAATATGACAAAGAATGATTCTATCTCTAGCAATCAACATAAGTGCATGAAAATAGACTTCTCCATGTAGTGATCTTGTAGAACTTTAATGTCTATAGTTTTACTGTTAAACTGTTCCTGGCAATTTTGATGTCTCTGATAAGTCACTGCAAGTAAATACTGCAAGTAAACACGTTATGGGGTTTGTTTTTTCCACAAGGAACTTTCCTTTACAAACCCTGACCATTGAAATGTAGACAGCTGATAGTTTCTCTAATCAGAGACTAGATCTGCCATATAGAACAACACCACAGCACTACATATATCCAACTCAGCTCTCTAAATTGCAACAGTGCAGAAGGAGACACAGAAAAAGTGAGATCTATAAAGGTACCTGGCCTGGGCAATAGATCACTGAACAGCAAATAGGTATTTTCAGAATCCAGCCATTGTGCTGGCTAGCTGGCAAGACAAACTCAAGCCACGTATCTATCAACAATCCTGCAAGAAATTCCCAAAGTGAATGTCACAGCAGACATGCATGCTTTTTCTCATCGAGAACATCAGGATGCAGCAGGGATGATGGCTAGAAATGCTACGTAGTGGAAAACAGGAGGCAGACCTATTTTGTAGGAGGCTCCTGCCAGCATACCCAATATTTTTATGACAAAAACAGCAAGCAGAAGACAGGAAGTGGTATCTTCCATACCTAGTTTAGATACCTCTTATATTTATCACAGCTACCAGCTTGTGCTTATGGACAGCATTCACTTTGATAGCATTCTGAGTACACTTTGAAACTTTTCTATCTAGATAATGAATCCTTTGAATTGTGTGGAAGTACGTCTTCCATACAATTTGTATTTGACACAAGAAGATACTGAGAATCATGCCAAGCTTCAAACAGCAGATTGGCTGTGTTTTTACATGCTCAGTCAACCCTAATACACCAAAGCTGCAGAAGAGATGCCGTCAAACCTCTTACCAAATAGCACAGTTACCTGTGGAAGACACTTGAATGGCTCTGTGATATTTAAACAGGTATATAGCCTTTCATAATTACCAGCACTCTGACAGAAAATTCAAATGAAGGAAAAGCGGTATACACGAACAAAATTAGTGTAAAAATTAATTGCAAAAAGGATTGCTATAGAACCTATGGACAGAGACATTAGAACATTTATTTTAACTAGAATATAGATAATAGCTGTCAAGCATCCAATAGGCAAAACACTACCAAACTAGATAAACAGAAGCAAATTTTGAATTTCAGGTCTACACAACACTTTAACCCTTACAATTTCTTTCTGCTCATGCAGAAAGCAACATGCAGAGGAGCAACACACTAACATACTACTCCTAAAGAAACACTGATAGAGGACCAGAGGCATCATCTACTGCAAACAATCACAAGCCCAAAGAAGAAAGGTATTCAGGGGGCAACCCTGACTAGAGAGAGAGTTCTTCATGGCAACCAGAACTAGATGTATTTGCTAAAAAAGAACCGAATTTACATCATCACTTTTGCCACGTTTCAGTCCATGGCAGAACAGCAGTACTTTCACTAGTTCTTGAACAGAGTACAAGGAAATAAACATGTAAGAGTGCACACACCTGCTACATTCACCTTAGGCTCTGATCTCGAAAAGCCTCCCAAAAGAGTCAGGTGCACTCAAGTCCAAGACTGTTCTCATTTGTACTGTGGAACTCAGAGCTCTGAAGGTAAATCAGAGCAGGCAGATCAAGCTAAAACAGTGGGGCGACTGCACACTGCATATCTGGAATTCACTGGCTAAACAGAGATCTTAATAAGAAATTCCTTTCTAAACCTAAAATGATAATATGCAGCGGTCAAACAAGACAACCAATAGGAAGCCAGAGACAAAGTTTGCTAGAAATGCTGTCTTAGTGTATGAAAACCAATGTTCTCTCCCTATTGTTCTTACTTGCTACCTAATTCTTAGCTGCATCCTAGCCAAAATAAACGTCACCTTCATGAATCATATCACACTCCTCCTTCCTCTCCTAATCCTAACTTTGCTGCAACTCTTCTGCAGCCCCCCAGTTAACCTAAAAATCAAAGAGTAATTATCACACCCCCACCCCATTAATGCTTACTGGAAGCAGACCACAGGAGATTAAATGACTCAGTAAGGCACTGAAAACTATTACCATTTAGCTAGTTGTGTTAATTTGTGACTAACATCCCCACAGGCAGGAGGTGCAGAAGCATCTTCCAGCAATAAACGATACTAAGAAAACTCTCCAGCACACACTGCAGTAACAGGGAGCACATAGGAACACAGATTCTAGACAGAAATTGACATCTGTCTTGTCATTTGTACAGTATTTCTTATGACAACCTTAACCTTCAGAGTGCTGTTTAGGAGTAACCTAATAAAAGCAGAAACATTCAAACAGTCTCAGTTATGACTATTTATATTGTTAGAGGCTTAAGAAATACATACTTAGCCAATATGCATTTATTAATGCTTTCCAAATTTCTAAACCTGATTACCTAACCTAAGACACTACAGAAGTGCCAATGCCCCTTATTGGAAGAGGAAAATGCCCCTTATTTCCAACTACAATACAAGCTGAACTTACCAGTTTGTTTGGGTAACGTAAAACCACTGGCTGCACAGGAACTCCAGGAATAAACGCTCCTAGAAGGCACACATGACACATAATTACTTTATAGTGCATTTTGGTACAGAAGAAATTTATTGCAGCAAAGAAAAAAATTATGCATTTAATGGGCTGATAGGCACAGGAATTAGTTGACAGTGAAAAAATAAGATCTGAAAGTAGCCTCAAAAGTAATCTAAAAAGCAAGCACTGGAAAATGACAATGTATACCCAACTTTTCAGGAGATAAATAATTAAGAATGCTTGCTTACACTCTTTAAATTATCATCTCCCACTTATATAAATTGTCATGTACACAAGTCAAAGCCCAGTACCAAATTCAGCTGTTAAAGGATTAAAAAAAACATATGAGTATGTGCAAGAGAGTTAAGTCAATATATTCCCTGTGGTCAGCAGTAATTTCTGGTGAAGAACCTATGCAAAAGAAGCTTTCTATTTTTAGCTGAGCAACACTGATTTATAGGAAATTTATAACCTCTGAAATAACAGAAGTTATTATGTAAATTCTATTCTGTAGCTACGGAAAATCTAATAGTTAGAAAGTATTGAACTAGAGCTATTGTACAGAAGCATTGCTTGTTTCACATGAAAACTACAGTTCTGATAAGTAAGTAGCACAAGCGTCATTTGCTAATCATTTTCTTGGTTTCTAGCACAAAGATGGGCAAGCATGATAACTATCTTGCTCAAGATTTCTCTAAACATCTTTTTATTGTGAAAACAATTAACAAAGACAGTTTCACTCAAACTATGCTATTTATAGCAATTTACTAAGTTCTGCCTAATATTTTGATTAAAATTAAGAACCAAATGATGGAAGTACATTGTATTCTTAGCATTACATTTGCTTTACTTCTTTTACATCTGGGCAATTATTCTGTAACTGCTAATGGAGTATAAACATCTTTAAATTAAGGTTGTCTGAATGGGATCCTGCAGAGATTTGGTTCTTGGCCCAGTGGTACTTTCTATTCAGTCTCCAAGAACAACAGCCTAAGCAACTTTTTAAAGAATCCAAAGATGACAAAATCCGAGTGGCAGACGACAACAGCACCATTTAAACAAAACTAGACTAGCTTGCCCTGTATGAGTAGCTTGCACAAACACAAAACCAAAAAACCGTGTAGTAAGAGCAAGGAGCGTAGGCCACATGAGTAGAATGGGGAAAGGCATCCTGAAAGTCACGTGAATAGAGACCTTAAGTAATTTGATATAAGTGAGGAATTTTGAGGGAAAGGATTTCTGGGAGGCTGGATGGATAGAGAAGCAGGTTCCAGTAGGAAAAATAAGACAGTCAAGTGGCAGGCAGCAGCAGGTACTGGACCAGAGGAGAAGACAGAGTGTGGATTTGAGGCAGAAAGTATATGGTGCCTGGAACATCTAGGGCACAGAGAAAAGGCAGGAAATCAGGCTTTAATGAAGGATTTAGGCTGGTTTTCAAAGCATGGCCAGGATGCAGCAGGAGAGACAGAGAGAGTAAAGAGTGAAAGAAGTAGATATTCTCGTAACCACCACTCATTCATCTAAAAAGGTAAGAGCTGAGAGAAGAGAAAGAAAAGCTTTTTGAATGCTTGTTCAGGAGACAATACTGAGATTCCTTCAGCCAAATGAGTCAGTGTAAGGAATCACAATGCTGACTCATTGTATGATACTCTAATAGCGATATATATTTTGTGTTGCTTACAACTTACAAGACATACAGTAAGATCAGAACACAATGAGCTAGAAAGAGTCAAAAAAATACATTCACAACTGCTTCACTCACTGCAGCCTCCTCATTCACCATCTCCCTACCTACATCACAAAGGCAAGTTTACACCACACAGTGGTCGTTCAACTGCAGTATTGGCATTTCTCCCTATGGCACCTGCAGTTTACAGCTGCAACAATATTCAGTGTTATACCCTCTACTAATTTGATAAGCTAAAAGGGTGATACTAACTGGAAAAAAGCTTAGAATGTGGATGTTAAATAAAAAAATACTGTAAAAAAAAAAAATCACAGCCTCTCAGTGCTACACTGGAAAGATTCTTGTGCCATCTTCACCAGAAAGCACAACAGAACAGCTGGAAAAGAACCAACTACATACAACACAGCAACAAATGCTGCAGCAGCCTGACATAAATACACACTGATACCTTAAGCTTTATAGTGTATCTAAATGGTGCATGACAGAACCAAAATGGAAATGGAGTCAGCAAGGAAAAAAAACAAAAACAAAAAAAAAAAACAAAACAAAAAAGACATCCACAAACAAAAAACCCAGTAAGAAACATTAGTCCTCCAGCTCATATGCATCTCAGACGCCAAGAAAAGATCTGAATTATCTAAAATATTTTGCTCAACTGTGGGACTACAATGCTTTTGTAGCATCAGTAAATTTCTATTCCAATTCCACCCTACTGCAAGATTTTTAACTCAACTTCTGCAAGAGCAAGCAAATTACAATGCAAGTGATATTTCAGAAAATGAAGATACAAGAACATTCTGTAGAGAACAGAGAAATGAGCATCATACCTACCAGGCTTAAATGTAATTAGACAGGATCGGTTTGTGCAAGTGCCCTCTGGGAATATCATTATCTTAAAGTAAAAAAAAAAAGTTGACTTTTAAGAACTATTTCAATGTGGATTTATTTATAAACACATCTTTTCAAAGCTAATATTAACTGATTACAGTAAAAAAAGGTTTCAAGGAAAAACAGTTCTGTTAGAGTAAAAAAAAAATAGTGCTCAGTAAAGAAGTCAAGTAAAGTTCTGTCTTAACAGTAAAAATATTTTTCTTTATCTGTGAATTTTCCTCTTTCTTGACCTCTGATAATAACTCTATTTGATTGGAACATTGACAGCGACCAGAAACACTTGTGAGTACAAGAGAATTTTCACAAAAGGTTTTGGTGCTCGTAAAAATATTATATTCTGTTTTGCACCAAAACAAAATTCCTGCTTTAAAGCTACCTGTGTACAGGCTAAGAAAAGGAAGATTGTTATTTTCTTTTTGCATCTATTACTTGGCATGTGTACAGATATCAGAATAACAGAGGCCGAAAATATCTAAACAGAATTCTAACAAGGTAAAAAATGCTCAAGTTGAACTGAATTCAGAGGAAGAGGTTAGATTGTAAAAAAAACAAAACAAAACAAAAACCAAAAAAACAAAACAAACCCAACAACATTTCAGACAGCTAAAAGCCAAGAACTGCTGAAATTTTGCTGAGTTACAGAACAAGACATTTAAAGGAAATAAACACATATCATAAGGGGACAAAGCAATGGACTAGAATTAACATTACTAGTTTTATTGCCCACTCTGGTATTAGCTTGCTAGATATCTAGATATTCTGGAAATCACTTCAGCTCTGCAACTCAGTTTCTCCATCTGTAAGTAAGAATATTTACTTTTAAAAAGTGCTTTGAAATCTATTGATGAAAGTCATGATGTGAAAGCTCTGTATCACCTTTCTGTCACATTGTTTATAACTGTTCATAATGTTTCTGTAGTCCAGTATGCTGATGTAACCACTGCAGTAGTAACAATGCCATGAAAGACATACTGTATCTTAATCTCAAAAATTCATAAGGGTTTCATATTTTCAAAATAATCACGTGCTTCCAGAAAATTGAGACCTTAGGCAGTTATCCCTTCCTTCCCATTACTCTCTTCCAAGGTACATTATAAACAGTCACATTTCAGGTGCAGAAAAAACCCTGAGCCACTTATTTTAGCAATGTTTTTCATCACGTGGTCCAATAGAGGTGTACTCCGGTTACTGGAATATCTGAATTGCTTGGGCTGTCTTGGTCAGTATCGCTCCTCCAACAATGACAGTATGCCAAAATCTGGGCAAGAACACACAATAATCCCTCAGGCATTCTGCTGAGCACCTGATTATTTTTTTGTTAGAGGACCTTCTAAACCTGCTGCGGTCTGTCCATTTAGTATCACTTAATAGCGCTGTCTTCCCCTGTACTTACCCAGTCTCCCCCTGACACACTGCAATGAAAAGCTGGAGTTTTGTAGAGATAAGAATCTTACACTATATCTTCTATAAAGAGGGAGGGTGAATCCCACCCCTACAAACCATCTACAGCACCCCACAAGGAAAAAAGTAAACTGCATATCCACAGCCTAGAAATGCCAAATACCATCCATCACACAGTAGTAGTATACAGTACCTGTGGCCATTTACCATCTGACTGAGCACGCCTCTTTATCTCTTCAACAGTTTTCCTGCGAGAATCCTGGTCTGACCGAGATACAAATACTGGTCGGATGTATTTAATTAGAGCTGAAGAGGAGGGAAAACAAAAACATGCAAACCAGCCTTTATTTCCTCTTTATTTGAAAAAGATTCCCCCCCACCTTCCAACAGTCCTCTGGACAAAAATTTTCATACAAGTACATAACTACTTTACTATATTACACTACAAACTTAAATACTTAGTTGAATTATTGCAGTTTTATTGGAATATTTTCATGAATTCCTATGAGAAAAACCATTTTTACAATTTTGGCACTTTGTACTTGCTCAATTTTTAATAGACCAATACACATACATCATCGATAATTTAAAACATGATTGTACACATTATGCATAGTTTTCTGCAACAAAGCAGCTGTGGCTGAGGACAGGCCATTTCCTCCCGCCACAAAAATCACAAAATCTATAGCCACTCCCAACCCAGTAAAGTACCAGGAAACTCCCTATGCAAGTGCTTCCAAAAGACATCCTGTGGGTCAAACTGCCCCTGGCTTTAGAGCTTTTGTCTTCTATGGCAGCTCAGCTTCACTGAAGGTACACCATTAAAGGTATTCCATACATGGATTATGTTATCTTTTCTGGGGAATCAGTATCAAAGAAAATGCATACTTATTTTCTGAGCTGTCACCTGTTTTCCTGTTCCTCATACTAGATGAATCAGATCTCAAGCATCCTCTTCCTGGCTCAGTGGGAAACCTCTTATCCATAGCCAAAGTCAAAATGAGCATGAGCAAGAAACAGAAATCAATTCACAATTTCCTCTCCATGCATGTCTGTCACAAGGACAGACTGAGGCCTGCTTATAAAATAACAAGTAGCATATACAACTCTTCCGCAGTGTCAAAAAGCACAAGAGAAGCATCTTCAAATATACTACTTCATGATTTTATTTATGCAGGTTGTCTTCAAATATCTTCTTATTTTTTTTTGTATCTTGTAATCTTATTTGAAGGTTCATTAGTCACTAAATCATTAGCTATCTTGTTTGCCTAATACACAAATATAAAATACAGTTTTCATGTTTCCGACCACCGCAAGATGAGTTTGCTGACACTAGTTGCATAATCTTCTTTGTCAAGGATAGATTTGCTCGCATTAATGGGTCAGCCAGTACTTAAAGTGTGAAGAAAAAAACAGTGTAAGGAATTACAGTCCTGTACTCAGCAAAAACTGCTGGTTCCGGTGTTACCCCACTGGCAGTTTAGCCAGCAACTAACCAAAATCCTGCTATGGTTCTGTGAAACTAATCCATCATACCTTACAAGTTCCCAAACATTCAGCCAGCCCTTGAAATACTGCTTTTATCCCACAAGGTGCTGTAGCTTAGGACACAGTGTATCAGCAAAAAAAGTTACCACACTCCTGCCCTTTTTTCCTACATGCCTGCTCTTAGACAATATCTATAGAACAGTGCTTGTTAGGGGAGCAAAGATCATCATGGGCCAGCTGGGGTTACTGCTGTGGGAAGGTAAAAAAAAAAATAAAACAAACAAAAAAAACCCAAAACAGACCACAAGACAACTATTCACAAAAAATAGAAAAAACAAACAAAAAACCAGAAAAAGCAATAAAAAACGCAAAGGAAACCACACTTCGTTCGTAACTGTTCATTTTGTTTCTTAGTGATGCTAATCCCGAGTTTCCCCTACTGCTGCAAATTACTATTCCATAGCAAAACCAACATTATCGAGTAAAAGAAAGCATAAAAGACTCAAACACCCTCAGCCTTCACCCTGAAGTTTCTTTTACATTAGGCCCAAATGATGGAATTCAGGTTACTTCAGGCCAAGGAATGAACAAGATAAGTCCAAAGCTCCAACGCTCTTATCTGAGGACATGCTGCAAGCAAGGTCTTCTTTGTAACACATGAAATTGAGCAAGCAGATAGATTTTACTTAGGGCAGTATGACAGAAACATCACACTATAGACAACTTACCAATTTTGAGTCTCTAACCACTAATGTAATTTATATCTGAAAATGGGACAGGCAAGCAGTGTTAACCTGGGAGCTTTACTGTTACAACCTTCCCAAAAGCAGGCTACTGCAATGCTACTAAGCTCCAAAATAACACACTGCAAGTTATCTTACAAACGGACACCACCACAGACAGCCACACACCCACATGCAAAGGAAAAACTATTATGGTGCGCTGAAAAAGAACAGAGACAACTGAAAGCTTGGTTTCCTATGGATTTGTCCTGCCTGTTGAATTATATGATACAAAATAGGCTGCAAGGTAAGTTCATTTCTTTTGTCAGGGTTCAGACGCTATTTTCATGCAGCTTGCAGAACTTAATATCTTTTAAACCATTACCTTTCTTTCAAATATGTGTGAAGCCATCACTATTTCAACCCATCACATCAAATCTTAGCCTAATGGACAGGGTGATCATAATAAGTCTTACTTCCTTAGGGATCAGACTACAAAGCTGACAGAATTCTTGTTTTAACAATAAACAACTTAAGATCCTGTAAGACACCAACTACCAGGCCCTTAGTGGCTAGGTCCAACAATTTAAGTAAAATTGAAACTCAGTCATCAGTAAGAAGCTGAAAGCACATACCAAGGGAAAGCTAGCTCTGTACTTGCCTTTCCTCATATACTCTTTTCGTAACCACTTTTGAAAACAGAACACAAGGCTACACAGACCTTTACTCTCATCACATATTTTCATGTTCAGTAAATAGACAGGAATCTGAAAATTTAAAGGCTGCACCACTTTGATCTGCACAAGGAATAGTCAGGAGCAGGGCCAAAGGTCTGTAAAGAGAAGCTGAGAAACATACCAAATAGGTGGACAAGATGAGACTGTGGTCAGAAGTCAAAACATAGGGAGGCCTGGAGACAATACTGTGTAAGGTAGTACACGAGGCAAAGAATAAGCAGGACTAGAGCTAAGTCAGGGCAGGAACAAAAAGCAGCATGCATGAAAATGCTTCAGACAGCTGGCATACTAAGCAACTAAAGCAAACAAGCAGAACTCTGCAAAATGCTTAATAAACGGAACATAACCTTAACCTTCTCTGCTCATCAATTTAACTGTCCAAGACCACTTGTAACCAGGCAGTGACGACTACAGCTCAAGTATTCAGAGACACTGAAAGATGTGCTTGCCCATCTCCTCTCACTCCATTAAAACCACCTTTAAATTATAAATTCTAGTGGGCGATGGCAGACAATCCCTCAATTCACAAAATTAACCTTGACAGTATTGTTATTCCAGTTTTTTCTCTAGCAGTGTCAGTCCTACTTGATGTAGTCACTCTTACCCCCAATTTCAGCTCATTACAAGTAGTCTTGAAGACAGGTGACACATGCTGTACTCCACCTTCTTAGGCAGGTGCCTGCAATTTAAACAGTACTGCCAGTAATTCATCAAAACCTCTGCCTTGCAGGGCAGCCAGAATGCCACAGATATGCTAACCAAGGGAAAGTGCACAAAATAGCCTTTTTTAAGAGAGCCTGCAAAAATCCAGTATTCCTTTAATTAAGTGCAGGGTGGCAGCTCCAACTGATTTCAGAACCATAATTCCCATGTAATCATTTCAAGCACCAGCTGATGCATAAGCAAAAAAAAGTTTCTTTCTGATGAGCTGAACACATAAAATTGGTGTCAATGAACTTCACAGAATAACAGGGAAAAAAGAAGATATTTCACTTATTTCCAGTTAAATGTGGGTGAGGAAAGCTTGTTTCAAATCAAGACATAAAGTGCTATTTAACATACAATAGAAGAAAGTATTGTAACAAACCATTTAAATTATGCTTGACAGTTACAAGTGCATAGTAGATAAAGGCATACTAGCAGCATCACCACAAGGTGTCAGAGAACACAAAAAGCAACCCAAAGGCAACCTGGCACTAAATACCGTTCTTCTAAAATGTATCCATACACACACTTTTGAGTAGGCAGTTACATTTTCACCACTGAAGAAACAGCAACAGAGTGACAGATCTGCTGCAAAAGTAGAGAATGCTGAAGCTGAGCCTTTCACTTGTCCTCTCCCCCAAACACCACAAAATCCCATCACATACGTTCCTCTGATACACTGAGATGGCAGCCTATAGTGCCAGTACAACTGGCTCTGTTTGCACTTAACATGGAGGTAGCCTGTGTCATACAGGTAGACTTGCAGTGCGATATCCATTTAAAGTGTTTACTCCTTGATTTTCCTACTACGGGAAAAAATACAGATTATTTTTCTAATAGCCGTTGCCCTCTTGTGCATTTTGTATTTAGGGCTTGCAAAAACATGAAGGTTAAAGGCTGGAAAAGCACTATCTTGGGCTTAGTTTTTAAGAGTTGTTTTACTCAAATGAACATGGTCACAAAGTTCTGAACTCACACCTTTTCTAATGAAGCAATATCCAATATGAAAACTGCTCTTTTCTGGAGAGAAAAGAAGAAAAGAAATCTGCAAGGGGCTCAGAAGTCTTCTGAAGGTTATGGGAAAAAAACCCATTAAGGTTCCAGAATAAAATGGCTTCCTGTGTATATGGACACAGAGACTTTAAAAATGAAAAGAACTCAAACCCACACACAACAACTACACAAAGTTGTATCAATGCACAAAACTGAAGTCAACCAAAATTAGCATCTTTTCCACTTGGAGTTATATCGTTCTTACAGAAATAATGTTATTGTAGTCATGGTACTTTACATGAGAACTGTAAAGTTAGTGGTAGTATCTTATTAGAGCAACAATCATACACAGAAATACATATTTTTTTGACCCAGGCCTGAACCAACCACTTAAGCTAAACGTGTTGAGAACAACTTCTCTGAGTTTGACTAAATGCTTAGCAGATGGACCACCTGACAGAACAGATACCAAGTATTCCTGGTATCGAGGCAGTGTTAATGGGAAAGTTCTTCTCCCTATTTCTAAAGAGAAAGGCAGGAAACATGCAGTCTGTAGGACAAGGAGAGGTCAGCAGTGGGAGGTAAATAATCAGCGTTCTCTCTAGCTTTAACAGAAGTAAGTCCTGTTGTATTTGGGTTGGACTTTCAAAACGTGATCTATTCCCTTTAAGGACTTCTTGAGGGACAAAGACTCTTTTCATATCACAAAGATTGCTGTTTGCTCTCACACCTGCAATACCTGTACAAGAGCATGGCTGTACGTTTTAGCTTTCTGCTGCCAGTCTAAAAAAGCATTTTATGAAGGTAGTTGTGTTGGTTTGCAGGTTTCCTATATGCTATACTTAGTAACTTCCATAAATGATATTAACTAGGATGCTTAAAAAAAGTGATGGTGGTTTGGGCATTCTAGCAGCAGTTTAAATGGTAAGCAATTGTTACTGAATTCATGGCAAAAAAATATAATCCAACAAGTCCAGGATTCCAAACCAAACAGTAAAGGCATACCTGTAATACACAGGTGACGGTGTTTTAAGTCTCTCCAAGAGAGCTCCTGTGAGGACTGAAATATTGAAGGACCATCTGGGTGCCCACAGCCTGAAGGAAACATTTAATTTTGAAACAAGTTTTTAAAGGGGAGGATGAAATGGATAAACTCGGCAATAACTTCAAGATGCTCCACTGAACTCATTTGTTTACTCAAGGCAGGCTACAATGCCTACATAGCATAGGATGTTGGCATTCAAGCTGGTGACCTTAACAGTGTTTAAGCTGCTGATTTACAGCATATAAAGAAAAGAAATCTGTGATGACTTCACCTTACAGCAGGTTTTTCCTGCTGGTTTAAGGGGTTTAAGGACTGTTTTGATGAATCTCAGAAATATTTAAATGTGAGATCCTCACTGAAGAGCTATGAGTCTACCACAGTTCTCTTCCTTGTGTACTTCTGAAGGTATGGTGTGGGGGGAGGGGTAGGATTAGGTTGCATAACAGAGCTGATGAGTAAGTAATTTGGCATTTTTTAAGTTCTGAGATGAAAACATACCCAGCTACCACAGCATAAATATTTCCCATGGAATTACTTATTTCTTGTTTCTTAGTGATGATGCTCAAGAAAGGCCTACAAAGCACTTTCAAAAGATGAGTTTGAACAAAAAAATCATAAGTTTACTAGATGTAAAAAAAATGCCCACAATAGAATTGATAATTTTTACAGCACAGTATGATTCTCCCTTCCTCTATAGCTCTTCTGTATTCTGCCAAATACAAATGACCTCCTTCCCCCTTATAAACTTAAGCTAACATATCCCCCCCATTCCTTTCACAGGTACCAACTTCCTCTCTTTTTCAGAGGGTGAGGTTACAGATGTTGAGAAGTTGCTTGAAGTTTAAATTAGCTCATCACTTTAAATTTAGTTTTTAGAAGTTTAGACCACAGAAGATGTTTGAGTCACAAAAGTTGTCCAACAAAATCCCCACCAAATCATATTTACTGACAAATCCTTTTTCCTTCTTATTGAAGTATTTCTGCAGTAGCACTGACCAATAATGAAAAATAACTTTTATCCAGGTTGCTTTACCAGCGACATGTAACTATCTAGAATTTATGCAAAAAGCTTGTTGACTTGAAGTGGGGTCCAGTATACAAAACAGGAAAATTTAAGGACCTGTGCTGATGAATGAACTGATCTAAGTTCTTCAGCCAATGGTACGGTGCAACAAATTCCTAGATGTCATCTTTCCTGGGCTGCACACTTTACACTGAAGTGGTCCAGCGCACTTCACATCTCCAACCTACCAACTCTGGAAAGCCATTGTGCAGAAATACATGTCCTTCTTCAGCATCGTGGTGATGTGCTCCGTCTGTTCTGGCATTCTCTACTTATCAGGTACTGATTTTTTTGGTGATCATTGAAATCTCATCCATATTTGGGCAATTCCTCCCCAGAGTTTGTTAACCTAGTGTGCGTGCCAAGCAGGTAATTTTCTTCACTACTAACTGCTAACTGAAGAGGTTATAACACTTTTGTCAGAGCAAAACAGCATTTTTTAATCTGGTTTTTATTTTCTTTGTTTTCCTATAAAGAAGGAAGTTGCCTGAAAGAGTCACAAGACTGCTTCTGAAATGGGGACTTTGTGGTCCACGAGACCTGCCTTCAGGTTAGAAAGCAATAAAACACTCATACACAAACACACTTGTGGAATACTTCCAATCCCATAAAGAACAGGCTTTTAATCATCTGGACCTAAAAGCGGATCAAAAGCTTAATATTCCATGACTGGCAAACTAAGGGTACAATAATACAGGCAGCTGCTCCAGAAACCTATTAAGATACTTTCGGAACCAGTCTTGGTAACCAGTTAGCAATCAGATCTTCTTGTGCCTGCTGAAGCACCTGATCCCTCTGGTACACAACATACAATGTCCTGATAAACACTGTCATTACATCAAAAAAGCCAATTTATTTATATCATATTTGGATATTCTGGATGAAGACCCACTCTTCACCCAAAGTCCTCACCATTGGAAATTATCTTTGAATTTCCTCTGCTGTTTCATTTTTCATACGCTGAAGTCTGCTCACAGAGTTAAATGAACGTACTTTGTTCAAAACTTCCCAGAATATTCTGAATGACTATTAGCAAGATTCAATTCAGAGATAGCAATGTTAGGATTATCAACGGCTGGCTCCAAAACTTCACTGGGGATGGTACAAGAAGTTCGCAAGCTTTACAAAACTGAAGAATGTAAAAAACAATTCTGACCTCTCTGGCATAAATTCTAGATGAATGTCTAGAGTGTTGACAATTCGCCATGCAATCGAAGAAAAACATGACCACCTTTTCACAGATAGCATAACAGAAATACCAGTGGTCCAAAAACATGAAATACATTTTTTGTGTGTGCATGAAGTGTAAATAACACTGGAATTAAAATATGAGATCAAAGGAGGAGAGGATAGTCAGTACCATCTGCTTCACAGAAAACCTCTTTCAAGCAATTAAAAAAAAAAAAAAAAAAAAAAAAATCACAAATTCACTGCACTGGCAAGTTTTCACTAAATTTTAAGCCAAACTAATCATTGCAGTGATTACTTACCTCTCTGTTAAGGTCCATTTACTTTAATAACACAAACTACTGTAATTAATGTTGCTCATATAAAAGTATTCCTCTAAAACCAAAAAAAGTTCTTGAACTCTGAATCCCAGTTACAACCTTTGCCATGCCTCACTCCTGTGGCATTTTTCTTGAACACTTCATAAGAGACTACATAATTTTTGTGGCTGCATGACATAAAGCGAATGGAGCTACACAGGACAAAGTACTCATTTACTTGACTGCACTGTACAGTCTAGTAATATTCCATCAAATCACTATATGTAGTTTTCTGGGTTTTCCATTCTTTTGTAACTGGTTTTGCTCACAGATGAACAAAATCAAGTGAACTGTTTTTTAAATTTACTGTAGTAAGTCTAGACTTCCAATTGAATCCTTTAAAAGTTACCTTAAAATTAAATTAGGTACACAGGAAGTAGTTTGAATTACTCGATATGCATTATTTGTGCTACACTCAGTGTAACTACAACTCCATATACCTACAGATCCTCCTCAGGCTTTCCCACTAGTCCCCACTGAATCTATTATGTGCAATAGTTAAGCAGCTTTATAGCATTCTGTCAAATGCCATTCTGCTGTTTCATCACATTTCAGTAACACAACAACATGTCCTGGAGTTACCTCATCTAGTTTGGGTCCTCCAAACAGTCCAGCTGCAAGTAAAGGAGAGCTCCACCTGGACTACTTTATTTTGTTGAGCTAGCAATTAGTAAACAGTCAATTGAGTCAGCTGAGAGAGATGGTAAATCTGCCTCTGCTTCTATGATTGGACTGCACCTAAAGCCCAAGTTGGCCTGGATACACCTATACCATATACGAATATCAACATACTGTCTCACAACACTATCTTCGTTCAATATTGGACAAGGGAGTTCAATTTCTTTTTGTTTTCACACTATGCTTGTTTGTGTACATTTGTTTTTAAAAACACCTCTACACCATTTTTGTTCAAAGCATGTGTTCATTTTTACACAGATTTTTCACTGCCACAAACTTTTACTGACGTCTATTAGTCAGACATTCAATGGAATCAACACATAGCTACGGTTCTGGCCTGAGCTCTACCTGATACAGAGAGACCTTTATATGAAGAGATTCCCTACATGAAGCTTCCAGATGTAAGCACTCACCATGTGGCCATGGTGGTCATGTCTCGGCTTCCAGTTTTGAACGTGTCCTTAAAACCACATTGACTAATGAAATTTTAGGAGGATGTCAACACCAACAGCCTGATTCCACTTCGTTGCAAAGGAACAAAAAGCTTTTGTTTAGACTTTTAAATTAAAGAGTCCCTACTCAAGGCCAAAGTAAAATCTTTTGTCCTTTTTATACTACTCTTAAAATCTACACAAGACACAGGAAGATTCTTTGAGCTTTGCTGGTCCCAAGACACAACATGGTGGGTTTCTCCAAAATGCTTCCACACAGACTTTGGTTAGAAGTCTATAAGCCTGAACACTTATACATTTTTTTTTGGCACAGCTGCACCAAAAATCACAGGTCTCTCTCAAGCCTTTGTGAGAATCTACACTGATGATTCCAAAGATAGTATTCAAACACTACTGACTTGGGCATCTGCATTTTTTAATGACTAAATCTGAGTGCACAACAATCTGCTCTTGCTCATCTCACACCCTGCCTGAAACAAGCCTACTGATGATGCATGAAGGATTAGCAGCACTCCCTCAAGGCAGGGTCTATTCAGAGCAGACAACATTCCTAAACCACATTTCTGGGATGGCATCCCAATTTGCACCAAGTGGACTTTGGTGGACTTTCTCTATAGGTCCACCCTTTGCTTCTATAGCCCCGTCCTAACTTGCCTTTCTATTTGTCGGGTCTTAACACATTGCAATTTCACTGCAAATTTAACCATGAGTTCCATAGGATTGTTTTGACTTTGTACAATGATTCAACTTTAAAGAAAGGGGAAAAAAACCCAACACTCCACAATTTTTTCTATTGACATTCAAAGTAGACCAGTAAAAAAAAAAAACCTGACCATAGATTACAGTAAAATTTTCTTTGTGTTTCAAGCCTTCTCATACACAACCAGTGAACTTCCTAAGTAATCATTTTTAATTGTTCTTGAAAAATTAAGTAACTACCAACTTACTTCCCCAAACAGGAATATCTTTGCTTTCTGCTTTCATCACAATGGAGGCGAAGGTCATAGTTACTGGAATGGCATCAAAGTAGGAAGAATGGGGAGCCACAGTTAATATTGCTGCTTCTGCTGGCAACGCCCGTCTGCCTTTCACATTTATCCAGTGGAATCCACCAGCAAGCCACATCATTCTCATGATTGCTTTCAGCAAAACATCCACTATCCTATAAAGAGTTGAGAAAACAGTCATGCTTCCACAAGAATACCTTAAAATAATGAAAGGAAAAATGTTACATTAAAACTTTATAAGCACAACAAAAGTACAGATTGGATATGCTGCTTAAACAGAGAAGGAACACTGCATAGACCTTTTCTCTTTCTCAGCAGATTTAAGACCGCTTTCAAGGTAAGATGCCATTCAATTTCATTTCATGCCTGAATATTAATGCTTTTTAATCACAGTAAGATTGGCATTTATCACTAAATTGATTTTGATTCAGACTATGACTGCTGAGTTTCTTCTATACAATGTCTAATACTGCTTTCCAGTAACACCAAAAAAAGCTCCAATAAACTGAGTTCTGAAAAATGCTATTAGGATATTGCTAGAATGCAACAACCCTGATTCTTGGGTTTGAGTTTACCCAAACAAAACAGTGGAGAAATGTAGGGCAGAGATCTCAAACACAGGGACGCATACAGAACACATCTGGGAATTTTGGAAATATTTTACTTTCTTCCCTTTTCCCCATCTCCTCCTAAAGTGTTTTGGTTATTTTTTTGTTTTGGGTTTTTTTTTTGTTGGGGTTTTGTTTGCTTGTTTTTTAAACCCTGACAGTAATAAAAAGAGAAACATTTACTTTGAACCAACAGAGTGCCAAAACCAAACACCACAAATTGTTACACTCACAGGGACTGGAGGCTGGACAGCAGGGTGACGCTGAAAACTGGATGAAATGGAACAATCTAAATGGGACAATCTAAAAAGCTTCAAAATAACTGTATGCAAGATTGAAGGCAGTCCATTATTCCTTTAGTTATTGTACGGATATCATTCCAAATGAAATGTGAAGTGACATGCCTCTGTGGTTCTCAACCTCCTTCCTTCCTGTGATGCAAAATACAATCAGCTTCCCTCATGTTAGTGCCAGCTCCTCATTTTGAAGTTCCCTACAGAAGAGGCAATACACTCCTTCCTTGCTCCTTAAACAGCAGTTTTCACAGATGGGTGAACACTGTCTTACATTCTACCTTATTTAGCATTCCAATAGCAAAGCAAACACAGACTTATTAATAAGCACCAAAGCATGAGGCAAGCCCTCCAAGAATTAACCTAAGTTTTGTCAATTCATCACAGGGTAGCAAACAATGGCATGAAGCAGTTTAAAACAATTTAGAATATGAAATCTGGGCACATTCCATAGTGTCAATTTTCATAACAAGAAGCTGACATTACAGGAATAACTGAAATTGAAGGATGTCACAATGAAGCTTCACACTACATCCTCAATAAAGATAAGAGGCCAGAGATGATCAGTTTTTCTCCCTGTAACTCTTGGGTCACTTGGTAAGTCAAACAGTTGAAGCATTTTTAGCTTCCCATCTGAGGAAAGTGTTGAAATAATAATTTTTAGTTTTCTTTTGAAGAGAAAAGCAGGTCTGTGGGACAGATATCAGGTATTTCCAATCCCCTCTATTTCAAACTGCTGAACTAAATAATGATTCTGTCAGTATTTCACCACATCAGTGACTCACTTTCGCCACCAGGAGAGGGGCTTTTCAAGCTCTTGCTCGTCAGATCCCATTGAAGCAACGAACGCAAAAGGCCAGGCCAGCAACATCATGAAAGCAGCAAAAAAGAGTCGGATAGGAAACAGAGTCAAGGTCATGAAGGCAATCTGCAAAATCCAAAACAAATGCGTTATTCTAACACAATCTCGGACTGAAAAAGTCAGCGACTCCTAGAAACTGATCTGAAGTCTTAAATTAAAAATATCTAATGTTAAAAACAGCAGAATACGCTTCAGTTCCAAACAAATAATTGTGGTGTACGCATAACAATTTTGTATTCACCAATCTTCATTACAGCTGAAACACAGCACACTCTTTAAAGCTAATGCAGTCTTTGCTTTCCACGCTTCTTCAGACCCTGTGTTTGTCAGTGAATACATCCGCATGCTCTTTTCCCTTTCTGCAGCCTCACATTAAGTAAATATTTAGCATGGGTGTGTTGTAAATCTTACTGCACTACAGAGAAGTCAGTCCATCACAGCAGCTCCCAGCCAGTGACACGCACTTCTTCAGCCTGGTGCATTCACACAGCAATACAGAGCCCAACCTGGAAAGCTCTTCCAGGACTGGGTAAGCACCAGTCCCTCTGTTGTATGTTCTTGGAACCAGAAGCTGTGGGGAACCACAGTGGGGAACACTGTGCAGAGACACCTCTGGACAAACATCCAGACATACATACGAGTTCAAGTTCCAGGTCTGTGCTAAAAGGCACAACCCCTTTGCAAAGCAGAGGTTTTCAAGAAGTTATCCTCCTCTGGGAAGCCACAGTGAACCTAGTTGCTTCTGCACCTCCTCCCAGCACTCTGGTTCTTGGAGAGCCCATTCCAAGCCAGTCAGCCCTCTGCCTTAAACTTTGGTGAAAGACATGTCACACTGTCTCCTACAGTCTTTTGAAGAATTCTCACAAAAGTAGGGCCTTTCCCAAGGTGTCTGGAGTTGTTCCCAACTGTCCTCCAGAAAACACAACTTAGCAACTATCTGTGCAATGATCCACTTGCTCCAGGAAACAGTTCCAGGAGCCAAGAGTCCCATCTTTCTCACTCAAAGGACAGGAAGAAAGAAAAAAAGCTCTTAAAGTGGAGGAGGGTACAGACTCAGATGACTGGCTAAGGGAGAGAGAGGGAACAGAAAACTTTGAAGCTGACTGGGGTAGCACCAATGCTCCTTGAGCTGCACAATGGAGGCTATCAGAAAATGAAGACGCTCTGAAATAGAAGGGCCATGTAAAGAAAAAGAATTCAAAAAGAAATATGCTTCATATTCACAGGTCCACCAGATGAGGTAGAAAAGTACTTTTCAGCATCACAATGGCTGGGCAAAGATGAGTAACAAGGGATAAGGTGCTGTCTCATGTTGTGCTTAATCTGATGCATCTCCAGGCTGCTGTGGAAAGCATTATTCATATTCTTCTTCTCTTCCCTGATGCAGATCTAGTCATCATGCTGCTCATTTTCCATTGATCAGTTCCTGCTTCCTCTCACTTCCCAAAACAGCTCAATAACCAACTCACCCTGTTAGCTGCACAAATCTCTAGATCTAGGGTAGAGGCAGGGAACACATAGCAGGAGAAAAGCCTAAGCTACCAGTTTCAAACCCTAAACTACCAGCCCACTGCAATGCCACACTTTATAGTGATGATCCAGATTGGCACCATCGTCTCATAACAACCACAGTCTCACTCCTCAAAACAGGATTGCAGTCCCTGGGTAGACTGCTTCAGTTTGCAGAATCAAAAGGAAACGGAATTTTTTTTTTAGATAGGTTAGTTTCCCAGATGAATCAGTACAATTTCCTAAACTGCAATGGTCAGATGAGCACTGAAGTCATATCAACTCATGCAACTCTGCATCCATAGACAAGACCGCCATGTCTGGCGGCAAATAGGGGAGCATTCATCTGCAAACTGGAGAAGAGAGAGCAGCCGCCTTCTAGGCTCATAAAATGAGAAGGACCAGCTGTTAAGAAAAAAGGGAAACAAAATGCAGGTGAGGGGACAGTCCTCTGCAATTCACAAACTCTCCCTCTCACTCCTCAAAATCTCCTCCTATACCAGGGCAAAGCTGAATGGCAGGTGACTGGTGGTGAGCTATTCAGTCCTTTGCATCTCTGTAGCAATCATTTGTATCTTGATCACTTTAGAGCCACCACAGAACGGAAACAGTAGTTGCATCCATAAGGTTGTGAAAGACTGCATAAGTGTGTAGGAAACGCCTCTTGGTCTTCTGTGTCCAGAGACAGCAGTGGTGGAAATGGCCAGCCAGAAGCAGTTGCAAGTGCACAGGTGTACAGGGTCTGGCTGTGACACGAGCCTCTTTTTTAGCGGGTGGTAGTGTAGTACCTGTCCACAGAAGAAATTTGGTAAGAGAGAGAGAAGTAGTATGTTTGGCCCCTGAAGAAGGTTAGGAATCAACAAAGACACTGACATTTGAAAAGTAGTTCAGTATACATCTACATTCAGACACCTTCCTGGGTAAGCAAGCTTCTATCCTGTGAAACCTACGTACAGTAGTAGTGTCAGACAGAAAAAGGGAGAAAATCCTGTCCCCACTGGCCACTGTCAGAGATGAGAATGCAGGAGACATACATTCCTGGTCTGACCTTGTACAGACATGTTATTTCTGTGATCGTATTTCTACATATTTAGGACATTCACTCAGACACGTTTTCTATTAAAATCACGAATTCTATCTGGTAATAAGTCATACGTAAACATCCGTGTTTGAGATATATTCAAAAAAAACCCTAAAGGTCCATCCCAAGCTGTACCTTGGGAGGTTCAGCTCATGACCAATTTTCTCAAGAGGGGTTTGACTACAGCTCATTTAGCATTTGCTGCTCTACAGGATCCTACTTAGTTTTTCAGAAGTTGAAGTGTATGCTGTGAAAGACCCATGGACAGCAGGAAGGGAGAGGATGGTCTTACAGCTTGTAAGAGAAGGCTGCCCTGGGAAACTATACTCTTCTATCAGAAGGGCTTCAGTCTGATGTAAGGCAAGTCACTTAAACTAAATAGGTATTATATGTTCTCCTTGTTTAAAGACTCTGCATTCAGATTTGAGTATGAAGTTACAATGACAGTATAAAATAGGAACTTAAGTCCTTTTTAAGTTCTCCAAAACTTTAGCTCCTACATATCTAAACACTGAGCAAGAGAATCACAGAGCACCCTTGTTTCTCCTCCAGTATGTCTCTATTTCTTGTCTTGAAAGTCAGTACCATACCTCTCATCCACAGAGAAGCTGAAAAAAAATGCATCTTTGAAATTAGCGATACAGTGAGAAACATCATTAAAAACCAGTTTATTCACAATAAAATTTCCATGACTTATTACAAAGTAATGGTCACATTGAACAAAGAAAATAGAACAATGAACTGCATATTTAACACGGTAGAGGTTGTGATTTTTCTTTTAATCATATCACATAGAGACTGCATCTTGCCCCACACTTTCACTTCCTCACTATCATCACCCCTATAGCCTCAATTAACCAAAGATGGCACTGGAAGAGCTAGGAATTCATCCCTCAACAATTCTCTTACTACCCACTTTCCCACTCTGCAAGTTCCCTGACTGACACAATCATGGAGACAAATACAGGAGCAGAAATTTTCATGTGCAACTAAGCCAATCTAACAGATCATTGCTGCTAAAGATGGTGGTCCTGTTCACTTTCCCCTCAATCCTCCCCTTGAGTCAGCTCTAGCACTTATCTGAGCTTGCAACGAGCCAATAGAGCTCATTAGACTGAATAAAAGTAATCCCAGCAAAAAGGAAACAATCAGAGTACAGAAAAACACAATAATCTGCTGGTTTAATGAGGCAAATCAGCTCACTAAGGCACCAAAGGAACACCAGCATTGGTGCAATAAAAGGGCCAGAAACACTGGGAGCAAGGAAAATGGCATCATATTGTGTTTTTAAGTGGCAGGGAAACAAAGCTATGAACACCTTGTGACAGCTCCAGTAATGCTTCTGCCTGTTCTTCAGAGATAACTAGAATCAAGAGCTTTGACTTATGTGATAGGTGCCCAGATGATGTTCGGATGAACAAAATTCATCATTAATGAAATAATGTCTCTCTTTCTTCCAGAAAGAATCTTTTTATTATAGTACTGAAATAAAGTAGGTAGCTTCAAGAATGACCCCCACTGTCACCTTCAGATCAGAGTGAAATAACCATCATTTCTACAGGAAGCATGAGACTCAGTCCTCAAACAGCCTTACTGCTTTTACACTCCTGTTACCTCGTAGTTTTTATAAAGCCAATAAAAAATGATGTGAACAATTCCTTGGCACTCAAATGGATTTCTTTTTGCCGTTCTTCCTCTTTGTGGTTGTTTTGTCTTCTTTCTTTCTACCTTTTTTCACTCCCACAGTCTCAGGCTGAAATGTTCTAAAATGCATTTACTTTGATTGTGTTAATGAGCAAAAAAGCTAATCTAACCTCTTGCAGAGTGCAGGATGAGGGAGAGATGAGGTGGCAGTGAAGATAATGGGGCTATCTGGCAGACCATTAGCAACAGACAAAGCAGTCTTGTCTCCCAGTCCCCTGTGCTCAACAACTTCTTCAGTACCTCTAGTCCCTGCAGGTTCCTCACCTTCCTCAATAGGCTTTGCAATCCCAGAACTCACTCCTGTTAGATTCACAGAGCAGACAGAAAGACTTGAGACACAATATGTGCCTACAGCTGAACAGGAAGTGAGTTCAGCTGTAATACTGAGGTTCGGTATGAAGTAACTGGCCAGGACTGTATGGAAGAGAACGCACACTGCTGTAAATTGACTGTAAAGCAGCCTCCCCATTCAAGAAGTCTCCCCTTGTGGGAGAGCAGCATTTCTCCTAAGTGGAACAGTTCCACAGCTTTTCTTTAACAGCCTCTATCTCAAGCACAGCTTTTCTTTTAATCAGCAAAGAGGTTAAGAGAGCATGATTAAGGCAAAGAAGAAAATCTATCACAGTTCTGTATGTCAGCTTGTGTGCTTTTTCCTCACATAAAACTGCAAAAATAGGACTGCAAGAAAGGCTGGGTTAAAGAACTCTCTGCCGCTGTACATCAATAAAAGGTTGCTCACTTATAAAGCAAGACCGAGCTACCCTCTTTGGTGAGTCTATTCCTTTGGCCTGCACACTGCAAAAAACTAGCGAGCTTTTAACACATCTTACAGTTTTCACTGAAAATAGCAAATCCTTCAAACTCAGTGGCAAAGCTCATGTCTCAGATGGATGTACAGGGCAGCCCACACAGAAGGCAGGTATGTTCTATGGCCAGTCACTTCACTGGTGAAGCAGCTAAAGGTCTGTTAGGACCAACAACAGACCAGCAATGCTAGTAGCTCCTACGAGACTCAATACTGCAAAACCTGAAACTGGTGCTCTGCCCTCCCAACGGTATTTTTTTAAATTCCTTATAAATAACCAAATAGAAAGCAACCTTAAAAAGATACATTAACACTGCAAAATAAAACATTGTCATTGTTATAATTAGATACGATCCTAGTCCATATGAACACATGCTATCTTTGCTTCTCTCTGGTCCGTGATAAGAATTCCACCTCATTAATTACAGAGAAAACATAACTTAAGGAACAAAGTAAGGTTACATGGAAAAGAATTCATTACAACTATGTGATTTATTGAGGAAGCTCTAGGTATAAACTGAATGAGACAAATGACACAAACCTTTTCTCCTTTCTTCCATTCAAAGAGAAATTTATCAGTAACCACTGAATACACTGGAAAACTTTATTAAAAAAAAAGTAAAAACCTTTTCCACTGGAGTCCACTATGAATTCCTTGCCTGCTGTATACTTAACATGAGGCACATTCTGATGTTCTGTAAGTCAGGCCACACATGTCTTGTGTTAAGTATCTGGACAGCAACAGGGCAATGCAACAATGAACTTCGCTCAGAACGTAAATTAAATTACAGTCGTCTAAAGTGCCTTGATCCGAGAGGTTCAATATTAGTGGATCTTAATTTCCACGTTGATAAGTACTGTAGGCTGTTAGGCCCCCAGAACAACAGCTTTAAGGAACTGAAGTACTACAGCAATGAAAGTAATAGAAATGGCCAACCCGTTATTAGGTGAGCCTTTGACAGCATTTCCTCATCCAGCAAGTGACCCAGATCTTATCGAAAGCCTAAGACGTGGGCCACGCACTCTGAATATCCAGCCACCTACTGCTCACTGTGTGAGGTGAGGCAGAGACGCGGGGCATAAAAAAAAAAAAAAAAAAAAAAAAAAGAAACAAAAAGCCATGCAACTGCAAATTTGCATTTTAATACCGATCCCTGTCATCTCACGATACCTGTACAATGCGTAAATTATGCCGCAGGGATAATTTACCCACGGGCCAAACTTCAGATGCGCGGGATGCCTCGGCCCAGGCACACCCTCACTTGACGCTGGACAACAGTGCCTCCACAGGGCTGCTCCCCTGCCCCCCACTTAAAAAAAAAAAACCCAACACAAAACCTTTTTTTTTTTAAACAATATTTCTTTCTGAAGAAAGCAGCGGTGAAGAAGTTAAGGAGCACGCCCTGCGAGCGGCGGGCGCTGCAGCGGCCGCTGGCCCCGAGCCCCCGCGCCGCTACCGACCCCGCGCCTCACGGCCGCCCCCGGCCCCCCGCCCCCCACCCCGGGCCCCGCGCCGCCCCCGCCCGCCCGGCTTGGGCGCGCGCGCACACACACACACACACACACACACACACACACACACACGCACGCATCAGTTTTCCCCCGTCCCGCCGCCCCCGGCGCCTCACAAAGCGCCGGCGGCAGGGTGCCCCCGCCCGCCGCAGCCCGCCAGCCGCTGCACCGAGGGACCCGCGGAAGGAGGAGGAGGCGGCGGCAGCGGCAGAATGGGGGGGGGCCGGGCCCTGCACACCCCTACCTTGGCTTTCTCCAGGGGGCTGAAGCGCAGCTGGTGCACGAAGGGGCTCCGTGGCGGCGGCCCGCGCTCCCGGCTGCCGGCCACGCAGCATCCCCGGCCGCGGCTGCTCAACTTCATGGCGGGGCAGGGCTACGCGCAGAGGGCGCGGGCGCTGCGCAGCGACCGCTAGTCCCCGAGTAGCGGCGGCGACGGGCGGGCACCGGCGGCCAGCTCGCTCGCCCCTAGATACCGGCCCCCGCCCTCCTGGGGGCCCGCGCATGCGCCCTGCGCGCCGGCTACAGCGGCTCGGCTGGGCGCCGGTTTCCGCGTCTGTTGGGGGGGCGGGGGGCGGTGTGCGCGCACCCGCCCTCCCTCCGCCGCGTGCCGCCGCCGCGCGCGCACTAGCGCGGCCACCGGCCCACCCGCCCGCCGCCCATTCCCCTCGGGGCATGCCGGGAGGGCGGCCCCGCCCGCCGCCCCCCGAGGCGCCCCCAGCCCGGCGGGCTGAGGCGGCACCGCCCGGCTGCGCTCGCGGAGGGGTGGCGGGGGGGGGCGGGGGACGCTGCCGCGCTAACGCCGGGCCACGAATGGAACCAGAGAGGGTGTCGCGGCGGGCGGCTGAGGGGGCTCCAGCGGCCGAGGTGGCGACGGGGACCTGCCGCCGCCGCTCAGGTGCGGCCCGGGGCCGGGGCCGGGGCTGTCAGCTGGCTCGGGCCGCAGAGCGGGGGTACTGCTGGGCGTGGGGCGGCTGAGGGGAATTTTTAAGGAAACTGGAAAACAAAAGGGATAAGGGGAACCTTTCAGAGGGGGAGACGGTTCTTGGGTGCTCCAGCAGTAACGGCGCGGGCGATCAATAGTATCTATTGGACATCCCTGCCGGACCTCGAAGCTGCACGACGTCGTACTCCCATCACATGGAGAGGTGTTTGTCAGGTCTACGGGGAATCTTCTGTTCCGAGCAAACCTGGAATTTTTTTAATGAAGAGTCTGGCTAATTTGCACCCTGGGATCTTGACAGAGTTGGCTAAGGAAGTACCTAAGTTTAGGGTTTAATAAATCTTTGAATAGAAAAGAAGTTCTTGAGAAATAAAAAAGCATTCATGTTCTGCCCATTTTCAAAAAATAAAGCAGAATGACCCGTACAATTCTGGACTGTTTAACATCAACCACACAAAACTGCAGAAAAGTTATGTAAACCGTTTGATAAAAAAATACTTAAGATGGCCTTAATATCAATCATCTCACGGGTCTTATAAAATAATTCTGATAGCCTTATTCAGTGAGATTTAAAGGTGAATTGATAAAAGTAGCTGCAAAAACACCATAACTCTACAGTTCCTGATAATTAGGCTTAGACCTGCAAAATTGCCTCTGAGTCCTATGGTTAATACCATACATAGTTCTAATGGCTAATGCTATTAAACAGTTAATGTGTTATACAGATAAATAGTTTCTGACTTTTGAAAGATCAGAAAAATTTCCAGAGGTTAATCTTCATGATACTGGCATTTGCAAGCTTCTGCAGGCTCAGCATCTTTCAAGATTTTTACCAAAGATCCAAAGTAAACTCACTGTTAATAAAATCCATGGATGTGCTAAATGGTAACCTGGTAAACTGCTGTGAGAATAACTGCAATGTCATCTCGACTGCTTAGTGAAATTAACACTTTCAAACAGGCTTTTACAGCCAAATGTGTACATATTTTATAGAAGAATTTGCCAAGAATACAAGCGATGCCTCTGGAACAAGAGCTTGTGTCTTGGAAAAGATTGTCTAAAAACAATTTCAAGCAAACTATTGCAGAGAAGGTCCCAGTGCAATGTGTTCTGTGTGACTGTTTGATGTACTAACAGGATTAGTGTACAGGAAATTAATTACTGTGTCTGTTAATGAGACTAATAACTAGAACAAGGTGTGTAGCTCTGACGTTGAAGATCAGGTGGTGCAGAAAAGACCTGCCAAAGTATTACAGGACTGGAGGAAATCTCCTACAACAACACATTTAAAAAGCTACAATTTAATTTGTCAAAAAGATCTGCAAGAGTTGGCTTTACTGCAGTGTTCAAATACCTTCACAAGGGAAAAGTACCGCATGCTAAAGCTTTTTAAAATGGTAGAAAAAAAGGTGTGAGAAGAATGAGTGGTCAGGAGCTGAGATAACCTCATGCAAATGTAACGGTTTTAATTATACACAAGCTCCTTGGTTCACTTTGGGACTAGTGATAAGACTTACTGGCCTGTGGTCAGGGTATGTGACCCAACGATCCCTTTTAACCTTTAACTGTCTAAGGTAATTTAGCTGCATTCCAAATGATTTGGCGTCCCTCTCCTTTTCTCTCTCTCCAGTGACTTCAAGCCAGTGAGTATTTCAGCCATACGGGGCTGATTTCAGTAATAAACGACAGATTTCTTGAAGAATGAAGCAGACTCCCTCTATCACGGCCCGCACATGGCGTGGCCAGGGAGGGGTTTGTTGCAGCTCCCCACAGGGACCTGCCCAGCTCGCCAGCTGGTAGAAGCTGTTCTGTCAGGTCGATGGGCAGGAGGTGGTGGCCACCGGCTACCCAGCACACAGCCTGTTGGAGGGCTCCAGCACACACGTTTATTCCCCATCCAGTAGGTGTAGGACACAAGATGCAATGAGGGTGTTGGAAGAGGTTCAGCTATGAAATGCAAGCAGGCTTCTTTAGTTCCCTAGTTGTGTTTTGTTAGTTTTCTAAAGCCAGCTTCCAAAAAATGATCTAATATTACTATTAGTCACATCAGAGGGTTTGGTATTTGTAGCATCTTCCACAATTGTAAAATCTGGTGGAGTATTAGACATCTGCCTGGTCCTTTAGCACTTAAACCTTCGCTGTTAGAGCACCTGTTCTGTATTACTAAGTGCACAAGCAGTATTCTGACTTTTTATTACTGCTTTCATGGGTTTAGTCTATTATTTTCTAGTTGCTTTGTCTCTACCACCTGAAAGAGTTTCCAGGAGACTTTGTAGTTTTATCAAACTCATTTGTAGGGTAGGAATAATGTTCCATGAGCCGTAATTTGATGGCCATCTTCTGGGTTGTTTTAGAGTCTATATGAACATACATGAACTATTGAGAGGCTAACAGGTGCTTCCCTGGATTTTATTTCTCATTTGTTTTCTTTAAAATTCCGCTGTGATCAGTATAACTTAAGACAAATAAGTTAAAATGTCCAGCCTAGCTTTCTTAAATTTGCAGGAATGAGTTTCCCCATCTCTCTAGACCCTTTAATCTGGAATTGTAAAAAGATGGATCTAAGCCCTGTTCCTTGTGAAAGAAGATTCACCTGGTGAAGGTGCTAAGCATGAGCCCTGGAACAGGGGCAATCCCATGGCAGGGCTTGAATGGGAAAGGCAGGCTGGGAATCTGCAAGCAAACCAGTTTGGCATATGATGAAGAGGGGGGTGAAGGGACCAGCCCACATGGCAGGGCAGAATAAGTCATGCTTATACAATGCTATTCCTTTCTGTGCAGTGAACTAGAAAGTTTGTTTGGATCCTTTCAGAGACACATGATGAGACTTGATCCTGGGGGTAAGACTGTGCAAGTGTGCTTAAGGAAAGGGCAGTATTTTATACTTACAATATGTAGTATAATATACTTATTTAAAAACAAGTATCATGTTTTTTTTTTAATTCCTTTGAAGACTGAATAAAGTACGACTGTAGTATTGGGGTTTGATTGCTACTTTTTTGTGCGAATCACAAAAGAGCCGTAACTATGATGTCACTGTCCAGGCTGGCATGTGTTACATAGCTCATCTAATAAGAACTTATAAGGGCATAAGAAGAGGTGACAAATTTATTGCAGGATTTATGGAATCTACCGTGCTTCACAAGAGGAGAAAATGTGTAATACATTATGTTGGATGTAAGTGTATTACGATACAATTGGAAAAGGAAATGTTGAAGCTGACTACCATGAGAATAAATTGCAGTAAGCTCTCAAATAATCTCCTCAGGGAAACTGTGGAACCTGAAACCATTAAAATGAGACTGCACAAATATGTAAGTGCTGTTCTACCTTGGTGCGCAAAAGCTGTATTTGGTCCTTTCTTTCATTCATTTATGTGATTTGTAGGGAGTTGTACAAATAAGAGGACTCACGTATAAAAAGCATACAAATATTAATTATGAAATATGCTTCTGTGAGCCTTGAAGTAGGAAAAGGAGTATTCAATATTTAACAGCTAAACTGAAGTGGTTTTCTCTAAAATAAATCAAATAAATGTTCATAAAAAGCAAATATGTTGACCACATAACTGAACTTTATTTAAAAGGAAAAAAAATATTTCCTTGCCTAGGAAAAGTCCTTGCTTTGATTTTTATGATGGTCCTTGACCTTGATGGCCGTTTGGTAGAATCAGCTGATACCTATTCAAGCACAATTCAGGTACACCTCCACCCTTAAAAGAACTTTTCTACAGTTCATTTCACATGTTCCGTAGGGGTTTTTTTTCTGTTTTGTTTTGTTTTGTTTTTTTTTCTTTCTTATTTTTTCCCTCATCATTCCCATTGCAAATCTATTCAGTGTTTAGACCAGGAAAGGTTTTAAAAATACTTGAAAAAAAAAGTGTTCTGTGAAGAGAAAAATCAAATAAGTTCATGATGAATTACTAGCAGTAGTACAGATTTTGCAATGAAAATGTGCTCACATTTTTCTTCTGATTTGTGAGGAAATGCAGAATCCGTCTGAGTTTCTTTAATCAGGAAAAGGAATAGCTAGAGTTAGTGTTAGGTCTGTGGGAAGAACAACAGTTTCTTGTTTTGATAGTGCTGTATTTTCTTGGATGTGTCAGCCTGAAGAAATAAGAGGCTTTTGTGACAAAAAAAAAAAAAAAAGGATGAGATAATTCAGGAATTATTAGGAAACATAATTCAGGGTTTTCAAGAAATAATTGTTCACTTAATATGTACTTTTCACCTCAGGATTCCCAGTGTTATAATTCATAGGTGACCTTGGCTTCAGCAATTGTAAGCAAACTCATCAGCTCCCATCTAATGATGGCCTCTCAGTAGTGGGGTGGGAGAAGGCACTCGTGGTAGACTGTCACAGAGTCTTTGCCAGGTGCTGAGCAGCTCACACTCATTGCACAAACTCTGCCCCTGCACACCACTGGAAATACTCGGCAGTATGAGGGTGGGTGAACTGAAGGAGCAGTGCGTGCTGATGCCATCCTTCCTCAGTTGATGAAAAGAAATTTTGGGCAGCTGGAGCCTTGCTCAACTCTTTCAAAGGCTGATCCAAGACTGTGGAACAAATTGCTCTGGGATCTGAGATCTGCCTCGTACTTGATCACTTGATCAAGAATATCCCGATTCATCTTGTGTATTTTATTTCTCCCTTACTGTTCTTAGACTGAAACCCAGAGGGAAGAGGCCATAGTGGTTCTGGTAATATCTTACTGACCTTTAAATGTATTGGTTCTTAGAGATGGTTCAGATCTAGACTAAACTTCTCTCAGTTCTTACTTGAAAAACCACACCCTAGTAAATGACCACACACATGAGGTGTATGAAAATGGAAATAGAGCACAGATAAATGGCACTAGGTACAAATTAGAGTAGCAAATGTTTTCAGTGCTTTACTGTGCTTGTAGCCCTCTATATCTGTGCTCATTTCTTTTTCATCTTTATACACCTTCTTCCTCTTCTTTCTCTGAATGTCTTAGCGTCACGGTTTAAAGCTGGGCCGGCTATTAAACCTATGGCAGATGCTCTCTGTTAACCCTCCCCCCCACCCCCAAAGGGAAAGGGAAAGGGAAAAGGGAGAGAGGCTTCCGGGTTGGAAAGTTAAAACAGTTTTAATAAACTATAGTAATGAAAAAGAGTATAATAACAATAATAGAAATAATCAAATATATACAAATATATATACAAAACCAAGATTGAGCTCCCCTGAAGTCAGCCACGTCACCACCGGCACTGCAGGGCAGGCTCCGGGAAGGCCCAGCCTGGGCCTAGCGACGGTCGAGAGCTGGATTCAGGAACGCACGGATCGGGATCGGGGGCAGCAGGAAAACAGACGGAGTCCTCCTTGGACACCGGCCATAGCAGAAAAAGAGCGAGACCCTCGTGATCCCCCCGCTTTATACTGAGAATGACGTGTATGGGATGGAATACCCTTGTTGGTCAATTTTGGGTCACCTGCCCTGTCCGCTCCCCCCTGCAGCTGCGACCCCCCTTCGGCTTTTCACTTGTAAGCAGTGAGGAATTCAGCAGTGACCTTGGTTTCTCTAAGAAAAAGTACAGCAAGAGCCTTACTGCACAACATCCCTACCGGTGCCTCAGTGATAACTACAAACTTCGAGTGTTATCAGTCCTGGAAGCAGACACTGTCTGCAAAACATGCAGTTAGTTTCAGAAAGTGCAGTTACTTAGAGGAGACTTAGCTGAAAGTAAAAATCACTGAAAGGAAAATCGGCCTGGTTTAGGCCAAACCAGGACACTTAGCTAAAAAGACTTTATGTTTCTAGTCCCAACAGGAAAGAGCAATCCTAAGGAAATGAAACAGTCTCCCCCGATATAAGATAATTTTGGAAGGTAGGGAATGAAATCCTCGAATTATTTTCTGTGACTTTGCAGGTACATCTGTGGTTTGCAAGTAGAATATGCAAGCTCATCAAATTCTACAGATGTACTTACGCTCAAAAGAAGCAATTTTTCTCTGCCCATATTTAAGGTCCGTGCCCAGGTATACAGCAGCTGAAGCCCCATCTGACTGTCATGGTAATTTCTGCGAGTTGGAATACTAACTACTGAGTTAACATTTTCCATCTTTCAGATCACATTATATAAAGTAGATAAGAACATCTTAAGCTTTATACAGACTTCAGACTTGTGTCTTTGTGCAAATACTGCAACATCTTATGAAAATACTTTTTGAATTCCAACACATTTGAACTTTCAGTTTGCACATGTTCTCTTCTGCCCACTACTGTACATATTTACAGAGGTTTTGTATTAGGCAACCTCTATTTAAAGAGCACTCAGTTAACATTATTCAGAAAATGAGTAAATCTGTATCCAAAAGATTTATTTTAGGAAGCTTTGTGCATTATTCATATAACAAAATAATGATGGAGATTGCTGATAAGGTGGATAAAATTCATATAAATGAATTCAGCAGAAGCAGCCTTCGTGAAATTAGTACCATGATCCAGTCACATCCGATACCACTTTCCAATCACATTAAATACTTAATTTAGTTTTTCTGAAGTAGTAAAGTCTACTATTTAATATGTTTTAAATATTTATTTACTATAAGCTAGTAACACTGGTTAAATGTGCAAAACATAACATACAAACATTTTATGCTTTTGTAAGTGCAAATAGGATGAGCTGCCAAAAGATCCCTGGGCAAGAATGTCCAGATTCAATCTGTTGCATTGGGAGGTAGATTGTAGGGAGGCAAAATCACAGCCTGTAGTGAAGAAGAGACCATATGGGACTCACAGTGGTGCCAGTGGCTTTATGCCCAGCTCGTGCCCCTGCCCATGCCAGCTCCTTGGCAGCTGCAGCAGCCCTCAAATGAGACAGGGCAAGGTAGAAACAGGCAGCTGTATCTTTCATACCTGTATACCCCTCCCCACTGTGCTGGGGGAAGAGGGAGATAAGTGTGTGTGTGTGTGTGTGTTGGTGCGGAGAGCAGGGATGTACTGACTGCTCTCCAAATACAGATGGATGCACAGGTCTTCCCTGTGGTCTCCCACAGCATCCTCCTAGACAAACTGGCTGCCCGGGGCTTGGATGGGTGGACTCTTTGATGGGTTAAAAACTGGCTGGATGGCCGAGCCCAGAGAGTGGTGGTGAATGGGGCAAAGTCCAACTGGCAGCCGGTCACTAGCGGTGTTCCCCAGGGCTCAGTTCTGGGGCCGGTGCTGTTCAATATCTTTATAGATGACCTAGACGTAGGGATTGAGTGCAGTCTCAGCAAATTTGCAGATGACACCACGCTGGGTGGCAGTGTCGATCTGCTGGAGGGTAGGAAGGCCCTGCACAGGGATCTGGACAGGTTAGATAGATGGGCCGAGACCAGCGGCATGAGGTTCAACAAGAACAAGTGCCGGGTCTTACACTTTGGCCACAACAACCCCATGCAGCCCTACAGGCTGGGGGAAGAGCGGCTAGAAAGCGGCCCAGCGGAAAGAGACCTGGGGGTGCTGATCGACAGCCGGCTAAGCATGAGCCAGCAGTGTGCTCAGGTGGCCAAGAAGGCCAATGGCATTCTGGCCTCTATTAGGAATAGTGTAGCCAGCCGGTCTAGGGAAGTGATCGTCCCTCTGTACTCGGCACTGGTGAGGCTGCACCTTGAGTACTGTGTCCAGTTCTGGGCCCCGCACTTCAAGAAAGATGTTGAGGTGTTGGAGCGAGTCCAGAGGAGGGCGACCAAGCTGGTGAAGGGTCTGGAGGGTCTGACCTACGAGGAACGGCTGAGGGAGCTGGGGTTGTTTAGCCTGGAGAAGAGGAGGCTCCGAGGTGACCTTATTGCAGTCTACAACTACCTGAAGGGAGGTTGTAGTGAAGTGGGAGTCGGCCTCTTCTCCCGGGCAACTAGTGATAGGACAAGAGGACATAGCCTCAAACTATGCCAGGGGAGGTTCAGGTTGGTCATTAGGAAGCATTTCTTCACAGAAGGGGTCATTAGACATTGGAACGGGCTGCCCAGGGAGGTGGTGGAGTCACCATCTCTGGATGTGTTTAAGAAAAGACTGGACATGGCACTTAGTGCCATGGTCTAGTTGACAGGGTGGTGTCAGGGCAACGGTTGGACTCGATGATCCCTGAGGTCTCTTCCAACCTGATTTGATTCTGTGATTCTGTGAAAATCCAGGAACTCTGTGAAAATACAAAATACATCTGTGCAACAGTAAGTGTTTTATTCCAATTGCATTTGGCTTCCACAAATAAGAAGCACCAAGGGCTGCACCTGTATATCTGCCAGTCAGGATAACCCAGAGGCGGTAAGAGCAGAGTAAGACGATAAAGAACTGCCAAATACAGATACACTGCTTCAGGATGCGTCATCGACTGCGTCATGCAGTGGAATAACCCATCTAAATCTAAGCATATTAAGTTCTCCATTGAGTTTATTAATGTGGGCTAACACCATCTGTTTGTGCACACAGGGCATTTTATCTCTCATTAACATGATACAGCAGTTAAATTTAGATAGGCTCTTGTATGAGCTGGGTGGGTATCACTTAGCTGTCCTTCGTGCTATGAGTGATTTCTAGACAATGAAGAATGGAATGGTTAGTTAATATGACTGATTGTACCTAACTTTTCTACAGCTTTTCTTAAATTCAAGATCATCTTGCCAATAAAAAGACAATTCTTTGAATACAACATTTTGTGTTAGTAGCATTTCAATGGAAATATTTTACAACAGCGAGCCATAATGACAAGCAATAAGGATTCCAAAACTGAATGCATTAATTTAATGTGAAAGTTTAACACCCTGTCAAGTAGTAATAATCACTTGAAATTATCCAGTTATAAATTGCATAGACCTGTTCTATACTAATCTTGTACTCAGATTTTAACACTTTTTCATTGGCTCTTGCCAAAAGGTAATTGATTTTTTTTTATGTCAGTTGTGTAAGGTGGAAAAAGACGGTACTAGGTAACCAATTATTAGTTAGCAGGAACTCCCTGCTAGTGACTCTTGATTCATTCATAGTGTGCTGTTGCTGGCTGGATCAAATTGTTTTCCCAAAGCTTTGACGAGGAATCACAGAATCAACCAGGTTGGAAGAGACCTCAGGGATCATCGAGTCCAACCGTTGCCCTGACACCACCCTGTCAACTAGACCATGGCACTAAGTGCCATGTCCAGTCTTTTCTTAAACACATCCAGAGATGGTGACTCCACCACCTCCCTAGGCAGCCCATTCCAATGTCTAATAACCCTTTCTGAAAAGAAATTCTTCCTAATGTCCAACCTGAACCTTCCCTGGCAAAGCTTGAGGCTGTGCCCTCTTGTCCTATCGCTAGTTGCCCGGGAGAAGAGGCCAACTCCCACTCCACTACAACCTCCCTTCAGGTAGTTGTAGATGGCAATAAGGTCACCTCGGAGCCTCCTCTTCTCCAGGCTAAACAACCCCAGCTCCCTCAGCCGTTCCTCGTAGGTCAGACCCTCCAGACCCTTCACCAGCTTGGTCGCCCTCCTCTGGACTCGCTCCAACACCTCAACATCTTTCTTGAAGTGCGGGGCCCAGAACTGGACACAGTACTCAAGGTGCAGCCTCACCAGTGCCGAGTACAGAGGGACGATCACTTCCCTAGACCGGCTGGCTACACTATTCCTAATAGAGGCCAGAATGCCATTGGCCTTCTTGGCCACCTGAGCACACTGCTGGCTCATGCTTAGCCGGCTGTCGATCAGCACCACCAGGTCTCTTTCCGCCGGGCCGCTTTCTAGCCGCTCTTCCCCCAGCCTGTAGGGCTGCATGGGGTTGTTGTGGCCAAAGTGTAAGACCCGGCACTTGTTCTTGTTGAACCTCATGCCGTTGGTCTCGGCCCATCTATCTAACCTGTCCAGATCCCTGTGCAGGGCCTTCCTACCCTCCAGCAGATCGACACTGCCACCCAGCGTGGTGTCATCTGCAAATTTGCTGAGACTGCACTCAATCCCTACGTCTAAGTCATCTATAAAGATATTGAACAGCACCGGCCCCAGAACTGAGCCCTGGGGAACACCGCTAGTGACCGGCCGCCAGCTGGACTTTGCCCCATTCACCACCACTCTCTGGGCTCGGCCATCCAGCCAGTTTTTAACCCATCAAAGAGTCCACCCATCCAAGCCCCGGGCAGCCAGTTTGTCTAGGAGGATGCTGTGGGAGACAGTGTCGAATGCCTTACTGAAGTCTAGATAGACTATATCCACAGCCCTGCCCTCATCTACTAAGCGGGTCACTTGGTCTGCTCAGTGAAAATCAGTAGAAAATCTGCTCAGTGGCAGAGAAGGATAGTCATACTTATGGTCCATTGAACAGCCCATGATAAAATGTCTTGCGTGAGGTTTAAGCTCATCTGTGTGACTTCACACAACTCCACCCACAACCACCACTAATCACGGGTCAGCTGTCAGAGGATTTGCTAAGGGAGCAGAGGAGATTATTGCCCCTGCGCGTTACTAGTGATACAGAGCTACTCACATGCTGTACCTGGGGAGCAGCGGTAGTTGCATGTCTGCATGGTGGTTGTAGCATCTCGTTGGAGCAGCCCTGTCTGTATCCTTTAATTTATGTGCTGTAGTGCTCTGGCTCACATCACAGTGAGCCAGAGAGAAGGGAAACAGTATTCAGAGATGATGAATTTATTAAGAGGGCAAGGAGATCATCAGCCCAGAATTAGCTGATCCTCCCAACACAACGTTCAGGCTCCCACTCATGTCGTAAGCATGCAATTACGTGGCTCCCCTGCTTGGATTGAGCATGTGTCTGCCCCGGCAGTCCTTTGCTTGCGGCATGAGTGAGATTGCTACCAGAGTATCACATACTCCCTTCGTAAATGACACTAGCCTTTAAGTGAGGTTTCAGCCACAACACAAAAGAATATACCATGGTCTGGAAAAAAAACCAAACCAAACAGCTGGTGAGAAATCTGGACTCTGATACACTGTGTAGGATTCATAATTACATGCACTTAAGGAGATTTCTAGTGGTAGCTGACTCTAATCCGGCAGAAAACAATGTCATAACAAGATTCAGTGCCTGCAAGTAGAAGCTAAAAGCATCAAGATTCAAATTAAATTGGAGAAGAGGAAATTTGTGGAAGGGCTAGTGAAAAGAAAATAATTGAACATTCAAAGGATTCTTTTCAGATGCTTACATCTCTCCCACTAGACATTTTTAATGAAGATTTGATGTCTTTCTCAGTAGAAATAGAAATTAATGCAAAAGTTACTGTCTGGGATTTGGCCAGAAGTTACAGAGATCAACTTAGGTGGTCATGTGGTGTTCTGCTTGAATGGCCATTGCTTCAGAAGTGGTGGACTTTACCTTTTTGGCTAGGAAGTTAGACTCATGAAGTGTGCAGGAGATCTACCAGCAGCCAGGGATTCGGGCAATAGTCGCAGTCAGCATCCAAGCGAAAAAGCAAAGTGTGACAGGTAGCCAAGTTGGAATATATTTCAGAGCTCAACTGCCCTAAACATCTCAAGTTCTGTATCTGTAGCATCGGTGAGGCTGTTGTTGTCACATTAAGTGTTTGTGAAGTCAGGGAGTGACAATGACTTAAAAGGAGGTTTCTCTGAAGACAGCTTTTTCTTCTGATGAACTGCTGCTATGGTGTAAAGCATTTTTTCCTCTTCCTTTTTGACTGCTTATTGGAATTCTTCAGAAACCATGGGAAAACTTTATTCCTGTAACTTTGTCTCTTTTGTTCCATCGACTTGCTGCCTTCTGATGTCTGACATGATGAAGAGAATCTTCTATACTGATTTTCCAAAAATGAGCGATGCCAGAATCCACAGCGTGAGAGGAACACCCTCTTAGATTTGCCCTCTCCCTTGTGATGAATGTCAAATTCCTAGTCATCGGCTTATTCTCTGACTCATAAGAAATATAGCTTGGCAGCTTCCCAGTTCAGCAGAACCTTTGCAACTGCATCATATTTATAAAAATACAATACATAATAATAATATATATATATTTATGCACACAGGTGCATACATCATACTTTCAGTTCTTGGTTTCATGTCATTTACCATATAGGAACTGGTTACCTGCAGGTAATTTGTTGCCACAGACCACATACGAAAACTGTAGTTTTATATCCCTCTGCAAAAGATACAGGTCAATTAACCCACAGTGTCTTGTGTTCTTATTTGACACCCCACCCCAAAACCTCTGTTACACTGGCATGTTGCTCTTCTTCACTCAGAACTGCTGCTTAGTGCTCTTTCCTCATAGAAAAGAACCTGAAGAGAGTCAGCTTCATTGTGTTTTGCAGTAAAGATGCATTGATCAATTGTACAATAGGCATTTGTTTTATTGGTATTTTTTTTTTAGCCAGTCTTTATATTCTGCCACTTTTAATCATAAGTCATAGAGTATGCGGCTTTTGGTTTCAAGCTTTTTTCTCTTTCTTTTACACACACAAATCTGTTGGTAGGATGATGTCCTGGTTTCATTAGGATTTTGTTTCAGTTTGTGGCCAGCCATGGTGATCAGGGCCATTAGCAGTTAAATCCAGGGCAGCTGACCCCGGCTGGCCCACAGGTGTATTCTGTAGCATTAACAATCAAGTTCACTATAAAAGGGAGGGCTTGCTCTCTTCTCTTCTAGCCTTGCTCCTTCCCCCTGCCTCATTACTAATGATTGGTATTCCTGGAACAACCTGCTGCAACTCTGCAGCTAAGTATACTTTTGTGTGTTTTGTGTTATCATTTATGTTGGTTTCTTTATTTTACTAAATCTGTTTAATTTTAACCCATGAGTCTCCCTCTTTTTTCCCCAATTTCCTTCCTTGATTGGGGAAGGGACATTGGGTGAGAGAAAAACTGTTATTGTTTAGCCCCAGTTGTGGGCTAAATGAAGACAGATGAATAGAAATTGATTTTTGTTCCACCAAATTCAATAAGTTTCAAAATTCTTCATATTTCTTGGTGTATCTCCTTGTTCCTGTGTGATTTCCAGGCAGAGTGCTTACATACATGTAGCCCAGAGAGATAACTAAATCACAACAGTTTTAATCCACTACCATTTAAGTTGGGGCAGGGTCATTATGCAGCGATGAATGAAGGAGCTGAATTCTACATCTGCATGTGGAAATTCCTGAAGGGAGGATGTGCCAGAAAGTGTGGCAGCAGTGCATATCTGTCCTTCTTTGATGGATTTCAAGTAACTAGCAATTCCATTAGCTGGCAGCAGTCACTGAAGAGGTTGCAAACCTATTTACATTGACCTAGTAGTCATGGGGGAGGCTGCCTGGGCCTGGGGAGGGCCTTCAAGTTCAGGAAAGCATGATAAACTTGTGCCATGTTTTCATCACTGGCTCTTCAGAGCAGGGTGAGTCAATGTACCAGGTAGCTGTCTGGTGGAAGACGACACATCAGAGAGCCTGGTGGTTTTGGAGGTAATGGAGTGAGCCCAAGGGCTTCTGCTGTGGAATAGAGACCAACGCTGTCTCAGATCCCTGGTGAAGAGAGGCTGAGCATAAGACCCCTCACTGTTTGCTGCAGTGAAAGGTGTTTGGCTGACATTTCTGCAACCAGAAATACACTGTGGCAACAGCGGCTTCAACACCTCTTCTCTTCTGTGGGACAGGAGAACATAGCCTGACTGCTGCTGTGAGTGACATAGGCTTGAGAGGACATCAGGACCATTTGACCACTGCTGCCACCTGTCCCTTCCTCTGCTAGGTGCTCTACAAGACAGCACTGGGGCATGGGGCAGGGGAAAGGACAGGCACAGGAGGAGACACTCAGTAGTGAGGGCCACAAATGTGGGAAAGGCGGTGTAGCTATTTATATTTTGGGTGATGTTCTGAGCACTCAATGTCCATGATGCTTCCCTTTAAGGACACTGTTTTACTAGGTGCACGGGTGTGCAATCTGAAGCACTGAATCAAGGCTCAATGTGGTAGGGCAAAGTGGGTTATGCCCATCAGTCGCAGAGTTTCATGGAAAGGACATCTGCAGTTCAAACTTCCAGCAGCATTGTCTGTCCTGTTCTTCTGTACATCTTGCTCACCCAGAATTGGCTAAATGGATCTGTCAGCCTCAACCTCAGACTTCATTTGTCTGCCAGTGCATATTTCACTGTCAGTCAGCGTAGGGTCAAGTTCAGCCATTCCTCTCTTCCAGCAAAGTAATTATTAAAGGGATTTGAAGCCTTGAGAAGAAAACAAACTGCCTTTCCTTATGAAGAGTGATAAACTAGTCTCACTATAACTACAGACTTCTCTGTAACTCTGACAAACAACAGAGGAGTATTCTTTCTGTGAATAAACTCAATGTATTTGGTACCTGAATCTCACCAGCAACCCGCATGAGTATGTGGTGTTTCCAGATGCATTGCAGCACTGGGTACTGCTCCTTCATGATGGCAGTGTGTCCTACTGTCACAACAACTGGTTCATCAGCAGTGCTCCAGTTACAGCAATTGTAAATGCTGATCTTCCAGATCTTACATCCTGAAGAGAAATCTCACTTTAGTGAACTATAGCAGCACACCTTTAAGACCGAAATTTTGCTAGTGCTGCCAGCTATGGATCTGTTCCACCAACCAGTGGTAGCTGTTTTGAGCCAAAGACAGGCAGTTCTTGCAAAAAAAAAAAAAAAAAAGGCCCTTTGGGAAAACTTCGAGTAGACCTCTCTGCTCAGTTTTAGCTTCTCTCACCTCCCAAATCTGTGCCATCAGCCCTTCAGATAATTGCGCAACCTGAGTTCTGCAGCAGCTCTGACCAGGCTTGTGCGTGTCTGGAAAGCCTCAGTACGATTGCGGCCCATGTGCACAGTGGCTGTACACAACACGCTGTCAGCCTGGTGCTTTCAGTGACCGCTGAGTCTGTTTGCAGTGCCGGCTTGCTCTGCGTCGGCACTAGTGCAGCGTTCACAGGAACTGGCTGCAGTTGTTCTTCGTGCACCCAGTGAGCATGAGGTATCCCCAAATGCATGTGAACACAACTCTGCTGCACACCGATAATGTGTCAGACTTAACTATGTCTATATCTTTTTGTTCTGTACTAATTACAGAATCACAGAATGTTAGGGATTGGAAGGGACCTCGAAAGATCATCTAGTCCAATCCCCCTGCCGGGGCAGGATTGCCTAGACCATATCACACAGGAACGCGTCCAGGCGGGTTTTGAATGTCTCCAGAGAAGGAGACTCCACAACCTCTCTGGGCAGCCTGTTCCAGTGTTCAGTCACCCTTACAGTAAAGAAGTTTTTCCTCAAATTTAAGTGGAACCTCCTGTGCTCCAGCTTGCACCCATTGCCCCTTGTCCTGTCAAGGGATGTCACTGAGAAGAGCCTGGCTCCATCGTCTTGACACTTGCCCTTTACATATTTATAAACATTAATGAGGTCACCCCTCAGTCTCCTCTTCTCTAAGCTAAAGAGACCCAGCTCCCTCAGCCTCTCCTCATAAGGGAGATGTTCCACCCCCTTAATCATCTTCGTGGCTCTGCGCTGGACTCTCTCTAGCAGTTCCCTGTCCTTCTTGAACTGAGGGGCCCAGAACTGGACACAATACTCCAGATGCGGCCTCACCAGGGCAGAGTAGAGGGGGAGGAGAACCTCTCTCGACCTGCTGACCACACCCCTTCTAATACACCCCAGGATGCCATTGGCCTTCTTGGCCACAAGGGCACACTGCTGGCTCATGGTCATCCTGTTGTCCACTAGGACCCCCAGGTCCCTTTCCCCTACGCTGCTCTCCAACAGCTCTGTCCCCAACTTGTACTGGTACATGGGGTTGTTCTTGCCCAGATGCAGGACTCTACACTTGCCCTTGTTATATTTCATTAAATTTCTCCCTGCCCAACTCTCCAGCCTGTCCAGGTCTCTCTGAATGGCTGCGCAGCCTTCCGGCATCTCAGCCACTCCTCCCAGTTTTGTGTCATCAGCGAACTTGCTGACAGCGCACTCTAATCCCTCATCCAAGTCATTAATGAATTCTTGCCTTTCTTTTCCTATCTTGGGAATTGATGGCGATTAAGCACTTTTAAAGTGGACAGATTTGAACTCTTTGAATCTCTAATTGGGAGATATTTTTTTTTATCTTCATTTTTGCAGCTCATCTCTGAAATATCTCCAGTATTTCAACATCCTTCTTATGTATGTTGCTGGTACCAGATGGACTGATGAAAAAGCTGCTCAGCTACTCAGAAGGTAGAGTACAGGGGATGGTATCAGCAGGTGTTACCCAAGAAGCCAAAGAAATTAATGCCTTTTTTGGAGTTCAATCTACACTACAGTGTCTGCTAATAGAATAGCAAAATTGAATGTCTGTGTGGAGCATTATTTATTTGTGTTTACCTGTCAAAAACGAAGAAGATGGTAACCCTTATGGCAATAGTGGAGGAGGTAAAAAGAATAGCAGCAAGAGTAAAGATGACCAGATATACATGCACTTTTTTTTTTCCTAAAGTGGCTTTCTGAGAGATGGTGTTGGGCTACCAGGAGGAGAAGTTACAGGAAAAGGAGAACGAAATTGAAAATGTTATGCTTGTGAGTTCTTAGGAGACCCGAGGAAAGAGCAAAATTACTGCAGCCTGGGGATCCAGGAAGGTGGATTGAGATCTGCATGAAGGCACTTCACGTTTGTTCATTCACCAGCCCATGAAACAACGTGTTCCTTCCCTTGCATTACAGCAGGTTAGTCCGTTTATGGCTTTTCTAAAGCAAGGAGCACCATCTAGTGGAAACCTATGCTGGTCCAGCAAATAATTCAAACTCTTTCAAGAGGGTAACAGAGTTTTCGTCTTTACACTAGAAGTGTATACATTTGCTTTTATCTCTATTTACAAACACAGGAGAATAGTTTAAGTCTAGCATCACAAATTAAATCAATTATAAAAGAGTTTTTACTCTATCCTCATTCCTGTGTCTAGCCACCACTACTATCAATTTTCGTGGCCATCATAAAAATACAGCATATCCCTTTACACAGTCCTTTCTTTTTAAGTGCTGTGGATTCCCCACTGCTATACTTAACATTTGGTGGTTTCATGATCATATTACAGTACTCAGTGTCCAAACCAACTCTCTTAGTCTCAATTTATGTGCCTGTAACCATCTGAATGAGGACAGAGGGTTGCAGAAGAGTCTGGTACAAATGTAGAGTCTGTATTCAATGAAAAATCAACACAACAGAAGACCATAATAAGAATTGCAAATAATCTATAAAAATAAATGTTTATCCTTTAAATTCCTATGCTTTATCTGTAGCAGATTTTGACATTAAACTCTCAAAGCTACCTCCTAAGATATGTATTTTTTAACATTTTATGAGAATAATTTTGTGCTGAGTTATAAATAAATATAAATAAGTAAATGAACTGCTTCAGGCTAGAAAAGAGCTGTATGAATGTATGAGAAAGAATACGGTAAATATTCCCTACTTTTTTACTATTTTCTCTTAATGTGGCAAGTAGAGCGCTTTCAATGAAGGTGCCAAGTGGCATATTTAAAGTAACAAAGATGAAGTGCCTTTATACACAATTTATAAACAAAGTTTAGGATTCGTTGTTGCAAGATGTTGTGGAGACCAGGAACAGGTTAAAAAATAGGATTAGGCGTATTTTTGGAGGATAGGCCTAATGTGGCTGTCAAACACAGCAGTTTAGCTGCAGCCCTAGAAGTCTCCCAGCTGCTGCTGACTGGAAGCTGGTGGGATTTATCAGTCTTAAGAGGAGAGGAGTGGCTGGACTGAGCCAACTAATCCATTATCCTGTCTCCAACAGTGTCCAAAAGCAGATGGCTTGGGAACAATAAAAACAAATCTATAAAATACTTCCCTTTTAAAACTTCCCCAGCTGAGGGTATTTCTTGAGTCTGCTGTGGTCTCTTTTACAGCACTCAGCATCTTTTAGGTGCTCCTGCAGCCTCCAGTTGGGCCTCACCAGACTTCTTGCAGGCACAGCAAGAAGTCCTTGGGCAAGGAGTTTCTCAGCTCTCCTATCTGTTGTGTGGTGAGCCGCTTCCTTTTGTTTGTTTTGGACGTGGCTGCTACTAAATTAATTTGGTGGCTTTTGCTGCTTGTACTGGATGAGATGGAACAGTCAGTCTCTTCTTCATTTAGTATATTGCAAAATCGCTTGCTGTGAGCCCTTACTGTCCCCATATGTTACTGGAGCACTGCTCCCAAGCTCTAACTCTCCTTGGTGCTCTGGGGCATGATGAAATTTCAGCTGATTCAGGGTGTGTTTCCACTGTGACATAAGGCAGACTGCTCCGGGCCACCATGGTCCTTTTCTCTCCCCCACCTCTTCCCTGACCCTGCTCCTGGCTGCAGGCTCCTGCCTCCTTGTATACTTGTACCAGCATCGATGCAATTAGAGAGCTGTGCCTGTAATAGCATCAGGCTGCTTTGAGCTGCACTACCTGCATTTCCAGTTCTGGAAATGTGGTGCAGGGATCCCTGGGCTGGATTTTCCCAGAACGGGCTGAGATGTAACCAAATGGGCTTGGAAAAAAAAAAAGCACAGGTTGCCCAAGACCATGGCTCAGCTCATAAACTCCCTAAGACTTGAGATGGCTCTGCAGGTGCTTCCCCTTCCTACCACAGAGCCTGCCGAGCGTGGGGTCCTGGAGAAAGGGCTGGGGGTGCACAGGCTGCCAGAACGGCAGTATATCCCAATGGCTCAGGATGGCATGTTCCCAGGGCCAAATAAAATAAATTTGCCTTTGGAGCTGGACTCAGCCATTCCAGACTTTTAAACAAACATGATGGTACTACATGTCTCTATTTTGCCATCTCTTTTTAAATTTGGTAACTAGTACTATTATCTAAGTTAGGTTTTTAGTAACGCAGAAAAGCTTCTAGACCAAGCAGTTTGCTTGAGACAGATTGGCAACCTCAGCACTAATATTTATGTAATCCCTTTTTTGTTTCCCTCCCTTGCTTCCCTTTGTTGCTCTTCCAGACTCTTTCTTTCCATAACTTTGTCGTACTTGCAATTTGTTTCCTTCCAGCCTTATGGATTCGCCGTGCTGTTACGTACTCAGCAGAAAAGAATATGTTAAGGATGGGAAAGTCTATCTTTTGGTGAATTTGGCGTATCCAGGTCACCGATGTTGTTGCAGTTGAGTTGACTGTCTTGGGAATGAAATAGTGCCATTTGAAACAGCAGCTGCTCCTGTCTGAGCCTCCAACCTTGTAAGTATGAATTATGCCTGTGGCAGCAAAATTAATGGCTAACATAAAAGGAGAAATAGAAAGCAGGTGGCCTCTTGAAAAAGCAGCCGGAGCTCCAGGACCACATTTGTACTACAGAGCACATCATCAACCATGCATTTTCTTTACCCAAAGTATTTTCTGTAACCCTTTTCTGTAACCTTACTCCTTATTTGACCCACAGTCCTCCCAGAAGCCCATCCATCAGCCTGGGAAACTTGATGTTAAAGTATAATTCAAATGAACGCAGTCAGACCTCAGTAAAAAGGCTGCAAACCCTGCAATGTTGCACATGTCCATTTATATTTACTGTTCAGATGCTTTTATTTTTAAAAGCAATTGAGTCAGGAACACCCCTATCCTCAGAAGAACGTAATGCCATCATGCAAGGCAGCATATAGTTGAAATCTGCACCCTCCTTTCTACGTACAGTGCGTGATGTCTCTTTGTTGATTCAACTCTATGTTTCACTGAACTTGATCAAATACATTGACAATTCCTTTTTCGGAGATGAGCTTGAGGCACAGAGATCAGGCAGGGCTATGAATGTGGCTTTGTAACATCTCCATATTTTTTCAGATCTGGGATCTGATCCACTACACCAGAGGATCATTCCCTAACAGTAGCACAAAATACGAACCTCAATTTTTTAAAGACCTATTTAAAAAAGCTGCCTTTTAAGATAGGCGAGGTGAGCTACCTAGGGGTTCTTATGTGAGTAAAAGCTGGTAGACTGGGCGATCCATCTGAATGGGTCAACATTATGAGATACGCACTGATACTACAGAACAAATAATTTGCAACATTTTGTAAGTACTAAAATTAATGTTGTATGAATTTGTCATTTCAACAAAAAAGTTATGGATTGTTTGTATTATAATTTCATCCTGTTAATGCAAAAGTAGGAATTTTGCTTTTCGTGGCCTCTTGGGAAGCAAAAAACCAGTGTATCTAATTATCTGAACACTCAGGAACATAAAAGAATAGCAAGTGGTGAAATTATAAATCTGTTGGAACAACTCCATGTTTTCTGATTAAACTCTATTTCTGGTGGCTCTCAGCAATCATGTTTCTCCTATGTTCATAGTAATTGCATGTGTCAAAGATGAGGCCTTGTGTAAACTGTACCAAATGAGTTACAATTTTAATTTAGAAGGAGATAACTGTATTTGCTTCTGCAGGCAGATTGCATTGGGTCAGAAGTACAAAAACGAATAAGAAAGAGAGTAGGGAGGAGGCTGGAGGGCCTCCAGGTTAATAATGAGTAGAAAATCTAATAAGGCTTACATTACAACAGTTGAATTTTAGAGGGGGGGGGGGGCGGGGAGAAAAAATATAATTTGCAGACATGAAGCCAAACTCTGTTACTTGCATCCGATCCATGTGTATTACTATATGCATGTGGGTATGTCTGGCTTTGGTACAGAACTATCTCTATATTTTATAGTTGAAGGCTACAGTGCACTTTACCCCTAATACTACACTGATGAAAAATTTGAAAAAAAAGTTTTCAAAAACTTGGAAGGTCTCAAAACCTGATGTATTTTTACTATTTAAAAATACCTACTCAATCCCTATAATTGCATTATGTTTCAGATTGTTCCTGGTTTAAATAATACACTAGATAATTGTTTTAATGTTACCTTGCATTTTGAAAAGGTTAGTGTCCTCATGAAGAATAAATTATTTTTTTCTGACTCTAAAATCTTATTTTTTATTTGACATTTTAATCAAGACTATTAGATACATGTATGAATGCGGCTATGAGGCTACAGTAATTTTGTGTATATCTGAAAGCAATCACTTAAGCCATGACTAGACACTGTCAATAATTTTGCTTAGTACTCTGGGCTGTGGGAATTGTTTCTGCCTGACCTTCTGTACAGAAGACCAGTAAAACCCAAGGGTTGTTTGAAAAGAATGAGCTGGTACTACTGCTTATAATTAAGACTTAATTTAATTTGTCTGCAGCCTTGCAAAATTTCCCCTTTAAGGAGCCTGCTTCAAGCTAATTCTGTATTCTGTTTGTGCATGTTTGATTTTCACCTGAAATAGTCTGGACATTTCCCAGAGTGGGGTTACAAGAAGCAGCCTGTTTTGTTCCTGTTAACATTTTCTTTATAATTGCTTCGTTAAGAAGCCATAGTTCCTCTGTGTTTTAGTGCAGGATAGTTAATTTGAAGACCATGAGAGATGGATAATCTGCTACTTCCTCTATTACCATGTTTCAGAGGTAAACTACCCTCCCCATTAAAATATTCTGCCTGTTTGATAACGTGAATATGTCAGGCTTTAGCTTTCAGCCTTTAGTTCTTGTTGCACTTTTCACTGCCGGTTTGAAAAGCTACTTAATACCTTAATGAAAAATACCTTAATGAAAAGCTACTTAATATTTTGCCCTCATGGAGATAATTACATTGTGTAATCATTTCTCCTCTCAGTCTTCTCTTTGATAGGTTATACAAATTGAGGTCTTAAAGACTCTTTCTCACTCTTAGGGGCATTTTTTGCAGTTTTAAAATATTTTTTTGAACCTTTGAACCATGTCTAAGTTATGCACTGCAAATGACAGTGCAATGCTTTCACTGCATTTCTTTATTTAAAAGGAAAGGTGGTCTTTGTGAATTTTTACTATCCGTTGCATGAATTTATTCTGAAATGTTTTCTGCTCTCACTTCAGTTTGAGATCTGTTCCCCAAAAATAATGGATCTCCCTGGTCTTTGTCAGCACCCACACAAACGACTTGTCTTTTCTGCGAGGTCCAGTACTTCCCTGCATGCTGTAGATGCATCTCTCATCTGTGTTGGACCCACTGCTCTCTGACAGTCTTTATGCATTCAGAGCTCTGAACTGAACCATTCAGTCAAGACATATAATGTTTTATTAAGAACTTCAGGACAGAGCTGATGTGTTTGGATTTTGGGTTTTGGTGGGTTTTTTTCTTCCATTGAATTGTATTAATTTTTCATTGTTTTCATAGTGTAACCCAAATCATCTTCTGAACACAATATGTACGGACCAGAATCTGCAAAGACAGGAAGATGGAGTAAGAGTACAGGAAACACAGAAACATCAGTCTTCTTTCCACAAGTGACCTTCATGCATCTTTTTTGGGTAGGGTACAGGGTGGGGACTCAAGGGGAATACACAAAATCACTAGGAGATTTTTTTTGTAAAAAATCAGTTGTGCGTTATAGTGAAGTCAAGGCTTCCAAGTGCCGAATGTGAAACTTAAAAAATTTGTTAGATCCGTAATTATTCCAACAATGTTTCAACAATCCCGGAAAAGTATTATATATAATCTTAGTGGTAGTCTGCTTTAAAGCTTTCTTTGACTTTACATGTGTCAGCCATGATTACAGACTTCAAAAAGCCTAATGAAAGTTGATAACTGAGCACATTTTCCACCAGCATATTTGCATAAATATATCACAACACATTTACTTATCGTGTCTATTTGTTTTTTAGTTTTGTGTGTCACTTCTGAGCAGGATGACCTAACAATCCATCAAGAATACCAAAGTCTGTAACTTAGTAGTTTGAAATTGATTGCGGTACTGATTTAATGTTTGAAGAAGGATGAGAAGGCAGTAAACAATGTGGGCAGAAATCAGGTCCTTTTCAGAGAGAAGCTTTAATGTAGTTTTGTGCCAAAATGAACCACAGATATAAATGGGCTTATGCATTTTAGATAAAGGAAAGTAGTATTCAAACTAAGGGGAGTAAAATCAATTATAGGTTATATGTTCCTTAGCAAACAGTTCTATCATTTCCATTTCAATCTCCTATAAAAAAAGAGTCCTAGGATAATTTCTGAATGGCTGAAAACAGATGGGAATACTTTAGTCTTTTGGCAAACAAAAGTAGCTCACAGTAGAGTCACCTGCAGTGCTTTGTAAACGGGTGTTTTTTTTCAAAGCAAGATTGGTTCCATAGAAAAAACTTCTGGCCCCCCAATTTCTAGAGAGAATATTTGTCCTGTATTACTAAAAGCAAAAATGCCTTTAACATGAAAGCCAATATGAATTTATATAATCAAACAGTTTACCATGAAGTATTCAAAACCAGAATAACACGACAAATTACAGCTTAGCTTATCCTCTTGGAGTTTCAATATGAGATAATTAAATGTTTATCCTGTTCCATGTGGTCTGTTAGCAAACATACTTCCATTGGATAAAAACCTTGTGTTTTCTCAGCAATAAATAGTTGTCTAGCGTTGGGAGAGGTTTAATAACAAATGTGAATAAGTGACTAGAAGAAGCCTTCTTTCTCTGGATTTTAGCTTTCATTTATACATTGGAAAAATGATATGGAATAATCACATGCACAAAAACTTCCTGTGTGCGGGCAGTTACTGCTTATTTCAATATTAGTCGTTTTGAAAATGAGCATTAGGATTAATGTCCGTGAGATGTGAATTCTAATGAAGGACAATGGTCTAAATTTTGTTCTCTACTATTGTCTAAGGTGAGTGACTATATTAAAGCGATTGAAGCTGCTGCAGATTTACCTCAGCATTAAAAGAAAGTAGAATCTTTCTCAAAGTAATGTAATGAGTTCCTTCATCCTGCTTAATCCTGTTTCACTGCAGCAGTGTACTACAGCTCACATGCTGTTAATTACTGTTAGTGAAGCATACTTGACTTTACTTGCTCCTCAGAGCCCCACTCCCTGATTCCAAATCAAGTGAAGTGGAGATCTTTTCTGATTAACCACAACAAACAAAAATTATACTTTATCTACCTTCATTACTGCCTTAGACTATTAGTTGTTTCTTTCAAATTTGAACTTCTGTTTCTTTACAGGTTTCTTTTTTCTGGAAAAGTATTGTGGGACTTCATTCTTTGCATCAGTAAAAGTCAACTTCTTTTTTTTTTCCAAAATATCATACAAAATTTGGGTAAAAAACCCTATAACTCAACATTAAAAATATTGCAATTTTTTGGTTTTGGTTTACTTTTAAAAAGAATATATGTTCATCAGTACAACTTTGTATAGTATAACTGAAGAGTATAATGCATATATTTCTAACATTTTAAATCATTGCGATATAACCACAATATACTATAATATTGCAAGGTAAGGATTTGAAAGGCTTATTATTTTTTCAAAGTGCACTTGAGTTTTGCTGTTTTGCCATCCTGTTATTACTGATAGTTCTACCCTGTTTATGAGATGTCTTGATTTCTTAGTATAAACCAGAAACAATCTCTGTCTTCTTCATCCAAACATCATTCTTTGAGATTTGAGTCCACCGACAAGGAAAAATGTTACTGATTTTAGACCTCTCAGAAATATCAGGCCTTGAGGTTGAGATGGGAATGAAAGAAGGAAAAAAGGTAGCAGTGGTTCACATCCTCCGCAGCAGCCTTTTGCATTCAGCCTGTCCCTTGTGTGTGGATCCGAGGCCACTCTCGAAGCTGCCAGCCATTCCTCCAGGCTGACCATGGCAGCAATCGCTGCAGCAAGAAGCTGATGCCTCTCCCTGTCTTCTGCTTGGGAAAGCTCAAACCAGACAGACATGCTATCACTGCTAAAGGATACATACAAACCCAGAGCCAGCAAAAACATTCACAGTTTATACGTAACCCTTTTCTCCTTGCTCATATTCAACCATCTGACTGACTAATGGTCCCCGCTGTGTAAATGACCATTCCTTTTCACTGCTGATTGATCTTTGGGTCCCTGCACAGCCATAATCCTCCTGTATTTTCCTTCAGAGCTGACATGGAAATATTGAGGAATATTATCCTGACAGCTGATCCCTGAGAGACTTCGTTAGGAAACCCCTTGTTATTGATGAGTCCTCATTAACAATTATATCTGGGCAACCATCATTTAGCCATTTCACAACCAGCCTACCATGAATAATGATTTCTGTAGTGATTTTCTTAAAATGCTGTGCATTACTGAACAGAAATCTTCAGGGGCAAAGCTTGTTTTTGTAGCTATGCTTAACACTAGTACTAATAAAAATATAATGAAATTCAATGCAGATTGAAATTGGGCACAATGTATTCTGGTGACAGTCTAAGGGAATTCCTCAGTGTCCTCTTTGTCATGAAGTACAGTCCCTGAAATCAGATTTGTTGACCCTAGAGGGAGTCACCAAGATATAAAATCTGTGACCGTGGGATTCTATCTTTTTATAAGGAAGTCCCTACTCAAAATTGCACTGCTGTATATACAACACAAATATAATTTCATCATGCATGCCAAATATTAAAGTGAAGGCTAATCCATTTTTGTGACGAATATTCATGATAGTGTCAAGTCCTGATCCAAAGTGGACTCATGCCACTCATGAGGATTTACCCCTAAGATCAAAATGATATAACAACCATAGTCAATCACAGTGTTTGTAACAATGATGAGGCTGGCCAAAAAAGACCTGCTTTTTTTTTGCCTGAGACTCTTCAAATACAGATTCTGAAGAGCCTAAAATTGAAGAAACTGCATTGTTGTGTTTTTCATAGTATATATCCCCAACATTATCATGTGATGGAAAATGAAGACAAGCTTTCATGTATACAAGAGCCTCTGTGCCCAAAAACCTAACATTTTTTTCCAAATAAGAGTTGGTCTAACACAGGATAATGATTACAGGTCTTGCCATGCTTATGTCCTTAGACCATCAGAGCTGCCATAACACCAAAATACTATATGTGTGTGCTGTCTGTAAAGAAAGGTTGTGTAGCTATCCTTTGTCTTTCAGTAAATGGCAATCATCCACAAATGTATCCCTTTTTTTTCACAACACCTTAACACCAGTTTTCTCAATTCTCAAAACTTTTTAATGATATTTCTATATGAGAATCAGTGAGACCTACAATGGAGCCCTCATGCTCTTTGTTCTTGATTTTCATTAAATAAATTATGAAAGTCTTCAAGGTTTAATTCAACAGATGATGAGGCAATTAGTATAGTTTGAAACATACAATAAAACACTGTCTTTGGAATAAACAACCTCCTGACAGATAATACAATGGCACTTTCTCCAGAAGTTTTCAGTAAAGCAGCAAAATCATTATGCATATCGGTTATGGCACATACCTTCTCTGTGCAAGGACTTATTCATCTGCATCAATGTAATCTAATATTTTCACTGATTGTCATAGGTTCAGCATATTTCTTTCAGTACCATGATGGGATTCCCTCCACTGGTAGGGATGACACAAATATGGCTGAGGGTTCATCTGGAGAGGGAGTTGAGTCAGCTTACAGCAACCTTATAAAGTTTACAGTCTTTTTCTGGTGTAGTCATTGCTCCGTTCTTACTGGTGTCAATGTAGAAAGCCCTTGTCCATCCCTCTCGCGTGGCTGGGAGTACTGCTGTTATTCCAAAATTAGGCCCAAGGAAGTATGGTCCTGTGCACTACCCAGCTACGACTGTAATTTTCTGATAGTTTTCATTCTCCCTGGGAAGGTTTTGGCACCCTTCTGGCCTTCTAAAACATGTCTGGGTTTCATTTTTGGGCTTATGGTCCCTCAGACTGATGGAGTAGGTTGACAAAATACTTCTTTTGCTCACAGATCATTCAGCCAGCTCTGTGTCTTCCTTTACCGAGGTAAGTTAGACAACTAGTCTGCAAGCTGATATCAAGGGGAGTATTCCTGAACCTTTCTAGATACCTACATTAGCAAGGACTGAGAAAAACACCCTTGTTTTAGTCTCTGCCTAACTCAAGTTTAGTAATATTTAGTTCTTATCTTACACATAAGGTTGAGTATGCAAAAGTACCCTGAGAAGCTGATTGTAAAAAACACAGCAAGGAAACTCTTCACCCAGATAGCTAACTGCAATAGCACCATGTATTTCCCTCCAGAAACAGGCCTTTTTTGCAACAGGGGCATGAAGAGACAGGAATAGTTTGCTGTCATATCAATCAAAACTCTAAGTTTAGACACAAACCCATAATTTCTAAATCTTGAGCTGGGATAGAATGCCTGATATATAGTAATACAATAGAGATAAACATAGAAGGTAGGCTTTTTTAGTAAGGTTTGGTATTTATGAATTCCTTGTTGGAATTGTTAATTTGAATGTTTGAGTAGAGAAGGATAATTAAGATATATGGCAGTAGCCAAGCACTGATGTTTCAGTATAAGATCATCAAGGATTATGTTTAGTTACATATCTCTGCTTCTGTTGCCCTTGGTTTGCCTCAGGAAATGGAACCTCATGAACAATTTTAATGAACAAACAAACAGAAAAATCCAATCTAGGTCAAATGACATTTGTTTTGCGTTCAGTATTTCTCAGGTTAAATTCTCGAGTCAGGCAGTTGTGTTTATTGCAACAGAGAATTGATTGGGTCATGTAGGGCACAGAGTACAAATAGCAGTGTCATTCACCAATAGGTACCACAATTTCCTCCAACATATACTAAACTCTTACCGGTCCTTCCAGCACCAGTGGAAGAGAAACATGAGAGAGTATCAGTAAAACACACTTTGTTTTCATTTCTATGTCTTAAATAAGCCTTGAGGCTAAGGCTCAAATGAGTGACAGCCTGGCTTATGTTGTTTTGGTCCACAAAAGTGTTTTATCAAACTAGTAGTGCTGTGTGTCAGTCATATGTGACCTCTGTATGGAAAATGTTTAAACGATATTATTAACTGTTTTGCTCCAGGGTTTCCTCATGAATCTGCGATATTCTCTGCATTAACAACATGAATAGCTGTTATGTGTCTGTAACCAAGCTTCCCAGATCTCCAAGCAACTTTCCAGAAACAATTGTTTGAAAATGCACTCCTACATATGCCCAGAGTCTTATCAAGCACCTTTATTCAGATGTTTTTGTAAAAAGTTATTATAAAATTTTGACTTGGGATTTCTGTGTTGCTTGATGGCCTTTCAGCCACTGTATAAATCATCAGTTCCCAGTTCAGTTTCCCCTGCTTAACAGTAAGTAAAATAAAAAGCAATGACAGATTATTATCCAACGCAGTGATATAAATAGGATATTCCCTAGTGTATTATTGTTACAAATATTGTTTTTTCACAAAAGACACATCATTTGCCCAAATAAATTCTGTATAGTGTCCACTTTATCTAGGAAAATGATTTTTCTGTCAAGGCATTTTCCAAGTCCTTTTCAGAGACACACATTCCCCTTCTCCTTTTACCAACACCGCATACACCACATCTTTGCTCTAAGTTATGTTTTTCTCTCTTTCTTTCCTTTCTGTCTTGTGAGACTTGTTTTACTTTGGCAGGGTTATTTCTCCAGACCCCAAAATAACAGTTTTGTGAGTGACCTGTGATCTACTCTTCCCCACCCCAGGAAGGACTTGTATTTGAAAGCTACACCTGATCCTTCATACCCTTAAAGAGAGAACAGGGTGTTCCAGGCAGAGTCTTACTCTTCAGCTGCCTTTGATTTTCAAATGAAACAGACTCTGCAGCCTCGTGGCTGAGTAAGAGCCAAAATCTGTTCATGTAGACTGGGGTGGCTTTACCAGTGTCACCTGTTTTACTCATTATCTTTCATGATCCTGACCCACAACTCAGTTATATCAGTGAACCTGTGTTCCCACTGATTGTACTTTGTGGGAGGCAACACAGTGTTGTTCCCCAAATAACAAACTGCTCCTTATACTGGCATGTTTTGCTCCTTGGTTTGCTCCAAGGCTTTGGTTCCTTCATGGATCATGCTGCGCACATGCTAGGATAGTAGCATCTCCATCTGCAGCGAACTGTGTAGGTCCTTCTGATGGGAAACTCAGGCATGCTTGAAAGAACAGTTCACTGAACTATTTCTGCACCCTAGAGAAGACAGACACAGATGTAGAAAATTTTTGAGAATGGTCCTCCATCACCATCTCATGTAATCATCACTTGCATCTCACTTTGACAGACTTCCATACAACCTCTCAAATATGCCCCAACATATTTCTGACATACTTTCCACCACCTGGTATAAGGTTGCAACCATGCTAACATGTCAGTAACTTCTTATGATTTTAGGTACCTGGCTCATTTTCAATATCTGCCTTTGTGTTAAACCCATGAAATAACACCTGGGGTCATATGGTCATCTAAAGAAATCAGGATGATCATAGTCATCTGCTTAAGTGGCCAGGTCAAGTACAGGAAGGAGTACTTCATACTTCAAAATCTTACAGGTTTGGGGCCAGTGCTCTGTACTAAGCTTTGGAGGAACCTGAGCTATATTTTGATCCCCTTGGCCCCTGAAGGAGGAGACAAGGATGGAGAGGAAAAGCTGTCTTCTGGGGATGCCTTATCAATCTGCCTTTCCTGCTGTCATGTCTGGCAGGATTAGAGGGACACTTGGAGTGAGGCAATTCCTCTGATGCATGTTCGCCTTTGTCAACACTTCATTCAAGCTTACAGAACACCCTTTCTCCCTGTTCATCCCCACTCATCCCCACCTGGGAATGAAGAAGGCTTTGATGTAGCCTCCTGCACCCTGACAGCCCTGAATCAGGTCACTTCCACATAGCAACTAGCTACATCATTGCTCAGGTTTTTGCTAATTAAAAAACACTCCCTTCCCAGACAGACTTAGATGGTCAGCAAGGTGTCACTGCCTGCACACACACATGCCTTCTCACCTCAGTATCCCAACACAGACCAAATGCCTGAACACTACTTTCATTCTTGTAGTTGTAAGACTACAAACTCTTACAGGGTGTAGATATATGCTGAGAACTTCTGCACTGCTTGTCATGAACTTCAGCGATTTCTTTTTGTCTTACCAAATTCCTCTCAAGCTTGGCAGACATATGAAGTGGTGCAAAAAGAATTTTTCCTAGCTTATTTTCCCCAGGGAAATGCAGGGTGTCAGGCTAAATCAATAAATTCACATGCCAAAATGATTAAAAGAATAGTTCTGTCTTGCTGTGCACAAGTCAGGAAATGCCCCGTTTATGGTTACTGTTTAGCTTTCATTTCATCTCTCTTGCACTTCTGACCTGTACAGTATATGACATGGGAGTCATTCAGGAGAAGTTGCAAATACTCACATGTAGTAAATCTGATTTATTTGTCTCTGGGATAATTCACCACTATTGCCTTATTCGTTGGTACAGAGAGTCTCTGCCACAACCCTTCTGATTTGTACATAAGAGACTGGATTATTTGTTACTTGTTAAAGCAGAACTTCTCATTACAAATGTGCACACATACTAAATAACAATGGGATTTCCTCCCAATGAATTCTTGGTTGTTAAAGGACCAATATGTCAGCTTAAATACTGGGTTACAGGCTGCAGACACATGGTGGATTTAAAGCCCCCATGTCAGTGGCCACGTCAAGTCAGATGGCAAGCAGTCAGCAGGCCTGATACGAGCTAAAGACTTAACCTTTTAACAGCAATAATGATGAGTGGAAAGGCTTATCTAAGTCTTGTACCGAGCAAGAAATTGGAAGCTGAACAGGAGATGCCTACAGATAAGCAATTTGATATATGAAAGAATCTAGTGTGCTGAGCATGTCCTTTTGTGGTCTGCTGAGAAGTCAGGAAAGCATCCTGATGGCATGCTTGTTGCAAAACCAAGCAATGTTTTGAGCTGATTGATTGGAAAAAATGTATATGGCACTGAGCAGTCACGTGGAAATGTGCTTATTCAGGAGTTTGGCAAAGCCTGTGCAGGCTGGCCAGGTCTGCCAGTGAGGCTCCTTGTCCTCCTCCTGGCACCTTAGACTTCCACTGCGGCAGATGAATCTTTGCTGAAGCAAGACCCTGCTGAGCTCAAAGCACTGCTGGAGGAGGAGGTTCAAGGTTGGAAATGTTGCTTTCAGTCCTCTATGTATCCAACGCTGGGAACATTTACAGTGCAGAGAAGACCAGTCTTGTTTATGAGGAACACATCGCTGCTCACAAGCGTTTGTCTTGTGTGGTTGCAGTTTGGGGCAGTTTGGGGGAACCTGTATTTCCTGTGTATGTTCTGTTAAACAGGGAGGGGAGACTGCTGCTGCCCCGAGGGCAGTGAGCCTGGGCAGGTGGAGAGAGGGGCAGAGTGAGGCAGGCAGCAGCCCCAAGGGAGGGACCTTCCCTACAAGCCTGTTTAAATACTTGTATCTCAGAATTTACGTCATTCCGTTAATAAGATTTCTCTACCTGACAAGTTACTTTGCATCAATATTTTATGCCGAGTTCTAATAAATCCTGCTCTAAAAGCTGGAGGCAGATGGTATCTTCTGGTTTGCTCACTTGAGAGATATGTGGAGCGGTTCCACCTCAAGGCTCTGGTTGATTCAGTCACACCATCAATACTGAGCACGGCAAACAACCTGAGACTGCACCGGGTGAAACTGCAAAGCAAGGCTGCCCATCTGGGTAGAACTGATGAATGAAAAAAATTTGGGATCTGTAGAGCAAAGGATTTGCACTTGGAAAAAGGAAAAGCTACGTGCCTGCCCATATCTTACACTGTAAATAAAGAGACCTAGACTGGCAGTGCTGTCTGCAGGGTGTTTGTCTGATGTTCAGATACTCAGATGCCTTCCCAGGAAGTAAAACAGTCTCTGGGGTTAATGATGCAACTTCTGTGGCAAATATTAGCGCTTGAATTTGTTTTCTTATCACCTCACTCTACAGCCAGTAGGCAGGGACAGCTGCTGTTTGCTGGGAAGGAAGATCTTGTCAGACAGCGACGACGAAGAATGTTTTAAGTGAGATGTTCCAGCTTTGGCAGGCAAACCAACTCAGAAGCAAGCTTGGAGTTTGGTGCAAGCATAGCTGCCAACAGCTGGCATCCTACTGGATTCACCCAAGAGGATGAAATGTCACCATGAATGTAGCATGCAGATTTTATGTGCAGCTTTGAGAATTAAGTATCAATTCTTAAACCAGGTTATTATATCAATAAGCATTTTTTTGCCCATTGAAATAGTGCTTCTGATGGGAATATGTTTGCAGCAGTCCAGCAAAACAGAGTGATGGCAGTTACAACAGCCAAGCAAACTGATGCTTGCAAACACTGGATACTTTTCAGCTTTTCTTGGCCCAGCAAGACACAGACCATCAAATCTTTAATTTTGTGCTATTATCTTGTATTTTGGTGATAAGCGCATGTAAGCATGAAGAATTTTTGTTATATGTGCATTAAACATCTATTCTGTAAAATTTGCACCTGTTAATGACAGTTTTGGAATCATTAGAACTATAAAATAACTGTCAATTTCAAAAAGCATCACCTCCAGAATGCTGAAAATTGATAATTTCTGGAAATTAGTCACTTGTGGATAGAAAGCCAAATTTCCCAATCCTTTTTCAAGTGATACAACTGTAACTGTAATTAAAGATCACACCATAATGCAATATACTGACATAGATTCTCCCTTGGAAATGCTTGGTGTTCAGTCACCACGGCCTGATACTGTCAAAATTATCATGGCAACAATATATGCCTAGTGGGTATGGTGATGTTTAACAGTTTGTATCTTAATAGAGGTAAAGGAAATATTACGAGGCAATGGAAAGGCGCTCCTTTGGCCTAAAGGCTCTCACCTGAACATAAAAAGTCTGCTACAGATGAAACAATTTCTAGTGAAAAAACAGAAAAATATTCCTCTTATGTATATTAAGAAGTACTGTGTCTAAGGTTTGCAGTTTTATTTATTTGTATTGAAATGCAGTCCTGAAATTTGGGGTACCTAACACAATGATTTATGATACACTTTACAATCACACTTTGTTTTTTCCACAGGACCACTGCCTCACCTACCGCACAAAAGTGATATCTCTAGATGAATAAAGCTGCTTTTTAAATATATTTTAATTTTTATTAGTCAACAGATGGGCCCTGATTTCCCTTTTTGAATGCTGCCCAGTGCTTGCACCAAATAAGGATGCTAACCTGGCTTGCCAAGGAAACGAGCTGTGGGTGTTACCGGTGTGTGTGCCATTTCTCTCTGTTCTAGGGACCAACTTTTACTCCACGCAGAGACATTCAGTGATGTAAGTGGTCATCACGTCTGGATATTGAGAGTTAAATATCTTCAGTAGAACACCTCCAGCAGTTTTATTTCAGGGGCATGGCTGCATAGCAGAAAAAAGATGTGTCAGAAAATGGAGATGACCCAATTCTCCTCTGCTGCTTGTCACAGATCTGAGACAAGAGCTGACCTTCAGCCTGTCGGTCATAGCAGCTGCAAGTAGCCCTGAATGGATGTAATACAATGAGTAATTTTAAAATGTTTATTTTGAAAATATTCATGGCTGCAATTTATTGTTTTTTAAATGGCTGTTCACTGTTTTTCTTCTAATGAATTTTTAGAGACAAGGAAAATCACTTAAAAATTCTATTTTTGCCCCTGTGCCAGGGTGGCGCCCAACAAGAGTCCTCGCAGGCAGCTCCCAAAGTAGAAAAAAGGGTGTGCAAACCCGTTTGCAGCTTGATTTATTTAACCATAAACACCAGCTCAGGACTGGTGGTGACTAAATAGCGTGTTGGATAGTGCTTTCTTTCAGAAATCTTAGATCCATATGAATGTATGATTCCCAGGGAACAACTCCTCCTTAAGAGACCAAAGCAGGCAAAATATTCTTGTTACTGGTTCCTTAAAGACTTTGTTCAGTCAAAGCTAGCTGCCACACATTATACTAAGCCTGAACTAGTTATTAATTAAAAAAAAACCGGTAGACTCTATAAACACCATTTCGGCATATTCCTTTAGTCTTAGCAAACACCAGGCCAAATTCACTAGTATCTGAGGGAAAACAGGACACCTGCACAGAAGAGAAACATTGCTAGCCATGAGTATGTAATAATTCACATTTCTAGTTGGGACTTCTCAAACAGTAGTTTCTAAAACAGTGTTTATATAAATGGAGAATAAAATTTATCAGTGTAATCATTAATGAATATGTTTCTTCTGGCAGAATAATTTCTCTTGAAAGACCTGACACCTGCTGCTGTAAGTTACAAGCCTCTCACGACATTTGCTCTTATGTCAGTACTATTCCTCATCTACAAGTGATACCATCTGCACCTAAATAAAAGGAGTCTGAAACATTAGCTGAGAAAGGAATAGGAGGAAGATTTCTTTTAAATCCTTTTCTCATTCAAACCATTCAGCCTTTTGGCAATACCTACCAGAAAACTCCACAAAGCAATTCCCACCCTCAAACACTGTTGCAGAAAAAGAGAACTATAAAATATTGTGTCTGCTACAGTCTGGGGAATTGCCCAGGTTTGTGCTCCTTCTGCTTTATCTACTTTCTCTATCCTGGAAGCCCCCTCCTTGGTAAATGTTTGCCTTAGGTAAGACCTCCCTTTTAGAAACATTCTATACATATAGTTTTTATGTGTATTGAGGTCCCTTGCGTCCTCTGTTGATTTTTGAATGCACCAGTTCGTTCCTACTGAAGGGCTTCAGTATGGCCCTGGAGAAGCATATGGGTTGAGATAGACATGGTATGTGGTACATCTCTCTCATGTAGAACACACTGTAAGCAACTTGGTTCCAACAGGGCTGATGTATACACCAAAGTCATTACTTTTCTTTGCCAGAATCATTAGTCTGCTGTAAACACAGCCTTTCCTTGCCTTTTATATCAAACAGTTTTCTACTGCGCTCTTTCCGGAGCATTTCAGAGCGGTGGCTGCAAGTACAGGGCACCTCTGTGTGTGTTAAGGGGACGATACTGACAGTACAACAGCGAGACTCTCTCCTTCTTACCTCTCTGCAGAGTTGGCCAAGGGCAGAAAATACAGAAATTTTATTATAATACAAAGTACTGTGACTTGAACTTCTGCAGCCTTTGCTTTGCTCCTGGCAGGGCTCTTAAACCAATTTGCTTATTTTTCTAATGTGTATCATGGGGACAAGTGGAAGGCTATTGTGCTTCATGTGCAAACTGCCTACTTCCAAACTCGTGATACTCAACACATGGGTTAAGCATTCACAGAAACACTCTGCGGTGTGGAAATGTCAGTCACAAAGTGACAATAATGATCTCTTAGTAATCATTCTATACTTGGGAACAGAAGTTTTGGCCTTCCAACCCAAACCATTCTATGATTCTTATTTTTTGGTCAGTACTCCCACAAGATCTAAATAAAGAGCTGAATATATATTCTTCTTTAAAGGCTTTTCTGTGACTTTGCCTACTGTGCTCGCTCAATCCCCAGTAAGCAGTCACAAAACTTAAGTGCTGCAAAAGGACAGCTGAGGGCTGTACGCTGCGCCAAGTACAGAGGGAGCAAAGGGAGCAGGCGACAACCTTAGGATTTTGGCAGTTCTCATCCATATGAACCTCTCTCCATATCCCTGAGAGAAGTTTCCTTTTCATTTCTTTGAACACGAGTTGTTGTAGCTGAATCTGCTGTTGTAATCTGCTGGTGTTAAAATCTTCCAACTTTTTCTGAAATGTAATTGACAAAGCCACAAATGAGTGATACAAGCCATTTATCCTGAAAGGAAAGACCCGGCCACTGTAGAGATTCAGGGTACAACAGCAGAAGACATCTCTGTTAATATATATATAGTAAATATGTAATACACAAATGCATGCCTGGGTTTCCCATCCTAGCTGCCAAGAGATACTGTACTATCAAACATGAAGAGAGGTCTTTGCCTCCAGTAACCTGCTGAACTTTGCATCTGTTTTAAACAGAAAATTTAGGGATGATACTTGTACCTGAATTGTCTGTGAGCACTCCTTTTATTTCTCTTTAAGATTATTACCTATTCTGTCTCTGTTAAGAGCATGGGGTACTCATAAGCAGAAGTAACAACCAAAATACTCAGATGGTAACTCACACTTTTAATGTTTGCTGTGTGCAGTATAGGCAGTACTGGTTGTAAAACCTCCAGTTTTAGTGGCTTGCCATCTTTCTGGGACTGTGTTAACACTCTTCCTCTGTGCCCAGTTGGGCTTGGTAGTGTTCCCCTGTGAGACCTGCTTTGCTGGAGTGTTTCTCTGTGCTCAGCCCAAGCTGCCCTGCGAGCCCATGCCCTCCTGGTTTCACAACCTCTCCCAAAGATGAGAGTAACCTCAGCTCCTTGCTTCCACGGTGAGGTGCAAGTTTGAAGCTAACAGTGGGTGGGCACAGATGGCAACAGAGCAAAAGGCCAAAAAAAGGATGCTGAGGTGCTCTTTGTCCTAACGGGGGAACTCATCCTCTGCAACGACATTCCTTTGCAGTGTCCTTCACTGCCCTGTGTGTAGGGCTACAGAGCACAGCCTGTAGTAATAATGCCAATAGACACACTGCATGGTTTTGTGGGATAAAACCTGATAGACATATGGTGCTTGGGGGCGAGAAAATTCAAATTTTACATGGGGATGATCAGAACATTAATGTGGCACTTAAGTTTTCCCCAGCATAGCAAGGATGCACTCTTGATACAGTGGAGGAACCCCAGTCTCCAAAGTAAAAAGTATGAGATTAAAAATAAGCTTGAAAAATAGTCAAAGATGAAACCTAATCAATACAGAAAGTGATTCAACTCATCCTGGAAAAAGGCACCCAGGGCTCAGTTCAGGTGTACTGAGCCTGTACAAATGGATGCTGGCTGTTTGTCCCATGTGGGTTGTCAGGCATAAGCACAGACCTAGGGAAATAGTGGTTCAGACCAGGCCAGCATCAAAGGTGTTGGTTTGAGTTAGGCAATGGCCTTTGCAGGGGTGCAGAATGGCTCATGGGATTGTGTGTGGTGCAGTTATATGAGGGCTAGAATAGTTTTGCCTGGGATGATGAGATGCCTGTGTGCTAAAGGTGCCCTGGGCATTGCAAAGTATGCCCGAGAGCTTTGGCTCATTGAGCATGGCACCTTTTCTTCTATTTGTATAGACAAGTTAGTAAAGCAAAGATTATAACCAAAGCAAAAAGTGCTGGATTACAAATAAGTTACAGGAAATGTAGAATACAACTGTGATTTATAATTCAAAGGCTCAAGCCATAAATCAGTTCAATGACTCTTAAATGAACACAATAGTGTACAAAGTGGCATGACTTACAAATCCGGTTCGGACTTCATACTAGGCAGGATGTAAATCCATTATTTGACAAGGTATGTCAACAATTCAAGACATAAATATTATCATAAGTATATTCTGACAAAGGTCGTCTTGGTTGTAGCCAGTGCTCAGTAAGAAGGAGGAGGGAAGAGCAGATGATATTTCTGCGTTTGCTTCACAGAAGAGGCTGAGAGAAGAGCTCCTTTTGCCACTGGGAGAAGGCAACGCAGCCACCTCTGCAGGGAACACCAGCTTTGCACAGCAGAGAGCAGCACAAAGGTCTCTCTGCTGGCCCTGATCCTGCTCAGCTGGGGGGCATAAGCCATGCATGTGCAGTGCTGAGCTGAGCTAATTCCCGTATGCGCTTGAATACGGCTGAGGTTTTGCATTTTTGCAGTGTGCTCTGCTGTTCCATGCAGGTGTGCTGGCTCCCTCCCCGCCAGATGGGTATCTCTGACGCTGCTCTGCGTTGCACTGTGTACACATACCCTCTGCCAGCTACATATCCCTTACAAGTTCTTGTGGAAGCGCCAGGACAACTTAACAGTCTGGGTAAATAACGCATGACCGAATGACAGAGCCCAGCATGACTGTGAGCTGGGAAGCAGGGCTGGACCCTGGGCGGCTGGGCAGGATGTGGTACCCCTGGAGCGCAGGGCTAATCTCCTGCTGTAATTGAGCACCGTGAGTTCTTACATTATCTTAGATTTATTAGGCATAAGGCTGTTGACTGCAGTCACCAAATAAACAATTTTTCACCACCATACTTAGCTGCTCAGGAGTGACTTGCTGCATTACAAAACGACCTAAAATATAAGACTTGTCAAAAAAAAATAACGGTTCAATAAATTTATATTGTATTCAACAGTACACATAAAAAATTGCAAAAATTAAAATCCAAAAGTTATTGTTACCTCTTTTTTTCACATTTTAGGGATTTTTTTCAGTTTCGTGGACTTCTATCCTTTCTCTTTAGAAGGATAAATGAGACTTATCTAAGTGTCCATACCTCCTCTGCTTCTTATAGCTATTTTACTTTTCAAAATCTGAATGAGCTAAAATTTACATTTGCAATTCTTTTTTTTTTTTTTTTTGAAAGATGAAGCTTTCAAAATCACATGGATCAATGTGAAACTTGTCTGGGATTACTCACAGCTACTGTCTGAAAAAAACAGAACTTCTTTAGAAAAGCAGAAGTTTCTTAGGAAGTTGTGGCTATTGGCCATGACAGCAAAATACTTCTTTCACCATTTCAGCAGAGGAGGCCGAGAGACTTCCAGGTTCATCCACAGTTGTCTCCTGATGAAACTGAGCACATACACACTGCAGTGAGTGAGGCAATGAGTATCCAGACCCAATTATAAGGACAGGGAGAAAATACATGTCTTGAGGACCACAATATGATGATGAGCACTCCCAGGAGGTAAATAAGGGCAATGGTGCTGGATGGATCCTATCACCCTCTAGTGATAGATGGGTTCCCAGAGGAATGGGTGTAAGGACCAGCTGGAGGCTGCTGCGAGGTCCCAGAAGGAGGTAGCAGAGACATTGCTGAGCAGTTACCGAAGCTCAGCCAGCCACCAGATCAGTAGCACATGCTGCACATCCTTGTGCACACGCATGGTAGTGTTGGTTGGGAAAAGTCCAAAGCAGAGCCAAAATAACTCTGAGGCTCTGGCAGAAGCAGGGTGCAGATGTGGGGGCACAAATGTCATTCCTGCCAGTCTCTGCAGTCAAGGCACTGGCAGAGATGGAGGCATCCTAGAGAGAAGTACATGGTTTCATATCTGGTGTTGGCAGCAGGCTTTTGGGTTTTGTCAGTGGTGGGATGTTGTTCCAAAAGCTGAGGAGCAAAGATAAGAGTCCGCCTCACACACAAACACACAGAAAAGAAGTGGGCAATTTTACATATCAGCTTGCTGATCTAGTGGGAAGGGCTTTAACACAGGATAAGGAATAGGTGCAATAAGCCTATTAGGAAGTAAGATCGTAAGTGAGCCAGACAAGCATATAAAACAGTTAAGGTGTATATTTATTTCAATAGCATACTGGAACGAACAAGGAAAAGGACAGTGGGTGATCTTAAGATACTTGTAAACTAATGCAAGACATCTGAAGAATAAATAAAAATAGTGAAAATTTTAATAAACACCCAAAATGATTATTTACTTGGTGTGAGAGAGTTGCTGGAATAATTCATGTAGTTAGAACTGGATCCAGCTGATTCCTCGGTAGTACAGGCAAAATATTATTTTGCTACTTGCAAGGACACTGCAAGGTAACTTATTTATTCGTTATTCATGGGGGGTTAATAAAAGTCAATTTTATGAGAGCATCAGACTAGATTTCCCTGACACTGTCTTCCCCGAGTGGTAAGGTCCCTGATGGACAGCCTGGCTTTGGGTGTGCTTGGCTTGGCCGTGGCCTGTCCTGCCTCCATCTCTGTGCTAGTCAAGGGTGGGTTTGGAGCAGCCACTGGAGAAGGGGTGAAAGAGGAGGAGGGCTCCTCTGCGTGAAGGTGTGCAGAGGGGAAGGGGACTGGTTGGGGGAATGCTATGGAAGTGGGGAGGAAGGTGAGGAAGGCTCTGGCTCCTGGCAGTAGCTGAGTATAAATCCTCGCTGATGGCACTGCCAGGACATAGGCAGGAGTCCTTTCCTGTTGACATCCAAGCAGCTGCTTGGAGAGAAAAGGGTAAACAGCAGTGGCTGTATTGGATCACCCCACATTGTTGTCTCGGTCTCACAGTGGCATCTATCAGCCTACTAATACAAAAGGCTTGTCCTGTGAGAACAGATAAGAGAAAGACTTACTTAAGAGAAACACTTTGAAGCCCTTGCCCTGAAAGCCAGGCTGACTTGCTGTAAGAGATCTCTGCCTGGTGGCAGAAGGGACAAGCACGTCTACTTCCACAGAGGAAACCTGCTACAAGCAACAAAACCAGGAATGGCAACAGCTGGGCGAGCAACCAGCAAAACCAAGCCAGGCAGGCACTCTGAAGATAACAGGGGTTTTCAGCAAGCCAGACAGCTGCTGAGAAAGAACTAGGAGAGGACTCAGAGCACCCAGATCTCCTTTGGATGCAGGATCTGTCTAGGTTTGGGAGCCAGCAAAGGCAAGCAGCAGGGTGGGGGGTGTCCAAGGGTTGATCCTCACCAGCAAGGAGGATCTGGCTGAGGATGTGGTGGTGGAAGACAACTTCAGCAAGAGCAGTGGGGTTCATAATGCCTCGAAAAGGACAGAGGAAAAACTGCAAAACACAAGCAGTGGTTTCAGGAGGGCTAGTTTCAGAGATAGCAGTGGCTGTATGAGAAGCAGCACTACTGGCACCAACGCAAACTGTCTTGTTGAGGAAAAAAAGGTGGGCAATGTCAGAAAAGACCAACTTGGCTTAATCATGAGGTGTTCATTGTTTTGAAACAAAGTCAGCAAACTGTCAGGGGCATAAGGGCACTGCCAGCCCTGACTGTCCCTCCTCAGCCCCCTGCAGCGGGGCCAGACTCCAGCTCCCCATAGCCCTGCCCTGCACCAGGGCAATGATTTACTGAAAGAAACATTGGAACCAAAACCTGTGAGCATCTCTATGAAAGCAACAAAACAGTGAAGATTTGTCAGAAAGAAGTTATGTCAGTTTGTTAAACTTCTGCAGCAAGATGAGAAATCTCCAGAGCGGATGAGAAGCAGTCAGTGGTGTTCATCACTGCCTCACACTGACAGCTGAGATAGAGAACCACACTGAACTGCAATAAAATGGTAGAAGTTGTCTGGAAAACTATGCTCAAAGATTGTTTACCACTGATTTCACTGTCAAAACAGACAGGATCCACCTTGTGTCCACAACTGCTCAGTATTTCTACAGAAGAACTAGAGGATGGGATCAAGAATATGTCTATGAAGGTCTCAGAGGGTAAATACAGAAGAGGACCATGAAGGAAGGCACAGTTTGAAATCACAAGGGTCCTGACAAAATGGAGAAAGAAACTGGAAATGATCAGAGGTCTGGAAAATGTCCCCTGTGAGGGAAGTCTGAACAAACAGGGGTAGCATAAAGTAAAGAAAGCAGCATTAAACTTTGCTGGCAGCCTTTAAATAAGCTAAAGGTGCCTACAGTGCCTACAGGGGTGATAGACAGCAGATGCATGGAGAACTGCACAAGAATCAACAGTTCAAGTTGCATGTTGGTAGACTCAGCTTAGACATCAGGAGAAGCTTCTGCACTGTAAGGATGGTGACACCCTGGCACAGGTTCCGTCAGCATGCCAGAAAGCCTCCCTCTTGGGAGGTATTTAGATTCAGATCATGCAAGCTTCTATGAGGGTGACACAGGCATCCCTAATCATGGTTTGGGACGGGGAACAAACTAGATGGCCATTTGAAAGCCTTTCCAGTCCTGAGTTTTATGATCTTGCCAAGCAATCTAGATTACTGTGCAACTGGCTGGTCCTCGGTATCACCTACCAGACTGCCAAGTTGTCTGTGGTCACCATACCTTTGTCATCGCTGATTTTGTTTTTTAAGCATATGATTATGTTAAATAGTGTCAGACTTAGCACTGATCCTTCTTTTACTTTACTGGGAAAACAATGTCTGCTATAATATTTTCCCATTGATGATCATTGAGGTCTAATGATAATTAGTCATCATCCAAATTAGTCATTGTTGCTGTGCATTTCACCTCCATGAGATGGACATGTGAAGAAGGTGCAAGTGTGGTTGAAGCTTGGATTGATACAAGCATGGGTAGCATAAAAGGAGGGTGCATGTCCCATGATGAAGTAAAAGCTTTTATTGTAGAACAACATAAAAATCTGGACTACTGTCTCATGAAAAAGGAACTATTGTATCCATATTATACATATGAAGTACATTAGCCTAGAGCAATAAATAACTTCTGTATATATAATTTTAGATTTCACAAAATATTAAGCAATGCAATGGATTAAGCCTTAAAATGTCCTTCTGAAGTGGGTAATCAAATAATACTATTCCCAGCTTTTCAAACATGAAAGCTTAAGGCAATATGAGACTAGCTGAAAGCTACTATACACAGGCCTTGAAATCACGGGTCTCTGATAGAACTTTGTTCATATTATCTGTGTCCTGTTCCTTTCCTTATATTAATTATGTAATTAGAAGATTAAAACACAACCAAGAAAAAGGGGGGGGGGGGCGGGGGTGGAACTGGTCTGACTCTGTGGGAGAAGAAGGAATCCTCTCACCGAAAAAGATCATCCTAAAAAAAAACCCCAGTATTTTGTTCTGTTAAAATAAATATTCTATTTTACTCTAACTCTTCACAGTTTCTTTATGGATGAACAGTACTAAAAAGCCAATTACAATCTATGGTGTACCTAGGAGATGTTTGTGCTTTGTGGACATCTTCACAAGATGGTCGCAGAGGTCTAAATCACCAGGTGCAACACGGTGCAGATCAGTCACAGCTATTTTCTTCCCGTAGGCAGAAACCTTTCTGCAGCCCCTCCAGTGGGAGATTGCTTCTCCAAGGGTGGTTGCAGCTCTGAGATGAAGGGCACTGCGGTGTACCCAGCTGTGCTGCCCTGTCTGTGTCAGCACGCTCATGCCGTGCTGGGTGCTACTCATGGAGGGTTACAACTGCTTTTCCTCTCCCCCTATGTCTATATGAGAATGCTTAAATCTAACATCTCAAGGCTTTATATACTTTATAGAACTGTGTCTTTTATTTTCCATTTCCTAAGAAGGTATCAACAAAGATACCAGTAAGAAAGTAGATGGACTGGCCATTACTGAGCTGCATTTGTAAATGCAGAGATAAGATGCGTCCTCTGGTTTATTATTCCATATTTATAGTACCTACCCTGAATCTGGTTGTTTGGGAGGTTTTCTTTTTGTATTCAGGACATTTTATTTTGAACTTAATCCACTTTCTGAGCATGACATATCTTAGTTACAGGTCAGGACTTGGCTTTTCTAATGCTATCGTGCTAGTCAAGTGAGTATTGTTGTTTAATATCACCCAACACTTTGAGTTGTCAATGTCCTGAATATGATAACCTGCTTCCTCTTTCCTGCAACATGTCACCCATTAGCATTCCAGCTGCATTACACACTCTCTTTAGGGAAACAAAGTTAGGGCACCAGGCTCTCCTAACATTAAACAAGGTGACTGACTTGTGTTGAACACTCAGGGTTCAGCAATAGCAGTTACCAGAGATGAACACTCACTTGGAAAAAACTTTCAGCCAGCTAAATTTAGAAAAAATACGGTCTCTTTAATTATGTTACTTGTCCCTTTAATTAATTTGTGATTTTTAAAATTTGCATATTTAATAGAAATTGTAATTTCTGAAAAATTATTTACTCACTGCTTATATCTTACCTCTGTATTTGTTGCAAGTCTACAGCCAGCTCCTGGTTACTTAACACACTGAACTAGTAACTTTGATTTTAAGGCTCACCTCATATTACCAAAGCAATCAGGATTTGGGTCATATAAAATAATCCACTGGAAATACTATAAAAAGCAATTCGGTATGGATTTATATTTGTAAAATTATTGTTTTGAAACAACAATAAAAGATAATAGAAACCAGAATGGAAAGGATCTTTTAAAATAAAAATTCCATCAATTTGCTGAAGTGAGACTCATAGTTTTCTTTGTAATTTTTCCAGTCCAGTTTTAAAAATCCCAAGGGATATTAAGTAACAAATTAGGCATGAGCTTCCAATATGTTGTGCCTATGAAAAAAAGGTCAATGTGGTTTTGGGTTGCATTCACCAGGCACCCTATCATCATATATTGGAGCAGGAAGCTAATAATCTTTCTTTATGTGGTTTTAGGATGCACAACATGCTCTTGCAATGCTGTGTTCAGTTATGGGCATCTTATTACCAGAAAGATATTGACAGATCATAAAAGCACCAGGGCTCAGGTCATCTTCATTTGTCACAACAGTGTGACATTCCACCCTTCTCCTTCTCCCAAGAGGAAAAAAAAGCACAACAGAATTTGACTCTAGAAATATTCTGATTTATTTATTAGTAAGTTATGGTAATAAATGCATTGTTCTTATATTATATTATGCAAGTTTAAGTGACCTGCAAATCTTGTGAGAAAAATTCTGAATCCTTGCCAGGTATCAAAAAAACAGAAGACTATGGCTTGAAGTTGCAAAAGAGAAGTATAAGATGATGTTGCTGAGTACTTCTTGCACTAGAATGGCAAAACAATCTAGGTGTGCTCATATAGATTTACCATCTGTCAAAAGTTGTTGGCATCTAGAAGTCTTTCCAGGATACCAGAAGATCATAGCATGTCCATAAAAAAGAATTATTTTTTTTTCATCCCTGTTACAGGCATTACTATTATTTTAAACATTTGTAAACCTGTAAGTACTCCTAAGCTGATCACACTTGTCTCCTTCATAGAGTATTGTTAAGGTTTCTTAATTATTAATGTATTTGTATTACAATCTTTTGTGATTTTAAGGATTTTTAAATTTTGTTTCATTAGTCAATGCCCAAAGAAAACATTTTTAATTTCTTTAATTAGGAAGCAGATAGTTCAGTAGGAATTTTCTCATTAATTTTCTTGTAAAAGCTTTTGCAATTCTTTGGAGTTTCTTCAGCTTCTCACTGGAGTAAAGGATCTCCAAAAGTAGGGCAACTTCTGTAGCTTTATTCTGCATCACACAATTTGAAGATATCTTTTCTGAATCGCTGATGCGCGAGGTTTCAGATGTGCTTACGCCATAAGAAGAATGAATGCATTATATGCTTATTCATGTGTCATGGAAGACTGCCACCTGGAAAAGCACATGATTCTGGCCAGAGTGGAGAGTCCTTTGGCGATACGGCCTCAACCGCACCACAAGCTCTTGGAGTCTGGGTGCAGCAGCTGCCAGTGCTGCTGGGCCTCCAACAGACCCTTACCCTTGCAAATAAATCTATGGCTTTGAGAATAAACATGCTCAAAACACTTGTAAACTTAAAATGAGGATTGTCTCGTGTAACATCACATGTTGTATATAATACATAATATGTAATGTAAGGCATGATCTATAGGTAGATTATAATATCCACACTTACATAATAATATCCACAGAGCTATATGCACACGTGCATGTCTATATGCACATAGACACGTCTATACATACACATTAATACACAAAAATGCAGTAGTAATGAAGACCATGTAAAGGCTTCAATAAGGTATATGGGTCGCTCCTGTAAAGGCAGAAAAGGCAGGATGGCTCAGAGCGGGGATATGGTCCCTCTGCCCCTGTGTCTGTCTCCCCCCTGCCCCACAGCCCATAAAAGTTCATGCCATCCATAACACATGAAGAAGTTCAGTCTATACCACTGTACAAGCACACAATGTGTAAGATAGATAGGAAAATGTTTTGTATGAGACAGGAGAAGTTACGGAGAGAAATTCTGTGGCTCCAGTTGTGTGGGTCAGGCTTGGTAATCATCATGGTTTCTTCAGTCCTTCAAATACTTGAACTGGACTCCTGAGTAACTGAGGTTATGGTGCCTGGCTTTGGAGCTGCCTGAGGAGATCACTGCATCAATTCATGCTCTTTGATGAAAATGTGAGGTGATGAAAGCAGGATGCTGAAATACAGGTGCACATGGCCTGGAAACATTGTGGAAAGGCGAAAGGTGCGCTTTGGTTCCTTTATTCTTGGGGAAACTGAAATTCTTCCTTAAGCACCAAAACCAATTGTTTAATTTACAAAGTCTGTAGTTTTGTAATAATAATATTGTCAGGACTACAGAAAACTGCTCAAAACATCCTCTAGCATTTGCATGTCGTTTTTCAGTTGCATTTATTACCCCAGGCAGACTTGTACTATGATACTATTCTGCTTTCACTCTCCCTTTGAAACAGTGTTTTCCACAACACCGTATTTGCTCTGATCTCTGCTTAAAACTTCATACTCTTCAGTTCCTGCAACGTGTACATTTTGCTGAAATCTGAATGGACTTACAGAAAAAAACAGAAATGTCTGCTGGCCTTTCAGTTTCGTTCTATATATATATTTCAAAACGCCACAAACCCAGGAAATTCCCATTGCCACTGGTGTACACATGCCCCATGCTGCTGCTGCCTAAGGCATTGCAGTGCCAGCATCCCTCTCCCTGTGTGCCATCGTAGTCACTTGGTGCCAGGCAAGTGCTTGGTGCCTGGCTCTTTCTTGCAGTGTGTGCAGCTTAGCGACACGCAAGTCGCAGTGCCCTGCTCCCCTCCCTCAGCCTTTTCATCCCCCAGCACTGTGAAAAATGAGCACTTTATCCTGCAGTGAGAGCGTTTTGGGAGCAGCAATTCTACAGCTCTCTGTTTATTGCAAAGGTAACTCTGGGAAACGCATCTGAAATGTGACCCCTGTCTTTCAGGAAAACTCTCCGGCTTCAGTTTATCTATCTGCCTCTCCTTCGGCAGGATGCACTGCTCCTGGCCAACAAATGGTGGAGCTGTTGCTTTGAGAAATGGAGATGACCGTTTCACTGCTCCCAAACTGATGCAGAAAGAGGAGCTGGCGAGGCACATCATACCTGTTTTAAACTGTAGGACTGCCGAAAGAACTGTTCTGTCTGCTAGACAGATGCCAGTGGAGGATAGAAATGCATTATAGCTAGAAAGACTAACATTTTTTTCTAAAAGGCAACTACATTGAAAAGGATGGCTACTGCAGTGAAAGCATGCTCCTGGGGGATGATGCTGTAATATTCATTTTCTGAAATTGGCATAAACTAGAATTAAACATAGCTCATTTGATAATTTTTTTTTAATTTAAAAATTCTGTTTGTGTGTAGCAATTAATATTTTAATTTTGTAAAGACAAAAATTACAGTTTCATATTTTAATATTAATTATTAGAAGTTAAAGAAAAAGTAGGCTGTGGATTTTCTAATGCACTCAGTTTTTGTAGTATTTTCAACAGAGCAGTTTAGATCACTCACTAGAGCTTTACAAAACTATGTCAGAAAAGGAACTGTAAAAATAATAGCTTTTATAAGACTATTCCATCATTCAAAACAGAATTTTAGTGTTTGATTTCCTACAATTGCTTTTTTACAAATTTTTATCTGAACGCTTTTCAGAGATCTGTTCCTGATACATATATATTTTCATTTCAAATGAGACGCTAATGACAGTGTTAAAAGGGTTAAAAATAATTTATCTGACACAGATAAGCATTCACCGTTTTGGAACTTAGGGAATAAAAATGTATGTGACTGATAAAACTATTAAATTTTTTAGCTCCTTAAACATAATGATGCTAATATATATATTTTAGGGACATGTGTGTGTGTGCATACAGGTTTACATATCTATCCAGCTATGTCCATCTACGGTAGGAAAAAAATCTAGATCAGTCTTTCTCCCCTGTCATTGCAATACACACATCCCAAAGCATGAATGTGTGCTATACTACCAGTGCCACAGCCTACGTACTAGCTAAGTTCCACTCCAGCTACTGACAGTCCTACAGATTTGGGGCCAAAACTTCTGAGTTATCCTTTATATGCCTGTAAGTTGTGCTTGGGATATACAACCACCACGTAACAGTAAGACACTAAAGGTGTGGCAGATGAACTAGTACGTCCTGGCCTTTCCATTGCGCAGTGTGCTTGATAATTTGACTGTAGATTGTTTCACACAGCAGAAACCCAAAACAAAATAGAAACCCCACATGCCCTCAAGTTTAGCCTTCCACCTTGCAAGGAAACTCACATCTAACTCTGAACAACGTGAAACATTTCAGTGCAATTTGGTTTTGGGCAGCTGTATGGAAGCTGGCCAGCCAGGAAGGCTTTCCCCTCTCCGTTTCTCCCTTTGCCATTCTGTATTTCTTCAGGTGGGAGTGACTGCTTGTTGTCAAATAAAGTCTGCCTGCTTTATTCCTCAGCAAGAGCAAAGGATGGGGTTTTAGCATTGAGTATTCTCAGACCCTAAAGGATCTACCTATATAACCTGCTGAAAAGCCATTATATTTGAAGTAGCATGTAATTCGTGCTTTAGTCTCACTGCAGTTGTAACTACAGGTGTATGGTTTTTTTTAAGGGCTTATTGTTAAAAGGGCTGCAGGATTCACAGCACTGCAGACTTTGCTGGTCAGATAACACTCAGCACACAGTGTGTACCCCTGGAAGTGAACACCTCGGTGATTCAGCCCAAGTGCTGTCCTGAAGCTGGCTGGAATAGATTTACTTTGACACTTGGTTTAGTTTGAGTCTCTGACTGACTTGCCGCAAAACAGTTTCTATCAGTAAGTGTGCTTTAATTGTTTCTTTTGTGACTGTTTCCTGAAGCAAAGGGGGAGAAAGTGTTTTATAAGTGGTGTGACAGGATTTAAAAAATGATCAGTTATTGCCAGAAAGCTGTATGGACATACACAGAAGTTGAAAATCACTGCTGAATCCTTTCTAAAAATCTAGGTAGATATCAGGATGCTGCTGCTGCCGCTCTTAAACTGAACCGGTGACAAAGATTTTAATTCATATCTCATAAACAAAAGCAGTTCAGAAAGCATTTGAACTTCTGTTTTGCAAAGAAAACCCATGCTTGCAAACCTAAAATTACAGCAGAATTCCCAGGTAGCACTTGCGGACTGGTCTTAGGAGCAGCAGACACTGGGCTGGAGGGAGGGCTGGCTCTCAAGGGGCCTCTGGATTTCAGATGCTCTGAAGTTTCTAATTTTTCAAAATCTTCTACTGGAGCAGACTGCACTATGTTTTTAATAACTCCTTTTGATAAGATACTATATTGTAGTGATAAAATGCCTCAATTAAATTCCTCGTCTTTTATAAAAAATGACTGAAATGTAATTCAACATTATAACTGGAAGGTGCTTAGTTGGAAGTGGATTTGGGTTCTTCATTAGAGTCAGTGGCATGGAAGGAGGCATTTAGATCCATTCCATCAGTTTCCATCTCTGCTAGTGTCAGAGAAAACCAGTCTCAATAGCTGCCTAGAAAGATTTTCCCCCTGTGGTGCTGTGCTTTAAATTAGATAATTATGAAGTTTTCAATGCAGCTAAGTGTAATTTATATTAAACTGAAGTATATCTTATTATTTCTGAGGCTGTGCTTGAGCCTTTGGTTTCAGGCTGATGAATTATTTTAACAGTATTCTGCATATTAACTCACTTCTTACAACGGATACAAATGATTGAGAGATGGGAAATGGCTGGTAAACTTACTTTGATGCTGCAGTGCTACAAAGCAGAGCAAGTAGATGTGAAAACTTCAACTTTTACCAGACCAGTATCTCTGCAAATATCTTCACGTATTTCTCATGTAGGAATTCTCAGAAAGATGGCTACTGGTACTAAGCTAACTAGTTTGAAGCTGGCTTAGGTTTCTTTCTACCACAGGGCACTCCCTGGCTGTCACATTCATGCTAACTGCAATATATATGTACTGATAACTATAGACAAGCTGGCACCATGCTGCTCGTATGAGTACCAACTATACCCACTGCTAGTTAAACCAGACAAAATTTCATTTCCATTTGCCTACAGAAAGATTCATTTGTGCTCTCCTTTCTCATTTCCTCTGGGAACGTGCTGTTGGATCTCTTCATCTGCCCTTAAAATTTCTCTTTATTTGCTTTTACAGACACTTAACTTCCCCCCCTGCCCCATAACACTTAGGAGGAGAAAGGTAAAGCTTATGCAAAAGCTCACTCAAGGATGTTGATTTTGAAATCATCTACTTCTTGAGGGGATACCCTAGGCATATTCTGGGAAAATTAAGCTGTCGAGTCTCATTAGCTATGCCTTTTCAACCCGTGATACATCTTTCTTTAGTCTCTTCAACATTTATTAAGATAATTCTCTTCATAATTTTTTTCCTAAATAAAATATATATGGCTTGATCTTACCTGATGCAAAGTGGATAGTGTGCTCCAGCTGAAGATGCAGCCCCCTAAACTGCCAAAGAGGAGATTAGTTTGCAAAGACTTCTGCATGCAGTACCAACACTGATGAGACATAAGATAGCTTTGCACATGTATCTAGTCTGTTTTCTCTTTGTATGCCAAAAAAAAGAGTTACCACAAATTAAGACATTCAAAACCAGAAAGTATCAAAATGTTCAGCATGGACTGTATAAACTTTGACATTGCACTGCTGAATATATTCTTATTGTATAGACTACACTTGAGAAACAGAATGTGATTGTGTAAACAATGCTTGCTATTTTCACACTCTCAGGTACTCCGTATCTTTGTAACCAACACCCCAGAACACTTTTTTTCTTACTCTGGTTTCTCCTAAGGTGTCTTGCAAATAAACATTCATAGATACTGAAAATATAAGGCAAGGGATTTGTCTATGCAAGTAAAGAATGTTACAAAACCTCATGAATCTTGCCATTCCAAAGATGGACAAAAAATTTTTGACTGATGCTCATATAATCAAGCTCTCCTTGAAAAATGAACCTCAGAAATCCTTTACTCTTCACTAAGGTCTATTGAATGACAAGTAAACTTTACAGGATTTATCTTTACTTAGCTGCTTCTGTTGTAAAGGCTAGAGCATACAGTTTATATATATTGAACCCCTGGCTAATTATTTTTTACATGCATTAGCACTGGTTAAATTAATCCACATTAAGTGACAATGATGTTAACTCTGTCCTGATTTAGCAGCAGTTATTATCATTCAGTATGTCTGACTAAGTAGTTTTCCTAGGAGAAATCCTAAGACAACATATGCTTGCAACAGCAATGGGCAGTTAAATACATTGTACTACGATTATATTTTACTGTATGGAGAACTTTTCATCAAAACATTGCATTACAATTGAATACTGAATCATGTTCCTGCCAACAAGTGATGCATCAAATCAGTATGATTACAGACAGGACTGAATCAGGAAATTAACTGTCAGAATCAATTGACGGTTATCCTGCTTTTGGAAATTTGTAGTTGCATCAGTCAGAAATGAACTTGAGAGTGGGCCAATAAATGCATATGAGCTGCTGAAGATAAAAAAATCACAGATCTGAAACCAAACACAATCTCAGAAATAGTGTATACTTTACTTTAGTATAAGCTGGTTTTTAACCTGTTTTTAAGGTTCATAAATCCATCATCTAAATCACAGACATAGAAATGGGGAAAAAAACCACAACAGAAAATTAATAGATTGTGCTTCTGGCATCAACAAAAGTGGAGAGGGATTTAATGCTTCTTCCCAATGCAGTGTCTAATCGTCCCAAATCCTATTCCTGTTACAGTGTAAGTACTCAGGTACTCTCCAAAGGTCTATGTAATAGCCAAAGAATTAGAATATTGCCAGGAAATGTTAAAAAACCTCAATGATTCAAGGCATTATGGAGTTCTTACACAAGGAAGGAAATGAAATTTAGACACCAACAGTCTGGGGAGCTCCTGTCTACTCCCATGTCACAGCAGAGCAGAAATACAAGGATGAGAAAGCCCTTCCCACTGTGTCCTTGCAGCAGGAGTCTCTGCTTCCAGTCTTTGTTTCAATCAACTCATTAGCTTTCTGAATTGCCACAAATTTGAATCATGCCTTTCTAGTCCCTAGAAAGCTTGTGTCACCCCTGGGACATGTTGGCCGGCATCCTGCTTCCTTCAGCATCCCCTCAGCCCCTGCTGCACTGGCAGCCTCCGACTCCTGTGTCAGTTCCTCCCTTCCTCTCCCTGCCACATCCCACCACATGAAAGCCTCTCCCCCTGGAAAGTGCTCTAGGGCAAGGGCAAGAATCCATCTGCTGGGACTCTGCTTTTATAAATACACAAAATTCACAAACTGAGAACAAGCAGGTAAAGCAGATACTGTCCTTCAGGTTGGGTAACTCCTTTCTTGAGAGCATGACTGGAAGGGGAGATGCAGCTGCCTCCCCTTTCATCCAGAAGCTCAGGGGACACCTCACTCACCCTTTTCTTTCTCTGTTAATTTAACTCTCCCTCTCCTCTTGTCAACTCTTTATTGTTAACTGGTTCCTGTTGAAGTGACTTGACTTCAGTAGAGGGACTTGGTAGAGTCCCCATCACTGAAGTCTTTCAAGATGTGGTTGAGCAGGGTGCTGGATATTCTCATCTAGGCTTCCTTTCCCATGCAAGGCTGGACCAGATGATCTTTTGAAGTCCCCTCCGACCTGGACTGTTCTATAGTTTTATGATGCTCTGACTTTGTTTAGGAATTAACTGAGCCAGAAGGAGAGATGTGACTCTGCAGAGAAGCATTTGCAGTATTCATGTAGAAAGAGTGAGTCCTGTGTCCCAATTTGTGCCACAATTATGGAATTAACTTTCTAACTCACATGTGCATTGCATAAATGGCATGTATTATCTCTGGAACAGGAGCTGGAAACTCTCTCTTATTCCTAAGATGTGACCACGCAACCAGTGGGCTACAAAATCACGGTCTCTTTCCCTAGTCTCTCTCTTGACTCAAACAGGTGTGTTCCCCCGTCACACAGCACAGAGCCCTGTGGGTGCACTGCTTTTCTCAGAGGCAGGAGATAAGGAGCTGGAAGGTCTCAAGCAGGGGAAGGACCTTTTTTCCTCACTAATCATTGAGCTGTTCTGCAAGAAGCAGGCTGCTACTGCATGGTTTGGCAGAAAGTCCTTGTTACTTCTTCACCTTGGCTGCTGGAAGTTGTTCAAGAGGAAGCCAGAAGAGAGTGAGCCTTAAACAAACAGCTTGACAAGATAGTTGAATGACCATTGTGAGTAGGGAAGCCACAAGGTGAAGGAAGGGCATGTTTTCAGAGCCTGGCCCCAGCAGGGACAACACTGTTGGTAATCCAAGGCCTGCTCTGCAGCCACAAATTTGATGAGGAGACAGCCCCAGGGACTATAGTCTTGGAAACACGGAAGCTGCCTTGTATCACTGAGCACCGGGTAGCAAATGGTAGCAAATATGGAAGTAATGGTCCTTTCTTGATACGTGTGCCTTCAAAAAATGGTGATTCACAGGCTGAAGCATCCAAGGGGAAAAACATGGTTACTTTTTGCATCAGGCTAGGACTGAAATGCTGTTCTGATCTAAGCTTACTTCTCCTGCATGCTAGCAGTATGCTGCAGACCTTCATCCCATATGTCTGTAGAGCACAGAATCACTGCCATCCCCTCCCACTGGTGCCGGGCCATCATGTCTCCCAGAAAGTAAAGCTGCATGTTGCTGGGATGTTAAAGGAAACAGGTCTGTACCAAGAAGCCTGACATAGTTGAAAATATATGAGTGAAAGAGGAAAGTAATAAACATAGCTAGTGTTCAAAAGTTAATTTGAACTTTCCAGAACTAGCATAATGAATCTGTCATCTTATTGCTGTGTAAAGCAGTGCTACACAGTTCAGTATCCATATTTCTCAGAATATCAGAAAAAAATCAGAAAAACTAACATGTGGATATCAAAGACTGTATATTGGGAGCAACGTATCAGCTGTCAGGAAAGGGGTTCAGCATTAATGTGCTTGAAGAATATTGCCTCTACCACTGCTTGCAGAATCAGATTACTTATAAAACATATGGGAAAATCCAACATAAAAAATAAAGTATTGGTGGAAATATTTACTGTTAGAGGGTTTCCCAGCTTTGAGCCATGACACAGAATCACAGAATCACAGAATCACAGAATGTTAGGGATTGGAAGGGACCTCGAAAGATCATCTAGTCCAATCCCCCTGCCGGGGCAGGATTGCCTAGACCATATCACACAGGAACACGTCCAGGCGGGTTTTGAATGTCTCCAGAGAAGGAGACTCCACAACCTCTCTGGGCAGCCTGTTCCAGTGTTCAGTCACCCTCACCGTAAGGAAGTTTTTCCTCAAATTTAAGTGGAACCTCCTGTGCTCCAGCTTAGACCCATTGCCCCTTGTCCTGTCAAGGGATGTCACTGAGAAGAGCCTGGCTCCATCCTCTTGACACTTGCCCTTTACATATTTATAAACATTAATGAGGTCACCCCTCAGTCTCCTCTACTCTAAGCTAAAGAGACCCAGCTCCCTCAGCCTCTCCTCATAAGGGAGATGTTCCACTCCCTTAATCATCTTCGTGGCTCTGCGCTGGACTCTCTCTAGCAGTTCCCTGTCCTTCTTGAACTGAGGGGCCCAGAACTGGACACAATACTCCAGATGCGGCCTCACCAGGGCAGAGTAGAGGGGGAGGAGAACCTCTCTCGACCTGCTGACCACACCCCGTCTAATACACCCCAGGATGCCATTGGCCTTCTTGGCCACAAGGGCACACTGCTGGCTCATGGTCATCCTGTTGTCCACTAGGACCCCCAGGTCCCTTTCCCCTACGCTGCTCTCCAACAGCTCTGTCCCCAACTTGTACTGGTACATGGGGTTGTTCTTGCCCAGATGCAGGACTCTACTCTTGCCCTTGTTATATTTCATTAAATTTCTCCCCACCCAACTCTCCAGCCTGTCCAGGTCTCTCTGAATGGCTGTGCAGCCTTCCGGCACATCAGCCACTCCTCCCAGTTTTGTGTCATCAGCGAACTTGCTGACAGCGCACTCTAATCCCTCATCCAAGTCATTAATGAATATATTGAATAGAACTGGTCCCAGAACTGACCCTTGCGGAACTCCGCTAGACACAGACCTCCAACTGGACTCTGTCCCGCTGACCACTACTCTCTGGCTTCTTTCCTTCAGCCAGTTCACAATCCACCTCACTACCCGATCATCCAGACCACACTTCCCCAGTTTACACTCCCCCATGTTTGGATGGGGGAGAATAGCAGTAATGGCATTTCAAAAGACAAAATGAACTAACATTGCAATAGGATTCACTGGTTGTCACAACAGATCCTAGTCCCAATTGTAGTAGCGCGTATAGGGACCTTTCTGCAAATTTTCATGTATTCCAGTAATATAAAAGTATGTCTTTTACATGAGACTGGAGGACTTGTAGTTAGACTAATGTTTTCAAAAGCAGCAGCTTACTGCTGTGTCCCAAGTCTTGACTCAGGCTTCTTGCCAAATAATCTGGTACTCAGACTTATTCTTTAGAAGCTTGTTTGCTGCTACTGTGAAAATTATATGTGTTGGCCCAAGTTCTTCAGCTTTTGTTTATGAATACTCATAGCAATCCTGATGCAATGACTGGCTTGCATATAACTGGTGAAATGGGAACAATTTGTCATGCAGATTATTAGATAAATTATAAGAGGAAAAAATTAAGACCAAAGCAGAAAGAAGACAAGGATTCACAAATCACACCTAGGACACCAGTTTTCCAGAGAGCTTTACTCACTGCAAGCAGTTCTGCTGACTCCAGTTGAACTCCTAGCGGTGTCTCGAGGTAACCACATGCCCAAGGCGTTGCTGGACATAGTGTTGATCAATAAATCGTCATTAAAAACAACTACCATTACTACAACTACAACAACAAATCTGCAGGAAAATCACAACTTAAAAAGGAGAATAGTTACAACGCTTATTTCTTTCAGTGCTAAATTGTTCAGAAGTAATTGAAAGATGCAGGTGTTCTCTTTACATTGAGATCTAAAAGTAGAAGCATCCATTTCAACAGAGGATGCAAATACAGTTGCATCAGTAGTGTTAATGATGAACTTTCTACCCAAATCCCTCAAATGCATGAAAGCATTACTTGGTGTTGTACAAGATTTATGTAAGAAAGAGTTGGGATTTTATTGATACAGTGTTTGACCACTCAATGTGGGAAGCCAACCACCCTCCTCCAATCCACAACATGAAAACAAGAAAAAACACTGCTTTCACTAACAAGTGACTGGGGACTTACTGCTTTAAAACATGATCAAATTATCACATTAGCCAAATATTTGTAACCATTCATATCTACTCTTATATTTAGGTAGATGAAAGATAATTGGAATTAACTCAGCTCACAGTGAAAAATAGGTGGATTAAATCACATTACCTATGCAGGCTGAATAGCAGATTCTGTTGTGACCAGAAATATCATAAGTGATGTGCACAAGTAACCAAGCCATGGGACTGCCAAATTGCCTAGTGTGTAGCTCAGGGTCTCACCAAGATTTACCAGTGAGACATCCTCTGCTCATTTCATGTGCTAGCCTGACCCGTATAAAGCAAGAAATCTGGACTCAGGTGTGTCCCTGTGCAGAGAGGCTTGAACCTGGCATATGAGGATCATGGAAGATGATCTAACCGCAGGGACACTAGGTTAAACAGAAATAGGGGGACAGAAGGAGGGGAAAGGGAGCAGAGGAGAAGGATATTCTGCAGTATTACCTGTGCTGCTTCTTGGTTTGTTGTGAAAGAAGGGACTACACTATCCTCAATGCTTGAAAGAAAGCCTCTATGCCTAGTTCCTTGAGAAAGGCCACTGTTATGAACACCAAATGGAGGTAAACATCAAGAATCCTGTGAGGAATAGGACTTAACCCACAGCCTTCCTATCAACATTTCCTTCCTCAGCATCTCCAGCTTCTTGTTTGGCATGCTGGTTTCTGCAAATCCCATTCCCAGACTTTAGTCTCACTGTGTTTTCTACAAAGAACCTGCTTCTGCCTAATTCACAGCTGTGAGCCTCACTAGGCAAAACTGCCTGGAAGCTAAATGCTACAGTGCTCAACATCCAAGTGCCCTTGTGAATCAGGCCAGGATGTATCATCTTCAAACAGAAAATCAGAAGATACACTCCTTTGTACACATTGAATATTGATCTGATTTCTGAAATTAAAAACGCACAACATATTCCTTTCAGAAGAAACAGCTTGTCGTAAAATACTACTTTTCCTGTGCACCTAAATAAATGGGTTGACACGTTCTCTTTAAACACCAAGTTTGCAGGAGGAGGGGGGTTGTTTCTTCAGTTCTTGTGATTTTTCAGTTTACTTGTTTACAAAGTAGATACTAGATTTCAAATGAAAAGATCTTGTCAAAAACAGGACAAGGTACTTACTAATAATCCTAACACTAATATTCTGTGGGGAAGTAAGGCAGGAAAAGCTTATCTTTTCCTTCTCTTCTTTCTCTCTTCTCTTCTCTTCTCTTCTCTTCTCTTCTCTTCTCTTCTCTTCTCTTCTCTTCTCTTCTCTTCTCTTCTCTTCTCTTCTCTTCTCTCCTCTCCTCTCCTCTCCTCTCCTCTCCTCTCCCTCTTCTTTGCCTTTTCCCTCTTTTCACTGAAACTCAGAAAAATTCCGTGAAAATTTACTTATGTGGTATTCCTTGATGGGGTTATACATTGAGTATTTCCTGCCTTTTTAGTTACTTTGTAGCTGAGGTTTGCTTGCAAAAGTTCACACCCTGTGCTCTACAGTGGCATCTGTTTCATGTGGGAGGTAAACAGTAGGCAGCTCTGTGTCTGTCGCAGTACATCCCAGGAGATGGTGTATGAGGAACAGGAAAACAGGAGCATGACACCGAATTACTAGACTTGTGAAACATAGCAGTAAGATTTCAGAACAATGTATTTCTTCTTTGGGGGTCAAAGAACAGCCCTCCTCTAGTTCTTTCTCCAGTCATCAGGTGCTGAAATTTCTGATGAAATACACCATTTAAGATTTGATGTGTCTGCTTCCAGTTTGTTTCTTTGAAAGAGAATTGGTTGTTCCTTTCAAACTGTTTTAACAGCAATTGTTTAACCAAGCCCAGTTTCAAGTGATTAACAGCCCTTACAATGTAGCAACAAAGACTGTATGTTTAGAAAAAGATTATATTTACTCACTTAGAATAAACACTGAAATATTTATAGCAAGACATGAAATCATGAGTAGGTATATCTTGTAAATCAAAATTTAACCCTCTAGCAAAAGTAATTGCTTTTCCACTATATTTAAATTGATAAAAACAATAGAAGTATTAAATATTGTGGTGACACAATATGCATTATTTGTGGTTTAGTTTTGCCAGTTCTCAAAATAAAAAGTTGGAAAGTACAAAATGTGCTTTACGTGTTAGAAACTACAAGTTTTTCTCAATAGAAAAAATCAGAATGCTTTTTTTCTGTTAACATTTCAATTCAATAAGACCAAACAGGCCATGAAACCCCACGGTCTATTCGATTATTTATGGAACAATGTTACTCTTCCCGCCTTTGCCATAAATAGTATTTTGAACTAGAATTTCCCAGTAATTTTTAGTTATAAGATAGAAGTTCACCTTTTTCTTTCACTGAGGTCAAGTTCAGAGAATTCCATTTTATTTCATAGCAAATTAACATTAGAGCCAGACCTAGAAGAGAGATCCTCATGGCCTAAGACCATACTTAATACATTCTTTCTTTCTATATAAAAGACAGGCAATTACATTTACCACAGGTGAAAATGTATTGGATTCAAGTTGTCTGCAGCCTTGGGCATATAGGTAAATGAATACTACTCGCTCAATTTTATGGATTTGAAATATAAGGCTCTTGATAAAAATAAAGACTAGATTCTTTGGTTACACTGAGTAAACGTTGTTACATGAATAGATATGCTCTTTTTAGTGGGATTTAATGGTAAATCATTAGTCCTTGTGAATAAAGAGGTAATGAGTACGGCAACCATCTGTCACAATTTCACTTCCCACATCAGGGATTAGGCATAAAGCTGAGTTAGCAATTTTAATACTTCACCTCACATGCTGCCCAATTGTGGGCATATCACACAATTTTCCAAAAAGTGGCCCATTAGTTAAAAAGTTGTTGTGCCTTTCCTTACGCAAATTTAAAATGTCATGCATAAAAAGGAAGATCTCTGTAACTGCTTTGTGATTTGATGTAAGGCGTGCAATACTTCATGCCTTTTCTCTTCCTATCAAATCTATTTTCATGCAGAATAAGCTGTAAGACTGATCACTATGAACTTCCATACCTGTAAAACGGGATCAAATCTATTGAATTTACACACATTCTGAAAACACACAGGATTTTAGAAATATTTTAATCTTTTAAATATCATTAAGTTAGTTTGTACATAGTTGCAGTCTTCTTTCTTCCCCTTTGTACTGTAAATCATTGCAAATTAAACTAAAAAAATGAATACAGAGCGTATGCTACACTATCATAATGATCCTCAGCCTTCTGTTGTGGAGAGGCTGAAAGGACTGAAGCAATGAGTTGGACTAGAGGTAAAGTATTGCCAGTTTCATGACATCAAATGATGTGAATCTGAGCTTAAAATTAAAAAACAAAAAAAAAAGTAAAAAAGTAATTGTCTCCAAAACAGAAAGACATAAAAAACCTCAAAGAATCATCTTAGGTAATTTCTTGGTATTCTTTTACCTTCTTTCCCTGTGCTCTTCTTTGTGTGAGATAGTCCTACTTGCTTTTGAGATTTACTTGTGCCTAACAGATCTGCTCTAACATGACTCCATTCTCCACCTCCATAGCTCAGTCCAAGGCAGGGCAGTTTGTAGGGGCCATATCCAGGAAATGCACAACTCAGGACAATAATGAACATTGGGGTGCTGCTCCTCCTCCATCTTTCATTGATACTTTGAGAGCGCTTCTAGCTGCCAAGCAGAAGAAAGGCAGAATTGCCCTGTTTGCTTTCTGAGTAGCCTAGATAACTGCTTCTGTCCAGAAGACAGGCACCTGGAAAGTAAAGTGTTTTTCCTCAAACAAACCTAATGTTCATTGAAGGGATAGCATTTCTTTGATGGTAGCCATTGACTGCAGAATGAACCAAAATCTCAAGAAAAATCCCCAACTTGGTAAAACTGAAGTAGATTACAGACTTTAGGTAGAAATGTAGATGTGTACAAGTTTCTGAAATTCTCAGTTTTAGAGAACTTGTATTTAGACAATTAATTGTTGTTTTCTTCACTGAAAGGGTTATCAAGCAGTGGAACAGTCTGCCTGGGGAAGTGGTGGAGTCACCATCCCTGGAGGTATTTAAAAGACAAGTAGATGTGGTGCTTAGGGATATGGTTTAGTGGTGGACTTGGTAGTGTTAGGTTAATGGTTGGACTTGATGACCTTAAAGGTTGTTTCCAACCAAAATGATTCTATGATTCTATGATTTTTAGAAACAGGACCCATCCATGAAACCTGGATTCAGGTTCAAAGCTGAGTGTTGGAATGCCAAAAGCTGAAGAGAGGCATGTGGCTTGGGCTTGGTTTTCTGTAGACTGAAAAGGTTCTGCTGGCCAGCAGCCACATGAAAGATGGTCTGTCCCACATTATCAAATGAGAGACCTCCCATGCTAGTGAGTAATATAATGAGCTTGCAATCAGGGACACCTGCAGAAAAGAAATGGCCAGGACAGGAAAAAAAGAAAAAGAGGTAAAATCACCTCCTGATACTACCAGAGATCAAAGAATTCCAGCAAATAGTGGAAAGTGTTGTACTTTTGCACTTGTTAACTGATTGCACAAGAGGAAAGACAAAGGAGAAAAGCTTAGGCTAGGCATCTGCTTCTCTGTGAACTGTGACAAAGACATGAAGAGGCATTTACTTGTTATCATCAGCCCAGGGAGAGCCATTCTGAGAATGGAAATGCTAATCATCAATCTCCCTGTGCATGCAATGTCTCTGTTTAATAGCTGATAGAGCGTCTCCAAAGGGGTTTTTTTTGCTCTTTGTTTAAAATGACATATAATGGACCTGGACTTATCAGTGTCTCTAAATGCATTTTCTGTGCTTTATCCTTACTAAGGGATTTCGTCCGTTCTAATGAATATGTGCAGAATTGATTTTAAGCTTGGTATAATTTAATCCATCAATTTAACATTAAATTAATATGCGAAGGGGGTCTCTTTGTGGATGAGAAACAGAAGGGGAACATTCTTATTAATTTAAAATGGACTTGAGAAATGGAAAGAGGCTGCTGCTATTAGTATCTGCCACAGGGCTTAACCACTGGTTAGTGAGTTACCTTGTGTGAATACTGCAGCTGCTAAAGCCATGGCATCCGAGAGATCCCTAGTACACGCTGAGCCTGGAGCTTGGGAGGCTGTCGTCACCTTCGTGCGTTTCAAACTGCTGAGCGACGTCTTTCCGGGAACACTGATGGCTGAAGGCTCCTCGCTATCCTCCTACCAAAAATTGTTTTCTGTAGACTGGCACCCCCTAGACAATTCTTCACGTGAGAGAGGAGTCCAAATGAAAGCTGTGTCCCAAGCACTGTTGAATATTTGGGTCTGTGATCAGATTTCACAGCTGACTCCTCAGTCTTGAACTGGATGAGTTCTGAACAGGAAAAGGTATCTAGAATGGGACATTATGCAGCTTCATCAATCAGCAGAGTTTTAAATGATGCTTTAAACTCACCTATGATGATCTAACAGGACTTGCAAAGATGGCACATAGCAACAACTAAGGTTTAAAAATTATAACTATCATTTTAAACAAGGAGATGCAAAAAGGGTACCAGTAGCTGAAGCAAATTTATCCAGAGCAGCATGCTTTTAAAAATCTTTATCAAAGGCCCATTTAATCAATCCTTTATTTTCCTTGGGATAAGGTCAGACTAACAGGGCTGTTATCTGAGCAATCTTGACTCCTATTTTTAAGCAGTGGCACAATACTAGGAATGCTGGAGGGCTGGGAAGAAGCCACTTTCCAGCTGCTGCTGAGAATGACCCAGGGGTTTCCTTAGTTTTGCCTTGTTCAACTCCTGGAAGCCAGGTGCTCCAGACTTCCTGAATCTGTGGGTATTTCTGAAAGTTGTTGTTAAAATCCTCCAGGATTATGGACAGAGAAAAAAGTTTTTCACCATCATTATGTGAGATATCATCTGCCTCTTGCTCCTAAGAGCACTGGTTCCCAAAAGCAGGAAGGTGGCAACAGGAATGTGCTGGAGCTGATCCAGGAGGCCCAGAAATACTCCAGAGAAACGTGGCAAGGCGGATCAGTGAATTAGAATGTCTTTCACGTGAGGGGAGGCAAAAATAACCTAGGAATCCTCAGCTTGGACAACAGAAGATATAACAAGCATAGCAGGGAAAAATTATTTTTTTATCATATCCAGAGAAGCTGGTGACAGGCTAGTGAAGTTATCAGGAAGAGTTTAAAGCAAAGGAAAGTATGTCTCATAACACATCATAATTAAATTTTAGAATGCATTGCTGTAGGGGATTGTAGAAGATAAAACTTGAATTCAGAAGCACACTAGAAAGATTAGTAAACTGATTTATGAATATTAATATTTTAACCAGAGAGTTGGCTGCCCAGGTAGAAATGGTACTGTAAAAGTATTTAGGTTACTGTTACACTTTGTGCAAGAAAGGATTCTTTTCTTGTATCAAATCATCAGCGCTTTTTTTTCCTTAGTTAGCATCTGCCGATTTGCAGCAGAAATATGAACACTTGATAAAGAAGGAATGCAGAGCACAGGGTGGGAATGCACTGATAAGTAACATGACACTCTGATTAGAAAAACTGGATGGTCTTTACCTCTCTCTTAATAATATATCGACGATTTCTCTTGCAGTATTATCATGCTAACTCATTAAGCTGTAGGAAGACTGATCTGCATCACATGCAAATCAGGAGGATGTTTTCTCTTGAAATGATTTCATGTCATTTAATCATTTTATCTGTTCGGGTACACATCAATTCAGAAAACTGTCCATCAGAGAGCGCCAGTGAAAGCAAATATTGGAAAGCTGACTACAGTGAAATAGATATTGCCTCACCATGCAGAAAGTACGCATAGAAAAAATGTGAACAGTAAAACAAAGTGGTCTTTGGGTCCATTAGCTTTAGCTACATACTAAAGCTGTGATGGGTCTTCATCACAGCTTTAGTATGTAGTTCATCAGTTGAAACACCATCTGCCCACAGAATATTGCAAGTGACATGCAAAATGAGGATGAAGAAAAAAAAGGGGGATGAAAAAGAAAGATTTTTCCTTGCCTACAGCTCCTCTATACAAACCTTAATACTTTGGCAAGACACTTGTCATCAGGATCAATCCTCCTTGGAAAGGGCAGATCCTTTGTCAGAGCCTCCTGCCCCTGGAGAAGGAGCCTGCTCCAGCAGCCCTGATCAGACCCAGCTCCCTCAGCCTCTCCTCGTAAGAGAGATGTTCCAGTTGTAAGAGAGATGCTCCAGTCAGCTTCACTGTCTCCTTGCAAAAAAGCTCATTACATCTCATCACCTAACGCGTGCTTGCGTCATTATAAAATTGCTCTCATGATGCAATTACTCAAGAGCTGCAAGCGCTAGCACACTAACAGTGCTCTGTTTGGCCCATTTCTTGCCATCATTAGAGCTTTGGCTTTAATCCTCAGCAGAGGTGGCAGTGTCTTGCCTGCAGACTTGTGAGGACAGTAAAAAAGCCCTGCTGAGAGTCATCCCCCATCCAGTCTGTGCACCTTGCTCTTGTGCATGACACTGATCTTCCTTACCCATTTGGGAGCAAAACCAAAAATGTACCAGCAGCAGAGACGTGCTGCAGCACTGCAGGAAGCGATATGACTACATTTCTTCTGTCAGTGCCAGAGATGGAAGGAAGCGGAAGGATAACTTTTTTTCACTTTTGTGGCACCCGTGTCCTCTTCTGTTGTCCAAAGGTCTGTCAAGCCCACCATTCAGAGAAAGAAGATGATCTGTGCTCTGGAGAGAGGAGGAGAAAGAGGCCTGGTTCAGTCACAGGGGACAGCCAAGGTCTCTGCTTGGTACATGGGGCAAAATGTCATCCTGATCAGACAGTTACTTGGGCCTGCAAAACTCGAAGCTGTCTGTGCTGCTGAGGACCTTGAGTTACCTCTCATAATGGTCCAGTCCATCAAATCCTATCAGTTTCTCTGAGAGCCATTGGTGGAGGACTTCTTTGACAAAAGCTTTTTGGAAATCTTAACCCCTTGTTCCTCAGGATAGCCCTAGTTTTTGCTCCCTCAAAGAACTCTGCCAAATATACGGCCCTTGACTTGTCTTTGCAAAGGCTGTGTCTTTCACATTGCACTACATTTATCCGACTGCTTGACAATTCTGTCCTTTTTTATAATACTCTTCTGAATGTTGATTCTCTGATAAGCTCCCTGCTGTGGGTGAGTTTGAAAATTTATTCAAATTGTAATATTTTAATTTGTTTATATTTTTTATTAATTTATTTTTAATTAATTCTAGTTACTGTTAATGTTATGCCTTAATCTATTTTGACATGCATTATTTTGGTCACCAGAGTGGAGGTTCCATTTTGAATTGATTGCTTGAATGAGTTCCAGTTTTTGAAGGATACCAGTTTAGTACAAGTAGCCCCTTTATTCTACTGTTTTTCCACTGATTAGGTGTGGGAGCATTTTGTTAATAAATGCTATAACTATACCCCGATTTTCTAACAGGGGTGCTATATTATGATATAAAAATTTATATTAAAGAGATAAATATTTATGATAAGAATGTTACTTTTTGACTGCTTTTATTTTTCATTTCCCATTTTTATGCAACTCTCCTTTTCAAAATTAAAAGCTATCATCATAGTGGATATTATGGGCTTTTTTGCTCTGAAAGGAAAGCTGAATTTAAAACATCATGTCACACCATTGCATGGTTCTTCAGCAGTAAACTTTTGGACCAGGTTCTGATCAGGAGCTGCTGCTTTTTGTGTGTGTATGTCAGAGGTCTGCTGCTGGGCTCCAGTGGATCTTCATACATGTTGTGATAAAAGCTGTGCGGCCAAGTTTCAGGAGAAAAGGAGGCTCAGGGGAGACCTTATCACTCTCTACAACTACCTGAAAGGAGGTTGTAACAAGGAGGGTGTTAGTCTCTTCTCCCGGGTAACAAGTGATAGGACAAGAGGAAACGACCTCAAGTTGCACCAGGGGAGGTTTAGATTGGATATCAGGAAAAATTTCTTCACTGAAAGGGTTATCAAGCATTGGAACAGGCTGCCCAGGGAAGTAGTGGAGTCACCATCCCTGGAGGTATTTAAAAGATGAGTAGATATAGTGCTTAGGGATATTGTACAGGGCTATTGTTTAGTGGTTGACTTGGTAGTATTAGGTTAACAGTTGGACTCGATGATCTTAAAGGTCCTTTCCAACCAAAACAATTCTATGATTCTATGATTCTAAGTGTCCAAGCTGCATCATGCTGTCCTGAAACGTTGTCCTTCAGCCAGAAGGAGAACCAGAGAGTGTGTATGCCCTCCAAAGTGCTACCGCAGTTTCTCCTGCAGCACAGTAGGACCCATCACAGGCAGTTCATGCGCTGACAAACAGCAACAGACTTCATCTGTTCCCTTGGTGAACCTTTCCACAGACTGGGGTGAGAAGCAGAGCTTGGTCATATCCTTCCCTGTACCTGCCATGGTCCTGTGAAATGCAGCTGGAAACACAGTGACGGTGATCTTGAGGATGGAGGCTCGAGAAGCAGAAAAGAGGTGCATGGGCCACTTTCTCAAGTGTCTGTTTTGGCTGAAATGGGCTGGCAGAATGGAAGTTATGAGGGAATAACGTGTTCTGTGGCAGTAGGGATGACCTGATGGACAGGCAGATCACAGAAGCCTGATTTTCATGGGAAATGTAGCTAAAATTCATATAGGCTGTCCTGGGTCATTGGAGGTACTGCTATACCTTTAATGGGTATTAATTACAAATCTAGAATGACTTTGACATTTTCCCACTCTGCAGTGAGAAAAACCTTTACTGTATATTTGTCCTGATAACATATTTGGCTAACAATGTTGTTATTTCTGTTTTTACCTATTCCTTTTCCATGAAAGTCATTTTTTCACCATCTTCTCCCTGTGACTCAGAGGTGAATGAATGCTACTTTCACAGACAGAGCTGTGCAGATAAGTTTTATTTGTTTTTCAAAGGATGACAGTATGGCATGAGGATCACAGAGACGATGAAGCTTTGAGAACAACTGGAAAGATTCCTGTTTGAACTGCAAAGGTATGCAGTCGTTGAGATTTTTTTTCAGGCTTGCTGCCTAAGCGCACTGGGAGAGGAACACGGTAGCACTTTCCTGTATTTGAGGAATGAGATTGTGCTTTAAACCAGGTGACTAAAGAAACAAAACTGTAAAATGGAATTGCCAAAAATCTATTAAATATTTGATCTCCTGAAGCATTATTTATGAAAAAACAGATTTTTTTTTTAGAGTGCCAAGAGTGACTCTGTTGAAGATTTTACCGTGGAGCTGTAAGTTATAGCACATATTTACTGAAAACCATAGCACAGCTCCATCAGTGGCTGGCATACTGGAACAATAGAGGGTCATATCATCTATGGTGTGAGAGCACTGTGTCAAAAATATAACTGAGGGCAATCACTGTGTCTAGACAAGATACATGGTGGGGTTCTGCTATTCATGTAGGCAATACTTGACATATTATATCCCAACAGTAACTGTTATCCCAAGATTATAGTCAACCATTCAAATTAGCAAGGCCACATAGCTGTAGATTTGGTAGAGTGTAAATCACTGATTACTTGCATTGCAGATCTACCATACAGATGCATGTAGGTGTCTAACCTGCTAAGAATGTGGCATGTAGTGGATGTTATGAAGAAAAGCAATTGGCAGGCATATCCTGATGTGGCTTATCTCAAATTCCACCTCACGGTTGATAAGAAACCATTTTAACCTGGGCAAGCAGCAACACTGCAAGAAGACATCAATGAGGGAAGACATCTGTATAGCTAAAGACTTGAAGATGATAATTGCAAAGTTAAGTTAAAGACTTAAAGATGATAATTGCAAAATTCAAGTGTGAGTCATGTATGTGAAGAAATAGGTCTAGCAAGAGGATGAATGAGGTGAAATCAAGGTTATTCACTGGAGATGGCAAATTAACCGTCAGCAAACCATCAGAAAACTCAACAGAAATTTGGAGCTTTGTGGGGTGCCCCTATCCCAGGAACTGTGTTCTCTCACCACATTTTTAACTTTCTTTGTATGCCGAGTTGGCCCCGGCTAACAGCCAAGCACCCACTCAGCTGCTCGATTACTCCCTGATCCAGAGGGATGGGGGGCAGAAATTAGGAAGAACAGGAGCAAGAAAGCTCGTGGGTCAGATAAAAGATGGGACATCACCAATTACTGTGATGGGCAAAATAGATTTGACTTGAGGAAACAGTCAATGACAGTTAAAATAAATATTTTATTATTGATTCAGGTAGTGGGAAATAAAAACAAAAAAAAAGAAACAAAGATTTACACACACGGGGGAAAACACCTTTCCTTCCCCATTCCCAGGCTAAGTATCACTGCAAGCACCTCTCCTCACAAAGGCTGACACTGCAGCACCCCCCACCGTCCTTTTCTTAACAAGTGTATCTTTTTGTAGGCTGTCTAGGTAGTTAACATCATGCAGTTACTAGCTAAGATGCGGGATAATGACACGAACATATGGTCACACCATACATTTTAAGCCTTACAAATGCTTGCACAGTGAACAGGAATGCACACATGCAAGAAGAAGCTCTGGCAGAAACCTATAAGATGTAAATTTTCTCAAGGAATATGCTAGGTTGTGACGTCTTAACAAGAGAAAACACAGACCATTGGCACGCATCTTCTTTATGAAAATATCAACTCCTTCTCCCATCACAGTTGCACAAAATAAAGATTCACATGGATGAAGAACTGCAGTAAAAACCTCCTTTGTAATAACCACCTGATGCCAGATACATGGTCAAGAAGCCACTTGTCTAAGATAGGTGACCAAAGGTGACAATGACTCCACTGGTTTTGACTTCTTTAACAGCTGGAGCTCAGGAGACTGGCTGAAAGCTGGTCAACACAGCAAACCAATGAGAAACATCACTGAATTGTTTGATGCAACCACAAGGCTGGTGGCTCCCAGTGACACTTGACTCTTTGCGGTATGGTACGCATAGACAAGAGACAGTGCTGCTAGATGGATGCTGATGAAGTGGCATCATATCATTCCCTACCAAGTGACAAAGTAGGAAAGGACAATTGACAAAGCTTCCTCGCAGACTGTCTCTAAAGCCTGTTTTCCTTTAGTTTAAACTGTGAATGAACTATCAGAGAGGATGCACATGGTGATATAAATGACACATATACCAGCAAAATAAGTCTAGAGCACAAATCTTTCATTTGGAGGGGATGGGAGAGGCCTCCTTGGGGCCACAGTTTGAGTGGTGCACAGAGTTCTTTTTGGGGTAGGGGGAAAAGAAGTTCATAGCATGCTATAAAGTACTGAGGAGAGTAATGGTTCAGGGAAGGAAGCTGGAACTGAATGAGAATGAGAACTTAATTATAGCCCCAAATTGTTAGATTAGCTGTTCTATTAAGCTTTTAAGATACACTCAGGTTTTTAAATCTTTTCTGCAGCCAGGAAGGCTAGAAACAAGCACCTTCTTTCCCTCTCTCCTACAAAGGAAGATTTCTTATATATTTGAAGCCTCCATAAGGTTAATCTTTAAAACTAAAACCATCATGGAATATAAAGGCAAATCACAAATTTGCAATGCTGACCTTTGATCTAGGAGAACCAAGATCTACAGACTTCATCTTTGACCTTTCAGCAAATAATCTAGCCACACAGGATGAAAAGCTGGCAGAAAACTGACAGGTCACTGAGAAAGTCCTCCACGCTGTAGACAACTACACCAGATACCCCTATTAACACTTATTTCAGACTCTGTTTTAACATTATATAGGTGTTTTGCCCTCCATAATTCCTATTAGAGGGCTGTTCCAGAACCTTGCTTCTCTGGTACTTAGAAACCTTTTTCTAATTTCCAGTCTAATTTTATTCATGACTGGTTTATACTAATTTGTTCTTTTGCTAACACTATCTTTTTCTTAAATAGCTCATTTCCTTCTGTGGCATATAGCCACCTGCTGAATTTATACAGTACAGTCTTAACTCCTCTTACCTTTCATTTTTCTAGGCTAAACAAGGCAACTTCTTTTAGATTTCATCTTGTACTCTAGGCTGTCTGCTCACTCAGCCATCTTTCTTGACCTTTTTTGCACCTATTCCTATTTAAATTATTCCTCCTTTTTGCAATGAGTGGCCAGAAATGTGTATAGTAATTTGTGGAGGGTCTCACCAGGGCCTTATATAAAGCATTCGTATTTCAGCCTGTATTGAAAATATTTTGTTTGGTAAATTTTACTTTTTTATTTTCCTGATCATCTCAGAATGCTGTGAATCCTGATTTTCAGTACTACAATCAGATATAAGTCCTCTAAAATTATGAAGCCATATTCTGACAATACTAGTGCTATCCTTAAAAGTAGTTCTGTTCTAAAAAATCTGCTATTGGGCCATCATTCTGTACATTTCTATGGCTACAGTGCTAGATATATATCCAGAAGAAAACATTTGGAAACTTAAAACATTCATCTATTTAGAATGTCTGTGATAGCACCTTTTAGGTATATCCCATGATTCTGGTTGCAAAAGCACATGGTAGTAGAGAACAAGAATAAAAAGAATGAAGAGGAATGAGTTGACTTGCTGTTTATACTAAATGACTGAGGAAAGACGGGCTAAACAAAGGTGACAACATTTAAAAGATTAGGAGGCAAATGTTAAAAAACCCAATATGAACACAAATGCCTCCTATGTTGTATAATGCATTAATTCTCCTAAATTTTATTACATTCAAAACCTCTTTTTTAAATTATTCCTTGACCAGAATTGTTCATATCCTCACCCTTTAATAAAACCTTCAATATTTACTCCATACTAAAAAGTGTAAAATATATTCCATAATACCTTAGTATACTTTTGTAAACAACTAGATCTATTACTCTTTTCATTCCAGTTTTTCATGTGAAAAAGCATAACACAAGATACCTCAACCAAATAGGTTTAGTGAAACAGCATCTATGAAAAAGAAGGAGGAAAAGATTAGAGGCCTGCAAAATAAAAGAAACAGAAAAATAAAAAACCTGTTCCCTGAAGTACATAAAGGGTAAAGCTCACTCTTGTTTTAGTGAAGAAATAGAGAGGGGACAGGAGGAGGAGAGAGTTGCTGAGTCTACTTCCTCTCCTTAGCATATTAGCTTGCAATCTGGTTTGCAGTTGAATGCCACATCTCTCACCCCGATCCTAATTTAGGCTGCAGGATAGAGATTCCTGCTGCAGCTGCAGTCAACGTGTCTCTTGCTAGCCACGTGTCCGTGCTATCAGGCCCAGCTTGCAGTTCTGGCTAGCCACTCCTCCTGCCACATGCTATAACTTTCTGCTCTTCACTATGCTTAGCTCCTAGCTGGATTTCGACAGGTTTTAATGTCTATGTTCAGATCTTGTTATAGGGGAAAAAACATCCTCACCAGAGTCACTACTTCTCGTGGTGTGTAGGAGTTCTGCAACCCAGGGAGTGAACTCTTTCATGAGTTAGGGTGATTGCTCATCAGAGGTAAGTCCAGGTACAGTTTTATTATCTGTGCTTTTCACACATTACTGCCATTACCATTTCAACTTCCTGAAATAAATTTATGCTGTTGGAGAAGCCCCCACAAATATAGCAGAATGTGCAAAACAGCTGAAAACAGGTGTGCATATTGGCCCTTTCCATTCATCTCACTTCTATAGCAGTAGGTGCCAACCACCCAGAATATGGGTTTCCATCTGCCTTGCGCTGTCAAGAAGGGGCTGTTCTCCATTAGGTTTAGATTATACATATCTTAAAGCACCCAAAATGTAAGGGACCAAGGTTCAAATCCTTCCTGGGCTTAGGGAGACTCCTAAGTATAGACTATAAAAACGCAGCTCCCATTAGTATACAAGGACTCTGAGGGACAGGGAAAGAGGAGAGCTGATGAATATCTGTAAGGACAACCACATCTCAGGTAGCATCACTTTGTTTTCATAGCCAGCTTTTATTTTTAGATTTTGATTTTCGGTTGGGTTTCAGTTTTTTGGAGGGGTTTGGGGGATTGTTGTTGGGTTTTTAAATTTCTTTTTCAACTGATGCACAGCCACTTTATAGGGAATACAAATAATCCCTCCTTTATCTGAAACTAGGTTTTATAGTCTTCAGGTGAACAGCAACCTGATAGATCAAATACAGCATCAAACTTAAGACACCCTCGTGTTATTTAATGCCTGAAACATGTATGAATGACCTCCCTAGACATATCTGATGTGGAGCTGTTCTCAGTGATCTCCCTAAGGAAGGCTGAGCTCAGACAGAGTGAACCCATGTTGCCAGGTGTCTTTGCATACGCTGAGATAGTTATCCTGCTAGTGTCCTCTCATGTAGAGAATGTGAGGCTCTAGGAGGTTTTAGCTAATGATGAATAAGACAAGGGATGTTATATAAATGGGTATTTCTCGAGTCAGTGGAAAGAGAGACTTTTTTTCCACATGCAGTGTGTGACACCTCAGATCTACCAATGAAATATGTGAGGGCATGTACAAAGTCAGTGAGAAGACTCAACAGGAAGGATTTTCCCTGCTGTCCTGAGGTACTGCCCACTCAAAAAGCCATCTTCTTGGAAAGGTAAGCCAGAGAGCAAGTCTTCAAAGACTCACATAAGAGTGCTATCAGAACCTGAGCAATATGTTTAAACTGGGCTCGAGAATAAAGTCTGTTTGAATTACTTTAATTCTGCCTTCCAAAAGGCAGGACACTGGATGAGATTACAGCATGGTAAAATGGGTTGGAAGATAAGCTTCTTTGAAACCCAGAAGACTCCAATTCAAGGTGAAAAGATCTCATTGCAAAGCAGGTCTACCTCATTAACTGAGTGTCATGAAATCCCTTCAACAATGAAGAATATCCTACCCTGGCATTAAGGAGTGCTGTTCAGTGGTTGAGAGCTATCGTGATCCATATTTCTGTGCTGAAATGGACAGGCAGTCACCATGGCTCTTCACAGAAGAGACAGGACTGTTTTATTTGGGCTGGAGGTGGAAGGTGATCACTCTGTATCCTCTGTACTACTCTATACCTTCCTAGGACCCTGCCCAAAAGTCAACTGTGTAGCTTCACAGTCAAGATAAACATCCACCATGGCAGCCTCAAATCTGTGGGAAGGAAGTTGAAATGACGTTTCTGAGTGGGCTTCATCATCACAGAAGTGAGGTGGCTAACACACTCTGGTGAGCACTGACGTGTTAAAAGGTATCACCACATAACAGCCCTGCACCTATTGATGGTGTTAGGCTGGTCTGTATCTATATAGAAGAGTATTTGCCACCTCTAGAATCTTGGTATTGACTCTCGGTGCCTCTAATGTGCTGAATCGCAAGTACCTGTACTGGGAATGTCTACCCCCACAAAGCCACGCCATCACTTACCTTCTCATTGCAACCATATTTCAGCACTCTAAGGGGGTTTGAAGACTTTCTGGCAGGCAATAAGAGCTTACCTTCACTTGAGTGTCTTACTTTTTTACACTTGTTGAGATGGGACAAACACAGCTGTGTTGGGGGACATGAGCTACATAACACTGGGAAACCTTTGGCAGACTGAATCTGGGGATAACAAGGTCCTGGCAGTCTGGAGGAGGTTGCATGACCATGTCAACTTGTGGCTCCCTGCCAAGCACCACCCGCACACAAAGAGAATGGTAGGCTCTTCAAGCACAAGGGCATCCATGCCCTGCTCACTGACAGCTGAGCACAAGCCACATCCTGTAGTGACAGGACAAGGGGCAACGGTTTTCAACTGAAAAGGGGAAGATTTAGATTGGACATAAGGAGGAAATTTTTTATGATGAGGGTGCTGAGACAATGGAAGTCGTTGACCAGAGAAGTTGTGGATGCCCCATAATTGGAAGTGTTCAAAGTCAGGTTGGACAGGGTTTTGAGTTTTTAAGTTGTGTGATATTTTCCTTTTTACAGCAGAAAAGTGATTCATTTTTACACCAGAATTCTAATATGATGTCTTCAAAACAATATGCCTGCCTCTTGCAAACATTTATCTTTTAGAAGCTTGTTTTAAATTCCTTTTCAAAAGCCTCTTCATTTTTATATACTGAAATTCTGGGGCTTGTTCGCTCCCATGGGATATTGAATTTGAATTTATTATGGTTACTATTACACTGTGGCCTTTTTTTGTCTTGTGCATTCTCTGACTAACTGCACCAAGTCATCCCTTTGTGTCAAAAATCAGTATACATCATGACACTGTGCACAATTCATCCAGTTTACAGAGGGGTAAGCGAACTCATCCATTATTTCCAAGTTTTCTCTCTTTAAAACGTCCCTAATCTTCTGTAACACATCACCTTTAATGAACATCCTGGTAGATTGTCTATACTATAGCCCCAATTTATATGTTTTTTAGACAGACACGGAATTAAAATTGTTTGTGTAGATAATATTTAATTATATATTTAATGACTTTGCCTTATTTAACTCTACACTTTAAACATAGAAAGCCACTCCTTCACAAGCTAGCTTGATCTGCATCCAATAATTACAATAGCCTACTGATATTTCTTCTACCAGGTTGTTTAAAATCTGGCAATCCTGGTTCATCTGCCTCACTTTCCTTAGAGTTTTATAGAAATACATCATATTTGGGCTTAGTCTAGTTGCCCATTTTTATGTTTCCTAATAAAAAGGGACTTTATTTACTGCCACTGTTTCTGCATTTTACTGACTTACGGCCACTTTTTTTTTTTTGTGTTTACAGAGTGTGTATAGAATCATAGAATCATTTAGGTTGGAAAAGATCCTTAAGATCATTGAGTCCAACTGTAAACCCAACACTGCCAAGTCCACCATTAAACCATGTCCCTAAGTACCACCTCTACACATCCTTTAAATACCTCCAGGGATGGTGACTCCACCACTTCCCTGGGCAGCCTGTTCCAGTGCTTGATAACCCTTTCAGTGAAGAAATTTTTCCTGATATCCAATCTAAACCTCCCTTGGCACAACTTGAGGCCATTTCCTCTCATCTTATCACTTGTTACTTGGGAGAAGAGACCCAGACCCACTGCACTACAACCTCCTTTCAGATAGTTGTAGAGAGCAATAAGGTCTTCCCTCAGCCTCCTTTTCTCTAGACTAAACAACCCCAGTTCCCTCAGCCGTTCCTCACAGGACTTGTTCTCTAGACCCTTCACTAGCTTTTCTGCTCTTCCTTGGATGATCTTGTCATCCTCTTCTTGAATGATGTCACTTGCAGAGGATATGTCATCCTGATAGTGTTTTCTTTTGCATCTGCTGGGATTTTGCCTCCACTTTCCTATAATCTTCCTGACTGCCTACATAATCGTAACTGCCAGCCAGTACTTCTGTTTTCTTATAGAGATGGAACTTATATGGCAAAAGAACATGTTTGTAAAAATGGTGTTTTATCTGCAGATAGTTCATCTCCAGGTTTATTATTATTGCTAATATTATTATTTTGCTACAAAATGTTCCTTGAGTTCTGTGACTAAAGACTGTTATTCACTGAAGAAACTGAAACATACAGTCCGTCAATAGCTTCAGGGCAATTTTTCACCAGAGGTAGCTGTCTGGAACACACTTTTTTCCTCTCTCTCTTCAGATTTTTTATTTTATTTTGGCAATTACATGAAACATTACTTCATCCCTTATTATTCTCTTACCTTTCTTAATAAGCTGTGTTTTAATTTAAAACAGCAATTTACAATTAAATTAATATATAACAACACAATCCATTGTAATCACAATGCGATAAATCTGTGTTTTAAGTAATTTTTAATGGTCATAGCAGCTGGATCTGTGAAGTGTGGAAATAGCTACCATTTTTCACCATGTGCAATACTGCCTGTGGAAAGCACCACTTTTTAATTATATCACCACCAAAGCCCAATGTATGGAAAATGGAGAAACTGTAATTGCAAAGGAAGAAAATCTTTTCTTATAATATACAGTTAATACAGAAAATATAAAAGTAATGCCAAGATATAATTAGTGAAACTGATATAAGGGTGAATTCCCTCATATAACCACTATGTAAAGATGTGTTTCAGACTGATATCCTTCAAAAAGTAAAGGGATGTGATTAACTTACTTCAGCCAACAAAGAATTACAAGATTACTACATCTGACCAGAAACTTACTCTTTAGAAATTGTAAATAATGCTTTGTTACTTTACTGGTGGATGGTTTTTCCTTCTCTTTTGTGACAGTTGTACTTTTTCAAATTTCTACATTTCTAGACTATGTAGATAAAAAACTCCCAAAGGGCTAAGCCTTCAGCAAGTTGACAGTTCCTTTGACTTCAATGAATCTACATTAATTCTGATGTATTTATTACTTATAGTTGCCTGTAGTTTAGATGTTCAAATATGAACCATCATATGCCATCTGGAAAAAGTATATAAACCCTCTTCCAAGTTCCACTCCAAAAAAGGAGTGTGACTCTTCCAAGTAAACCCCCTCTTTTGCTCCTACCTAGGCCATTTGGACTTTCTGGGAACACAAGCTCCTGCTACTACAGAGATTTATCAGGAAGAGAGACTTTTCACTCTTTGTCAATGTTTTTACTCTTTAAATCAGGAGTAATCTTATTGTATTGAAAGGAATTGTAGTGCTGTAAAAGTAAAATCATAAAAAAGTCTCACTATTTTTTTCCTCTTCTATCTAATAGAGCATTAACATAGGGGTTTTCTGTAATCCCCATTTACTTCTAAAGGGACTTCAGTACATCAGCCTTCTTTTCATTTCCCACCCCAACAGTGTGCCCTATGTCAGTTTGCTCATGGTTACGTGGAGAGTACTCATCAGAATTAATAATTCTACTAATGAAATCTGCAATGTAAGTGCCTGAGGCTTACAGTTTTTGAAAATGGGATTTAAGTTGCTTTCACCAACCTGCCATTTGATTTAGATTCTTTTTTTTTATTATTATTTTTGGAACTTAAAAGCTGTAGAAAAATGTTCCCAGAATTATGAAAGATCATATACGCAAAAAAAAAAATACTGGAATATATATCACATGTTAAGTTATTGGATAACCAAGATCTTTCTTAATTAATAGAACGCTAAGATTTTCACATCTCTCAAGACCAATAGGAAAAGGAAATAGGTAATATTAAAAATCAAAAATTATAAATTATATCCTGTAGACAGAAGAGAAAATACTGACAATTGTCAGATGGGAAAGTGTGTCTATAAATTGGTTATCCTCAAAAGAAACATCTTTACATAAGCCATTTCCATACTGAGCTTGTATAAATGTATATAAAATAAACATTCGTATTCCTTTATGAGAAGCGTCATTATAATTCTTGTTGAAAAATATGGTGTAAATGAAATATAAGGCTTTTGTTATTGGAAACCTCCGTTGTATCACAGAAGTCGGTTTGAGTTTAGAAATTGGATTTACTTGGAACAGAATCAGGACCAGGACCCCAAAAATGTTAATTTCCTACTATTCTTTATTCAAATGAAAAGATACCATCTCTGGCAATTGCACCATAGAGAAAAAAAATGCTGTTCTTTTATGTTATTACTGGCTTTTCAATTCTTACATTTGTCATTGATATATGTGGCATGAAAGTAAAAAATGCATACATAACATAAAGGCTGAGTAAATATACATTAAGGAGAACTAACCCATCAAGTGATTTTACCCTTATCTGCATTTGCAGGTTGGTTAGATCCATCAATGTGTGTACCGCCAAACTCTATAATTCCATTATAGTGGTAGGAGGAAGAAGGTGGGAGTCTTTGAGGTGATGCCATGTATTGTATAGTAAAATCCAGCAAAGTTTCGTTTTCAAATATCTGGTAGAGAAGGGGCAAAGTATCTCCCGTAATTTTAAGGACATTTTCCAAATGTTTATTTAGATAAAACATAGATAACAGTAAAACTATAAAACCTGCAGCCAGATAACTAGGTTTTATTAATGACCTGCCATATACCGTGGCCGGATAATTAAAGTTCTCCTTCCCTCCTAACCCCCTCCTCCCAGAAAACGAGAGAGTGGACAAATTTATTTGATAGTTTGATAACCAGGGGACACTGGTTGAAAACTATTGATATAATCAGGGTCTATTCAATTTGCTCACGTCAAACACTCCTATCTGCTAATTTCACCTGTGAATAGTTAATTATGCCCTGGATGCATACGGTCGAGCCATTAATAAAATTTGTCTGTCATAGGTTTCTGTATTTCCCTTTTTTGTCATCCTCATGTGCATTTTATCTATGGGAATCTTTCCCCCCCTTTTTTTTTTTTCTTTTAACATTGCACAAGACAGATGTTAGTGGTATGGGTATTTCAGCAAGGCTACGTTATAGATGGCACGCAGCATGGATCAGAATTGCTCTTTTAGCCTGTAAAAGACTGGGCCTGTGTACATAATGAAGTTGCTGAAGCATGAATGATAATGGAGTTCTCAACCATTTCACATTTTCAAGCCATGCTTAGGGAATTTGCTTCCAACTAAACAAATGCAAGGGAAAATGCATCTTTTTTTTGGCAGGCTCATGAGGATTTTACATATATAGGATGGCTGTTTTTACTTTGTTTCCTTTAAATCTGGCTAATGTCCCTTTTCTAAGACATTTCTTTGGGTGAATGCAGGTATCAAAAACCAGATTTTCTCCCTCCAGTCATCTGAATTTAATAAAGTGCATATTGTATGCTAAGGCAATTTGTTTTAACCTCTGAAAGGCCTCTCAGGACTCAGAAAGCTTCTAAAATTCACATCAAATTTCCCTAATTCTGCCATTTCCTTCAGCTGGGACAATTTTCCTTCAGTCTTCCCTACCTTATAAAGAGATTGCCCAGTTCATAAAAAATCATTTGTTTATTCATAATACTGCAGGCTAGACCATGCTGCTTTGTCTAACGTCTCTGAATAAAAGTATCTAAAGAATAGTAATAAAACTATGAGTAAAAACTTCTCCCCAACTTTTGCTTCCTATTTATTTCTTCAAGTACAGACTGTTTTGTTCACAATCCAAATGTACTCTTTAAAGTTGCTGAGGGCTACTCTTCCCTTTGAGGTAACACCTCTTTGCAGATAAATCCTCACGGTTTCCTTGTCCAGGAGTTTTGTTTGTTTCCTTGACTACACATTACCAGTAAAACCATGTCCTTTTCTTTCTTGGGAGGATCAAGATGGAGAAGATCATCAACAAAGGACAAAAACTCTGGGCCTTGCTGACTTCTCCAACAGCGGACCATTCCAACATTGTCATAAAACCTAGCTATACCTTAAACAATTTAACAGAGGATCACTCAATTTTGATATGGGTTGGTGTCTGGCCTCCACGAGGACTGGTGAGTCTCGAAACCTTAACTTCAGCTTTACTTCTTAGGTGTTCTGGGTCCAGTCCTCTGTATGATGACTGTGATTATGATGGTGTGGTTTTCTTAACAATTCTTTCTCTCTGCTAGGCTGGGTCAAGCCTGAGTGAGTTTTTAATCCTTCTCTCCCAAAGAGCTGAGTTGGCTTGATGCATTTTATGTTTTATGAAGTCATTCTTTATTTGAGAAAAAAATCTAGAGATTCTTGCTACCAAGTTTTCCCTAGGTATATTTTTCACCCTTTGTTTTAAGGGAGAAGAAAGTCTTGCTGGATAACAGTGCTCGATAGTCTTGGTAGGTTGCCTTGCTGTGTTCATCACAGGGGTGATCATCAGTGGGAGTGGGCACAGAAGAAGCTGGAGAGCAGACATGGGGAAAGGACTGTTAAACCCCAATGAAGAGGCACCATAGTCCAGGCTTGGGCATCTGGAGGTATGAGGCCATGTGGGAATGTCAGTCGTAGCTTTAAACAAGTACATTTCTATATCTCATACTGTGGGGAATTAATTAAATGTGTCCTCAGTTCACTCTAAAGTTTCCAAAACCAGAGTGTAGGTAAACCCCAGATTCTTCTTTCATCCAGCTCCTTACTTTTTAAGCCAAAGTCATTATTTCTTAGAAAGCTAACTCATTATTTTGGATTTCTGTTGCTAATGCCATGCCACAAAATACAGGTTAGGGCTTGGTAACAAGCTTGTAGGAGTTGAGCAGAAACCTTCCCCAAAAATAACAGCAGCAATAGCAGGAGGACCCAAAGCAGTCCCACAAAAATAAATGCAATGGTGGAGGGCAAATTCTTGACTTGTCCTTTTCTCCTTCTGTAACCAGACTGTTCCTAGAAGTGGGATCACACAAAACAGTTTTACCCATGGAACTCAGGGCACCTTCTCAGACATCTCAAACAGTCTCTGCTACTGTATTCAGGGTGGCGATTCGCAGTGTCACTGACTGCAATTACTGAAATCTAAACAAAAAAACTGACTAAAGTGTCGATTATTTGTTTGTGACTCAATTCAAGATCAATAATTGTTTAATAAAAGCAAAGAAAATTCAGATTTCCACTCAAGAAAATGAGAGCCTTTTAAAACTTCCTTAATTTCCTTTTTTTTTCTGAAAGTCATTGTTTCCATTTATTGGACTGCCAAAATTTTCTTTAGGCCTCAAGAAAAAACAAGTCTCCAGGGCCAGCTTCTCTTCTGATCTGTTCACACTTTTATATGCAGGGTGGGCATAATGACAGTGAGTTATGCAGAAATTCAACCCGAAGGTCAGAAAAAGAACACTAAAGTGTGGTATACCAGCTTCCAGCTTTCTGTGACTTTTGAATGTTCCTCTCCTGTTTACTTGCAAAGTTAAATATGTTAGCTCAAGTCCCTGTGACACACACCTTGGTTATGTTAATTTGGACCCAAACATTATGTAAGTACTGGGACAACTATTCTGAGAAGTTACATGATGCTCAGAGACCTTCAGTATTTCCTTACGGCTCCCAAGTAGATCTTACAGATTTTTCATATTGACCTTTTTAGACTCCTGGCCAAAGTCTAGTCTAAGATGCTTTTTTTTCTTCCTAAATACTTTGCTGAAGTTAGTACTGCTTGCTTCCCCTTTGTATACTGTAGATGGAGGCCCTAATAGGATACTTTCTATGTGAAATAACCTGTTCTGGAAAGCATTTCTAGTCCAGAACAGTCTTATTTGTCTAGGCAGAAATATGGATTTGCTTTGGCTGGACCTTGAAGAGAGACAAATGGAATCATGCAGCAAAACATATATAGCATTTGATTAAGTGTTGCTGTTTAACAGAAGGTAGAGTAAGTATATTCTTTTTTTCTTTTTTTTTTTTTTTAATTGGCAAAACATCCAGACAGAGAGCAAGAGTGGTTGGTGTTTTAGAAAAATGAGGAGCTGATGGAGGAAGGAGTGAGACCTCTTCTCTCCAGAAAGAGGCATCAGTCATGTCTCAAGGTGTCATAAAATGAATATGATGCCACAGACTATATGGTCATCATCTTCTCTGGCTGAGCTCTTCAAAAGCTCGTACCAAATAAATCTCACACAATTGCTGGGATGGACAAGGAGTTATATTGTGCTGGAAATCTTTGGCCAAGGACTCACCTAAACTGTCCATGCTGACAGGCCAGTCTAAGCTGAGTCTAAAAGGCACAGAGGCTCATCAGTTTTGCATGTCTGGTTGCCAAAGTATTGCAGAGTGTTGCAACCTTGAGAGTTGGTCCTCTACCTTGTTCTTTGGCATGGAGTAGAAGACTATGATCACAGAAATCTCTCTGTGTCTGAAGTCTATGCTAGAGGGGGTGGAATACCCCATCAAGATATCTCGTATCCCTAACCATATTAAACCTACTAAGTAACATCTAGTGTTGCACCTTGTACATCTAGTTTACAGAGTTGAGCAATTACTTCCCCTTCTCATTGACCAGAACAACATACGATAAGAAACATCTCGTCTGGTTTATGCAGTGATTTTGCGATTGTCCTCTGCTTACCAGGGATCCTCTAGACGCTGCATGATTTTTCAGAGTGTTTAGTCAAGCTGAGCCTGAAAACCCGGATGAAAGCTGTCATCTTCATTTGAGTTTCAAGACTGCTCCTCAATCTGCTTCCTGTGATATCAACAAAATGCAGAGAGGAGGACAGGGGATGCTCTGAAGTCACACAGAGTTACAAGGATGAACCTCCGCTACCTGTTTTCCCAGTCATACTCCTTTGAGTAGCAAGATATTTTTATATATGTGTGTCTGTATATATATATTTGCCTTGTTGATACTATCAAGCTGTTCAAAGCCAGTGACTAGTAATTTCTCAATATTTCATAGCCAGTCAAAACTGGATTTAACTACATTAACTTATTTCAAAAGCATCTTCCTTATCTCAATTACTGAGTTACAAAGAAAGTCTCTTGCAAACATTGGAAATGTTGGAGTTCTCAAGAAAAGGTTTCCAGTATTTCTTTAATGGAAAGTCATAAGTATGAAGTTAATAACAACATCCCTAATAATACATGTGCAGGGAACCTAAGAGGCTTTCTTGTTTAATTGGACTGTTTCACTTCAGTAAGTTCATAGTGTGAGCAGGAAGCACACAGAGGACAGTGCACATGAAACATCTAGAATGACAGCTTGAATACTCAAGACTTAGAGATTGGTAGATGGATATAATGAATTCATCCAACCTTAGTGAATGGCCAAAAAATATTTGAGATAGAATACTAACTCATTTATTTCTTAAGGATTGTACTGTGCAAGGCTTTCCTTTTATTCTTTGGACAAAGAGAAAATTTACACCTTTGTAATTAGACACAAATAACTCTTCTGTTTTGGTTGTGCTTTTTTGGGGGGGGGTTGTTGCTTATTTTTTAAATATGTATTAGTGAGTGTCAAAGTTTAAAGCTGGGATGGCTATTAAATGGATGGCAGATGCTATTAATCCTTTCCTCCCTCCAGAAGGGGAAGGAAAAGAGAAAAGGGAGAGAGATTTACAGGTTGGAAAGTTAAAACAGTTTTGATAAACAATAACAATGAAAAAGAGCATAATAATAATAATAATGGAAATAATTAAATATATGCAAATATATACAAAACCAAGGTCAAGCTCCCCTGATGCCCATCACATCACCACTGATGCTGCAGGGCAGGCTCTGGGAAGTCCTGGACTGGACTCAGCGACAGAGAGGAACTGGATTCAGGAACACACAGATTGGGATCTAAGGCAGGAGAAAAATGGACAGAGTCCTCTTCGGACACTGGGCATAGAAGAAGAGAGAACGACCCTCATGAACCATCAGCTTTAAACTGAGAAGGACGTGTATGGGATGAACAGTTCGTTGGTCAGTTTTGGGTCACCTGTCCTGTCCTCTCTGCCCTGGATGTGCAAACCCTCTATGGCTCTTCACTTGTGGACTAGGAGGTATTTAGCAGTGACCTTGGTTTCTATAGGAATAAGTCGAAGCAAAAGCCTTTCTGCATACCATTCCTACTGTTACCTCAGTGATAACTGTGAACTTCAAGCATTATCAATCTTAGAAGCAGACACTGTCTGAAAAATGTGTAGTTAGTTTCTGAAAGTGCGGTTACTTAGAAGAAACTTATCTGAAAGGAAAAATCTCTGAAAGGAAAATTGGTTCTGTTCTAGTCCAAACCAGGACAGTGAGAAAAGGTTTTTGTGGAAGATTTCTGGGAACATGTGCTCAGTACTTAGCTGTTATCAAAAGGCAAGTAGAACAGTAGGAACTATTGGGACAGAAATAGAGAACAAAATAGAAAGCATTATCATGTCATTATATAAAACACTGGTGTGCCCAGGGATACTGTGTGCAGTTCTGTCCCTCTCTTATCACAAAACAAAAGGGTATTATAAAACTAGAAAATGCGCAGAGAAGAGTGACAGGATTTGTATCTGACATAAGGAATGATTTTTATACAAGAAGAGATTAAATAGCCTTGTTCTGCAAACTGTTGGAAGTTGGATGAGATACTGCAGGGAGATACTACCCCGTGCTTTCCTTTGATGCTTTCTCTCTAAGCATCCAGTAATGGCCACAGTTAGAGGCACAATACTGGGTGAAATGGGCCTTTGGTTTGAAACACTGCAGGTGTTCTTTTGCGTAGAAAGGCTCCTTGCACAGCCTTCCTCACCCATGGGGTGAAATGTCTGTGCTCATGTAATGTAAGAGATCACATCAAAGTGTGGATGCTGTGAAAGGGGAATCCTCAGTGGTAACAAGGTTGTGGAGTCTCCTTCTCTGGAGACATTCAAAACCCGCCTGGATGCGTTCCTGTGTGATATGGTCTAGGCAATCCTGCTCTGGCAGGGGGATTGGACTAGATGATCTTTCGAGGTCCCTTCCAATCCCTAACATTCTGTGATTCTGTGATTCTGTGATCTTTCTGCAAATGCTGAGCATTTGGTCGCTGTTGCAGATACTGTGAGCAATGGCACTGGGCCTCCTTGTAGAATTAATTTTCATAATTTGTCTGCGCATCCTGCTCCATATAGGGAAGCAGTATACCAAACTGCTAGCACCGGGGCTTGCAGAACTATTTACGTTAGACTGTGACTAGCAACCTCAGTTACCTAACACAGGGGTCTTCCCCCGCCTTTGCCAGCTGGGTTTTAGGTATGTGCAGTTTGACAGAGACCAAAGAAATGGAAAGTAATAGCTGGCACTCCTCTGGAGAGCAGAGCTGCCATTAGTCAGCTGAGGAGAAGGTAGGTGCTGCCTGGTAGAGGGCTCCAGCAATATGAAAGCATTATCAAACCACAAGACAATGCAATCTTTCTTTAGACATATGAGCTCCCGTGCGGCCCTGAAACAGCGGTATTTGTCATGAGAAAATGCTGGAAGTACGCTTGTGCCAGCAAATGCCAGCAGTGAACTTGACTGGCTGCCAGATGCCATGACAGAGAAACGTCTGGCTAGAGAGCTGTGAGCCACGGGTGGTCTTGAAATTGAAAGGAACAGCCTAGAAGTGATCAAATAAACAGCACTGACTGAGAAGTTTTAGTCTGGGAAAAACAGAGGTATCAGGCCAGAAAGATGTCGTATTCTAAGGGACACAGAAGGGACGTTGAGTTGCCATAACCAAAAGTGTCTAGGTCATGTAGAGCTGACTCTCAGAGGCATGGCACCCCAGCCTACCCATCTCTGTCTTGCTCAGTTAGCTGGTTCGTGAAGCCAGGCTACTGTCTATGCGGGACAGTCTCAAGTTTGAAAATACAGCGTATCCCTGCGTTACACACAATGAGGTCCTCTCCCTTCAGGCAGCCAGAGCTTCCCTGCCAGGAGGCTGCCAGCTTTCCAGATAGGTCCTCACTCTGGCTGATGTCAAGTGACATGAAAAACCCATAGGAGACCACCTTCAGAGACATTTTTGTGAGAGAGTGCGCCCCATGAAGGGTGAAGATGAAGGATGAAGTGTCAGTGAGCACCTTTTCAAGTGTCTCAGCCTGGGGCAGGGTGTGTGTGCAAAGCAGGCTGCAAAGCAGCAAGAAGGCATGGGCATGCTCAGGGTCAGTAAATGTCCCCAAACCCACGCTAGCATCCTCATCCCTGCAGAGCTCATCCCCATCCTCACAGACCTTTGGCCTCTTTCTCCTTTCAGGAAGGTGATATGGTCTGTCTGCCCCTTCCAAGACCACTGCACATGGCCATGGCAGGATGCCATACTTCACTTTTCCTCTGCATGGAGAGGGGTAGGAAAAGGTGGAAAGATCTGTCACGGTGCTCAAAATGGTTTGTTCTTAGCAGGGCTGTGTTTCTCGCAAAGAACATGGCAATAAATTTAAAGTGTAACAAATGTTCTCTCTCACTGAGATGGATCATATCCTGAATAAAAAGTTAGGCTGAAAAAAAAAATGAATATTCATTTATACTACAAGATTGAGGAGACATTTTTAGCAAATAAAAACAAACAAAAAAAAACCCCAACCCCCCCTCTTTCACACAAAGCTTTTGAAGGCTGCCTATAAAAAAGTCAAATCATAAACCAAAACTTTCTTGTACCTCTACATCCACAGGTACACTTAGCATTGATTTTTATGAGCTACAATTAATAAAACAAGTGACATTTCTGTTGAACAACAAGCTGCTTGCACACAATGTAGACAGCCATGTTATATTTTGAACTAAAGCAAAACCCAACAATTAGATTGTAGATATAATTGTCCTAAGAAGAGTCAAAGAGGGAGTTTTTCCTATGAGCTGTTGTTAGGAGATAGGGATCTTCCCTTTCTCTACAAGATGCATTAACCTCTGCTGCAACTCGTTGTGCAAGTACAATTCTTCTTTTGATCCATTAGCAGAATATGCAGCAAGTAGGTCTATCTCACTGCCAGGCTTAGTCACATTAATCCTGGCACTTGTCATTAGGCATTTACATGCAATGTTATCCGTCCTCTGTGTGTTTTGCTAGACAACAGAGGGTCAGAATACATATTTATCAGGATAAGCAAATTCTTACACTGTTGAGCACTCCTGTAGTTGAAGTGAATCCCATGAGCCACATGCTTAATTCGATTGCAGTGGGAGTAATCACCGTGAATATCTTGTTGAACAAATCAGACTGGTTTCTTGAGACAAATTCTGTTTCTGAACATATTTGTAATATTGTTTTAAAGTTTCTGTTAGTACTAAGGAAAAGTGGTGTTCAAAACTTTTGGATTCAAAAGCATAACTCACCAGGCAGAGTGCACAAAAGATGTCTGCCTAGAATAACCCTGGTACCAGTGGCAGCACTAGGATGAAATTCTTACGGTTGCTGTCCTTCTTTTTGTCATTTCTGTAATCTAATCATTCTGTAAAATACTAAGTTTTCCACCACTACCTCCAAATAATTTGATTATATTTTTAAGCCAGCTTAACATTTCCTTTAGCTCAAATAAAAAAATAACAAGAGGAAGTGTTGCAACAGAACAGTATTCATCTCATTATTTTTGAAAGCAGTTTTTATGCATAAGCATCACAGCTGCAGAAACGGGTGAAACTTTGATATGGCACTACAGTGCATCACTTTGCATTGTCTTTTGCCTATTTGAATGAAGAGCCTCTTTGGAAGCGTTTACAGCCCAAATCCTTCCCTTTGTGAGAACAGCTACCATGAGGCCAGTTATAAGCATTTGGAGGGGAAAAAGCATAGAACCTTTGAGAAGTGTCAGATACTATCAAGTAGCCAGGGACCCAACTATGTTCTGTAACAAAGTTCTCTGTGCCTGTGGTATTTTAGATCATAAGCTTTGGTTTCTAGTAGTTTAATATAATTTTTTTAAAAGTTTTTATTAACTTGCAGATGAAATCTTTCTGCTTATTATGGTATTTAATTTGCTTTATGTTGTCACTGCTCCTCCATGGGCCAACCACCATCCTTGTTTATGCAGTGCTTCAGCAACACACAGTGCACAACATGCACCTGTGAAGGGTCACTGAGACCCCCCCAGGTCAGATTTCTTTCCCAAAACCATAGTAAATCCATTGGCTCCTTCCAGGTTGCTTTGTTTCAGGGTTGTTTTGTTTGATCACTGGTGGGCTTTGACTGTCCTTCTGTGATGGAAAGACTTTACAAAGTGAAGAAAGTTGAGTTCATGTTGGCATAACCGTGCAGTGCATCCCTGACCAAAGGGATGCAGACTGATTCTGTACGAGAGATGTGTCTCCACTTTATGTCTGCTCTTTTATTCCTTGTTGGTGATACTCCCACACCAATGACTGTGCTATTGTGCTTGGTATCAACATCAGACTTGTTAGCCTGTGTTTATTCAGATCATTACACTTTCCCTTTGAAAATAACCATACAGCAGTGGTTTTCCCTCCATTCCCAGTACTCTCTTTACAGTTTCAGTAGTCATTAAAACTTATAAAATAGTGTCAGCTATTGCTCTCCATGTAGTGCCTTGAAAACCTATGCAGAAATTATACAAAACTGCTCATTTAATATTTAAGTTCAGTAGATACTATTTAATGTTGTCTTTAGATAATGTTAAAAACAAGGATACAAACTCAAAAATTTGGTAAGTATTTCTCTTCTGCCTTTAAAACAAAGCCCCCAAATGCTGCACTTCTGACTATTCATTGACGTTTCCAAATGCTGTCATTTGATAGAAATGGACTTGTAACAGTTACTGGGATTTCTTTTGCTACTGCTGGGTAGCTAAAATTATAATTTTTTGTCCTGAAACCACATTGTAATAACGCTTTCATTGATACGTTCTTAGTATATCTGTATTCCTTGGCAGTTACATTTCTTAAAATAAAATCTACATTAACAATTAAATAGCTCTTTTTTTGTTATTTATTTATTTTTATATTATATTGCTCATTTTGTCTTTTGAAACAGCAGAACTATTTCATTATTGCTGAATTAGGGCTTTTTGATGGCATTTTGGTCTTAATGGTATCAATTTTCATTCATATTTTCATGCTGGAATTCTTGTTTCCAAGACTTTTTGTTCAAAATTATTTCTAGCTTTAGGATGCTAGCATTTTTTACTAGTTGCCCAGTTAAAGTCCCAAATGATTTAGACATGTGCTTAATCTGAGTTGCATATTATGACATGTACATGAAGTTGAGCGTATATGTGCTTTGTAGTCAAGAAGAGGGGCTGCTGATTTGGGCCAAGCTGAGAAATATTAATTAGTCTGGTGAATCCTCTGGTGGATGATTAGTATCTTCTGGCAAGACGGTGCTTCAAGATCTGGGAGATTTTTGCTGCATGGTATATGATGAATCACAAACTTTCTGCTTCTTATCGTCTCCATCTCCAAAATGCACGGTGAAAAAGGCATGAGCCCTTCTGGAGTCTCTTTTGTGTGTTTCAAAAGTAGTTAAGCTTAGTTTTACTCTTGGTAAAAAAAAAAGGTATTTTTTTATATATTGCCTTCTGTATTACACTTTATTGACAGAAAAGTCTGTCAGGTTTTAAAATAAGAGACAAACGTGATGTTACAAAAACATCTCTAGAAGTGACCTAAGCTGTAAAATTTTAAACTATACTTAGTTCAGTTGGCAGGATAAGATTTGTAAGTAATATCATTTATTAGAACAGTGGGTCGAGATTAGTTGGTCTGTTAAAATATATTACTTCAAATATTGTCCTACCTATGTTGTTACGCTGTTAGGGTTACAGAAAAGTATCATTTGGGTTTAAATAATACTCTTGATTGTCAAAAAAAAATTGTCACCTCTAGCTCATGAAGATTCTGAGCTGCAAGCTTTAAGATACCAGGGAAATATTCAGGGGAAGAATCACTAAATTAGGTAGGCAGTCGCTGGCCGAATACCATGATAATGTGACTCCATGGTTCCAGGACTCACTATGTACATCCATGCAGACACTCCGGTCAGGTGAATCAGTGCTGTGAGCTTGGCTCAATCCCTGTTTCACTCACCAGCTCTGCTTCTGTTGCCATCTGTACTGCCCTCTTTGCTCCTGGGATCCCTTTTGGGGTGAGGCAGTGGTACTGTCACAGAGACACGCGTCAGCTGGCAGGAAAACCAGCTCCAAAACCAGAAACAGTTTGGGTAGGGCAGCTCCGGGATTTATGGTGGGAGGAAGGTAGAGGTGAGGAGATAAGAGTGGAGATGTTGATTCTTGGAGATGCATCGTTGATGCCCACAATCCTACTCTGGGAGTGGGATAAACCTCTTGATTAGGGGCACCCTACATATATCTTTTGTGATTAACAGTTTTTCTGTGGAGAGACACTGCCTGCTCAGTAATGTGCAGGGAAAGGAAAAGAGACTGTCATTACTTGTGTGAACTGAATGCAGGGAAAGAGGAGAAAAGCACACATAAATCAGATCTTCTTCAACTTTCATATGGGCAGGAGTCTGCAGAAATTCTGCTCTGATGCTCTTTTGGCACTAGCTGACCTCACACATTTGACATCTTACCTTCCTGATCCGCTGCTGATGATGGTGCCAGACTGGGCACACAGAAACCAGAGGGCTGCAGCCTCTGTCCTCCCAGGTCTCTGGCAGGAGTCCTTCGTGTCCCAGAGGTCTTAGGCCAATGGTCCTACCTCACAGACACATACCTTCACCAAGTGATGCTCCATGCTAGAAAAAGAAGCAAGCTAATGGTGGGGTGGAAACAGTGTGAGAAGATGTCATGTATGACCACAGTGGCAAATGCAGGGTCAGCAGATGCGGCAGCAGTGGGCAGCATATTGACAGCGTGAACACTACAGAGAGAGACCCACGTGTCACCTTCTAGAGTCTGGGGCAATGGTCGTGTGCAAGGCGCAGGGTGCATAGGCCTTGACAATGATGTGCCCAGGTGTGTGGGTGAGAAAGCAAAAGGGACCCTGGCATATGTACCAAGAAGGATAAGGCTCCAAGTTCTATGGCACGTGAGGAGGAACAGTCTGCAGAGAGATGCAAATTATGCTGTTACTTGTCCTAAGAGGCAGGGATCGCTCGGTCGCTTATAGGCCACTATGTTGGTTTTACGCTTCCTAAAACAACCCAGCATACACCTAATCCAGCTCAGATTCATCTTTCTGGAATACAGACACAAAATTCCAAGTAATAGTTCAGTAGCAGAACAGCAGGGCTTGAAATTATCTATAAATATAACTTGAAACTTTCTATAACTGGCATGGCCAGCAGGTCAAGGGAGGTGAGTCTCCCCCTCTGCTCCGCTCTCGTGAGACCCCACCTGACTACTGCATTCAGCTCTGGGGCCCCCAGCACAAGAAGGACATGGAGCTGTTGGAATAAGTCCAGAGGAGGGCCTCAAAGATGATCAGAGGGCTGGAGCACCTCTCCTATGAAGACAGGCTGAGAGACTTGGGGCTGTTCAACCTGGAGAAGAGGAGGCTCTGGGGAGACCTTATAGCAGCCTTCCAGCACCTGAAGGGGGCCTACAGGAAAGCTGGAGAGGGACTTTTTACAATGGCGTGTAGTGATAGGACGAGGCGTAATGGTTTTAAACTGAAAGAGGGTAGATTTAGATTAGATATTAGGAAGAAATTCTTTACTGTGAGGGTAGTGAGACACTGGAACATGTTGCCCGGAGAAGCTGTGGATGCCCCCTCCCTGGCAGTGTTCAAGGCCAGGTTAGATGAGGCTTCGAGCAACCTGGTCTAGTGGAAAGGTGTCCCTGCCCATGGTAGGCAGATTGGAACTAGGTGATCTTTAAGGTCCCTTCCAACCCAAACCATTCTATGATTCTATGTTTCTATGAACTAAATAACGCTATACTCTTTGTTTAACCAGAACCTCTTCTTAATGCCATTGGCATGTGAAATTTGGAGGAAATAAGAAAGTAAGCCGTTATTGTAATTTGTATTACAAGTTCACAAAATTATTAATCAGCAATTTTATGAGTAAAATTCCTCCAAGAAACATACAGATAGGTCAAGCTTTTAAATGAACTTCATTTAAAAATGTCCGGGATACAATGTCTTAATTTTTTTTTTAAATACGCAAAACTCCATACTTTTGCTTTTGGATTAAGAAATAACAATATTAAACTAAAATAAGCAGTCAAAGACAATATTACAAAGAAGTATACATTCAGCTTTATATTGGAATCTGACTGCAATGTAAATAGAAAAGTTGCTATCTTTCCTTAATCTTCTCCAGAGATTATTATATTTATATTAAAAACCAGAATTGAGTTGTGCATCTCCTCAATTAATTATGTCTCTTTATATGATACACCTGCTTTCCGCCTCTCTCTATTTTCTTTCAATGTCCATCTTAACCCTTGAAATTCCTTAATATCTTGATAAGTAACTAAGAAATAGCAACTCCTCTGAAAAGCTACATCAAGATACAAAGGACAAGTTTTTAACTACTCCCAACTTCTCAAAAGGTCTAGGCTGAGTAAGACAAAGTCTTGCACGAGTAACAGCTTTTCTATGCTTGAAAACTTCTACTTTACTCATTTCCTTATCTCCTAGAACGAAAATAAAGACCCCAAACCAATTCCACCCCAAAATCACATTCATGAAAAGTTAAAGTTGAGTATAGCTAACATATTAAAAGGATATAATAATGAAAACAAGCATTATAAATTTAAAATACTTAATTGCCACTATCATACATGAAATAAAGTCATATGTGTGAAGGCATGGAAATGTACAAGAATGACACAAACCTTTGCTGGGGTCTGTATTACAGTATCATGCTACAACTGAGATTAATCTTTAATGTTACAGTGAACATCACTACAGGCTATATAGTTTCACAAATTCTTTTTCAAAGCATCAAAAACCTAGAAAGAAACTGTATACTATCAAACATGTGATGCTGGGTTTTGCAAAAGGTCTTTGCAAGCATCAGGAACACTTTTACTCTGTGCTAGTTTAACTAAAATCAATGTACCAGGTGCAGCTGTTTCCTTTGAGCTTGCTTTGATGCTGGAGCTGATATTTCTGGGTTTTAAAAAAAAAGATTGTTTGCAAAAGCTTTGCAAATGAGAATATTAAAAAAGAAAAATGTCTGATCCTTTTTTAAGGAGAAAGATAGACCAAACTAAACTGAACAAAATAAACAAGAAACTAATGTGTAGCTTCAGCAGGCTTCATTTACATATGTTATAATTCTCCCCCACCCTGTCATTTCTCCACAGTGCTATCTCATCCTGTGCTAAGATTATGAAGAGTAATCAGATGAAGAAAGGGATATCACGGACATAGCAAAACAGTTATGAAGTTCATGTATAACAATCATTTGTATATTAAGAATATCAAAATAATAAAAAGTCTGATTATGCTGTCAGTTATACTGTTAAAAGCTAATAAAACCCTCTGCTGAAGCTGATTAATTCTTATATAACTAACTGGAAGCAGATTTTAACCATAAAGAAGTATTATTAGTCATATTTATAATACAAGACAATAGTAATTTTGTATTCTTCATATGAAACTGTACTGTATTTATATTCTTCATAACATCTGTTACATATGAATATATTCCATTTTACAGATGAAATAAGGTTTCACATAATACATTATAATTATGATAAAAGCTAGAATAAGATCATAGAATCATGCAACAACGTAGGTCAGAACGGATCTCTGATGTCATCTAGTCCGAACGTCTGCTCAGAACAGGGTTGACTTTGAAGTGAGATCTCACTCTGAAGTTTGATCAGGTTGCATACAGCCTTTTCTGGTTGAGTTTGAAGCATTCTCCAAAGAAGGAAATTCCATGGCCTCCCTGGGCAACCTCTTCTGATGTCTGATCACCTCACTGTGAAATTGTTTTCCTAATATCAAATTGGAATTTTCCTTCTTTCAACTTAAGCCTGTCGCCCATTGTCCTTTTGCTGTCCACCTCCAAGAAGACTCTGGCCTTGCATTCTCTGTAATGTCCTGGTAGGTAGTTGAAGACAGCGATAGTTCCCCTCTTAGCCCTCTCTTCTTAAGAGATCCCTGGATGCCTCATACATGTGAAGACAGAATTGTTGTTTCTAACTTCTTTCAAGTGTACGTGTTTCTAAAACTACATTTTGCAAGCCTTCCTCCTTTAAATATCAGGTGGTACAGACCATTCTACCAAACTTGTGAGTCCCTAAAAGTGTGTAGAGCTAGGTAAATTCCCTTTAGCCCCATATTGGTAATCTAATGATGGTGCACTCAGTAGCATGCTAAACTTTGATGGCTGTACCTCATTTTGTGTTCAATAAAAGATAACATGAGAGATCATTAGAGTAACTATGTCAGATTAAATGTATTTTCTTGTACAAAAGTTAAGTCCCTTCAGGAATCATTGCAATTTACTTTGTCTCACGGAGAACAATATTTTCCCACTAGACCTCAACACAAAGGGCCATTACAAAATGTAATTCATATTTCATATGTTCAGAAACGTTCAGCACAAATTACAAATGGAGGCTTTAGTGAAGTATTTATGTTCTGTTACCAACAAGATATGTATAAGTAATATGTGTCCCAGGGCTCCAGCCTACACCGCTTACATTTATTTGTTACAGACTGCACTTATACTTTGCAGTTAAACATAAGGTAAGTCATGTTGCTTCTTTGAAAACATAGAAAAGTGCAGCGGACAAAAACATTATTGTTTCTGAGATTTTCCAACAGCTGCAGAATGAAGAAGGTGCCATACATTGCTTAACTCTTAAAACAGAGATATCTCACCCAAACTTTAAAAGAGTCTTCACAGAACTTCACCTCTTTCACCCTGAAAAACTTGAGGCTGCGTGGGTGCATTTAGAGACAAAAATGAAGCCCTTATAGAGGGCCAGTGAAAGTCATTCTGCCCTATTTTGAGTACCGGCATGGGTACGTGTACTGGTAAGGGAGTGACACGCAGCTCTTGCAATGACCCCCCCTGCCAGGTGGCATTTCCACTATAAGGGGTTAGGCAGGGTTAAGGTTTTTGTTTGTGATTAAGCATTTTCAGTGTGGGGACAGCTTTCTGTAGTGTCCAAAACATGCAAACACAATGTTTTGAGTACTAAAAAAGTGTACAGAGCTTGTGGTCTTCAAACCAAAAAACTCAGGTCAATAAAAATCCATGTGGCAAATGAGGATTTCTTGCTGAAGGGTTTAAACACTATTGTGTATATTGATAATTTTACCCTGATAAACCTACTAGAGAGCCCCAGAGTGCTATCTTCTCATAAAACAGTAGTTTTTTTTTTTTAAAAAAAGTTTCTATTCAATGGAAACTGGTGCATCCAGAAGTAATATTCTGTTAGACAGAATCATCAGACAAATGGTTTTCTGTTTCAGGATTGTTCTGTTGTCCTTTTTATTGTGCTTTCTTAAAATCACAGTTTATGTAGTTTTAGTAACAGGACAGTTTAAAATTCCATTGACATTTGAACTTTGCAATTCCTGAATTTCAATTTCAAACAAATTGTGAGCGCTGAAAATTATAGCAAGACCAAGTAAGGAAAAGCAGAGTATCTGACAATTATGATCGCATATTTTCATTGCTAAGCAATTATAAATTCAAGAAAGTAGACATCTCATCCTGCAATATTAATTTTGACTCATACTTACTAGCTGTTACTGTCACAGTATTTTTCCTTCATTCAGGTGAGTCACCTATCAGGGACCACATTAATGTTTCTCTTCCAAGAATATGATAGTCAGCAGTGCAGCCAAGCAGCAGGGTGGTGCAGTGCCTAATTTCTAAATCTGATTCCTAGCTTTACTCTCAGATTGCACAACAGAAAGAGACAATCCCTCCTGATTTACCCCCCACTCCCGCTCTGCTCATTCTTCCCCCAAGGCAGCAGTAGTGTCTGCGCATGTGTGTCGGTGTGAAATTACATGCGTGTGTGTGTGTGCACACGGTTTTGAAAATAAATCTCAGAGAGTCTGGATCAGCGTGGAGTGACAGCACATCAGCACCGTTTGTGACATATTTTGCGTTTTGTGGGGGGGACAAGGCCAAAATAATATCACTTTTTTTATCTGGGCATGTTGACAACTCTAATGTTCCCCTCTCACACACATGCCAATAGTGGTAATGACTTGCTAATCTCCTGTGAATCTTCCAGGAAAAAACAGCTAATAAGGCTGTTCAGCATAAATGAATAGGAGAAGAGCAAGTTGCACTAGAAATGGAAGTAGCACTAAGACTCATACCAAATTATTATCTCCATTCACACTGTCCATATTTTTGAAAGGATGTGGGGAAACTGGAGAAAACAACCAAATTCAAGAGCAGGAAAATTACTGTAAAATATGAAAATTGAAGGGCTCGACTAGTTTATCAAAAAGAAGACTGAGAAGTGATACAAAGACAGTATGATTAAAGAGAGAAAATATCCAATAATAAAGGATTTTGTAAAATCCAGTGTATGATCATGTAATAAAAAATGGGAGTTAAAACCAGACACATTCCAATTACCTTGAGAAGCAATGGATTCTCCGTCTTCACACCCAAAATTTATGGATTCCTTAAAAATATTCTGTTGTTACACAGGAAACATCTTGCGAGAGAGTTAAGCGGGTCAAATTTCAGCACCTTATGTTACAGGTGGAGGGGGAATAACATGATCATTGCATTGTCCCCCATAGTCTTAACATTTCTGAGGTTGATAGAGTTGAGAAAGTCGAAGAGGAGCTCAGTTGTTCCTACGCAACTGAAGTGGGAATCTTTTAAAAAACATTACTGGTTACATTTGTAAATTAAACATGTGCTTACATTTTAATAACAGTAAATTAAAATGTGCTTACATTTTAATTAGATTTTCTTACTGAAGCACAGTATCTACATGCATCTGTGTCACGGTTTAAAGCTGGGCCAGCTATTAAACCTGTGGCAGATGCTCTCTGTTAACCCTCCCCCCGCCCCCGCAAAGGGAAAGGGAAAAGGGAGAGAGGCTTCCGGGTTGGAAAGTTAAAACAGTTTTAATAAACTATAGTAATGAAAAAGAGTATAATAACAGTAATAGAAATAATCAAATATATACAAATATATATACAAAACCAAGATCGAGCTCTCCTGAAGTCAGCCACGTCACCACCGGCACTGCAGGGCAGGCTCCGGGAAGGCCCAGGCTGGGCCTAGCGACGGTCGAGAGCTGGATTCAGGAACGCACGGATCGGGATCGGGGGCAGCAGGAAAACAGACGGAGTCCTCCTTGGACACTGGCCATAGCAGAAAGAGAGCGAGACTCTCATGATCCCCCCGCTTTATACTGAGAATGACGTGTATGGGATGGAATACCCTAGTTGGTCAATTTTGGATCACCTGCCCTGTCCGCTCCCCCCTGCAGCTGCGACCCCCCTTCGGCTCTTCACTCGTAAGCCGTGAGGAATTCAGCAGTGACCTTGGTTTCTCTCAAGAATAAGTACAGCAAGAGCCTTTCTGCACAACATCCCTACCGGTGCCTCAGTGATAACTACAAACTTCGAGTGTTATCAGTCCTGGAAGGAGACACTGTCTGCAAAACATGCAGTTAGTTTCAGAAAGTGCAGTTACTTAGAGGAGACTTAGCTGAAAGTAAAAATCACTGAAAGGAAAATCGGCCTGGTTTAGGCCAAACCAGGACAATCTGCTACAGTGTAAATCCTAGTGCAACATAACAGTGTGATTTCTGTCAGGAACAAGAACATGTGATACAGACATGAGATGAAACAGGTTTGAAGAGTTTTGCAGAAGACAAACAACAAAAATGTAGGCATTATAAATAAACCGTAATAAGTATGATATGATATAGATATTCCATGTTACATGGAAGCAATCAATCTCTTCCACCAAAGCGTCACTGCTAAAACAGGAGATGATACCATTGTAGGCTTCATTTTGGTTAGTGATAAGGACATTTAAGCAAGATAGAAAATAGAAGGAAAACTTAGTTTAGTGAACACAAGTCAATTCAGTTTTAGCTAAATGTAACCCTAAGTACAAACAGACCTGTAGCTAAGAAGATAAACCTGAATAAACAAAAGGATTCAGATGATGAATCCAGGTAGAATGAATTCTCAGGGCCTTCAACATCAAACCCAAGGCGCCGATGTTGTTAAAATTGGTCTCAAAAAAATCAGAAAAAAATCATGGGAAACTACTCCAGAGCAAACTGGATGAATAGTTATTTCAAGAAGGATGTTAAGAATAAGCAGAGACTCAACATAAAGTAGACCTTGCAAAGAACTGTAAAACAAATGACAAAGGACTAAAGGAGAAGTAAAGCTGCTACCCAGTCACTATTTAACCTCTAGATGCAAGATATTTTCAGCTTAGTCTCAAAACTGAGTGAGTACTTTGATTGAGTTTCAAATAATGTGATGTTTTAGTGGGAGCAAGAGGAAGATGGAAAATGTTCATAAGATTATTGAAACATAAATAGCTTCACTGAGACAGGAGTAACACTCAAGAAACGTTATTGCATTCAAGCTGGGGTAGATCAAATAATCTCAAAGAACTAGCAAAGGAATTTCCAGTTAAAGCATCGCAAGAGAGATTTTTCAGCAGTCTTGCAATCAGATGAGGAGAAGGATATTGGGGTATGAACTGGTGTTGGGATGACTGAGAATACGATTAAAAAATAGTGATTGTAGTGCCGGTTTTACAGAATGAAAAAAATGTGACCTAAACGAACTGCAGGTCTGGAAACCTCATCTCAAGGGTATATTACATTTTATAAGAATTTCTTAAAGAACAGATGAAAAAATATAGAAAGAAAAGAGAAAATGATATGAAGTGCAATAAGAGCGAATCAAAACAAAGTCTGGTGGGGCCTGTTGAGATTGATATACAAACAAAGAGAGGGAGTAGATTTTGTCAGTTTGATTTGCATTAGTGGACCTGAAGAAGTGTCATGTGGGAAACCTCAAGCAAAATTGAGAAAAGGGGAGTTACTGAAGAAAGTATAAGGGAGGTAGGAAGTAAAAAAAATAGGTGAGCAAAGCCTGGAATGGGTAATGCTGAAAGGAGCAGGCTGAAATAAAAGGCTGAAATGTTACTAGTTAGGCTCATGAACTTTGGAGTTAACCTTATTTAATATTTTCATGATTGAACATCACAATTGTGTCGGAGTTTTTCTGATGACACTGGCACGAAGTCGAAAGCTCCATCAATACTGAAGACTTCTGGAATACTACAGGAACGGGCAGTAGAGATGGAGAAAGGCTAGTGATATTGCATGTGGACATTGCATGTTGACATTGCAAGGCTTTACTTAGTGTACTGCAGGTGATTCTTCTCACCCATGCCCAGAAGCAAGGAACTCAAATTGGATCAGGTGCACAGAAAGGCTACTAAGAAGACTAGAAAAACAGAGAACCCATCATTATGGAAAGGACATTGCAAAAGGCTGACTTGTTTATTTAAGTAGATTGTAGTGTGGAGGAGGTTATGATTGCGATCTATAAATGTATCAAAGGTGTAAACACAGTGAGGGGAAAATAACTATTTAAATTAAAAGGCAATGTTGGCATAAGAAGAAATAGACATAAAAATATCATAAAGGCATTTAGACCTGAAATTAGAAGAAGGTTCCTAAGCATTATCATAGTTCTTCCAGAGAAGTCATTGCAGTTAAAAAGACCTAACTTTGCAATGAAACCAAATACATTTATGAAATCAGTTTTAGGATACAGTTGTTTGTGATATCAAGGGCCAGCACTCAAAGAAGGTCCAGTCCTATGTTCCAGTGAACTGTATTTAAGATCTTTTTCAGTTACAGAAACAGAGTTATGGCTACAGGACAGCATTTATATACACCTACCTCTGTGTTTCTAGAAATATAAGCACCTGTGATTATTGAGGGACAAAAGTAATTTTTTTTCCAAGGGTGGGAATAAGGCTAAAAAAAGTGCATTTATTACCAAAGGCATGAAGTCTCTGCCATGCTTTCTGCCACTGTAGCTTATGAATGTATTTATTTTTGAAGTTATGTGTAGTAGTAGAATTTTGTTCCACATGAAGAAAAAATTGGCTACAAAGTTAAGACTGAACTGGGGAGCACAAGTGTAACGGCAGACGGAGACATTTAGTACAGACATACATTTGGTAGAAAGTAGGAACTCTGGGGCCAGTTGTGGCTGACGATGCAGTTCCTGTATCTTTTATAGCTAGACCTGTGACGCATGTAGTGCGACAGCCTGTGGAAAAGCACCAGAACAAACTGCAGACCTGGGATTTTTTGTAGGACTCTGTGTTTGCCTTTCATGCAGTGAAGGTATTGTGAGGAGATGTGGGGACTATGAAGTCAATGTTGGCTGTGAAGGACTACTGAGGAGGGTAACCAGTGCATCCTCTGGGATCCAAAGAATAATGGAACAGGAAATGCAAAGGGTAAATTATATCTGTTATCTGGATGACCCTAATTACAGGGAAGAATTCAGAAAGATCCTTAAAGAAAGCTGGAAGGAAGTTCTGAAGATATTTCAAAATTTACTGGGAAAATCGTATAAATTCAGAATGAGACCATGCCAGCTCGACAGAATATCTCAGAACCTAGAGAGTTTTTAAGTGGCTATTTTAAGCTGCTTTTGCAAAATTAATTTCAAATGCATAAGCTTTAATCACTCCAAGATCTGGCTTAATTCTAACACCACTGGCACAGACTCACAGGGAAGTCAGAGCAATGCAGCATATGTCATTGTCTCCAGAGTTAGGCCTTTATGTGCATCTCCTGTGCTGGGAAACCAGCAAGGCTCATCCACGACGCAGGGACAAAATTTCAGTTTGTATTTTGGTTTTCTCTTTGGGCCAGCAGTCAGGATGGTGTTGTGCCCTTAGAAGCTATGAGAAATCATCCCAAATTCAGAATCGACTTTAGATTAACTACAGCATTGTTGTTCTGCATTATAGAAGAAACTCCACATCTTTAATCCTTACCTGACATCAAAGTTATGTAACAAGAGCAAGAAATTGAGAGTCTAGGAAAAAAAAATGCATAGACCCTTTTCTTTCTTAATTTAGCTATATGGATGTCTGTTGAAATGAATACACCCACACATGGACACACACAAATCTAGTGTTCATGTCTACCAGCTTCAATATGATCATACCTTTACAATGGTATGTTTAGACATCTCATATGCTATGATTCTTCCTCTCTCACAATGTTGGGATTTAGGATTGGAAAAAAGATTTTTTAAAAAAAGGTTAAAACAATAGTCAGAGATGGAGTGGCATTTGTCAATCAATCACACAACACTGAGTGGCAGTTTCCTTCAGAGTTTCCTTCAGAGACAATACAGTTCTTGTATGTGTCACAGATGTTAGAGGGAGAGGATGACTTTGGTAATGCCAAGATGTAAAAAGAAACATGTCTGGTTACATGAAAGGTATTGTGGAAGGAGAAAATAAGTAGAAGAAAGTAAGTTTTGACAGAATAGTTAGATGAGATTCTATTGCTTGTGTTCAAGTTACTTTCCTCTTCATATATCCCCTTCCTGAAGAAATAGTTAATCTGAAGATGTTAATACTGAAAAGAATATGGGGAAGCAATTATAACATGGAGGAATGTGTGATTTTTTCCATTTGAAAACTGTTTTGGTGTGTTTCTCCACAGATACCATGTTTGTAGTTTAATTTCTAGCTGAACTTTCTGGTTAAATCATTAATGTAGTCCAAGCATGTCTTTGAGGACATCTGAATCATCAGCACTTTTACAGGCAAGTTACTTATATCAGTATTCAAATATGGGATAGAAAACTATCTGTGGGCAAATATTATGAAGAAGAAGAAGAGCAAGAACTAGACCTCCTCGTATACCAATCACAGGCTGTTGATTCTGCTCAGAATATTTCAGGCACTATTCTACTAAAGCTGCCATCTCTCAGGGTTACTGTACCTCCTTCCACCTCAGCTGTACGCCATGCATTCCTTTCCACTCCTTTGCATGTGCAGAAGTGACTCTTTTCTGCAAGCTGATCTGCCCAAGATTTAATCACTGTTTTTGTAAGGTTTCAGCTAGAACTGGCTACTCACCTGTTTGCATTAGTACCAGTGCAACAGACAGAGCAGAAATGTGCTCTCAGTTCTGCATCAGCACCAGATCAGATGAAATGTCCATGGACCTCCGTCTGCAGTGGTTCGGTCATTCACTTCGGCAACTGGTTACATTCACACAATTCCTTTCTCTTACTGTGGGGAGTACAGATAAACCTTACTTTTAAACACTGTCCTAATCATTAAGAGAAGGAATATTTGGAAAAAGGAGAAAGGACAAATTCTTGATTTCTTCTCTTTACAGCATTTCCTTTTCTAGCGTAATCAAACATTTTTAAAAGCAGGTGAAAATGCTATGAACATTATATATAGTTCCACTATGCAGGCAAGCAGCCTCAATACCAAGCAGTGGAGTCATTCTCACAAGCTCACTCTTTATCACAGTGATTTCAGATAAAGTGAAACTGCTCTGACTGGGAACACTGGGAAAGCAGTGCCTCAAAGTGAATTGTAGGCTAATGGTTAGGATGTTCTTCAGTCGAGTACAAAACTCGAGCTCACATCCTTCATGCATGTATTACAGCAGGTGGTTATATAAAATGCCTCTTACCTTTCTAAACAGTGCAAGTATAACAACTCTTTCATTTAGCACCCGAATCCAATGAACCATCCATTATTTGTGAAATCATGGTTGTAATAGGGTTAGGTGGGGAAAAATGTTTGATGCGACTTCCAACAAAATCAGTAGTGAGCTTTTTTTTTTCTTAAAAAGCCTCTTTTTTTTTCTCTATGTTTCTGCTTTAGTGAAGAAGTGGCCTAAGAGTGAAAAATTATAAGCTCAAAGGCAACAAAATTAGAAGATTAAAAAAATCAATACTCCCTAAAAGATAAAAACATATCTTTATGTTGGGAATGACTGCCAGTATTTCCAAGGCATAGTCAGAAAAAGAGGATCCAAACTATAAAGAATAATAGGACACCTATTCCAATTTAAAAGCGATAATGGGAAACGTAGACTATTTTCCCATTATTGCCAAGGGAAGTACTGAAGAAAGTGATATCTAAACTGTTTTCCTGGAACAGCAGGGAGATGTATGAGGCTTTTTTATTCTTCATCCAGTGTCCTGTGATCATTAGATTGTGTAGATGTGTTTAGGAAATGGGTCTAAATTGATTCCTGCCATCTCAAGTATACAGAGAATAAGAAGGAACAGGTAAGAAGCCAACTCACGTCAATGGAAAGACTTCCATCAACTGCACTGGCCTTCAGATTAAACTCCAAACATTTCTTTTAGATGCAAAAAAAAATAGTTTATTTGGTAGGTGTTTTTGTCAATTTAGATCTATAAAGTGTAACATAATGTCTGCAATTTTTTGCACTGTTATACTAATGAAATACTTCCCAGGTTGCATGCAACCTACCCAAACAAAGTAAAGACTCTTGTGTATTCTGTGCGTATAGTGTTTCTCCTGCATGCCCTGCCCTCAGTATGTGAAATTGGCCCTAGATGTCCAAAATGACTGCCTGTAACTCTTCACGTGGCAGTCACGGAGACCAAGATTAACCGTGCACTGCTGCTTACGAGAGAATGGTCTCTAGTCTCCCTGGTAAGACAGATACTGGTACAGTTACATTACTGGAACTTGGGACCATATAATACAGAATGACGAAGTAACTGGGGTTTACTGTCAACAAAATTATAGTGAAAAAATATCAATTACTAGTTCTGCGACATTCATTGTGATCCAAATTGATTTTTTTGTTACTTCCTACAGAAAGATCAGAATAAAGAAAAACTTCATTGAATAAACACAGATTCCAGTAAATAATTCAATAAGCCATGTTTCTCACGCACATCTGCTGTAAATATCAATGTAGGGCCAAATGCTTTTGGCTTTATCTAAGTGAAGCCAATTTCAGTTAGCTTGTTGGGGCTATTTATCCCAGATTTGCCTCAGACTGTACAACAAATGCAAAGTGCAGCCTGATTTGAATGAGCCATTCCTGCTGGGAGCTGGGAAACATGAAAAAAAAAAAGTGAAAATTCAGTTATTTGAGGGAAGAAAAAGAAAATCTTAGGGTTTTTATTCTTTGATTTAAATTATAGAGTTGTAATTAAGAGTTACACTATTTTAATCTGAAAATGAGTCTCTCTTTCAATGATATAAGGTGGTGTATGGTTTAAAGTATGTGCTAAGAGTTCATTTAATTGCATTATATATTTTAAAAACATATTGTGTGAGTCTGTTTACTTCACATTTGTCCTCTTTCCCCTGCCTTTTTTTGCATAATATATTGGCAAGTAATAAGAAGCAGCACTGCAGCTACAATTTAATGGGAAACACGACTGTTTATTGAACCAGATACCCATTATTAATTTAACAACTGAATACAAACGCTTCTGGCAATCAGTGCAATAATTCTGTTTCCTTGATTACTTAAGGTTTGCCATTGGCTTCAGTAGAAGCTTAATCCAACCCTCAGAGGGAAGAAGGGCTGCTTTTTAACACTTGTAAAGAAAGAACAAGTACCAGCCTAATTCGGTCACCCTGCATGCATTCCCTCTGTCATCTTTTATAGGCATACACATCTCTCATGTGGTTTTAGGAAGAGATTAAGAATATTCTCTTTTTCATCATTTTCCTAACACTTTACGACTCAATTGGAATGCGAAATATGTGCAGTACAGAGGCTACATCTTTGTCTTGAAATCATATTACCTACTTTTTCAAGCAAGCATTATATCATTCAAATTGGAGCATTGCATAATGGGGCCTGTAAAGTTGTGTACATTTCAAAGCTAATCTGGAGAGAGAGGAGTTACACCAGAGATTAATTTGGCCCAATGAGACTCTAGAGGGCAGTCTTGCTATAGTAAAAGAAATAATAGATATTTTTCTATCATTAGAAACCTCAATCATGTAGAGTCAGCACAAAATGTTACAACATAGTTAAAAAAGCACAACTGTTTTTAAAGAAGATTTTAACAAAGTTGTTTAATTTTATATGAAATATGAATACCTTTTGATGTAAGATAATAATTCACAATAACATAATGTAATTAAAAATTCCATATATTTTTTATTTTGTTAAGTAGGATATCCATAGAGTATAATGAATGCATCAGAACCAAAAGTACAAAATATGATTTGCTTCTTGGTTTTAACCGGTTCAAGCACTAGTCAATTCATATACTACATTTCCATCAGCAGTTCAAAACTCTACCAAAAGTCCAACAGAAGTCCTTTGCTTAAAGAGAGTAGAATAAAATCCAACATACAGTGCAGATGCAAATTTAATGTCAGTTTTTAAAAGATGTGTTTTACTTTATAAGTAATTAATCTTTATACACAAGTTTTGACTATTGTTGGCAGAAATCAAAATTGCGTGCCTTGTAAATTTTTAATTGAGCAATTCTTAGATTAAAAAAATGCATTAGTCACTTTGAATATGTTTAATATTTTAGAAGAAGTTGTTCTGCAAGAAAACAAATCATTGGTAATGAAAAACAATGTGCAGCTTGTAAGTACTTACTGTGCAAACTTCTGAAACATGTAACCTTTGTTTCTTTGCAGGCAAACAATATTGCAGGCTTGTTTTAAAATAGGACCTTACTTCCTGTGTAAGACTTTCATCTGTATATTTCAAAACATTTAGAAGGGAAAAGAGAATCATTATTCCAATTTTATAGAGGGGCATTGCTTTCTCTGTTGGCTACAGCAGTCATACTGCAAACCAGTCAGTGTAACAAGGTTAGTCAAGCGACCATAGCTTAGTTGGTTTGGGTCACGCACACAAAGAGGATGAAAGATTGGAAGAGGTGCTAGACAGACGACAAGCCAAGCTGCAATCCCATAAACTTCTGCTCAGCTGTCCTTCACTCCTGAAGCAATTAAACTTCCTAGATGCCTCCATCTTTAATATTGAAAACTTTGAGGAGCAAAGAGTCTTACTTCTGTTGATTCCACAAGCAGGAGAGACTTTTCTGCTCTAGCTCTGCTTGTTTATTCTCATGTTTGAGATGGACTGTGAAACTATTGGCTTCTCTGCCCATGTCACATGGAAAGCTGATCAGCTGTAGTCTTGGGGCCTCCCTACCGACTGGATTCAGTAGCCAAAAGTATAGCTGCATCCATTTAAAATACAGTCAGACAAAAAGAAGCCACATTTAAGAAAAATATCACCTAGTTACAGAATTTTTTTTGATCTGGCAAGTAGAGCATTCACCCAGTACATGGAAGTTGGATTCAGTTCCCTCACTGGCGCAGGGAGCTTTAAACCAACATTTTGCACAAGTTTGTTCTTCCCATTTTTGTTGTATGTCAACCTATATTCATTTAAAAGAAAAAAAAAAGAATATTTGTAGGGCTAGTGGGAGAAATAGGGAGGAACTTGAAGAAGGACACATTGTGGAGATCTCCATGCTAACCATACACAGGCTGGGATGCCCTGTTAGACCAGGTAAGAAGTATTTGCTGAAAAATTCTGTCTTTTCTACAGTGTTATTACCATTTTCAACACCCTATCCTTGGCCTGTGCTGATGCAATGCATTAAAATAATAGTAATAATGGTACGGTCTATTGGAAGTCCTATTCTTTTTCTGCTTGTAGATGTGTTTTTCGCCTCTCCTTGAAAGTATGCAGAGAAGCTTTCTCAAGTTATGGGTATTTTTGGTGTGGTATTTGAATTTCAAAACTGGATCCACGGTTCCTGGTGATCAGTGCTTATGCTGTTTTGCAGTCTCTCTGAAATTAGGATTCTTTCATAAATTAAAAAAATATAAAAAACAAAACAAACAACTATGCCATTCTTAGCCTAATAGAAAATGCCTTCAGATTCCTATTGATGAAAAGTGCCCTTACAGAAATTTTCTTCTGATATCCAATTTCTTAATTCAAATTGTCATTGATTTTGTGTAATGCTTGATTAAGATTAATAAAAAAGAGCATAATATTTAAAATAAAAACAAACTTGCAGAGTCTTCTCTGTTCTCAATTCCCTGCAAAGTTTGCTAAAGCATAAACTGTAAGTGTAAGCAACTTCATATACACTAATGGTTTTGAAATACGTGTATCACAAGAAGCAACCAATGCTTTTGTTGATTTTGTTCTTTTAAAGCGAGAAGTGTGCATTAAAGACTGAGTTCTTTTAAAATATAATGATTTAAAAAATAATGCAAGTAAGCCTTTCATGTGCAAGTCTCCTCCAGTGAATAAAGGAAAAGAACTGTAGGAATATTTATAATTTCCACTTAAACAATTAATTGAATTTAAAAAAAAAACAATCCAGGAAAGCAATGTGTATTTAATGAAAATTTACTTTTCTGTAACAATTCAAATAATCATTACTAGTGCTAATAACCCTAACTCTCACAGAAACTTAAATAGTTGAATACTAAAAGCAATGCTTATTCTAGAGAAATATGACAGTCGAGTATATGGAAAGCAGTTTCCTTTAAACAAATACTACATTCTCCTTATGTAAGTAAGTCCACACTTTTAAAAAATGTTAAAATAGAGCAACTGCCTTCAAAGAATAAAAATTATTACTTTACAAAGGTGATGCCTTTATCCAAATGAGAGCTCCTTGCTTTATTCTCAGTTCACATAGCATTTTTGTGAACCACACTATGAATTTTTAACTGACAGTCTCAGTAGTAGTACTACCAGAATTTCACTGTTCTGAAAATTCAAGTGGAAAAAATATAGAATTCAGAAGTTATTTTATTTTCTTCTGTGGGGAAACTGTCAACATGATAAAATGAGTGCATTTGTCATTCTCAGTCTTAAAACATAGAGAAATATAGACTATTGTTGCCTCTTACAAGCTTCCTGTTGATCTTCTCCTGTCAAAGGGAGCTCACGTACCATAAGCAAAACCAGCTGGGCTAGCACGGCACAAATGAGATGACAGGACAGCATATGGCAAGGGAAAGAATAGAGGAAGATCCCGAAGCCAGTACCACCACTGCACACTTCCAACTGGATTTTTTACAAATTTGGGTTCAAATTATCGTTATACGCTTTGGTTCAGAGAAGGACAATATACACCACTTATCACATACAATATGAGGGGGAGGGTACAGTGTCATTTTAAGGGAAAGAAAAACGCTGTGTATTAGGAAGCAGCTACTGAGATGCATTTATATTCAACTATGGATAACCAATTGGACTCGAACCCTCCTGTCCAATGCTGAGGCTAAGAGTGCATTTTTATAGTCCTTCACAGACAGATATTATCCATATCACTTAGCCCGTGTTCCAAACCAAGTAAAAATCAGTTAGCAGCATTAATGCACTGATGAGACAAAGTCAATATATTTTGTCTTGCTCAAGGCTTTTTGTCTGCTCTTAACAAAGTACTGACTAGAGCCATGTGGCCAGAAGATGCATTGGAAAGTGGAGCTGAGCTTGCTCATCCTTGCCTAAAAAAATAGAATGCAATGGTACCCTACAGACAGCTAATCTGATCTTGGAGGGAGAGATCTGCTTTTTCAATATATGTAAAAAAGGAAGAGATACTCAGTAAGTTTAAGGAAATGCAGTATTGAGACCACCCTCCAGCTGTCAGCATCTGCATTCTAGTGCTCCGTGGTCTCAAAAGGTGTGTTGATAAGCTTGATAAAATTTCCTCAAACATCATGTCTGTAAAATCGATGGTGTCCTATGAGGCAGTCAGCCCCTGCTTTAGCCTTTTATCCGATTTGAAACACAGCTCAGCAAAGTTTGCAGCAGTTGCAGATGTTTCTGCAGCTTGCTGGGTTAGAAGCCGGTTCTTCAGAGACATTGTCAGTATCTCCAGGTAAGGGCAAGTACAACTTTACAGAATTGAGGTGCTGAAAGTTGCTTGTGTACACTGTCAGAGTACACTGAATAATTTTAACCACAGGTGCGTCAGCCTTTGCAAGAATTTCATTAGGCATAACCTTGAACTCTCAACTTTTTTTCTAGCTATTATACAAAAATCACATTAATATAGATATAAACACTGTCTCATCTGCCTGTACTCTAGGAAGGGAGATCCTGTTTCTTCTCCTTTCAGGAAGGAAAATAAAGATTTTAGAGACCTAGGTCCTGAATGAGAAATAGAAACAGAATACACAATGTGCCTGACTTCTATTACACACACTCTCGGCTACTAACATGGGCTGAAAAAATGGGTAGTTTTGGACAAGGTCATTTACACAGCTGGGTGTGCTGAGACCTTGTGCTGTGGCAATGAGTCCAGGATTTCCCCTCCTGAATGGAATAACTAACAAATAGCTACAGCTGAAGATATTCCAGTATGAATTAAGAGAGATGTAAATCACTGTCAAATTAACAAGGTTGACAAAGTGGTTCAGAAGATCAGCTCTGCTCTCTGAAAGTGTGAAAACACAGTGCAGAGGATACAAATGAAACCTGCAGGACTCCTCTTAAGGGTCATTAATCTTCATACCATGCTAAAGCTCTGCCCAAAGTGTGTTTACAAAAACTGCAAATAGTTTTGATCTGTAGAAAACCTCAAAAATATTGAGATATGATTTTCTTCAAGATACCAGGGCAAGGGCACCCAACAGCTGTTTAAACGGCATTTGGGCCTGGGCAAATACAACATACTAGATCTGAAATGCTGGAGCAAAGTTAAGAGACCTCTAGCTGGCCCTTCTCTGTACAAGGGGAACCTTAGCTGGCAAAGGCCTAAGAAATAAGCTTTTCAGGTATAAGGGAAATGTCTCAGATAATGATTAATTGGGAAGAAGAGGCAATTCTTCTGTCATGAACATGTTAGAGGATTAGGTGTCTTGCTCTTCCGTGTCAGGATGGAAGATTATTCGCGGTTGAAAAGACTTGAGTGCTAGCAAGGTCAGCATTATTACTTTTGTTAATCTTGATGTGGTGCGATGTTTCTTACTTAATGCTTGTTATTTGTATATCTTTATGCTGTATAAAAAAGAGCTGCTGCCTTAACTAACAATTACAGTGTGTGACTGAGATAATGTGAATGGGATGATGGGAGTGGGAGTACAGCAAAACTGATGAGTTCTTTCTTTCTGCCTTCTGCTGCTAAGCAGTTGTCATCTTGTTTATTCTCTAAAATTACTAATTGCCACACTGCAATCACATAAAAGCCAAATGAAAACACCACCCAAGCACTTCCACAATTTTCTTTTGCTGGTGCATTCAACAGGTGCATGAGTTAGGGCTCAAAGTATTTTAGGGTTCTGAACTCCGTGGCTCCCCAGCAGAGACTACTGTGCCTCCAAAGGAAGGGATATTTTTAGAGCCGCCAACAGACAATGCTCATCAGTAGGTGTTTATCTGTGACACTCATTGCTGTAAACTCTGTGCCACACCTTAGCATGGTGGCCCAAGCAGAAACAGTAAAACTTACCATTTAGTTCATTTTACAAACAACAGAAACATCATAACAAGGTTCACAGCCCTTTTATTAAGGGGAAGTAATACTTATTTTGTCACCAGAACAGGTGATACCTTTCCTGTCAAAGTGAACTAAAATGTCTGGACAGCAGACAGTGGTGTAGCCCATACAAAACAGTTGATCCATGAAGAAATTCCATTGGTAAATTCTGTTTTTCTAAGAGCAGCCATAAATATAAGTAACAATTTACTTCCATTTCTTAGTTGTTGTCCCAAAATAATGGAAAACCATTGTCAACCTAAATAAATTCTTTTTATTTATAAGAATTTTCAAGCATGTGTACAGGAAGGAAAGTGTGCTAAATAGTCTAAGAAGTGTGGCTTTACATCATTAATATAGTATATGGAGAAGTTATGACCTAGGAATTTTTAAAAGTGTATAGATACATGTGTGTGTATATATACACATAAATAAATTTTTTTGAACCTGCCCAGAAATCAGCTTTGTTCATTGACAAATTAATCAGATTTTTAATGCACATTCAAATGTCACTTTTTAACAGTAAGACAGACACCTGTGGGTATTCCTCGTGACGGTGCCACAGAGAAGGCCTCGAATGTGCAGCAACCAGCACTTCAAGCCTAATGACTGTAAGTGGGAGCACAACCTGTTTGATATTCCATTAAATCAAAGAAGCAAGTAGCTGATACGTTAATGGGGCCAACTATTATAGACAGAAAAATCTTTCCTTTCCTCTTTGTTTTTAATTACTGGTATGGGATTGTAATCAGGGGGAACACGTGTTTCTTTCTGTTCTATCCTGGTACCATCAGGACGATAATATCTTCTTTTAATTCTGAAGCAATTAGTTCACAAGGCAAACTAAAGATAAAATCTACATTTTCTACAGTCTTGTTCAAAGCATTTCAACTGACAACTAAGATCTGCATAGCTGGTTGTGTTGCTTTTTTTTATTCTGCTGTATTAAAATTATTTTATTTCAGGTTTTTAATGCTGCTGATATTTTTAGCTTCACTTCTGTTACTATCACCTTTTCTCTATTTTTAAGTTGTTACTTGTTGGGATTCTTGGTGTTTCTTTCTTTGTTTAACTGCTCTTTGTCATTGTTTTCCAGTGCGTTCTCCAAAATCCAGTTGAACCCAAGACTTAAACAATATTTCAATAATAACCCCTGGAATTTTACATTTAATTAAAATATATCTGTGTCAAATACATTCAGAAAGTTCTTGCAGTTCCACTCTAGGCAGAAAATCTGCAGGATGCTTTGCAACTGAAGAGGGAAATTTGAGGATAATTTAGTTATTGTAGGGAAAAAAGATGTTTTGGAACAGGCAAAGAAGACAAAACAGACAAAGCATCCTGTGTGTATTTTATCCTCTGCCCTGGAGAAGCGCTGGCACATCGTACAACAGGTATTAGAAAGGGAACAGGGAGCTGCAGCTACATAAATCATTCTGTTGTGCAAACAACAGAAGAAGCCTCACGCCTGCCCCACTCCTCTTCCCAGTACTGCCCTCACAAGCTCCCCTTTCAGCTGCCTTCAGCTCAGCTGCAGGGGTTTCCCTCCCACAGGCAGGTCCATGTGGGTACCCCCAGTGCAGAGGGATGCTGTGCTGCTCCTCTCAGCATCTCCTCAGCTGGGGCCAGCACAGAGGAGTGCTTGGCTCCCAAAACATGCAGGAGGGCATGGGCACACGGATGCCCGCCCTACTGACACAAGGGTGCCGGTGATGGCTGGAAGAGGCTGTAAGAAATTATGAGAGCAGGCTGCCCGAAGGGGGAAGACCATTTTGCCCTGCATGCTGTTGCCGGCTGACTGCTTCCAGACCCTCTGATAACAAATACAGAGACTTCACCTTCCAGGCAAAGGAACGAAAGCACAAACCAGGGCTCAGTTTCCCTCCATTTTGGAGAGAGAATTATCCTGGACAACAGCTGAGGCTGCTACTGGGCCCTCTGCCACACACCTTGACGAGATCCACCAGGCCAAGCTGGCCAAGCCATTGCTGTAGCTCCCCCGCTGGAGTCCTGTGAGGAGGAGACTTTGAAGAAGGACTCCCACGGCTGGCTCTTGGTTCCCCAGTGACTCAATGTGACCAGGACTAGCTGAAGGGACTACTTCCCTCTCAGGCCAAACCCTTGGAGGTGGTCTCTTGGGTGCTCACTAGTAAATCCCTGGGTACTGACCGTGGATCTTCAGCGCAGGGCACCTCACGTTCCTGACCAAGCCCTCAGGAAACTGCATGCTCCTTCTGCCAGGGAGGTGGACTGTTCTCACTCTGCAGCTGAAGGCAGCTTCATGAGCTGACTGGGTGCCACATATGACTTCTCAGCACGATTTTTAAGAGCATAGAGAAGTCATTTCACTACAGCATGGATCCAGTTTGGGGAATGTGATCCATTCAGGCCAAACTTGTACTTTCTCGGACCACAACTATTCCGATGATCTGTGCTGCTTCCAAGATCTTCTCTAATTGACTTATCAGGATCATTTGTCATTCGGCCATCTAGCCTTTGACCAAAAGAAAGTGATGGACAGGCTGAACCATGACTAGTTTATGAACATCTCCTCAGTCCCCAAGGGCTCTGCTATAATTAGCATCTCTTTTACATCCACCACAGGATTTTCTAAGAGACCTTTCCAAACTGCCCCCCTTTTATCAGGACTTCCTCAGATCCTGGAAACCCTTTTTCTATGATCGGGTGCACTACAACAATTGAATCAGGAAATTAAGGATTTCAAATAAAAAGTCAAGTCTTCAGTGTAATGAAGTAGAACATTTTGGTATCAGAAACAAAGGTACATAAAATTCCTAATAATATGTAGACTTGAGCAAAAATTATACAGCTAATCCTTTAATTTTTTTTTCCATTGTAATGTATAGGTTTTGTCTTTATTTCAAGGGGAAGGGGTGAAAAACAGGGAGAAAAGAGAAAATTTCTAATATTTTAACTTCAGAGAAGTGTTGCTGAGATACTTTTTGCCTTGAATGAGTTTTATTTTTCTTGACTGTAGAGACATAAGATTTGAGGTCAATCAAGTTTCTGAAGGAAGAAAATTCCACATTAAGAACACGCTTTTCCTTTGCTTAAGAAAGGTTTTTAATGCTTCCATACTGTCGACTATAAAATATGAAGGAAACGGGTGGGAACATATAATATACTGGAGCTGAAACTAAACCTGGACAATGAAGCATGAAATGAAGTATGCTCGATATCAGAGAAACAGAATTAACAAATAGGTAAGACATAGAAAGTATGTAAAATACAATCTTTATGAATAAAAGGACACTAGGATGATTGTATCTTGAAGAGGATAAAATTAAAGATGGAATGAGTTTACGAAGAAATAGGTTACAGCATGTGTAATCATCAGAACACTTAAGGATGTATCATAAAAATCTCTTTTCTCCTCTGAAATATTTCAAAAGTGATACATGACTGGATTGCATGAAGAACACTGACTGCTTCAGAGGTGTAGGAATTTAAAGGATTATAAAGCAATTAAAAATTAAATTCATTACACTGTGCTGTTTGATAGTATTATATACTTGCCTCTTTTGAAGGAAGGACGCTCTTCTGTTTCCAGTGACAAGCTTTCTTAAGGAGAAACCATAACAACGAGAGAAACATAAAGAGTTTCTATAACCTTGTAATCACACATGTCATACACAATGTACTATTTTCCCTCTTTATAGCAGAAATGCTCAGAAATAATATATAGTGAATGCTTCAGATTATGTTTTCTGTGACAGAAGTTAATTCTAAAGTAAGTATTCCCTGAAAGAGAAACAGAGAAAACATTTTTACATGTCTATCATTTGTCCTTAGAGGACACAAAACAAATATGTTTGTTAAAGCTCGACACTGGTATTATTCTGTGTGGCCTCCGGCTATATGCTTTTTCCAGTTTGTAGAATTGAAGGGATAAGAAAACAGCTTTGCATTAAGAGGAACACATTGTACAGGTTAATCATAACCATGCAGAAATCAAAATGCTGCCAACAAAATAATGGCATACTAGCGCCAAGGGAGTCACCAGGATGACTGTGAGGGAAGCTGTGGGAGAATAACAACTCCTTTGCATGTGGGGAAGTATTTCAGGCATATGCTTCTAAATTAATTATTGATGTGGCTGAAACAGAAGTTTTTACTACTGTCGACAATAGCAAATACTCGTAAAAATTTAATTGGCTAAAAGTTAATTTCAGTGTTCCTCAGTCATGAAATGCATTAATTGAGAAGAGCCTTTTTTAAGATGCTTAAATTTTAAAAGGAAATAAAGCAGAAAAGCAGAATCAGGAAGGGGAATTTAACAAATGTAAAAATGTTGACAGAAGTGAGAGTCATTACTTAGTCAATATTGTATCAATTAAACAAATTAACCGTAGTCCCTGACGAGAACTAAGTAGAATGGCATGATGTTCTAGTTTGTCTGACTCATTCACATTATACATTATGTGTGTACATTAGTGTGCCCAAATCAGACAAACTAAAAGGCAGTCCCACGTAAAATGGGGAAGAATTAGACAAAATAGTGTTTGCAAGGATTTAAAATGCTCTAAATCCATTAAATAATAAATAAATCATATGTTGTACTGGTGACAGTTGCTACTTTTGAAGGAGAGTGGCTAGTCTGCTCCCAGCTACAAGCTTCCCTTAGGCTGCCATGAGAACACTGGAGAATCACTTGCCTATATTCTAAACAAATGGCATCCCAAGCCATTGGCAGAAGTACTTACAGATGTTCAGTTTAACTAGTTACAGTATAACTATAAGAAAAGTGAACACAAACAAACACTTTATTAAGATGTGTGACACCAGTCTGAGACTGACATAACTGCAACAATAATCTTTAGGTAACGCTGCCACTGATTTTATAATTCAGCATAGTTGAAGAGCATAGTATAGCCGTATTTAAATAATTGAAATGGAAAACTACATATATTATTGGGGGACAAAGCTTGTAAAAGATTTTCTCTTCACTTACTGAGTTTATATTTTTAGCCCTGAGCATGTAACATATCTATACCTCTGAGAAGCTGTTGAAAAGAATCTGTTCAGAGGGGACGACATAAAAGATAACAGCATGCAATTTTATCACTGGAGTAACAGAACAGCCTTTAGATCCCTTTGAATATAGGGACTTGTGGGTAACCCAGGAAAAGCTCATATATTGGCTGTGCCTGCCAAGTGTCTGAACACAGCAATAAACTCACAGAAATACCTGACAAGGCCACTCACACTCCAAATTCCTCATCTGAGAAACTGTGTGGTGAAGCTTCCTTTGACATTGGTATGGAAACCATGGAGGAGCGTTAAGAGAAAATGTTCACAACACGCTGAGATTTGCTGTAACTTCTGTATTTTCTCTTTCTGTGAAACACTTCAGCGAATCACAGAATCACAGAATGTTAGGGATTGGAAGGGGCCTCGAAAGATCATATAGTCCAATCCCCCTGCCGGAGCAGGATTGCCTAGATCATATCACACAGGAACGTGTCCAGGCGGGTTTTGAAAGTCTCCAGAGAAGGAGACTCCACAACCTCTCTGGGTAGCCTGTTCCAGTGTTCAGTCACCCTCACCGTAAAGAAGTTTTTCCTCATATTTATGTGGAACCTCCTGTGTTCCAGCTTGCACCCATTGCCCCTTGTCCTGTCAAGGGATGTCACTGAAAAGAGCCTGGCTCCATCCTCATGACACTTGCCCTTTACATATTTATAAACATTAATGAGGTCACCCCTCAGTCTCCTCTTCTCTAAGCTAAAGAGACCCAGCTCCCTCAGCCTCTCCTCATAAGGGAGATGTTCCACTCCCTTAATCATCTTCGTGGCTCTGCACTGGACTCTCTCTAGCAGTTCCCTGTCCTTCTTGAACTGAGGGGCCCAGAACTGGACACAATATTCCAGATGCGGCCTCACCAGGGCAAAGTAGAGGGGGAGGAGAACCTCTGTTGACCTGCTAACCACACCCATTCTAATACACCCCAGGATGCCATTGGCCTTCTTGGCCACAAGGGCACACTGCTGGCTCATGGTCATCCTGTTGTCCACTAGGACCCCCAGGTCCCTTTCCCCTACGCTGGTCTCCAACAGCTCTGCCCCCAACTTGTACTGGTACATGGGGTTGTTCTTGCCCAGATGCAGGACTCTACACTTGCCCTTGTTATATTTCATTAAATTTCTCCCCACCCAACTCTCCAGCCTGTCCAGGTCCCTCTGAATGGCTGCGCAGCCTTCCGTTGTGTCAGCCACTCCTCCCAGTTTTGTGTCATCAGCGAACTTGCTGACAGTGCATTCTATTCCCTCATCCAAGTCATTAATGAATATATTGAATAGAACTGGTCCCAGTACCGACCCTTGAGGGACTCCGCTAGACACAGACCTCCAACTGGACTCTGTCCCATTGACCACCACTCTCTGGCTTCTTTCCTTCAGCCAGTTCACAATCCACCTCACTACCCAGTCATCCAGACCACACTTCCCCAGTTTAGCTGCGAGGATGCTGTGGGAGACCGTGTCAAACGCTTTACTGAAATCGAGATAGACCACATCCACAGCTTTACCATCATCTATCCACCGGGTTACGTCCTCATAAAAGGCTATCAAGTTGGTTGAGCATGACTTCCCGTTGGTGAAGCCATGCTGAGTGCCCCTAATGATCCCCCTATCCTTGATGTGCCTAGAGACAGCACCAAGAACAAGTTGTTCCATCACCTTTCCGGGGATGGAGGTGAGGCTGACCGGTCTATAGTTACCCGGGTCCTCCTTCTTGCCCTTTTGGAAGACTGGAGTGACATTCGCTTTCCTCCAGTCCTCAGGCACCTCTCCCGTTGCCCACGACTTAGCAAAGATGATGGAGAGTGGCCTAGCAATGACTTCCGCCAGCTCCCTCAGCACCCGCGGGTGCATCCCATCAGGGCCCATGGATTTATGGACGTCCAGGTTGCTCAATTGGTCCCTGACCCAGCCCTCATCAACCAAGACAGATTCCTCCTCTATCCTGACTTCTTCTGGGGCCGCAGGGGTCCGGGGCTCCTCAGGACAGCCTCCAGCAGTATAGACAGAGGCAAAGAAGGCATTCAGTAACTCCGCCTTCTTTTTATCCTCTGTCTCCAGGACCCCCACCTCATTCATCAGTGCGCCTACATTGCCTCTAGTGTTGGCTTTACCTGCAATGTATTTGAAGAAGCCCTTTCTGTTGTCCTTGACCTCTCTTGCAAGGTTTAATTCCAAGGAGGCCTTAGCTTTCCTAGTTGCCTCCCTACATCCTCTGACAACAGACTTATATTCCTCCCAAGTGGCCAGCCCCTCCTTCCACGATCTGTACACCCTCTTCTTCCACTTGAGTTTGCCCAGCAGTTCCCTGTTCAACCATGCAGGTCTCCTGGTACCCTTCCTTGACTTCCTACCTGCTGGGATGCTCTGATCTTGAGCTCAGAAGAAGCAGTCCTTGAATGCTAACCAACTATCTTGGGCCCCCTTACCTTCTAGTACCCTGTCCCATGGGATTTCCCCTAGCAATTGCTTGAAAAGGCCAAAGTTGGCCCTCCTGAAGTCCAGGGTTGTGGTTCTGCTAGCTATTCTGTTCCTGCCACATGAGATCCTGAACTCTACCATCTCATGGTCGCTACAACCAAGGCTGCCCTCAACCTTCACCTCTTCAACCAGACCCTCCTTGTTAGTAAGGATAAGATCCAGCAGCGCTCCTCTCCTAGTTGGCTCATCCACCATTTGCATCAGAAAGTTATCATCAATGCACTGGAGGAACCTCCTGGACTGAGGATGGCTGGCTGAGTAGGCCTCCCAGCAAATATCAGGGTAGTTGAAATCCCCCATGACAACCAGACCCTGTAATTGCGAGACTGCTCTCAGCTGCCTGTAGAAGGCCTCATCACCCTCCTCATCTTGATCCGGTGGCCTGTAATAGACACCCACAACAGTATCACCCCTGCCAGCCTGCCCCTTAATTCGCACCCACAAACTCTCAACTCGCTCCTGATCCGCCCCTGGACAGAACTCAATACATTCTAGCTGCTCACTCACATAAAGAGCAACTCCACCACCTCTCCTTAGCGGCCTGTCTTTCCTGAACAAGACATAGCCATCCATGACCACATTCCAGTCATGCGAGGCGTCCCACCAAGTCTCTGTGATTGCCACTAAATCATAGCCCCCCGACCGAACACGGATTTCCAACTCCTCCTGTTTATTCCCCATGCTGCGTGCATTGGTGTACAGGCATTTCAGGGAGCGAGCTGAGCACACCGATTTCACCCCAGGGGGATGGGAGGCCTCCTGGTCGACCTCAACACTACAGCTTTGCCCCAGTGGTGCAAGCCCAGCTACTACCCCATCCCCCTTCGAATCTAGTTTAAAGCTCTCCGAATGAGCCCTGCTAGTTCCTGTCCCAGAACCCTTTTGCCCCTACGACATAAACCTTTCCCATGTATTACCGTCACGCCTGGTGTCTTATAAAACCAGGCATTATCAAAGAACCCAAAGCCCTGCCTGTAGCACCAGTCTCGTAGCCAGGCATTAATAGAGAGAATCCTACTATTCCATCCCACGTCATCACCTGAAAATGGAAGGAGGGAGGAGAAAACAACTTGTGCCCCAGACTCTTTCACCAACCATCCTAGGGCCTTGTAGTCTTTCTTCATCCCCCTCAGACTACGGGATGCAGCTTCTTCCCCACCTGTCTGGAAGATCAGCAGGGGGTAGTAGTCTGTGGCCTTCACCAGGTTGGGGCGTTGCCTGGTGATATCCCTGATTCGGGCTCCAGGCAGGCTGCAGACCTCCCTGTGATGGAGGTCAGCTCTGCATATTGGGCCCTCAGATCCCTTTAGGAAGGAGTCTCCAACCACTAAAACTCTTCTCTTCTTCCTTGTGGAGGAGGTAACTATACGCCTGTCAGGTTTTTCTGACTGTGGTGGGACCTCTGATATAGGTTGCCTCTCCACCACATCCCCATTGGACCAGCTGTATTCCACTAGGGCTTCATATCTATTGCTCAGAGGCACCTGTGGAGGCAAAGTAGGCAAGGAGGGCACTCACCTTTTGCCACGGCCATAGACTTGCCTCCACTCACTCCTCTCCTCTAAGTTATTGTTTTCCACCTGAGAGGGGCAGAGTACAGGGGTCCCTCGATCCTGGGAGCTCTCCGGCAGGTGCTCCCATTTTTGTTGCAGGGAGGGCAGAGCCTGGCTCCACCAGTCTATCTCCATTTCAGCCTCCCGAATGCTCCTAAGCCTTTCTACTTTGGCTTGAACCCTTTCAACCTGGCTTTGCAGCTGTGCCACTCGGCCAAGCAGATCATCTACCTGCTCACAGTGCACACAGCCCCCTGACACCACAGAGACGCTGTAGCATTCCCTGCAGCCGGCAACCTGCACCATCGCCTCCTTCCGTGGGAGCTCTGTCTGGGTTCCCACATCCATTTTGGTCTTCTTCCGCCGGGTAGATTCCATTGTTCTTTCACTGAGCTGGGAAATACCTGTTGGTGACACCCCTGGTTCACAGCTCCTTGGCACCTTCCTCGAGCAATATTGCTGGCACACAGGCACATTTGATGATGTTGTGTCACCACTATTTATTATTTATGGTACCATCCAACAGAAAAATATGTAAAATTGATTTTATTTAGTTATTTTAATGGTCATAGATAGGGGGCATTTCTTAAAAGCTAACAATCTTATAATTTTCTTACTGAACTTTGTCTGTTAAAAAGAAAATAAAAAATGTTATTAATTGGTAAGGCCCAAATTTTAGCTCTGAGCTATAATTATTTATGAAAATATTTGTTTGGATTAAACTGTACAGGAAATTGTCCTAAGATCATTTCAGCTATGAGGTTTACATAGATAAAAGACACATCCCTCTACTGCTGTATTGGTTTGTGACAACTATGGTCATCTAACAGGTGCCACAAAACTCCTTCCCATTGTAGCTTATTCAAATTGATTACTGCAATGTACTACAGTAAATTTGCCCAAAGTATACCTAGATCACAGACAGGTACAAGTCTCGTTCACTTTCATCCTACAGTTTGGAGACTTGCACATATATTCATTTGTAAGAGAGTTAAAAAATTCGAACGATGTAACAAACTACAGAAGAACCAAAGGACAATCTTTTGTTTGTATAGTTTTACCAATATTGATGATAACATATTATCACTATTATGGTTAGAATGGGTTAGAGGCTCGTCTTCCTCACCTCTGACTTCCACGGACTTCTACAACTACCTGAAAGGAGGTTGTAGCGAGGCGGGTGTCAGTCTCTTCTCCCAGGTAACAAGTGATAGGACGAGAGGAAACGGCCTCAAGTTGTGCCAGGGGAGGTTTAGATTGGATATCAGGAAAAATTTATTCAAGGAAAGGGTTGTCAAACACTGGAACAGGCTGCCCAGGGAAGTGGTGGAGTCACCATCCCTGGAGGGATTTAAAAGATGAGTAGATGTAGTGCTTAGGGACATGGTTTAGTGGTGGCCTTGGCAGTGTTAATGGTTGGACTCAGTGATCTTAAAGGTCCTTCCCAACCAAAACAATTCTATGATTCTATTCTCTTCTATGATTCTATAACTAGATCTAATCAATAATATTATCCATTAAAAATAAACAACGTACAGTGTGAAGTTTGGATTTTTTAGGAGCCAATTTTTCTACTGTTCTTACAAAAAGGCTACAATATATATATAGCCAGTGGCAAAAGCGTCAGGCTCTGTGTGTATTCATGTTTAACTGAGGCTGGATTACTTATTAAAAGAAAAGTCTTCTGAAGGAGCTTATTTGTACAGAAGCTCAAGATTTGGTCTGAAAAGGCTGCTTCATGGGTTAATGTATTCACCTATAAATAAAAGCAGTGACAGCTCTCCTGTCAGTACATGCTGATGGACGGTTCCTTTTTCCACCATTACAGCCTTGTGAATGTGGGAAAATTAATTTAAGTGGTAGTTAATTTCTAATGAATTCCATTCAAGCGGTTAATATGGTCCCTTGATGTTATGGTAACCTTCATGGATCATTGCATTATGTAAATAAATTCTACTTTATGCTGGTTTATTAAAAAAAGAGGAAGATTGGTGAGTCCAGTCAAACCTTCACATATACAAACATGCATAAAATTTCTTAAGAAATCACTAAAAATAGACTGTTTAAGAGGAGTACACTTGATATCCTACAAAGCATACCATTCATCTTTATAAGACATCTAATTTTTATATAATTTTGGCAGGATCATTTATTATTTGGAGCTGAGAATAAGAAGACTTTTGGAAAGGAAACCGTCCTCACTCAAAATTGTATTAGAAATGCAGCTTGAATGCCCTTGAGGGACTCTCCAAGCCCTTAGATCATCTGTTTTGTATGGGCATGAATCACTGGACAGGCTTCACACATCCCAGCTCCTACCTTATCCCCTCTTCTGGGGAGACACCTCTGACAGCGTGTGCTCTGCAGAGAACATATACACGGCAACTTACTCCTCAAAGTCACTCAGCTTCTTCCCACTTACTTCAGTGGGGTTTAGATCAGGCCTGTGCTATTTTACTGAAATTCTAAAATATTTAAAAAAAAATAATGTGCAATATTTATCTTCAAATATTAATGTATTTCAGTATCCAAATTCATGTACATGTACCTTTTGAAAGTTAATGAAGTGTTCTTTTTAGTGTGTCATACATACTACTTGAAGGATATAAAAACCCTTGTGCAAGCACAGAGACTTCTATTGTGTATGCGTTCCGTGGCTAAGAAACGCCTGAAGTTTTTGACACCCCGGGAAATACGCGTCAAAACTAAACTTTTCTTGTCCTCATGAGAAACTGAGTACACACTGGCTAGCATTTTAAAGGCACATTGTTTTCCCTTGTGAAAACACGACCTCTTACATATCTCTAAACTTAGGGGGGAAAAAAAGAGACAGCAAAATAGCCTTTGCTCTTATTTGCTGTTTCAAACAAAAAAACCCAAACCAAAACATAAGCTGTTGTTCAATCTTCTGGTATCCTTATGCAATCAAATCACTTGATGACAGACGACAGTGTGTATCTAGGCATAAATACATTACAGCAGCTGGTCCAGATAACTTATGATGAGGAGAGCTGTCTCAGGATATTTTTGGCCTATTGATTTCATATATTTTTTCAAATATTGAAATACCAGCAGTTGAAAGTAAGTACCCCAAGCTTGTAAGCTAAATTCCACAGTGTAAAAGGGTTTTGATATGGAACAAAAGTAATGACATGAAAATAAACAGAAAACAGGATTAAATGAAACATGATGTAGCATGAGTACATCATGTCAAATGACAGTATCTTTCTTTGACTTTTTCTAAAGAGGAAAATACAGTCAATCTAAGCTATCAGGACTTCAGGAAATCAGGTGACAATTCATTTATGCAGTTAATTAAAACAGAGAAAAGGAAGATTACCTAATGAATTTTAAGGCTGGTAAGGAAGTGACTAAAAGTGAGGTGTGAGATGGGTGTGCCAAAAAACCAAACATTTATCGAGAAGAGAAGCTAGTTGCGTGTCCCTTCTGATGTAGCACAAAAAGTGGGATGTTCAATCAAATGTGCAGGCAAGGTAGCAATAGGAAAGCAATATGGGGGAAATGGAAATATTGTATGGAAAGAATAAAATCACCTATGAACTGAAGGAAAGTAGGCTGCTGGCTACTCGTAGGACAAAAATGTGCATACTGGTATCTCAAGTAAAGATGCTGAGGCACCAGTGTAAGCTGGCCCATGAGTTGTTCAAAGGCATTCCTGAAATATCTAGGGTGAGGTGTGTTTCCAAGAAACACAGAGGTAGATATTCATCTGTCATATTTGCAAAACCAGAAATATTTGTGAGGACAGAATTATATAAAATATTTCAGGAAACATTAACTCAGAAGGTGTATGGTATAGCCAATAATGTCTAAGAATGTATGAGAGGAAATGCTTGTAGGCAGAGACAATATCTTTTATTAGACAATTGAGACAGCTGGAAAAAAAGCTGGTAAGCTTTGGGCACACGTGAGAATGACTTGTATATCCAAAAGCTTTCCTATTTTTTTCTAACTGTAACACTGATCTAATAAAATATATTACCTCTCCTTACAAATCTTATCTCACAAATTCAAAAGTTACACAAAAGGGCTATTAGGGTGATGAAAGGGGCAGAAAGTCTGCTTCATGAGAAAAGACTAAAATGACTTGTTTAGCTTAGGAAAACAAAGATTGATAAAGAACATGATAGCTGCCTAAAAATAAATATCAAGCAAGTAAATTCCCCAGGAACAGAAGTGCTATTTAACATAAAAGATAATGTTGGCATAAGTATAAAAAAGTCCTGAATAAATGTAGAGATGGAGTTAGAAGATTAGGAAGAGGAGGGAAGTTTTAGACATCTTTCAAAGACTGGTGTTAGCAAAAGACAATTTTCAATGCAGAACTTAATGAGTTTTTTAAAATAACTATATTAAGTAGTTGCCAGAATAACAGGGAGCTGGAGTTTATGTATATATATTGCCTTTATGACTTTTTCCAGTGATCACCATTGTCCCTACAAACTGGCCTAGAGCTGATTGTGGCCATACTACTCATAGGCAGCATCTTTTAAAGTGCCTGGAGACACTGCAACTACGTAATGCTTAAGGAGACTTCCAAATGGTGAACCTTTCACAGGCCTTAACACCAATGACCTCTTCCTTGGCTCCTACCAACAGCCCTACCACCACAGCTCTCTGACCTGCTGCTCATGCCATGCACAGTCATTGTCTGATTCACACTTAGCACCTGACTATGCCACCTCTCACTGTGAGCCTTAATGTGGGATGCTTTTAGTTTTGCTCTTCACTTTTTCAAAGCAGCATCAAGGGATGCACCCAAAACTCACCAGAAAGGATCTTCCATCACAATCTCCTTGTCTTTCCTTGCCTATTTTCCCTCCTGACCCCTCTTTGAACATCACACGTTATAAATCTTAAGTTCCTTCCATAGCATTTCCTTACTATGTGCCCAAGACAATGAGACGGGTGATTTGCAGCCTTCCATGTTTGTGCTTTCGTTGGATGATGCTGAGGATGTATGCTGCATGCAGAAGGCCATGGTATGAAGTCATGTGAGACATGAAGGCCAGCTGGAGTAGTACCGGAGACCCAGGATGGGCTGGAGGAACCAGCCATACTGTATATGAGAATAAGCTAGACTAGTCTAGACACTGAACTTTTTCTGGGTTTTGTCTGAGGAAAGAAAGCATCCTGGAAGCTGTCCATCATGCGTGCAGGGCAGATGATCAAGTAAACAAGATGCAGGAGCAAAACCAGAGTGATTTAAACTGACTCATGAGATATCTTACGTTTCAGAACTCTAAAAAAATCCTAATACATGTATGTGAATTATCAACTGCTTGAGTAACAGATGGCAAAACATAAATGCAAATAGGAAATATCACAAAATTTGAATGTCTTTCACTGTGGTTGCAGGGGTATTAGGACAAGCGATAGATACCCTGTGTTTGTATTAGTGATTTGGGTGTGATACAGATCAAATACTGATAAATTCAGGGTAATAAAAATCAGCAAAGTAGTAATAATGATAATGAAGTCCCAGGGAAAATTTTATGCTGCTCAACACACTGAACCTACTCAAAACAATTTTGTTTTGTTACATTCAAATGCAAAATCATACATCTAGCAATCAGGCATTGTAGCTACACCTGCAGAACAGAGGGCTGTGAAGTGTTAAGCAGTGCAAAGACTTTACTGGTTATAGAGAACTGACAACAAACATGAAGTCTTAATGGAAAGCTGTAGCAATAATATGATCTTCAGATGAAGGAAGCAGATTGGTGAGTGCAAAATTCAGGAGCATTTTAACCTCAGCATTTAGCATCACTAAGGTTGATTCTGCCTGCAGTTCCTGTGTCTGTATTTTTAAAAAGAAATGGGGGGAGGGTACAGAAAATAGAAATATCCAAAGGCTAGAAAAAAATATTCTATAGTGAGAAACCTAACATGATTAATCTGATTAGCTTATCAAAAGACTAAAGAGTAACTCGAAGTTAGTGACTCCATACCTTCTGAAGAAAAAAAAACCAGGACTCTAACAATGAAAGGCACAACAAAGTTCAGTCACTGCAAACCAAAGCAAACAAGCTCACATTTTTAACAGTGAAGCGACAGTATTTTGGAACAGACTCGTAGCTGCATGACTGGCTGCTCACCTATCCTCTACATGGTCTCTGGCTGCAGCCCTGTTTTAAGCTTCATGCCTTCACCTCTGGTAGGACAGAATTCTTCAGCCTTCAGATCAGCCCTGGGTTACCATTTCATATTTACTGTATTGTCATTCACTTAAATACATCAAATAAGTTCTCTTTTTGTGACTATGCAATTGGTGATCAGGATGAATGACCAGACAACTTAAAACCAAGTTGTTATTTAACAGCAGGATGAGCACTCAAAGCAAAACCAAAGTACTTGGCACACAATCTACATGCAATGGTTCTTATCTAAAGCCTGAACTTCCTATGGAAGTGACCTATTTTAGATATCTCAGTCACTGCTTTTACGAAGAGTAGTTTCCTAGGTTATTTCCTTCATAGTGATGAGTCCCTTTTTAAACTATATAGACTCTCAGACTGCTTGTTTCCAGCCTTTTCCTCATTTAGGCACTGTCCATTACCCATCCTCAATCCCGTACAACAGAGAGGCTTACATTATTCCCTACCTGTTCCTTTGCTTACTTTCAACCACTAAATGGAATCAATGGATTTTTAGACCAAACAGCTTCACAAAGTTCACTTTTTTTTTCCTTTTTGCACAATGTGACACATAAAAACAGGTGGCTTTTGAAAAATACTACTCTCTTTCAACACTGTATTCACATTTACAGACAATGGATTTCAAAGTCTGATGCACAAGCTTCTAGATGAAATGGTGAATTTTCCATTTCTGGAGGCAGGTGGATAACTCCAGCAAGTGACAGCTTCATCTTTGGTGCCAATATTCTCCTCGTACCCACTTTCATCATTTTTAGATCAGGTTCAATGTTTTCACTGTGATGAAGCTCTTATAAAGATTACTGCCTCCACTACGAGTGGGATACAAAGCAATAACGAAACCGCTGCAGTTTATCTCCCAGAGGTATAGAAGTAAAACACCAGCACTTACTTAAATAAACTGGGCTGTAAAGTGTGACAGTTCAGTAACAGCTTCATGGGCAGTTCAGCGATACCTACAGGAAGACAAATTCAGTCCTGGAGAGCAAAGGAGACCGGACAGGTGAGGCCATGACTCCTCATAAGTGTCATGAGTTAAACTGTCCCAGCTAGTTGGAAAGAACCCAGCGTCTTCTCAGTCTCCGGGACTAACATGTTCAGCCCCCCTGCCCCCGCTCCAATGTATGCTACTGGTATAGAATTCAAGCTCCAAGTTAATAATCTGATGAGCTGCAATGGAATGAATGCAAGGATTTAAATGTATAATCAGCCTTACTGAACTGACTGGGATGGCTGTATCCTTAATTTGCACCTTAAAAGTAATTTGATAGCTTTCAGCAGTGTGTATCAAGGTATGTCCACGCTTGCTGATGCAGAACTTCAGAATATGGTGACACTGCAGATACATGTAAACTAGCATTGGTACTGAAACCTCTCTAATATCAGGTGCACGGAGCTCACTGAAACCACAGAAAGACTGTGGCATTACAGAGAAGATCTGAACAGTGCCTGCAATAGGGTGTTGTGTCCATTTGCACTGTTAAACAAATAAGAGAAAGCAGCCTGCTTCTCACTTTCTTTTTCCTTGTTTAAGCGTATTTATGTTTGTTTATTTTTCTTGTAAAATAATACTTCCAACTTTTAATTTTCCTTTGCCTAGTCAGAGACTGACTCATGAATATTATGCAACAGATCTCTCTCTTCACCAAGTGAAGTTGCTCTTGGCAAGTGAGCCCTGGTTTGAACACCTCCCCAGCAACCTACCAGCACAATATTTCTTGTACCAGAGAGCTGCCCTTTTTCTGACAGAACCAAGGGGCTGGATGAACTGTTTGGGAGGCAATAAGACCAGCTGCCAACTAGCTGTCCTAAAACACCCCTGCAGACCCTCACTTCATCTGACGGCAAACACGTTCAATCCACAGCTCATTCCTTGCACAGTCCTCATCATCCCCCAGAAAAGGAGGTGGGCCTGGAAATCACTGGGTTTTCTGGACATACATGCATGGTTTACCTTAAAGGTGTACTAGTGGCTACACTCAGGGTATCACAGGGGCTCAGAGCATACAGGCCTTTTCTTCTGCCAGAACAAAATACACAGTGCACACCTAGAAATGTGTGCCATTAACTCTAATCTGAGAATAAGAGCTTCTAAAATCTCCAGTTGCTTAGACTGCTTAACTGGGAAAGCGTGTTAAAGGTGTAAAACTTTTCCAAGAAATTTCTCTGCTTACATTTTATTTACATGCACAAGATTCAGGTATTTAGAAAGCAGAAGTTCTTATTTGTGAGTGCCTAAATTTCAATCAAACCTTTTAAAGTACAGCAAGTTTTCCCCTCCTTCAAGGTTCTTTGGTTTTGAGGCGGCTTTTATGTTTTGAATCAGTCTGTCTCTCTTTAGTTAGACGAAGCTAGCTATTTTTCTCCCCCTTCATTACCATGAACCTGTTTGATGCCTCCTAAGATGGATGTGTATGTTAACTAACCTGCTCCTCTCTCCAAACCCACATTTCCAGTGATGAGATAGACGAGTGAAAGACAAACTGCCCAACACATGGGAATCAAACACTCCTGCCTCAAGCACAGCCATATACAGAAGCATGACGAACACCTTTGGGGACTGTAGCAATTTTGGCTGTCTAATTGTAATCCATTGGTACCATCAGAGTTTGCATTCAACAGTACGCTTGGCTGTGTGACCTCTGAGGCATTACTGTTCCCAGTCATTCTCCCCACACCTCTATTAGAAGAGAACTGTTTCAAGGGATACAGAAGTTGTATAAAAAAAAAAAGTAGAATTCTAAAGCCTCGTTCATTTCTGTGAGTGAGCCTAAGGCTTTGCAGAAACTTAAGGCAAACTAGCTGAAATCTGAAATTTCTATTTTGATCTTTGCTGCAGACACCTACACAAAATGGTTTACAAACTCTACCCAAAAGGCAATGACTCCCAGGTACTGCCTTTTTATTTGGGTTAAGATTCAGGAAACTGTAGAATAGTAGGTACACCAGAAACATGAGAGAGGATTTCTCCAAAGGAAGAGGAGGCTAAGAACACTTCCAAATACACTGTGAATGGCCAATATATCATTAAATTACTTTAGACACTAAAACTTAAAAAATTGATTACTTTATACTAATTAAAGTACCTCCATGTCCCCTCCAAACCCACAGTGATAAGCAGCAACAGTTATTTACATTGGCATTACTGCAGCCACATGGGATTATGTCTGCTGCAACTCAATAGTTAAAAGAAATTTTTACCTCACCTATGAACCAAGACAAAAGCTAGAACATCACCTTTCAATGTAACACATTTAATATTATTTGCCACTTAAGAGCCCACCTGAGTTTGAAACTCAGGTTCTGTTACCACAGCTTTCAACATCCAGGTTTTTTTTTTTAAAGAAAGATTCATTGCATATTGCAATAATGCACAATCAGCAGCATTTATTTTCATTTTGCTTTAATTAAACACAAATGCATCTCAGAGTCTGATGATTCAGCTTTGTCTTTACTAATTTAACAGTGAGGTAAGTAAGGCTTCATGGCTAAGATGACAATAGGTCCTGGAAGTTGTGGCTTCCCATTTCAGTTCTCAGCATCCATGGTCTGAAGCTACCGCAAGGGCTGTCAAGAACTTGGCATGCTCTACGTTAGCGTGAAGTTGAAACCTTGTCACCTACACCGTTCTGTGATTTGTGTCCCCAGCAGTCAGCTATAAAGTCATGGGGTAGCCAGGGAAGCAGTAGCGGACCCAGTGGCAGGCACGCAGAAGGCAGGACTCGAGGCCCGACAGGCAGACACCACGTTACTTCTCTCCCCTCCGGAGCTCCGCAGCGGCGCTCCCAGCCGGGAGAGGCTCCCGGCCGCGGGGCTACAGCTTCCGCTGCTTGTGCCGGGGGTTGGTCTTGCAGCAGACGTACAGCCGGCCGCGCCGCCGGACGATGAAGCAGTCCTTACAGCGCCTCTTCAGCGAGGCTTTCGTCTTCAGCCCCGCGAGGAGCGGCGGCAGCAGCCCGGGCGGCGGCGGGACAGCCAGCAGGACGCGGGGGGCGGCCGCCCCGCACCACAGCGGCGGGACCCGGCTAACCGGCGCGGGCAGCGCCGCCGCCCTCCACCACGAGGCCAGGGAAGAGAAAGGCGAGCGGCCCAGCGGGCGGAGCGGCCCGGCGGCGGCCCTGGCTAGGAGGGACAGCATGCTCCGCGCCCTGTGGGGACAGCGCACCGGTGAGGACACCCGCCCCGCTCCCGCCTCCTCCCCACCAACGCCCCCCAGCCCCTGACAGAAGGCGCCGGGCACTGACGGACACCGGCACCACCGCCGCCGCTTCCCTCCTCAGGCCGTAGCCGCCGCTCACCCCAACAGAGACAACGCGCATGCGCGCACGCCGCGGCCCGGCGGAAGCGCTCGAGGGCCAGGGAGGGGCGGAGCAAGGGCTGCGCCTGCGCCCGTCCGCAAGAGCGCCGGGTCACGTGGCTGGTTCAAAATGGCGGCGCCCGGCGCGACCTTCCGCCGCCTGCTGCCTCTGAGCCGCTCGCTGCCGTCCCGCCCGATGCCCGCTGCCGTTCGGCCCTACGGTGTGCGGGCCTCCGGTACCGGCGAGCTGGTGACGCACACGGGGCAGGTGAGTGCGCGGCCCAGGGGTCGGTGCTGCCCCTCCGCTGCCCGGGTAGGGCAGGCGCGTCCGGGCCGCGTCTCCCGCCGTTGCCGGTGCCTGCGGGAAGATGCTCCCGGGGCTGCGAGCGGCCCGCGGGTGTGCCGCTTCCTTTGGTACGCGCTGTGGAAATTAACGCGCTTGGGTGATACCTAGGCGAAAGGTACGCGCGGTTTCAAAAAAAGGCTGTTAATTAGGAATAGGGTCATTAGCGATTGCCAAGCGTTGTGGCCTGAATCTAGCGTTTGACACAGCTGAAGAGTTGACAGGTAGGAGGCACCCTCGTGTCCGTGCCTGTGACTCCCTCTTACCCGTTCTTTGATGTAAAAACTGAGCGTGAGGTCTGGGGAGGCTTGTGTAGTGACTGGTGGGGATGTGAGAGGGGCACGGCTGGTGGAGCTGAAGTAGGAAGGTTCTCACTGCGGTTACTTGAGTCGAACATAAATAAAAATGAAACTTGAATTTCCTAGTTTGGTTCACCTTCCAGATGGCAGTGTGGGATCAAGGAACAGCATTGTCAGTAATAAATCTTATGTTCGCCTCTCTGGTCAGAGCTAAAGCTCCTGTTTACTAGCTTTAACACCCCCCCACCCCTTTTCTACTTTCCAACCTAAAAATTATTTTTCTATGTGAGAGAAACGGAAACTATTTTTTCTGTGCAGTACATACTTGTAAGATGATGGCAATACTTGAAGCTGAGGAAACGATTTAAACTATTTAGTCTTGACAGTGCTGTAAGCCTTTGTGTTCTTTGTTTATGGTCATTGCTTTTTAAATAAGATCAAGTTTATTTTATGTTTTAGGTATATGATGAAAAGGATTATAGAAGAGTTAGATTTGTGGGACGACAGAAGGAGGTAACTCATTCGACTTTTGCTCATGGGAGAGGGAGTGGTTTGTGGGGTTTTTTTATACCTGCTATTGATGTCCTCAACTTGCTTGTCATTAAAAAAAAACAACCAGCAACCAACCAAACCCAAAAACCACAGCCAAAACCAACTAACAAAAAACAACCCTACCAAAGCAAAACTGGTTTGGATTTTGGGAGTTGGTGTTTTTTTCACTACGGTGAAAATTCTTCTTTTAAGACAGTTTATAGTAGCTTCTGTGTACTTCCATACTTTTGGCAAATTTGGAAAATTCAAGACTTGCCCTATATCTGTTAAGTGCTGACATTTAGGCTGTGGAAGTTGTAGGCATTTGAGCATTTTAAACTTGGACCACTTTTTTGTGTTAAGCGTGTGTTTTAAGAAAATTTTAAGCATGTTTTTAGTGCCATTTGTGTTCAGAAAAATCACATAATTAAATGCTCTGCTGAATTTTGCATCTACATATCTGTTTAAATGTGTGTTTTGAAGCTTAATTTGCTTCTGCATAGTTAAAATCTTGATCTTTACCCAAACTGCGTTTTTAATGAGGCCACTTCATTTCCAGAGCCTGGGAAGCATTTGCTGAAACAATGATGTAACAAGCAAAACTAAATGAAATAACAAAGCCTCAAAGGCAAAGTCTAGTAACACCGGCATCAGCCAGGTGTACTACTGTGAAGTTTTCTTGTGGGCCTGTTGCTGCTGCTTATCAATAGAGTAGGTACGTGAAATTGTAAGTCCTTTAGCACCGAGTTCTCTCTAGTGATCGAGCAGCACAGCTCCATGAGGGATCTGCTGGCCTTTGGGAGAGAAACAGAGATTGTGTCAGCTAAATTGTATTCCTCAATGCCTGAGCATCTGATTGGTGCCTTAGTGTTAATGCTGTAATTGTTTATGTATAGTAGAGGCATTAAATATGAAGTGTGGTAGATTTTAAATGTAGTTGAATATAATTATTCCCTTCCTAAATTGACCTGAGCTAATTATGCCAATTTCTGAGTTTTCATATTGAGTGTACCTTATTGTATCACACTGTGTGGCAAAAATGGAGATTCTACGTGGGAAATAGTTAAATGAAAATGTCACTTAAAACGCTGAAGTAGTTTACTTCTGGGAGGATAGTGGCAAAGTGGGTCTCGCCCAAATGCAATGGCTGTTTCTGTGCTACTTCTGTAGCTTTGTAGGAAACGCTCCTTAAGCCTAATTCTCTGTAGGGCACTGGTCCCTCTGATGTGCCTTTGCCAGCAGCTGATTTCAGACTCTCTGTGGTGAGGAACACCTAGGGTTTCCAGTTCAGCTTAGTTCCTCCTTCTCCAGCAAAAAACAAGCTTTAAGTCTGCTGAGCAACGTTTAATGCTAGGTTTTAATTGTGAAACTAGAACAAAATGTACATGTTAAGTACTAAAACGATCCTCATCTGTGCTTATTAAGGGGATCTCTCTCTAGGGGCTTCACCGTTATTCCCCAGTGTGTTTCAGCTGCTAGTATTAGGGTTTGACAGCTGTGTCTGTAGTCTGAATGTTGTCTTGTTTCTGAAGCTAAAGCTAGCCTGTGAAGTTGGTAACTGTACTTCCTCGGTAGCTTCTTCTCTTTGCCTTCAGTACGCTCTGGGTGGTCGAGTCTGGCTTGTGATCGTCCCAGTCTGGCTGCGGCAGCTTTCTTGTCTGGGGACCCAGCCTCTGGATGCAGGTGCCCTCAGTGAGGGCATCTGGGTGCTGCACATGGCCTCTCCGAGCGGTGGGCAGGCCTGGGAACATGGCTTGGAGTATGTGGCTATTGTCCCCTTGGTTCTGCCAGCCTAATTGTTAATGAAATACATGTGTTTTAGCTAAAATAATTGTTTTCTGTGCTGGATTTTCTTGATTTGGCTGCTACAGTCAAAAATAACAAAAAAAGCTTTTACAAATACATCAACAGCAAAAGGAGGGTCAAGGAGAGTCTCCACCACTTGCTGAATGAGGAGGGTAGTGTAGTGTCAGGGGATGAGGAAAAGGCAGAGGTGCTCAATGCCTTCTTTGCCTCGGTCTTTAATGTCAAGACCGGTTGTCCTCAGGAGACTCGGCCCCCAGAGCCTGAAGTTAGGGACGGGGGGCTGTGTGAACCTCCCATGATCCAGGAGGAGACGGTTAGTGACCTGCTGTGCCAGTTGGACACCCACAAGGCTATGGGCCCGGATGGGATTCACCCCAGAATAATGAAGGAACAGGCAAATGAACTTGCCAAACCACTCTCTATTATCTACCGGCAGTCCTGGTTAACTGGAGAAGTCCAACTGACTGGAAATTAGCAAACATAACACCCATCTACAAGAAGGGTCAGAAGGACGATCCAGGGAACTATAGGCCTGTCAGCCTGACCTCGGTGCCAGGCAAGGTGATGGAACAGATCATCCTGAGTGCCATTACACGGCACATGCAGGACAAGGGGGGCATCGGGGCCAGCCAACATGGATTCATGAAAGGCAGGTCCTGCTTGACCAACCTGATCTCCTTCTATGACAAAGTGACCCTCTTAGTAGATGAGGGCAGGGCTGTGGATGTAGTCTATCTAGACTTCAGTAAGGCATTCGACACTGTCTCCCACAGCATCCTCCTAGACAAACTGGCTGCCCGGGGCTTGGATGGGTGGACTCTTCGATGGGTTAAAAACTGGCTGGATGGCCGAGCCCAGAGAGTGGTGGTGAATGGGGCAAAGTCCAGCTGGCGGCCGGTCACTAGCGGTGTTCCCCAGGGCTCAGTTCTGGGGCCGGTGCTGTTCAATATCTTTATAGATGATCTAGACGTAGGGATTGAGTGCACCCTCAGCAAATTTGCAGATGACACCAAGCTGGGTGGGAGTGTTGATCTGCTGGAGGGTAGGAAGGCCCTACAGACGGATCTGGACAGGTTAGATAGATGGGCTGAGACCAACGGCATGAGGTTGAACAAGAACAAGTGCCGGGTCTTACACTTCGGTCACAACAACCCCATGCAGCTCTACAGGTTGGGGGAAGAGTGGTTAGAAAGCGGCCCGGTGGAAAGAGACCTGGGGGTGTTGATCGACAGCCGGCTAAACATGAGCCAGCAGTGTGCCCAGGTGGCCAAGAAGGCCAATGGCATCCTGGCCTCTATTAAGAATAGTGTAGCCAGCCAGTCTAGGGAAGTGATTGTCCCCCTGTACTCGGCACTGGTGAGGCCACACCTTGAATACTGTGTCCAATTCTGGGCCCCGCACTTCAAGAAAGATGTTGAGGTGTTGGAGCGAGTCCAGAGGAGGGCGACCAAGCTGGTGAAGGGTCTGGAGGGTCTGACCTACGAGGAATGGCTGAGGGAGCTGGGGTTGTTTAGCCTGGAGAAGAGGAGGCTCAGGGGTGACCTTATTGCAGTCTACAGCTACCTGAAGGGAGGTTGTAGTGAAGTGGGAGTCGGCCTCTTCTCCCGAGCAACTAGCGATAGGACAAGAGGACGCAGCCTCAGGCTTCGCCAGGGGAGGTTCAGGTTGGACATCAGGAAGAATTTCTTTTCAGAAAGGGTTATTAGACATTGGAATGGGCTGCCCAGGGAGGTGGTGGAGTCACCATCTCTGGATGTGTTTAAGAAAAGACTGGACATGGCACTTAGTGCCATGGTCTAGTTGACGTGGTGGTGTCAGGGCAGCGGTTGGACTCGATGATCCCTGAAGTCTCTTCCAACCTGGCTGATTCTGTATTCTGGATGTGCAGAACTGGGGCATTAGTGCTCTCTGGCAAGGGCCTAAAGCAAGTAGCTGTGAGAAAACTGAGCATGGCAACTATTAAACTGCACCTGCTGCAGTCCAGCTAGGGTCATCCTGCCCTTGTACAACCCCTGAGGTACTGCAGGACCTAATTCAGCCTGCTTCGACTCTACCCTTTCTGTTGGGCAGTTGCAGCAGCTGAAGCTGTGAGGAGAACTGACCTCGGAGCTGCTCCAGTTTAAATATAACCTCCTGCCTTCCCTCTGGATCTTTGGACCTGGGTCCGTTCCAAGTTTGGTTTTATCTCTCGGCCTCCCAGACCATGTACTGGCACAGGCGAGTAGGTGGAGAGAAGCAGCAATGGGATTGTCAAACTGGCACTACAGACAGAAAAAAAAATTGCTCATTGAATTATGCATTGGGCAAGGAGCTTTTGGATGTGCCGAGGGAAACAGCCCCTTCCCACTAACTACCTCTGTGGGAATTGAAGGGACATGATGCAAGTGAAACCACTTATTTTTCTCCTCACAGTTTTTCTCAGTCTTTTTTTTTCTGGCATGTTTACCCTGCGAATTCCTAGACTCTTGTTTAGTAGGCTGAAGCACAGACAAGTCATAGCTGTGCAGTGAATGAGAGCTTGTTGCTTCCCCCCTTTCCTCACAAATAACCTTTGTGGTTAAGAAATGTTGGGAAGAGTGGAGTTCTGCTTCTGATCGTGAAGCTGAGATGCATCGTGGTGCTATCTCCCTCCTTCTTTAGCATGAAATGAAGGATGCACAATTTTGAGCGTTATTAAAAGCAGCAGTAAAAATCCTTGCAGGTTGGCAAAGATTACATACGACTTGCAGACACAGGCCCCAGGCAGTGAGGTTCTTGATGTTGCTAGTTTGCTTCAATACCAAAAGTTAATTTTTCATTAACTTTATTTAGCTATCATCTTCTTTAGGTAAAGAAAATCCATTTGTTGGCAAAATTGACTTTTCCACTGCTGTACCAAAAATGCAAATTTTGGGGAGACTTAATTGACGGCTTGGTGAAAGATCCTAAGTTGTTGTGTACTAGAACTATATAAAAATACTATTGTAGTTCTTAGGGATTAATTTAGTGGACACTTAGCTATCTCTTTCCTAAGAATCTCATCTTCATTCAAATACCAGGATGTTTATGAACCTTACACACAGAGCAGTAGATAGTGCCTTTGTTGGGTGTGCATATTATTTTATATTCCTATGTGTATAACACTGCCTTTGAAAAAGCTGGCCCCTCCTGGAGCATGTTGACCTGAGGGGTGGAGGTGGTTGTCTGCCCAGTGCTGGTGCAGACCGGGTGGGAAGAGGCTGGTGTGGATGAGGGAGGGAAGCGGTATGGCTGGGTGCTGTAGGTCCTCTTGAGGTGCAGGTTGCTGTGTTGCAGGCCTGTCCAGAGGTGGGTATGTTTGTCAGGCCACGTAGATGTGCTCTAGGAAAAAGCCCTACTTGTCAGTGATGTGCATATTCGGCAAGTGTGTATAAGATGGATTTACTAAGTGGCATAATGACATTTAGAGTTTTTTCTTTTCTTTCTAATGCTGAACAATTTGCCTTTCTGACTGTTGTTAGGCAACCCATTCATGTTTTCCTGAGATTCCTGTGCAGTAATGGAATAAGGTGCATGGTGAGAGGCTCTAAATTAACAGCAGTTGTTTTATCTCACTGCTGACCTTACTTGTCCCACCATTATTTTTGAGTTTATCAGCAGTGAGTCTTTTGCAATTTAATCATGTAGTCGCTAAAGCACAATACAGAGGCAGTGTCAGTTAAATATCTTCTGTTCTTGGCTTCTTGTTCCTTCTCACCTCTCTGCTGAATCTGCTTAGGTCACATTGTAAACCTGAGCACTGATGTGGCCTGTGTATCAGTGGAAGGGGATTACTTTTACAGAGTTTAACATGCGTAGTTCACTGATCTGGCTTATAGCACAGCCTAAGAGTTGGCAGAGGAGGTGGGAGGAAACCTATGCAGGAACTTCTCAAGATGGCTGTAGTGGAACTGCTTGGGGAGGCAGTAAATAGCAATTGCTTTTATTTTTTTTGCTGTCTGAGTGGTGAAGGTATCTGAAAGCTTCCTTTTTCTCTTACAGGTGAACAAGAACTTTGCAATTGATTTGATAGCAGAGCAGCCTGTGAGTGAAGTTGAAAGCAGAGTGATATCATGCGATGGTGGTGGTGGAGCTTTGGGACATCCTAAAGTATACATAAATTTGGTAATACCTTTGTTGTGCATATAGCATATTTTGCCTGTAAATTCTTGTTGTAAGATTATCTACTTTTTGACATGTTAGTTTAACAAAGTAAAAGGAGTAACCACCTGAGGTGATCATTTTATTTGGTGCCTAATATAAAATTAAGATTTCTAATCAGAAGAGTTAGAGAGTTTCCATTTGAAGTTACAGAAATTTCTTTTTGAAATTTTGATTTGTTTGATAGGACAATAATTTTTTTGAAACTGAAGTAATATGAACAAGCAGTGCCTTGGGAGCAAAAAAGAACATGCTTGTTGTGTTTCAAGAGACTTACTCTAGTTATTTAAATGCCACCATGTAGACTGAGGATATATTTGCAGTATTCTCAGGAATATGCAATTTATTTTGCATCCTACAAGTTCAAGGAAAAAAAAAAAAAAGAGGAAAAAAAAACCCCAACGAAACAAACTCCTCTTTCAGCCTTTGGGAATCTTGGTAGTTCTGAAGATTGAATGTTTTAATCATGGTCAGAGAATCAATGAAGAATAAATGTCTTCTTATCCTCCTGTTGACAGTAGTGATAGTTTCCAGTGTATTCTTATTCTAGAGAGTAAAAATATTGAGGCTACTGTCATATGACCTTGGTAGAATCAACGATAACCTGTTGCTTAGGTACCATTCTCAGGCAGACCCTGACTGCAGTTGTCTTAAAATCTTTGCTTGCTCACCTAAATTTTGACATTTGCTTAATACCCAAGAGAATGGTGAGGGAGAGCTGGTGTTCTTTAGTGTCAGTGTTGTGACTTCTAACTGGAATCACAAGCATTTCTAATTTGAACAAAGTAAGCACTTTATAATGATTCATTTTACATTATTCAAGTCAAATGCTCGGAGGTTCTAATTCATAACACTTAGGAAGGTTGTGTTCTTCAACTTAAGGTAACTTCTGTAGCACACTGCTGATCAGTTGCGTTTATGTTGATTTGTTTGACCTGCACCACAGTCTTCTTGAAGAATGCTTTAGTTTTTGTAAATTTTGACATCTTTTTGTGTTAACAACCAAATTACAGGACGTATGTGGTCTAGTTCTTGACAGCTAATGTTTGCGAGCAGAGAGAATGGTATTAGACCAGCTTGTTTCCCCTAGCCCTAACAATTGAAACCCAGGCTTTTGGGGGTGGAGGGTAGTCTGGATTTTTCACTTCTAATCATGTATTAAGGAAGGGGAACCATGAGATTACTTTGTTTCATGACTGCAAATAGTTATACTGCTAAATAACAGAAGATCCCTGAGTGTTTATCTAACTGTCTTGTCTTTTGGCGTGTTAAGAAGGACTAAAACAACAGTTCACAATCAGTCACGCTTCTAAATTTTAGGAAATATATGTGTCTTTTGGAAAGAAGAATAAAATTTTATACAGTAGTAACTGTTACTTTTCTCCAAAACACTTTCTTTTAGAATTTCTCTTGGAATCCTACTGAAATTTTCTCCTTCCTGCAACTAACCCTGTCACCTTACATTACTGGCCAACATTCTTGTCTAGATATAACTTGGAAATGCCAAATCCTATTCTGTATTAAAATAATTATGACATTATCTTACTTCCAGTGTTTCAAATAAGATTAAACTCTGTACTTCAGCTATATTGATCCACTTTATGATGGCACATGTAAATAAGAGAAAATTTGTAGTTTCTAAAAGTTTTATAAAGTGAAACTAGCAGCTGTTGTATTTTTGCAGGACAAAGATACAAAAACCGGAACATGTGGCTACTGTGGCCTTCAGTTTAAACAGAAACGTCACTGAAGGATCATCCCTACGTGCTTGCAGATTTCTGTTCAGATGTTAATGCTTAACTATAAATAAACAATATAATTAGAACACCAAGATTAGTGTCTGTGTTTATCTTAACTATGGAAAGTCCAGTCTGTACCTTTTTAAAACCCAGCTTGTCAGGTATTTGAGAGCTGAATGTAATTACAGTATCTGCTTTGTACTTAATTTGGGTTTTAAGGAACAAATGTCCTGCCTTGTTTGGCAGACTTCTCGCAGGCTTGGAAGTGGCCCTTGGCTGCAGCATAGGTTTGGTTTGTACTGGGTAGATTTGTATTCTTTTCAACACTGAATTGGATGTAAATGTTTACTGAGGGATTAATTATCCGAGGTGTTTGTCTTTTGGCATTGACCCTCTTAATTTATTCATGGCCTGGCATCTATAGCTAGATTCACAAACGGAAGCACAAAGATATGACAATATTCAGCATTACAACACTTACTCCTGGAAGCAAGATTGTCATCCCTGAATTAAGTAACTACAGTTGCTACTTGTTTTAAAGAAACAGCCGGTGCCTTAGAGTGGTAATTAGTGTGAGCTGGCGAACTACCTAAGCTGGCAGACATGAAAGGTGAGGACATAAGCATTTGTCCTCCAGTTGGGAGGATTAGAGTGTAAATATCTGATTCTGCTTGGGATTCACACCCTTTAAACCTCTTCAGGAACTGACTCTTGTCAGACTCAAAGTAGGGATTGCTCCATTACAGATAGCAGCTTCTACTCCTTTAATACAGATAATCTGACAATGAGAGCATCCACCTACGTGTAACACTGCCTAGGCCGTGTGAGACTGATTGTAGGACATCATCTACCTTTTTGCTTAATTTCACTTATGTAGCATTCTGTCATATAATCATGACACTGAAACAGGGCGTGTGTCTGGAGAAGGAGGGTCTGAGTAGTTGTGTGTTTAGAGGCTATCACTGCAATTACTCACATAGCTCCTTTTTTTCATTCATTCCACCTGTAAGAGTTTAACCTCCCTTTCTGTCTCTTCCCCTCCTTCCTCCTTCCCTATGTTTTTCTCTTTTCCATTGCTGCTGGGTTTAGTGATCATCTGACTGGCCTCCAATTCATTCTTTGTAATGACCTAGATTTAGGAAGCAATACTAGAGTTATGCATTGTAAATTCAGTGTAGGTTACTGAGCACTGACTTTTCTATAAGCCCAGCGTCTGACTGAGGCTAGATGGCTGTTACTATTGTAGTTTTGTAGTGTTAGTGCAATGGCCAAGTTCAAGAAGACTAATGTGTGTGGTGTTTTACGCAGCACCTGAGTGTGTACAAAGATGGCAAAGGATCCTTTCATAAAACCCAATAACTTGCATTCAGGCTATCTCACCTTATATAAAGGATCTGTCAACTGAGCATAAATGTGACATAATAAATAGTCTTCTGGTAAGTCCATCTCATGGTCTAAATATAAAGTAATTACTTGAACTTGCAGTGTCTGTCTTTAAGTGTAAATCTGGTTGCTCTGTAGTCTGGATCTCTGCCAGTTTGTAGAGTGTCTTGGCTGGCACAGTTCTCTTACAGTGCAATCATCTCTGCAAAGAGACCTGAAACAAGTCATCATATGTGGTCCTCTTCCTTGGGCCTTTGATTTTCTTATGAATAATACATCTGCTTGGATCACTGCTTCTCATAATAAATTAACAATGTTTAAATTGGCATGGCATCTGCTGAGGACCCAGACAAATCCTATCCCAATGGTCTCAACTATGGAATGCTGTTCTTGGATATTCTCCCTAAAGTACTTGTGATATGTGAAGCTGTTGACATCAGTGAAATAAAGAAGGTCTCTACTTCGTTCTGCTGATCTTCATAGGAAAACTTCAGACTTTGCACTTTATCATTTTCTGTATGCTAAGTTTATATATCTCATTGGGAATGGCTGTTTATGTGAAACCTTGCACTTTGAACTTGTGGAAAGGCCAACCTTGATCCACAGGAAAAAGAAGTGAAGGAGAGCAGAAACTCATTGTGGTGGTCACAAGCAGATACATGTGAAATAAATAGATCTGTGAGGATAGACTTAAACACATCAGTATCAAAGCAAGCATAGGCTAAAACACATGAGTATCAAATCAGCATTACAGTTCTCAGGCAACACATTCAGACTAGAAAGAAATAAGGAATAAAGCTTTCAGACTTAAATGCTATCAGTCACTGCTATATTTTTCATAGATAATTCATCCCAGGCTGGAACTGTAGTCTCCTGTTCTCGGTGCCAGAGTACAAACCATAGTTTAGACTCAGTCACTATGGAAATATGAAGTATTCTGCATCTGCACGTAGCTGATCTTAACAACTGTATCTTGCCTTTACCTACTAAAACAAGATAGTCTCTTTTCTCTTTACTGCCACATACATTAGCTTTCCTTGGTGAAAGTCACTACGTACTTAAACTTCCAAAACAAATAAGGACCATCCATCCTTTTCACAATATTACCCGCTAGCTGTCTGACCTCTAATTAAAGAGTAACTAAAATGAATTTACAAGGCACGGCCTGTTTGTTCACAAGAGCACAAAGCACTACTGTAACTATGGCATAATATGCACGTGCACCTGTTTTAAACCTTCTTTCAGTCATATGGCATCTGATTGTGGTCTGGAAGTTGCTCTTCTAACAGGATTCTCCAAATCAGCAAATAGAATCCCTATACTTCTTACTCTCTGACCTGCCAGCAATATTTGCACTTTTTATTTAATGCTGTTGCAAGTATCAGATAAAATGCAGCATACTGTAATAGCAATAGAAATGTCTGGTTCTGTAATATCCACATTGTCAGCATTCTTTGGTGTGTTCCCTGCTATTAGTCTACATTGTTTTGAGAGGCAATTAAATCTTTCTGTGGTGGTCTCCGAGTATGTAGTCTAAATTTAAAGCCAGGGATTATTGAGGAGCATGTCTGGCAATTCAGTCTTGCCAATGGAATAGATTAATCAGAGAAAAATGACCCTGCATTCACCTTGTCATAAAGTTCATGGTGCGAATTATGCATCTCCCTCTCCAGAGGTCCATCAGGACTGGTAAAACTAGGGAAGAATAGCAGTTTCAGTTTTCATAATCAGAAGCAATATAGTAGAGCAAAAAAAGTAGAATTAAAAACATGATGTGTATCGTTGCTCTAAATGTCACTGATGTGGATGATCATCCTTTCATGTGCTTTTATTTTTGCCAAGCATTGCCCAGTGTTAGTAGCCTGTGCAACAAGGTATGCATTGAAAACCTCACATGCCCAGGTTTCGCTCCAGGCTTTCCAGAACCCAAATAATTTTCTACTGACTGATTGCAGTGAGGGGTTTCAAGTGGAACATGATGATTATCCGTTTTTCCATGAACAAAGCAGCTCATGATGCTCAGATGTCTTTGAGATACGGTGAATTTAACTGACAGTTGCCAGAACTCACTTTTGTGCACCTCGAAGTTATTCGGTCATTATTGATTATTCCAGATTTGCATTGCCATCCAATCATTTGATGTGCATTTCACCATCCAAAATCCTCAGCATTCAGGTGTCAAAAATTGAGCTGACAAATCAAAAATTGGCATATGGAAGAACAGATTATGAAAGTGCAACAAAGGAACCAGGAGTGTAGTCTGTGCAATATGGAAATGATGTGATGGAGCACTGGGAATATTGCCTTAAAGTGCAATATTTTTAAAGGGGCTATTTTCCTTAGTGTGATACAAATGCTGTGAGAATATGCATAACTGCACTTATCCATGCATCTTCTGCTGATACAACATGATGCTTTAGGAAGTCCTCCCCATCACCCTGCTGTGCACACATTTTTATTGACGTACTGGCAACTGTACACAAGGACAAATGCTATCAACAGCACTTTCTAGTGGAGGTGTCATCTTAGTGAGCACTAGAATTCAAGCAAAAAGTTCTTATCCCAAAGCAGCGTAAGCAGTGTGAATCCAGTCGTGAAATGAAAATACACTTAAACATTATGAAATTTGTAAAACTAGCTGCAGCTTTGTAGGTATTTTGCCACCTTTTTATAATGTTTGGATTTGGATGTATTTTCTCCTTTACATTTTTTAACTTTCTTTCTGTTTTCATTCTTGTCCTCTTCCATGTTTCTGTTGCTCCCCTCACCCCCAGTCCCTTTGTTAAGGCCTAGGTCTTTGACAAAGCAATGGTTATCTTATAACGAAGTTGTCTCTGAAACAGCCTCTAATGCTTATCTCCTGCTTCAATAAAAGAGTGCCTAACTCAAAAGCCTGTTCTTGTCACTTGGTCTAAGGCGTAAATTAAAGTGATCTAAGTAGGCAGGCATTTGGCTAGGTTTTCTTTTAATGTTGTGTGGATCAAGAAGTCTAGACTGCTTTCACTACTGTCATTAATGATTAAAATGAGATCTCATTATTTTTGACTAATTACAAACAGGAGAAAGATCTAAGAGAAAATTTAAGACTATAGTATCGCAACCTGGTAAAATATTGCATAAACTCTAGTCTTCACTTATAATTTGTCTTAACAGCAAGTCATTTCTGGTTGTGTTAACGTTGTCTAAATATTGAAATCATTGACTTTTGTTGGCATGAATAACTTTATAAGATTTAAATTTGTTTTCTCTATGGGAGATATAAAGAAGAGCGGGAAATCACAGAATACAGAATCACAGAATCAATCAGATTGGAAGAGACCTCTGGGATCATCGAGTCCAACCATTGCCCTGACACCACCATGTCAACTAGACCATGGCACTAAGTGCCATGTCCAGTCTTTTCTTAAACACATCCAGAGATGGTGACTCCACCACCTCCCTGGGCAGCCCATTCCAATGTCTAATAACCCTTTCTGAAAAGAAATTCTTCCTGATGTCCAACCTGAACCTCCCCTGGCGAAGCTTGAGGCTATGTCCTCTTGTCCTATCACTAGTTGCTCGGGAGAAGAGGCTGACTTCCACTCCACTACAGCCTCCTGAAGGGAGGTTGTAGACTGCAATAAGGTCACCCCTGAGCCTCCTCTTCTCCAGGCTAAACAACCCCAGCTCCCTCAGCCATTCCTCGTAGGTCAGACCCTCCAGACCCTTCACCAGCTTGGTCGCCCTCCTCTGGACTCGCTCCAACACCTCAACATCTTTCTTGAAGTGCGGGGCCCAGAATTGGACACAGTATTCAAGGTGCAGCCTCACCAGTGCCGAGTACAGGGGGACGATCACTTCCCTAGACCGGCTGGCTACTCTATTCCTAGTAGAGGCCAGGATGCCATTGGCCTTCTTGGCCACCTGGGCACACTGCTGGCTCATGTTTAGCCGGCTGTTGATCAGCACCCCCAGGTCTCTTTCCGCCGGGCCGCTTTCTAACCGCTCTTCCCCAAGCCTGTAGAGCTGCATGGGGTTGTTGTGACCGAAGTGTAAGACCCGGCACTTGTTCTTGTTCAACCTCATGCCGTTGGTCTCAGCCCATCTGTCTAACCTGTCCAGGTCCCTCTGGAAATCAGCATAGAAGCCTGCTGTAGTGTATTTACTTGGGACAGAATGACTTTTAATTTTTTTTTTTTTCCAAAAGATGTAGTTAGGAACACACCAAAAAAAAATAGTTTTTTCTGGCCATATACATTCATCTGCTAAACTTTGATTTGTTATAAGAAAGAGTAAGTTTCGAGAAAACTTGGAGTAAAGTACTTCTTTGTTTCCAGGAAGGAAATGTTGATGAAGGGAAAGAGAAAATAGCACAAGATGCATCTTCTCCCACTTCTCTAAATACTCTGCAATTGATAGCAGACCTATGATTTAGTACCTAATTAGACTTAGGGAAGTATCTTAATCTTTGGACTGCAAAGTGCTCTTTGGAAGCTTTTCTCCTTTACAAAATGTAAAACCTGATTCTGGGGCATCAGCTGCTGAAAGGAGATCTGAAATGTCTTTTAATACTAAAAAACAGATTTCTAAAGAAAATGGTGTAACAGCGACTGTAATAGAAAACCTCAAATGGTTATATGAAACAAGATTATTAGCCCTAAGCATCTGTTCATTATCTGTAGGGAAAAAGGTAATGTTGTATTGGAGAATTCTAATGTGAATGATGTGTACAGCAGATGTCACGTTAACAGTCCTAAATCTTAACCGAATCTATCAAATTATGTCCTGAACTCTGACTTGAAACAGTAAGGACAGGGACTTTCTTTTAGTGCCTTTTGATAAACAACTTTGAGGCTGTTGTTTTGTTGATTTGGTTTTTTTTTTTGAGTGCTTCACGTGGGTAGTGAGACTGTCCAGAAAAATAACTTATTTTGCAGCATTTGAGTAAATATAAAAAACATATCAGGTAGATGCTAAGGACAGACATCTTGGTTGATGTAAAGGTGCTTTCAATTTAAAGGTTTAAAATAATAGAATGCCATTATCCCTGTTGTGTACTGAAGGCACGTTGGAAGTACTGCAGTGTGACTGAAGAGTGCGATCTGCCTGACCTAATTGTAACTTGGAGTGCCTGGGTCTGAGGGAGGCTGGACACTGAAAATTTGTGACTAAAGGATTGTCAGAAGGAAAAAAGGTTTTCTTCCATAAACATATTCCATATGCCAATGATTCTACTGTTGTCCCCAATAGCCCAGTTCCCTCTGTGAGGGGAGAGGGCGTGGACACATTTGAAATGAAGCATTGCAAGGGCTGAGATTGGCAGAGGTATTGTAGGAGTTGCCCTGTTGATTGCTCCAGAGCTTCTCCTGCAGAACTGTGAATCCCGCAGAGCTGTGGCCTCCTGCAGAGCGCTCTCAGAAGCAGCACACCTAGAGTGAGGGCTGGACTGGCTCCAAATTCTGCTTGTGCCAACTCTGAAAAACAAGGTGAGGGATGTGCAGAGGGGGGATACGGGGCTAATGTTTGAATGTACTGTCTACTAGTCACTCATAACCATGAGGATCAGGAACAAGGCTATTTCCTTGTAGACACTTTGGAGAAGATTCTTACCTAATATTGTTGATTTATTAATTGATTTATAAACTCTCTTGAGTTTATGTTAATTCTTGTTCGTTCTGCACAGGTATATTTCTGGAGGTTTAAAATAACTTGGACTCTGTGCCTATGAATTGGATGTGGTGAAATGTGGTATCTTCAGATCTGGCAAATGAGTTTCACAGAATCACAGAATCACAGAATGTTAGGGATTGGAAGGGACCTCAAAAGATCATCTACTCCAATCCCCCTGCCGGAGCAGGATTACCTAGATCATATCACACAGGAAAGCGTCCAGGCGGGTTTTGAATGTGTCCAGAGAAAGAGACTCCACAACTTCTCTGGGCAGCCTGTTCCAGTGTTCAGTTACCCTCACCGTAAAGAAGTTTTTCCTCATATTTATGTGGAACCTCCTGTGTTCCAGCTTGCACCCATTGCCCCTTGTCCTGTCAATGGATGTCACTGAGAAGAGCCTGGCTCCATCCTCATGACACTTGCCCTTTACATATTTATAAACATTAATGAGGTCACCCCTCAGTCTTCTCCAAGCTAAAGAGACCCAGCTCCCTCAGCCTCTCCTCATAAGGGAGATGTTCCACTCCCTTAATTATCTTCGTGGCTCTGCGCTGGACTCTCTCTAGCAGTTCCCTGTCCTTCTTGAACTGAGGGGCCCAGAACTGGACACAATACTCCAGATGCGGCCTCACCAGGGCAGAGTAGAGGGGGAGGAGAACCTCTCTTGACCTGCTAACCACACCCCTTCTAATACACCCCAGGATGCCATTGGCCTTCTTGGCCACAAGGGCACATTGCTGGCTCATGGTCATCCTGTTGTCCACTAGGACCCCCAGGTCCCTTTCCCCTACGCTGGACTCCAACAGGTCTGCCCCCAACTTGTACTGGTACATGGGGTTGTTCTTGCCCAGATGCAGGACTCTACACTTGCCCTTGTTATATTTCATTAAATTTCTCCCCGCCCAACTCTCCAGCCTGTCTAGGTCTCTCTGAATGGCAGCACAGCCTTCCATTGTGTCAGCCACTCCTCCCAGTTTGGTGTCATCAGCGAACTTGCTGATAGTGCACTCTATTCCCTCATCCAAGTCATTAATGAATATATTGAATAGTACTGGTCCCAGTACCGACCCTTGAGGGACTCCGCTAGATACAGGCCTCCAACTGGACTCTGCCCCGTTGACCACCACTCTCTGGCTTCTTTCCTTCAGCCAGTTCACAATCCACCTCACTACCCAATCATCCAGACCACACTTCCTCAGCTTATCTGTGAGGATGCTGTGGGAGACTCTGTCAAACACTTTACTGAAATCAAGATAGACCACATCCACAGCTTTACCATCATCTCTCCACTGGGTTATGTCCTCATAAAAGGCTATCAGGTTGGTTAAGCATGGCTTCCCCTTGGTGAAGCCATGTTGACTGCCCCTAATGATCCTCTTATCCTTGATATGCCTCGAGACAGCACCAAGGACAAGTTGTTCCATTACCTTTCCAGGGATGGAGGTGAGGCTGACTGGTCTATAGTTTCCTAGATTTGTGGATGGGAGTTCGAGTTGGCTCCCTTCATACTTGAGAAGAACAGATTGCTTGGGTTTTTGGGAAGGAACAGTGAGGTTTGGGAAGGAACAGTTTGAGCTGGCTGGTTTTATTCCCAGCAGCCCTTGAAGAAGGATTACTGACATTACCTGCACGTGTGCATGTTGCGATGTTGTCCACAGTTGTAGTCTTCCAGTTATGAATACTGGTCGTCTAGCCAGAACATGTGCTTGGGTCTATTTTGCTTGGTTTATGTGCCCTGATGACCTTCCTGTAACCAAAGCAAAGGAGAAGTGTAGGGTCGGGAGAAAGAATGGGACTAATGTACAGCTGCAGTGATTTGTGGTCAGGGCTTTGGAGTTTGGGAAACCAGGTTCTATGGCTGAGAAATAGCTCTGCACGCTTGGTTTCCGAATCACAGCAACAGCTACTGGTAGCATAGCCAGAGGTTACTGTGTTTTGTTTGCATATAATAAAGCTGTGCCAGTAAAACACACTTCAACTTATAGATGGCCTAGAAAAGAGGCTGGAAAGTGAGATGGCAAAGCTTCCCAATCAGTTTATTTGAGATAGGAAAGAGAAGGGCTCTGGAGAATTACCAAAAGAGCTTTTTAGACTGACTGGGCAACACCCCCCACCCTCCAAACTACTGAAATGTGGTGTAGATAAATGTAAAGTGGTACACGTGAGCTTAGTTTCGCATACAAAATTATGAATCTGAGCTGTTATCAAGTATTGTCTGAGCTGAATCAGACAGGAGTGAGATTCTAGGGTTATCACATTTCCATTTTTTAAAAAAATAAGCTCAAAGCTCAGTAGCAGTCACAGAATCAAGTCTGTAATAGGAATTATTGTGAAAGGAATAGTATGTGAAACAGAAAACAGTTATGCTGCTGCCTCAAGTAATTGTTTACCCACACCTTGTATTTTCCGTACAGTTCTGGGCTTTCTATTTAAATAAAAAATAAAATAACTATAAGGCATGTTAGAATGGGAAAAAGCTTAGAGAAGTACAAACAGGATAAAGGTATGGGTGCTTTCTGTAGAAGGAAGGACAGGTCAAGTAGTCTGGGACTCTTTTTAATCTGTTTAGGATTATGATAGAGGTCTACAAAATTCTGAATGGTAGGGAAAAGGTGGATTGACTGTTTTAGAGGACAAATCACAGAAATTTGTAAAAGCCAGAAAATAATGATGAGCTGATTCTTTTGGGAGTATTTACTCAGGTTAAAAAGAAAAGTGCTTTTTTTTAAAAAAAAAAAGTTGGGTGTGCTATATGGACATTTTACTTGTTGGCTTAGAGCCAGGACTAAAGGAGACCCCACGGATTAAAAACTTATCCCCATGTTCAGAGGACAGCTAGTAGAGCTATAAAATTAAGTAATACTTATATTTTAAAAGTCTGAAGGAAAATGAAGAAAATAAAAGGGGAACAAAACCGATAGTGAGCATAACTAAGGCTGATAAGAAGCATTGAATAACTTTAGGATCAGAAAGAGTCTTAACAGATGTATTGGTCTAATGTGAGAGGGATGTGGTGAAATTGTTGTGATAAAAAGATAGGAAAATTAAAAGATGTATCTGTTATATTATATAATTGTATAATAGGAAGTCAATGAAATAATTTCCAGTAATAGGCACTCAAGGGGTTGCACTTTAGTAGCTGCTAAATTTAGACATTTTTAAATTAGTGTGCCCAGATAATTAGTTTCAACAGGGCTGTCCAATGAGCTTCGTGGATCATTAATGTTGATTTTTGATAAGCTTTAAAATACTGGAGAAAGAGGACAAAAATGGCTAATGTGCCAATATTCAAAGAGGGTGAAAGGCATGACCTGGATAATTACATGTCTGTCAGCTTGACATCACTTCTGGGCAAAATAATAAGGGACCTAATTAATAATGAATTAAAGAAGTGTTGTATAATTAGTGAAAATCAACATGAGTTATAGGAAAACCAGACCATGTCAAGCTAGCCTGATGTATTTTTGATGAAATTAGAAGTAGTAGTTGATAAAGCTAAAAGTGTTAATGTAATATCCTCTGATTTCTGTGAAGATTAGACTTAGTAGTAGTCCATATTTTGATTCAGAAATGAAAGTCTTGTGTAATCAACCAGCAACACTTCACATGTTCTACATGCATTAAAGGGTAGCTAATTCTTAGGTGTGAAAATGTCAGTGTAAAATGGGACTCATCGCTGAAAGGATGCATTCCTCTTGGACTCTTGATGGCATCCTTTCTCAACCCTATGGCACTTAGCTTCTTATCAGTGTCCTAAAAAAACGTAATTGCTACTGATGGCTTGCTGAGGATTGAAAGGTTGAAGCATTGTTAAGTAAGGAAGAGGATTCAGCAGTGATACCGTTCGTTGCCACTTACCCAGCCAAAGTTGGCACAAAGCTGAATGTGTTTCAATGCAATGAACTGTACAGGAAAAATAAAATGCTGTCCATATTTATTGAAAAAAATGTACTTCTCTAAAGTGATAACTGTAACAGCCTGAGTTATGATTTACCCTGCGTGAGCCTTAGTGACTTCAGGTAACAGGAAACATTGACTGTTACATTTGACTGGGGGAGTTTGTTGATCATCAGATCACTATGAGTTTCCAGTTCAGTTCTGTGTCTTAAATAACTTTTATGAACTTTGGGGGGATAAATAGAGATGTATTGAGTAGGCATATCTTTCTGAATGTGATGAGTGCATTTGTTGCTCAGATACTGTGTCCAGTTTGAGGTCTGTGGTTCGCTATTAATATGGCTAAATTAGAGAAAGTTCAGAGAAAGCCATGGCACTAATTACAAGAGTAGAAAATGTGTTGTGTAGTGAAAGATCTAACAAGCTCATCTTTGCACTTCCTCATAAATGAGGTTAAGGGATGAGTTGTTCAGGGTCTACCAGTACAAATGCAGGGAACAAAACCTTGATAATGGGCTCTTTAGTCTGGCTAAAAAGGATAAGATCTAGCCAGTGGAAGCCATAGACAAGCAGATTCAGACCAGGGGAAAGGAGGCTTCACAGTGTGGTAATTTACCAAGGACTGCAGTAGATTCTGCAGCAATTCCTGACTCTATTTTTAAGGTTGCTGTTTTCTAAAATGTGTGGTAATTGAAACAAGACTGGAATCTGGAAACCATTATGGACTGTGTTACAAAGGTAATTAGATCATTGTCCATTCTCAGTCTGCAGAAATGAAATGTGTATCAGGCCAGAGACACTGGTTCCACTGAACAGTGGTGCTATTAAAAAAGTCTTCCAGACCTGATTCTGAATAAGGCACGGAAAGGACTTGAACTTTGTTTTCCCACAAAAATACTCTAGTAGTCTGAGGGATGGGGGCTTGAAGTCTGCTGTTGCAAAAGAATCTCTGGCTTTGTAGCAATGTGGAAAAAGACTAAACCTCAAATCCTGATGTTTATCATGAGGAGGAATTGTCATCGTCTGCTCGGTGCCTAATGAAGCCAGACAAACAAAAATAAAAAAGAGTCATCGCTTTAGGACATGGACAATTGGAGGACTTCATATCTGTTCTCACTTTCTCAGTTAAGAGAACGTATGTGAAATCTGCATTACTTTTGGGGATGAAAATGAAAAGGGATTGTTTCCATTCGAACTTAAGTCCCAGCTTCCAAAGGTTACCGTAATTTTATTTTTGTCAGTGTTGCTTTTGTGGTGCTCTTGATACTACACCAGACTGAGGAATGAAGAGGCTTGTACTTTGCTAAGCTTTGCTTACACTTCTAAATGCCTCTCTGGATTACAGTGGCTTCTCAGGTTTTCCGTGACTTTGATGAAATAACTAGCATTCAGCATTTCCTCTGTTGGATAATAGCATCTTCCTCAAGAACAGCCATGGAATAAAGTGTTTGGTGTTTAATCATGAAATGTCTGATGTTCATGCCAACTAGCATAAGTTAGAAGTCATCATGTTGAGACATTTTGGGGGAGCCTAAGACAATATTAGGGGAACCTGTACATATCAGTGAAATGACTATCTTTAGTAATGCTAAGAGCAATTGGAAGGATTTTTAAAGTATATTAAAAAAAAAAAACAAACAACAAAAAACCCTAAACAATAATCCTTGATAGTGGTCTACATTAAAGAGATAAAAATATCATAAATATTCAAAAGGGAGAAAATATTTAATAAATAATGTCCTGTGATTGGAAAACAGCTACCTTTATATTAAACGATGGTGAAATATGTTCTATTTTAACAGTAAATTGAAAGGATGTTGGGCATATACTCCCAGTAAAGACCTTTAGACTTGCAGACTGGATAACATCAAAAACAGTTGGCTGAAGAGCTTTCACTGTCACTAATATTGACAGATCTAGCCTCTTGGAACACAGGTAAGCCTTCAGAAAACTGCAAGAAAGCTAATATGGTAGTATTTAAAGATGTTGTTGATGGCAGCATCTTGCTGGTCATTCGTATAGTTTCCTGCTCCATTAAAAGAAAGTGATAACGTCTGGTATTATACCTACCTTTGTTTTCTTTTGCTAAGATGCACAGAAAGAGGGTTTTTTTTGTGACTTAACACTCAGCAATTTTTCAACACCTTAAAAATATGATTAGCTGCAGTGAATATAATAACCTAGCATTAAGCGAACTGCTGCTGCATGCAGAAATAACATAGTGGGGAGGGAATCCCCTTTGTATACAAGGGAATGAAATGCCTGTACACCAATGCACACAGCATGGGGAATAAACAGGAGGAGTTAGAAATCCGTGTTCGGTCGGGGGGCTATGATCTAGTGGCAATTACAGAGACTTGGTGGGATGCCTCGCATGACTGGAATGTGGTCATGGATGGCTATGTCCTGTTCAGGAAAGACAGGCCGCTAAGGAGAGGTGGTGGAGTTGCTCTTTATGTGAGAGAGCAGCTAGAATGTATTGAGTTCTGTCCAGGGGCGGATCAGGAGCGAGTTGAGAGTTTGTGGGTGCGAATTAAGGGGCAGGCTGGCAGGGGTGATACTGTTGTGGGTGTCTATTACAGGCCACCGGATCAGGATGAGGAGGGTGATGAGGCCTTCTACAGGCAGCTGAGAGCAGTCTCGCAATTACAGGGTCTGGTTGTCATGGGGGATTTCAACTACCCTGATATTTGCTGGGAGGCCTACTCAGCCAGCCATCGCCAGTCCAGGAGGTTCCTCCAGTGCATTGATGATAACTTTCTGATGCAAATGGTGGATGAGCCAACTAGGAGAGGAGCGCTGCTGGATCTTATCCTCACTAACAAGGAGGGTCTGGTTGAAGAGGTGAAGGTTGAGGGCAGCCTTGGTTGTAGCGACCATGAGATGGTAGAGTTCAGGATCTCATGTGGCAGGACCAGAATAGCTAGCAGAACCACAACCCTGGACTTCAGGAGGGCCAACTTTGGCCTTTTCAAGCAATTGCTAGGGGAAATCCCATGGGACAGGGTACTAGAAGGTAAGGGGGCCCAAGATAGTTGGTTAGCATTCAAGGACTGCTTCTTCTGAGCTCAAGATCAGAGCATCCCAGCAGGTAGGAAGTCAAGGAAGGGTACCAGGAGACCTGCATGGTTGAACAGGGAACTGCTGGGCAAACTCAAGTGGAAGAAGAGGGTGTACAGATCGTGGAAGGAGGGGCTGGCCACTTGGGAGGAATATAAGTCTGTTGTCAGAGGATGTAGGGAGGCAACTAGGAAAGCTAAGGCCTCCTTGGAATTAAACCTTGCAAGAGAGGTCAAGGACAACAGAAAGGGCTTCTTCAAATACATTGCAGGTAAAGCCAACACTAGAGGCAATGTAGGCGCACTGATGAATGAGGTGGGGGTCCTGGAGACAGAGGATAAAAAGAAGGCGGAGTTACTGAATGCCTTCTTTGCCTCTGTCTATACTGCTGGAGGCTGTCCTGAGGAGCCCCGGACCCCTGCGGCCCCAGAAGAAGTCAGGATAGAGGAGGAATCTGTCTTGGTAGATGAGGGCTGGGTCAGGGACCAATTGAGCAACCTGGACGTCCATAAATCCATGGGCCCTGATGGGATGCACCCGCGGGTGCTGAGGGAGTTGGCGGAAGTCATTGCTAGGCCACTCTCCATCATCTTTGCTAAGTCGTGGGCAACGGGAGAGGTGCCTGAGGACTGGAGGAAAGCGAATGTCACTCCAGTCTTCAAAAAGGGCAAGAAGGAGGACCCGGGTAACTATAGACTGGTCAGCCTCACCTCCATCCCCGGAAAGGTGATGGAACAACTTGTTCTTGGTGCTGTCTCTAGGCACATCAAGGATAGGGGGATCATTAGGGGCACTCAGCATGGCTTCACCAAGGGAAAGTCATGCTCAACCAACTTGATAGCCTTTTATGAGGATGTTACCCGGTGGATAGATGATGGTAAAGCTGTGGATGTGGTCTATCTCGATTTCAGTAAAGCGTTTGACACGGTCTCCCACAGCATCCTCGCAGCTAAACTGAGGTAGTGTGGTCTGGATGATTGGGTAGTGAGGTGGATTGTGAACTGGCTGAAGGAAAGAAGCCAGAGAGTGGTGGTCAATGGGACAGAGTCCAGTTGGAGGCCTGTATCTAGCGGAGTCCCTCAAGGGTCGGTACTGGGACCAGTTCTATTCAATATATTCATTAATGACTTGGATGAGGGATTAGAGTGCGCTGTCAGCAAGTTCGCTGATGACACAAAACTGGGAGGAATGGCTGACGCGCCGGAAGGCTGCGCAGCCATTCAGAGGGACCTGGACAGGCTGGAGAGTTGGGCGGGGAGAAATTTAATGAAATATAACAAGGGCAAGTGTAGAGTCCTGCATCTGGGCAAGAACAACCCCATGTACCAGTACAAGTTGGGGGCAGAGCTGTTGGAGAGCAGCGTAGGGGAAAGGGACCTGGGGGTCCTAGTGGACAACAGGATGACCATGAGCCAGCAGTGTGCCCTTGTGGCCAAGAAGGCCAATGGCATCCTGGGGTGTATTAGAAGGGGTGTGGTCAGCAGGTCAAGAGAGGTTCTCCTCCCCCTCTACTCTGCCCTGGTGAGGCCACATCTGGAGTATTGTGTCCAGTTCTGGGCCCCTCAGTTCAAGAAGGACAGGGAACTGCTAGAGAGAGTCCAGCGCAGAGCCACGAAGATGATTAAGGGAGTGGAACATCTCCCTTATGAGGAGAGGCTGAGGGAGCTGGGTCTCTTTAGCTTGGAGAAGAGGAGACTGAGGGGTGACCTCATTAATGTTTATAAATATGTAAAGGGCAAGTGTCATGAGGATAGAGCCAGGCTCTTCTCAGTGACATCCCTTGACAGGACAAGGGGCAATGGGTGCAAGCTGGAACACAGGAGGTTCCACTTAAATATGAGGAAAAACTTCTTTACGGTGAGGGTGACTGAACACTGGAACAGGCTGCCCAGAGAGGTTGTGGAGTCTCCTTCTCTGGAGACATTCAAAACCCGCCTGGACGCGTTCCTGTGTGATATGGTCTAGGCAATCCTGCCCCGGCAGGGGGATTGGACTAGATGATCTTTCGAGGTCCCTTCCAATCCCTAACATTCTGTGATTCTGTGATTCTGTGTGAATACATTCACCTTCTTGGATAGCATAGTGCTGGAAGCTTATACAGATTTGGTTGTCCACTGTGCCTGCTAGATCCTCACTCGTTGCAGTTCCTATGCTATAGATTTGTTCTGTATGCTAGTTCTGTTCCTGACTGTGGGACCTTGCACTTGATTGTATGAAATTTCATAGAGCTTAGATGCACTCATCTGAGTGGTTCAAATCACTTTGTAAGCAGTTCTAGCTCTGTCTTTTTTTTCACTCCTCTGCAAATATTTGCATAATCAGACATGGTTTTATATTTCTTTCTAATTCTGGAAAAGAGTTTTGTGTGGTGTCAGGACTTGCCTAATGAGAAACATCCCTGTTTGACAAGGATTTCCTCATTTGGAGCAACTTTTTGAAATCTGCTACCTAGTTATTTCTAATTTAATCTCATGATAGAAAAATAACAATACTATAAAGCTTTTCCTAATGAACTCAGAGCACTTACTGGCCTTACATCTTTTACAATATCGATTTTTTCCTTATGTCTTCTGTTCTTTAAGTTTTGATTAATTTATATAGAACATTTTCTGTATTCCCTATTTTTCACTGTTTTTTATGTCTGTTGTTACAGAATCACAGAATCACAGAATCACAGAATGTCAGGGATTGGAAGGGGCCTCGAAAGATCATCTAGTCCAATCCCCCTGCCGGAGCAGGATTACCTAGATCATATCACACAGGAACGCGTCCAGGCGGGTTTTGAATGTCTCCAGAGAAGGAGACTCCACAACCTCTCTGGGCAGCCTGTTCCAGTGTTCGGTTACCCTCACCGTAAAGAAGTTTTTCCTCATATTTATGTGGAACCTTCTGTGTTCCAGCTTGCACCCATTGCCCCTTGTCCTGTCAAGGGATGTCACTGAGAAGAGCCTGGCTCCATCCTCATGACACTTGCCCTTTACATATTTATAAACATTAATGAGGTCACCCCTCAGTCTCCTCTTCTCCAAGCTAAAGAGACCCAGCTCCCTCAGCCTCTCCTCATAAGGGAGAAGTTCCACCCCCTTAATCATCTTCGTGGCTCTGCACTGGACTCTCTCTAGCAGTTCCCTGTCCTTCTTGAACCGAGGGGCCCAGTTATGACCATATGCACCAATAGTTCATGTAGTTATTTGTGACTATGTTCTGGTATTTCCTCTTGAAGTAGGCTCTTATCCAAAGTTCTTAACTGACTGAAAAGTGCTGAAAATTTCAGAGGAATATTTTTTTTCTGTGATTGTTTTCTTTTAAAATAGTGGGATGTGTGTGTGTGTGGTGGGTGGAGGAACACTCAAACCAAGTTTTAATTTATTAATTAATTAATGACAAGTGAAACCCCTCATTTTCCAGCTTCTGATTGTGTTTTTCAGTTCTCAAGTTCTATCTGAATACTTGAAAATTATGTTGTAAAGCAGAAATATTTTGGGAAAAAGAAGTCCCATTTCATTAAGAATTTTTTTCAACCTGTCTCATATTTTAAGGGTTTTTCCAACAGTTCTAGTAACATGTCTTTTTATTATTTAATGACCAAACAATGGTTGGTTTCTTGAGGTTGCTACAGTAGTTCACTTTATTTGGTGAATTTAATAACTTCCACATTTGAAGTTGTTCTTATGAACCTCTTGCAGTGTCTCACCACCCTCACAGGAAAGAATTTCTTCCTAATATCTAATCTAAATCTCCCCTTTCAGTTTAAAACCGTTCCCCCCCTGTCCTATCACGACATGCCCTTGTAAAAAGTCCCTCTCCATCTTTCCTGTAGGCCCCCTTCAAGTACTGGAAGGCTGCTAGAAGGTCTCCCCGGAGCCTTCTCTTCTAAAGGCTGAACAGCCCAATTCCTCCCAGGCTACCTGCCCTTGCTTCCACCCTGTGTAGGCTTCCTTCTTGTGTCTGAGTTTGTCCAGGAGCTCTTTGTTCATCCATGCAGGCCTCCTGGTGTTTTTGCCTGACTTCCTCTTTGTTGGGATGCATCGCTTCTGAGCTTGAAGGAGGTGATCCTTGAATATTAACCAACTTTCCTGGGCCCCTCTTCCCTCCAGGGCTTTATCCCAAGGTACTCTACCAAGCAGGTCCCTGAAGAGACCAAAGTCTGCTCTCCTGAAGTCCGGAGTGGTGAGCTTGCTGTCCTAAGGATCTCGAACTCCACCATTTCATGGTCACTGCAGCCAAGGCTGCCCTTGAGCTTCACGTCCCACACCAGCCCCTCCTTGTTGGTGAGAACAAGGTCCAGCATAGCACCTCTCCTCGTTGGCTCCTCTGTCACTTGGAGAAGGAAGTTATCATGCACACATTCCAGGAACCTTCTGGATTGCTTGTGCCCAGCTGTGTTGTCCCTCCAACAGATATCAGGGTGGTTGAAGTCCCCAGTGAGGACCAGGGCTTGTGAATGTGAGGCTATACCTATCTGTCTGTAGAGGGCCTCATCCACTCGGTCTTCCTGGTCAGGTGGCCTGTAGCAGATGCTCACTATAATGTCCCTAGTCCCTGCCTTCCCTTTAATCTTGACCCATAAGCTCTCCATCAGCTCCTCCTCCATCCCTAGGCAGAGCTCCATGCACTCCAGCTGGTCATTGACATAGAGGGTGACATCCCCTCCTCGTCTCCCCTGTCTGTCCTTCCTAACGAGCCTGTATCCTTCCATTCCAACACTCCAGTCGTAGGAGCTGTCCCACCACGTCTCCATGATGCCAATAAGGCCATAGCCCTGCAGGCGTGCTCACATCTCTAGTTCCTCTTGTTTATTCCCCATGCTACATGCATTTGCATGTAGGCATTTCAGTTGGGCCCCCGATCCAAAACCATTTCGCATCTAGCTGAGTGTCATAGTCTCTTAAGTGAGCATCTGCTTTCCTCTTGCATGGTTTCTTTCGGACTGCATGAATTTCTGCTGAGCTGTCTGTAAGCAAAATGTTAGCAGAAGGATAGATATGGCTGCTTCCTTACAGTAAGAGTTCTTCGTTGTATAGGGTGTGCTTGGTAACACAAGGGCTGACAGTGCAAACTTTCAAGTAATGAGCGCAGGCATCAGAGCTTTGGTTATTTGTCAAATATTCTAACAACTTGGCTATTATTCCAGTTAGTGTAATGACGACTGACATGGAAACACAAGCGGTGTTTTTGGACTCTCAATCCAAACACCCCCCCTCCTTTTCTTCCTCCTCCGCGCCCCCCTTCTCTTTTTGTCTGTCTTCAGCTCTAAGGATTTATCTCACTGGCTGTTGTCAGGCCAAGTCTACAAGTTGATCATCTTTTGCATCTTTTGCTATATAGGAAATATTAGCACTATGATTTCTGGTCTTGGAGCTGGGCATGTGATTTTTATGTGCTGTAATTCTGTAATTGCCATATTCCTCTGTATCCTGGCCTGGTTTTCCAAATAAGCTCTTATGTTAAAAAAAGTATAGAATAATCTTCCTTTCTTCCTTTCCTTTATAACTATTTGATATCATTTAAAAGGTAGAACTGGAGCGTATGCAATAAAACCAAACTGGTCAATATGAGAGTGTAAATTTAGATTACTTTTTTTTAATCCCTACTTTTTACTTTCTGTACTGTCTTCACTGAGTCAAATTAATTGTATGAGTATTTCACTGTATGGATATTTGTAAAATATTTTTACAAACATATGAGAATATTTTTACAAATATGTGGTATTTTTCCATGTTGGTAAATCTTAACTTAGTTACAAAGCAAACTTGATGCGGTACTTTCTTCATTATGAAGGGTAGGGGAAGAGAACCTTACGGTATTCAAGTAAAAATATGTACGTGTCTATTAGGGAGTTGGAAAAAGTTGGGGGAAAAAAACCAACCCCACAATGATTTAATACTTTTTTTTGGCGGCTTGCCAGTGAAGCCAAGTCACACTGCCAGCTCATCATTTTGAACCCTGTGGTACTATCTGAAGTGCTTCATGTATCATTCATTACGGCAGGTAGAGGAACAGTGAAATGTGGTTCACTTTAGCAGTAAACTCCTTTAGGACTGTTTGGTTAAGTGACTTAATGGCTTATTCTTAATGTTCTTTTCTTTTATCTTGAGACCTTATAACTCAAAATGACCAAAAATAATTCAAATTCTTCTTGGCAGCAGGTCATCTGTGAAGTATTTTCTGTCCAGCTTTATTACTTTTGAATACAAAATGCCAAGAAAAATGTGTGTGCATGTCTGGGTGTATGAAAGACTTACAGATATATACATCTTCTATGTACATCTATGGCTCCTATATATTTTCTATATACTTCTGTGGCTTTTTACAATGGCAAGAAAGAAGAAGTATTTTAAATCATGTAATCTGTACCTCATTATAATCTGCTTCATCTTAAAAGCACTTAAATCTTGACATAAGCCACTGATAAGTGACATAAAAGCAGAAACGAAGGAGAATTAGAAGCAGCGGGGCTTACTGGGATAGGGAAAAAAGTAGTAAAGAAAAGATGAGAGCTAGTGGGTATTTGGGGAAAAGAGGGGAATTCGGCGGCAGCAAACTTTGGTCTAAGTTTTTGTCTGTTTTTTTTTTTCCCTAATACAGAAAATATCTATGCATGTTACATGGAGGATTTTTAAGAAAAAATTCAATACCAGGTACAAATAGAAAAACTTGGAAACTATTTAAAAATAAAATGCCTCAGGACTGCCTAGGAGGATATTTGTATTCATTCTCCAAACATCTCTTAAATTACATTATCAGGAAAGATAAATGAACAGTCAAAATGAACGTTTTATATAGATAGAAGTTGCCCAGAAAAAAGTCCTTTCTTGGGTAAATTGCAGTTGTGTGCAAATATAGGAAAAGTGGTAAGTTCAAGGGTAGTGGTTCCTGAGCTGATCAAGGGACTCAGAGTTAATAGTCTGTCTCTGTAAGCCTCTGGTATAACTATATGTAGATCAAAACAGATTAAATACAAGTCTGACAAAAGGAAGTGAATCGAGGCAAAACATAAATGAGGTGATGAATAGCAAATATCTGTTAAGTAACTCTTTTCTAGCTTTTGGTTTTTAATTAGCCAAGCAAAATGAAACCTGTTTATTAGCATTTTGTGGTCTACCTATTAAGAGCAGTGACTGGGAGAGGTATCAGGCAGCTGCTAGAGGCAGAGCAGGAGGTACTGTGGCATTTCTCAGATCTGACCCAGAGCCTGACTGTAAGACTGCTGTTCTCTTGTACTCCTCTCCCTTAAGATACAAACCATCCTCACGCAATACTAAAGGAATCATCCTATTTACATTTAAAAGAAACACCAAACCAAAACCACAGTGAATTTGCTTTGAAGCTGGTCTTGTTGGAGCCTATACATTTGTAACCTTCTACCATCTGTTTTAAATATATTAACTAATTTATTTTAATAATGAAAGCTTGAACAGAAAGTCTAGCCATAAATTCGCCAAAAAATAATTCTGCCACCATTAACAAATAGCTTGCTTTTTAAAAATTCTTCATGTTTGGCAAGAAAATAATTACATTGTCAGAGAGAAAGAGTCTTGTAAAAGCATGTCTTCAGATTTGGCAGATTTGTAAATCCAGGGAATATTGCTTTGGCAGTAGGCCAGGAGACCTGGTAACAGCTGGCTTCTAATTTTTTGAGTGTTCCAGCCATAGCTGCCTTAAGCTTTGAACTCTCTGAACTTACTCTGTCCTACCCAAACTCCTCTGCAGTTATGGTTACTGACAGGACACAGGAATAACAAACTGGCCATGACATGAAAATGTTATGAAAGAACAGAATTCAGATGAAAGGATTTAAAAAACATAGATAGGCTCACAACAAAAATGTGAACAGTTTGGAGAAAGGTGTGAGCTACCTTGCCTTGTAGTGCTGTTGCAAGCAGACAGATTCTTACAATCTGCCTGATTTCTTACAACAATCCATGACTGTCAAACGCAAAGCTGCCCAGTCCTCCTCCTGGAGCAGTCAGTATTGGTCCATGGTTGAAACAGAATTTTAGCTGATCTGTGACGTGAATCTCATTAAAATACACCTTTGGCCTAGAAGGACATACAGTTGTCTTGGAGAGAAGTTTTGGGTTTGCTTCTTCCACTCACTGGTCAGCATCACAGCATGAATTATCCTTTCAGGCCTCTTGTTTTTCCCAGCTGTGACAACACCGTAAAATTCTCCCCATGTGGTCAGAGAGAGCACTGTGGGTTGAATCAGTGAGAAATGTCAGATCTGTCACTTGGTTGTTAGTACACTAAGTGGAGAGAAAAAGATGGTTGTTGTGTGGAGATAATGTTACCATCTCATGTCTGCCTTCTTGAGCTTGCTTTAGGCATATCATGTGGAATAATACGTGTAGCCTTATTAACAGTGATATGTGGCCTGGTAGATAACGGGGGAAAAGTAGGGTAATTAGCCTGCTAATAGTGGAAGTTAATATGATGAGATGTTGGCAAAACTATATGGATTGTTTTGTGTGTGGTGTTTTTTTTTTTAATTACCTCATTCTATGTGATTGAAGCACACTGCTTAATATTTCCAGGGATTACTGTAAAGAAGGTTCAAATGTAATTCCTTATGTAGTCTTATTTATTTATTTATTATTTTAAAAAAGTAAATGCAGAGGGAGACTCTGTTTGTCAAGAGAGTCCTCTAGGACCTCTCTTGCCCTTTGAGTTCCCAGGATAATTGCTAATGCTTAGGAGATTGCTTTGGTCAGTTCCTAGGACAAATTTCCTTAGACCATCCTGGCTTGACCATATCTATTTCCTTTCAAAGACTTTATAATGCATTCTTTCTATATTCTAGCTTGCATGTCTGTCTCCTTATTAAGGCTGGTCTCATTAAATGTGTGGTCACAATTTATCTTTGCTTGATTCTTCACAAAAAAAAGGAAATGAGTGGTTTCTTCAGACTTAACTGTGTTCTCAGCTAGCTGCTGCTTTTTCCTATCTGTCAATGAGCCTAAACATCCTTTTACTTTCTGATTTTTTTCAGTATAGCTACAGTACTGCTTGTTGATGCCTTTGGTGTTCATTGTCAACCTTGCTTTGTCAAATCTTGCTTCGTGCCTTAACTTTCTGATTCTCTCTTGACATTCTTATGCTGTTGCTTTATATTAATATTTCATTATGTGCCCCTAATACCACTTCCTGTGTAAATCCTTTCATGGGCCAGACTGTTCACTGAAGATTTCTGTAATTGCTGTATCTGTACCAAAAGCTGTTTGCTCAGGTGTAAAATATTTCTTGAAGACTTCTTCCAACATTTTCTTATCCTCGAAGCGTTTTGAAACCAATATTTATTCTAACCTTGTCTTATAACTGCCCTCATGTAAGTTTACCTGGTTTGGGTAAAATAAAACAAAATGTATTGCCATGGCCTCTTACAGACATGCGCATCCAAAGATGTATCTTCTGAACAGACCATGGGAAAAATAAAAAGAATAAAATGAGTAGATGGAAGTACCAGTTTGTGGCACTGTAGTAATGCAAAATGTTAAAGTGTGAGAGGACTATTTTCTTATTTTAAGGAAAATAGATGTGACAGGTGCTTTCATTTTCTTGGCAGGCAGTTCCTTAGTTGCTGTGGAGGCAGTCACAGAATAATCTTGAATATCAGCTCTTCACCCAGGACGGAAAAAAAAGAAAGTGGCACAGAGCAGACACATTCTCATACATTTCAGGCAAGGCAGATAAATGCCCAGAATATTATAAAGTGGGTAAAGTTAAGGCAGAGAGTGGGAGTAAAAGGAGGTTGGCCCTTTCTTTAAGAATGAGCAGAGAGATAAGGTTCACAGTTAGATGCTCTCTGAGTAGAGATCCATTTCAGGCCACAGGAAGGATCCATACCTCTTGGTTTGCAAGTCAATCCAGCCACTTAAATTCAGGTTTTGGGTAGTCCGTGAGAAACTCAAAGAGCTTTACTGTGCAGATGCATCTGCTTTACTGAAGCAGATGCTTCAACTCTATGTACCATAGTCAACTACCCACAAAGCAGCCTAGGTGTTCCAGGAGAAGAAATGGGATCAAAATTATTATTAGTATTATTTTTAATACTACATCCAGGTCCTTATTTTTGATGCCATTAACCACTGTTTTCTTTAATGTCATAGCAGTTTCCACTTGTGCACTTTAATTTGCTTTTTCACACATGGAGTCAACAGGCAGCTCATCTGTCTACAAAGCTTTATCTTAGTTCCTTTATAATGTTGTTGTGTTAGTACAGTCCTTTTAGGATAACAAATGATAAAATATAAGAGAGTTTGAGTAAAAAAACATGTACTTGGAAGAGTCTCTGGAACTTTTGATACAGTGTATTGAGTTTGTGTGGCAAGGATTTGGTAGTGGAGGGTTACAGGGGTGGCTTCTGTGAGAAGATGCCAGAAGCTTCCCCCATGTCTGACAGAGCCAATGCCAGCCAGCACCAAGACGGACCCACTGGTGGCCAAGGCCGAGCCCATCAGCGACGGTGGTAGCACTTCTGTGATAACATATTTAAGAAAGGGTAAAAACTGCTGGACAGCAGCAGCCGGGAGAGAGGAGTGAGAATGTGTGAGAGAAACAACTCTGCAGACACCAAGGTCAGTGAAGAAGGAGGGGCAGGAGGTGCTCCAGGTGCCAGAGCAGAGATTCCACTGCAGCCCGTGGTGAAGACCATGGTGAGGCAGGCTGTGCCCCTACAGCCCATGGAGATCCATGGTGGAGCAAATATCCACCTGCAGCCTATGGAGGACCCCACGCTGGAGCAGGTGGACGTGCCCGAAGAAGGCTGTGACCCCACTGGAAACCCATGCTGGAGCAGGCTCCTGGCGGGACCTGTGGAGAGAGGAGCACACATCGGAACAGGTTTTCTGGCAGGACTTGTGAACCCGTGGGGGGACCCCCGCTGGTGCAGTCTGTTCCTGAAGGACTGCACCCCTGGAAAGGACCCACGCTGGAGCAGTTCGTGAAGAACTGCAGCCTGTGGGCAGGACATGTTCATGTTGGAGAAGTTCATGGAGGACTGTCTCCCATGGGTGGGAGCACATGCAGGGGAAGAGTGTGAGGAGGAAGGAGTGGCAAAGATAACGTGTGATGAACTGACCACAACCCTCATTCCCTCTCCCCCTGTGCCGCTAAGGGGGAGGAGGTAGAGAATTCAGGAGTGAAGTTGAGCCTGGGAAGAAGGGAGGGGTGGGGGGAAGGTGTTTTAAGATTTGTTTTTATTTCTCGTTTTTTGCTACATACCTTGTTCTATTACCACTTTCATTTCCCCTCGTAACAGATAATGGCACACAGAAAGGCTGATCTATACTTCTTGATCCTGGTTAGATGATATATCAAACTTACTAAAGACTCCAAGTATCAGGTGTGAAAATTCATAGCTGTTAAAAGACCCTTAATTTCTCCCCAGCAGTGTGCCCACTTCCAAATATCAACCAGCTCCTTTGTCAACAGCTACCGAAACTACCAAACAGACAGGTTACCTGAAACTATCTTTTGTTTCCAAATTTTTTTTTGTTGTTACTGGATGAAGACTCAGGAATTCTGTTGACAGGTGAACCTGATCTCACCTGTGCATTTTGCACAGCCTAAAAAACCCCCAAGCCCACAGTGCTTTCCTTTCTTGTGTCTTTTTCATAGAAGTAATCCCAACAAGTAGTTGAGGCTGAAGCTGTGAAACTACTTAGATGCTGTGTAGGAATAATCAGGAATAATTAGGTATTGCAAGGACACTGTAAGGTCTCCCCAGAGCCTTCTCTTCTCCAGGCTGAACAACCCCAACTCTCTCAGCAGTTCTTCATAGGAAAGGTGTTCTAGCCCTCTGATCGTTTTAGTAGCCCTCATCTGGACCTGCCTTGTCAGGCTCATGTCTTGTACTGGGACCCCCAGAACTGGATGCAGTACTTCAGATGGGCTCTCACAAGAGTGGTATAGAAGGACAGAATCACCTCCCTCAACCTGCTGGCCATGGTTCCTTTTAAGCAGCCCAGGAAATCGCTGGCTTCCTGGGCTGCAAACACACATTGTGGGCTCATATTGAATTTTCATCGACCAATATCCCTTTGAGCATCTCTGTAGACCTCCTGTGTCGCCATTCTGTATGGTTTCCTTTTGCACCTGACTTCTCAAAGAAGATCCCAGCTCAGCCAAGCCAGTCTTCTGCCCTGCTTGCTTGACTTCCCACACTTTGGAATTGCCTGCTCCTACACTCTTAAGAGCTGGCTCTTAAAAAGTGACCAGCATTCATGGACCCCAATACCTGCAAAAGCAGATTCCCAGGGGACCTTATGAATTACTTCCTCCAGCAGCCCGAAGCCTGCTCTTCCCATGCCCAGGGTCGAAGTTTTGCTGGCAGTTTTTCTCCTATCGCCAGCGCCTTGAAAGTCAACTACTTGGAGACCACTGTGACCAAGACAGCCACCAATCACCACTTTGCCCGTGAGACCCTCTCCGTTTACAAAGAACAAATACAGGAGGGCAGCTTTCCTGGTCAGCTCCCTTAGGACCTGCACCAAGAAGTTCCCTTTAACATGCTTGAGGAATTTTCCGGACCTGTTTGTGCCCGCTGTATGATATTCCCAGTTAAGGCCTGGGAAGTTGGAATCACGCCTCAGGACAGACAAGGGCAGCTGATCTAGAGATATCCCTGAATTCCTTACAGAATAATTCAGCGGTGTCGTTGTCCTGGCTGGGTGGTCGATGGTGGACTCCCACAAGAACACGTGCTTTATTTGCTTTCCCCTTCATCCTTACGCAGAGGCTCTCAACCATGTCGTCGCCAACTGCAAGCGCCTACAATCCAAGCCCTGCCTGACACCCAGCGCCACCCCGCCACCTCGCCTGCCCTGCCTGTCCCTTCTGCAGAGCCTCTAACCATCCATCACAGCACACCAGTCACAGGGCTCATCCCAGCAGGTTTCACTTACGCCAATGATGTCATCATAGCTCTGGGACTGGACCAAAGCTTTGAGCTCCTCCTGTTTATTCCTTGAAGATGCCCAAGTGTTGTAGAAGTTAGAGGTTCCCCGGGACTGGGCACCCTTTTCCTGGGGCTTGCTCCTCCCTGCCATGTTTCTTTCCCGAGAGAAAGGCCTGAGAGAGTCTATAGTCGAATGAATTTATAAAATGATCAATATAGTACTATATTTATTTTTAACTGACATTAGATAATTTGTTATATAATACTCCTATTCACAGTTTTGTTTCACATCATTTTCACGTCAAAGAAGCAACAGTTATGAGTGAAAGGCAGGTGAGCAAAATATATTAAAATATAGTAAGAGGTCTTATAGACAGACAAAATTATATGTCCATATATGTGTAACATTTGTATATGCCATAGAGCTTCTTTTCATTTGCTGTAAGATGCTTAGCTAACTGTATTCTCAGTGAAAAGTGAGGATAATTAAATCAGTAGGCCATATAGAAATATTCTAGAAATTGTAGTAGTAAATTATGATCATTTTTGATCAAAGAGAGGTCGTTCATACAAGCATAGTATTTAAAATCATCATTTCCATGCCTGAGTCTATTTTTCTGGGATGGGTTTTTTTTTCTGCTTTTGTTTGGTTGTGGGCTTTTTTTAAGGGATGAGTCTAGCAAACCAATTTTTGAACAGAAGTTTCAGACACCGTACAGGTAATTGTTATATTAGCTGTAACAGCCTGCTTCAGCAAGGGTTCACCCCAAGGTTTTAAAAGAACCCACCTAAGACATTGCTGAACTAATAATTCTAGTATTTTCTATATCATCCAAGCTAACCTTAGTGGCAGAGAGATGGAAGATAAGTCATGCAGTACGCATCTTTTAAAGGAGCTCTAGGGACATTCAAGTGGTTCCATCACTACAGGCCTCTGCAGTAATGAATTTGTTTTGTGGTCCTCTTGTATACTAATAACTGTCCAGGAGACAAAGGAAAATTTATGTTAATAAGAGGTCAGTTTTTGTGACAGGATACATCAGGAATCTGTAATAGCATTCAGTGTATGCATGCATCATCTGGAAAAGAAGGTAAAAAGTAATGTGAAAAAATTATGATATGATATTATTGAGGGCAGTAACAATTAAGAGTCGCAGAAGAATTTTGAGATACAAGTTAACTGAATTGTAAAATTATTTAGGAATCCAGTATTGGTAAATGTAAAATAATGCAGACAAGGAAGGAATCTATGCAAGGAAGAACACTGAAGTTGTGGATAATTCTGTTAAAAATTTTATTATTTACTTAGTGATGCTAAGTAGGTAAATCAAAAAAATTATTAATGAAGGAATAGGAAAGAAAACTGATAAATCATTTTGACCCCATATAAAATATAAGCACTTGTCTCTGGAGTACTGCCAGCAATTACGGTTACTCCCCATTCCTCTCTGAAAAGATGTAATAAAACTAGAGAAAGTCGAAAGTAAGGCATAAAAATGTAGGAACTGCTTTGATGGGACAGGCCAACAACCTAGTAACCTGTCTCTGGCAGCTGGGCTATGTGTAGTGATGCTTCACTCACATAGCTCAGGGATTTCCTGGTGTCACCTCATTGTAATTAGTAGCACTAGACAGATTTTTTTTCTCACTTTGTTCAATCCATTTTTGAACCTATGTAAACTTATAGCATCTGCAGAGCCCTGTATCAAGGCATCTCACAGCAGATGGTCAGAGTTATAGAAGTTCTGCATGAAGCAAAACTAAACAAGTTATGACTCTTTGGCTTGGAAGAAAGACGACTGAGAGAGAACATGATACAGGGCTACAGAAGAAGACAATCAACTGATTGTTATGGAAGATAAGTGAAAAAGGAGGGATGGGAACAAGGCTAAAAAGTCCAAAGCAAATAAACAAGAGATAGATACCAGTGGCATTCTCCCGGCAGTGCCTGGCACTCTGTAATCATCCAAGGAGGAAACAGATACTGTTCAGTGGTACTTTGCCAGGAAACATCAGGCAGTATGTACACTGACTTGTTAGATTGCACCATGAAAGAAAGGGGTGCAAGTCCTTTGCGAGTCTAGCCTTCCCGCTAGACCAAAACCAGTTCCTTCAAATGTGCCCTGGGATTTAGAAGAAAATCACTAAATTTTTCAGTGGAATAATGCAACTGGTAGAGTGAGTCCTGGTATTGTCAGTGAAGACTCAGACCCTCTGACACCATGTTCCAACCAGTATGTTGTCTATAACTTGTAATGACAGGAGAGCAGGTAGCAAAGAGTGAGGTTGTTACAGCCCAATGGGAGAGTTGCACTGAGACACAAGTATCCTGGGGCAGATGAGTAGTAGGATTTAAAGATTTCCCATATGCTGAAACTGACAAAGATGACCCAACAACTGGATTCCCCTTCTCCCTCATGTCTAGCAGGGTTCCTTCTGTGCCAGGCAGAAAACCATATTTCTCTGTCTCTTGGAGAGTGTTGCCATGGCCAAGGGTCCTATCTCTAATTCCCATATGTACATTTTCAAATGGGATGAACTGACAATCAGGACACCACAGATGCAGGGTCAGGATGGATAGAGACCTTAGCATTTCTAGCTGGTATGCCAAGAGATGTGGCTGCAGATGTGGGCTGTGCCAGGTAGCAACATGACACACTTGATGCACCGTCTCGGGACTGATGCCCCTGTCTTCACAAGGGGACAAAGAAGAAATAGGTCCATGGCCAACAGCAGGGCTGGGTGAGGCTGGAGTCATGTGCTGGGTCTTTTAGCCTGAGCTTGTGTCCTTGTTTTCCCCATCAGCCCATTCTGTTGCATGAGGGGACTGGAGGAAACACAGTGGTGGAGTCAACAGCAGCTCTTAGCTTGTCCAAATTTTTTCTCTGAACTGTCTGTGTTTCTGGTGGTGATCCTGATTGATAGCTACAATGGGGAGGATGCAGACAAAGTACTCTGTTTGCCGGGGAGGTCATAACCATATTTTGGTAGGGTCTCTGCTACGTGTTGCAAGAGAGAAAGAGCAAAAGAAAACTGCTAAAGTGAGGAGAAAAGTCATATGGGATAAAGGTGTGGAGTGTAAGTTATTCATGCTAGAGAAAGAAGACAGATACAGTAGAAACTGAGGAAGAGGGAGGGCAAATGAAGGAGAAATGTCAAAGTTATTAATGTCTATAGAATGCCAGAGGCTTGGACTCCCAGTGAGAGGTAGAGGCGCAACAGTAGGGGCATTCTCATGTCCTTTCAAGAGTTGCTTGGGGCAAACATAGTACTGGTACATGTCCAGGTTGCGAAAGGCTTTGCCGGTGTGGTCAAGTGATAGAATGGCTGTAGCTTTATATTAAAAAACAAATAAAATATTTGTCATTCAACTTTTCTGCTTCAGAAAATGCTTAGAAAGAGAACAGAAGTATGATTTTGTCCATGCAATATAAAATACAGATTTCAAGTAGGAAGTTGAAGTGATGAAGTTTGCCTTAATGTACTGTTTTGATTTGGTATATCTGGTGGGGATTACTAATTTCTTGGATGGGAAATTACTTTAACTTTAAAAATGGCATATTAGCCCTAAAAAAAAAAAGTCTAACAAGCTATTTTTGCATGCCAGAAAGGAGTAAAGTGCAACTACATTAGACAAATGTTGGTGTGTAGTTTATCTGGTCATTGGTGATGTTCACAACCACTGTGAGTGCAGTCTCAGTATTGGTCTAGAAGCATGAGGTATTCAACTCAAAGAAGCATCAGAAAAAAATTCAGAGAGGGGATTGAGAAAATGAACACAACAGAGGTGAAATAGTAATGCTGCATGATGTGTGGAATGCCAGATGCAGTTTTTCTTTGTTAATATTAGAAAAAATTGAGCAAACAGGAAACATTTAGAAGAAAAATATTTTCATACACAATGTATAGTGAACTTGTGAAAGTACCCAGTCTGTATTCAGAATTAAAGGTAAAAGATATTGTTTGTAGAAGCTACTCTTCGTTCAGAAATTGTTTTATCTGAAAAAATGCAAATGCTTATATTTATTCTTAGTAAATATATATTCCAGAACTTTTTTCCTCATCTTGCTTTTGTGTTGCCTGTTCACCTCTTCCCCAGAACTGGTAGTTCCCTGAGTCCCTGCTAGATGGCATGGCAAGCCACCACAATAATAATGTGATAAGGCAGATGTACTAGTATGTTCTGCACAGTAGCCAAGTCAACTGCTCAGACAACATTATTCCTATCCCTTTTTCTTCATATTTTTCATCATGTTTTCTTACTTATATAAGGGAGATCACAGCTAGGCTTTTAGTTTCTTAATAATTAAAGCAATGATAAGCAGAGGTAAAGTTTGTCTTTCTCCTGTATGGATGAAAAGAGATTAAATCAATAGTGCTTGTAGCTGTATTTCAGAAAGCACACTTGAGTCCTAACAAATGTTCTCACTGCTTTTCCTGTCTTTCCTGCTGTGGAAATGCTATGATCCAAGCTCTAGCAGTGTGCCATTCCCTCCCTCATACCCAACTGCAGGTGAAACTTTCTCCTTGGTCCCATAAGACCTTGTGAATCAGTATACGCTGTCTTGCTGCACATCTCTGGCTTCACAAAGACCATGCCGGGATAAGGGCATGATGTTTGAATGCTGGCACTAACAAAGCAAAAATTCAGTTTTGCCTTCAATGTTTTTTTGCCCTCTGAACGAATTAAAGCCTGATTCAGAAAGCTTGATTGTCCTGTCACTTCTGTTGGGGTAAAATTAAGAGTAATTCCAGATAACTCACTGGGGTGACACTATTGTAACTGCTGTTAGCAAAAGCACAATTGGAGTGCAAAAGTTTTACTTTTCAAAATTACAGTTTTGAATGGATTTTATAAAGCAATGTTTTAATTACTGCTGCCATACATAGTAATTACTTTTAAAACAAACGTGATAGATACAACAAGGAAGGACCAAAGATAGATGGTATGGGCATGGATTGGCTATGGGCATGTTATCTCCAGTAAAATTCAGTCGATATTTGCAGGTGCAGATTTACAGAAAGGGAAAAGGGCACAGTAGTCCCCATCTCCAGCTCCTTGAGGCAGTACTGGTAGCCTGGGTATCCACAGCACATCATTGTGGTTTCTCTGTGGCATCTTGGTCACAGGAGGCAGGTGCAGATTGCTGAAGGGGATCTGTGACGCCATGCAGCAGCTGGAGAGTGGGAGCCTTGTCCTGGCTAGTGTATGGTGGGGCAAGAAGGATCATGCCCCAGTATGACATCAGGTGTGCAAGGGGTAAAGCTCATCTTCTGTCCCTCACCTCTCCCCGTCACGTGGGGACTGCTTTGGCCCCTGCTGCAGTGTGACTTGGCAAAGCACTCAGACCCTAAAGAGAGAGGCTACAATATTAAAGAGGTTAATGTGCAAAGGTGTAATGTAAAAGAAGAAATCCATGCTTTCTTTTGACTGGAGTGTAATAGAAAAAGCTTTTCTACACTGTAGACTTAGTAAGTTGCACATGCAGAGGGTGCACAGAACTAGTGAGTTTATTATAAATACTGTTAAGTGTATCAGTTCTAGTTTCTTTTGTTTTCCTAAAGAAAAAGTAAGCATTAACAGACTCTTAACTTGTAATAAATGAATTCTCTTGCGCTGCATTTCAGGAAGCATCTAGCTATGAAAAAATCTGGGGAGACACCTACCTAGTGTAGTAAAGACAGCCTATTTAAAGCCTGCACAAGTAATTTCAACAGTGTTAGTGCTGGAAGTATTACAGAGAATGTGAGTAATGGATATGAAAATATGGTATTGCTTTGTAGAAAATGCCCTGGAGAGGATATATGTGATTATAGAGTCTGAAGGATCTTTTGTGTGAATCTTAATGTGAAATCTTTATGTTGTTCAAGTCAGTGGCTAGGGCTGTGTAATGATAACTGAAGGGAGAGGAGCACAGAGCCAGTATATTGGTTATTGATACTGTCTTTCATTAGAAAACTATTTGAAGCAATGTATACCTCCGCAGGTAATCCTGTAAATAACAAGGGCTAGATGTGCAAAGAGACTTAAGCATCCGTGCTTTCCTTTTGGTGCATAACTGTAGTCTTAAGGAACCAGCAAGATTGTCAAAGCCCTAGTTCAGTGGCTAATGGGCGTGTACAACTGCATGCCCCTAACCAACCTGGTCAGGATCCTTCTTCATAATTACCTCAGTCGATTCCTACCAGATTCAGTCTTCCTCATCTTAATCAAAGGAAGAGTCTTCAAGGGCTACCTTGCAGTGACTATGGCTATTCTCTATGCACCTCTTCTCAGATTCATTACTCCCTGTAATTTAGAGAAAAGACTTGAACCCAGCTCTTCATCTGTGCCAGAAAGAGTGATGCAACCTCTTGGCTGTCAGATATTCAGAGGGGAGGGGAAGAGGGAAGGGAGCTGTCTCCTGTTAAAACTCTTCCACTATATACAAATAATGACAATTCATTACAGCAAAGACAGAGACTGATGACATAGGCATGTAATTAGGTCTATCACCTGGGAAGTGGGAGAGTCAGGTTCTGGTCCATGCTCCAATGAATATTTAATTATTAACATGAGATGGAACAGCTCTGTCAAGCCTGGGAAGGCTGCACCTGCAATTCTTCAATGGTGTTCTGCTGCAGGCTGTCTCCTGGCTGGTAGGAGAACTGACTTGAGCTCCTTGTTTCCAAATTAATAGGTATCTCAGAGCAGATCTTTCACCTCCTAACTGAGAGCACTCACCACTGAACAATGTTATAAGATAGCAAAGATTTCAGTAGCTTTTGTTTATTTTGTGAGAGGTCGTGTGTCTTAGGCATTTAATTCGAAAAGAGATTGAAAATTGCTAGCAAACCCTGACACCTCCAGGCGGGGTTCCCTTGTGTTCTGCCATGATGGCCAGAAGTGGGGTGTGAGGACCCAGCTAGTGCATCCCATAATTTCTGTGAACTCCTAGAGAGGAAGAAAGGAAACAGACAGAAAATCTTTTCAATCCTTTCCCAGCTGAATAACTGGGGAATCAAAATCTTGGGGTGCAATGTTCAGTTTCAATGAAATCTCTGGAGAAATTCCATCTTCTAGTAGGAATGGAGTGTAAAGGTGAGCTACAGCCCCAGGCACTCCAAAGAGGTCAAGCTAATGAATACTCAAGGAGGAGGGGAAGATTCAATTGCCTAAACAGGAGCATTAACTATCACTTTTGGTATTGACTCTGACATTTTAAGCCTACCTGGCCTCTACTTGCAGTTTCGCAAGGGAGTGGATCTCCCTGAAGTCCTGCCTCAGACCCGCCAGCCCCATGAAGATGTTTTGGCTGCCCCGGGGCACCTCAGCTGGCATGAGGTGACGATATTTAGGCAACTGAATCCCACCTATCCTGTCCGTCTTGCACATACAATACCTCTAGCCTCTGAAAGCAGTACAATTCCTCTTGTCATTCTGCTTCACCAGCAAGACCAGTGGCTGCTAATGTGACAATCTGTCTCAATCTACACAGTGGTTAAAATTGTTCTGTTGTTGCAGAGGAAGGCGCAAAAAATAAATCAATTTGAAAACCATTGTCATCGTGTAGCTGGTCCAGTAACACTTTTTCACTGATACAAAGCATCAGTCTTTCCTTTTTATTGCTCATAAAGAAACTTCATCATCTACAGTACAACTTTTAAGATGTGGTTTGTAAAGACAGACTGCAGTTTAATAGGTGTATATTGGGAATACATGATTTCCTTTGTTATTAGTGTTTTCCTTACTGGTTTTATCGATATTTTTGTTATTAATTTTAGAAGGTTATGATGTAATAAAAAAGAAAAAAATTATGGCAAATTCAGTTCTAAGAGATCAAAAAAGGCTGAAATGTATAAATAACTTCCCATTGGAAAATAGTAAGACAAGAACAAGACAAGGAAGATTATAACGGGGAAAGATGCAAATCGGGGACATTCTGCAAGATGTTGTGTAAATACAATGTATGCCAATAGCAGGCAGTTTCAGTTCTCAAAGACAGGCAGCTTTGCATCTTGTATCACTCTGATTTCTAGTTCATTTTTATTGTCTTATATTTGAAATGCTCTTTCCCCTTAATATAAGCAGATTTGGTAAGATTTGCTATTTCACTAAATTTCACAGTCTAGGATTCATGACCTTGAGTGACATACATCTGGCTATGAATTACGTTATATTAAAAAAAATCCATTGTAATATATGCACTTCCTCCGTCCTGCTTGCTTTAGTAATACTGAGAACCAGAAAAAAAATCGCAGGTCACACTGATACAAAAAGGCAAGACTGACTGAACCTTTTTGTGAACAATGTTCTACAAAGTGCTCTATTTTACGAATAGTTTCTATTCAGTGTGAACACGTATTCAACATCGATTTTTTAAGAAGTCATGTGGAACTACTTGTTACCAGTCATTCCTCTTGGAGATGCCACCCAAGCCTTTGGACTTGTGTGCCAGATCTCTTTTGACTGTGTTGTCTGATGAGCTAGTTCCAGTCTGAGGCTATTGCTGAGCACACACCTTGCTCATCCTCCTCAGGATCATTTTCCACCTTTGTGTGTCAATTTTTATTCCAAAATGCTATGTAGTGTGTCAGCTAGGTGCACTGTAGAAGGCGGCCAAGTCTGGATACAAGCTGGCGATGAGCTTACACTCAAGTGTTGTTCTACGATCGGTATAACTCTGACAGCTCAAGCCTTGTCTGCCCTCATGCTCTTGACGTTACAGTACTGCTTTGGAAACAGGCTTTCCTTTCCAAACAGCCATGTGCGCACCAGATATCTAGAGGGCTCCAGTCTGGTGCACTAAAGGAAAGAGATCATTTATTAATGTTTTGAAAAAACATTTTCTGATACAGAACTTCACTGCTAGTGGAGAATCTATGCGCAAGGCAGAAGGCTTAGAAAGCTCATTGACTAGTTGGCAAGATAACAGTGGCGGATTATGGATGACTGCTGGCCACTCCTGGGGTCAGTAGAATAAGAGAGGTTGGTGCAAGCTGGTAGCCACATCATGGCAGGTTTTTGATATTAGAAAAGTAGAAGGGCAATTTTGGTGGAGGCCAGCTACCTACCAGCCATAGAGCTACTTAGATTATGGGACAAAGACAAGACCTAGACAGAAACAAAAAAGGAGAGCAGCATCCTGATTTTTGAATGACCGTATGGATGACATGTGCTAACAGTGCAAGTCCCAGTAAACTGTGGGACCACTTCATGGTAGTGACCATCAAGTGACCATTAAAATTTACCTTAGCAAGCATGAACTAGTGATGACAGGGGCCAGACCAAGAGCTTTTTCCTGCCTTCTGAGAAGAACGTCAGCTACAGCAGGGTGTCCTCTGACACCATCTCTGAATGGAGGAGCTGGAATAAGCAGCATGGTAATTTTGCTTGACTCTTGGAATCAGCTGTGTTATCTTTGCTGAAATTCTCTCTTTGAGCAACTAAGATAAAATGATCTGACTTCACATGAACATTTTCAGATAGAAATGTTAAGAGATTGGCAAAATTATTATTACTGAAAAGGATTTTTATAATGGGAAGTATTTTGCTTCTCAAACAAAGGCAATGCACTTCCTCTGCTTTTTTAATTAACAGTAATAACAGAAAACAAGTCAGCTACAGGCTGTGGAACTAAAATGCTGTAGAGGGCCCTAGGTCCTCATACAAACATGAAACTTTTCTTATTATTGTATAGGGTGTTTAGAAAGGGAGTAAGGGTCCACGCAATTGGTAGATTCTGCAGTCAGTGCGAACACGAGATTTCTTTCTGGGGCAACAAGGTAAAAACTGCTTTTTTCTGAAAATAAATGAGACTCTCTAATCTGTGATTGGGAACATAAGGAAAGATAATTCTGTAGGCTAATAACTGATCATTTAATCAGTTTGGGGATCCATTCAATAGTGGCTGAGTAAGAAAGAATATATTCAGATAATCTTTTCTGCTTGCTCTTCCTTTTTTACATGTAATCAGAGACATTGCTGTGCTCTGCGAACTCTTCCACTAGTGATAACAAGTCAGTATTTAGGTTTCAGAATGCACCCACAAACTGTGGAGGAAAACTAGAAAAGGAAGTAAAAAAGGGCCTGGGTGCAAGGCTTTTCTGTTGGTCTCCTGGTTTTGCACAATGGAACGTCTCTGTGCAATTGTGCATTTTTAGTGGAAATAACAGTAAATAAAAGAATGCAGCTTCAAGAGCCAAACTTCAGTCCAATATAATTTTACATAAGCAGGCAATATTTTTTCTTTATTTTCTTTGAAGAATTTGTATATATTTTCTGTACAATAAATAATCCAGTCTACATATTTTAAGACTATTTACAACCTTTCTAATATCCTAGTACTCCTTTACCTATTGTTAATTAATTCCTCTCACTCTTAAGGATTCGTATTATTTAAATATTTATGAAGAATTAATATGTTTCACCTTGATCATTACTTAGTCGGGGTAAGTAACTTTTTTTAATCTTGTCTCGCAAGCGAATTCTTTCAGCTTCCTGATTTTCATTCTTGCTCTCCTCTGGACGCCAGCAAATCTGTGAGTATATCTTTCTTCAGAGGTAAGATTTTAGCCTGAGGATTGTCTTTGCAGTCAAGAGGAAAAAAAAACCCAACAACAAACAACAATAATACAGTGCTAGTATGGAGAAAACAGGTCTACAAACCAATTTTTTTTTGTATCTCAGAGAATTACTATCAACAGGTAATGAAAACATAAAACTGCAATGGTTTCTCTGAAATATTTTCTCCCACATAATTTCATTTGTAAAAGAAATAGATTATCTCTTGAGAGCATTTATTTATGTATTCCTCTTTTCTCTAATTTGTGTCATTTTTATGAGTTGTTTTGTTATTCTACCTCTATACAGAAAGTAGGATTTTTTTTCAGTCCCCTCCAGACTGAAAAATACTTTGCTTTGCTTAGGTTGAAGGTCTTCTGGTTTGTCACTGGAAGGCCCCTTTACTTGCTGATTTCTACTCATTAAAGTGGTAGTTTATCCACCTTCAAATGTCTCTGCTCTGTGTCACAGACACTTATTTGTTCTCCAGCCATCAAAGTGTATTAAAATTAACAGCAGTCATCACATGAGTGGAGGGTAGCCATTCTCAGGCACACAGATAGTTATATACTCACAGCAGGAAACTTGCAATCAAATTCTACCAAAAGGTCACATTTGCAATAAGTAAAGGAAAATGTAGGTAATTGGTTATGGAATCAGTTAATATCTTCACAGGCCTTGAAAGGGACTCTGATGGACTTGAAAAGCTTTTGTTCAATTAATTAAAACTGAGGTATTGTTATAGTATTAAAAAAAATCAGGAAATTCTTGGTACACTGTAAAATAGTGTCACTACAATAACAAACAAATTCAAAAGGGAAAATTATTTGTGGATTGTTTGAAAAGATATACGGACTCGGGTTCTGGCTGAAATGCAGAAAAGGAATAGGGAATGAAGTGCAGGACAACATGAAGATTAGCCCTTACAAAATATGTTTTTATACTCAGCTTCAAAGGCACGCCTACTATTTCCCTCAGCTGGTTTATATTCACGGCCGCTTCGGAAATACCAGGTCGCGGTGTTTACGCAGGCTTCCCGCAGGCTTCAGGATACTTGCCGGTTCAGGAAGCAGCAACTGACTTTCCAAGGCTGGAAAGCATTTCAGTGTTGACTGAAATTCTGTTTCTTTTAGTGTTACAGTGCAGTCCTGAGCAGTTATATGCCACAGCTATAGTTCGTAACTGTATCTTGGGTTGGGCAGGTCCCTGTGCCTCCTGCACAACCAACCAGAAAGGTACGTGCCACAGAAAGTGACTCTGAGCAGGCAGAGCATGGAGTGGGGACCTGACAGGGGCATCTACCAGGAAAGGCAGTGGAAATGTACTGTAGTTTCCTTTGCCCATCAAACACTCCTTTTCATCTAGTTCAAGCTAGGAGTTTCTGCCAGTTTCTGGCATGATGGAGGACCGAGTCTTTAGGGCGCCTAGAGTGAAGCCCCTCCTCTGCCTGTAGAAAATCAAAGCTGGCACCTGGGAGCCCTCAGCAGGATGCTGTGGGTTCCCTCGAGCAGAGGGTAGCACAGCCCACAACTTCCCGCTTATGCTCTGGTGCTTTGAATTGTATGAAAAAGAAGTCTGCTGGATCAGATGAAAAAGGTGTGTGAAGACCTAGGCATATTCCTGTGTGAGCAGGGGCACTGAGCAAGGAAAGGGAAGGCATGGCTTAAAGCTTCTGCTTGAGTAAACATTTTAAATGATGAAACAGCCATTAAATATGCTCCAGGAGGTCATTTCTGCCCACCAAGTGATCTGACTACTAGGCTAGGCTGTCATAGTCACACTGACTTCTCTGTGTCTTAATTCAGATTTAACGATAGCACCATTTAAATTTTGACCCCTTCTACAGGTCAGTCTGGTTTCCCTCCAGAATAGCCCCAAGCCTGGCATTTAGGGAGCTTCCTGGTAGCTGAGGCAAAGCCATCACTGAGCTCTGGTCTCTCTCCTACCACCAGTGAGCACTCTCCTTGCTGTGCAAACAGAGGGTGGACCTGGCCCTGCGCAAATTTGGTGGAGGAACTCCTCCATATAGCACAAAGCAGCTTCAGGCCTCTCAGAGATCCCCAAAGAAGTCCTGGGAGCTTTCTTAGATGTGACTAGCAGTGGGGATAGAGTTAGAGATGTGAATGAGATGCCTGTGGACTTTCAGGTGCTCCCAGGCTGAGGCAGATGTGCCTGAATTGTCTCAGATGAGCAAGGGGTTGAAGTCTGTAATTTTGACTCCCTTAACTGAAAATAAAAGCTCACAAAGCAGCAAGTTTTTCCCTCCCTCCAGAAATGCTCTCTGCAAAAGTTCTGCAGAATGTATTAATAGTTGACAACAGGAAAACTTAAACTCTTCTCCCATCCATTTGATTTTCTACTAGCTAAGTTATTCTGACAAAGACACCCCAGGCCTGATCCTGAGATGGTACTTGGATTCTCCAAGAGGAGATTTGGAAAGGGGAAGATAACTTCCAAGACAGAATCAAAATCTCATTAAAATGAATGAATTCAGAGGGAAACCACAGCTGGTGCTTCCTGCAGGAAAAATTCTGTTTCAGAGACACTCCCTTTCTCCAGGCTCAGTTTTCCCCTTCCCACATGTCTAATGCTCACGTTATCCTTACCTCTGCACTATGTTTAGTGTTTCTCCCACAAAGGTGATCCTCTCTAGCTTTAGTAAGTGGGAGCTCTGAGGACATGATAAAGGAATATCAGTGAGGACAGAAAAGGGGTGACAGTCTGGGGATAGGGATCATTTTTTAGCTGAGAATGGGCAAGGCAGAAATTTCTATGTTGTCCAAGCCTAAGCAGACAAAGAAATCACTTTCACTTCTTCCCTTCCTTCTCTTTCTCACTCTGGTGTCTGAAGTGACCATCATCCCTTAGATCAAAGCTGGGATGAAAAGTCCTTTGCGTTGTATTAGAGAGAATGACAAGTGTCATCTCAAATATATGATCCTCAAGCTCTGCAAGTGTAGCAAACAGAAAGAGGGAAAAGCTGGTCAAGGTTTGCCTGTCATGAGGTTTTTGGTTGTGCAGGACTTACTGGCTATTGAGTTCAACCAATTCAGCATAACAATGCGGTTGTGAAAATTAGTGTGAACATTCAAAAGACTTTGAATTTTGAATATTAAATAATCCACAGAACTGTATGTAATCTGTAAACTGTATCTATGTGGGAAGAAGTGGAAGAACAACTCCTGCTAGCAACACATCAGTTTTATTTGAGGTTCTTTCCCCAGATATTCAGCAAGAAGGAAGATAATAATGCATTTCCTGAATTGTTAGGTGGAGACTATTTGATCAGTTCTAATTGAAATTATTGCAGGAAACTCGTTGTAAATCTGAGAGTCTTTCAGCTCTGTTGGAAAAACACACAAACATCTTCTCATATTTAAGTAATCAATCATAGATGGAAATTAGAAGTTTGAGTGAGACAATATTTGAATCAACGATTGCAGTAGGTAAGTGTTACTTTATAGGCTGAAATAACTTTGCCTAAGCAATCTGTTATAAAATTTCAAGTTACAAACATACGAAAAAAAAAAAAAAAGACATAGTAGGGATCAAGTTGTTGCAATTAAAAGGCAAGAAAATGAAACTGCTGAATAAAAGTAGTAAGAGCCTCCCAATGTTTTGCCTCTTTCTACACTAAACTGTAGTCAAAAGTATCTAGTCTAAAGGAATTTTCAAGTTATGTTTTTTATATTTAGGAGTTTTTTGGGGAAAAGTGTGAAACTTCTTTTACGGACATTCTCTTTCAAAATATTTGGCCATGTGAGATCAAAATATTCGAGCCCTATGGTATGAGACTTTCAGAGCTCATCTTGCCTAGCTTATTTGAAAAGAAGATCAAGAAGTAACTTGATTACTGGCAACAGGAATTTCATAGTGGAAAAAAGCTCTGACAGTAGGGGATTACAATCTTGTTGACAAAAGCATCCAGAGATCCTTCTGAAGCTAGACATCATTTCTTGGAATACAATACTGTTTCTTTGCTGTGAGGGTAGCAGAGCAGTTGTTGAGTATACATCTAATCTGGTTCCCATCCTGGAAGTGATTTGGTCTCTGCTGTCCTCTGCCTTTGACTGACTCAAATGTCAGAGCCCCAGGGCTTGAGGGAAGGTATTTGATTGATTAAGGATGTGTGAAATTTAGCTTCCCCAAGAAGATGACATGATGGTCCTTCCAGTGCTCAAAGTCTATAAAATATATCAAAATAACTTGTTGAACAGATTTGGGCTTGCTTGTTTTTTTCCAGAAAATTTTGAATTAGTAGTTTGTTCTTTTTGCTTGGTTTAATTACTTTTCTGTTGTTGAAGTTCTCTTTAGTTTCTTTGTCTGTTTAGCAAAATCCCACATGAGCATTCACACCACATTTCAAAACTGACCTCTGTCCTCTTATGAACTTGAGATTTTTACTGTCTTATTTTCCCCTTTTCTTTCTGCTCCAGCTTTCCAATGTTGTGCTTTCCTATTCAGGCAGAAGAAAGACTGATGTTCCACCAACTGCAGATTGAGTCAGGTAGACCTTAAATGTGAATTTTAAAACTGGGGTTATTTCTGTAGGATTTGTTTAATTCTCCTCATGCAAATTCCCTATCCATGTTTCAATGGCCAAAATACATTTCTGGCATCCCAATAACCTTTTTAAAAAGACAAATTAAAAAAAAATGTATTATAAACTTGGAGGCTGAGAGGTTAAGCGTAACATCAATTGGGCTGATGTTTATACAGTTTTACCCTCTCAATCTAAGTCACAACTTGAGCTGCTCCTGCTGATCCCGGCCGTGTCTGTACAGTCTGCTCATGGCTGTGGCACCCAATCTGCTCTCTTGTTGAAGATATGAATGTGTAAGTAATAAGTGTTTTCGTGAGCTGAGGAGACCATCGTTTTGCAGAACCGAGCACTGCATCCCCAGGCTAACTGGGCACTTGCTGACAGAGCCATGCCTTGTTGGAAAGCCTGATAGAGCCAAAAGGCTTGGCGTGATCATGTCAGTTCTCTGGACACTTCTGAGAGGGGTTAGGGAAGAAGCCAGTTTAAACACTAAGCAAGTCTCCTGGCCTGGCTTCCCATCTCTCTACCTGGTTTTCTGGGGAAAAGAGTGTACAAGTTTCCTTGGTCTTCCTGATGCCATGCTGCAAAGAGGGGAGGGACAGTGCTGAGCGCTAGCCAAGTGACAAGGACTCTTTTTCCTTTATTCATTTCCAGAAAGAGAAGTATTGAGGACATAAAAGGTTTGATTCATGGTAGATAGATTGATTTATCGTATGCATTTTGTAAATATTAGAGGGTTCAGAAAATGGAATAATAATCCTTAGTTATAAAATATTTATAATTTGTCTATTTATAAAGCTGATAAACAAGTAATTTCATAAAACCATTTTAAAATGTCCTTTTATTTTTTAAAATCTCAAATTGGTTCAGCTCTCAGGATAATTCCTGCTGTAAATTTTATGTTGCATATTTAATACTATTTGGTTTCAAGTAATTATTTGTTTTAAATCTTACTGTTGCAGTTTCCTTGTATGCCCCAAGGCAACTGTGTATAAAGCTATCAAAAAGATAGTATATTCAAAAAGAACAAAATCTGTAAAGTTTTGTCATATTTTTACAAACCCATGTGTATTTATAATAATTTCTAATTATTCTTTTTGCTTTACCGCATATTATTAGTTTAATTGAACCATAAACTTTAGACTAATAACACCAATTTGTCTTTCATTATACTTTGCTCTATTAACTTTTACAAATGGACTCATCTCAGCGACTGATTGATGGGCGCACAGCAACTGTGCTAGATTTCTCACCCACAAACAGCTATGTTACATTTTCTGTTAGTGGAAAACGCTTTTTCTTTTTTTTTTTTCCCAGGATAAGAGTTTTTATTCTTTATTCTTGAGGTTTAAATACAAGATACATTTTGTAACTTTCCTTTTCCAAACATTAGCCCTTCTGGCAGAAATCACCAGCAGTAATAAGAGCTAGAGTTGTCAATTATTTCAAGGGATCCTTTTCAAAATAAAATGCTTGGTTCAGGGTCCCAGTAAAGCCCTGTTCACTGCAGAATTTGGGGAATTTAAATCTCCTAGTCATCTTCATAGGCAGGCATTTCTCTGTCAAGTAGTGGGAATTCCATGAAAATGTAAAGTCACATACATCTCTTGAGGAAAGAACATGTAGCTATACAATTGCACAAAAAATACAGAGAAAATTGCAAAAAAGCTGTTGCAGGGCCACTTAGCAAATCCATAGTTTGGTTAGGACCAAGACTCTGTAACAGCACAGTCCTCATATCCCCTTCTACTGTATTCACAAATCTAATTAATCAGCAGGGAGAAAAATGAGTATTGAAAGTACGCTGGTCTCTCCCAGCTGAGTCCAGTCTGATCTGTAGTCACCTGGGCCAGCTTCACAGGCTCAAGTGTTGCTCTGCCTTGCCCTGTCCTGTCACCAAAGATGAATTCCGTGATTGGTGTCCCTGTCCTGTGAAGACTTCTGGATATCCAGTCTAGCTGTCACATCTCTGAAGAATACAGAGAAAAAACAATACCCTGTGCATACTTTTCCTATTTTTGCCATTGTTACTGAGGCTCTATTTCTCACATATCTTGTGACAGTTTTCTTTCCCCCATGTTCTTCTTCCATGTAGAAAAACACAAACGTTTTCTCCTTTGTACTATCTGTTCAGCTTCTTGCACACAGGCTTCAAATGCAGTTGTCTTTCCAAGACTCCTTCCAGGCAGAAATAAAAGGAGCTCCAAGCCATCTTTAGCCAGGCAGCCAAGATCTGCTGTGTCACCAAAAAGTGTAGGGAAAATGCAGCTGCTGCCACAGAGACCTTCTTGAGTCTGGGTCCCACAGAATATTATGGGAGATGATAACAAGTGATTTGAAGAAAATGTGTGACCCACAAGTCTGAGATACTTTTAAAATTATCTGTGTATCGCCACATTTGTGGTAAAATTATGGCAAGCTGAGGAAAAAAAGCGGAGGATGGATTACAAAAACGGCAGCTTGAGAGGCAATCAAGCAGAATGAGAAGAGCATAGGAACAGAGAGGGAACCTGTGTGAGGAAATTGGGAAGGAAGAGGAAAAAGAATGAAAGTCCTCCAAAAGATATGGGAAGATGCAGGGGAGAAGAAGCAGGGTGAGCTGCAACCCGTACAGTCTTGTGGCACCCAAAGATCCTCTACTGCAATAGAAATACTACAGTTCCTTGCTACGAAATACCTTTTTTTGTGTGTCTTTGTCAGCAGAAAGAGAAGTCTGCTTATTCCAAAGCCATAGCGCCCCAGGAGCAGTATCCCTAAACAGCAACCTTTGTGAGAGGAAAAAAGGCATTTTGGAACCAGTATGAAGCCTACTGACAGGAAATATTTAACATAGGAATTCGATAATCCAAACAGTAATATCCTCCACAAAGCCAGCGTCTCACCAGACAGAGAGTTGTGACGTGCTTTTCATTTCAGCTTCGAATTGTTGTGGGGTACTAGTGATTGTTAAAAATATGGAAAAATGGGGTTGAAGCAGTAACTCTACAGCAAGAAATAGCAGAAAAGGAGTACAGAAGGTTCTGCATTTTCCCATGTCTCCATCACAGTATTTTATCATGTTCAGACGTCGTCTTTTTTGCACAGATATTGCTAGAACCAGTCTGGAGTTTCCACAGTTTCGGTGAGTTTCCAGTGGGTTTTCCAGTGTTTCAAGTGAATGTTATAACTGTTTCTAATAGTTAGAAAAGAAAATATCCTCTCTGTTGTCAGAGGTTGTTTTCTGTAACTTCAAGCTTTAGTTTCAATTTAGTGCAGAAGGTGAGAATAGTGAACAAGAGGAGAGCAAGTGAGAGCTGCATACTGCCTACGGTAGTTGCTGTGGCACAGTAAAGCATGACAGTGACATTTTATTAGATTAGCTTCTATGTTGCTACACTCAGATATTCACAAATGATGACTCAGGCCTGTAAAACAATTAAATCATTAAATGAATTGATAATAAATAATCATAGAATCACAGAATGGTTTGGATCGGAAGGGACCTTGAAGATCATGTAGTTCCAGCCCCCCTGCCATTGGCGGGGACACCTAGACTATGCACCTGAGGACTCTGCATTTGCCATCTGCATTTTGAGAACACTTCTGGAATACAGTGGAGTCCAGTTTTCAAGCATCTTCGTGCAGCCAGGTTGGCTGTAACCTGGTTTTCTTAACAAAGGTGGAGGTTCCCCAATGATCACATGTCTTTGTAGGTCACGACTTCAGAGTAAATTTCAACTGTATCACTGCTCCAGAGAAAGCTGTGAGAGCTAGCAAGGTTTCTAATCTCCCGCAAAGCATTTGTTCCTTGTATATATCTTGAATATTTTGTAGCCAGTGTCCAGGTTTTGAAACCTGAAATGTAATATTGAGATTTCTCATGGATGCTTAAGTTACCTTATACGCTTCTATTCTTCGGTGCCTTTTAATAAGGGAAACGGCTATAACTTTTACAAAGACAAAGAGACTTCCTTTGTCTATGAGTCACCACACCCTGTATGTCACATAAAGGGACATCTAGTGAGTGTGTAACATTCTGCAAGAAAACGTATCCTTTCTGTATCAATGAGCACCAGACCATACAGTTTATCAAGCTAAACTTTTATGTAGGTAGTTCTATGATTATCTAATTTGTATGTAAAGCAATTATATGTTCACTACATGCACATATGAAATGACAATAAACTTTTTACTAGTTAGTTATTAACTTCTGATCGTGTTTTTAGTATATATTTTTGAAAGGACAACTGTGAATATTTTTCAATAAATGAGTTAGCTATTTTTTATTATCTCAACTGCATGGATCTGCAAATACTATTTACAGTAGAAAAATATAAACATTTCTTTCTTCACTTGAAAGCAGTGTTTCTTTATGGCATGTCATAATGTCACTGTGTTTTATGCTGACACAATGATGAATCAGTTCAGCTTTCTGTATGTAAACTTTTATTATGTTCTAATCTTATTTTAACTGATCAAATTAAAAATATAAAAAGGGATAAAATACTCGTTTTAATTGTTCTGGAATCACTGTAAATTATTTGTTTCCTATTTTTTTTAAACATTTCTCTTATCCTTTGCCTCAGTTCCTATGTCATTATTCCTGGTGTTGGTGGCAGAAAATGGAAAGTGTCATTTTGCTGGAAGAGAAAACACAATTTTCTTATTTAATTGCTCACTGTGGCCACCCATGTCCTTATTAGTAAGCAATGTTGTAAAGTTCTTACAAAAGCTTTTTCCTAGTTTTAAAATGGCAAAATGGATAATAATTATTAATAAATAAAATTTTGATCCATGATGCATTAAAATGAAAAGGAAGAAACTAAAAATCAGAAAAAATATTATAATAGCTGAAAAGTACATGTCCAGTTTTATTCCTTATTGAAATATACACTTGATTCCTATTCTTGTTATTGAGAATGTATTTGACCTGTCAATTACTTAAAATGCTAACAAAGTTTATTGCTGAATTTTCTGAAAAAGATGTGTAAATATTGACTTTTAAGCTGGCACAAAGTTTTTCACATGTGTAATTAGGAGAGAAGTAGGTTACTGTTTACCATAGAAAGAACCTTTTTCTCTGCATGTTTTAAACAATTATTTTCTGGACGTATGCTTTTTGGCTCGAAAAATTCTGCAGCTTATGAAGTTGTTTGTTATTTTGCTGTGATTTTATACACAATGGAGGGGTGAGGAAAAGGTCAGCAATAACTCTGCTGTTGCATTTTCACTGGGAAAAACATAATATTGATCGATAAGAAAATGGAAAAAGCACAACTATTAGCGTCTCACTTGATCTTCTCCGACCTTTACCCTGCCATGTTGATTTTATTCTTAAATGTTATGTCTGTTGTTCCAAAGGTTTGTCCTGTTTAGTCTTTTATTTAATTAATACATGATCTTCTTTACTCTCTCTAATGTTAAAACATGAAATTCGTTTTTATTCCTTGTTGAACCATTGTCCTCTTTACACTCAGCAGTGCACACTGGATAATAACTCCATGTAGGAACTGGTCTGCTTAAAACTACTCTAGAATCACAATCGATGGGTACCTAGGTTCATCAAATATTGTTTTTCAGGTCCATAGGAAAATTAGCTTTAAGGATGTGTAAGCTCTTTAAAAAGAAAATTTAAATCTCACCCTCTTAATCTTTCTGGACGTAGTCTGAAGAGCAGAAAATATGGTATTGAACCTCAGTACTTTACTAAATGTTTATGTATCTGCTAGGTAGTGACTATAAAATGTACTCAAGGAAGCACTCTACACCATGAGGGCAGTCTGCATACAGTACTATATTTGGTACATATGCTCACATGGGGCAGGGTGCTAGGGTAAAGCCACTGGAGTGCCTTGGTTTGCTTTTTGGCACAAAATCTTCTCATGTGCTGCCGAGGATGCCAAACCGTATGTTTTGGCACTAAAAAGGAATCGGGCCTGTTTTTATTCATGGAGGTAGAAGAAAATAATTAAATGAAATATGCAAGGATAAACACATATAGAAAGGGCAAGAAGTTGAATTAGCAGATGTTGTGCATTTTGGGCTGCCCCCTTTGCTGAGGAGCAAACAGGGGCAGCACAGCACGCCTCCCAGACTGGCTGGGAGCGGGGCACACAGGCATCCCTGCCCTGCGGCAGACAGGGCTGTTCTTGTCCCAGCACCCTGCCCTGGCCGGCACCTTCTTGTCCCCACATTTCTTCAGCCCATGAAGCACCCATCGTCCTTGGCAGTGCTTTTAAAAAAAAAAAAAAAGAAAAGCAAACAAAACCACAAATGGTGAACATCATGCGATTTTTTCTTCTTCCCCCGCTTCTGCTTGCATTTCTTCTTCTAAAAAGGGACAGAAACCAGCCCCAAACTGGCCAGAGACTGAGAGCTTCAAAGAAATATATGGGGGAATTCAGTATGTCAATAATTCAGGTTATAGCTACATTCTAAGTCGGTAACTGGGTTTATAACTTCTTACTCCAGGTGCTCTTTGACAGAAAAAAAGTGGTCACAAAGTCATTTTCACTCCTAGAACTAAACAGCCTTCAGAAACAAGTTAAGACAACTATAGTAAGGCCTTCTTTACAAAGAAGTAGAGTCCTGATCACTTGAATCCAAGAGTTTTAAAATAATTGTGAAGGTTGTTCCTGGTAACATTTTAAAATTTCAGAGTGACAGGGAATTATAAAGGATGGCAAGTAAATTTGTATTTTAAAACAAAAAAAATCATTAGAATAAACCTGTAAAGATGACACTGAGTCTACCAAAATAATGGGATAACTGATATGAAAAATAACGGATGAGAATATAATTAATTTCAGTTGACACTTTTTATATTTTTTTGCATTAAATAGTTCTTGCTGGCTTCATTTCCTTTCTTAAGAGATGATGGGCTGATTAAAGGTACCTTTATTAGCCTGATCAGGCTGAATGTCTGTACAATTTTCCACATATTACCATACAAATTTCTCACTATCGTAAGACTATATGATATGCGATATATGAATGATAAATATCCAACAGAGTAATTACTGGAGAATCATAATCAAGTATGTTTCCACTGAGGTCTCACACAGACCAGTTCTTGCTCCAGTGCAGCCATAAATCATTGACAAAAGCACATAAGAAAATATAAAATAATTGTTGATAAAGTTTGCAGGTGCCACAAAAACAGATGGAATGGTAAAAAAATCATGACAACAGGTCATTTGTACAAGATCCTCTGCATCGTTTAGTAAACTGGGAAGAAATAACATGCATTTTAATATAACCAAATGCAAGGCCAAACACCCAGGAATAAAAAATACAAGATTTAACATTAGGGAGACAATGCTTTAAGAAGCACTGAGCCTGAAAAGGCAGTAATAATTTTCAATGGAAATATTTTCTCATCTGGTGTTACAGCCAAAAGAATTAGTGTAAGTCTGTGGGTTTATAAACAAGAAATCATTGAATAGGGGGAGAGAGCTCCCTCTTTGTATTACCTCTGTCCACAAAGTTACTGACACCGTTGCCAAAATGCAGTCTGATATCTATTCTTCAAAAAAGGTAGTAAAAGCTTGAAGAGTGTTCAGAGAAGAGCTACAGGAATGATTTTACAGACAGAAATTCCACCTTACAACCAAACCTACAGGAAGCTTGAAGTTTTTAGCATATCTTAAAGAATCATACTCCAGGAGATATATATGCCCTGTATATAGTTCTCTAACTACCAAAAGTGTTTCCTTTTAATACGGCACTTAAGTTCAGAAGACAAAAGCACCTGCTCCAGCTATCAGAATGTAAAGCCATAAGGCTATGTATAGAAAGATTTTTTTTTTTAATCTGAACTTTTACATCAAAACTGAATGGTTTTTTTTTCTCTTTCCTAAAGGATATTTTGCAGTCAGTCACAAGTTCTTAAACTCAATTCCACGTGAAATTAAATGGCTAAATCATACAGAAAATCAGATGATATTCTGGTCTTAAAAATCAGAATGATATTCTGGTCTTAAAAATCTATTAACCTCTATGAATCTTGCATACACTGCTTCTCTGTAAAAGTCTTTGGCATAATGCCAGAATAAAAGGCTGTGCTTATCATTATTATTTGTTCACATTATTTTTTTCTCAAAGGTGAACAGTTGTTAAACAAATATTACAGGCTTTTTTGTAACATTGAACTCCCCTATCATATCATTATTTCCCCAGCTCTCTCATTTTAAGTGCTTGAAAGTTGTTTTCAATTGCAAATTAGCCAGGGCAAAAAGAAGAGGGGCGGTGAATTCTCTTCATATGGAACATGTATCTGATTTTAGTGACCTGTGATCTTGGATGTTTGTTGTAAATAAGGATTGTACAGTAAAGAAAAGGTTGATAGATGTATTTGATCTAACGCAAGTTTCTCCTTATGAAGCCTGACTATTCTTCTCCAAGGTTTTGCATATTTCTTCCACTGTGTGTGGTTAGGAGGAAGAGCCACAGATAAGAAAGTATCTGGAAGACTCAACAAGTTATCTGCCTTGACCTTTGGAGAGCCTTAAAGGGAAGTGTTGTCACTCTGAGGAGATGTAGAGGTCATACTAGGCACCGAGCCAGCTTACAACTTTTTTTAGAGTGTGTCAGAGCCAGGGCAAAGTGAAGACAGACTAGACTTAATCCTTTAACCTAACCTGTCAAAACTGCATCAAGTCAGCACTGACAAATCTGCAGCCACCTCATAACTCAAAAAGGTATGCATGAGTGCATTTATGAATTTGCTTTTGAAAAGGAGTTTTATTGTTTGGTATTCACAGCATTATGAAACCTGGCCACATCGCTGGCTATGCAAACATCAAGCTAAATGCTGCCTGCTGCATGAGCAATTCATCCCACTGAGTAGTAAGAAGATATGAAATAAGATTATTGCAAAAAGTGATTGTTTTTAAGGGATACTTACTTCCAAACATAAAAAATACAGACTTCAAAGAAATTAGGTTTTTGTTGTTTTAACAAAAACAGTAGAAATAACCTATTTGTCAAATCCACAGTAATGGATAAAGCACACAGCACATTAACTTGATATTTTACAGTCATTGACTGTGCAGAAAATGCTCTTCCTGTGTAGCGACGACAGTTTGTTTAAAAGAAATATTTTTTTAGGTATTTGGAGGGTTTACATATATGCATGTGTACATGTTGGCTTGTGTTTGTGTAAGTATGTTCATATGCATTTTGTGCAAACCTGCAAATAATTATAAAAGGAAGCATTCATGTGAAAAATAACGCAAATGCATGCAAAACACAGGGCCATATCCTAACCGCTGCAAACTAGCTTGGCTGACAATGGCACCACTGCCACGCTCAGTCATGACAGTTGTCACAGCTCTCTATATGTCTGCGAACTTTAAATTGTGACTATACCGTGATGCAAATGAAAAAAGTTAGAAAGCTCATTTTATGCCATTAATCCCTGAGCTTTTCCTTTAGATAGGTGAAGACACAGTAATAATTTCATCTGTCCTCAGGGAGGATATTCTGAAAACTGTAGCCTGGATACACAAAGAGACTGTGCAAAAAAAAAAGCTAATGTTTTCTTCCTGTGACGGGCTGGTGCTGCAGCCCACACCCAGACGTAAGAAATAGATCACCCCCCCTCCTTTGTCTGTGCGGGTTCACATGGTCACTGTCGGCAGAAGCACCATGCAAGCCACGGCATGAGCTCCTTGTCTGACACTGGGAGAGGCCAGGGCTCAAGTCCTTGCTCCAGTGTTTGTTTAAGTCCTTTTATTGTTGATCCCCTGGAGTGCAGCACCCAGCTTGGCCCGCTGGGGTATCTGGAGCACCCAAGTGGACCTTGCCAGGTCCACCTCTCCCCCGCCAAATGCAATGGCTCCCACGTGAAGCGCAGGGCAACTCCTCCTGCCCCAGGGCTGGTGGTTCAGCCAGCATGGGTGTTTGTGGGGATCAAGGAGCCCTGAAGAGACTCTGTGTGTGTGTGTCTGTGAGTATGTGTGTGTGTCTGTGTCTGTGTGTGTGTGTCTGTGACTGTGACTGCGTTTGCGTCTGTGTCTGTCTTGGGGGGGCTGGTGCCATAGAGAGATGTGTGTCTGTGAGGGACAAGGACAGAGCATGAGTGTGATCTCTGCCTTAATGATCAATTAACTGGGAAATTGTCAAAAGAAAACACAAAAAATGTCAAAATTTTGTTAATAGTTCTTGCTTGTGAGCTTGGAAGAACCATTAATGGCACTTTGAGATTTTTATGCTGGAAACATCAAAACTAAAATGTGGTCTTCTTTTCTCTTGGAAAATGAGTATGCTCTCATCTTAATGAGTCATCTGCACAATTCCAAGGCAGGGCAAAGAAGTTCTTATATTTACTTTCCACTTGGAACATGACAAAATTGAAAACCTGTGAAAAGTAGACCAAAACATGAAAAGAAAAAAGAAAAGAAAATATAGTGAACTATTGAAAAGAACAGAGGAGTCTGAATTATGGGTGAAGTCAAGTAAAAATTATCTTAAACACATGTACCAGGGATTTTAATTCATATGTATCACTGATCTCCTGTGAAAACTCCATTGACTAATCAATAATTCCACTTTCAGAAGGAGCAGTAGGTTGGCAGATGTTCCCTACAGTCTTTGTGCTTTTCTGAGGAACGGCTGTGACAGTCTATTTATATGATAGTCCAATGATCATGTTAGGCACAAATATTAACTTTGGCAACCAGATACAAATTGAGCAGTCTAGCTGATTGCTAATAAGAGGAAAACAAGACCCTTTTGCCTTCAAATCAGAATAGGATTGAAAAATACTCAGAATCACTGCTGTTTCAAAGGAACACAAAGTATGTTGTTTCATGCCTAAATTACTGAATATATTTAATATAATATACATATAGCATACATTTACAAAGACACGTGTCGTAATGCTGGCATAAAACTGAAACCTGGATTATCTGTTACTACTACTTTTGGATAGAAATGAGTCATTTCAGGATATATGGAGAAAAACATATTTTTAATTTCAAATACATATACAAGGACATATTTTGACTTACATTTTCAGACTTTAATGCCAGAAGGGTAGTCCAGGTTTCTGGGATGACTGGCTTCATAACCCAGGCCATAACTCCTGCCTCAAGCCTCTAATGACTTACAAATGGCCACAGGCCTGAATTTACACTCAGAGCTAAAGATTTTAATCTTTCAAAGGAGATCTTACCTGTTTTTCTCATTCACCACAGTCTTTATTCAGACTTCTTGCTTGTGCCTTTTGTAGAGAACAACTCCTCTGTAGCGAGAATATGTGTTATGAAATGCTTATTTTGTTCCCCAAGTATTAAAGAGCCACATTACATGTGTGACAAGTAATTCTGTAAGAATACACTGTAAAAAGGCCTAATTTTCTTCAGAATAGGCATTGTAACTTTGGACAGTTTAGAACATTCATAGCCCTACATAAAATTAGTCTATAGCTAATACTAGTGGTGTAACACAATAAATGAAATGTGACTGTGGATTAGAAAGCTTGCAATTGTTGTACCAGATGCTTCTCAGTATGAAAGTTAATGGCTTTGTTACCTGGAAAAGAAGAGTGGGAGAGATGCCCTTGCCATACTCCTGTTAAGTAGTTGTATATCATCCAGTAACTTGAGAATGGTAAAGAAAAAAAATGAGTTTTTCGTGTCACACAACAATTGCATAATGAAATTAGATCTCAAAGTAGACTTTGGCCACACAAACCTGTTTTAGGGAATGCAAAATCAGAAGGTGTAAGCTTGTCATTTCTAACTAGTAGCCTTTTGACAGTTTGGTTGCTTTGTCTTGCCCAGATCCCCAAATGTCAATTGTCACTGGAGACTAAGTATTACCATTTATATTATCTAAAGTATAGAGGGCATAGAAGTATTTACTTGTATGACTCAAAGAGTTGAATATGGTGCATGTTGTTCTAGTGAGCTAAATTACACAGGAAAAGAGATCAAGAAGAAACAGGAGATCGTTATAACAGAATCACAGAATCGTTTTGGTTGGAAAGGACCTTTAAGATCATTGAGTCCAACCATTAACCTAACACTACCAAGTCAACCACTAAACAATATCCCTAAACAATATCCCTAAGCACCACGTCTACTTGTCTTTTAAATACCTCCAGGGATGGTGACTCAACCACTTCCCTGGGCAGCCTCTTCCAATGCTTGATAACCCTTTTCGTAAAGAAATTTTTCCTGATATCCAATCTAAACCTCCCCTGGCACAACTTGAGGCCATTTCCTCTCATTCTATCGCTTGTTACCAGGGAGAAGAGATGAACACCCTCCTCACTACAACCTCCTTTCAGGTACTTACTTGTAGACAGCAATAAGATCTCTTCTGAGCCTCCTTTTCTCTAGACTAAACAACCCCAGTTCCCTCAGCCGCTCCTCATAAGACTTGTTCTATAGACCCTTCACCAGCTTGGTTGACCTTCTTTGGACTCGCTCCAGCACCTCAATGTCTTTCTTGTAGTGAGGGGCCCAAAACTGAACACAGTAATTGAGGTGTGGCCTCACCAGTGCCGAGTACAGGGAGACGACTACTTCCCTAGTCCTGCTGGCCACACTGTTTCTGATACAAGCCAGGATGCTGTTGGCCTTCTTGGCCACCTGGGCACACTGCTGGCTCCTATTCAGCCAGCCATCGATCAACACCCCCAGGTCCTATCAAAAAGCTTCTTCAATGTAAATCTGTATTTGCTTCAGGTATTTAAATGAAACGAAGTTAAAACTTTTTAACAGCTTCTCCTGACACTGAAACAGAGAAAAAGCAAAAGAACCAGATCTGGTGGCAGGAGAAGCAGGTATCTCCCAGCGCCATGGGGTGGCATGTGCTGGCTGAACACCATGCCACTTGGCTGGCAAAGGAGGAGCTATCACCAGTACTGGTGTGAGTTGTGAGCAGGAAAGGTCCTATATGGGCAGAAGTCCCTAAGCTCTGTCCCCTGTGTGTCAGGAAGGCAATGTTTCTTCCAAGGGTCTCAGTGGTACAAAGCAAGCCTTTGTTTTGAGCTCACCCCCGAGGGTGTGGTGGGCTCTTTGTACTTGGAAGCTAGTGGGTTTACTGACTTTCCAAGGACTCAAAATTTTTATTCTGATCAAACTCAGAAACACCCTCTTTCACCTCTGACAGGAGCCTGATTGTTCTAGTGCTTTAGATGTGAGTTACTTAAAGATACCGAATGAGGCGGATCAGATGCTGAAGGGCTGCCAAGATTACAGGCCTGTTGGCCCTATCACTTTTGTTATTAATTATGATAAAGCTGTACAAGCTGCAACCTGGTCCATTCAGCACACACTGGGACAGCTTTCCTCCCTTATAGTCCCCTCTTTTCACTCTCCAGCTATTCTTAGCTAGGGGAACAGTCCCTTGTGGGATGATTGTCATCTGGTATATATACATTGCAGGAGCTGACTCAGATAACCAGGAAACTATAACCAGCTCCCTGACTGCCCTGGGAACTTGGTGGCATCAGGGAGTCTGGCCCAGTACCAGGAACAAGCAGACAGCCATGGACTGCATCTTGTAGGAACAGGACACGTGTTTCTGATGCTTCTTCGCTTTTCAGGCTTACACGATAAAGACTTTTGCAAAGCAGTGAAACGTAAGCAGATATCCAAATTGCAAAAATGAGACCCAGATTTAAAGACAAACAAAAAGATGTCCTAAGGAGCTTGATGATGTTTGTATGATTCCGACCTTGTATCATCACTGTGGAGGTCTATGCCTCTATTTAAATTACAAAACCAGTATACCTTCTTTTGCTCTTATCAGTGATGGCTTCTTGTTTCCTGCTGACTCCCCTACACATTCCATTATCGGTCATCTTCTGTCAGTGTGTCTGTTCCTTGCAAAGCAAACAAGACAGAATTATTAAGTCATTACTAACCCTGGGTGCACAAGGTTACCCCCTCCACAAAAACCCTTTTCTGAAAGTCTCTGTTATTAAATCCATTCTGATCTGATTTCTGAAAATGAGTCTTCCACAAGAAAACCTGCAGGAAAGAAGGAGTGGAGAGAAGGGTTACAAGCAACTGCGTGACAGGATCCAGCAAAGCTGTTGGGGCCTCAGAGCTGGGAGGACTTCCTTCTTCTGGCAGCAGTGAACAATTCTATCAGCTTGAAATGTGCATATAACTTCGCCCCGAGGCTGCAGTTTCACAGGCACTCAAGCCCATAACGTCTTATTGCAGACAAAAGGAGGAAATCTCATACACCCCATCCCTGCTTCCTGTCCTCCTTCCCCTGCTCCTTCCTCCCTGTCTCTGCTCCCAGCTGCAGACCTCTGCCTGTTCTTGCCCTTCTTGGTTCATTTGCTGATTCGCATCAGCTCACTAAAATAGCAAAAAAAATCCTATTATTCTTTTTTTTTCATGAGTTACTTTTCTGCTGTTTTGGTGGGCTAAATTTGTTCATGCAGGAGCACCCTTTGCCTCTTCATTTTGACCCACAGAAACAGCTGAGTTAAGGCAACACACTTCTATCCTCCTGCACAACCGCGAGAAGAGGCTGGGGCAGCGGGCTCCCTGCTTCTTGTCCTTTTACTGCCTAACCAAGGTTTGGTTCCTCCTTCTGTTGCACCTGAAGGATTGTGATGTGCTCAGCCCTTGTTTTGAATAAAATCCTTGACTGTGTTTGAACTTAAGCTGTTTCTGTCATCAGCCATTCAGAATAACAGCACTGCTGCTTAAACAGAGTGGTAGAAGTGATGAGGGGGGTGCTCAGGATGGATTTGTCACAACCCCCCTGTGCAGTGACCATTCACCTGAAGAGCTGATGGAGCTGTTTTCCTCAGTGGCCAACGAGCTGTAATTTCAGGCTTCTCTGACAACAGATATTTCTGCCAGCTTTGCAAGTCTCGGTGTTGTACCATGATCCATCGTTGGAGTCCTCCTGTCACCGCCTCCACTCTGGGGTTCCTATGTAAAAATCACTCGTAGTGGTCTTTGCTCAGCCCTGGTACAGCCTCTTGCCAGCTCTCTGCTTTTGCTCATTACTGTCCAGAATTCAGCTAACTTCTGTTCCTTTTGAACCGATGTCACAAAGAAACCCTACATTTCAAGCAGGAGGTACAAGGCAGTCAACACACCAGGACTCTGACTTAAGAGCCAAGTCTAGATCACAGAGATCAATGAAGTGATCTACTCACATTCAGAGATCCTGCAACAAGCTCTAACCAATCTCCCAAAGCCTTGGTGTGCAGATCTGTGCAGAGTGAATGCAGCCTGTGGACAATAAGCAGCAGTGGATGGCTGTTCACACACTCTGGAGGAGTAGGAGACATGAAGCTATCACAAGAGAACATGGCCAGTCAGGAGCTGGTAGCAGGTTTTCCCACTTATCACTGCTTGCCTTCATCTGTCCTCATGTCATTCAAAGTATCCCATTTCCTCAGGTGGTGAGAAGGGTAGATATACATGTAAAAAATATTTTTTCTTCCTTATTGCAGGGCCATTTAAGGAAATGGACGTATCTGAGAAGCTACTTGGAGCTTTTGGGATATATTTATGGCTACTGCTGTTATGACTGAATGGAATTTGAGTGAAAAAAAAGATAAGTTGGAAATTAGGTTGAAGCAGGGAAGTTTATTTAGGTATAAGAGGTTGCAGAACAGTAACGATGAGAGACTGAGGGATGAAGAAAGAACAGCAGGGCTAGTGGGAACAGTGCCAGTGCAGAACTAGGATGAGTGATAAGAGGCACGGGGAAGAGGGAAGAAGAAGAAAGAGAAGATTATGATGTATGGAAACAAACCAATCCACCCTTCCTAATTCTGTGGCATGTTCCACTTTGAAGCCTTTTGTGCTGTGTCAAAGCAAAGACCGTATCGCACAGCCTGGGCAGCCAGCGCAGTTGCAAGCTAACAGGAAAGGAAAGAAGTAGCAGCAAGCCAGTTTGCATGATGCTGATAGTAAGCCTTGGAAGATGGAGAGATATGCTAGCAATGTCTCCCTTATTTCAATGTGTGCGTGGGATATTTAGCTCCCAGCTTTACTTATGAAGATTAGTGCTGTTCCCTCTTAACTACTGCTTTGTGGAAAGTCCAGATCAAAAGCTGCAAACAAGCTTAACAGAGAGTGCTGTTCAGGGAGAGACAGCGAAAAGGCCATTGTGTGTCCAGATTATTTCATACACAGATGTTTTGCCTGAACCAATGCTGAGAGGTCTGTGTTCGGGTTAAGGGAAGTTTGACAGTGCTGCTAAAACTGCTGAGAGGAAGTTCCAGACAGGTTGCGTCACCCATGGGTGCTGTGTCCTTGCCCCCAGGTTAGGGTACCACACTAGCTGCCTTTGCCTGAATGCTAAGACAAATTCCTAGTAATCACCGTTTCTTCTGTGCACCCTGTTCTGCACTTGAAGGAAACATGAACAAGCAAGGAGGGAGTCAAGATCCATTGCAGCAATTCCCTGCTGTGGGTAGTCAAGGGACTGGGGCTGTGTGAGTGAAGACACAAGCCTGTTCCTCAGTTCAGACAAAACTGCAGTGTCAAGAAATGCTGGCGAGGTCTCCTGTTCCTATACAGGTCAGCTCCTGGGCCTTCCTTCAGGATGTTATTTAAAAAAGTCAAATAAACAGACCTGCATTCTGTCAGGTCTGAACCCATGACCAACACATTAGAATGAAGCAACAACCGGTGAATAGCTGATGAAGAGGACAGCCCTGAAAAGTACTTGCTTAAATTAACAGTCTGAGTGGGATTCCTCTAATCCATCATGGATATTGGAGGTCAGAGGACTTGCCATAGGAAGCATCTCTTTCCACAGGCTATAGAGGGAGTTCAAGTTGATTAGGTGAAATATCTTATTTTTTTACTCACCTGCAGTCAGGTTTCCCACTCTTCTCATTAGGCAGGAACAAAGTCTCTGTGGGGCACAATGAAGAAGCTGAAGTTTTAAAAATAAGAATCTAAGATAGAATAGAATCATCGAATCATTTTGGTTGGAAAGGACCTTTAAGATCATTGAGTCCAACCATTAACCTAACACTACCAAGTCCACCACTAAACCATATCCCTAAACACCACATCTACACATCTTTTAAATACCTCCAGGGCTGGTGACCCAACCACTTCCCTGGGCAGCCTCTTCCAATGCTTGATAACCCTTCCGGTGAAGAAATTTTTCCTAATATCCAATCTAAACCTCCCCTGGCACAACTTGAGGCCGTTTCCTCTCGTCCTATCACTTGTTACCTGGGAGAAGAGACTAACACCTGCCTCGCTACAACCTCCTTTTGGGTAGTTGTAGAGAGCAATAAGGTCTCTTCTGAGCCTCCTTTTCTCTAAACAACCCAGTTCCCTCAGCCGCTCCTAACAGGACTTGTGCTCTAGAAGATCAGGCAGTAAGCCACATACTTCCTTTGGCTTAGGATGAGACATTTAACGTTGCCATTTTAGTTACTGCAAAGCAGCCTGAGATTTTTGAAATGCTTAAAATCAGGTGCTTCCATTGACTTCAATGTCTCTGAAAGAAACCAAACTATTTGTTAATTTGCTGTCTATGAGTGTAGAGTCCTTTGAAAAAGGAAAGTTTTGCAAATAATGACAGGAAAAGCATAAGTTGTCCTAAATTTCCTGTGCCTGCTGCCTTTCTCTGCTTAAAGTGCTCTCTGCTTTCCTTTACAATTTCAAAGCCTCAGAAATTATTTTTGTCTTTGCTCACATTTTTAAAGCTAAGGGTATCCAGAGAACAGGCAGGGCAGTTGATTTACAGGGTCACTCATACATAGCAGAAGATGCAGCTCTGCATTTGTAGACGAACCATAGTCTGACATGTGTTCACATAAATGATATGATGAATAATTATGAAAAATGATCTAATTTGGGAAAATTACAATCAGGTCACGTACATTATGGGGAAAAGAACTAAATTAATTATGTACAGTGTGTAACTGTCAAATACCAACAATATATGTAATGGAAAGTCAACAATATATAAGGATCCAGCTAATTTATATAAAGCCTGAATTTCTCTGGACGTTCACATTCCTTGGATTCACAAACTGCTGTACTCCAGCTTATCAAACTGTACTTGTAAAAAGATGGGCCAGGATTCAAAGATATCTTTTAATGAGGATTATTGTTCTGCAGAATCAAAATGGTAGTCTGACTAACAATGGCTGCACCATCGTGGGGAGGTTGTGTTGTAGGACTCAGCAAAACTCCCAGTAAAACTGCAGGTAACTACTGAGTGCCCGGTTTTGAAAATCAAACTTGTGACAAATAGGCTAACTATGAATCATTTATACACATGAAAATGTCTAAAGAGTAAATAATCTAAGATTTTGGTCACAGTATCGCATTATCAATCTCTTAAATTATAATAGTGGAACTGCTGGTATTACTAGTCCACTGTAAAATTGCTTTTCTGTGAAAATTATATGAATTTTTAATGATTTCTTGATGATTTGCATTATAACTAAACTATCTAAAAATTTTAGTGTAAATATTCTATTTCCTAGAGGCATTAAAAACATCACTGTGTCTGAATTATGCTAATTATTAAAACATGAGCAGTAAAGAATGAAAAATTACTAGAAATGGCAACATAAAAGCCCATCCACTTTTTTAGTGTTTTATATCATCAAAGAAATCTAAAAAAAGGAAGTAAGTGTGTCAGTTGTGAAAAGTGAAAGCCTCAGCTTTCAGTTGAAGTATCTGGTGTCTTGGCCTTAGGTGCGACTATTGTGACCGAATACAAATTCTATTCCAGTTGTAACTTTCAGAGTTGCTGATAGAAAAATAAGTGTTATTTTAAAATACCTGATCCTAAGCTTGGAAGTAGGAATTTTTACTCTAACTCTGTTCCCAAAACCACTAATCTTATCACTCAGTGTGCACACACTTCACATTTACTTTAATATGGAAAGCACACCTCTTGTACAAATGGAGAAAACAGATTAGAAAGAATAAAACCCCATTTCAGTATAGGGTGGGTGTTCACAAGAGACTCACCGGGGACCTTTGATCTTATAGTCAACAACCATGTATTTCTATCTGCTTAGTTTTTCTTATGTGATTACCTTAAAATAATTCTTGCCGTGTCATTTGAATCCTTTGGGGACTTTGAAAGAAAATGAGAAGACTACTTAAGCAAGCTTTGTAGATGTATGTGTCTGTTCATATGTATTAAAGTATACAGATAGTTTTTATCTTATGCTACACTTAATTTTTTAAAAAATTAATGAAATGTACTGAATTCTGTCTTGGTTGATGAGGGCTGGGTCAGGGACCAATTAAGCAACCTGGACGTCCATAAATCCATGGGCCCTGATGGGATGCACCCGCGGGTGCTGAGGGAGCTGGCGGAAGTCATTGCTAGGCCACTCTCCATCATCTTTGCTAAGTCGTGGGCAACGGGAGAGGTGCCTGAGGACTGGAGGAAAGCGAATGTCACTCCAGTCTTCAAAAAGGGCAAGAAGGAGGACCCGGGTAACTATAGACCAGTCAGCCTCACCTCCATCCCCGGAAAGGTGATGGAACAACTTGTTCTTGGTGCTGTCTCTAGGCACATCAAGGATAGGGGGATCATTAGGGGCACTCAGCATGGCTTCACCAACGGGAAGTCATGCTCAACCAACTTGATAGCCTTTTATGAGGATGTTACCCGGTGGATAGATGATGGTAAAGCTGTGGATGTGGTCTATCTCGATTTCAGTAAAGCGTTTGACACGGTCTCCCACAGCATCCTCGCAGCTAAACTGGGGAAGTGTGGTCTGGATGATCGGGTAGTGAGGTGGATTGTGAACTGGCTGAAGGGAAGAAGCCAGAGAGTGGTGGTCAATGGGACAGAGTCCAGTTGGAGGCCTGTGTCTAGCGGAGTCCCGCAAGGGTCGGTTCTGGGACCAGTTCTATTCAATATATTCATTAATGACTTGGATGAGGGATTAGAGTGCGCTGTCAGCAAGTTCGCTGATGACACAAAACTGGGAGGAATGGCTGACGCGCCGGAAGGCTGCGCAGCCATTCAGAGGGACCTGGACAGGCTGGAGAGTTGGGCGGGAAGAAATTTAATGAAATATAACAAGGGCAAGTGTAGAGTCCTGCATCTGGGCAAGAACAACCCCATGTACCAGTACAAGTTGGGGGCAGAGCTGTTGGAGACCAGCGTAGGGGAAAGGGACCTGGGGGTCCTAGTGGACAACAGGATGACCATGAGCCAGCAGTGTGCCCTTGTGGCCAAGAAGGCCAATGGCTTCCTGGGGTGTATTAGAAGGGGTGTGGTCAGCAGGTCGAGAGAGGTTCTCCTCCCCCTCTACTCTGCCCTGGTGAGGCCGCATCTGGAGTATTGTGTCCAGTTCTGGGCCCCTCAGTTCAAGAAGGACAGGGAACTGCTAGAGAGAGTCCAGCGCAGAGCCACGAAGATGATTAAGGGAGTGGAACATCTCCCTTATGAGGAGAGGCTGAGGGAGCTGGGTCTCTTTAGCTTGCAGAAGAGGAGACTGAGGGGTGACCTCATTAATGTTTATAAATATGTAAAGGGCAAGTGTCAAGAGGATGGAGCCAGGCTCTTCTCAGTGACATCCCTTGACAGGACAAGGGGCAATGGGTGCAAGCTGGAACACAGGAGGTTCCACATAAATATGAGGAAAAACTTCTTTACGGTGAGGGTGACTGAACACTGGAACAGGCTGCCCAGAGAGGTTGTGGAGTCTCCTTCTCTGGAGACATTCAAAACCCGCCTGGATGCGTTCCTGTGTGATATGGTCTAGGCAATCCTGCTCTGGCAGGGGGATTGGACTAGATGATCTTTCAAGGTCCCTTCCAATCCCTAACATTCTGTGATTCTGTGATTCTGTGATTCTGTGAATTTTATCACAGCTAAAATGTACAGCTTAACTAGTTGATATTCATTTATTTTTTGCTGACGTGTATGTGTTAGCGACCAAGCTCAAATATTTATATTAAAACAATGAGAAAAGAATTCTGAATCTTTACTATATCCAGCAGAAACACCTCTATTTCTACTTACAGAGGTATGTACAGGCAAATATCTGAGACTATTCAAGTGTTTTTTTCCTCATATAACCAATATAAATAATTGTAGTAATTAAGAAATTGATATTACTTATACTAGATAAGGTTATATAAAGTACTGTGAATGATTTATCATGCAGCTTTCCCAGTGCACAACAATCCCACCCTGAATTACTAGCTCACCTCTTTCCTAACATGTAGTCTTAATATTGGCAACCTGCACTAAAAGATGTAGGTCGTGATAGGCATTCGTGTATGCACATGCGAGGCAAAGTTCAGTTCCCATACTATTAAAAGCAAAGTATATATATGATGAGTCACAGTTTGAGAGAGAGCAGCTTCTGTGATCCTTACTTCTTCCTATGCTCTTCAAAAGGGCAGGGCCAAGATCTGGTGGGCAGGAACAACAGAGAGGAGAAACAGCATTCAAGAGGAACAAAATATTGAACTTCTGGGCTTTTAAAGCAAATTTCATATAGATATGGTTTGCATAACTGCCAATTTCTTGAATCAGAAGCTTCAGGACCTTGCAGAGGAACAAAGCAGGGAAGGGATGCCCTAGTCTAGTCTGAACAAAGGTTTTTCCACACTATTATTTGTGCAAGTGGTAAGGCACAGATCTAGAAGGATAAAGGACCTGCTTAGACACTTTACAGTGCATCAGCAGCATACAGTAAAATGTGCTGCAGATACAGCTCTGAAGTGAAGGTAGCAAAATGGTCAAAAGCGATTAACTCAATTTCTTGGAGAATTGCCTAGCCTTTAATCCAGCCCCCCAAAACATGTGGCAGCCTGTCATTGCTGAAGCTGTTAGAAAATGTGTTACTGATTAAGAGCATATATTGTCTCTGTGCAGAGTGCAGTCACTGAGCACATTCAGTCTCTATTTCTTAAATTATGGCTCTAATGAGCTTACTGTTTCTACAGAAAGGTTTGGTGGCATGGGGTATGCTACACTAAAGTATGTTCCATTTTTATCCCACACTTGAATCTGCATGTGGAGTGGATTCAGTCTGTTTGCTCCAGCTTTGAAGAAGGAGGTATCCTTTATTTGAAGCTGGATGCAATAATCATGGCCACACATCCTCTTTTAGTTCAGGAAATCTCACTGGTGAGAGCTGTGCCAAAGCCTGCCTTTAAGACAGCATTATCTGACAGAGTTTTGGTAACATGTGCAAAGTCAGGGATGTATCCTTTTCCAGATCACAAACAACTAATATATTACTTCCTTCTGGCAGAGCATTAATCAGGATAAGTGAAGACGAAGACTGAGAACCTCGTCTCCTTACGTCTCACTGTCTGAAGAATTTATAGTAGTGAAAAGCAATAGAATGAAAATAAAACACTTCCTTACATCCTCTTCTTAACATTGTCTTATTTGTAGAGCTATCTGTCTACTAGTCAGCTACCTCTGTGACAGCAGCAATCAAAGTCTTGTAACAATACTTCCCATCACATTCTCCTGGCCATCTAGAGTCCCAACTGCTTAAAAATAACAGCCCCAGGGGCATACCAGCTAAAAAGAGGTATGCCCAAAAGGGGAATCTCTGCAGCTGTCTTTGTAGGAATCCCTCTTCACCTGAACCTCTGTGGCTCTCCCACATACATAGACTCACGTAGCAGCCACTCACTGGGAAACCAAAGCTGCTGTTATTTCCTGATCTGCAGAATTTCTTCCTGTGCTCAGCTGACCTTGTATCAAATTTGGGAACATGCTCTTAGTGAACAGAACAACTGCATTTCACCACTCTACTGTAAATGACGCCTCACAAAATAAAATGTCCCTGAATCCGTCTGTCACTATCTGCCTTACTGTTGGGATTAGAGATAGGAGGACATTGGCAGTTGCTCACAGGTGATCAAGCATGGACTTCATCCTTTCTCTAGTGGTCCTGGGAGCTGGACTGAGAAGAGTTCAGGACACACTGCATTGTCCTCTCCCTATGGGTTCCTCACACTCAGGAGTACCAAGCCTCTTCAGTTTCCAAGGTCCAAGCCTGAACTTAGGTTGTGAAAAGTTTGGGGGTATTTGATTGTGGAGGGTTTGAGTATTGCCTTAAGTGTAGTCAGCTAGGAGATCAGTTCCAGAAGGCAGAGCATCAGGCTCAAATTCAGCCCAAATAATCCTGATGGGAGGCTGATCAGAGAAGACAGTAAGTGAACAAACTGATTACCCCATGAATTGTGACTCAGATTTCCAGACTGATATTGTAATACAGTTTGCCTGGATTAAAAACTGGGCCCTTGCAGTGATATAGTTGGCCCACTGATGCTCTTCAGGGTTAAGGAACTGCAGTTTTGAATCAGTGGCAGCTATAAATTAGCTCTATGGTACTGCTGTGCACATACCATGTCAAGCCTGTTTGTTTGGTTGTTATTAATTGGAGAATGATCTCATGGGAATTGTCTATGCATAGCTAATTAAAGCCTTTCCAAAAGCAGGAATTTGGTGTTTGCAGGAAGCACTGATGGCTGTGTTTCAATACACTGCAGCATTATTTGTTTATCATTCTTGCTTTCACTCATACTATATGTGTGCAATCCCATTCTTCCAGACTTCTATCAGTCACTTTCAGCAACGAAGAAATTATTTTTCCTTGATGTATAACTCAGTTTCTGTCTTCTTTGTGTGCTTGCTTGCTTTTCACCTTTTCTTTTTTTGTGGCAGAGATTCACAACAGGAAAAGATGGGATATTGTGTACTAGGGGAAAATTCAGGTTTGGTTTGCGCATCCTGTTCATACATAATTTGGGGTCAGGATTTGGTGTTCATTTGCTTTTGTTTTGCTTTTACTGTTGTCCTGGTTTCATGGGGACAAAATTATAGAATCCATTTTCTGTTACATTTTGGTTTAGTTTGTGGCCAGCTGTGGTATGGTGATCAAGGCCATTAGCAGTGAAAGCCAGGGCGGCTGACCCAGGCTGGCCCACAGGTGTGTTCTGTAACATAAACATCACGTTCATTATAAATTGGAAAGCTGGGGGGAGGGGGAAAGGGAGGGATAGCTGGGATGCTTTGCTCTGCTTTCTTCTTCCTCTCTTCTCAAGGGTTGTTATCCCTGGAGGGACTTGCTGCTGCTTTATGGGCTAAGTATAATTTTGTGTCTTTTGTATTAGTATCTGTATTGGTTTTCTTATTTTATTAAATCTGTTTAAATTTCAGCCCATGAGTCTCCCTCCTTTTCACATTTCCCTTTCTTGGTTGGGGAGGGAACATTGGGAGATACAACAACTGGTTATTGTTTAACCCTGGGTATGGGTTAAATAGAGACAACTGTAAAACAAGGCTCACTTCTCAGAATCACTTGAGCATTTTCTTAGGATTAAGTTCCTTACTCTTCAGTCAACTTGCAAAATCAGTACTATCTCCTTTTTTTGTAGTTTATTGTAATTGGAGTTCTTTAGGTCCATTTTAGTTAACGAGTCTTACTTTATGGTCTTTGGCAATCTTTTATTTCACGAAATGTGCAGAATGGAGATGATACGGCTGTTTTCAGGCTACCTTTGTGTTACGTGGTTGCTCGCAATTGCAGAATTCAGCCCAGTACTGACAATGCCTCCTATCTACAGTGGTAGGTTTGAGCCTGCATCTGTGACTCCTGGTGCAAGTGAAGGACACTTCTTCCTACCTGCTTTTTCTTTCTCTTTCATCACTTCTCCTAGAAAATAAAAACTCTGGCAAAGGAAGAACAGCAGCAAAGATTTATGCATAGTAAGAGAACAGCTGTATCTGAAGACTTTTTACTGACTAGGTTGTGTGGCAGCAGATGGGAGAAGAACAAATGCCCTTCTTTCCTCCATAGATCTGCCAACTAGCAGAGGCTTTGCATTCCTCCAGGTGGGAAGGTGAAAACTCTTGATGTTTCTCTTTCCTGCATTACTGTCAGAGAAGAGAGGCTTAGTGGAAGTGTTTAAAGGTAAACCTTGCAATAAGTTTGGGAATCTTACTTTTGGCCTCCACATTTGTTGATTCCATTTGCTTCAATTTAATACAGAAGTAACATAACTTGAACTGGCCTGCTTCAGTAAAGCATTTCATTTATGTGTCTAAAATCCTTAATCTAAACCAGTTACATAGTGTGAGATTCCTTCAAGTACTTTGTGAGTGTTGCTAAACCCCAGGTTTACATGCAGGAACTGTGTCAGCGGGGGTTTTACCCAAGTCAGCTTCATGCATATGGATCCTTCCTGCTGTCTGATAAGGTATCATAAATAGGGAGAAGCTCTAACGAAGTTAATCTGAGTTATAGCTGACTAAATCTGGTGTAAATGAAGGCAGAAATCAGTACTAGGCTCACACATGGACTTAATAAAGTTCAATTCCTATCGCAAAAATGTCCCATCCTCTGCTCCTTTTTGAGTCTTCTGTCAGGGTGGGACTTCCCCCACCTGACAGCACCAGTTAAATCAACATGGATACCTTACTTTATTTTTTGTTATTGTTTATTTCAGCTAGTGTGTGTCAAACCTGTGGCAAAATGACTACATAACTGTCCATGTTGGTTCAGATCTGGTTTACATTTACCTGCAAGATTATGAGATTATTCCTCTGAGAAGGTTGTTGCTTGTTTCTATGTGAAGGTTGTAGACCAGGAATTACACTGTGTGCACCAGGCTTTGTGGCAAATAAGACTAGGAAAAAAAAAAAATGGTATCTGTACTTGATCACAGATTGGACCAAAAGTTATCTGTCACCTTTACCTGCAGTGACTGTAACGGCTCCCAGCTTCTACCTCCTCTGCTTAATATGTTGTCAATCATTTGTGTCACAAGGTCAGCGAGAAGATGGTGGTGTGTTTATAAAGAGGGTGACCTAATGGTATGAAGCCTCAAAGTTCAAACATTCTATTCACATGGCTACCAACGACTGATGTCATCAGGGCTGGCTTATATGACATCACTGTCACATACAGCACTCTCGTTTGTGTGCTGTTACTGAACCAGGCCAGAAGGGAAAACGTTATGCCGTGTTTTATATACCTTCTGTAAAGGTCTGGCGATTCATTTTTCCCATTCCCAGGAAGGAAGAAGAACCCTGCTCACAAAGGATCCCCAAGCACTCTGCCCTTTACTCCATGGCCACTTCTTCTGCTGTGGAAGTGTTGCCCTTCAGCTTTTTCCCTGGGTGCTATCCTACCTTTCCAGTAATTTTCTCCCTGGCAAAAATACTAATATAGGGAACCCTGTTAGTTAGCTGAACACCTTCAGATTGAGGACAGCAGAATTTACTCTAAATAACATGTCAGATTATTACAAGCCCCTGAACCTTCGTACTGATAGATACCATGATAGAGGACAGAACTTTAGCTAGACTCATCAGCCTTCGATGTAGTGCATCTCTGACCATAAGGATGTAGCTAAAGCTTTGGTTATTCAGCTTTGTTCTATTTTCTAACAAGTGTTTTAAGTTCACAGGAATTAGTCCTGTTTCACAACAGAATACATGGAGGAAAGTATATTATGAGATCTCAAGTACAAATTTTTTTTGATTGTTTGATTTTTGACAATCCATGGATGTCATGTAAATCAAAGAAATAATGTTAGAGGGAGGTGTTTCCTCAGATCCATTTCATCTCCATCATCCTTGGCAGTATTTCAGAAAGGATTTCTTAGGTATTCTTTGAAAAATGGCCTGATTATGATCCCATGGAAACCACTGGCAAAATACTCACCAACTGCAACTGAAATCCATCCATTTCAAAACTTAAATAATGACATGCTGATTTGTAGAAAGGAAATGAAGGTAAAATGGAGAAGAAAATTATTTTTATGCCCTCATTTTTGTCTAGCCAAATCAATGAGAAAAATAATTTTTTTACGTATTTGTGTCAGGAAATAAAGAACATTAAGAGAACACTTTCCTTCAAGATACTTCCTTCATTTTCATGTTCTCTTTAAACTGAAATGGACAAGAAATAGCTCTTGAGCCTTGTAAGTAGGTCAATTGCAGTTCTCATGCCTGGACCACATTCCCCACTGTGGAAAGCAGGATACCAGTGGGGGCTTGAATATATGCGCTCTCTCTAGGTCATGTGGAGGCTTCTTCCTTTCCTCCCTGAATTCAGTCCCATTTCTTGATGGGGTGGGGGGACACTGGGAAGCAATTATCATCATTTGCTTTTGAATTGCTCCCAAGCATTTCATCTTCCCTCGGTTCTTCAGGATATGTTAAATGTATCTTCAAGTTCCCAGCCAAATTAAGGTTTTGCTGTACAGTTATGTGGTATGGGATACTTACGCCTTGTCTATTAAACTGACTGCAGACATATGCAGTTGGTGTGTCTATTAAAACTGCTTTTTTGGGGGCCTACGAATCTGGAATTATTTTCTGTGATGATGCAGTTTTCATCAGAAGTATGAAGAGAACTCTTCCCACAAGTCCTAAGCACCTCACATCTCTTTGACAGTAAATGTGAGTTAAAATATCCTCAGACAAAGAGAGAATTGATGCCAGATGTCACACTTTGAGGATCTGTGTTTTGGCTATTAGCTATTCAATTAAAAATAGCTTCCTCTTTAAGGGGAAGCACAATTATTAAATTTTTCTTATCAGGCAAATAAAAATATATAATTTGACCATTAACATCCTTCCATTCTTCACTTTTTCATGTAGAAACTTACATGCACAAAACCTCAAGAGATGGGACTCGGATACAAGCTCTTTGCTTTGTAGCCAGCCTTCATCTAAGGGGGTGCCTAAACACTTTGGCCAAAACACAGTGGGGTTTGAATGATCCTTTTCCTCCTCATTCATCTATGAACCACACTCATTGAAACAGTTTCTGATCCCTCACAAAATCACCAAGTTCTAATCCTTTCTTGCATTTTCCGGGATTTCTGCATGAAATGGTACGCTGTGAGCATTAACTCTTTTCTTGGCATTTAACTGAACACACTTTCACCCACTCAAGCCTTCATATTATTTGAAGGTCAGATTTAAATGGAAAAGGTATATGTATATCAAAAAGACTGTAGTAAGTCAGAGTCTCCTTCTATACATTATATCTTTAAAATGTGTAATGTTCAAAGTCTTGCCAAGACAAAGTCTTCTTGGATACCTCTCTTCATGTGGCTGATGGGAAGGAGCTGATACACTGGCTTCTATGACTGTGAACTGATTACGCGACTGTAATAGTCAAATATGAACTCAGGATAAAAAGAAATGTGCTCCTAAACATTAATAGAAAATGCAATAGAAAGTGTATCATTTTATGTGTATTTTAATTAGGCACCTATAAACAAGCTGGCTGTTGCAAGGTGCTCTGTAATCAGATTACCTAAAGGCCAGTCCTTTCCTAAATTAGCTTTTACAATTATGTGAGATAGTTACAGATTGTTAATTGCTACTGCTTCTTCTATTATTATCATTATTATTATTATTATCGTTATTTAAGGAACAGGCAATATGCCCCATTGCAATTTTGCATGCATGCCTGGGGCAAAAAGTAGATGACATAAATCGCGTGCATAATCTCAGGAGACAATCATTTTAAATCTTAATTGGCTGCCTTTTAAATATCATTTAAGGTCTCGTTTTCCCTGCCTCTCTCTCTCTAGTTAAGAAGGTGTTGTGTCAAAGTCTATTACCTTGCTGGACGTCTCGCCTCTAAGTTTTTTTTAAAAAATAGAACCATCAGCAGAGGTTTGAGAGGTCGATAAAGCTTTTAGATTTGGAGATGTTTTCAGGGAGCCCATTTCCTGCGGCTAAGAGTTGTTAATGGAGCTTAAGGAATTATCTTATGACTCTGGCTGGGAGAGCCGTATATTTCTTCGCTCCTGTTCCCTTGTCGAGGCTGAATATGCTGCTGTCAAACTCGCTTAATGAAAAGTAACGCGTCGCTGATTACAGTTTTATTTGGGCTCTATGTAAAAAGCACTGTTAATTTAGCATCCCCTCCTTTGTGTGTTTGAATTTGCCATGGCTGAATGATTTAGAGTCTCTCAGTTTCAAGCCGTTTCTCTATGATTTTTCCCCCCCTCCTCTCTTTCTTTCTCAGCCTGCCCTTACACTTCTGCTTTGTGCAGCCGTACGAGCTGCACGGCTTTCCCTTTCAGCCCCGTAGCCTCCTCTAAAGCAGATGAACCTGATCTTTGGCTTGTGCCATTGAATCAAATGGCAAAATTAATTTCTCACACTGTTTTATTCGTATCATTTTTTTTTTAAAAAAAAACACACCTTTTGAAAGACCACTGCATTTGATGGCTGATCTAGAGATAAGGTTCGTGTACCAAAGCAAGAAACTATTTTCCCTCACCCATAATTTATACAGCCTCATCTCAGGGTGGGTAATGTTCTGATGTGTGTGAGGGCATAGAGACACACGCCTACCTACCGGGTTTCACACACCGCCAGCCCCCTGTTCCGGAGGGATCTGCTCCTGTTATACAACAGACATAAACTTACTCAAACTTGTTTTATAACGACAATGACAGGAAAACGCGGGGACAAAGGGTTGATCCGCTTTTCTTTTGGCTTCTGGTTATTTCAGTGCGCCCGTGTTTTACCGACAGTGTTATCGTCTTCATTTTAAGTCCGGGGCGGGTGGGGACTTAAATGCCTCCCAAATGACGAGCTGACCAAATCGCATCATGGGCCGAGCCAAGGCCGGTCGGTGATGCTGTGTAACTGCCTGCGATGTGACCTGCCCAGCGCGGCGGGCGGTACTCGGCGCCCCGCACAACTCAGGGCACTGTTCAGGCTGAGGGAGATTTTTGGCTGCTCAGCGGAGCAGCCCTCTCCTTGCGCGCACTCACACACACACGCAGTCTCCCACACGCACTCGGCTGTGGCTGTGTTGCCAGCAAGAATGAAGTCCCCTCCGACCCCATACAGCCCCCGTGGCACGGAAGCTGAAGCCCACGGGGAGAGCCGGTGTCACCCCGCCCGGTCCCTGCGGGCACAGCGAGGCTCGCACACACAAATCTCCCTCCCGGCTTTCACATCACCATCGCAGCAGGCAGCGGGTTCCAGCCCCGCCGCCCCGCTTGCCCCCGCTAATGATTTGAGGGCAGCCTAAGCACTCGCCTTTCCTCCCCTTCCCTCTTCCTCGCCTCCTTCATTCCCACCTCCTTAGTTCAGCTGAAAATAATTTGCTTTGTCTAAAGGGTTTCAGAGGCAAAGCTCGCCGGCCGCCCCGGCTGCATTAAAATTCCTGCTGGCCCAGACTTTAGCTGAGATCGCGGCTCCCCGGAGACTCCACTTTCGCTATTACTGTCAAGTACCCTTGACTCTTTATTTTTGCCCTTTTATCTATTACAACTAATTCGAGTTCTTTTGCCCTTTTCAGTTTAAGACGTGGGCTTTCTGTAAAGCCTCCCCCTGCCACCGAGCTCTCCGGGTGCAGAGCCTTTAGAAATTGAGGGGTTTACTGTCAAAATGAAAATTTCACTTCAAATTATCTTGGCTGATGCACGTTTTCCAGGCCGGGGGCTCCTGTCTGAGCCTTTTGACAGCCAGATCAGCAGAGGGGTTCAGTGATCTCGATAATATCATCCAAGAGAGCGAAAGTCAATACAATGACAGGGAATATGACTGGATACAATCCAATTACGGCTGCTCGCAGAGAGGGAAGGGCTTGATCTGATCTCCGCACCCGGATTCCTTTATTCAGTCCTTGCACTAACAGGTCTCGCTAGAAACTTTGCGGGCTGGAGTATCTTATATTTTGGCTGGGTGCCGTCTGGGTTGAATTTATCGTTGTCTATGTATATATATATATCCCGCATTGTATTCTTATTTATTTATTTATTTATTTCTGAGGAAGCTGGCGGGGAGCCTCAGGGGTGGGATGGGCGAGAAGGCTGGGAGGCAAGAAAGGCTCTTTTGCTTGTCCTGTGTCAGCTCGGTCCTTCGGGCTCTTTCGGTCTTTCCCCACAGCGCAGGGCGCTGCCGCTCAGGGGCTTTAGGCCGGCCTGGGTAAGCCAGAGTCTGTTATTGCCTCGCAGTTTTCTTTTCCAGCAGTTCTCCGTCTCTCCCTGTCCGGGGATCAGTAAAGTTTGTTCCCGTTCCGGGGAAGGAAAGGAAATTTTTCAAACGCCTGTTATCTAAGAGGTAAATTGGCTGCGAGTGCTCCTGAATCACACGTCGAGAGCGCTCTTTCTCCTTCTCTTTTTGTTGGCTGCACTCTATTTAATGTCAAAACGGTAAAGCATCTGTCCTGAAGTGCTGAAATATTCATGGCGGATCAGCGATTCTCCATATTAGCTGAGGAGCTGGAAAGCTAAAACGGTTCTTTAAAAGACCAAATTTTCCATGTGAATCAATTGCTCCGCGCACGGCAGAGGCGACGCCGCAGCCGAGCCCGGCCCTTTGGGGCAGACCCCCGCCCGCAGCTCGGGGAGGGGGAACGATGCTCCCCCCCCCGTCACGTCTTGCCCCCGCCAGCCCGGGCGGCTGCCGGGGCGCAGCGCTGAGCCGCGGAAGCCCGGTAAAGCGCAGAGGGCGGGGCAGCATCCCCTCCCGCGGATCTATCCTCCCTCGGCAGCGCTCCGCTGAGCCTCTCTTCCCCTCTCCCGGCAGCCTGTTGACAGTCCTTGGAATTACCGGCACCGGCTCCGAAGGGGAATTTTGTAAACCTAAAAAGGTGTTTGTTGCGCAATGCAAAAAGCCACCACTTGTGTTACCTCTGAAACAGACAATTTATTGGAGTGAACATACCTTTTAACATATTCTCTTTTTTTTCTTTTTGTCAAGATAAATGTGTGCAGTAGGTATAAACTTAGTAGAAGTGCTGTTTGTGAATTATATGCTAACAAGGAAATGAGGAGGAAAAACTCTCGAAAAGTCTTTATAACTAATGTCGGCATGCCTTAAATTAAATCTGAAGTAAAATTTCCCGTTTGTAAACTTTTGGATGTAAACTTTTTTAAGTAGGTCTACGCTATCGTACGTGCTTTCTGGACATGGAATTAAATAACTTTCACGACACTGATCCCTTAAAGTCGCAGCCAGGAGAAATTCTTCGGAACAGCAAGGAGCAAAGTCTGTCGTTGAACTGAGCAAACTGAACTTTAAATCCTTGTTTCTGTTGGCTTTTTTTAAAAAAAAAAAAAAGAAAAAGAAAAAGTTTTATATTTAAATTTAAACTCTCGCAAGTCTCTTTTCAGTGTAGCTGACTCTCGAAGCCTTAAAAAGTCTTTTGCCCCTCGGCGGGCCTGTTAGGAACAAAACATTTTGCTTCCTGATTTGGGAAACGCCAGAAACTCTTTGTTCGAGTCCTGGTGGGCCAGGTTGGAGAGCTGCCCCTTGAGCACGTTGGCGCCGTTCCCCACCGCGCGGCCCAAGGCGCCCGTTTCCAGAACGGCTCCTTTGGTGGTAGCCCAGGAAACTGTCGTGTTGCTCAGGGCTTGGTTCAAAGTACTGTGCCTAAACAGGGGGTCGTGAAACACCCCGTCCACCCAGTTCCTGAGGTTGGTGACCGGCGAATTCTGGTGCCTGTCGATGACACTGACCGGGGAGGGGACGGTGGCGGCGGCCGAGCCCCCCGGCCGTTTCAGCATGCAGGAGGGGTACTCGGCCTGGTTGAGGGAGGTGGCGGTGTGCGCCAGGGACCAAATCCTGGGCTTCGCCTCCAACAGCTGCTGCCCCTGCGAGAAGCACATTTTGGACTCGCAGCCGCGCTGCCGGGCGCCGAGCAGCTCGGGGCCGCACTCCGCCGCCGCCGTCTTCAGGCAGCTCCGCGCCCGCTCCGCCGCCGCATCCTCCTCCTCCTCTTCCTCGCCGGCGGCGGCGGCCGGCGGCGGCGGCATCTTGGCGGGGGGCTCGGCGGCCGGCGGCGGGTGGCTGCCGCCCGGGAGCGGGTGCGGGAAGGGCCGCCTCAGCTCGCACTCCGAGCTCTCCGACTCGGCGGCGTCCAAGTCCTCCAGATCGCTGAGCTCCAGCTCCTTCTCCTCCTTGCCCGTGGGCTCTGCGGGGCGGGGGCGGGGGAAGGGACAGCAAAAACAAGACACAAGGTCACTGGCGGCGCCGCGCTGCCCCGCGGCCGCCCCCACCAGCGAGGCCCGCGGCCGCCCCCACTAGTGAGGCCTGCGGCCGCCCCCACCAGCGAGGCCCGCCCCGGGGGCGAGCTGGCGGCCGAGCCCCCGCGGCCGAACCGCTAAGTGCCTGTTTTTAGCAGGGTACCCTCGGCTTTCCCGCTCTTCATGGCCTCTTCCTGCGAACCCTCCTCTTCCTCCTCCTCCTCTTCCTCGTAGGGCCGCTTCTCATCCGAGCACTTGTTACGCGGGGGCCAGGTCATCTTGTTCTCCTTCTTGAGCCGCCGGCGGGCGTTGGCGAACCAGGTGGAGACCTGCGTGAGGGTCATCTTGGTGATGATGGCCAGCATGATCTTCTCGCCCTTGGTGGGGTAGGGGTTCTTGCGGTGCTCCTGCAGCCAGGCCTTCAGCGTGCTGGTCGTCTCTCGGGTGGCGTTTTTCCTCCGCGTCCCACCGTCCATCGTTCCGTACCTGCGGGCACAGAGGAGCACCCGCAGTGTGACACGGAGCCCTCGCCCCTCGCCGACCTGCCCGACGCGGGATGCCCGGGGCCCTAGCACGGACTGCCTGCCTGCGGCACCCCTCCCAGGGTGGGTGGCTGGACCAGAGAGGGGGAAGATGGGCGAGGACTGCTCAGCTTTAAGGGGCGACCTGCCTCGAGAATTCAGGCCGAGGAAGACAGCAAGCAGGAAGGGTTCAGCTAGCAGCAGCACCGGGCAATGCAAATCCCCGCTGTGCGGTGCAGGGGGTGACGGAAAGAGGGGGAAGAAAGCGCCTGCCTTTATTCGCGGTAAAGTCAATGTCAACGTTTCGGGCAGCAGGGAAATCCTAGCAACTTGCAAACGCACAGAAATCCCGCGTTCCTGTTGTTTGATCAGTCCTCCCCAAACAGCATACATCTGGGTGACCCCAGGGTGTAACTGTTAATAGAAATATATTTTCTCTTACTCCTTTTATTAGTAATCTCTCCTACCCTTTTGTTCCTGAAATTGTAGAAACCTAACGCAGATGACTCTGGGCTGCGACTGAATATTTAATGCGTATCTTCCAGGAAAGGTCACGGGCGCCCAATAGCCCTCAGAGCTTGAAATGGTGTGTAAGTGTTTTTGCGCTGGTTTAAAACTAATAAATATACCAGAGATGCCCGGGCGCCTAAGCCTGCCTCCGCGCAGGAAAAAAAGATTTACGGCCCCCGTGGAGAGGGACAGCCCCCCCCCCCGCTCTGCTCCGGGGGGCAGAGGGCCCCGCGCCGGTCTGCCTGCGGGAGAGGGACGTTTCGGTGGGGAAGGGGAGGCGGCATGGCTGGGGCCGGGGGGGAGATGCTGGGCGGCGAGGAGGCAGGTCCGCAGCGGGGCGGGCGCAAGGGGTGGGGATCGCAGGGGTGGGGGGCGTCTGTGTGCGCTTACCTGTCGTACTGGTACTGGCTGAGGGTGTGATCGTAGGGGTAGTAGGCAGCCGCCGGGGCGATGCCCGCATGCGCAGACCCGCTCCCGTCCTTCGCCTCCAAACTGTTCTGCAAGAGACACCCCGCCGCCGCCCTCAGCCCCCGCCGCCCCCGCCGCGGGGGGAGCTCGGGCTCCCGCCCCGGCCCCGCCACCCCCGGGTCTTGCGGGGCGCGGGGGGGGGGCGGTGCGCCGGACCTTCCCGGAGGCCCCTCGGCCGCGGCGGCCAGCGAGATCAATAGAGACGTTAACTGGCGCTGTTACGGTGCCCGGGGAAAAAAGGGGAAAAGAAAAAAAAAAAGAGAAAAAAAGAAAAAAATAAAGGAAAAAAAGGCTGGCTGGGAAGAGCGCATCGGTTTTTGCGAGCCGGGGTCTGCGCCGCCCCAAACCCCCCTCCCGGCCGGGCCCTCCGCACTCCACCTCGTCAGGCGCGACTTTTAATTGCGTTACCGTGAGAACCGTGCCGGGCGGGAATGTTTAATGATCGCGGGGTGGGACGCGCCGTGCTGCGCTTCCGCGCCTGTCGCCAAAAGCGGGCCGGCACGGGGGAGCGCCGTGCGGCTCGGGCCGGGGGGAAGGGCAAGAGAAGAAAGAAGAAGAAAGAAGAAGAAGAAGAAGAAGAAAGAAGAAGAAAGAAGAAGAAAGAAGAAAGAAGAAAGAAGAAAGAAGAAGGAAGAAGAAGAAAGAAGAAGAAAGAAGAAGAAAGAAGAAGAAAGAAGAAGAAAGAAGAAGAAGCAGCGCCCGGTCCCGGCCACCGGGGGATCGCGGGTCCGGCGAACGGTGCGGAGGAGGGCGGGAGCATCCCCGGCGGGGCGGCTTACCAAGGAGTAGAAGGCGGGAGCCTCGGTGCCGTAGGTCACGTAGTTGCCGTAGCCCTGGGGCCCGGGGTAGGGGCCGCCGTAGACCCCCAGGGCGGCGGCGGAGTTGAGCTCGTGGCGGGCGGTGGCGAGCAGGCGGCTCTCGTACACCGGGCAATAGACGGGGGTCTGGGCGGAGGCGGCCGCCCCCGTCTCGGTCAGGGTCCGGCCGCTGGACTCGCAGCAGGTCGTCAGGGAGTTGGTGCTCATCAGGAACTGAAGGGAAAGAGTGGGGCGCTGAGGGCGGGGGAGGGGGGGGGAACTTCCCAAACTGTAACCAAGTTTGGGTTTTTTTTAATCAGATCGCAGCTTTGGGGTGTCACCCTGCTCCCTCCCCTCCCGTAGTTTACTTCAATCGGGGTAAAAACGCTCTGGAGAAACGCAGAAGTGCAAGTATTTTATCAGCTAAAAAAACCCCCCACAACAACAAACAAACGCCCCGTGACTGTGGGCGTTTAATCCTCTGTAATACGTTGCTCCAGCCCTTTGCATTTAAAAACTAACTTTTCTAGGGTCTTCTCACAAGACTGGGTTTACACCAGTTTTCTCTTCTTGCAGCACAATGCTTCCCATCTGCGTTTTTAAACCTTTTTTTCTAAATCACTCATGCATATTTATTTTGACTGCAGATTTGTAGCAGCCACGCACGCATCTGTTATTAACCTTCTGGTTTAGAATATCCCATTATGTTTCTAAGGTCCGCACCTCAGTAATTTCATGTTTAATGGGTAAAATGTGAATTTAATCGTGAAAGAGAAAAAAGCGCTTGTGGGGGCGGGGGGAAAGAGCGGGGGGAGGGGTGTTTGGGGGATCTCTAGCTCCCCTTCTCACCTCCCTCATCTCTGTAATCCTCCCCCACGCATCGCTGTCACCCCCAAACCCCCTAAATCCCGCGTGTTCCTTTCCATTTTAAAATATGTGCGCGAGGTATAACTTGAGCATCTTTGAAACATGTGGAGAGCGCAGCCGGTTTCCCACTCCCGCACGCTCGAAAGGATCGCTGCCGCTCTTAGCCCTGGATGGAAGTAATCAATACGGACTGAAATTCAATCAATTAATGTTGGTAGGCAAAAAGTCTTACCTGGGGTGCAGAGGAGTAAGGGTAGCCAAACTGAGGATATGACATGGTACAGAGGCTCCCAGTTATCTAGAAACAAGGCGAGACGTCTGATCTGCACGCTATTGCAGCCTGGCTCTGCTCTATTGTACCAATTGATTGGTCCCTAGATGCTTATAGGACGAAGCAGAAAACCACATTTAATTTATTTACGTGAAATCTTAAACTTTCTTTATTTTTAACCGAAGCGGGGGGGGAAAGACGTATAGTGATTTTAGGACTTTCCCCTCTACAGCTACGAAACAGAAATAATTGTTAGGTGTGGGCGCCGAGGCTGGCAAACGTGATGGCAGAAATACATACTTTGCACCCACAGAAAAATAAGGGGGGGTGTGATACAAATACATCAGTTCAGACGCACGTTGTTTTCAAAGAGCCGAGCCCCTGACGTCACTCAAAACCTATTCAAATTAACCTTCAAATGAAGTTTAACATTCATTCTCGGGACCCTTTCCTCTGGCGTGGCAAATAGACTCTTCAGCATCCCTCTCAGCCTGCCTAAGGGGAGGGAAAGTTTGGCAAGCTCTCCGGCTGCGGCTACGCCTGCTTGCAACAATTCTATCTATTTCTGCGGGGAAGGGAAGGGAAGGAAATGAATGGTTTCCATCTGATGGATCAATGTTGTATCAGCTAAGATTTCCCCACCACCCTCCTTCATCACTGAAGGGCTGGTAAGCACTTTTAATTAGAAATTAATTAATGAGCAGCTGCTTCTTCCCACCCCACAGTAATAATTAGTCTCAATTACAAACAAGACATATGAAGGGACACACGACTGAGTCTTCATTTAAGATTTAATCAACAGTTAAAATTAGCGCTAACGCTGACAATAAAGCACATGACATGCAATCCTGCTATTTCTTTTCGGCTTTTATTCCAGACGTGTGATTACAGGTAGAAAAACCCTACAAGCGTATTCCGGGGAATGATTGAAAGGACGTGACTTCTCACGTTAAAACGACTTTGATCCCATCGCAAACCTCCGCTGGAAAAGCCAGCCTTTCGCGGGGCGGAGGGCCGTATCCAGCCTGCCTGTGGGCGGGGGGTAAAAGAAGCGTGTGTGGGGAGGGAAATAGGGAAGGGGGGGGGGGTGCACCTCAAATGTGCCAAGTGCTGTTTCTCACCCAAGAGCAAACATCTCTTTCCGGGTGGTTAGGTGGTCCCCCGGGGCTACGGCGAGTGAAGGAGGGCCTGGGAAGGAGTATCGTCTCCGTCAGCCCCTTTACTCCAACCCGCCCCACCGCTTCCATCAGCCTCCCTATCCTCTGGGGGCTGAGACCCCTCCCCCCACACACAAGCAGGCATCATCCCCCTCCCTGCTTCACCCTCGGAGGGGGTAGCGTGGCGGCCGTCGGGGGGGATGCTAGGGCTACCCGCCAGCGGAGGTGGCCCTTCGGAGGTGGCCCCTCCTCTGGCCGGTAGCTCCAGCATCCCCCCGCGACGGCCGGCTACCACCGGGCAAGGGCGAGCAGGTAGACACCGGGCGGGTGGAGGAAGCGGAGGAGTCTCATCCGAGGCTGAAGCTCGGCTGCAGTTGGGAGTTGAACGCTACTCCGTGGTGTGCAGACTTGCTCAGAGAGATTCCTGGGTTCAGACATGTGAATAGCCCCAGGGTCACACTCTAATTAATGATGATGTTCTCTTCTTCTCCCCAGCTGGAAGACTGCCTCCCAGAAACGAATCTGCCCACACTGACAGCTCGATTGAGGGTGATTGATGACTATCTGGAGACCACAGTACACATAATATAATATCTGCTGCGTAATTGCTTTAATTTACAGATGAAAATACTAGTTCTCGGATTGAGTTAGACTATGAGGAGCGGCGTTTTATGGCGCTTTAGAGTGTTTGCAAATAAAAGATATCAGATACAGTACATGCAAATTATCCTGACAGCTCAGTATCTGTAGCCGGGGGAAAGCTATAAAGAACGGGAATCAAATGACATTAATACTTGGTTTTGAATTCTGTATAGATTTGGGGAGGGGAAGAAAGTGCCTATTCTTTCCTCACCTGAAATGCTAATACCTTCTTCTTTCTGGGAATATTAATCACTGAGCCATTGGGTTTCTTTTACAGAAACGCTCCTTTATTCCTTCTGCTACCCCGGTGCTGCCAGGCTATAATGATACTTTTAGCTCCTATTTACAAGCAGCTTCTTTCTCTGCGACGGGCTATTGCATTGTTTGGGAAGAAAAGACACCCGGTATTGACACAATGGTCTGCACGCAGCGTTTGGTGCTGCTCGCTCTGCCTCCCGCGCTGATTGCGCTGGGGGATGTTTATTTAAGCCCTGGAGTATAACTCACCGGTGCTGGGGAAGAAAACAGTTGCACTTATCTCAAGAGAGGCTCGGTGTAAAGCACTATAATTAGCTGGGAGAGAGCTAGAGAACTGCCTGGAGAAGTCCTCCCGGTTTTCCAGGCTACAATTTGGGAGATGTCCTGGTGGTGTGGGTTTGTTTTTTTTTTTCTTTCTCCCTTTTGATAATAGTACAGATATCAACTCTGCAGTGGCCCACAGAACACTACAGGTTTTGATATTTAGATGAGTCAATTAAACTTTAAAATACAAGGTGAAATTCAATATTTATAGTCCTTGTCTATTTATATATCACAGTTGTCTTCCACTGCACCATGCAAATACTCTGGTGCCCATTTTTGCACTGAACTTTCCTGTATTAATCATGATGATTATTTGTCATTTTCTTTGCAGCCTGCCAGCTGTACTACTTTACCCCCCCACTTTGTGCCAGTTCCAGTCTGTATTCCCTAGAAAGCAGTCATTTAAAAAACCCCCACCAAAACAAAACAAAGCAACAAAAGACTTAATAACTTAAACACTTAATAACCTTAAATGCTAAAAGCTGACATTACATCTTCCTCCAGCGTTCATATCTTGTTTAACTTACAATCTACAAATAATGGCCCTTTGTTGATAAGAAACTCCACACAATTATATTTCATCTTGAATTTTTGGTGCCAGCGCACAAACATGCAATAAAGCCCCACAATGATTTAAAATAACCTTTGTGGTTCCTGCACATAAACAACGTAACACTGTTCAAATCCAAGCAAAGAGGCTTAATGCTGTGGGCTATATCCTTAAGCATTTGGAAAATGCGAGTCTTTGCTGTGCAATAAAAATTGATCCTTGTCGAAGTCCCTTTCCTGTACAAAGCAGTTAACAGCTTTCGAGAAAGAGAAACACATGCTGCTTTCTCCAAAGTTTGAGCAAGTAAACCCATTGCGATCAATAGCAAATGCTGGCGAGTTCCCCTCCTGTAAGAGCCAGCCTGCACACCCAGGCGAGAAGGTATTTTACAGCCAAAGCCCAACCAGGTCCCTCTCCGAGGGTTTTGTGTTTCTTCTCCGAGAACCTGGAGCCAACATTCATACCAGTTTTATCATAAAAGCATGATAAGAGAAGGAAACGCTGTGATGCTGGAACAGGCCACAGCAGGTAAAACCGAGAACCTCTTCAGGACTAACGCTTTGATGGACATCTTCAGGGACATGATCTAGAGGGAGTTAATGCAGCTACACTTTTACTATCTGCATTTTCATCGCCTCCTCTTTTGGAGGGGTTATTGCCACTCCTGGAAATATTTCAGCGACGGAATTTGCTTATGGGCTAAACCAGATTTTAGCGAGCTCTTTCTGTCGACTTTGCTTTGTTTTCACATTACAGATTTAAAGCAACCTTGACACTGCCTGACAAACGCTGTGAAGCTCTACATGTTGCCCATTTGGGATCTGACATGGAACCGAGGGCAGCCTACAACATTTTCAAGTAGATTAGCTCCCATCGACAGCAAATACGATTGTTTTTTCTGAGCCCATCTGAGGTGTGATTGCATCTCCTCCTGCACTCTGAATCGAGGGACAGCGAGCTGATACTGCCGACCTGCACAAACCTATGCAGTGGCTTGTGATCAGTAGAGCTATGATAACAAACATAACAGTTGCATAAGAAGGCGCAGCTAATTATTTTACTCAGATTACAACTACACGTAAAAATCTGTAGTTCAAAGCTATCCATTTGAATGCTTTCATTTTGTAAGTCTTCAATCCTCTTGGCAAACAATCTAGATTAAAGCAGAAAGGCCTCACATGCTCATTCTGTTCCTTGTATTTATTAACTTTTCCACACTTAAGAGCTAGAGCCGACACAGGCGCTCTCTCACACGCACACACAGACAAAACTTTTCAGCAAGAGAAGCACACGCTGCGACCTGGGCAGCTGCTGTATGGCTAGATGGACCCTCCAACATTTACACCACCTGCCTGGTGCAGAGCATCGCAACTAGGCTTTCACTAGCAAAGCAAAGACTCTGTAAGGTTTCCCTTTCCAGCTCCTGTACCCCCAGTGCCGCAGACTCGTAGGCATTCAAACGCCACCGCCTTTAAGCTGTCTGACAGCAGACAGCTTGAACATACTTCCCTGCGAAGATAAAACTTTTCTACTTGCAAGGTCAAATTCTATGCCGTTTAAAGTTTGCTTTAAAATCCAGAAAGTTTGACTCGATACCTTACCTTAGCGCTCGCTGAATATCACATCCACACCCCCTTCCCAAGAAATAACACAGATATGTTAAAATACATTTGCCCTCTGTCCTAGGTAAAGATTGCATAAAGCCAAATGATTCATCACAGATAGTTTCTCTTCCCTCCAGCAGTTCGTTTTCAGCTGCCTTGCTGCTAAAGCAGACTGCGAAAAGGGGGGGAGGTAAACCCCACCGCTCCCCCCCACCCCCCTTTCGTAGAGAGACACACAGACAAGTATCACCACCAAAACAAGAAGAAAATTTTTACCTGCGATCACGCCAGGCTTCGGCTAAAGCCTCGTAGCGATGGCTGTGCCATGGCAGGGCTCCTCTCCTCTCGTCTGCGCTGGCTGACTTTGCAGGGAGCTACGGAGAACTAACGCAGACATTCCTCAGCGTGTAATACCTGAGCGGAGCGGTACAGTGCCTTCGGTCCCCAGGCGCCACAGCCACTTTACTAACCCCCTGTACCAGAGTGACGTTCAAGTGAACAGCTCCACTGATCACACTCTTTCCTACTGATTAACACTTTCCAACACGACCCGGCACTCCACTTCCAACTTTTCCCTTTTTAAAACAGAAGCAGCCAGCACCGCTTGCTTCCGCGGGTTATAAACGCCGTCTGGGGCGTGGGGGACACCGTAATTAATAGCAGGTTAGTAAAATTAGTGCTGCCACTCCAATTGTTGTCCTTGTTGCCAACAATAATTGCATTGATTCTGGAAGGACACGAATGTCCTCCATTTAACCTAATGATCTGCGGGTTGCACAAGCTGTAAGGCAGCCGTAGCGGTGATTAACTGCGCGCACCTCCAAACTACCATTTATCTCTGCGAGTCACGACCGAAAGGCGCTAAACTTACAGGCAAACTCTCGCTGCCTCTCTCTCGCCGTCTTTGTTTCCCTCCCGTTTGAGGAGGTGGGCTGGGACGCCAGCGCTAGCCCTGCGCGCAGGAGACGGGCACCTGTACCTGTCCACCCATCGCCCTTAGCTTTATTCATAGCCCTGGGGCAGCGCGGCGGAGCCGGACGCCGCTGGGGGCTGCTCGGGCCAGCGGCCCCCGGTCGCGGGGAGGGGGCGAGGGGGAGCGGCGCTGCGGGGCGGCACCCGGCTTCAGGGACCCCGCTCCCGGCAGCGCCCCCGGGACTGGACCCGCTGCCGCCGCCGCCCGCCCTGGGCGCAGCCGCCGGGGCTGCCCGGGCACCGGGGGCTTCCTCCGGGCGGAGGGCAGAGGAGGGGAGGCCGGGTGCCGGCGGCAGCCGCGGGCAGGTCGGGGCAGGAGCGCTCGCTCCCGCTTATCCTGCGCCCTCCCGTCTGTCCGTCCGCCCGTCCCGCCCGGTCCAGCCGGAGGCTGCTGCTGCCGCCGTTCTCTCCCGCGGAGAAGTTATTCGGACCGAGTCTGGGCGAGCTGGCAGCGAGCCCCCGGTCTTAAATGTCTTCCCCGGTGTGTAGCCCCCCTGCACCCCTCACCCCCGGGCTCCAGGACCCGCTCCAGGCTCCTGCCCACCTCCCCGGCAGCCCTGCGGGGGCCTATCGTGTGCCAAGTTTTACAGCGCAGTCGGTACTTTCTTTTCTTAATTGTTTGTTTAGCGCGAAAAGGGACAAATCGGGATTGACAGAAAGGGGAGGAGGGATCAATATCGTTCCTGTTTAAAGGCATAAGCCTGGGCAGACGTCTCAATAAGACAGAGAAGGAAAAGAAGAGAATATTATATCCTACCTAATTAAGTAAAGACAAAGAGGTGTGGGGAGAAAGGTTCAGGAGAGGTGGGGTGGCAATGGGAATTTTTAATCCGGTGTCTTCCCACCGTAACCCCCAAGGCTGAACAATAACGTTAATAGGGAACATCTGTACATCGACAGATTTATTCTTGCCAGGGCTCTTTCATGCCTGTGTCATTTGCGTGGACCCGTGCTCGTAATGTTCGACACACGCCGCACCTTGTTGTGCAATGACAGGGTAAATCTGATGAATGTCGAAACTGGGAAATCCTCTTCTCTTTCTCGTCTCTCCCTCCTCGGATTGCCCTTGCAGCTTCCAAGGCGGGGAAAGCACACGGAGAAAGAAAACGTGAGCCTTCTCCCCATCTGCACTTGTAAACAGAAAGCCAATCATGCAGCCAGCCTTTGCATTTTAAAGCAGAATAACAAACCCACAGCGACGTGGATGCCTGGGTTGCCCGCCCAGCGCTGGCCTGCTTGCCGGGAAGACGAGGGGCATGTGGCTCGGGACAGAGGCACGGCCCCGCTCCCCAAACACCCGGTGGGACTCCTACGCCTTCCCCAAATCACCCGCGAGGGCGGGAGGCGTGTGCGCTGCCCCGATCCGGCCCTGCGGATCTGGGCTTTCCCTTGCATCCCCCGGGGAGGCCCATCCCGCTGGCGCTGCCCCCGGGCTTCTGCCCCGGGCTGCCTCCGAGCCCGGCTGCTCGGCTGCAGGGAAGCGGGGCCAAGGACCCCGGGGGCAGCGCCGTGCCTGCGGGGGGAGGGAGCCGCCTTCCCCCTCCGCCGACCCTGTCCAGCCTCTTGCCGCACGGCTGAGCCCGTGTTTTACAGGGTGGAGTGACATCTCCTCTCCGGCCCAAATGTGCTTCGGGGAACTGGGACCCCACAGGCCCCCTCCGGCCCGCAGTCGCCGTCGGCAGAGCCCAGGAGCGCGGCGGGAGTGAGGGGTGCCCGCGGCCCGGGGGCCCGGGGGGCTGCTGCCCCCCACCTTTCCCGGCGACAGGGCAGCAGCGGGGGAACTACCGTGGGGAGGTTCTTGGGGGCTGCCGGATGCAGCCGCCCCCCCTCACCTTGAAATTCACTACGATGTTCAGGGGCAGGAGGCATCATTCAAAAAGTAATTTTTTATATTAACACCTACCACCAGTAACAGTACGTTACTATGTATCTTTCATAATATAACAGCCTCAGTTCCACGAGATCAACATTTTTTTTAATTATTTCAGCGATGGTTAAAGGAGGTGAGCAGACTCTTGAGTCTGTCTTTTCCAATTTGCTCCCGCTGATCTGCACACCTTGGAAATTGCCACCTTGACCTACGCACCAGAAACCACGGTGGCTTTCTGACAAGAGACCGGCCTAGCCAGGCAGGAGGGTGATCAAACTGAGCAGAGCTGAAATCCCAGTAGACATGCATGCAAGTCAACTATAGTGACCTCAAGGTCACAACCACTAAGGGGACGCAGGTCACCAATAAATCCGGGAAGGTGCTTGCAACCAGAGCCAAAGCTTTTGGGAAGCACTGCCAAAAAATCATGGGTCACAGCCCATGGCTGGAAGGGCATTTGTAGATTTTGCTGGATGCTCATCATGTTATTACAGATTCCCTTTCTCCCTCTCTTTTTTAAAATGATCAATAATACTAAGGTTTCAACAATTTTTAATGTTTAAACTATTAAAATATGTTATTTTCACAGTACAAATGGTGTTGGTCCTGTCTATCCTGGCATTCTTTGCCATTCTTTCCCATTTCTGTGGCTAGATCAATGCCCTCTCTGCTGTGAAAAGACCATCATTAAATGGTATCAAGTGGTTAAAAACCTTAATTTTCCATGTCATTAGACAAACAGCACTGGTGATAGCACCCCGTACTTCCATTCGGAAAGGGAATATCATTTAATTGCCAGTGTCAGATCCTGCAGCACCTTGGCTGTTCTTTGAAGACCTACTTTCTGAGACACCAGATGGGAGAAAACACTAGCTTGATTTCTTTTTTTTGGCCTTTATTTTCCTGTAGAGGTTATTAAATCACACCTAGTCAAGGAATAATATACTAATGCTTGTCTCATAACTCACGCACACTATGAAGGTCCTAGAAACACATTAGCTTAATCATGAAACCTCTGAGATAATTTATGTAACTGGAATAATTTCATAGGAAAGCAAATATAATTCAGAATGTAGTAAATACATGGATAGAAATCAAATTTTCACTGAAACTATTTTTGTCCTATCTGGTTCGGGTGCCAAGTTTTATGCTAGACTCAGAACAACAAGGTTTATCTTAGTGTGCAGGGATCCATACAGGTACTTTTTTTTCCTTTTCTCACATTAAATTCATTATGTGATGTTCAAAAGACTGATACATGTTAGAAAACCTTTAGGCATTTCAGTGTAAAAGGGATGGTTTATTAAAAGGATAGGTTATTACTTTGAACAATGACTTCAGTGTGTACATTTAAATGTGAAATGTTTATCCGGTACTGACCTGCATTGTACTGATCTGTACAACTGTACTTTTATTGATAAATGAGCACCTAAGCTGATAAAACACTTCTTTTCAGATTCTGTGTGATCATGGGTCTTTTGTACTCCACAATGAGATAAGCTTATAATTATTTTTTCAATAATTTTCTGAGCAAGTGTTACCATAATTCCATTTGTGAGCCCATGATTTTGAGAAGACATTTATTCTGTGGTAGAAAAAAGATGTTGATGTGGTTAGAGAAATAGCTAAGGCTGTCTTAGTGTACTAAGTATATAGATGGGTGGAGAGAATTACTTTTTAGGAGGAAAAGAGCATCATTTTAAATGCTTAAAAGCTTAGTCATTTCAACCCTCCTTGAAGACCATGAATAGACAGAAGATACCGAGTGAATCAGTAGCACCAAGTTCTCCTTCATGCACTGCAGCTTTGCCTGAGCGGGGAGGGCAGCGTGAGCCCGCAGACCTTGCCCAGGTGAGCAATGCTACTGAGGTGGAGCTCCAGGGAAGCAATGCAGGAATAAGCTCCTTCCTCCACGTTATACAACTAAAGAGAAGTGGTCTAATCCCACCAATCTTTCCGTGAGTGAGTAGTTCCGTGAAACGCTACTCATAAGTGATCACTCCTTGCTCAAAAGGGATTGCAGAAGAGAACTGTGTGTGCTTCAGAAAACAAAGATGCAAGTAAAGCAGCATTTGTAGGTTTCAGTTAGGGTTATCTTTCAGTGCAGGGTGAACCATCATTTTCTTTCGGCTAATTATTTTCATTAGCTGTTTTAACTTTTCCTGAGAGCTCTTAATAATTGCTTCAGAGCAGAATGTGTAAAACTGAAAATTATTTATGGCACTGATTAGAACTACAGAATACTAATATGGGTAGTCAGGAATAATTTACCATAGCAGGAAAAGCATTATTTAGTTGTTTAATATAGAAGTTTAATTGTGCTTGCATATAATTATCATGTAAATATCACTGTGATCACTTTAAGAGGTTATTTCTAAGTGTGCCAAAATTCTGAAGCAATCTGAAAAGAATTAATTTTTTTCTTGCCTCACTTCACAAGTCTCTCAAGTGCACTGTATGTTTTAACTTAAACCAAAATATAGCCAAAGGCAGACAGGAGTTCCAACAGTGACCAGTGTAATACTCACTGCTTTTAATTACTGTAACAATAAATCACACAGGAATGTCCTCCAGGAACTAAATGATTTTCTAAAAACATTTGAGAATATTTTTGAAATTCAATTAATTGAAGGCACCAGATAAAAGGTACACATTCTTAATGGCTATAAAATAACCCTAAGGGATGTAACCGAGCTCCAAGCTTAACTTCAAAGTGTGACAGAAATACTTACTGTATTACTTTAAAAGTATTCAGATCAATGAATCAGTTAAAATTACTTATACATTAAGCAACCTTTTCATTTTCTTTTTGAATATGATAGAAAGAATTGCTCTCATTTCCCAGGATACAAAAAGCAGTTGAGACCTGTAAAAGAAATTGTAATTAAAGCCAGCCTTCAGTCAAAGTTGGTATTATGAATTTTTGATTGACACAAGATAAAGGGGCCAGCAAAACATAAAAGTGGCTGGATAAAACATACATTTAGACATTTTATACTGAAATTTAACTGGTTTGTGGAGATATTTCAGGTTCTGGAATTAAATTTGTCCTTGTTAAAGCCAGTAAGCATTTTTCTATCGAATTCAATGGAACCAGAACATCACTCTGCAATCTGTACTGTGTACAACTGTGTACCAGACCAGCTATCTGATTGTGGCCCAAATCAGTTTTCTTTTGTTTTTCCTGTCTTTGGACTAATCATGCTGACTTGAACACCCACATGGCTTTGCAAGGTACTGAACATCTCAAGCAGTCACAGCATGCCTTCAGCTTTTGTGGGTAGCTGTCTGAGGTAGTATGCCAGCTAACGCTCAGTAGGATCCATGAACTCTATGAATAAATACCTTGGCGTTTGGCCTGTAGTTTATGAGCAACAGAGGTTGTTTTAAAATAAAAGTGATTAAACCGTCACAATTTTCTGATTTGCAGGGGGGTTTTATAACGCAGCATTACTCAAGAGCAGGAAAGTGTTAAGAAAAATGTAGAAGCTGAACTGCTGCTCTTAGTCATTTCTTTTTAGCAGAGGTGCTCTGTTCTGAGCAGCTCTTCCTTCCCCTCTCTAATCTCAACCTATAGCCACACTCCTAATTACACTCAGGCCACGAAAGCAGATCATAGACCCACAGTCATCCTACGATGGAGATAAGGGTTAACTTCTATCCTTTGCAAAATGTCTGCTTATTATAATTATTCACTGATGAGAAATAATTAAACTTCATATATATTATTCCTCAGTGCAGAAAGTTTAGAAATCATTGGACCAGAATTATGCACACGTGTACATTCATGCACATCCCTGTATGCACACTTGTATGTACGCACACATACACAGAGGGAAAGGATGCAGAGAAGTGTGTTCTGTATGAAGGGACTGTATTCCAAGAAAAGACTGAAAATACTCTATAGAAGACAGATTATGATATTTTCCAATGGCTACCTACTTTCGATACTCACTGATAATTTTCTTGGTAGCATGTTAACATTTTCTCTATGTTTAAAATGTGTTAAACTGAGTAAAATATGACAATAAAGCTGCAGAGATAAACGCATCTTTATCCCTTCTCTTTTCCTTGCTCCTTCAAAATCATAAACACCATAAGAATCTTTGAGTATTTAATATTGATGTTATGTCATGAAAATATAACCATTTTTTTATAGCCCCACACAGTAATTCTGCACCCTGCAGGGGTGAGGTGAGGGGGGTGTCACTGAGCAATGGAAAGATCCACAGTAGGCTGCAGTTGCAAAAACACAGTCACTGACAATACATCTGTTATATAATAGTTATTTTAAAACGTCGTGTAATAAATACAAGACAAGACTAAAAACACCAATAAGATTCAGATTTCGCTAAAGAACTCTGTTTAATAAGGGCAACAGTCTAACCATGACACTCTTTTAATCAGGGACTGCGGACTATAGAAGGCAGTTTGAATATGATGGGCAAATACCCATAACATTCACAACAGACTCACATCTACCAAATTAGCACCTGTGACCTGCAGCCAGATTCAAATCAACTCTGTATAAAAAAAGCCTGAACTTTCTATTAAATGTTTGTTCCACCAATTACTCCAATTCACTGTTCACAACCATTTAAAAGCTCTTCTCTTCTGAGGACTATGCAGTTAAAAGGTTTTTTTCAAGAATAGTTAGGTTGTTTATCTCAGAAGGGCTGTTTAATAAAGGAACATATGGATTTATGAGTATATAATATCTCCATAAATTCTGAGAAACTGTAGGACATTCCTGCCTTTCCCCCTCTTCTCCCTCCTTCTTTTGAAAATCAATAAATATTTGAACTAAAAAAGCCTCTCTCTCTTTAACCTGTGGTGAAATGGTTGAACTGCAGTAATATAGAAGAGCTGAAGTAAAAAACAAGTCAGAATATTGGCTTCAGATTAAAGCTAGGTAAACCCAGGATAACTTGTCTGGAAAGTAGAATCATTTCATTGTAAATACATGTCAGGCAAGGTTAAATATGATTAACAAAGGAAAAAAGTACCCTCATACGTCTAATTTTTAGGTTTGCAAAAAGTCAGTGCAGTCAAGATACGAAATATAGTCATGTTTGCCGTAAGGTGATATGTTTCATCTGCATTATATTTTCCAGTTAACCCTCCTCCTCCTCCTCTCCCAAGCATCTGATTTCATAGCAGGTAGAGCTATCAGTCCTAAGGGCACAGCAGTGGGAGCTGAGGGATTTCTGCAAAATCCTCATTAATGTTGAAGCAAGAGCCTTCCTTGGGAGGGTGACTCTGTTTCTTGTCTTTGCCCATATCCAGAGAGAACCGTGGGAGGTAAAAGATAAAGAGCAGATACCTGCAGCCTCATGGTGTCCTGTTTGACATTTCAAGCCTCGCACAAGGCTCCCAGCCCTGCTCTGTTCCCCTGCCAGCCTATTTTTCAGATGGAAGCCAAGCAGAACAGGACAAGAGCAGCTTAGCCAGGAACCAAGAAAATGTCGGTACCATGCTCAAACGCAGAGTGGTTGGGGATGCAGCAGAGCTGGCGGCGACATCGGTGAAGCTGGTTACTGTGGCTGACTGTGTGTCACCTAGAGGAAATTTCAGCTGAAATGACGCGATGGAGCCAACGGTCAACGGCAGCCCATGGCACCACAGCCATTTCCAGAAGACACTCCAGCTCTCATCCAAGCTGCAAAAGGACACCTATTGCAAGTTTGGCCAGGTGGTCATGCGAGCTGCTGTCTGCCTGTGGTCAGCCAAATGAGGAAGTCTGAGTGGGACAAGTCTGTGAAAATCTGTTCCTTTCCAGCATTACCGAAATGCAGGCAACCCCTGGGCTTATCCAGACTCGGCAGCAGGAGCTCAGCTGGACCCTTGCTTTTTAGCCCACTGTCACTTCTAGCTTTAACTAATAATCAAAACCTTGAGCTGCCAAATCTATTCTGTGGTTCCCTGTGGGACTGTTGTTGTCTTGCAGTTATTCATCAGGTTTTATTATCAAAAGGCAGTTAGCCACTTTACTCTAACATGTAAAGAAAGGTCTACCTCTGTCAGGTCCTGGGCCTCAGACAGTGCTTTCTGATCTCGCTGAGCATTTGGGAGGAGGACTTGCTGGAAGCAGCGATCCCAGCTGACTACTCTTTCATGAAACTTAAAGATTTGAAACAGAAAACACGGCGGAGTAAAACCTGAGATGATCTGAAAAAGAAAAAGCTATAAATAGATGTAGAAGACTCCACAAATGTAAGTAAGACTTACGAGGCTGAATTTTTCCTATTTAAAATATTTTTATGTGAATTACACAGCTGGGAGAAGGCAGACGGGGGTACCGCAATCACTCCTGAAAGCAGAGAAGGTCCCAGGAAGACTGGGAGGGCAGCTTGTTCCTCTGGTCTGTGTTATGCTGGCCCTTGTGATATGTGATCCTAAATAGCTTTTTTAGGGCAATTTGTGAGTCATGTGACTGTAATGGTTGACCTTTGTGTGAGAGAAGAAAAAAAAAACAAAGGCAATTTTTTTTTGCCTACTTAATCAGATATATTTACTTTCAAGAAATCTAGCTTGATCTGTGTTTCAGTAACCACCGATAAATTTATAAGGCTCTCTAACCTCTCTTTTCTTCCCTGGAATAACAAAGCTGTGTGGCTTGCTAGCTAAACAATCCCCAGCATTGCTCACCTGCAGTTTAGAAAACTTAAAATCAGTCAGACCAGCTTTGTGAAGGTACTTCAGGATTGCCAAAGGAAACAGGCAGGGTGCACCTTTATGAATTTATAAAAATACAGTCATTAAAACAGTTCAGGAGCCCAGTCCCAATTCCCTCTTCATTTTATTTCTTTCTTTCACTGAGACATATAAGTTTACTCTTGTCTTGCCTTGGTTGCATTAAAAAATCTACATGAAACTCACTGAGGAACAGGATAATGATAAAAACTTTTTCTATTTTGAATGCCACCTTTCCTTTTTGTAGTTTTGTTATTCCCATGGAAGTGCATGTGCCAAGGTAAATTTGTTCAATAGTAGAATTTACAATTGAAAATTTTATAGATAGAACTAGGAAAAATAAAGTCAGTTGTAACAATACAAATAAAGAATGAAACTTGTGTTACATATGAATCATGCAATTAGTGAATTCCACTAAGGATAGTAATTGTTCATTACTTCAGATCTGGAAGCTATTTTGAAACACTCTGGGAAGTTGAATGAGAAGAATATTGTTTATCTTCAAAATCAAGTTCAAAGAACTTACCTTCCAGCAAATGACGGCATTCCCAAGTAGCGATCACACTACAGAGTAAATGCTAAAGGGAACCAAACTCAAAGCAGCCTAATATAGAAGCTTGGCTGAAATAAAACTTGGATAGAGTTTCTCAGAAGATGGTAAAAAAAAATGTTATGGTGAAAAAAAGCAAGACAAATGAAGACCTAAGACATTCACACCAAAAAACACTTCTCTCTTCCACTTTTCCATGTGTGACAGAACCATGTCCCAGTGCGGCTGAATCCCATCAAGGGTCCTATGTAAGCCTAATATTGTTCTTTCACTTGGAAGGAAAGGTTTATGCTAGTACTGTATAGATCTGTGTAAGTGGTAGAAGTTCTGTGTATGTAACCAATTTGATTTTCTTTCCTCTACTGGATTTAGCTTCATAAACAGTGTTTGCAATGGATGGAATGAGTAAAATGATGCAGCAAACTGCCTATCCCAAAACATTTTAAACACATAAATAGCAGTCCAGCTTTTATACCTAAGTACTTAGAAGCCTAATTTAGCAGGATTCTAGAAAAGAAGGGTAATCCTATGCGTAAAAAAAATTCCCAGAATCTTTCCTCTCACTTTATCTGCCCCCAAGATTTGTAAAGACATAAACCATCATGTCTTAGGGCATAAGCCAACTGATGAACTTGAGCTGCTTTAAGAGAGGGTTTGATAGTCTTTCTCTGCAGCAGATGGTACGGTCAGTATTAGAAATAGGATACTTCATGGATAGACTGTAGTTCTGTTTCAGAATAGCCATTCCCATATTTCTTCCAGATTCAGCTTTTCTTTCTCCTTTCTTGACTGCCAAGTTTATTGATGATATTTACCCCAACACATTGCTCATGGTCTTGTTTTAAAAATTTTCATTGAAGACAGATTTATTTGGACTTCTGCTAACCAGTTTAGAGGAAATTGTCCTTCTGGCAGCAATATCTCCTTGGGAATCTGTCAGTGTTAATTCTTTCTTTAGCTGTTGAGCCAAACCAGGAGTCAAAATACATATTTAGGAACCTAAATAAGTTTTTCAGAGTTTCTGAGCATCATCAGCTTCTACTCTGGTCAGTAACAGCTGATGCTCAACATGTCTAGCTAGATCACTTTTTGGAGAAAGCTCTTAACTCTTTTATATATCAAGGGATGGAACTCATTTCCTCTGCCAAAGTTTGCAGAAAGGGATGCATAAAGTCACGTTTTGGAAGGAAATGTCATTTAGAGATTTAACAGTAAGAATTGGTCTTGTCTTGTGACTAAGACAGTAGATTTAGAAGCAAAAACCTCTTGCAATGTGTTCTCTGATAGAGCAATTTGTGACAAAAAATTCTGCTCTAAAGGAGCAGGATAGAAACCTGAACTTGAGTCTCCTGTGAGTCAGATTGAACAAGTGTCAGTGAGGTCCCTCAGTCAAAACATTCAGATTTCAATTCCAAAATGCAAATTCTGACAATTTCCTTTTTATGTTTTGGACAGATCAGAAACTTTTAGAGTAGAGGTAGAATAGAACTGGTCCCTTCAGGGAACTTTTCACTTAAATCCACATATGTGCAGCCTGATTTTCAACAGTTATGATGAGTGCACAAGGACTCTGTAAACATCCACAGGGCCTGAACAAGGACAGAAGAAAAGTGGAGTGGAGAGGTGTGTGGCAGAAAGGTTCTCTTTTCTGAAATCTAGACATAATTGAGAAATTTCATACAAATATATGTATACATATATACATATGGGAAAGACTATGGTCCCTCTGTCTGAAAATATTGATCTAAAAGTTTTAGAATGTAACTGATACAAAAACAATTTGAACAAATTAGCTTTTATTGAAATTCTCAGAAAATTTTTATCTGTAAAATCTGTAATCATCAACTTGGAAGCACAGAGGTGATGCCTCTGCCTTGGCTACTTTACTTTGCAGCAGAATGTAAAAAAGTTTCAATTCTCCGTAGACCAGCAACCTCTCAATAACAAAGGATGATGTTTCCCTTCTATGTGAAAGTTCCAATACTTGCTCAAACAACATGCATTTGCTTAGCCTGAAGGTGTCAGGATTAGGTTGGATTCAGAGTGCACCCTTCTCCTTTCCAATGAAGGATCCTTCCTTTTAGGTTATGAAACAGCTGGGAGAAATACATTTAGAAATTGCCCTTGATCCACTTTCTCTGGGAACAGTTCTGGAGCGCAAGATTTATTTCTTCATGATTGCTTCAGAATATTTTGGGGGAATTTGTTTTCTTTCCCAAGGAGACTTTCTGTAAAGTCTTTTAAGAGGTGGCTGCTAAAATATGTATAAACATAAATTTTCTATTTGAGGAATATGGCTTTACACTCAAGCAAATGTTTGGAATACTACTGATAATTCATTTTATAATTACATAATGGGGATATTTGCTTTCTATATGTCTGCCTTGCTGCTTACTGCTGTATTAGTTTAATGTGAAGGATTTTTTTTTTTTTGATGTCTGTTTTAGGCTAGGGGAAAAACATGACTTGTGTCTTTTTGATGTAAGAAAGATAAGAGAAATTTTTGAAAAAAGAGGTGCTTGCTAATCATCTTATTGATGTCATTACCTCCTGTTTCCGACTCTACACCCCTTCCTGCCTCCTTTCCTTCTTCAGAGCAGATAGTTGAGTTTGGACATTCTGGCTTGAAGAAGGTGGTTGTAAACTTGTTCTGGATAGACCTGAGTACCTCAGAGTTGTTTGTACTCCCTGTCTCCAGACCATGGAACTGTTATTTAACTAGTGTGAGGAATACGTACTGGTTGTTTACAGATGGACTGTGGAAAGGAGGAGAAGGAGATTATGATAGACTGAATTAGTAGTAAATAATTCTTTCCACAGAAAAGTGTTCTGTGATTCTGCGAAAAGGATTTACAGTTATCTCAGTGAGTTAATAATTTGTTTACCTTCACGTAAAATCGTATCTCTAGAGCCAGCTAATTTTTATACTGAGGTGTAAAAGAGCTGTCCTATGTGGCAATGTGATGGATAACTTCATTATACAACTTAAGAAGCTCTTCTTCCCTTTCTTGTACCTTTTCACACTCTAGTTAATCACCTCACCCTGGTTAAACCAACTGACTACTTCAGCACTAAAAGTATGCAAAATTAACGTTTTACTGCACCAGTGCCAGATAAGGGCAGTCTTTTCCATCTGGAAAACAGCCAGCCTTGTTTACATGATTCTGGCTTCTCCATCTGATGGATAGTCCCCCTGATGCCATTCCTTGTCAAGGGACTGAGTCATGCTCTCAACTTCCATCTCTTCTCCATCTTTTTTGATGATAAGAATATAACGTAAGGATGGCTGTCCTGGGCTGTCCCTGTCTTCCACAGTGGCAGATACTGCTGAGTGTGTGTGAACAGGAGGAGGATACAGAGATTTTTCTCCAGAATAATCTGTCAACCTCCATCAATCTATGGTTCAATGGATTTCTGAGTCCAAGATGATGAAGTCCTGGTTATCGTCACTGGTTCTGATCCTTATCCTGACCTGTGGGCTGACATCCTACCCGCCTCTGTCCGTCCCCAGGGAGGTGCCCTGAAGGTTCCCCCTTCTCCATTGTATCTAATGTGAAATGACTCTGATGATTCTTTCACCTCACTATGTACTTTTTCCATCTTTTTGAGATAGGGGACAGAATCAGACCTGTACACAGTATTCAGCATATTGATTCACTTCAGATTTATACAGTGATATAACAAGATTTTCTATTTTTTTTTTATTTTTTATTTCTTGAAACACTTTCATAATCATGATTTTAACTTTGTAGTTTCATAAAACTGGGTGAAAATGTTTTTCATCCCTGGGGCCCAAATCATGTACAACCCTTTTACAGAAATTGCTGCAATGTTTAATAAAAAAATATATCTGTTTCAGAGCCTGTTCCCAACCACTGAGAACATCAGGCTTTCCAGTTTTTTGAAGTCTTCATTAGAGTAAGGATTTGTATCTGTAATACCTTATCTGCCCTTCCTATAAAGATATCGAGATGGATTCTCCTGTTGAAAGTCTTTGCAGGGTAAAATTCACTGCACTTTCTCTTTGTAAGTGATGCTTATCATCTCTCCCTAAATTCTGGGATTCTGTTATCAAACAATAAGAACAGTGTTGAAGCACTATTTTGAGATTTTTCTTCTTTCTTTTCAACTGAAATATTTTTCCTCAAAGCTCTTGCATGAACACTTCACAGTTTGAAAACGAAAGCCAATATGACATCACATTTTGTCACCATCAATCATTTGCTGTGCAAATTGAGATGCCTACAGGACTTCAGAGAGTTCAAGGCCTGCCTGCACAAGGGGCTTGTACAAACAATGAAAGATTTACAATGCGAGTAATAAGTACTTTCAGGAAAAGACCGATTACGAAGCAAAGTATAAAAGGATATGGATAGAAAAAGAAAAAAGAGCAAATGTTGGTTACAAAAGAGAAAGAAAGGGAGTAGTGAACACATCTGGTAAAATGGTTTTATGAAACACTTTTATTTTAAAAATATACATTAAATTCTTTTGCCTGAAACTTGTGCTTACTTTTCAAATTCTGAGCAGCTTCGAAAATTAAATGTTTTAGAAATAAATATAAAATCCCTAACAAGAGATCAAAGGTCCATCCACAGCTTGTTTCTGAGACGTTCACAGAGGATGCCTATGCTGAAATATAGGACCAGGGCAAGAATTTAATGATGTTCTCCCAGGCTCCAGCCATTCTCAGATCAGGACCTGCGATAAAGGTAATACCTCTGTGTTTAGTGGCCCCTGATTTTTTTAACTTGCATTATTTTTTCTGATTCCTTTTGACTTGATCTGCATTTCAGCATTTGCAGCATCCTGTGGCAGGGAGTTCTGACACTTGTGCACTCACTGTATTATGTATTATCTTTTACTTGTTTTGAACTTGCCACATGCTAATGCCATGCTGTGATTCTTGCCTGCTGGCATTCACTGGAAAAGTACACTCAGTATCTAACAACAAAAGAATCGAGGCTACTGTATCAGGACAAATCAGGATGGCAATATATTTCCCATCAAGACAAGATAGACCAGACTGAAGTAACGTTAAATGAAAGTCCCAAAGGTGCCACACTTCCCAAAAGACAAAAAAGGTCACTCCTCTTTCCAGTGGAGTAGTCCCCAGTCACCTTCTCCAGATCTGTTTCTGAAAGGATTTTCCAGCTCCTTTGAAGCCACTGGCAAAGTTGGGTTAAAGATAAACCTCAGGTGTAAAAATAAAAAAGGCTTTAAGTGCACACGTATAGACTGGATCGAATACAGAACATAGTGCCCATTATCAGTATTAGTGAATGGCAAGTTGAGGGGAAAAATCCTCAGGCAGAAAATTGCCTCCTGTTTACTGCCTGATTATGCAACCAGAGAAGAAGCTGTATTTACAGGCATATTCCTCTGCTCTTCTTCGCTGTTATGAGTGACTTGATAATCATGATAAATTCTGACCAGGCTTCTGACCATGTAACGTCTGTAAGGAAAAAACTTCTGATATTCAACCCACCAGAGGATTGTGCATGAAGAATTTGAGATGCCAGTCTCCAAGAAACAGATGTCTCTATGTGCAATCAATGCCACGAAACTGTATCCATAATTATATAAAAATAATAATAACAAAAAAGACCATGAGACACACTTTGTTATCTGGTACTGAAATCTCTCAATCAATTTTTAAGCCTCTGCTGTAGTAAGAACCTGAAGCTAATTTGCTGGCAGTGTTATAGGACAATCAGTTTCACCCTACCCAGTAGGCTTTGAAAAGAGATCTGCACCCAGATCTTTGATGGCAACATTAAGTTAACTTCTCTTTTTGAGAAATGACTGTCCAATTTTATGTCAACAAATTGGGCACAATCATATGATGAAGTATGATAAGCAGTAAAAGCCAGATCAGTTTTGAGCAACTCATACAGGGGTCTTTAGGAAAACCCAAGAAATCATATACGAGAGTACTGTGCTACTCCAAAAGCAACCTGTTCATGGCACTGGCCATTATCTATCAATTAAGTATAATCTGTAAGAATAACCTTCTCCTGAAAGTAACAGTCTATTCTAATTTTAGTCAGACACTTGGTTTATACACTGAAGAATGAAGGTTTCTATCCTTAAGGAATTTTATTCCATGGAGATGTCCTGAGTGTCCCCAGTGGTCTTCACCTGCTTTCAGAACAGTACAAGTCTCCTGTAGGTTTTCCATTGTATTTGCCACATGGACCTCTTAGGATACTTTAGATCATGTTAAATGTCTCTACGTGCCATGTTCAGGCAACTGAATGACTCCCTTCCACCAGTTCATTTTTGAGCTGTTGAGCTCAATTTAATGCTATCACAGTGAGTTCTTCTGCTTCCCTTCTCATAAGGAAAGGATGAAATTCCTTTTCTAGATCTTTAGTTTTACTTTAATTTTATTTGCTGTTTCCTTGTTTTTTTTTCAATGAGGAGTTGAATCAGAGTTCACAATTTGCTATTGTCTTTGCATGCATTATTTTATTTCTCTCTCATTTGTTTCTTTCCAAAGGAAAGAATCCTTATCCTTAAAAGCGTTCATTTCATGAAAATCTGTCATTATATTCACATTTCTGTTCTGTGAACACTTTCCATTTGCACTCTATTATTTATTTTAGATAGTGACTAGAATTAAGCACAACATTCAAAATGGAAGCATACAACTGCAGCAGTATGTGCTAATTTGTGGTATGTTGATGTCCACAAGCCTCCAGACTGCATAAGGTTCCTTTGGGCTGCATACTGTGCAAACATGGAGCTCTTGCCTGGAAGATCTTCCAATCAAATTTTAAAACAGATGTTAAAAAGGTGAATAAATTATAGAAATGACAAAGGAAAAGTGTGCAAGGGAATAAAGTGGTTTATGAGCAGTTAGTGCAAACCCAACTAGTCTGATTGATGATGGCATTATATAATTTTTCAGGTGTTATTGTAATCCAATTTTTTATGTATTTTAAAATTTAGTCCCCCAAATCCACAAATAATTAATACATATGTTAATGAAGATGCCAACAATGACTCATTGTCTCCTATGCCCAACTCCCAGATGATTACCATTCACTTAGAGCTCACGAAGGTGTATCGTCAGCTCAGATCATATTGAATGTTTTACCTCCCAGTGTACATTAACATGCCTTTGTTAATGTGGAGTTTTAACTGCAGTCAGGCTGCACAGTTGTCTGTCTTTTAAAGTGCCCCTAGAATTCCACATGGTTCTTCCTGGTTTTCAGTAACCTAAATTATTTTGACATCTGTGAATATGCCACCTTGGACTTCACCTTTTCCCAAATAATTAATATACATATTAATTAATCATTTCCCTGTATTTTTAAAAGAGTTCCAATATTAGCTCTATTGTTTGTGTGAGGAACACTGTACAGGAACAATCACAAAGCCAAAACAGTAGCATGTTTCCTGGGTCATTGCCTATAAAAATAACCATCAGCTGGTATTTTTGAAATTAGAAATTATTGCTAAGCAGATCTAAAGGTAATTCCTTACTCTAGGCCTGTCTTACACAGAAGGAAATCACAGTCTCTGGTTATTCTGGGGTAATGGAGGATATTAACTCCAAAGTGAAGTTGTCTTTGAAGAGAAAATGCTGATCGTCCCTCTTCTGTTTTAAATGAAAGGTATCCTCAGGTCTCAAATGCAGGAACATGTCCTGGGAAAACATACAGTGTCTCAGGTAGAAAAGACAAATCAGGGCTGCACAGGTGAAAAGCGATGTCTTAAAATTCACCTAGAAGTAGATCTTGCAACCCATTGACAAGAGCAGGGAGAGCATTTGAAAATAAATCTGTAATATGTACATGAGTTTTCAGTCAGAATAAATTTAAAGATGTGGCTTCAGATAGATTTCACCGTAATACTCTGATCTAGAAATGCTAATAAATTACTGTGGTCGCCATTTCAGAGGTAAGGGGTTACATCTTAGCCAAATATAGCTAGAAAAAGTAGCCTGGACACAATAGCTTATTTTACATGCTCAAATAGCAGAGAATCTCTGTTTTTGAAGTAGTGGCCTTTGGATACAAAAGGTGGTGTTGTAAATTACCTCACGGGACTATTCATACTTACTGGGGTTTTCAAAAGCTTGAAGCTTCTGGATTCCTATGGAAAGCAACAGAAATCAGGCAATTTCTAAAAATCTACTGTCTGTGTCTAAATTCCCATGTCTAAATGTCTAAGTTCCTGTGTTGAAATACTGGCAGTGTCATATTTATTTCTGAACATTTGGGTTTGGTTTCTAAATTATTTACAGTCTTTTAAAATTTTACGTTGGATACTTTAGTAGACTGGGGCAATCATTGAATACAATCTTTTTGCCATGCCAGATAATTTCAGTTTATGAGAGTAAACAAAACTGAGGGAAACTGGGAAAATTGTCTCTGAACACAATAAACATTAATTAATGGATTTTCTGCAGAGACTAGATACAAGTTACTTTTAAGGCAATTTATTCTTCTTAGGAATGAAAATTACTTTCTTATAGACCCTACCAATTTGGAAGGACAAAGATTCAGAACACAGATAGTTGTAATACAGTTGGCCCATCAGTTACTATCAGTTTTTTGTCGCTTCAAATTCCTGCATTTTGTTTTCTTCCCTGGAAGAGTTCCCAGGTATAAACAATAATTTACACAGCGCTGTTGGCAGCAGCTGATATTGTTTCAGTTCTGAATTTCACATGACTAAAAAGACCCTGGGAGAAATTTGGAGAACAACAAAAATAATCTGGATGGAAACAATGGGAGACAAAATTGGTTTATGGGAACAGAGTGTAAAAGCGAGGCGTGCACAGCTTTGTCAAGAGGTGACTGCAGAGGAAAGGTGGTAAGAAAGAGAGTGCAGTATACTAATAGTATATAATGGATGGAGGTTTTTCAACTTCAGGAAATTCGTATGGTTTAAGAAGATGTAATTATGAGTAATAAAAAGAAAGCGAGAAAAAAAATCAGGTATATGAATGTTGTAACATCAAGACTTCAGGTTGCGAAGCAGTTTAATAATTAAACGTTATGTTAGGAGAGTATTCCTCCTAAGGAAAGCTATGGTACATGTGCTGGGTGAGACTGTGGGTGTGATTCAGCTCCAGATTCAGACAACTAACAGAAGTGTCTCTTGATAGTGGAGATGCTCACATGTGAGCGAGTGTCTAAGTCCTGTCAGAGTCAATGGGGCTCTGGGACTTGTTCATTTGCCTCAATGTAGGCATCTAGCATCATTTAAGTTGCCATGGGCATCACTGTTATCCAAAAGATCCTGGCAGATCTAGCACAGGTTGTAGGGGAGACTCATCCCCTTCTGGAGCAGCAGCCGGTGGCCAGGCAGGCTGTGGTAGCAGGAACCTGCCTTGGGGCTCCAGCTGCATTGGCAAAATCTCCATCAACTTCAGAAGGAGCTGAGAGCCTCCACCTCTGGCTCGCATGCAGACACCTACTGTAAACATCTCAAGCGATGTTTCAGAGTCCAGAGTTGAATCCTGCCTTAGCTGTGTTTCTCATTTAATATTTTAATGACAAGGTAATTTCTGTAGTTAAATCATAAAGTCATCTGCAGATTATTAAGTAACCTCAGCTATAAAGGATCTGGAAATTAATTCTGACATGTAATTAAATCGTACGCCGTCTTCTCTGTTATAATGCTCTTAGAATAACATGGTAAAATTTCAGTGCTTAAGTGAATTAAATTTTAACAGTTTTGAAAATTATTTGTATCTTTCTAACTTCTGTTATGAAATCCTTTAGGGTAGCAAAAATCTAAGCAAAAATATTCCAAATCCTTTCCTATTACCATCTCTGTTTACTCTGGTAATGTCACAAGTTCCTAGATTCTAAATAACTTAATTATTTAGCATTATCTCAATAATACGTAATAAAAAGAGACAAATCATCATGTTTTTTTCAGTAGCAAGTGCATCATACCTGAGTAAATGACCTGACTTTTCCATTAGAGATGACACGGCATGCTCAGAGTACTCACACTCAAAAGAAATGAAGATTTATTTTTAACTGTTTGATGAACATTTAAATACAGAAATGGTTCGGCAAATCTTTCCAATAGTTCTTCTTTTTTTGTATCTAGTTCACGTTATAAATAGAGAGCACACAATTTTAACTTTAAAAATATTCTGATGTTTTAAGAATCAAAATATCAGAGTTCAGTACATGCAACATTTATATCAAATGATCTTTCACTGCCACTAATTTCCTTGGGAAAATAAAGTTTTACTACAGTTTTGAGGCCTGCTGGGAAAAAAACCCAAACAACAATAAAACCACACCTGATTTTTCTTATTTCAAACATCCAAATACATTTTAGTGAAATATGATTTGATGTATTTTACAATTTGCTTGTCGTGCAATGAAATCAATTAAATATTTTCTGTTAGGATTAAGTCTGTTTTCTTAACTGATGAACAGTCACTCCACTCTATACCAGCACATGATCAGAAAAAGCCTGGCTTACAGCTCAGCCTTAGCAGCTGGTCATAAAATCACACTTCAAAAAGATGACAAAACCAAGATAAAGTATAATTCACAATGTAAAACCAAAACAAATTGCTCAAGCCTTAAACCAAAATGTTTTATTGTCTGAAGCTGAAGGAATCGACATGTTGTTAATATTCTGTATTGTGCTTTGCTCCTGCCTTTATCTTCAATAAAGGATGACAGTGTTACAAACTTCTGGAAGAGGTCGAGCACTGTCGCTTTTATCAAGTGTGGTATCAACATTTTTCTTTGGTGGTTTTGGAACAATGTTAGCTGCTCTACCTTCCCTTAGGAAGTGAGTTAACTGCTTGCTTTGTACCAGCATTTTGATTCTCGCAGTGAATTTTGAGGGTGCACTGAGGAAACTAAATCAACATTCAGAAGGCAGGGATTTTGGGGTGTATAAAGAAAAGGGTAGTTGCCTTGAAATGTATTTTGTTATTGGTTTGCCTTCTTTGTCAGTATATCCCATTTCTGAGTACTGAATCACTGTGTAGGCTGAAATCCTTTGACTCTGCAGTTTCCCAGAACAATTCGTTAAGAGTGGGAAATGAAGGACTAGCCTAGCGGATGAATAATAAGCTGGTACTTCTCACATTTGACTCTCCCGTGGATAACCCTCTATCTGAAGCTCTCCTTTAAGTTGCATTTAATATTACTATTTTAATGTAACTCGCTTAGCATTTAAAGGTATTAAGGTGAAAAACTCTTGTATTAAATAAGGAAGTTGCAACTTCTGTCTGCATAACAGCTGTTGACAAAGCAACCCTGTGAAGGAGGAATTATCTGTACATCTTAGCTATGTATAGTAGCAGGGGATATATGACTTGGTTTTCTGTGATTAGATAACTGTCTTACTGTAACTCATGTAAAGTATGTGTCAGGGTTTGTTTTGCACAGGGATCTTTACTGTGAGTTTCACGTAGCAACAAGATTATGCAGCTTAGTGCATAGTAGAAACACAGAAAAAAGGACTTTGGGTTTTCTTTTCTGATCTGTAGGTTAGAAGAACTCATCAGAATAACAGGTATCTGAATGAAGGACCCTGTTACATATATTTCAGGAATATAGATAAATGTTGATTCTCAGTGGATACTTGTGGAAAATTCCTTACAAAGCAAACAAAAAATGCTAGCAATTCTTGAATAATTTGATGTATGTAATTTACTGTCACATTCTTTTATATTCATATACAGAGCCAGAAAAAATGCTGTTTTCAGATACTAGATTGTGAAAAATAAATTTAAAGGACTGATATATGTGATATGTGTTGCTAATGCTTCTTAAAAGAGGAGACATGAGCAGAAGCAATCAGCCAAATAAATTTGTATTTTGTGCCAATGCACTAAAGAAATCTCTAATGACTCCATTTAAAAAAAAAAAGTAAGAGAGCTTGTTTTACAGTGATTGTAGCTATTAGGGGAACATAGTAGATTTGATTGGAAATAAGATACCCAAAGCACTTGTGTATTTAAGTTTGAAGACAGGCTCGTGATATGATGACTCCCCAAAGTCTTCATTGAGGTAAGTAGGAGTTGAACAAATAGCAGAGCGAGTGGGATGCCATGGGTTAAGCAGCCTTTCAACTCAAAGGTATTTGGCAAGTGAGAACTGGGGAAGCAATGATGAAAGCGGGGGGGGGGGGGGGGGGGGGGGGGTGGGGTGGGGGGGGGGGAATAAAGTGCACTGGTAATTTAACGCTTCCTTTGATAGAATAGTGCTCTCTCATTGATCAAAAAGTTACAGATTTATTGGAGAGACTCAGATGGACTTTTGGTGTACTATATGGTAAGAAGGCATGCAAAATTTTTGCTTTTTAGGTTCAGTCTTAAATTTTAGATCTGGTAATCTATCAGAGTACTGCTGGTCTGGTTATTTCAGGTAAGTAAAGCTATGATTCAGTTCTTCTTCTCAAAACATCCATAAAAAATAGCAAAACCGATCTGTGCATTTTCAACAAAGAAATTAAGATTTGAAAGCATGAAACTAGATACAACAATTGCAGTGGGAAACAGAGTAGAAAAGGTAGCTTAGTTCCATCAATCAACAGCCCTCTCTGTACCTTTTGTTCATGCTTCGGTAGTTCTCCTTCCATTCTTCTGTATTAAGCCACTTTGTAGGATTAGGACAGGTGGATGATTATAGCTAAAATCTAAACCCTACTGGGATTAGATCAAAATTTTCCTAATCTCTTCCTACTTCTTCAGTGATAATATTTCATGCATTTTTCCTTGATGATATAGCCCAGAGCAGGGTTCCCGATCCTGTCTGCCATAGCTCTATGTGTACCTAGAGCTCTGTAGGACCCACCTCAGCATATTGAACCCAGTTATGCCTCCATTTAATTGCTTATTCTCAATGGAATTTCAATAGGATTACAGGCATCCTAACAACTTTGAAATATCTGAATTTATGCTAAGCACTGGTCTTCAAGTCAAGAAAGCTGCAAATACTTGTTAGGACCTAATTTGGTTTCAGCCCATAGTCTATATTTTGTGGTTTTTCTTCCACAGCCAGGGTAATTTGAAAAGGTCTTCATGCAAATGGCAAACATTCTATCTAAACAATCCCCAAAGGTGAGCACAAAGGGAACATCCAGCAGCATGCATTTAGTAAGTTATAGAAACATTGGTCATCCAACACCAGATTCTGCTAATTCTTATTGTGTGTGTATAACACATCTTCCTCCACAGATAATTCCACTGATTTCAAATAAGTAATTATGTTTATTAATATAATTATGTTAGCACAAGAGCTCTCTCTAGTGGAGCCAATGATGCTTTACTGGTTGTGTTGCTCAGATACTGAAAAATAGTAGAAATACTTAATCCTGCTGTCTCCCAAATACAGCTAATGTCAGAATGGTATTACAGTCACACAACATATGAGGAATATTGTGTCTGTGAAATATTTTAAAAAAATAATTTATAAAAGGTGCTGGAATGAAATCTTTGTCACTCACTAACATCATTGCCCTCAGCAGAGCTTGGATTTTTTTGAAGAAGATCTCCATGGGCTGTTCAAGAAGAACATGAGATTGTTTCTGAACATCCAATTACATTTGTCAAGTCTTTTTTTCCACTATTCTTTTCTGAGATATGGTAACTAGAACTGGATAAAATGCAGAATATATTGATGCTCTGTCTGATCCATCAGAAGACCATGATGTTGAGCTACATTTATGTCTCTCATCCTACTCCTTAAAGAACAGCTCAAGCCCCAGTGCTGTGCCAGGTGCAGCAGCTTTCAAGAAAACGTAGTAGGTAGAAAAGTTCAAGAGACAAGTGGTCCATCCAAACAGCCTTTTCCCTCAACTGTGTGGCTGGCTTTTATATCCAGAAGAAAGCAGACACTGAGAGAAAAATCTTAGAGATGTGTGCAACATAATAGCTCATTTTACATTAATCACACATTGATTCTGTTGACTTTCTCATTACTTTGCACCTGCTGGTGGTGGGTAAGGTGAAGGGAAAATTTAAGATAGTACTTTCGGAGAGAGCAAGAACTACTTTATGTTGCATAATCTTTTCCCTTTTTTATAAAATGAGTTTTCAGATTCTGATGTGTTTGGCTTTTATAGTTACAGCTGTTTCTCCTTTAGATTTTCAGAAGCCCTTTAAGAGCTGCTAAGGAAACAAACTAGTTCTGCTATGGAAACTGTATTGCTTGGATTGGAAATCAGTTAAATTGACTAGTAAAAATAGCATGTTTCCATGATGGCACATGGTTAACAGGGAAGTGCTCCAGGGTTTAATGCAATGGTCGGTGATGTTTTAACAAATTCATTCATGCTGGTGAGTAGTGGGATGACAAAATCTGTAGCAGTCAGTTATTAGGATTAGTTACCATCAGGCAAGATTATGAAAAACTAGGTAAGCTGTGAGGTGTGGAGCAGTTGAGGGAATTGAGGTAAACCACACTGGGAGGAAACAGAGCACCCTTATACCCTGGCTACTCCATTGTCTTCTTTTCAGATCAGGCAGAGAAATGTAGACCTGCATCCTAAAAGAAGAACAAATCTAAATGGGAGTGGTTAAAAACAGTTCGACTGAAGTGAAAAGGAAATGTCTAAGGAGGCTGATGCTGAGGGCTTAAAATGCAGAGGACTGAGGGCCTTCTGTTGGCTTTGTGGTTTACAGAGTGCCACCATTAGAACTGGCAGACATTTCACAAAGGATTTGCAGCCTGGAAACCTCCCCTAAACGTAATTATGGCCTATTCTTAAAACAGTGGGTTTTTTGGTTGTGTGTTTTTTTTTTTTTTTTTTTAATGTAGCAAAAAGAGCATCCATCTTTCTAGGCTTTAGCCTTGTTGAACACCAGGTACTTTCAGAGAATTGAGGAGCTTGTGGTCCAGTTCCCTCCTTTTTTTTCCAGAAGACAAATCTTTTGAAAGAGAAACATTTATTTCCCTCCTTCATGTCTTCTCCCACATCCTCCTCATGTGCCTGCCCCATGGTCAGACTTGTGTTGAAGCAACCATCAAATAACAGCAGGTAATTTTTCTGAGGAGCCTGTTTGAGGAGGCATCGCTATGGAGTTTTTGAAAGTCTCGACATCTGCAAAACAGCATTTCTTTTCCTCCTTGTTCTGCCTGCCTGTTCCATGTTGCAGCTAACGATCTTTATTATTTTGGGTGGGGTTTTTTTATGATTGGTCTGCTGTTTTTAAAGTCCTTCAGTGCTTGATTTTGACTGACTCATCCTTCTCGAATGTCATCAGAGGCAAATGGGATGGTATTCATGCAAGCATCTGCACTCCTCATCTTTGGCTTCTCTTAGATCTAAAGGAGAGAAATGTGCACCTTTAGGGGCTCATATCATGTCCTTTTAAAAATGACATCTAAAGTAGGTCATATGAATCATGACTTAAAATGTCTATTTTATACCCAGTTTGAGTATTAAAAGAAAAGCGAATGGACAGTGTGCTACTATCTTCAGGACCAAGGCAAAAGTTTTCTTTCCTTTTTTGTGTAATAGGACAAACTGTTTCAAGAAGCATTTGACTCAAAGGTTTTACCAGGAATCTAAATAGAAAGCAATATGGGGAGCCGAAGAAATGTAACCGAGAGACTAATCTGGCTTGCAGGAACGCTATTACTGGTGAGGAGGAGAAGAATGTGGCCTGTCTATCCACCCTCTTTGAATTTGGCAGGGCTAGCAGGTGGAAGGTTGTAGTTTTTCTCTAAGACTGAACACGCTGATATGGCTGTCACTTGAAGCTGAATCTTCAGGTGTTCAAATTGTTATTTTTACAGATTGACTTCTTAAAATAGGTGTTCATGTCAGCTTTAATTTTGTATGCTGGTATTTGGAGGAAAGCAAGCTTCCTTCATGCCTGCCTTCTTTTCTTCCTTTTCTTCTTTGATTTGTGCAATACAGAATCACCATCCCTGACAATGATAGATACATTTCAAATTCCGGGTTGAACAGTTAGTGTCTCAAGTATTTTATTCATGGGCACCATATGCAAAAAATGAGTAGTTTTTCCTATTGTGGAAAAGTAATGTTATGTTCAGAACTGCCCAAGTTACTTGAATTTGACTTATCTGTGTTTTCTGGTGAACCTAGAAATAAATGGAAAGTTGAAAAAAGCAGACGCATGTTAAATACATAGTATATCTGTAGTTTTAATTTTTTTAGGTCAAAAAATATTCAAATGCATTCACAGTATTTTTGATTGAAAGAATTTGTAATTGGATTTCCAAACATGCTGCTTTCATCTTGGGCAGTACAATATGCACTTTGATAATAACATGGCTATGTCATTAGAAAGAAGTCCATTTACTAGTTTAGGCATAAAATGAGATACAGAAGAAGACAATATAACGCTTTCTAACATAATGCACCTTATTTTTTATTGTATTCAATAGAGGCATGATGAATAAGTAATCTTATAAGTGCATCAGAAGTACACCTTGGCTGATCTCTTAGAGGTGTTGAGATTTCACTGCTATTGAGATTATTCATAATATCACTTTAATTTCTAATAAAGTGCATAGAACTTCATAACGGATCAAAATGTGTGCCCACAAGCTGCTTAGATCATCTGCTGGAAAAGGCAAAGTTCCACACTGTAAAAGTAATCCAAGACAGGAGGAAAGGAAATTAAATGAAGATGAAACATAACATCTTCAAAATTACTTATTTTTTAAATATAAAGCCCTTAAATATTAATTTCCTTATTTTCACTTATTCACAGTCTTTTACTGGTAGTTGAGTTATATATCTATAACCTCTTCTGGGCATTAGTTACATTTCCCCCTATGTTTAATGTTATCTCATACAAATTAGATTTGCACCAAACTAATCTGGTCCAGGTAGTAAACGTCACTGTTTGAATTATTTTATTCATCCATTCCTTTTTTTTATAGCATTTATGCAATTACCAGTGCTAGTGGGATTCTCCCCTCCCTCCCCCCATGAAATCAGAAAAAATTAAATCCAAGGAATCTAAATGAGGTTTGCAATTTTTTCTAGCTTTTTTCTTATTTTCTAGGAGAAAGAGAAAAAAGCTTTATTTGCTTTTAAGACATACACAATTTAAAATTTAGTATCAGAACATAAGTAATTTTCCTGATAATAACAGCACTTATTATATTCATAGGATATTCTTGAAACTGAGTGCTTTTGCAACCTCAAAGACAATAGCAAAACCGGTAGAGCAGTTCTTTGTTGGAAGGTGTGCAGCTCTGGTTTTGGACTCTCAGCATTTCATACATGGCAGCTCTGCCTGCTTAATAATAAAGACACTCTTACGACTACCGGTGTATCTAGACTGATTTACCTGGTATTTGTTTTGAATTTTGTTGCTCACAGGGAGAAAATGAGGCTTTTGAATTGACTATTGTTTCTTTTTAAAAGTACATTTGAATTATGTACTTTATTGAAAAAAGTGTCACAAACTAAAACCTGGTGATTGTTCTAGTTTTTGAAAATGTGCATTGGTATTAATGTTTTTGATGTGAATAATATCATTTCTCTAGAAATGATGAAACATTGAGAATAACTGGGCGTTCATTTTGCACATTGATCCTTCATATTCTAAAGCTCACTTGTTGTTCAAAATTGTACCTACTGAAACATAGACCTTTTTGAAAGCCACACTTCCTCTTGAAAAGATTTTTTTTGAAACCTTAATGGATCAGGCAGGGATTTGTTGTACTGTCTATTGCCAAATATAGTCTCTGACAGTTCTTTTTCTTTTTTAAGTAAAAGGCTGGCTATGAATTCAGTTTTAGAATACAAAAAAACAATCCATGATGTATTGCAAGAATTTAAAGTGGAAAATATCAGCTACTATAATGGGTCATTAGTAGTAATTTGTTGCTCATACCCAAAGTATATCATAGTTGGATTTCAATGCCCTCATCCTAGTTGTTACTATAGTGAATTGAGTACTGTACAAACAGATAGCCAATCTTTTCCAAAATATAGTCCTTTTAAAGAAACCAAAGATACCAGAGATTTTGAGTCCATTTTATTCACAAAAAAATATTTATTTAAAAATCAAAAGTGTCATTCCAGTGTTATCTGATAATCTTTGTTGTCCATGTTGAAACTGTTTTCATTTAGAAAATTGCCAAAACTGAGTGAAAAAGATTCAGGTCATTAAAAGGCAAGCAGCAGCATAGAACAATAAATTTAGAGTTTAAAAACTCCACAGTAAATTACATTTTTAACTTATCTTATAAAAAAAATATACATATTATCCTTTTTGTTTTGTTTTGTGAGTGAAAATAAAGTCAGTTACTGACAATACTGGTCCTGATCCTGCAAACAATTGTGCACATATTTAACTCTTCTCTTGCAAGAAGCTTCCTCTATTTTAGCTGGTCTGCTCCTGATTTTGAAGTTAAACTTATATGACCAGAGTCTTTTTCAGATAGGAGTTATGAAAGACTGATGTAAAATGCAGGAAAGAGAAATAATCTGTAAGTAAATCAACACTGTTTGGTTGCATTTTTTTCTCTACTTTTTTTAAAAAAATCTTAGTTTGTGATAGGAACAGAATCAGTTGTTGCACTTCTTCCTTTTCTCAGAGTGGGAGAGAAGAAATACAGTAGTCACCTGCTCTGCTCAGTTCCTTTGTGTGTTAGATCTGTGAACCATGTTACTGGGAGGGTGGACTTTTTTTTCCCCTCACCAGATTCCATAGCAGACGACTGCACGTATAGAAATAGTCCAGGCTTTTCTTTTTTTTTAATTATCCCTCATAATTTGCTAAACGAAATCAATTTTGCTGTTAAAACATGCTTAGTTGCTTAGATAGACTAGAGTATAAATAATGATGTGCTGTGATACATATTGCAATTTGCAACTAAGAAGGTTAAAGCTTCTCTTCAAAAGATTAAAAAAAAAACGCAAAACCACACCTCCATCAGATTCTCCGAACGTGCATGTGAGTGACCTGAAAAAGCAAGCAAAGAAATTATGTGTCCTCAGCCATGTTTGCTTTCAATAAATTTTAGAATACTGGGGAAAATTCCAGGACAAAAGAGTGCCCCTCGTGTTACCCTGAGACTCCAAGAGGAGTTCTAATTTATAAAAAAACCCCAATCACTATACTGTGTTAATAAAACACAGGTTAAACAGATTAAAAGACAGGTAGGTCAGGTAGTTGTCAATGGAGAGCCATCAGTGAGTGTAGGTGTTTCTCATGGTCTTCTGCAGCAACAGATACTGTGCTCAGCACAGTACAACACTTGCCTCAGTGATCATGAAGCTGATACAAGATCATTGATCATAGATTAACAGAATGGTAAAAAGCCGTGAGGACAACATAGTCTTGTGTAGAGACTCTACCACTTGCTGACTACTTTATCTTGATTTCTTTTTCTCCATAGGGAGCTACCTGTTTGAACTCTGGTCTGTGATGTACATTCATAACAATAGGATATCAGAGCAGCTCATTGAAGAGTTGTGGCCTCAAAGTCAATAATTCTACAACGTGGTGGTATCTGTGTGTTAAAAACCACAAAGGAATAAGGTTAATGGATTGGTGGGTGGATTTGGTGAATTTCACAGAGAAACTGAAGATTTCTTTTTGTTGTTGTGGAACATGAAGTATGGGAATCTGCTCATGTTTAGCATGGGAATGAGCAGTCAGCCAGTTATATACCTGATTAAATCAATATTTGTAAAGAGAAAGACATGCAATGGAATATGGATACCATGTCTGAGTCATCAATGTAATATGCACAAGGCTAAACTGATGACCTGAGCCTTTATGATCCTCATGACACACAGGCAGCAGTACTTGGTGCAGATCCTTGGTGGGATCTAGGTGCATCTTAGCCCTATTTACCCACCTTCACTAATCAACCTGTCTCAAACCAGTCAGTCCTGACTTTTGGGGGGATTTGAGTAGCCATATTATGCTAGGACTGGAGGTTACTTATATCCAGCTAGCTTAGGGAGCTCTGGCAGATCATGCATGGAGATGCCCAGAAGAGGCTTTCATGTTCATCATACAGTTTACCTCTGAGATGAAGGAGACAGATCTGTAGCCCTTGCTGGGACATTGTAGTACTTCATAAACATATCAACAAAAAACAAATTCTGATGAGGGACATCAATTATAGTTCTTTGGGTTATACTTCATGTTGGTAGTCTTTACCTTTCGGCATTCAGGAACGCTGCTGGGTAAATAACATGCAATGGAGAATATCAGACTTTGCTCCTATTGCTGGTCTTAATCTTGACTTTTTATTTCCTAGGGCTGTGTGTGTGCAATGCTGGTGGGGTTTGTGGGCAACATTTTGGGTTCTCTTCCAATAAATTAGACATCATTACAGTAGAGCAGTGTGTTGATGGTACTCTTCCTATATTAGCAAGATCAAGTGGAAGCCCTTTTTGCAGTAAGGCTTCTAGTTTTCTGCAGTATTAGTGTTGGCAAATATAAGTTCTGAATCAGATTCATTTATATAGAGATAGATGGATCTAGATAGTTATTTTATATGGTCTTACTGAATCAAAATAAAAGAGCACAAAAAACATAGTAAGTGTAATTTCCTAGAAGGAGGAAGGACATGACGCTTAGAGTTTTGGGATAGCCAAAACTGACCTTGCAAACAGGTGCACAGAGAAATTCAGCCCTTAGATATTTCCAAAACTCAATACTAGTTTGTTTCAAAACAACCTTGGTGGGGAAAAAAAAAAAAAGAAAAGAACCAACTGTTTTTGACAAGGTACTGAGGAGCTAAAGCATTCCTCTGCTAGTGAGATAGAATTTTACTTTGAGTATTGAGAGCTATGAAGATTTTTGTTATTGTTTTACTTATTTCTTCTGAAATAATTTCCATGCCTGAAAGGGAGGGCAGTATTTTGTCTCTGCTGATACAGCTTTCTCTATTGCATTTTAAATGATGGCAAAGGGCTTAGAAGTCTGGGAAAGATATTCTTTTACTCTAGTATATTAACCTATATCAATATTTCAGATTTATATTTATTTCCTTACTCTATTTTTCTCTTCCATTGGCAGTTACCGTACTCAATCATACTCTTCTCTTGAAACAAAACTGATGAAAGCCATGAAGATGTTCAGCACATACAAGTGTTTCTTACCAAATAAGTTTATTAAAATGTAAGATTAAAAAAAATTTAGAAGGGCAAGCATATGTCAAGAAGTCTTAAATAGAAGCTGCCAAGCTTATCTTCGTTCAACAGTAAAAATTTCTATTGATTCTCAGGAGTCAGCACTGTGTTCTTCACTTTCTAACATATTGGTGCATGCTGAAAGGAATATACTTTCAGAAAGGCTGTGGGTAAAACTAGACACTACACAATTTGGAATTTTCCTTTTAGCAGGAGTAACTGCTTATAGCTGTAATGCTATGTGTGTATGTACAGGCAATATTATGGGATCTTCTTAGGCATTTCTCTGGATGTATGTATTCTTATGCTTACTGATGTCTGGTTTTCAGCAACATTTTTGCTATTGCTTTCCTGATATTTGTCTTATGATAACAACATAATGGATTTAAGTAATGACTGGTGTATGTATTTGAATATCTCCAGAGCCTTGTTCCATGTATGGGCTCTGTGTTTTATCAGAAGTCCCCGGTATATAAAAAGTAGCTGTACCATTAATGCCCACTTTTATTTTTTTATTTTTAGAGAGACCACAGAATTTATTGAAGAAATTAGTGTTTTACACATTTTTGGACTTACTATGCATGAAACAAAAAAGAGTGAGATAAGTCTCAGAAACAGAAAGCTAATCACATCTAATTTCTATATCAGTTGCACATGGTTTGCACATGGCATTGAAAAAACTGTGTTACAATGTCATAGTCAACCATAAACACTGACAATAATTTCTGTCCTTTGTCTCCTATTGTGGCTTTTGAATCTCTATATTTTTACTTATATTTTTAGTTCAAAATCAAAAGCACCATGGAAAAGATGACAGAACTCCAATTTCGTTTCAGTCCATCCATATTCCATCATGCTTATCCTCCTGGGAAATATTTTCCTATGTTCCTCTCACAGCACTAAAAGATGCCTATAACTATCTCAACCGATCTCTACAGTCACTTGTTGCTCAGGTGGTGGTTCCTTGAACCCCTTTCTATGGATTTTGTGTTTGTTCCATCAGTTAAAATTATTTTTTTTGTGTGTATACCAAATCCGGGCTTCCCTCTTCATATGTCAGTAAATGGCTGCTGTGCAAGTAGGTGGTACTCCACCTACAAACATGTACTAAAAAAGCTCTCAGTGCATAATGGACAAGCGATTAAGTGGACAGGGGGAATAAGATTCAGAAAGCTATTTGGGAGTGTAGTTTCCATTAATTTGAAGTCAGCTGTGCTGAGAAACATGAATGTTTTTGTGACTCCAGGTTCAGTCTAACTAAAGGACTCCTGTCCATTGAGGCTCTGGGCTGCAACACACAGCACCAAGTTCCTGACTTGAGAAGGGGCATTTGATATGTAGACTTGTGTGTTAGGAGATACCAAATCTGGCACCTGTGATCTTCACACCAAAAAGGGGAAGAGCTTATGGGATGTTACGATTTGTCCCTGGATTCAGTCCAAGATCCTGCTAGCAATGCAAGGAGCAGGTCCCTTTCCCAACCTGGGAACCCTGCTGTACTCCTTATGTCAGTTGAATTCAGGTAATGGCGATGAAAGAAAACCAACCCAGGAACACAAGCTAATAGGTTGTTGTTGCCTTTTCTTTTTAAACCAAGTGGGTAAGTCAGAGTGGTTTGTGTGTAGTCATAGTGATTGTGACACTGAGCTGAGTGAAGGAAACACTTTTATCTCATGAGTACTACTGTGAAAGACCAAAACTTCATTATTTTCACTGAATAGTATCTACCAGTGCCACAGCAATTTGTGCCATGGTGCCTTTGGAGTGTGCTCTTGCAGCTCAGAGCTGGACATGGTGGGAGTTGGAAAGTCCTTCCTCCTTCTCAGGGTCTGGCTGCAGACCTTAGCCATTTGTGGGCTCTGCGGGCAGCTCACATCCTTCCCCCTCCTCATTCTGCCAACCCATGATGCCTCAACTCCTAGGAAATAAAACCAGGCATGCAAGCTGATAGAGGTCCTTGGTATTTCAGCCAGGCCCACAATAGGGATAACAAAGGATGAAGACCAAAAGCACAGTCTACAGCATGTACCGGCCTAGGAGTTTAGAGAGATAGTCTCTCATAAGAAGAGAAGACTGGGGGTGAGTGGAACAGGCTTCAAATGTGCAAAAGGCTTCTGCCAAGACAAAGGAAACACTGATTTTTATTTTCTTTTTTTTTTAATTTATAAAGGAATATATAGGGCAGATGTTAAGAGTTGTTTCCTTGTGGTAAAGACAGAGGAATAAATTGGTTGAAGAAGTTGTATGTAAAGACCTCCAATGATGAAAGTGCCAAAGCCTAGACAATGTCTGTCAAGAATAACATAAATGTAGTAGATTTTCGTTAGGGAATGAGGCTGGACAAGGTGACTTTTTGAAGTGCCTTCCAGACCTTTGCCTCTATAAACTGTATTTGAACTGACATGGAGACCACAGGCAGAATGTTTTAAAGGAAACTCATTACACAACCTGTCTGGGGATCACATTTTTGTGATCCCCTTGTTTATTTCCTATACCAGTTCTGGGCTCATCTATACAAGATTCTGTGTTATCTGGGCACTGATTGCCTGAGGCCAACCCATTTTATGCAGGAATACCTGGCATCAGCCATAATGAGGTTGAGTCAACAGAGCTTTGATTTTAACCACGAGAGAGCTAAAAGCTCTTACTTGATGGTCTTAATGTTAGAGCCTAACGGCCAGAGAGGATTTAGATTTACAGAATCTTACTTATAGATGGGTTTAAGTATCTCCTCCTTAAGGCACTCACAAAGTTTCATTGACAAGTTTGGACTGGGGTCATTCAGCAGAAATATAGATTAAAATGTTCAGTTAAGTTTTGTAGATGTGCTGCAGGATGGGACAAAGCATATATTTATAACCTAGGAAATAAAACGTGAAAGAAAATAAAGATTACAATAAGCCTATAAGAAACACAGAGAATTTGTAGCTGCAATATTGTTTGTCTTGTGAAGGAAACCATGGAGTGTATTTCTTAGTAATGTCAGCTGATGGAGCTGAGACCATAAAATGTTCCTTGCCACTAGCAGAACATTTCTATTGCTAGTTATTGATTGTATTGCTAGTTATTGTGAAAAACTTATATTATAAATTGCATTCTGTTTTTTTTTTCCTTATGTGAAAAAAGTTGCTGTGTGGTGATGCAGAGGAAGCTACTGCCACAGAAATTCTCTGAAGAAACAGGAGGGCACATTTCCTCTCCACAGCCTATGTTTAGTATGCCAAATAACAGGCAGGCAGGCAAGCAGGTTTGTCAAATGTCTTGTTTTTTCGAGAATCCTTGTTTGTATATGACGGCCACCCCGTTCCCACTCACGGTCTGCATGTCTCAGGCTGGTTGAAATAGCATGCTATTCAATAAGAGTATCTTAGTACAGTAGATGATAGATGGGCATGTAAGCAGGTACACTGAATTGCAAGTGCTTCTGAACGGTGTTCAAAATCTCTAGCTACACTCAGGCGGTAATAAGGTAGGGAAAACAGTTGGGCATTTAAGCTGTGATTAAGTGCACACAGAGAAAAATAGAATCACACATAGAAAAATGCCAAGAGGTTGGCTAGACCAATTCTTTGCTAGTATGGGCTGTCACAGATCAAAATGTTCCAGACACAAGAAGTCTCTGTCTTGCTTCTGATGCTATCTTAATTTAATTTCTAGCCTTCAGTTCCATAATGCTTTATTTCTACATTTAAACCCCTGATCAGGATGAGTGATTATTGCTTTTTTCCAGAGCTGTAAGAGTAATAATAAAATGCACCTCCATACCTCACCAGTTCTGAGGGATCCATCTAGCCCCCCAGCTTTCCCATTGTAAGGCCTTTCCCTTCCATCTGGCTCCCTGGCTATTGCTTTCTAAGCACAATAATGTAGAAACATTAATAATTCATGTTCTTGTCTTGCTTTCATTTTCTTCCTTCCAGACTCAGTCACAGCTAAGCTTCAAGCCTTAAACAAAATGCCCATTACCGTTGCACAGTGAGAACCTCGATGTGCTCCCTGGCTTCTTTTCAGAAGGAACCACCCTGGAAGGGCTGGTGGAGCACACTTCACCCCACAGCCGGGTGCAGCATGGAGTCACTTCGCACCCGCTCCCTCCCATGCCCACTCTTACTGGCTCACCCATCACTGGGTAATAGAGGTCCCCTCCTGGCACAGGGGCTGGTGGGGGGCAGAGGTAGACAGGGGCATGCAATGCTCCCTGCCGCCTTCCTCCCTTCCGCTGCTGCTCAACACCAGATTGGTCCTTCCTCTCCCCGACCAAACACATCTTGTACCTACAAATTTGACTGCCATTCCTCAGGCCTTTGGACTATCAGAGGTTTTTTTAATGCAGTTTATTAATTTTCTTTTTGTCTTTCCCCACATGCACTCACTGTTTTTTTGTTTCATTTCTCATCATCTATCTACCCAGCTGCCCCATCTCTGCTCATTACTATCTCTTGTGCCCTCCCATAGTTACCTGTTTCCCTTTTTGTCCCTTCATCAGTACAGTTACACCTCTCTTCTGTCCCCACCTGGCTTTCACTGCCTTTTGGACCCCTCTTTCAATCATCTCTATTATCACAGAGACGTCCAGCTGGAGCCCACTTCTTGCTAGAAACCTATTTGCTAACAGTCAGTTCTTGCTACTCCTTCTTTTCCACTGAATTTTCTCATAGAGGCTTATTGCTGTAGTCCCTGTCCTTCATCAGTCTTCTGTCTTTGTAGAAAAGTAAAATGTGACATTAATGTTTATGTTTTGTTTAGATCAGAACATTTAAAACCCTGGTTTACAGTACTGACTACGTGCTTCCAGTACTGAATACCAAAATATACTTTCAGTCTGAACGGCTTTTCTTCTGAGTAGCAAAAAAATCTTGTTTTTCCTTTTCCTCAAAAAGTAAAAAAAGCTCAAGAGCAGATATTGCTGTTTATCATATGACAATTTAAGATGTTTTTAGGAATATTCCAAAAGCTTTTTCCAAGCTGTTACTTTCATGTGCTGAATTCCCCTGAAAAGGAAATTATTTTCATCCACTTTCCAATAGCTTGCTTAATGCTTTGCATGAAATTCAGGCTTATCTGTTACAATCATTCCACAGTTCTTAAATAGAGATAAAAATATTTTGAATGAAAATGCTTTTGAATAAGTTATTTTAAAGACTGATTACCACTACTAGCTCTTATTACACAAACCTGAATATGCTACTTTAATGATCAATATCTCATACTTTTAAAATTAGCTTTTCACTGGCTTTGTAACCGAGCAGTAAAAATTTCTTTATAATCAGTGAAAATAATTAGATTTTGTTTTAGTAGCCAAAGGAGATTTTTTTTTCCAAGTTGCTTTCATGGTTCACATACCTTTGAATAATAAAAGAAAGGCATAGATAGAGAAAGTAAAGTTATCTAGGAGCAGAGGATCCAGATCCATAAAAAGTCAGGAAGAGGAAGCAAAGTCAAAATCAAATATGCCCAAAATAATTATACTTTACAGGTTTCTCTTCTCCCTCCTCTAGTATTGTATTTCATATACAGTATTTTAAGTGACTCAGAGAGGAGAATGCTAAAGGATACACTGACTGGAGATCTCTGCCACTCTCAGTGGGATAATCTCCCCACGCTTACCCCCACAGTGTGACCACTGCCTTACTCCACGGTCACCCTGTAGTTCAGCTGGGCTTAGTGGCACCTCTCCAGTTGTGAGTTAACACTTGTTTACTTCTAGATGTGCAAGGCTGTAGGTTCTTCCACAGTAAGCAAAATTGCAGATCCTATGGTGAGCTTCACTCTGAACTTTTCATTTTGCTCACTCTCTTTCAAAACCAGAAGCAAAACTTGTAGGGAGAACTAATATATTTTAGGAGAATAATTTGTATAGCTTGAGAGAGAAGAGCAGCTAGCACCTCTAGAGTAGACTTTTAGCAGTGGGAGAGAAGCAGAATATATGGTAGATAAAGGCATTGAGGGCTATTGCATGCAAAAATGCAGATTAAAAATAATGGTTTAAAAAACTCAAGGGTGCTGGAAGCCGGGAGGGTGTAAGAGAAGAAAACATCATTTTAGATGGGTCCAGAAAGTGACTGAACAAATTCCGCCAGATTGACAGCTGTGGAATGCAATGATGTTTCTGGCTCAAAGTAGTCATCACCTGCTGCTCAGAGGGTGTTCAGGGGAAGTCTCACTGCATGCTTGGCAACAAGTGACCAGTGTTAGAGGCCAGATACTGAGGTATTGGTGGGACCTGCAGTCTTATTTAATGCTGTCGCTCTTTACGTTCCTATGCTGTACACTGTTCACATGGCCTTTCTCAGGCAGATACTGTCAGGAATAAATGATTCTTCGGCCCGATCCAGGTGCAGGTTTCTTGCCTCACAAAATATATAATCACTGGTTTTGTTTTCTTCCACTGAGACAGAGGCACTCAAACTATTCTAATAGAACACCAGATGGTGTGTTTTCTGTTTTCTCCAGATTTTTTTTCCCACTGCCTCTGTGACAGTAAGTGCAATCGTCTGAGAACTCACAAGGCACTCTGAAGATATTTTTTTTTAGCCTTCATCTTAGATCAACACTGTAAGTAAGCACAGACTGATTAAGTAGCTGCAGTTCTGCTTTGTCTGACGGTCAGTGATCTCAAAATCTGGCACACCGTGAGCACAGAGACAATCCATACTTGTGGCATTTCCTTGTTAACCAGTGCTGAACCTTGAGTCCCCACAGCTGAGTCTGCACAACGTTTCACTTCCAGTAGCTTTTTATTTCTGTGCTTCAGGGCTTTCAGATTATTCCCCCCTGCAGTGGAAATGTGTATGAAGTCAGGTAGTGGTCAATGGGATTTTATCTCTTTAGTAATAGAATATTACATAGCTTTAAAAATGAAAATTAAAAAACATCAGAAAGCTCTAACCTTTTTACAATTGTTGGCATTAATCACTTTATATTTAATATTATAACTGAGCCCAGGATAATTAAACAAGCATAGAAAGGTGCAAGAGAGGTAAGAGATAATCCCTCAGGTTTTCCTCTCCCAATGTCCTTTCACAGCAATGTAATCTCCTACCTTTAATGGTCAATCACATTGCCCTTTAAGTTGATTTCCTTTTTTTCCAGAATGTGTACACAAAAAAGATGGAATCCAAATAATCCTGTTTGTATTGGTTATGATACCCAATTAAAAATAATATTCCTGATCCTAACAGCTTACAAAACACCCCTTATGTTAGAGACAACAGAGGACTGCAAATCAGATCTGAGGGAAAAATGGCAAGTTTTTTACCCAGTGATGTATTTGTTTAAGCCCTCTTTCCATTAGGGCACCTGGATCTATAACTTCATGTGATAAAATAAGTGTTATTCATATATGAGTGAACATAGTGTACTGTTCCTTCTTGTGGGACTTACCACTGTTACTAGGGGACTCTTTTCTTTTACTGGAAGCAGTTAGGAAAATCTCAGCAGGCCTTTGTACAATTATTGTGGCCCCTGGTTTCCATCTAGAGCACTTCCAGCTTTGCTGTTCCTAGCCAGTGGGAATTTAGCAAACTACTTGGAAGGAGATCTGGTCACTGAGGCATCAAAATCTACCTTCTTCTTGCACACCAGAAGGTACGGACGCAGCCTGAAAGCTGCACTGTGCCTTTTCACACAGCGATCTCATCAGGGAGAGAGTCCCAGGGTTGGGACACAGTATCCAAAAATAAACACCTTTCAGTGCTTTCATTATGGGGGCTTGTTGTCTTTCCTTCTTTTGTCTTCGCTCTGGAAATCAGGTGAGGTATCTTGCCTGCTTGGCCATGTATAGGAGAAAGTGATTATTTGAATGGATGTCCTAAGTTTATTAACTTTCCCTGGCTGCCATGAGCAAAGGCAGGGAGCGAGATCTCAAAACATCTCTCTCTCTCTTACTAGCAGATCAAACCTATAGATGTCTGTGACAGAAATGTTTGAAAGCATGATTAAATGAAGTCGCCTGAGCCAGGCACATTTTGAAAAATACGCACTGTATTACTTCAATTTGCTGTAAATAGTAATTTACTTTGGTTATTTCCTTTAATTACAGTGCTCCATCTTTACACAAGCCTGTATTTAGGAACAAAGGGACCAGTGTCACTGTAAGGTGTATGTTATAATAGAGACATTTGTATTAGGCTTCAAGAGAAGCCTACAGTGTATCCAGCAATTCTGTGGCTCTTGTGACCACCGACCATTCTCTGGTTTTGTTAATGTATTTTTTGGTTTTTATATATGTGCTCATCTAGGCTCTTTCTGGTTCTGCTGGGAAGTTTGACACTTCAGCTATTACCATGCACTGTTCTTACTTTTCTCATAGACAATATTAGGATAAACCAGGATTAGAATAGCCTCTCCTCTATTATATAAAATGAATAGATTTTAAGGGAAACAACACAAAACTAAAGTTTCAACCTGAAACAAGTGTTATAAATGAGCCAATTGTTCCAAATTTTTTTACAAAGAAACAGGAAATCAAGTTATCAAGCAAACCTATTTATACACAGTAGGTAATTCTGGGTTGCAGGCAGGACTAATAAACAAAGAATGACAACCTATTTCTTATAATGACAAGCTGACATATTTACTTTTATTATTTCACAAAAGTATTCACCAGGCGCATCTGTCACACTGAAGCCCCATTCTCCATCCCTTCAGATAGAGCATGTAGCCTTACTGCACTCAGGTTGAGTGAAAAAATAAAAACTAAACCCAGCCTTTTTGGAATAAAAAATAGATATTTGAGGGCCCGCAGTTTACTGTGCTGGAACATAAAATATAAGATTTTTCTTGTCTGAGTAAAGTTTTATGTTGCTTATTTTTGCAAAGTTAAGTTACAGATACAGAAAGTGATTTTTATACTAAAAAATAACTTTATGATATGCTCAAATTGAATTTCTACTTCTCCAGGAACTGGAACTTCATTTCCTATAAAATCTGACTGATCTTTCTACCTGAATAAGACACTTCACAACTTTTAGGGCATTAAATCAAACAGTTCCTTTAGAAATGATAGAGCCTCTTATAGTACTTAAAAACTACAAGAATAAATTTCAGATACAAACTATGTTACCATAAAATGAACTTACTTTTCCGTGCTTAGTGTGACATTTTCCAATAATAGCATTTTCTACAACAAAAGTGAGAATTCAGTTTTGCTTAAACAAATAATCACCTTAGTTTTGCTAAATGCACGTTTTTGTTATTTGTCATTTGTGTAACACTAACATGGATATATAAAATAGTTTAGAGTGTCTTGAACAGAATTTAGAATAGCTACAAATCAAGACTTGCTTTCCGATCTTGGACATGCAGACATTGTATGTGCAAATCTCACATTGGAAAAGAATGAGTACCTGTTTTGCATAGGAAAGTCTATTAATTAAGTCAAATCCTTCAAATAAAATTGAGTTAAGCTGTGGAAGTGTTTAGACCACAAAGATTTTTCTTTTTACTGTCCATTTTTACTTATATTTTACATAGATGTCGAATACATGTTCTGAGCACTTAAACCCCCCTAGAAACGTAATGGTAGTTTGGAATATGCAAGAAATTCAGGACTAAGACCTAAAAAAGAAAACAGAATGATAGTGTAATGTGACGTGAGTGGTGGTTCTGTATGTTCATGTGTATGCATTTTCTTTCTGCCATTTATAGCAGCTGTTTGGTCATGGGAAATACGTTACTAAGAAAGGAAATTTTATGCTTATTCAAATAAGTATATTGTAATAATTAGAGGATAAAATAAGGACTTCTAATCTTATAAGGTTGTCATTAGTTTAATAAAAAAAATACTGTAAAAAAAACCAGTTACAGTGAAAAGAGGAAAAATATTTTTAAATGCTTCAAATCCTATGTTTTAATTTCAGTGTACAACATAACCTATGAGACACTCAGTAAACAGATCTTTTGGTTTCAGGCAAATGCTCCTTACTTTGAAGAGGTAGCCAAGTGACTAAACATTTAAGAGTCCTGGGGACTTTATAATTTTAGCATTACATGTAAACCCTTCTGAGAGTGGATAACAATTCTGCTAACACAAAAGCAAAGGCAACCTATCGTTTTAAAAATTATGACACCAGCATCCACTTATCAAATGCTTGAAAACTTCTTATGTCATGTCCATATTACTTGCTTGAAACTGTGCTGGTTTTGAATGTGAGCTAATATAAAGGTACTGTCACAGCCTCTTGTGTGAATTCAAACTTTGTGGAAAATATAGTCTTTTTTTTTTCCTCACATGCTTTCACTCAAAAAAGCCCCACACTATTTTAGGTGTCCTCAATCCTGCCAGGTCCCTGCACAGTGTTTTATGATACCTGCATTTTATGGGAAAAAAAAACAACCCAAAACGCCAACATAGTTTTTACATTACAATGGATATACCAGAAAAGTGCCATTATTGAGTTAGCTACCGATTCCTGTTCATTCATGAATGAATAATGTTAGAATTAACATGAGCTATAGTGCATTATTTATTATTTCTCTGGATTTGATGCTTGGCAGAGGTATTAAAGGTCTGATGCTTTTTAAATATAATTCATTTCCCTTTGTTATGTTTTTGCTGGCTAAAAGAGTCCCTTCACTTTTCTTTTGCTGTTGGTATTTTGGGGTAATACTTCTTAAAATTAGAGTAATAAAATTATTTCCAGTTATTAGCTACATAAATAGAACTATTAGTTAAAAACATGCAAATATTAGTGAATAGATCCTGACATAAACTTGAAATCTATGTATTTGGCTAATGTCTGCACTTGTATCATGAAAATGAAAACAAAATTATGCTCTTTTGCTGTGATTTTTATTTCTGAAAGTTCAAGAACTAGCAAGAAAGCATCCAGGCTGGAAGCCTTGCACTATCAAAGTAATGGGAATTTAATTCACAGTAACATAACCCTGTTCAAAGATTGTTTGTTCTTGTTTAAACAAGATTCTTATTTATGTTGTTAAAGACTCAAGATTAATATTTTATGATTCATAATACATGGTATTGAAGGTTGGTGAACCAGCCAGTAAACCAGTGATTTCCCAAGAAGCATTTTTAGCACAAGAAAAACTGTCTGAATGTTGTTCAAAAGAGACTGTTCATGTGGATCTGAACAGGACAGAGATCCATACAGAAATTAAGAGTATTAGTTACAAGCTGGGAAAACACCCTAACTGTAAAAATCTAGCTATTGTGTATCAAGAGCAAACTGAACAGAGAAAGATTCTTACAAGGCACTGTGAGAATGCGTTCTCACCTGTGGGTATATCTGATTATCAGTCTTATAGTTACGAGTGTTTTGGCAAGACTTGTAAATTCCTGCCATGACTTCTGTCTACTCAAAACAAGCTGTTGGCTAGTGCTCTTGGCAAGATTAGCATTTGCTGTGGGGCTTCTGCAAAAAAATGTTTCAGTCCTTAATCATTGAGGAGAACAATTGCTTCCCCAAGGCTTCTGTCTGCATTTTGAGTTGATGCATCTCTTCCGTAGAGAAGCCATGTGACATGTCCCACAACCACCTTAATTTGAATTCATGAACCTTATTTTCAAGGGTTTTCATACTACCTCTGAAGTTCCCTATGAATCTCTTCGCAGCTCTCCAAACTGTAACTTTCCAGATTACAAAGAACAGACTGGAATCTTCTAAAAGAAAACACAAAGCAACAAAAAGCACAGGTTCACAACCTGCAGTGGGCAAGAAAACCTGGGCAGGGCTAGAAGGAACTTCCCTTTCTGAACATTTATAAGACGCTTGATGATAGGACAGAAGAACATTAAGTACCACCATGTCACCCCAGTTTTCCTCGGATACTGAGTTAACAGGTACTTTGGCTCACATTAGGTTTTGTATTATTATCAGCAAACACTCTAAACTTAAACAGAAGTTGTGAAATCCAGCCATCATGCAATTGTGCACGTGTCCATGCAAAGGTTAACTAGATTGGTTGATCAGACTGACTGGACTTGGTAGATGGCTCCTCCTGGAAGCACACTGAAGTATCGCAGCTCACTGTAGTGGTTCCTGCACTGCCCAGGGCGTTCACTTGTGAACTTAGCTGGGCATTTTTCATCTGTGTTTCAGGATCTGAATACCCTCTTTCCCCTCCCTGCCTCCACCGTCATGTCAGTATTAGAAGGCAGTGCATAAATTAACAGTTATTAAATGTACTGATGAATCCATAGCAAGACTAATCTGAGCCTTTCTTCTGTAGAAGGAGATACAAGAAGTAAAAGCACATTTCACAGTCATTAAATGCCTGTTAACTTCAGAAATGTAAGATGAGCGGGAAGGATTTGGAAGAAGAATAGCAACAGCCACAATTTAGGTCTGGACAGTTTCATCCCTTTTTTTATGACAGACAAAGACTTAAACCCACAGCAGCTTTATTTAACTCCTGTTTATTCTAGTGGTAATTATGAATGTAAGTAGGGACTAGACAATGAAATGTGTATCTTCAGGAAACTTGGTCTGTGTGGTTTGAGTAGGATTGTGTTGCAACTTGTTCCCCTAAGGCTTCAAATACCTCTCACCTAAAACTGTAAGTTAAAGTATGAAACTGTAATGAATAAATAAAGAAATTTAAACTACCTAATTAATTAAAATCCTGGAAAATTAGTATTAAAATTGCATTCCTTGCAGTAGTAATAAGATTATTTACAAAACCATAAACTGCTTTAATAGCAAAGAAATTTTGGAAATTGTACTTTCCATAGAGCATTTTAATTGTGTTATTGTACCAAAATGATTGCAAACAACTGGAAAAAAACATTTTTTTTAAATCCATGTGATCATTTTTTTTATGTGTGTGTGATTTATTTTTCTGACCTTTTGGAGGTGCAGAATGTTTAAAGATGACCAAACAATCGCACCCAAACCATTCCCAGCAATCCAAAACATGTCCTGAATTAAAGAATATAAACCACCTTGTAGTCAACACCCATTAACAAAACAAACAAATAACCAACCAAACAAACCACGGACTAAGCAGCAGAGGGCTGAAGTCAGCATCCTACAGCATATTTGTGTGCCTTGCATCTTGTCATGGTTGATGTCTTGCACTCATGTGGCATTTGACAAACATTGTTTTGTAGGTACTTAGCATAATGACAAATTAACAAATAGAATAAATGGATTACAAGGCATTTACATAGTCATTTATGCCTTTTCCCCAACCAGTTTGGACTACTACAAAGTGATCTGAGGCTAGTTATGAAGACATATACAAGCTTTACACCATTGTGCAGCATGCAGCAAGGTGATTAATGCAGAAAGATTAATGAACATAATTTTGAATCAGTAGCTTTTGCCTTAGGCTATTTGCTCTTTTTGTTATTAATAGGCACTGAAATCATGACCCTTATTTCATAAATCCTCAAAGGGCTGGCACTGGGCTGCCACAGATAGCATTCTTGAAGCATCTTTGAAACAACCTCAGATAAACAGGGACAAAAGAGATGATCATCCAGGAGAAAACATCTGAGAAGCAGGGTGAATTAACTTGGGTGATGGTCCACTCTATCACAGCAGCAGTGCTTCTGGCTCCTCCATATCCTACTGATCTGGCACTGTAAATCTCAGTGGGCTATTGCTGAAGTGGCCTCAGGTTTGAAATGACTTAGTGGGGTGTCTCCCAAGATTTTTATGGTGGGGAAACAAGAGTAATTTTTCACATGCATCATCCCTCGAGAAAGATGACTGCTAAGTAGTGATGCTGCATTTCTAGACAGTGACCAAAAGTGCTCCTTTCTGGGAGAGACCTCATGGGATCTTGACGCTTCTGCTGGGCTGCAGAGGCTCCTGCAGCATGAAGATGCCCCTCACTTCATGCAGGTGCCATCAGTGAGCAGTGCTAAGCTGCGGCAGTTGTCACCACACTGTATTCCTGCTGTCTCTTTCTCATTGTGTAATAAACTTGTTAAAAATTAGTGTGTCCTCTCTCCATTACAGAGAGCAGAGATCATGATCCTAAACATATTTTGTGGATGCTTCCCTTTGTCCTGTTTTAGACACGTAAACAGAAAGGTTATTTGTACCAAAAGCGTTTTGTGTTCATTCTTTTTTTAATTTTAAGTTTTATTATTTAGATGATGCATGGTAATTTTTGATGTGTAGTAAATCTGATGTGCACTGTAAAATATAGAAAACATTTGATCTTACACATTCAGCCTAGCAAGTTAACACGTGTCAGATGAGCTGTGCTAACTGCCTAATTTTGTGTTCTTTGCCTGTGGCAGCTATATAATGGTTCAATTTAGCTGGCCCTCGGAGAAAGCACCTGCAGAGGTTAGGTGTACCACAGACTGTCTCACCCCTTACAGGCATGCAAAGCTGTGAGTTTCTCAATTTGACCATGGCAGTTTACTGCAGGCTTGTGCTATCTTGGGTTACAACATACGTATTTCTGGGGCACATACTGAAAGACAGCTGAGAGGCTCTCCCCAGATGTGAAGCACTGAGCACCTGCAGGATGAGCTCCTTCTGGTACTGCTCACACTCTGGGAGAACATAATTGCCTTCCCTTGCCTGTATGACTGCTGGAGGACACATTTCCAGTGGTGGATAAGTTGCACGTTTGTGGTCGCTGAGGTGATGGGGTAGAGAGCATTGTGAGGCAATTGGTGTGAGTTATAGGGGAACAAAGTCTGGCACTGCAGATTTGCAACCCACTCTAGGAATGCTAAGAAGCTCTATTTCTGAAGATGTTTTGCTACAGAAATGCACCACACCCCGTCTGGGCTGCGAAGGGGGAAAAGAAAAGAGAGAATGAAGTAATAGATGAGGGAGTGACAGCAATTAAAGAGTTGCAACAGACACTTGTGCCTTAGGGGGCATGGGTAGCATGAACAGATCTGAGGAAGGGAAGGAAGGAAAGTTAAAGGAGGTGCATTACGCTGCATGTAAGAGCTGTGATTCTTAGCTTAAACTAGCAGCTAAAAATTTAGTATGTTGAATGAAACTCAACGACCGATCTACTTCAAGGCACCTGTATGCATTAAAATTCAACAAGAAAAAGAAACACAGAGTAAAAATTTATAAAATAATACTAACAGTAGGAGTGTGGTACTTCTCAATCAACATTACATGTGAAATACATGCCTGAAAGCAAGCTCTTGTAGTCACAAAGTAGAAAATAGAAAAGTAAAGCTATGTGATCTTTTCTTCATTTTTCAAGAAAACATTTGGTAGAAAATACAAAATAGAGATTGACAAATAGAGCCAACTACAGAAAGAAAATTTGGTTCAAGTGAGAATAGAAGTATAGAACTAGTATTTAAGGACGCTGGAGATTTTGTAATTGGATCATCACAATGGTAAATGTTACATACTTTAGAACAGGCTTTTGTTATGAGACAAGGCTCCTTCAGAAAGTAGAATTCATCAATCCTCTAAAATAAAGTGAGAATACTTTTAAACTAACTGTTGTATGATTAACATGTTCCTAAAATTCTGTTTTGAGATGACATATGTAGGAATTACATTTTCAAATAAAGCATTATTTGGAAATGGAAGTGGAAAACCAATTGACAGAATTAATTCCATTTTTCAAATGTGAAACTTAATAAAACATCTTATATGAAGAGTTAAGTAGCATTCAGAAGAATGTCATCCCTCTCTATCAGTAGAACATTTAGGACATCGTTGTTTCTTGCGAAGTTCTTTTCTATATGTCAGATTTCACCTGGCAAGTCATATACTCTGCAGGAGTTACAGATGGAGTGTGGGGAAAAAAAGAGCACTTGAGGCAGAGCTCTAGCTGGTACATATAGGGATGAGGAAGGTAACTAGTCCTATCTCCACTCTTCCAGTGAGTCGTAGGCTGACACGGCTAACACTCCCTATGCAACGTACAGTTCTGGATACCTGTTGAGATGATCCAGCTGTCCTGTGTTGAAATGCTGGTCTTTTGCATGTGGAGTCCTGAGCTTCCTCAGACAGCATTGACCAGGGATCTGGTCATATTTCCAGATCTGGGAGCACTATATCCAAGCTAACTGAGAAGTGACAGCATTTAGTCTGGGTGCAGAACTACACTAAGGCTGTATGGCTGTCAATGCCCAACCTAGACCTCCTCATGCATAGTGCCTATTGAGCTTAGCTACATCCCCAATGACCCTTTGGGTTCAACACAGAAATTTCAGCTGATAACTCAATTAAGCATGTGTGGAGAAGGGAAAGAAACATTATGTTCAGTCAGAAGTGTAAGAAAAGGAATAAAGGCTGTGAGATGTTCAAGAGTTTAGTCCTGTAGCTCACAGGACAGTCTTGTTTGCAGAATGTGATGGACTTAGGAGAGGAGGAGTTTTTGGATGGCTCCTGAGTTTCTTAATGAATTTAAAAAGTTGCCCTGACCATACTGGAGTAATTAATGGGACTTGGCATTTCTATGTGTACTTAACTACAGATTTATGCATGGTAAAGTTCACCACTGTCCAAATGTACCTGTAGGGCCTCAGTTAAAGCCTTTGAAGTCAGTATCAGTCTGAAGTGAATGAGAGGTGGATCATGCCCTTAAACAAATATTTCTGGAAAGCCTACTGTGCATATGGAGAAATATTTTCTTGTTAAGCTGACATTTTAAAATTAAATATTTTTTTGGCTCCAGGCCTTAAAGGAAGTGGGACAACTTTCTTTTCACATATTATTTTTTAATGATGCAAAAAATCTTTTATTTTAAAGTGACTATGTATCTTTTTTCAGACTTTTCTAAAGAACCCACTCCAAGAACAAAAAATACCCCAAACCCATTGATGGAAGAGAAAGCATCAGAAATTATTGGCCTGAAATGTTTTTGGAAGCTTTAAGTTTGGAAAGCAGAGAATAAATGGAAACTCTTTTGCAACCACAAGAACTGTTTTGCACTGTATGCCAGTCCATGGGTGTTTGTGTGTGTCAGAGCTTGTCAGGTAGTTATTGGGATTATATTTTCCATCCATGCTTATGAATCACTCAGAAATGGATCCAGATTTCTGCTATTGCTTTGTTATTGTAAGCATAAAACGAATAATATGGGTGATTAACTTTTAGACTACAGAATGTCCATAAACTGATTGCTGCAGTGTGTCACCGCTGGCTGTTCACATAAGGTGATTGGTTAACAATTTTACAGTGTAAACTTTCAGCTTCCTTTTTGGACAACTAAAACTTTTAAGAAGTTTGAACAATGAATATCAAATTAAGTCAGAATTTAACAACAGTTAAAAGGTCTGATTTTCAATTCCTGTTGTGAGTCTCCATCTAATGGGAAGCAAGTGTCGCATTCCTTCTGTAATTTTAGCAAACTTTTGCTCATTTGAATTGTGCCACTGAATCAAAAGAACCACTTCTAGGAACTATGCACCATCAGTTTAGCAGGGACACTTGTCGGTTTAGCACGTAGCGTTCAGAAGTTACGTTTTTGTACAAGTTATTTAATAACTTGGGTGTGGATTCAGAATATCTGGATTCAGAATATCTGGAATATCTCATGTGGCAGGAACAGAACAGATAGCAGAATCACAACCCTGGACTTCAGGAGGGCCAACTTCAGCCTTTTCAAGCAATTGCTAGGGGAAATCCCATGGGACAGGGTACTAGAAGGTAAGGGGGCCCAAGATAGTTGGTTAGCATTCAAGGACTGCTTCTTCCGAGCTCAAGATCAGAGCATCCACGCAGGTAGGAAGTCAAGGAAGGGTACCAGGAGACCTGCATGGTTAAAGAGGGAACTGCTGGGCAAACTCAAGTGGAAGAAGAGGTTGTACAGATCATGGAAGGAGGGGCTGGCCACTTGGGAGGAATATAAGTCTGTTGTCAGAGGATGTAGGGAGGCAACTAGGAAAGCTAAGGCCTCCTTGGAATTAAACCTTGCAAGAGAGGTCAAGGACAACAGAAAGGGCTTCTTCAAATACATTGCAGGTAAAGCCAACACTAGAGGCAATGTAGGCGCACTGATGAATGAGGTGGGGGTCCTGGAGACAGAGGATAAAAAGAAGGCGGAGTTACTGAATGCCTTCTTTGCCTCTGTCTATACTGCTGGAGGCTGTCCTGAGGAGCCCCGGACCCCTGCGGCCCCAGAAGAAGTCAGGATAGAGGAGGAATCTGTCTTGGTAGATGAGGGCTGGGTCAGGGACCAATTAAGCAATCTGGACGTCCATAAATCCATGGGCCCTGATGGGATGCACCCGCGGGTGCTGAGGGAGTTGGCGGAAGCCATTGCTAGGCCACTCTCCATCATCTTTGCTAAGTCGTGGGCAACGGGAGAGGTGCCTGAGGACTGGAGGAAAGCGAATGTCACTCCAGTCTTCAAAAAGGGCAAGAAGGAGGACCCGGGTAACTATAGACCAGTCAGCCTCACCTCCATCCCCAGAAAGGTGATGGAACAACTTGTTCTTGGTGCTGTCTCTAGGCACATCAAGGATAGGGGGATCATTAGGGGCACTCAGCATGGCTTCACCAAGGGGAAGTCATGCTTAACCAACTTGATAGCCTTTTATGAGGACGTAACCCGGTGGATAGATGATGGTAAAGCTGTGGATGTGGTCTATCTTGATTTCAGTAAAGCGTTTGACACGGTCTCCCACAGCATCCTCGCAGCTAACTGAGGAAGTGTGGTCTGGATGATCGGGTAGTGAGGTGGATTGTGAACTGGCTGAAGGAAAGAAGCCAGAGAGTGGTGGTCAATGGGACAGAGTCCAGTTGGAGGTCTGTGTCTAGCGGAGTCCCGCAAGGGTCGGTACCGGGACCAGTTCTATTCAATATATTCATTAATGACTTGGATGAGGGAATAGAATGCACTGTCAGCAAGTTCGCTGATGACACAAAACTGGGAGGAGTGGCTGACACAACGGAAGGCTGCGCAGCCATTCAGAAAGACCTGGACAGGCTGGAGAGTTGGGCGGGGAGAAATTTAATGAAATATAACAAGGGCAAGTGTAGAGTCCTGCATCTGGGCAAGAACAACCCCATGTACCAGTATAAGTTGGGGGCAGATCTGTTGGAGACCAGCATAGGGGAAAGGGACCTGGGGGTCCTAGTGGACAACAGGATGACCATGAGCCAGCAATGTGCCCTTGTGGCCAAGAAGGCCAATGGCATCCTGGGGTGTATTAGAATGGGTGTGGTTAGCAGGTCAAGAGAGGTTCTCCTCCCCCTCTACTCTGCCCTGGTGAGGCCGCATCTGGAATATTGTGTCCAGTTCTGGGCCCCTCAGTTCAAGAAGGACAGGGAACTGCTAGAGAGAGTCCAGCGCAGAGCCACGAAGATGATTAAGGGAGTGGAATATCTCCCTTATGAGGAGAGGCTGAGGGAGCTGGGTCTCTTTAGCTTAGAGGAGACTGAGGGGTGACCTCATTAATGTTTATAAATATGTAAAGGGCAAGTGTCATGAGGATGGAGCCAGGCTCTTCTCAGTGACATCCCTTGACAGGACAAGGGGCAATGGGTGCAAGCTGGAACACAGGAGGTTCCACATAAATATGAGGAAAAACTTCTTTACGGTGAGGGTGACCGAACACTGGAACAGGCTGCCCAGAGAGGTTGTGGAGTCTCCTTCTCTGGAGACATTCAAAACCCGCCTGGACGCGTTCCTGTGTGATATGATCTAGGCAATCCTGCTCCGGCAGGGGGATTGGAGTAGATGATCTTTCGAGGTCCCTTCCAATCCCTAACATTCTGTGATTCTGTGATTCTGTGATTCTGTGAAAAAAAAGGACTATATGCATGTGTGCTTCTTGTTATTATTCTGTTATAACCAATTGTTGCTAGTCCAACAATACTGTAAAATAAATGGCATTATTAAAATATTTGGGGGATAGATACCAAAGGACCTTTGGAGGAGGTTAGTCCTTGCATTCCCAACCTTTACGTATTGTTAACACCTGGGTGATGCCTGAGGCATGCCAGCCAATAATTATATACCTTCATATTTCTTTCCTGACAGTCTGTCATCATTAGCTCTAACAGTGAGTTAAAGAGAGATTCTTCATACCTACCCTTTCCCCTGTACCAAATTCTACAATATCTTCTGCAAAGTCATATTCGTTTCACCAGCACGTTACATAATTGGGTTCATTACATCCTTTTTGTATACAAAAGAGAAATAGTGCTGTGCTGGATCTTCTGAGCTACTTAAGTGACAGCTGCAGAACAGACTATTTGAGCAAACACACTGTAGAAAGTCATTTGCAATTAAAATATTTTAAATTAAGTTCCTAATGACCATATCTTGGTGTTAGTTAAATCAAGACCATCACGGTTTGCACCTCAGAGAAAGGCAATGGCATAGGATTTGCATGTAATTCATGCATGGTCACTCCAGCAGTGGGCTTTCTGTGAGAAGCAAGGAGTCATACAACACCCATGTGTCAGTAACACATGAAAGTTGGGTTGGAACAGGGGAGTTCAGCTCTTTATATGAAATTCTAGGGTTGAAGAACAGAAGGAACCAGTAGGTCATCTGGTCTGATCTCTTGTATAATATGAGCATCTACCTCTCTAATGAGGTTAATAATTCGCTATTAATTGGTGCATATGCTGCATCTGACTTTTACAGCCCTTACAGAAAAGCTTTCAATCTTTATGTGAAGGTGTTAAGATGTGGGGAAACTACATGTCCATCGGTCATTGCTCCAGGGATTAATCATTCTTGCAGTTAAAAACTAGAGCATTTCCCCATGTAAACTTCCTTGTGCTTAGCCTTCGTCTGCTGGGTGGTTTCCTTGTTTTGTTATGCCTTTCCTGATTTATTAACATTCCTTTTATAGTCACTACTTTTTTGTCTTGTAGATATCTTATATGTTGTAAGCAAATCATCTTTTGTTGTTTTTTAAAAGCCAAGCAGATTCCTTATTCTGTCTATGCAGGGCATTTTCTTTGAGCTCTCAAATAATTGGGGTGACACATTCTGTACACCTTCAACATCTTTCTTGAAATAAGAACACCAAAGCTGGAGGAAGCTTTCCAGTATTAGTCTCATCAATGCTATAAGGAGTAGTTAAAATCACCTTGGCTATGCCCCATTTATTGCTGTTCACGTATCTGAGGATCACAGATGCCTCTTTTGCTGGGTCACCATAATGGAAGTCTACCTTCACACATTAGTGTAATTAAATGCCCTTAATTATTACTTTTTTTTTTTTGCCCCTGGATGCAATTCCTTAGCCTGTGGTTACGGTCAACATTCTTTTTTCCTAGATGTATGACTTTCATAGAATCATAGAGTAGTTTGGGTTGGGACGGACCTTTAAAGGTCATCTAGTCCAACCCCCCTGCAATGAGCAGAGACATCTTCAACTCAGAGCCCTGTCCAACCTAACCTTGAATGTTTCCAGGGATGAGGGATCTACCACCTCTCTGGGCAACTTGTGCCAGTGTTTCACCACCCTTGTTGTAAAAAAAATTTCTTCCGTATATCTAGTCTAAATCTACCCTCTTTTAGTTTAAAACCATTACACCTTGTCCTATTGCAACAGGCCCTGCTAAAAAGTCTATCCCCATCTTTCTTATAGGCCCCCTTTAAGTACTGAAAGGCTGCAATAAGGTCTCCCAGAGCCTTCTCTTCTCCGGGCTGAACAACCCCAACTCTCTCAGCCTTTCTTAGTAAGATAGGTGTTCCACCCCTCTGATCATTTTTGTGGCCCTCCTTGGACCTGCTCCAACAGGTTCATGTCTTTCCTGTGCTGAGGGCCCCAGAGCTGGACGCAGTACTGCAGGCTGGTTCTCACCAGAGTGGAGTGGAGGGGGAGAATCACCTCCCTCAACCTGCTGGCCATACTTCTTTTGATGCAGCCCAGGATATGGTTGGCCTTCTTGTTCAGCTTTTCATTCAACAGTACCCCCTAGTCCTTCTCCACAGGGCTGCTCTCAATCCCTTCACCCCCCCAGCCCGTATTGACAGCAGATGGCTGCATAACTGTTCACAGTTTGTCAGGGTATCTGGGCTGCTCTCCTTTCAATTCGTTTGCCATTCAGCTTAGGATCAGTGACAGGCACAGATTTGATTAAAATGTTGACTAGCATCATGCTAAATACAGACCACACTAGAAACATCTTCTGCAGGTGATACTCAACTTTTTGAAACCTGTCTGTGAGCCATTATCCTCAAAGAATAAAATTATTTTTTTAGCAGGATGTACTTTCCAATATTCTCTGATGAGTGGTGGTAGTATTAATATTCTTATCCTTTAATTCTTTGTGATGTAAATGCTACAACATGACTTTTTCATTAATCTATACAGGGTTAATACTAGGATCGCTAGTGTTTAGTTACGCAGGTTGTCTGCTTGCCCTTCTATTGAGAGCTTTCACAAAATTAATGCTCTCTAGGCATCTCAAATCTGCCTGCTGTTGCAAGCAGTACTGGAGATCCGTATCAGCCAGCAGGGCATTTCAGCTAATTCTTATGGAATTCTTGGCTGAAAATTTTCTGAATCTTTTTTTTTTTTAAGATATTTATCTCTTGTGGATGTTGTTCAACATCCTTCTTAATTACTTGCAGACTGCAAAGTACTGCAATGCCCTACAGTCTCATGCATCATCCTTTTTCTTGTCTCAGCAGCTGCATTTCTTGGTGACAAGGCTTTAGCTCTGGTCTAGGTACAAGAGCTGGCAATTGTAGTGAACACTGCTCATTTCTTTCCCTCGTGATTCATAAATACTATGGGAACAGTCTGTCCTTTGACTTGCAGGTGTAATTGTCACTGACTTCATTAGAACTTGTGGCAAATGCAGTAAACGAGTTGTAGAGCAAGATAACATCCTCTGCTTAATAAATTGGCTGAATGAAAGAGGAGATCTCTCACTCTGTACAAACCTTACCTTGTTCTGATGAGGCTTGCAGCTATAGTCTGAACACAATAGCCAAATCATAATCATGTAATTTGCGAATGACTGTATGTTTGGACATCACTTGATGTGTGTATTATACTAGAGCCGCTATTATCAGTGTCTTTTGGAATGCTAGTCATGCACTGCTTGGTCTTAATACGAATCTAACATGGTTAAATGCAGTTCCAAAAATTAGAGCTCAATATGACTTCAGTGGAAAAAGAACAGATAGTCTCAGTACTTTTTATTGCTGAAAACAGTCCACAGAATGTTTAAGAGTGAACAAAGTAGTACAAATCTATAGACAAATATTTTCTAGTAGTATTTGTAATGTTTTTGTAATTTCTTTGTGAGACTAGAAGCATGTATATTTTTAAAATGTCAGGTTTTTTAGAAACAATTATGTCTGACTATCAGAAACATTTTCTTGAAATATACTGACAGCAGTTAAATTGGTGTTTGTTGAACAAATGAATCAACTGAAATGATAAGTACTAACATTAATTTAGTTACTATTTTGAATGCATTGTAAGTTCAAGGCATAAAAAGTATATCTTTGGTGGAAAGACACTTCTCAAGAATAGAAAAATATATGAGGAAAATCCATGCAATTAAATGAAAACCAGAGGAAAAAAATATAGATAAAGGTACATTTCAAAGAAATGATATGCTTTTTGGCTCTGATTAATGCAGCATTGGCTCATCCAAGTTATGAAAAATATTGTATCAAAGCATCCTGTAATAGCAGAAGAACAGATACCTACTGGTAACAACAAATGTGCACAAATACAAACAAACTTATGTATATCCACATGTGTAGAGTAGCAAACAATAGCAGCCCTAAACATTACTTCATTGCACTGCCTGGAAAATATTTTGTCCAAGATGTGCTGAAATTGGCTGAGCAACTTTATACTGATCATCCCCTGTTCTGACACGTTTTATGAAAAAAAACACAGGAAATTGTATGTATGCATCTTCTTCACGCCAACAGTCAGAAAGGACAAAAGACTCAACTTGAAGCTTGAAAAACCTCAGAAATGCAGAATCAAATGACATTCCAGCACTCATCACATAGACTTTCTGCACTGAGCAGCCTATATGAGAAACAACATGTACTAGCAAATATTGGCATGTTATTTCTTCCCTGATAGACTTCATAGAAGTTTCCTGCAATTACTTTATACAGAAGGGCAATGGTTAAGACTAAAGTAACCATAAATATGGTAGCTCCTGTATTAAAAGTAATTTAGATACGGTGGAGTTAGTTTTACCCCAAAATAAAATCATCCAGTATTAGTATCAGTATGTAATATCTAGACATTTAAACAGAAAATTAAATTTGTTTAAGAACACTGTGTTTCATGACCAAAAAAGAACTGTGTAAGTTATAAAACAGAGTACAATATATATGGAAAGATAAATAACATAATGCATCAGACTTGAATACATCATTCACCTCAGCTTTTTCCACCACAAGCTGTGATATAGCACAAACCGTACAAATTGCCACAGACATGTCAGGTATGCTGCTGTCCATTTTTTTTTTGTTTACTGAGAAGCGTGTAGCGTGCAAAATAATAACCATGTTTAATTGCAGGCAAACCTTTTGTTGAGAATAAACACAGAATTACAGGATCCCAACCTTGCACTGGCCAGAGTGTGGGAAACCTCTGCCTTTTCTCAATGAGTGTGTCCAGGGGCACTAAATATCTCCCCTGACTCTAAAGACAGTTTTAACAGATCAAAACTGCTTAACTAGAACAAGATAATTCTTTGTACAGGGAGATCACTGATCTGTCAGGTGACCCAGATTAAGTAAGAAGTTTTGGAAACAAATCTCTGAATTCTCCTCTCCTGCCCATTGTACCTTTACAGGGCAAGATCTCCCCCTCATTTGCCTTTCAGAACAGAAACAGTCAATGGCCCTTAGTTTGCTCAAACCCCTCGCTTAGGAAAGTTTTTTTTCTTTCCAGCATGCCAGAGGGAGTTCTGCTCCCTTCTGCACACAGGTTTCCTCCTTGTGCAAAATCTTTCTTCCTTCTGCAGACTCCCACATCATGTCCCCCCTCCTGCTCATGCCCTAGAAGCATTTTGTGCCAGACATGTCCAGGAAGGATGCCCTTCTCCTTTCTCCAGAGGGTCCCCAGAGTATAACAACCAGGACAAATTGCTTTCCTTCTCCTTCCCTCTTTAACAAAACATAATAAATGGTACTCACAGAACAAACAGAAAACAAACTTGTTAACTACTTGCACCATTGCTCTCAATCAGGTTGAGAATTTTTTATAAAATCATTCTTGGAATAATCCAACATTTAGCACTATTTGTTGCAACAGGAAAGAGACTCTATTCCTATTACATATGTCACATACATAATATATTTCATAAAATTTAGTTCCACTTGGCAGGACTTGCTGCATCCTGTCTGTTTAAGAAGAAAAGATATTCCAAAGAGACTGCAGCTGTAAATATTTCAGACATTAAAACAAAAAGGAAGCAAGATGTAAAGTGAAAGTGCTGAGCACAACCAATCAAACTAAACCACAAGAAAACAAATGTGGTAAGAGAACATGAAAACAAACAAACAAATAAAAAGATGCTGCAGTATATAGATCCAGGAAAATATTGCAGCCACTGTTTTAAAAGTATTTGTTTTTATTAACATGAATTATTTTCCACATTGCATACAGCTTCTATGCATTTATTCTAACACTTGTGTTGAATAGCAGAAATACAATACACAGAGTGTTTGCAGGAAATAATACTCTAATTCATAATTGCCATTCTTGTTCATAGAAGAGTTATGGAGAAAGTCACATGAGAAGGGTAAATCTATAGGGACTCTTTAGAGCGTTTATAGGAACAGACTCCAAATTTGGGCACTTCTTTAATGCTATGGGTAGGTCCTAAGGATGCTGTCCATTCTTACTGGCAGGAATTATTCCTTTCTGCTGCACATACTCTGGTGTTCTGCAGACTATGGATGATGCTCGTAGGCATCATCCTTCTGCCAGTCATTGCACTGGTTGTCAGAGGCTCATTACAGTTCACGTCTGCACAACAGCTTTAAGAGGAGAGGACCCTGCAACTTCTCCTTCTTCCTTCACATCCTGCATATCATTTAGGAGTATTGCATTGTATTTCTCTTTTGCACTTCTGTGATTTATAATCTCCTACAAGTTTCTGTTGATATGTGACATAGTTGCTACTGCTTCTTTTCGGGTTGGGAATGATTTGATAATTCAAATATTTGTTAACATTTTTCTGAAACTCATAATGTCGGCAATTTTTCTGCTTGCATTTGCAGCCAATAAAACAGTGAGATAGATAGATTTTTACATTCTCAATGGCAATAGAAGGTGTGAACTTTGAATGTCATGATCAAATATTAAATGCATTTTTACCTTTAATTTGCTTAGACACTAATTTGAGTTTTAAGAGTAATAGTGTTGAGGTACAGAAAACATTATTTATTCATTTTTATTTTAGCATGTTTCTGTTTTGTGAAGAAAAAATAGAAATATCATTTGTGACATGAAGTAAAGCTATTTCTCAGCATGGCTTTTAAACTAGTTGACAAAAACAAAAAAAATCAAAATAATTTGACTATTCATAAAAAATGGATTTAATACTTTTGCCATTAAATATTCTTTTAGCATTGATAGAATGGCTTGAATAATAAACACTTTTAGTTGTAAATAATGTATTTTATTTCTAAAACCTCTGAACTGATTATACCTTCAAATATAATTTGACCAGGTCTAACAAGACTCATCTGGAACTTCTCTGAATATTGGAAGGTTGGTGCCTTTGCTGGGATAACTGTGAGTGAGCATGGCCTCTCTGGATACACAGAGAAAGGATCCCCTGCCTGGGCTCTGTCGGGCTTGTTGCTGTTTCGTTTGCATTCCCACTCTCCCTAGCCCTGCAGGGAATGGAGAGCCCAGAGCTCCCCACAATACCTGCTAGCCTTGGGAGGGTATTGCAGCTCTCTGAAGGTTATCCCTCTCCCTGGATATGAGCAGATGTTGCTAGAGAGCAAATACATTACACAATGGGCCATAACTTTGCCCATAAGCAATGGACAAACACAGAGGTGTCCTCAATCACCTCATGGTGGCTGCCCATAAGCAATGGGCAAACACGGAGGTGTCCTTGTTCACCTCAGTGTGGCAAGTCACTGGGAAAGCTAATATCCCCACCGGTGGGAGAGGGGGTATTTCTCCATTTAGGAAGTGGTTTTTTTTTGCCTATCAGCTGTCCTGACTTAAGAGGCACTGGATGTTTTGTTGTGGTGTGACAACTCTAACGTCCTCCATGTGCAAAGGAGGGGAACCTCAGTCACATGGATGCTAGACTCTGACAGGAGGCAAATTTGTGACAGGCTGGAGTGTGTGGACGCTGCCTCTTCTCGCTACAGATGAATGGATGGGCAGCCTGGGCAGCTGCCTGCTCACAGTCACCCCAAAGCTGGAAGCTCCTTCCTGTCTGTCTAACCATGGCACTGGAGAGCCATCTGGGGCTAAACGTGGCACAGCTATACTCAGTCTGACAAGCACAGCAGTTTGTTGAAGCACCCTCCCTGCTAAAACAACCTGTACAGACACTGGAGGAGCAGTGGTGGATGGGATGGGTCTTACATTTACATAGAAAGGTTAAAAAATATGTTTCGGGTTCCCTAAATATTTTTGGGGAGTATAAAGCCTTTAGCAGTAATAAAGATTACTTATGACAAACGAGTGCAGTCTGGAAGTAGGAAAATTAACAATTAAGAATATGATTAGTTTTCAATAAGGGCCATTGAAACTTTAATGCAAAGGGAATTCTCTAAAACTTTCAGCTGTTTTCATGATGTTGACTTTGCTCACAACCTGCATATTAAAAACAAAAGCTAAATAATGCCTGTGTCGTGACCCTCGCAGTGGTTTCGGTGAGTATTGCAGGTGTTATGATGCATCAGTCATGGGAGACACTTAAGAAATCCATTTGAAGTTTTTAATTTTAAACAACAGGAGCCACGAATCAACACTTAGCATTAACCTACCTTTGTTATTTAATATAGGTCTTAATTGTTTAAATAATTGCGGGAAATCATTTTATTTCTAGAGATATTATGTGAGCCTGAAGGCATATTTTGTGACTATCACACTCTCTTAATTGTCCATTACTGTTTCAGACACCAAGGTCTACTCAAAAATAGCAAATAGGCTCCATTATTCACCTGGAAGAAATGAAAAATATTAAAAAATAGTGTCCATGGACATATCTTGGTATAATTCAAAATCCAAGAAAATCTCCTTATCATTCTGAAAACTTGTGTATGTTCTCCTTTTTGACACATGATATCTGTGAGCAAAATTTTTAACTAGAATCTTATGGCATCTTGTTAACTGTTTTTCTTCTCACTAATATAAAAGGGCAGACGTACAGCATCTGTAAATACTCATGAAGACCAAATAGGTAGAAAAATTATCACATCAACACTTCACCTTTTAGTACTTTTTCTGGGTGATGGTCATGTTTGAAAGGCAGGAAGGAGTAAAAGGCCTGTCTTTCTACATTATTGACTCTTATGGCTACATTCAGTGTAATAGTAATAATAATAAATCAAATAAGAGGTGGATACTGTCCTGGTTTTGGCTGGGACTGAGTTAATTTTCTTCACAGTAACTAGTATGGGGCTAGGTTTTGGATTTGTGCTGAAAACAGGGTTGATAACAGAGGGTTGTTTTCGTTACTCCTGAGCAGTGCTTACACAGAATCAAGGCTTTTTCTGCTTCTCACACTGCCCCACCAGCGAGTAGGCTGGGGGTGCACAAGAAGTTGGGAGGGGACACAGGTGGGACAGCTGACCCCAACTGACCAAAGGGATATTCCATACCATATGATGTCATGCTCAGCATATAAAGCTGGGGGAAGAAGAAGGAAGGGGGGGACGTTTGGAGTGATGGCATTTGTCTTCCCAAGTAACCGTTACACATGATGGAGCTCTGCTTTGCTGGAGATGGCTGAACACCTGCCTGGCCATGGGAAGTAGTGAAGGAATTCCTTATTTTGCTTTGCTTGTGCACGCAGCTTTTGCTTTACCTATTGACCTGTCTTTATCTCAACCCACAAGTTTTCTCACTTTTATCCTTCCGATTCTATCCCCCATCCCACCGGGGGGCAGTGAGTGATCGGCTGGGTGGGGCTTAGTTGCTGGCTGGGGTCAAACCGTGACAACTGTAAAGGCTTTAGGTATGGTCTTGTATAAACTGAATTTTTGTGGGAAAAATAAGCAAGGATAGGATGAATGAGGCAAATTTGGGATTAGGAAAATAATACTGTGCTTCAAGGAGCATTAAAATATGTTTAGATTAATCACGGATTAACATTGTAAAAACTGAAACCCCATTGTTGCTAATCTCTTTGAACTAGACAGCTATTCTAAGCCAACATTGAACAAAGTTTTCATGTGTGGAATGAGGCAGGAGTTTTCAACTTTTCTTTTGCTAAAATCATTATTAAAAAAACATGCTGTTGATGTATTTCATAGAATCATAGAATCATAGAATCATAGATGGTTTGGGTTGGAAGGGACCTTGAAGGTCATCTAGTTCCAACCCCCCTGACATGGGCAGGGACACCTTTCCACTAGACCAGGTTGCTCAAAGCCCCATCCAATCTGGCCTTAAACACTGCCAGGGAGGGGGCATCCACAGTTTCTCTGGGCAACCTCTTCCAGTGTCTCACCACCCTCACAGGAAAGAATTTCTTTCTCATATCTAATCTAAATCTCCCCTCTTTCCATTTAAAACCATTACCCCTCGTCCTGTCACTACATGCCCCTGTAAAAAGCCCCTCTCCTGCTTTTCTGTAGGCCCCCTTGAGGTACTGGAAGGCTGCTATAAGGTCTCCCTAAAGCCTTCTCTTCTCCAGGCTGAAGAGCCCCAACTCTCTCAGCCTGTCTTCGTAGGAGAGGTTCTCCATCTCTCTGATCATTTTCATGGCCCTCCTCTGGACTCGCTCCAACAGCTCCATGTCCTTCTTATGTTGGGGCCCCCAGAGCTGGACGCACTACTCTAGGTGGGGTCTCACGAGAGCGGAGTAGAGCGGGAGAATCACCTCCCTCGACCTGCTGGACATGCTGCTTTTGTTTCAGCATTTTCCTCAAGGCTTGGGTAGAGTTTCATGTTAGATTGAAGGAGAGAAAAAAAGATTCCAGCCATGGAATAATCCAGGTGAGGAACTGCTCCTGGAAAGTGGGCAAGAAGAATAAATTTATCTGGCTTTATCCTGGGATAAAATATGGTGGATGGTGTAATGCCACCCACTTAAACTGAAGCTGTATCTGCCTCTGCGTATAGTAGGGAAACAAAACTATATTTTGCAATTAATGAATGCTTTAGCTGCTTTCATTTTTTTTCTGAAAAACGGGGAGAGAACTTAAACTATTCTCTGACACCTGATATTTCTGCACTTTTACAACACAAGCACTGATGGTCAAATTAACAGATGGCATAAAAAACCTGTGGTACTTAGGCAAAAAAAGTTTCTTAGTGAGAAATCAGGATACATGCCGTCAGCCTTTCCAATAGTCCTGAGGCAATATGGTTAGTACAATTGCTGCACACAGCAGAAAGACAGGAGGTGCAACTGTATGCTTGAAAGGTACATACAGCCTGTTGACCCAAGCTTTTCTGCAGTCTAAAGAACAATCATTCCAATTAGATACAACAGAAATAATAGTGCAGCTGGTTTACAAACTATTTTTTGAATGGACTCTATTGGGAAGGCATTTACTAATTATAAAAAATTTGCATATTTTGAAGAGTCTGTTATTCCATTGTTAAACTAAATTAAGTCAAAAACCAGACCAAACTGAATGCTGTAATTCTTAAAGCCCTCAATTTTTAACTCTAACAACTGATTTATTTGTGTAGAAAACCCACTAAATTGAAAAGGAGAAAGAAAGGAACATAAAGATGTTTCTGTCCTCTGCCCTTTTGTCAGTGACCCTCGACGGTAACCAGAGCTCCTCCATGCCCCAAGCTCTTTCGGGCTCCTACTCTATTAGAAGGACCACTTCAAAGCTTCTAATGTCCCACATTTAATTTTTATGTCAAAAAATTAGAGGTGGAAGTGAAGTAACTATGAGCACATGCACTGCTATTGGAAAGGACTGGCAAGCACAAATATGGGCATTAGGAAAGTGGTTTGACAAGCCTGGAGGATGCAAAAGGGAAGAAAAAGGTGAAATAATAATATTTTAGCAATAACGTACAGTTAGAGAAGGCAAAAAACAGTGGGGTTTGTTTTGTTTGTTTGCTTGGTTTTTGATATCTCCCTTACCTTCCTGCCTCATTTTAGAAGGACTTTTTTTTAATGAAGTTGTCCTATGTTGTCCAAAGTATACACACACACACAGACGCACACACAAAGAGGTATCTTGGAAAAGTTATTTTATTTAAAAGTGAGCTACAGAAACGTGCTTTAATAGTAATTGCAGCTGTCCCCAACACACTGTGCAGTGGTCAGCTAATTTGCGGGCGTTGAAGTCATACAGCCACTAGCTTCATGAGAGGAGCGTCCCTGGGCTGCAGCGCATCAATTTGCTCCAGTGCCACTTATTTCTTTGCCTGGAAGCATAGGAGATAAAAGACTAACCTTAAGATGATAGTGCAAGTCAATAGTAAGGTCCTGAATGAAGTGGGAGACACAGTGCTTACAGTCCCTGCTGGACACCAGTCAATATCAGACATCACACTTAAACTGTCACAATTTGACCTGACAATCCTTTTTCAGAAGGACCAGAAATAGAGCTAGCCAAGTTACGTTGCATTTCTGAAGAAGGTCACGAGCAGGTCACTGGCAGATGGAAGTGTGTATTAAAAATGTCTAGTATAAGTATAAGAATGAACATTTCTAGCCTGCATAAACATAAACATTAAGATGCATCAGGGATTGTTACCACCTAGGTGGAACAGGAGCACAGTTTAAAGATCTTTATAAGGAACAAAGAAAGATGTTTGCTCTGTTCATGTGAAAAAAAAATACTGGAAGAAAAAAAAAGAAGACTTATATAGTCAGCAATATATGTTCTAAAAATGCAATTTCCGGATTAATAACAAAGGCACTGTTCTAGTTCACTAGTTCCTTTAGGACATGCGCTTTTGACCCATGCAACATATTGTGCCCCATGGCTCTTAGCTGAACTGTGACTTAACTGTGTCTATTTTTTTTAAAATGTGTGATGTCTATTAAAACTAGCTGGTGCTTGTACCAGGACCCCAGTGGAAATGAAAGAGATGTCTCAGCGGACTGTCCATTGGTTAAATATTAAAGGATCAAACTTTAATATTTAAGTGTGTATGTGGTATATTATATAAAACAAATTCCCATCAGAATATTTTAAGTTTTCTCTTTAATCTTGGGAAAGCCAGCATTTCCACCCCTTAACTATAATTAACCAGATAAAACAGTATTTCAAGGATATATCTCCTATAAAAAGAGTCAGGTTTTTCTGTGATTATATGTATCTTTGCTCCAAGGCACTTCTTAATTTGCTTAAAAGTCCATGCATCATTTCACAGATTGTTTTAGCACTTGTCATCTTATCAGTCCACGTCTGAGTAAGGCACACTTGAAAAAAAATGAAGTGAAAGATTAAATATTCCAGCACGCTCTGCATTATAAATATAACTGTCTTCATTTTGTAAATGAATTTCCATAAAAACAGAGCAACAGAGAAGGGTGAGAGGTGATGGAGCACAGTGAAAGATGGTGGGCCTGACAAATGCAGCTGGGGAGGGAATCAGAGGCAGGAGCAGGATAGATACAGCTGGAAATCTTTTATCCCCCTGCAGCTGCAATACTCCTTGGCTCCGCTGTTTTGTGTCTCATGCACCAGGGAGCAGGAGGAGCAGGTGCTCTGCAAGGGCAAGGGGTGGTGGTGGGGCAGGAGAGGCAGCACTCTGCTGCTGAGGGCTGCCATCCTGCCATACCCAAGCAATGAGGGTAGAGCTGCCCGGTGATAGTAACCCACAGTCCCCATCACCCCAACAGGCCCATCATAATGAGGTGGGTCTACAGTCAAGGCAAGAGTGTTCTTTCCTTGAGGTATTATAGCAGGCCGGAAATAGAAAAGAGAGGTCCTCGAGGTTAGCGAAACTGAGATCCAGGTCCCTAAAGGTATTTCTTCAGCGTGCCTATACACACACACCATTTAAGTGCTCAAAATCCCTGCCAAGCTACCACTTGACTAGATGGGTGTTTAAATCCTGTAGTTGGCTGACCAGTGACCACACAGTATGCAGCCTAGATGCTGAGGTCAACCTGCGAGTTAACAGTGGCTGAGATCCCTGCCTCAGCCTGCAACTGGGTTTTAGATTAGATCTAAGTCTAATCTCCAAGTCAAGGGCTTGAATATCACCTTCCTACATGTCAAGTGAGGTCTCTCATCACAGGTTGTCTGCTCTTTTGCAATCAACATATAATAATTTGTAGACAGTGGAAGGGCTTCAACAGGAGACCTGGTCAGTCTGCAATGAATAGTGCACCTCTGTGGACAGACATGTAACTTGGCTCTGAGCAATGTACCTGCATCAGAGCTGCGTTTCACCCAGGTGAATTAGCCCTGCATGCTGAGATAGCTGCATGGGGTCCAGGATCTATCCACTGAATTGGTCAGGCAGTTGGACTAGATAATCATTGTAGGTCCCTTCCAACTGAAAATATTCTATTCTATTCTATTCTGTTCCGTTCCACCTTTTTACTTATTACGTCACTTCGTGCCTATGCAGAGACAGATGACTATGCCTAGTCCCACTTCTCTGCTCTTCAGCTGTGGCTGATTTAGGCAGATCCTTGCTCAACTGATTTCTGATCTTATTTTTTTTTTTAGTCAGCCCTTCACTCTCACCATTCATTGCCTGGGAAGTTGTATTTGGCTAAGAAATCCACGAGGTCACAGGGGGAATAAAAGCTTTGCAACACCGAAGTAGCTTTGAGGATCTGGACCCAAAGGCTTAACCCTACACCATCATAGTCAATAGGAGCTTCCTGAAGTTAGAATGGGAAATTGAGGTAAGAATGTGCATATGTTCTTTTATCATTTCTTTTTTATAGTTTCTGTTGATAAAAAGCCTTGGAGTAGCAATTCTTCTTTGATGCTTCTGCTGTAAAATCAGAGTTCAAAGGGGTTGGTTTGTATCTGTACAGTAGTCTGACATTTTATCCTTTTTCTTCAGCTTCACAATCATATAAGAAAATTGAGCAATAGAGCAAATTAAAAAGAAGTGCTATGAAAATCTTATTAATTTTGCCGGCTGCTTGGCTTACTAGAGAAACTTAGCTGAGGAATCAGAATTCGCCAGTTTGAGTGAAGAAAGAGAGGAAGCAGTTGTACTACGCAGGTAGAGGTATGGAGAGGCAGAAAGGGCAAACTAGAAGAAGGAGGAAGCAGAGAGGAAGAAATGCAACGTAAGAGCAGCTCATTTTAGTTAAGAACTTTGACCTGAAAAAGTTAGCATGAATCTTTGTGTTTTTTCCTAACATAAATGAAATATTCACACATGATCTAATATGATGCTACTTCTTTTTCTTACAATTAAATGAAAGAGTCAATTTGGTGTACTACCTTTTCTCTGTACATACCTGAATTGCCAAAAGGCTCAGCAAAATGTTCAGCAAGGTTTGTTATGGAAAATTATGAAATAATCTGCTGTTAGGAAAGTTTCATCCTAGATTAGATAATAGCGATTTAAGTCTTGAACTGATATCTGTCTAATGTAATTGGATGTTCACACTCTCTGTAGAAATTGCTGTATTTCTCTGTATTGGTTTAAGCTTTGGGTGTCAATGTTATCTTGTTCTAAGGAAAACTGTGCATGAAATATTTTCTGCGTAAGGACTTATTTCCTTTTATCAGGTTTAAAAATTGTTGCCTCTCAGTTTTATGGCAGTTCTGTTTACTCTTATATCATGTTAACAGCAATTTTGCCCACTTAACTACAGCTGAATTACTCTACTGAGGGAGGGATCAGAGAGTGGTGATACTGAAATTCATTATTCATTGACCAAGTTTGGTGAAATGGTTTGTCTGCAGGCAGTTGTACCCCAAAGACATTTTGATTAAACTTTTCCTGCAGGGTTTTCTAGTTTTTTTTTTTTTTTTTTTTAGAAATTTGTTTGAGGGGAAATTTTTTTCCATGTGTGTGGAAAGGAGGAGTACTGAATTCCAGGTCTGAAAAATTTGACTAGTCTCTGAAGGAGCAGATAGATTGGAGAGGAAGAATGGAGCTGGATAGGTAATGGAAGAAAAGCATCAAATGGAGAAGAGAGGAAATGAAGAAAGCAAGGAGCATCAAGATGAAGAGTAAAGGAGTCAGGACTGCGTGTATTCACACTCCATTGAATGGAAGGCAGAGATTCCTTCCACAGGTGAAGCAGCAGGTATCCCAAAGCACTAGTAGAGAACATTTTTAATAGGAAAACTCCTAAAATTTCCTTACAGTAGGACACATTTCCTGGCAATGACACAGATGTTCCTCCTCCTCCTTAGCTGTGGGTCAGGTGCTCAGATAATGTGAGTGAGTGAGAAGCTGGGGAGCCATCACCCTGGAAAGCACAGAAATACACAATCTGGATACTCTTGAGTTTTGCCTGACTCCTAGCCAAGCTTCTACATCATTTTTCTAGTGGAACAAGTTTCATTATGAGTGATTTGATTAAGGACTTGACTTGATACACAGCATGAGCACTTCTTCCTGTGAAAATGCTTAAAGCTCTGTATGCTTGAGAGACTATGACTAAATTTGTGTGGCAAAAAGTGCCCTAGACTTTTGTGCCAAAGCTTGTATCTTTTTCTTAGCAATGATCACATTTTTAGGGAAGGGACACTTTTGCAGAAAATGGGCCATGGTGATCCTTCTGTACTTCAGTCCAAACTATACAGTAGCGTATATTGCAAATACTAACTGCAAGTATAAAAGAGTGTAGCTCAGTCATGCTATCATCTTTAGGATTACCCTTTTAGAAATACTGAGTGGAGAAAACTTACATTGTTAAGAGAGGCTTTGAATAATTGTACTGTTCAGTGGCAGCCATTCAAGATTTGTTAAAGGTCCTGTTAATTTCCAACAAGATCAGAATAATCAAAATGTGGAATTCCTGTTTTGATACACGGTACACTTATAAAATAAACTTGTCAAGGGTTTAAATTTATCTCTTCTATAGAAGAAACATATTTTTTAGATGAGTTATCTCAGATATTCCCAAATTCTGTAACAGCACAAGATCAGTTCTTTGAAATTTTTGCGCATATTGCTTTTGGAAAGACAGTGAGTGATCAGACTTGTAAATATAAGCCATGCTGCTTGTTTAACTATGAACTGAAAAGCTCCCTGCCTTAGTTGAATAATATATTGATAACATATTATGAATATTCTATTTTAATGTTGCCTTCCTGGACTTGTATTAAGTTTGCCATAAAGAAAAACTGGATTTTAATGAGGTCTCCCAACCTCTCAACAACAGGAAAAGTATCACTAGCAGATTAATAGCTGGAATGCAGCTGGAAGTTCTCTCTGCCTGTCAGTAATTTAACTGGGATTTTTACTAATATTTAGCAGTTTTAAACTGCTATGCAGCCAACAGTATACAGCTAGAATTAGTAAAACCTATGAAGAAATTCCACACTGTGTGATACACATAATAAGCTTAAACAGATTTGGCTTAGAATAAGTTGTTAATTGACAGCATGTGACTGCCTAAAATCACACAGCTGCTTTGCAAACCATTCAGACAGCAGTTCTAAATTAGTACACATCTAATTCATTATTTATGTAACAAATTATCTCCTTTCACAGTTAACAATAAGGAAAAGCATTTCCAAATGGGTCATCACTGTAGCTGGCCATAGACTCATGTGAGATGCCATGTTCAAGGGCTGGAGAGAGTTGGCAACTGGTTAGAAAAAACCTGAACTCATGTTGGAGCTGGCCCTCATCTCACATCTCAAAAGGAAAGGAGCATAAATAAATAAATATTTTTCCAACTGCTTAGCTGTATTTATTTTCCACTGCCTCCCTGCCTACAGCAACACGGATGTCCCCTGAGCTCTTGAACCTGTTTATTTCCCATCCGCTACCTGTCCAATTGAAGCAGCACTAATTATCCCAGAAGGCTTTGCTCCTGTCAGTTAAGGCAGAAAAAGCACTCAAAGTCTTCTGGAGATGCACCAGGGCCATTGCAGGCAACAGGTTGTGGAGCTCCTGGTGAAACACATCTAAAACCTGGAGTCACAGCCTGGAGCTGGCGAGGAGCATTGAAGTGGAGGAACAGGGGTAGTACGTAACAGGCCTAATAAACAGCAGCATCTGAGAAACTCATTATTACAGACACATGCACTTCTGACCTAATTACAGTTAGATTTATTTCTCTTCTCCATGTAATTTATATTGCTTTCTTCCTGGTGTTGCTGAAAGGAGATACTCTCCATAATTTTTTTTTTATCTCCCAAGATTGTTCTCTGCAGGTCCACTGCTTTTCTTTAAGGCCTTTTTTCATAGCTCATACGTTTTCCTGTTCTCTGCAGACTCCTCCAGATTTGTAGTTTTGGAGGAGAATCCTGAAATTCCAACGGGAGAATTCAGATAGATGTTCTTTCCATGCTATGAACTGATACCTCAGGATCTGCTGGCAATCACCCACCCCATGAGCACTCTGAGTACTAAATCAGATAATTTTACAGGACTAGGGGAAAAAAACAACTTTAAATAACAAAGAGTAAAATAATATTAAAATTGTGAAACCCTCCTTACCATTTATTTATTTGTGGAAATATAAAAGCTATTCCACTTATTCTCTCTGTAGCCACATAGGACCTGTATAAACCATAGCATGATGTTCAGGCAGATGTGGCCGATGTGCCAGAACTCACCCTACCCATGAGCAAAGCCATTAAGAATGAAGAAACCTTTTCCTCTTCCCTACTTGACTGCAAGCACAGGGATAGGGCAGATACAAAGGGGGTATTAAAACACTCCCAGCACAGCAGTGTTGTATTTTTACCTCCTCTGGGCTCTGGAAAAAAAAGGGGAAGAGCAGATGCTTCTATTGAGGCAGCTACTTGGGGCCTTTGCTCTGAATCTGACAAGAGCCAAATATGGGATGAAGTGTGTGACAAACAAGAGGCATGAAAGTATTCATGCAGGAAACTTGCGACGTTCTGGGATTCGCTCCCTTCATATAAATAATTCATTTTTATATGCTGGAGACTCTGTTTATGACATGTGTAAGATTGGCAGTAAAATATAAGATGGACCATGTGATTGTAGAGCTAGTTGAAAAATGAGTATTCAAGTTCAGGGGGAAAAAAATTGTGAGATTTGGAAATTAGTTTTCATTCCATATTGGAAAAGAACAAGAGACTTTGAAACATTTTTTCTTGGTGTAAAACCTAAAAAAGAGATATTCTCAGAATAGCAATACTGGAGGCACTCATGTGAAATGAAATACTTGCTCTGCAGTGAAATTCTTTCTGTCTGATATAGATAGGAACTTGCACCTGTGGCTTCCATGTCCCAGTTCAACAGTCACTTGGGGAATAGCTTCTGCTTCTCTCTCATTTGGATCAGAAACTTAATCCCAAATCCAAGGGAAAAAATGTTGAAATTAAAATGCATCTGAAAAAAGATTTGGGTCTGATGAAATTTGTATTTCAGAATGAAAAAGGTAATTTGTTGATATTGCTTGTGCAGCTACACATGAGATATCTTTGCTCAATGCTCAGTATAGCTCAAACAGATTATTAACACTTGGTAAGATCTGTTCCTAGGATAAAATTAATAATTAAGATTTTTTTGTTAGCTCCTGTTATTGTTAGCTTTTATAATAGCACCATGTTATTTTCCTTCCTCATTTGGATTTTTTAAAAAATACTGTTTCTCAGAATCAAAGTTCCTACTAAATCTGGACTACAGACTAACACTGAGAACAAGCCTTATTTTAAATTGTTTTATTAAAGATGACTAACTCTTGGAAGGAAATATGATCTATTCAATGGAATATTACGAATTCCTTACTCTACCATGTATAGATCTAATAAAGATAGGTTTTTCGGCATTGCCTGCTGTATGATGCTGTGGTTCAGTTTTAATTTTCCAATCCATAAGAGGCTGTGCTACAGCCTTTCAAGAACACCTCAGTAATGGTGTTGAGCAGTGAAGATGTATACAAGGAAATATTTAATACATGACATTTAAGATGTTGTAATGCTCAGCTATCCATTACCGCCACCTTCTTTTCCTATACGATGTACAAAAGGGGGAAATATGGTCACAGCTCAGCTGCCCCCGTTTACATGCTCAGCCTTGATCAGAGAGGTAAAAAAATGCCCTCAGGAGGATACAGAAGCATCTGTGGTATAAGCCTTTGGCCTTTCTCTGGCTCCACTGCCTTGGTGGGACAGCAGTGGGGTGGACAGAAAAAAGAGGAAGCTCCCTGAAGGTGCAGCCAAAGGTGTACTAAGCAATAAGTGAATCGAGTAGATCAGTAGCTCAAGGAACAAGTGCAGACTTCCAAATGAAGCATAAGTTATCCTGCAGGATAAACTCACTTGTGATGCGAAAATGCGCCTCATTGCTGAATGCTAATTACCTGACTGATGCCTAAGTTCATCTTGCATGATCGCCTTGACCCACTTGCCCACAACTTCATAATGCATTGGTATACTTAGCCTTTTGTTACAAAGAGAGTTGTATGATGATCCACACAGAAGTCTGTAAGGCTGTGTGTTCCTACCTGAATAGGTCCACAGATTGGTTCAGTTTGCTGATACATGCAGTTCTCTCTGTCACATGAAATAAGGTACCAACTGTTGGTTTATGAGAATTTAGGACAGCAAAAAAGTGAGTATTTAACAGGAAAACAGTCCTTAAAACTTGAACAAATCGGCAGCATTAGCATGGAGAGATTTCAATGACAAAGTATACTTGTCTTCCAGGCAAAAATGCAAGCAAAAAGAAGAAAACCATATTTTGTATACATAATAATCTTGGTATTGGGGAATACAGATGCGATCATAAAGGTAAACCTTTTCACTCTCACTGAGAAGATAGTGAGAAACTTTTGCCAGCAACAATGCGTGAAACACTAGGACAGCTGATAAAACACTCCTCTTGCTTGACAGGCACTGAAACTCCACTGAGAATGAGAAATTAGAAAAACATTTTCCTTAAGCCCAGAACCAAGATGCTGAAGATGGCACAGAAACTTATATCACAGAGCTGAGGCTCCCAGCACCCACATTTAGCTTTGGAACAACAGACATTTGGTTAATTAGAGACAGCACCATACGTGAGACATACAATATCATCTCCCGCTGCTAGGCAGTGAGCAATGCCAGCCAACCAATTTGGTCGTAGTATGCTGCCAGATCCTCTTCAGTGTGAGAGAAAACCAGCTCTGTTGTCCAGCATCCTGACAGAGCATGAAATATCTGTTAGGGAGATGGACTGTGAGTAAGGGAGCTTAAGATGGAAAAAAGCCAACAAAATCTCTAAAATTCAGCCTTTGAGAAGCAATGAATTGGCGACAAGAAGCTAGCAGTCTGCAGAGACAATGCATCTTGGTGTTCACAGGAAGTAATCTTCATGTTAACAGAGATGAAAGATAAAAAGAGGTTAGAAATAAGCTCAAGCACCTGCACTGAACCCAAACCACTAAGCATTGTAATGTCAATAAGTTATAAAGTATTGTAAATGAGTGCAGGCTGGCTACCTGGTTTATTTAGGGAAAAAAAAATGTTTACTGTTCATGTTAAGAATGAGTTTTTCGTGGTGAACTATACAGACCAGCTCTGACAACTCATGCCACATCATTTAACAGGTACTGTTACGCAGTTGTTTCTATGAGTAGCAGTTCATCCCAAGAGCTATTCCAGTGTTATCTATGCTTTTGGGAAGAGTTATTGCCTACAGCTGCCTAGGAATTTTTGGATAAAGTATTTTTAAACGAATTCAGCAAAATCAAACCAGGCTTTGGCAAAACATCATGTTGAAATGCTTTTGTGAGGATGAAGGCAAAGTTCCATTAAACTGCTGCCTGGCTTCTCAGCCACTGATCGAACAAACAGCTTGTGGGTCCAAGGTGACGACACCCTTGAGGCTGGATAACCCACCACTTTTGGACAATACTGTCAAACCCCTCGGAGGGAAGGCAGAGAGCTTTAGAGTCTGCTGTGAATTAGAGATGTTTGCCCTGGCAGTACAGATGCTGCCACAGCTCTCAGGGACTCAGCCAAGGGCTTCAAGGTGGGAGGGCGACCCTTGTGCCTCCAGGGAACTTTCAAGTCTCACACAGCCTTGGGGATTGCCTGGGAAGCTGCCCTCAGGTCCTAGGTAAGCACAGAGACTTCCCAGGAGTTAGGATGGCTCTACAATCTACATCATTCAATAAAAAAGAGAGATAAATGATTTAATTTTTCATTAAGGAACACACAATCCTCCCCCTGCCACGTGTTTTTTCATTTGAGCCCTGAACTGTAATGTATTGTCAGTCTTGTATAAAGTGCTAGGGTGGGATGGACCTTTCTCATGGAAGTGCAGTCCTGAGTTTTGGTTGCTTTTACTCTAAGACAATATTCAGAGATGATACTTTTCTTATCTTTAAGCAGATAGCAAGAGCGCCAAATGCAAGAAAAATGCAGCCAACAGGGACTGATACTGCCTCTATCAAGCACCTGTTGCCTTCTGCGAGACTGGTCTAGACAGAGTCTAAGAGCCACTATGGAAGTGCCCTTATCAAAATGTGTGAAGGAAGCCCATGGATTTATTAAGCTGAGCTACAGTTTTGAAATTTTTGTGTAGGAAGTTCTGTCAACCTCAGGGCCACCCCTACAATAATATTAAATTACAAACATTTGGAAATACAAAGGAACGCTTGGATATTTTGCTCTTCAAAGCAGCTAGTGTTACAAAGCCTCAAAAAAGGGGTGAGAAGGAAATGTAGGAATTGCCCTGATGTACAGCTAGCAGCCTTTGCTTGCTAACAAAACTCTAAGCAACCGCGGCAGCAAACACAATCAGAAAACGAGCTTCCGAGTGTGCTCTCAGAAGTGAAACAATGCCATCAGCTCACCATTGGGTGCAGCTGGGATGTGCCATTTATCTCAAGTCATTTAAAAGCATCATGAAGAGGCTAAGAGATTGCCCAAAAGAGAATGCTGTTGACACTCTAGGACTGTGGCACTGTTGAAGCTGGGTGGAAATTCGTCAGCAAAACCTAATTTCACTGAAAAATGCCAGTCACTTTGCCTGAAACATCTCTGCTTTGACAAACATTTCCTTCCCATTGCCTCTATCAATAGCATTCATACCAGAACATCCTGTGGCTGCATTTCTTTTATACAACTGCCCCACATTCCTAAGGCAGGTACTGTGATCGCCTCATACACCCATTTCTCACTCTCACCCCTTGCTAAATGTTCAGGTCCTAGCAGAAACGCTTTGCCTTAGATTTTAAGTGACTCACTGTGACTCTCCACTATAAAATTTAATCTGATTTTATTAAAATAATACTTCCTGCAGGGAGTCCTCATTCTCCTCTTTATTGACAGTTCTTCCCAACATTTTGTCATCAGTACATCTAATTAGCTCACTCCTGCTTCTTGGGGCAAGACAATTAATGAAAATTCTGGATAAATAAAAAAGTATCCTAGAACCAATCCATAAGAAACTCCTGTACTAATCCTCACTTTAGCCAGATACATCCTCTTTCAATATTACTCATTGCTGTCTTCCTTTTACCTACTACTTTACTCAATTTATAGTTTTTCTAGTTGTCATTCTCATTTTCCACTCAGCTAATAATTTCCCATCTTAAATTGTACCAGCCACTTTATAGCAATCTGAATAACTGTGGTATATTTCATTCCCATTCTCTATTTTAAAGAATCATGTCTCTGATTAAAGAAGACTATGTGGTTGTGAATACAGTCTACATTCGTTAAATCCATATTGCATTCTCTCTCTTTTTCTATTTATCTCCATTTTATTACTTGCTAATTTCTTCTAACTCCATCTTAATGGACAAAGACTTGCCTGTGCACTTTTTTCCCCCCTTCATCCTCAAACATAGACATTACATATGTTGTAATTCAATCAGATGCTATTACGCCAAACACACTGTGATACTGTAAATGCTAGTTGTGAGTGTCTGTTTTCTCAGAATACTGGGATGGAGATTATCAAGTTAATTTTTCTTCTTCCCCACTCTTGCCCCCATTTAAATATTTCAGTTTTACTTCCAGTTAAGATGAAGTGATTTCTATTTCTACAAACCTCATTCCCATTCACCATCCCCCTATAATGTTAATCTTCATAATTTTTGAGAAACTGCAGTAGACTATTGATTTAGTTTGAGTGCCATATCTCAGCTATCTTTAATCTCCACATCATTGTCATTGCATTCCCCTTCTTCTTACTATCTTCTCTTTTTTTTTCAGATTTTTAAAAAAATCATGCTGCTAAAGAATTTTGTTTCCTAATATTCTTTGCAAAATTTTACACAGTATAATTTTTGTCGGTGGTTTTATCATTTTATCCTGATAGTTCTGACATCTAAAAGACATATTTTTGTTGCTTGATAAGTTCTTTTCTATTCTTAAGATATATTTTGGGGGTCATTTTTCACCATTCAGGCACGAAAGTCTTCCTTAAGTGTAAGATTTTACCAGTCCTACCAGTTCTGTAGGGCACAAATTCCAGGTGATTTTGTCAAACCTACTTCTTATCCCTTGCCACCAGCAAGCAAGCCAAGTGTCTCATAAAACATCACAATTTTCAGCATCACAATTGGCAGTTATTGACAGTCTCAATGGAGAGGACAATGACTAGATTGGCAAGGAAAATGAATTAATCTGTCATTCTGAGAGGATCTTCTGTAAAAAGGCTAAAGGAATTTGGCAGCTTATAGTTGGAAATCTTGTTTTTTTGCTGGCAGTACTCTATACAGTGAACGATGCAAAGGTTTCAGAGTTATCACTCTGGTGCTCGTTACTAATTAAACAGATAAAAATACTAGCCAAGAAATATCAATTCAGCTAATGAGAAACAAAAACCAGAATGTGAAGCACACTCTGACTTGGAGTTTACTATCTCTTGCACAACTTTCTCATCTGTAGTTTGGAGAGAGCCCTGTAATAGGAACAAGACTTAAAATCAGCCCTCAACTGTTTCTCACAAGCACAATGTTTGAACTAGTAATTTTATGGGTCAGAGGGAGGTTTTGCCAGATGCACAGATTTCAGTGCTTTGTGAACAACTACTGAGTTTAGAAATGTGGCAACAGATTTTTTTGACAGTATCAATTAGATCTTCTATCCATCGGGTCTTGCTGAGAAAGTCATCGTCTAACAAGCACTGTCTATACAGCATGCAACATGGCAATTCCCTTTGGAGGCCATTTAGGAAAGAATGTAACCATTTTCTTTTACAGGCTGTTTACTTGCAGATTATTTTCTCAACTTTTAAAGCACTGCTAAGCTACACATAACATTTGTTCTGTAGTTTCTACCAAAGCCAGCGCCAGCAGATGTGAGATTTCTGTCTTAGGCTATAATGGCAAATGGAAGAACTGGTGATTTTATACCCTGTAGGACTCTACTTTTCTCTCAGGTTGTCTTATTTTGAAAAAAAAATTACATCCTTTAGAGTTTTAAGTGTAAAGACTGGGGACAGTTGTCCTTCAAATGAATTCTTCCTTTCCTTACCTGTGTTTTCTTCTACTTCTAGAGGGTGATTTTCCCTTCTGTCCCTTGGTACCAAGTATCTTTCTGGAGAATCCCTCTGCCTCTTTATTTCCTTTCAGCTTCCTTTTTGTTCCCCACATGCCCTTTGCCATTTTCTGGTATTGAAGCTCTCTCTGTTCCAGGCTGTGTTCAGATTTACCTCCTTTTCCGTCTCCCAGACCTCTACGTCATTACCTCCTGCTCTCTGCCTCCCATGCTGGTTTCTGAACTTTGTTTCTTGCTTCACTGTATGTATCATCTTCTTTATTTTTTTATCTCCCAGACCAAAGTGACATGCCTGTAGGAGTCACAACAGAATGAAGATTGGGCCTGCTTACACACCACCTGACAACCTGCCTCCCTAAAGCTAGAACTAATACATACACAGTAAGAATAAGGATAAATAAACAAAGAAACACTTTATATAATTTCACACTTTCTATGGATCACTTGTTGATGTAGGCATGAACACAGTTGCAACTGAGGTGTGGCTTATGCTGTTCAACTTATTTATAAATGAACTAGAAAAGGTCACACTTTGGTGACTACTGATGATAATTTATGGCAGTGAAACTGAAAGTCAGCATTAAAAGAGGTGAAGAAGTATTGCACAGTACTGAATTACTAGACAAATGGAGATGTTAATTACCATAGATGAATGTAAAATAACGTACGGACAAAAATCCTAATGTTGCATGTATCATGAGTTGACCATTATTACCCAGAAACAAGATCTTGGGGTTTTGATGAATAGCTCTGTGAAAACATAGATGTAACACATTCATTCAGTAGCAGACAAAAAAAAAAAGGAAATTGGATGTTAGGGATTCTGAGGAAAGTAATATAAAACAGAAGAGAAGACTAACATTATTCTGCCACCACCTGATGGTAAGGAATCCCTGAGGCATGTACAGCTTAAACACCCTGTGTACTTCTGGTCACTCCATCTCAAAAATAAAATGATAGAGCTGCAAAAGGCTCTGACAAAGGCAACAAGGACAATGAAAACTCTGTGATGGTTTCTGAGCCACGCAGGAACCACAGAGCAGACGAGAGAGATGGCTGAGGGGGTGTACTACAGACATCTACTAAACTATGAGTGCCATTAAGAGGACAGAAGGGGAATTGCCTGTCCTCTGTTTTTCTTCTCTACAAGACCTAGGAGTGAAAATTACCAAATAGTAAGTGCAAAGCAACAAGGGGTTTTTCTTGTAACACAGAATTAAAGTGTGGAATTCCCTGATACAGAACATTGTGGGTGCTAAAAGTTCACATGGTTTGAATGATGTTTGGACAATTTTATGGAAAAGACTGTTAAATCCCACTTTACTTGTCCCGTACTTGCACTCTTGGCTAGGAATTCACCACTGGCTATTGTTAACATCTACTAGATTAAACTGAACATTGGTCTGATCTGATACGTCTGTTTTATCTAAATGATTCTGGTCACCTTAGTATACGATTTATTCTTATCTCTAGGAAACAAGGACTGTGTTGCTTATTTTTTTGCTGCAAAACACTTATGAAAGGCAGGTCCTGCTTGACTAACCTGTTCTACTTCTATAACAATATGACCCACTTTTACTGGATGAGGGAAAGGCTGTGGATGTTGTCTACCTGAACTTTAGTAAAGCCTTTGTCACCGTTTCCCACAGCATTCTCGTAAAGAAACTGGCTGCTCATGGCTTGGATGGGCGTATGCTTCGCTGGGTAAAAAACTGTCTGGATGGCTGGGCCCAAAGAGTTGTCGTGAATGGAGTTAAACCCAGTTGGTGGCCAGTCACAAGTGGTGCTCCCCAGGGCTCAGTACTGGGACCAGTTGTCTTTAATATCTTTATCAATGATCTGGACGAGGTACCCTCAGTAAGTTTGCAGACGACATCAAATTGGGTGTGAGTGTTGATCTGCTTGAGGGTAGGAAGGCTTTGCAGAGGGATTTGGACAGGCTGGATCGATGGGCCGGGGCCAAATGTATGAGGTTCAAGAAGGCTAAGTGTCAGGTCCTGCACTTGGGGCACATCAACCCCATGCAATGCTACAGGCTTGGGGAAGAGTGGCTAGAAATCTGCACAGCGGAAAAGGGCCTGGGGGTGTTGATTGATGGCTGGCTGAATATGAGCCAGCAATGTGCCCAGGTGGCCAAGAAGGCCAAAAGCATCCTGGCTTGTATCAGAAATAGTGTGGCCAGCAGGGCAAGGGAAGTGATCGTCCCCCTGTACTTGGCATTGGTGAGGCTGCACCTTGAATACTGTGTTCAGTTTTGGGCCCCTCACTACAAGAAAGACATTGAGGTGCTGGAGCGAGTCCAAAGAAGGGCAACGAAGCTGGTGAAGGGTCTGGAGCACAAGTCCTATGAGGAGCAGCTAAGGGAACTGGGGTTGTTTAGTCAGGAGAAAAGGAGGCTGGGGGTGGACCTTTTCGCTCTCTACAACTACCTGAAAGGAGTTTGTAGTGAGGTGGGTGTTCATCTCTTCTCCCGGGTAACAAGCGATAGAACAAGAGGAAACAGCCCCAAGTTGTGCCAGGGGAGGTTTAGACTGGATATCAGGAAAAATTTCTTCATGGAAAGGGTTGTCAAGCATTGGAACAAGCTGCCCAGGGAAGTGGTGGAGTCACCATCCCTGGAGGTATTTAAAAGACGTGTAGATGTGGTGCTTAGTGACATGGTTTAGTGGTGGACTTGGCAGTGCTAGGTTAACAGCTGGACCTGATGATCTTAAAGGTCTTTTCCAACCAAAATGATTTTATACTTCTATGATTCTATATTTGGAGAATATTTTATTTAAGTAACCAGCCGATAAGAGCAACCAGAAAAGTTGTCAAAACTATAATCCAACTTGTAAGTGCCTGTTTCATACATTAGACTGTTTCTAGAAGAGAATGGTGCTACTTTCTGCATTTCAAACTGGGCGACTTCTGTGCTTGTGGCACAGAAGAAAATCAGTGAAAGAGCTGCTGCCAGCTCTCCACATTGACGGGCAGGTGAGACTGGGAATGAAGGAAAGCTGGTGCTTGTGTTCTTCTCTTTCATTAAGCTGAGTACCCTTCCTACCTAGAGGGAATACCTCATGTTATGGGCAGGCCTTGAAAAAATTGTACTACTGAGGACAAATGGTGTGTTTAACCAAAAGACAGAAGTGGGTTATCAGAGATTTAATGGGCAAATGAAAAGCTCATGCCTCCACATTACTGCATGACTGGAATTTATTAAAGAGAATTGTGAGAGAGGAAAGGCAACAGAAACCAGGACGTGGAGATGGAGTCCTCAGATATTGTTAGGTAGCACTTGTAATTAAAAAAAAATAATGAATATAAATAATAATAAATAAGAATGTCAAGACCTGACCTAGAGAATACACACTTCAGAAACTACTTACAAACAAGAAAAATATATTGAAGAATGTAAGAATGACAAGAAAACTTCAAATCAATGAGCAGGTGCTACAGTACGTCACTTTGAGACAAAAACATGGATACAAGAATGTATAACTGCATAATTACACTAAAAAATGTTTAGCTTTCCAAGCATTTGATATGACAAGATGAAGAAACAGACAGTACTCTTTGCTGTGAAGATAAAATATTCTGGTTGTTAATTCTTTGCTTCAACAAGGAGATAACGAACTCACATAATTTATTCAACTGCCCTGGCAGAGCCATAAAGGAACAATAATTCAAAACCCCATCTCAACCAAAACACAAGGTTGAGTCTTAATTCACAATATATCTCAGTTACATGCTCATCAATGAAACTCAATTTAACTAGATTATCCTGAGCTAAGCTCTCCCAAAAACTGTAGTAAGAGTGAACTGACCTACTTTTCAGTTCTAATTGCTAAGGCAATATAAAACCTGCTTCTGAAACCATTTACAATTTACTTCTGAGGACATTTTCAAGTACGTATTTTGGCTATGCACTGAAGCCAAAGATACAGAAGTGCTCCTTGTGTTTCGTTCTTTTCAACACACGTGCCTGTTTTTTTTTTGGTCTTGGCAATGTCACCTGTCAGTCAATTCCCATGCTAACATCAGTGATGATAGATATTTTTGTTCTAGGTTATGACTGAAACTCTAGGAAGTGTGTGAGTTACCTACCAGTGTTAGAAGGACACTAGATTTTTAAAGGATTCATCTCCCAAACAGAAGTTGTACATAAATGATGTATTTGCTCATACAGGCTCTTGGATATGGATATTTTCTGAAAGAGTACATGAGGCTTCATTCACACTTGGAGTAAATGTATACAACCATATTGCCTTGAATTATATTTCTGAGTTCATCCAAGTAAATAAAAGTAAAATAATACAAATAATTTGCAATAAACAAATAAAATAGTAAATTAGTTTGTGAATGGATATCATCAGAGACTGCTTTTTCCCTTAATGAGACCACCTGAAAGCCTGCAGTATCTGTTGGCCCCTCTTTTAACTAGGAATGATGACAGAAAGTTCTCTGTCAGGAGTCTCAGCTTTATAAGGTGATTTATTTCAGGACATGAGAACACAACTATGTTGACCCCTCCAGTGATGCATGGCCCATTTGTTCTCTCATCCTCTATTTAGAGGAGAAATGGATATGTGGGTGTTTCTGAAAATCAAAATGCAGAGCAACTCACCAGGCAGAACTCAGCTAGAAAGATGGATACCTTTTTAGGCTTAGGTCTATTTCTACATGCCCAGTTAGTTTCCTGTTGAGTCTGCTGTTGAAGACAAAAAAGGGGTTTTCTATACATCTTGCAGATCTATTGCAGTACCCAAGGAGAGACTGGTTTTACACATGGTACAAGTGATATTTACTTCTTTATTCTGTACAATTACATGTGTCTTTTAAATAAAAACTTAAGATCCCTGCTGTACAAACTACAAAAACACTGATGGCTGACCTCTTCGACATCACTGACTTCATTTGTTTGTGAAACGCTGCTCATTCACCCTTCAAATACCCTTTCACCTTTCCTCATTGCTTTTCTAATTTCCAACCATGATATGTACCATGTTCCTTTCCATTAGCATTGCTTTTTCTGCATTGCCAACTCTTGAAGTTATAAAAGTATGGCCAAAATGAGGAGGTAAAAGTGAGCCATTTCAGGGCCTTTGTCTTTAGCTGCCTTTCTCATTTGTCAGACATCTCTGGCTGAAATAGTAAGTTGTATGAAGAGAAAAGCAGACTCCATGCTGTTTCTAAAGCTCTCTGTCCCATGAATGACTTATTTATATTCATAATAATGTTTTAACTACCTTCTTGAATCTTTAAAATGTTTCTAAGGAATATTTGCATCCTAAATATATATCCCTTGGTGGCACACTGAGTTTGGCCATAAGATTAAGTTTTGGAGCCATGTGAGCATAGCTGCCATCACCTGGCCCCTTACTGTCCATTCTTAGTAGAACTTCTGAATTTGCTTCTTGTTCAATTTTATGCTTTATTTAGGTTGAAGCAGCTCCCCTTTCTTTGGATATTTCTGAGCTTGCTTCTGAGATGCAATTACTACAGATGTCACAAAATTTCTTTCCTTAAACTGTGCCCCTGTGCTACATTTTACCAGTTAATATGAGGATAATTGAAATGATTTGATATGAGAAAGGACTTAAAACTTATTGTCAGAAGGTAACACCTGGCATTAATTCTGTTTCCAACAGTCATTCACTTTCACTGACCATAAGAGCGTGAGTGTGAAACGACTGCAGAAGCAAAGGAGAAAGCACAGTAGTAGTTCTTTCTAGATCTTTTTTGTAATTGCAGTCTCCTCATTCTTTAAGCAATTCCTTCCTACTTCTTCAAATGTGAGCAATACCAAGAGGGGGGAAAAGGGTAGAAAGTACTGCTCTCATCCTTATTCCTTTCTACCTCCACTAGCTGAACCAGAAGACAGGATAGACGATGGCAGGATTAAGATATGTTATAATGAGGGTTGCCCATTTCTGATCTGACGGGATTACCTGAAAAAATTTCTTCCTCCTCTCCTGAGACACAATTCCTTCCTAAGATCCACCAAGGATGAGGGCGGGGTGGGGGAAGAACACCCAGCCAAAACTATGCTTAATGCACCAACTGCAGGATATAACCAGGACTTACATAAATACACAAGATAAAATACAGCAACATGTAAGAAGACAGCGGGTGTTAACTCTCCTTTTAGCTGGAAGAATGTGTGCATATACTTGGATTTTTTGGAAGGTGTTCAAAGAGTTTCTCTGTTTTTAGAAATACACACATGTTGCTTTCCATTATCCAGGAATGTTTCTTTTCTTGGGCCAATTTCTTCTGTGCATGAGTTGAATACAGAAAAACCTCCAGGTAAGGTGTTTAAAGTAATGAAAGCATAGAACTCAAAACAATTTTTACAATGGTTTCATATATTTTTCTACTGTTTTAATCTACTTAAGGACTAGTTTGAGTAAGGAACACTTAAAACATTTGCTTAACATAACTTGCAAAAGATACATCATAATGTAAAATGTTGTTCTGTGATATTTCAAGATGAACAAGTACAAAAGTGTTCCTGTAATACATTCACTTCTTGTTTTTTTCACATAAGGAATAAAAGTGCCTTGCAAAAGCATATTTTCAGTGTAATTACACGTAATGCTTCTTCAGCATGTTTTTTCCTGAAGGTAGATAAAACTAATCCAGCCTTATTTAACTGGCTTTTCTTTAAGCTACAGTTCAGCCCATGGCCTTTCCTCCTCTCCACCTCTCTTCCTCTTCCTCTTTACTTTTCTTTTCCCTTTATTCTGATGCCTTTCCAGTTGAATCACTCCACTTTCTCCTCCATTATCTACTTTTGTCTCTTTCTCACACTTCAGTATCTAGCCCAGAAAGCCCCAAATTTTGCTTCCTACATACATCAGTTCTTTATTTCTTTTTCCTGCATCTTCCATGAAGAAACAATTTTCTTTTCCAGTAGACATGCTATATTCCTTAACAGAAAGTACTACTTCTCAGCTACTACTGTTGAGAAGTTCTCCGTGTGAGTAGTTAAGTTGCTTAGTTGAGAAGTTCTCAATACGTACAGATTCTGTTATTACATTTTTTGTAGCTTATTTTCACTTTGGATTTTCTCCATTCAGTTCTCAAATACACCCTTTGTTTGCTTGATCTTAGCAACTATTTCTAAAAAAACAATGAAGCCTTTAGAATTTATATCCACTTTCTTCCCTCTTGACTTTTCCTTAACACTTTCTTCTTTTTCTCAATATTTTCTCCATCTGCCCTGATAAACCTGTTTTCCTCTGTTTCCCGGTTTTCCTTGTTCTCATTCCTGACTTTTGAATCAGATAGTGAGTGATTCATTTGACCTACCTGAGATGTGTATAGCAGAGTGAGATTAACTGTACCACAGAATTGCCTATTTCTTTTTATTGCCATTAACTACAAAGGTATACTGGATGACTAGTTCAGATACAAACATCTACAAAGTCAGAGGAACTCTATTGCATTCTTTTGCCCAAAGAAATCCAGAAGGTAGAGAAAACTCAATGTATCAGACTCCCCTGTTTCAGTCTGGGCTGAATATGATGGTACTTGAAGAATCTGTCCATTCTACCAAGTGTAGAGCTGGTCTGGTTGTGGGGCAGCAAATAGGATGAATTGGTTAGGAAGCAATGTCAGGCTGTTGCAAAGAAAGGCAAACATCTCACTGAGATGATAAAACATGGAAATGCCATGCCAAGATATATAAGTAAACATTCTGTTCTATCAACACACTTTAAGTATTAGCAAGAACAAACTATCCAACTCGGAAATATCAGCTATGAGGAAAACAATCTGGAGTAATTTATCCTAAAGAAGAAACATCTGAAGGGGGATATGACATTAGCCTTCAAATACATAAAAGATTGATGAAAAGAGGAGAGGCACAATCTGTTCCCCCTGTCCAAGGTACACAGGAGAAGATAGAGACTCAGTTGCAACAAGAAACATGATTTAGAGCTAATTTTTTTTCTATATTTCTGTAACTGTCATCAGAATAAAAAAATATCTTACGCGGTATGTGTGTGTGCGTGTGTGTAGATGTATATATTTTAAAAGCCTTTCACGTGAAAGCCAGCTGGTAAGTGCTAAGCTGTAACACTGAGGCTCAGGTTTCAACTGGCTGGTGCCTAGGGAACAAGCAGAGCACTGTTCCTCTGATTCATAAAAGGGGTGTGTGCTTGTCACCATTGCTCTTATCCTTTTGTCTGTAGAGAAACGGGGCACAGCTTGGGGCTATCAGCTGAGAAAACAAGCCTTTAAATCATAAGCTTCAGGCAGTTAAGTGAAAAGTATCAGTGTTTGGCTTTCTTAGAGGAAGGACTAGCACCTCCACCTTATTATTGTTTTAGGCTTTTATTTAATTTCATTGGGAACTCAGGTAGGAGCTTTTATATCAGATGATTGGTGTTTGAACACCTTCTCATCATATGTGGCTTCCACATCATAGAAACATAAAAGCCCCACAGAAATATGAGGTAGAGGGGTATTAGATAAGTGAAAGTTTCAAAAGGAGAAATGAACTTTTTGCCTTCTAACGCATTCAACAATGTACAGACAGAACTAGCAGGGGAGACGTACTGAGGTGGATCAAAAGTGACAGAAAAACAGCTGTGCATATCTGGCACCCATTTGCTGGAATAAACCAGCATCTGTATACAATAAGCCTTGCAAATGTTGGTTTTTAGAAGGATTCACTTTTCCAAGTTATAATGTTTGTTTATTAGTGGTGGCTCTAACAAGCAGTGGCTGGCAAATCAGCATATTTCTGAGTTGGCAGATGTCTCTAAAGGATAATGCATATTTTCATCCTGGAGAGAACTGGACTAGGTCTTTATTTCATGAATATTATACAGTCATTTTTTCTGCATCCTCTTCAGGCATCCTCTTCAGCCTAATTCAGTGAAGCGTAAGTAAACAAGGCTGACAATGTGGCACAACTCACCTTGAAATAAAGAAATGGACATTTACTGACCGCAGTAGGAAAAGTACTTGCTCTTTAAAATAATAAACATAAAGGGTTGTATTCTTTGATGATGTCAATTGGCATAGCCCTGTTGATTTACATCACCTGATTATCTAGCTGATATTCGCAGCATAGGATGGGAGCAGTATATTTATATTACACCTTACCAAGAGGGAAAGGTGAAGTTTTATTCAAATTGAAGACTCAAAAGTAATATTTTTTTTGTAACTTCTCCATCATTATTTACTCTCCATCATTATTTATTCCTATCAACACATTTTAAACTTGAAACAGGACTATATGTGCAAGTTTTTGGGAGCCCTTAATGGTGACAAGAATTAATTATTAGGAAGAATGATGAAAGATATTGGCCATCCTTTGATTTCTTAAAAAATTATCTCTTTGACATATATACACTTCTGTTCAGAATATACATGAATGTACATATATATACATGCATTTTTTTCCCAGAACTTATGATCTTTTCCCGGCACCTCCTCCAAAAGTAGTACATTATTCATAGATGTAATCTTGCAACATGCTTACTATCACCTTGACATCAAAAGACACTGACTGTAGTTACCAACTTAAATTTAAGGTGCAATCTTTTGTAAACAGTATATTTTGCAATTTAAACTGCTTGTTGACCTGTTGCCACCATAAATTTCAGTTTCTGAATAATAATAGGGATGCTAATAGCTATCAGAGAAGAAAATAAACTATTAATGGGTACTAAGAAGTAGCAGAAGTTACAGAAAATACTGAATCAAATTTTTCCTTAGTTGATAATGATAATTCAGTTTTTTATTTCAAAACATCCTTTTTTCTTTACCTGTTCCTATGAAAGTAGTAATGGATTTCCTGTCTGCTGGCATAAGGAACCAAACTTCTTTCTATCAAACTGATTATAATGTTATATATGGCAGAACAACATGTTTTAGCTAAATTTCCTACAGCTTAGGATGTTTCTGAATGCTGTTTTAAGAAACATGTACAATAGGATTCTCTCTGCTATGCCGCTTGAATGCTGGAGTCATTAGAAAAGTCTGAAAAATCTGTTTAATGAAATGATGACCATGTTAGAGAGTCCATAAGGAACTAGATAGCATACTCATGGGGAATCAGGACCCTGATTGCTCTTTCTGTAAACTGACTATTTCATGTAAAAAGAGAACACCTACTGCTGGAGTACCTGCAAGAACCTTTCACCAGTTCATCATACAGCCTTGCTGACTATAGCTGGAAAAATGTAGCGTGAGGATGGGCTCTTTCTTTGCCTCTATTTTTTTTTTAAAAAGTGACTGCCACTGTCATTTATGCAAATACCACACCTGCTGGTGTGGTAAGTTCTGCTTTGGTCTAGAAAAATGCACCCTAAACAATATGACGTAGAGGGACACAATGAGTACTCAAATTCTACAAGAGTTAGGATTTGCTAAAAACGTTGCTTTTTCAACCATACATTTTTAAACTCAAAAATCTTATGTTAACTAGAAAATGTCACACAAGATAAGTATTCACATAATCAGGGAAAATGCTTTGCAGTGTACTATTAGAATATTTGCAGTGGGGGCTGATCACAAGACAAAGGAGAATAGACTGGCAGACAATGTTAATTTCACCCAGATGATTATGACAGAAGTTGTAAAAGGTTGAGTTGTTCCATAAGAGAAATATTTTGTGCTGAACAAATTTGTCTGAGACAGGAGAACAAAAATAATAACAGTGCCATGGCGTCCCCCCATCTTCCCCTGGTGTAATGAATCAAAGTAGAGCTAGGAGTTGCTTAGGTAAAAAGATTTCTGATGAGACAGTGACCTGAATTCCAGATTTATTTTTTCTTACCTTTTTTTTATATTATGTATTATACTACATATCTATTATGTATTATATTAAATCGCCATGTAAATAACATGGAAAACTTTGAAGAGAATACCACTCTTGTAGGTGTCTGTTCTGTTGTCAAAATATGTGCTCAACAGCTTTCAGCAGCATGTTAACAACCCATCTGACATCGAAACTGTGTTTGCTTTCATGCTGAACCTTTGTCTTGAATCTCCACTTTTAACCAAGGGCAGGGCAAGAGGATTTAAGAGTGGCTGGTTGCGGAGGTCAGTAGGTGGGAGAAACAACAGTCCTATAGCTCACCTTCAGTCAATTTAACTGCAAGACAAACTCAGGATGATGAGAACTGGGCCAACTGTGTATGTGTGCTGACACGCTGCAGAGTATGTTTCATGATTCATCAGCCACACCGTGATTGATAGGCCCAGCACCCTGGCAGAGTCCAGAAATTTTTCTCTTGTCTCCGGCTGTGTTTCGTGATTCTGCAGGCAATCTCTGATTGACTGGCATGTGGGCCAAACCTAGATTTATTTTTTCCCCATGCCCTCAAATATCTGTTTGATGATTCATCATATATACCTCTTGATTGGCACATTGGCACAGCCCAAAGTTTCTTTACATCACAAAATATTGTTTTATGATTTGTCAGGTAAATTGACTGTTTCCTGCTGACACTTGTAGATAAATTCTGCTAGTGTGAACTGGAGGGAAGAACACAACCTTCGTCTTGCAGCTAGTCAGGGCAGTGATGGAGGATGGGGTCACATTGTTTGGCCAGAGAGAACAGTTCTTTTTGCTTGAATGTATAATCAGTCATTGTTCTTTGTAAATAGCTGAAAAAAACTTACCTTGAAGAGACTGTGTTAAAAAATGGAAAATGTGGGCATTACTTTTGCACATTAATTCTTGTTAATATCAGTCTGGTAACTACGCTGAATAGGACATCCAAGCATGACTAAAGGAAAGAAAGGCTTTATCTAAGTCTGTAAAGACAGTAGATTTTTAATGACACTTTAAACTGTGCCACTTGCCTTGCATCACCAAATCATACCACTGTTCTCTAATTGGCTTTTAACCACATACACATTACTTGAAAGTCAAAGTAAAGATTTTAAAAGCTGGTAACAACTTCAGCACTGGCACTCCAAAATGGGAGTGACAAACCAGATTATTTTTTGAATACTTGTAGACAATTACTCTTAAGTCATCCTTTTTTCCCCTCTCAGATGAATAACATTTGTCCAGGGTGATGGAGTCGCAATTTGTAATTCAAAAAATGATTTATTTAGCATTACATGTCATTGTGTAAGAATTGACTCCGTGACAAAAGTTTCTGGGAAGTTGATCTTTTTCTTTGTCTAGGAAGATGGATGCACTTTTTAAAGTCAGTGTTCCTCCCAGAGTTATTGAAAGACAGAGACCGTCACCTAAAATGTATACCTTATGAACCAGGAAAACTATATCCCATAAATTTCTACATGGTCTGTGAACATTTCTCCAAACTCTGCCCAAAGTAGTATATTTCCACATGTACAGAAAATATTTTATAGCCTTTTTGGAGTCAATACAGAATCTTTTTTCCAGGAAAAACGGAGTCTGAAGTGTAGATGTAACCTTGTTATTCCAAGAGATAAAAATGAGTTTTATATGTTTTCAACCGCTCTGCCACCACAATTAGCCCATTTTTTTATGTCTACTTTAGAATTAAGGAAGAGCATAAATTAAGCAAGGTGTCACATGGATCAGTTAACAAAATTGCTGCTCCTGGAGTAATCTGAAGGAATATATAGAAAGGGAGAAGAGAAAAACATAAGGCTTTTGGAATCCAGAGGAATGGAAAAAAGGAACTTGACTCCCTCCTGAGTGGCCTGTAAAACAAAAGCATTAAAACTAAAATTATGTTGTGAGCTGCGAAATCATAGCACAGCAATGAAAATAATGGAAGAATTGAAAAGGATGCCTTTTTATGAAAGTCACAACCCTAGGTAGCATTAAGATCTTTGCTGGGAAGAAGAGGTTAAGAGCAACATTTTCTAACTCAGATAGTTTCCTAGATTAAGCCATATGGTCTCCTGGTTGAAGGAGAACCTTCAACTTTCCTTCTTCTTTCCTCCCTTCTTCTTCTTTCCATGCAGGATTTCCTTCTCTGGGCTTGCCTCCAGGCATGTGTGTCACTGGAAAGGGCTACCTCATTCTGCAGTTCAGATTGCAAAGAGCTCAGCCAGCGAGTGAAGGTCTCCCTCCTCCTTCCCTCTCTCCCTCCCTCCCTCCCACGCAGGGATCCAACTGCCTCTACAGTGAATCTTTGTATTTGTGTTCCTTGTGGCTTCATGCAGCTGAAACATCATATGTGTCATGAAGTCTGCAGGTCTCTGACATTATTGTGGGGTGCTCCTTTTAGATCTTTTATAGTTCTTCCTTCCTTCAAGAAAGGATTGGTATCAATACCAAGCCAAACCTTTTTCTCCTGACCTTGTCTGCATCAAAGAAGTCTACTCAGGTTTGCTAAGAGGATTAGAAAAATCACTGTTTCCTCCCTAATTAATGTACTCCTCTTTGGATTTTGGCTTACAATGACTAAATTTTTACTGACTCCTCCACTCTAAGAAAGACTCCTTAAATTTTAAATTCCACTGCACAAGAGATTTCATCAACTTATTTACAGTTGTTTTTAAAAGTACTAGCTAAATGGGAACTGTTTCTTTTTAATTTTTTTTTTCTTCTGCAGGAAAGATCTCAAATGGTGTAAGACACTGTTTTCCCTGCTTCTTGGCTTATTTGAATATGTAGCAATAAATTTACAACAAATAATTAATATAATCCACATGAGAAGAAAGTTGATGGGAATGAAGGTGAAGTCAGTTGTGCATTTTTTAAATAATTGTGTTTCAGTTTAGTCCAAGCCATCATATTTTTTTTTACCACATTAGGAACTAAAGCCTGAGATGCTATTTATGAGTCTTTAGAAACTGAACAAAACAACAGCCATTGTGTTGGGGCTCTGGGACGTGCTCATGTTGCCTACAGCCTGGTCTAAAAAGACAATGTGTAATATGTAATGTGCACTGACTTGCATCTTGTGAAGTCACTTATGCACTTGCCAAGAGCAAAATACTGGTGTGTAAACACTTTGATTTTACTTGGTGTGTTTTTCTATCATCTTGTACATTTTGTGGCCATCTATGACTGTTCAAAGAGTGGAAAATTGTCCTGATAAAACCAGGGAAGATTTTGAAGCAGGGTTATCACAAGATACAAAGTAGATAAAATTGGGGTCAATGGAGTCAGTTTAAAGATACTGTTCACTAATAGAAGACTCAGCTAAATTTATCACTAAAGCCTTCTGTGAATCAGATTGACAGTTGTCAGCACCGAAATACTGCATTGTACATACTACTTGCCTGATACGGTTTATTAATTTTCTGGTTTAATTTTGTATTTAAGTCTTTTGTCAGCTTTGGGTTACAAAGCACAAACAGTCTAGAAAATGTGCATATTTTCATTAAACAGTACTTCATGTCTTTTTAAACTTTAACATTTTAACATAAAAGTAGAACGCACTGTGGAAACATACGTACCAAAAAGATGGCTGTATTTGTATGCAAAACTGAAAAAAATGCCAACTCCTAATTTTATACATTACTGGTCTTCTGTACTTTCTGTTTAAAAATGGGAAAATAATGTAAGAAGATACAAATGGAGGCAAATTAAAGCAATTTTTGGGTTTTAGTTATTTCTGGTGTTTCCATGGAAGAACACTTCTGGGATCTGGTGTCCTTTCCCATCCCTTGAAGTGATGGCAGTCACCCACCATTTCATGAGAAGCAGAGATGGGCCCTTCACCTATCACTGTTTGAAAGTGGTGGCATCATGGAGACCTCCCGCATTCAGTTTAGCAGTTACAGCTGGGAAGAAGAAAGAGCGGGCCACTCCTTTCCCGTGCACTTGCATTTCTGTACATAGTTCTACATGTCCTGATCTCAAAGAACAGCAAGCTATCTGTGGTGTGATTGTATGTAGAGAAGAAATAACAAGTCTCCAGGTAACCCACAGGTCATTATCTGTTCTAGTGAAATTCAGAAGAAATCGTTGGTTAATTTTCAGATTCTTACAGGAATGTGGTTTTATTTGCAGTTAATTTATACCTGGGCATTCTAAAATAATATTACTGTATAATAAGTAAATCTGGCCACTGTAATGTCAAATAAAATCAGGTTATTCTTCTACAATAAAATGTGTCCTGACATTATGACTTGACAGCTCTTGAAGAAGGGTTGAACAAAATTATTTTTTGAGAGATTCTCAACTGTATAACGCTTGGCATGCTTTGTGTTGTACGACCGCCCATGACCGATGATAGTCTGAGCAGTAGTGCTGGTACTTGTTTGTGTGTTCACAGGCGTGAGGGAAGCACAGCCCTGGTGTATGCCTCCCTTTCCCCGACCCACGGGTACCGTCAGGTGCGTTCATGGTTTTGCTTGTCTAGAAGCAGCCATTTACACCTCCCGGGCCTTCAGACAGGAGTTTCTCCATTAATAACCTTTCCAAATAATTAATGCATCATAACAAGAACTCTGACTCCAGCCCTGCATCGCACTGCGTCTTCTTTGAATGTTGTCTGTAATTTATAGATTAGATTTTTATGAGGAAAAAACCAGCTCTATCTGCCTGCCCAGAGGGAAAGTATTTCTAAACAGCAAAGAAAGTAATATTTTCATAAGGGCACCTAGTAACATTACGGGAAATACTTCCCAGACTGAACACAGAAGTGTGCTTCCAGACACATGTAATTAGTGGCAAAATCCAACAGGTGGCACAAAAGTATTTGAATTTTATATTGATTTAAATCATATGCCGTTAAATTACCAAATAAACTACAAAGGTATTTTTGTTAAAAAAAAAAAAAGGGGGGGGGGCGGGAAGGAAATAAACGGGAAATGCGTTATCCCGACGCCGCGCAGGGTGCTCTGCCTCTGCGGAGCGCCGAGCAGCCGAGGCGGAGGCCAGCGGCTCCCTGCCCCTCGGGCAGCGCCGGGCAGCCGGCCTCCGAGCCCCTCTCCCCAGCGCCCCGGGGAGGGGACACGGCGCTTCCCTAGGCCCCTTCTACCCGCGGCGGCGGTGGTGGTGGCAGCGGCGGCGGCTCGGCCGGCGGGACGAGGCGGGGTGACGGCCGCGGGGCCGGGCTGGGCTGCCCACCGCGTCCGCGCCGGCTGCGCGGGCCCGCGCCCCCCCTGCCTGTGGGGCGGGAAGCGGGGCGGGCGCCCTCCGCTGGCAGCCGCGGGGACTGGAGCGGGGCCCGGAGCGGCTCCTGCCGGCGCCGCCTGCCCGCAGCTGTGCCCGGGGTAAGCAGGGGGCTGCGCCGCGGGGCTGCGGGGAGGGGCGGGAGTGAAGCGTGCGGTAACCCTGTAACCCTCCCGCTCTCCCCCCAAGCAATGCTTGTGCGGTGGGGAAGTGAGGGCTGGCGAGAAGGGGCTGTCTGGGCTGGCAAAGGTGAGGTGAAGGCAGCCCCGACCTGCCCCGGGGTCACGCCTGCTCCTAGCTCGGGCACAGCCCCTCTGCCCTGCACTCCGGTGTCGGCCTTGCACGTCAAGCAGATCCAAAGAGTTGCATCCTTTTTCCATCTGCTCCTGTTAGGCTGTCCCTCTGGACAAGCATCTCCTGGTTTTACTGATCTAAGAAACTGTGACTGCGTTTGTAAAGTAAATAAATCCATGAGTAAAGACCTTGGGCCTCAAATTATGTCTGCCTGGCAGTACTGATGGTGGTTTTGTAGCACCCAGAAGATAACCGAGATCTGTTTTTTAATGGACTTGTACTGGAGATTTGTGTGGGAGGGAGAAGACATGAAGATTCTCTGACGCCTGTGGAAAAGAATGTTATAAGGGCATGAGTTACCTGGGACAGTGACACCCAGGAGATGCAAGCACCGCTCAGCTTTTCACTTTTGAGTGTAGTATGCTATGAACATCAATTGTGGAAATTAATATTAAAACGTTAGTATAGGTCTTATGAACAGATTCACAACTATGTAACATAAGTTATGTGATGGCTGTCTTTATTACTAAATTATTGTAGTGAGTCAGGTGGAACTTTACTGATGTTTTTTCTTGCAAACATGAATGTAGGAGACATATAAGGAGTGGCTTAAATTCTTATGCAGTGGTACATCTCAGCCTGGGACTTAAGTGCAAGTCAAAGGTATATTTGAGAAGTTGACCGAGATCCATGAAGTTTGCTGAACTGACTAAGAGTGAGGCAGAGAAAGAGAGGTGAAAGAGAAGTTGGGCAATTGTCATAAGTTAAAAAGGGAACACTAGTTTGGCATAAAGTCTGTAAGACTTGGGCCTGTGATAAAAGAAATTAATTCATGCCATTTTACTTTATACATTTATTCCTAATTAAAGAAAGGTATTGTGAGCCCATTGTTTGTGACTTGTAGTAGAGCCAACTTACAGATATATAAATGTCAGCCAACTTCTTAGTGAAAAGAGGCTGTGCTCTAGGATCCAGTTTCCAATGAGCAAACGGGTGATCTGTATTCCTGTGGGACCAAACTGGAGCACTTTGTGGTAGTAAATGGCAAACGTACTACTACTGACCAGAAGGGAGCTTCAGTTTGAGCTCAGAGAGCAACCCAATCACACCACTAAGCAAATGAAGAAGCTACAGGCCTTAGAAGAAACTAATTGTTAGGATGTGGGACTGGGCAAGTGCTGTGCCTGAGTTAGAACAGACACCTGTAACATGTGTGTTACTGGGTTTGCAGTAACAAACTGACCAAGAAGGTCAGTCTGGTAAAAGATGAAAAAACTAGGATTAAAAAAAAAAAAAGAAAAGAAAAGAAAAAAAATGAAAAAACTAGGATAAACATCATAGTTCATTTTTCTCGATATCCCATTTTCCAAAATGGTCAGAATAAGTGAATGTAAAGACTAGAGCTGGAGGAATTGAGTGTTCTTCTGGCAATCAGCTTGCCTGGCCAAGCTCTGCTTGCATGGCAGATCACAACCTTTGAAAGATACTGGGCTACCCAGATCTTGTAGAGGTCTGTGAGGTGCACTTCCAAACCAGGCCCAAGAAAAACATGTCCAAGAGCTATTTCCAATATTTTAGCAGTACTGAAGAATTAAGGGAAAAAAACCCAAACTCAATTATTTCGTTGTTCTGTGAAAAACAAAACAAAAAAGAAATAATGACCTAGACGCAAAAAACATACCTATAAATTTGGGTAGAGCTGATAGTCACAAGTGTCAGATATGAAAGTCATTCAGCTGTTGGAGAAATGGAAGGATATAAAATAGAAGCAGCAAATAAAACTGCAAGAGTGACCCTAAAATTTTAGTTCTGGTCTAGGCAGCTGGAGAGCAATAACACAGGTTTAGCTGTGAAGTGCACTGGGGTAGTGACTCTTTGGGCAAGAAAAACTGTTAGTAGATGTGATAAAAATGAAATCCAAATAGAAAACACATAGGAAATAAATAGAAACTGCAAAATGTCAGAGCTCTGAGAGCACCAATAGGCTTCAATGACCCTGAACAGCCTCACCTGTGGCCTCTGCAGGGGTGACTATGGACCCAGAAGCTCCATTTCAGCTCAGGCTTAGGACTTCAGGTGTGCCTCAAGTTATGCTGTAGGTGTGCCTCTAACTCCTGGAGGGACCTCAGGCCTGTGTTGCAGGTAGCTTGTCTTCTGAATGAGTGCCTTTAGATGTACTTTATTGCTTGTTTTCTGTCTTGTCTTTGTTTTCTGGACTGACTTTGGACCTGTGTTGTAACCTTATTTCCAGTCCTGTCTCCTTTTGCATCTGACTGGACTGCCTGCATGGACTCTAGACCTCATTCATCACTTTGCCCTGTGTGGGACCATCAGAGGGCCCTGGTACCTTTAGGTACCCTGCTCTATGTACTGTGTTCAGGTGTTGTGGCACTGTGCCCTGTCAGCGGGAGCACTGCCTGTGCTGGGTCTTCCTCAGCTTGGGGCTTGCCTTCCCTTAGGGAGCAGCTGGCCCTTGCTGCTCCCTGACACAATGTGAATCCTTCTAACTGGTTGAAATTGATTTGTCTGTGCTTCATAAACATGCATTTATCCAAAACTGAGATAACTGAGCCTGCAGATTTGATCTCTGAAATTTGAAGAAGAAAGCTGGAAAGCAAAAGTAAGGGTTAAAATAATAGTTGGTTTAGATTCCAATATGATAAATAACTTCTTAATAAGTGACAAGGAAAACATCCTAAAATTTCATCCATGGAAGTTCATCATGCAGATGTGGGCTAGGTGAGGCAAATTGCCTGAATAGAGTATGTTTTCTCAGTTGTTTTTTCAGTGAACAGTTTCCTGGCTTCAGGGATAGAAACCATAATGGCAGCTAGATGTAATGAATGGGAGCTCAGTGAAGAGGAGGGATTTGTTGAGTCTTGTCTTGAAACTTTCTTAATGAAATGGAGTTAGCAGAATTCCTTGAAATAGAAACAGCTCCCTGATGGTTTTGCCAAATAACTCTCACAAACAGTAAATATGCAGCAAGGGGAGGGCTGCTGCATAGCATGCAGCTCTTTATCTGGTAAAAGTGGGACTAGAAAAAAAAAGCACAAAAGGAAAGGAGAGACTCTTGTTCTAGGACATTGGTAGTTTTTTTTTAAGGAACAAAAAGGCCAAGATAGATGTAATGGACGGGGGTAGCATAAGCACATAAGCTGTTTTCTTGAAGAACACTGGACCATTAAGTAGCCATCTGACTAACTACCCCCATCAGAGAAGAAAAAATTGTTGGAGGTTATTCAAGAAATGTATCAAGAAGCATGGGTGTTTACTATCCCTGTCTCCTATTTGTAGTTTGTTTCTTAAGGATTTAGAATTGCAGAGTGCAAGAGCTAAAAGATAGGATAATAAAGGTAGGATAATGAGGTAGGATAATACAGAATAGAGTGTGGCATGCATGTTTCAATATTTATAGCATGGTACGATGACTTTGTATTACGTGGTAGAAACTTCCGGAACTGAAACATTACTAATAATCTGTGATAAGTGTATGGCCAAAAATCTGAAGTTAAGCCCAAATAAACCAAAGCTGCTTCAAAACGGAGTTGTGTTCTTTGGGCCTACAGTCAAGGAAGAGGAAATTTCTACTAGTGATGACAACATATGCTATATACAGATTACTAGTACTGTAAGCACTCCCAGATGTGTGCAGTTTTACAGTTTTTAAAAATAGCTGCTTTTGCACATGGAGAAGGAAATCCATTTGAATGTGACTTGGCACTGACATGGTTAAAACCAGCTGTGTTGGCCTCCTTGGGTTTCAAAACTGTTTCTTTCATGCAGGGGCTTGGACAGGCTTGAAACAAACAAAAAGGCTAAAAAGCTCAGTGGCTTATACAGAAAATCTGAGCTTTATAAAGCGAGAAGTAAATGCACCACTGAGTGTTCGTTAAGTTGAAAGTATTTTCACTTTTCAGGAGTATGAGGAATTTCTGTGACTAAGACACTGTCTGCATTTGGCTCCTTAGAGTCAACAATCCTGGTGGTCAGACTCTTGACCAGATAGAAAATCTGCAGAGTGATGGTGGTGTGATCAGACACGTGGCACTGCTGAAGTCTGAGCTGCAATAGATACTGATGAAAAGCCAATACTGGGTTTTTATCAAAGTTGTAGAGAGGGTGCTAAGTTTGCTTTTCATGGCTTGCAGTAAGTGTACATGGTTATTCTTTGAAAGACAGTATGGTTGCAGGTTATGTAGATACAAATGGGATCTGATTACGTTAAGTAACCGATGAGCGTGGCTATGGCAGCACAGAACTCAATGTAAGTTATAAAATTCCAATGAAGCTATCCATGAGCCTAAATTAAGGTTTAAGTGCCCAAGCTGAGCTAAGATATGTAATGCTAGCATACCTGAGATGGCTGACTGAAAACTAACACAGATTTGACAACATGAGCAGTATTTATTACAATGTGCATATAGGCTAAAAGAAATAGAAAAATCTTAGAAAAGAGACACCAGAAGACATGTGTTTAAAGGAAAAAAAAGGAAGATATTTCTTGCATAATTAGAAACTTCTTGATAAAAGAAAAAAGCTTGGATTTTAAGCTCATAGTTTAAATCACAGTTTTAAGAAATAGGAACAATTAGTGATTGATTAGTATGCTTATTGGCACAATGGAAAAGGGGTTTCTGAGGCTATGTCATGATTTAACATCACCAGGCTCCTATCTGTCTCCTACATAGGGATACCAGTAACTCATATGAATCATGACTGATTAATGGATTTCTCTGAGTAAATGTGATCTGAAATATGTTATGTGCTTTTTATCAGGCTGTTTATTCCTTGAGCCTGAAGTATGCAAACAGTGTCAGAGATGCTGCAATTAGAGATTGCAGAGGTCCTGAAGACCCCTCAGCTTTTACTGAGGCAAACTAAATGTTTTTTTGAGTTTTGTATGACAAAACCAAATCCTGGAACTCTTGGGTAGCTCTTGAAAATATTGATGTAAGTGTTCATTCAAGTTTGTGAGGGGAAAATGTGTTGTTTTGCTTAAACTGATATTCAAAGATTCATTCTATTCTGATATAATCTCAGAAGGTATAAAACTGTGTAACTACTTACCTCAACTGGAATTTTGCAAGAAGATGTGGTTATATGCTGTGCTAGCAGAATAATGAAGCTATGTAAACACTCCCACATTAGTGACAGGTGGTAGACTGACGCCCTAAGTTGTAGACATTTTGGAAAGAGATTCTTGGTTATGTTTCTGCCATTCTGTTCCATCTGTTCCACCTGTCCTTGCTGTGTGCAAAAGTGCACCGCCAATAACGTATATTTGAATTTTTTTTCCTCAGTTTCTGTTAGACTGAGTTAAAGCTGTTCTTTAAGAAAACCTGATTTTGAGGATTTTAATGCAGCTTTGGTGCTTTTCAATTATAGCCCTTGGAAAAGGTACTGCTTAATCCTCCCAAAGGTATTTTAAGCAGACACAGTATAACCAGTTGACATTCTACATAGCCAAAGTAGTCTGTCCACAGGATCATTCACTCAAAACTTAATAATTTAATATAGAACCAAAATGTCCGTTGTCCAAAATGTCACATTGAGTTCTTTTGTTAGTACCTTTCAGGGCTAAAACCTCCACTGGAACCATTTTCTAATGGCTGTAAGACTCCAGTTTGGTTAGAAAGGTCTGAAAAGATCAGCAGGCAAATAACTAGGAGAGTGAGAAACACAGGACAGCAAAGAGGAAATGTCTTGGCTTAAAAAAAATGATTTTTTAAAATACAAAATGTATTCTTGGGCTGTTTAGTAGGGCTTCCTGGGTGTACTTAGTCTCGTCAGATGAGATGAAACCTCTGATAATATCCAAAGATCTGATGATACATAGGCTAAACAGATATGAGGAAGCTGAAAGCTGAATTCAGTTGTTTCTGCTGCTTTTCTAGCCAAGTAAGATGTGACCTCATGGGAGGACTCTAAAAATAGTGATAGCAAAAATGGAGTTTAAGGAAGGTTAGCAGGTATCACATTATATAGAAAAAATGATGAACACATCATATGGTGAACCAGCATTGTATTGGCTCCCAGCCCTTTTTTTTTTTTTCTACGTAGCAAGGGGCCCTTCAGAAAGAGGCCACAAACTCTAATCTGCTTCTGAAGTGAATGAGAGATGCCTACTACATCTCCTTGCCCGTGAGGATTAACAAGAAGAGGAATCAACAGAATCAACAGAATCAGCCAACCAGGTTGGAAGAGACCTCAGGGATCATCGAGTCCAACCGTTGCCCTGACACCACCCTGTCAACTAGACCATGGCACTAAGTGCCATGTCCAGTCTTTTCTTAAACACATCCAGAGATGGTGACTCCACCACCTCCCTGGGCAGCCCATTCCAATGTCTAATAACCCTTTCTGAAAAGAAATTCTTCCTAATGTCCAACCTGAACCTCCCTGGCGAAGCTTGAGGCTGTGTCCTCTTGTCCTATCGCTAGTTGCCCGGGAGAAGTATGTTGTTACTACTTGTTACCATTGAACTTACCAGTTCACTAACCTAGTAAGAAGAGAGCTTTCTATAAAAGAGAGGGAAGATTAAAAAAAAAAATCTAACTGCTTATATAACAGTCTTGGACCAGGACAAAAACTAGGAGGTACAGTGTTATTCAAGTCTATGTAGACAGTTGGCTTGGTCTGATGGACCTCTTGGATGACCATGATAAGACAGAATAAGTAGGAGGAAACATGAGGTCTTAATACATGATCAAAATTATGATTTAATTGAAACAGAAGAGAGGTGATGTGACATGACAGAGAAGTTAATAGGGAGTTTTGTCTGGGCAAAGAGGAGTCCAAATATCAGAAGTGTGTTCTCGTATTCTGAGATGCAGAATGCAGAGGGGAGCTAAACCTGCTCGGGTTTTCTCAGTGACGAGGGGGGGAAAAACCCAAGACCACTATGATAATGAGAGTTCACAACAAGCCACTGAACCAGGATGATCAGCTGGATCGGGATTTTTGATTTTTGCTAGTGATTCGTAGAATCATCCAGAGTACAGGATTTAGTGATTAAATAGAGGATTTTAACTGTCTGGTTTTCTGTTGGGAAAAGAAAATAGCAGAACACAGACTATTCAACAGGTCCTTGAAATGCACTGGTGATGTTTTTGATACAAATTGTGGAAAAAACAAAGCACTCCAACAACTAGAGATGAAAGTATTCTGGATTTGATTTTTGCTTTTGGGGGTGAACTGAGACTGTTGCGGCAGAAAGTAAGACAAGTAACAGTGATCAGGGAATGGTGGCCTAGGAGGACTATTGGCAAAACAGAAATGGTAGATTTTAGGGAAGTAGACTTCAGTGAACTCAAACATCTGGAAGATATAATTTTCCAGGAAACTCGTCTGAGAGATAAGGGAGCCAAGGAGGGGGCAGAGGTTCCTTAAATATGTGAGTAGTAAGGACATACATAATTTTCCATTTTGCATGAAAGATAAGAAACACAGTAAGATAGCAGCTTTTTAAAATCAGGAGTTCTTCATTTACCTCAGGTGAAAGAAGGACGCAGAGAGGAAGAGAAAAGATCACGTTACTCTGAGAAGCACAGAAAAATCAGGAAGATAATGGCACAAAATAGGAAACATGTTGCACAAGTAGCAAGAAATATTTGGCTGCATGCTCTAGCATTAAGAAGAAAGTCAAGGAAATTGTCATTCTGTGGAGGGGGCAAATTTGGTTACTTCGGACAAATAACACCTGGGAGGCAGATGTCATTAATGTGTTTTTTGTTATCAGTCTTCACTAAAACGATCAGCTACAAGAGGCCGCTAATTCAGCGTGGTCCAGTGAGAAAGAGATGGAAATCTCAGCCGTGAATGAGGAACATACGGTTTAGAGACAGTTGAGATAACGTAAATATTGCCAAATTGGCTGAGCCTGAGGTACTTTCTCCCAGGGTAACTGCAGAATCACCTGCTGTAATCAACAGCCTCTGCAGCCAGGCCTGGGATGGGGTGGTTGCTCATAGTTCTGTAGTGTGTGAACTCTGCGTTGGCAACTGAAACGAAATTTGTGTTGGTATTTGCAGCCATTTTCTCTTCTGCTGTTCTGTCACTGAGGAGTGACATAGCTTCCTGTTCTGCAAAGTTATTTCAGTTTTCCACCTGTAATTAAATTCTGTGAAGCCTGCTCTCCTCGGTCTTAAGACATACAGCTGCCACGCCAAAGGATTTTAGACTGGTGTGTGGGGGAGGGGGGCGGCAAGGTTTTACGCTGGCTTTGCTGTTTCTACCTGAGGAAGCCAAATAAAATGGTTTTCTTGAGGGGTGAAAGGGGATGCGGGTGTTCAAGTATCTGTTTGAACTGTGAGAGAAGCAGAGTTAATAAATTCTTGAGCCATTTTATGCAGCTGGTTATATAGCATGTTATTTTTCTGAGTTTGCATGTGCATGGATTTAAATAGGGTGTCTCTTGGCAGGTTTTGCTTATGATAGTTGCCAGTCTGTAGATAGTTACTGAATTTTAGGGCTTACTTGGGCTGTAGGTTGAACTTGCTTCCTTGAAAGCTGGGCAAAATATCAGTGTCTATACATTTGCTCCCATACGAGGTTCAGGGCAAATAACAGAATAATCCTAATTCTAGTCTGAAACTGGGGATCTGTTTAGTTAAAATCATATCAAATGTAGTAGTCATTTAAGTAGTAATTTTTTTTCTAGGCAATAAGTTATGCTTTATGGAAAGTAAATTAGATAAAAGTCTTATTTTTATGGTATTACAAATCAACATTTCAGAACTATTTTTTCACAACAGAATCACACTGTACTGGAGGTTTAAAAACTTCGGATATTCTCTGCTAAATTATGGGATGTTTGGGTAACATTTTGAAGAAAAATGCAAGTGTGTGTATGTATACATATATGAGCTAAAGACCTCTGTGCAGAGATGCCGTATAGATATATAGCATATATGTGTATTTTGTATATACAGGCTTATGGATGTAACAAAGATCCTTTTACATAACAAAATTGTATTGATAAGGAGAACATAATTCCTTTAATACACATGTAAGGCAAATACAGAGGTACTGTAGAAATACAGCAGTTACCTATTGCTGTGTAACTGTTATTTTGTAACATATCTGTATGTATGTGTGTGCACATGCATACTCAAAGAGCCACTTCTATGTGCCTCAGTCCTGATGCCAATGGATGCAGCACCTGGAGCTGGTTTGATTGGTCAGGAGGCTGTAGTTGCACACACAAGTCCGGAAGGTCTCCCAGCGATGATTCTGTTACCTGCAGAGCGGTGGAGAATAGGCTACGTGGGAGTCCAGCACGTCCTGCTGTAGTCTGCAGTAGCTGAATGACTCCTCGTGCTTTGAGAGAAGTGCTGAAATTGCTTTTTTGTCTCTGGCAGGACAGGACTACTTTGTGTGTGATAAGAATCAAGTAACTTTTTTGGTTACATGACCTAAAGATTAAATAGTTATCAATACAGTAGTTACTGAGACAGGAATCTAATGGTTTGGTTGTGAAAAGTGTCATGGAGTATCTTAGAGTGAGAAGTGTCTATAATCACTCTTAGATGACTGAAGGACATGCCGCTGATGCTAGGTGTGGTCTTACCTCTTCCACCCCGGCCTTCTCTTGCATATGTGTCTGTCCCATCCTTTGTGCTGGCAAAAGTTTTCATGTAGCAGTGCTGTGAGCTGAATCTGTGTAGTGACCTGAGGGAAAAGTAACCCAGGAGGAAAAAAGGTGAGATTGGATCCTGACCTGACTTGCATTACAGCTGTGTTCACACTTGAACAAGGTGGATTGTATGGATGCGTGGCTGAGGACAAGGCAGGTATGCAGGGCTTCCCACTTGGCATCCGGCCACCCTTAGCTTCTGGATCCAGGGCTGGAGTGACCTCTCTAAGTGAGATCAGAAAATGTACTTTTTGTGTTATTTTAACTGATGACACAGATATAAAGGTCTCTCTGAAAACAGACTGCAGAAATGGGCATTCTCTCTTTGAGGATAAAATATAGCTCAAATAAATATTTATTACTGACCGATGTGCCTATTTTGTCTGGTTTTGTCTTCTAGGCGGTATCAAGATCTAAAATAAAAACTCATTCTAAGTCATTTGTAACATATCCATCATGCATAAAAATCAAATATGTGACATTCTTTTCCTGCTCTACATTCCATGTTTTGAAATCTAAAGCTTCCTGTGGACTATTTTGTAAAAGAAATACTAGTTAATGAAACATTTAATAAATACTGTGTGTACTTACTGAGCAGATTTTTTGAGAATTTGGAGTTCTAGTAAAGGTTAAGACTGAGGAGCTATGGCCTACCAGGACTAGTTTAGCAGAGACCATGTTGCAATATAAAATTAAAGAAAGAGCTCAGTTCCAGAGGATGAAGATAGAAGCATATTTTACCTTCAGTGAATGTTCCTTGTTATGCTTTTATTATATCATAACTAGCACTCTTTACTTAATCAAAAATCCCTGTTGATTTCATTGGGAATGTAGCCAAAAGAAATAGTGCAATACCGGGTTCTTGGGGACTACTCCATTGTCTTGCATATTGTAAAACTGATTATGATGTGTTAAAAAAATGAAGTGTTTGTTAAATTCTGCTAAAACAGAATGCTAAAACCTGTATAGAACCCAAGATACTGATGAATATATTTATACTTGTATAGAACGCAGAGTTTACTTGAAGAAATTTTGCAAGCAATCATGATTGTCAGAAACTTCTCTTCATAATACTTTTAACGTGACTAAAGTGGAAAAAAAAAATGCGTGAGTTTAGTGGGATCATTTTCCAAATCAGGAAAAGTAATGATATTTGGCAACATGGTATTGACGGTATTTGCAAAGCATTTATTCAGGTATTTGTTGCCTGTATCTTCAATTGCTTCACTGTGTTCCATGATGCAAATGTAAAATGCTTATGGTACTAGGAATACTTTTCAAAAGAAGTATTATTATACTGTTTTATCATAATAAAAGTGTTATTGGTTCAGTAAGGAATGAAACCTGAGCTTATTACATAGGCTGTATACACAAGCAGTTGAAAGTTTTTTTACAGGCTAGTTTCTGCCCCTCATCAAGACCTCTGTTATAAACCAGAATTCTTCATGAATCCTTAACACAGATTTCCAGGCTTTCAAGGGAGTGCCAGATCTGACTGGAATTCTGCAGCAAAAGAGGAAGTGAAATAGCTTAACTTTTCTTAGAAATACTCACAATTGCATAAATTGCTTGCTGTTCAGTTATGCCAAATAAGTACTTAGGGGTCCTCTTCATCTGGAATGAAGACCCTGCTGTGGCACAGCCTGTTCACTGTCTGCACTGAAGAGTATGCCAACATCAGCATTACAACATGGATGTGTAATTGGTATTTGGAAAAAAATATCAAGATTAGCTTAAATTTGGCTACTTTGTGTGACATCATATCAGTTCCAGGACCTACTTGAAACGTTGAAACCCAGGTGTCCTGAGCTTAGAGACTTGCTAAGAATGTATCTGCCTGCCATGGCCTGATGAAGTGGAAAGAGGAGATTTTTCCTCTCTTTTCATCCTCTGGGAGCTGTTTTCATCACTGAGCAAACTTCTGTGCTTGCTTCTGCTGCTTGAGCCTCTGGTTAATTGTGCATTGAGCGTAGCGTCTGATGCCACCAATGTTGAGACCTGCCAACACTTTGTTGGACCACTGGTGGAATGGAGCGTTTAGCAGATGTGGCCCCCTGAAATTCTTGAAGATTTCCTTAGTTTGTCCTGTGGTTAGGTTAGGGCATATTCTTGTTGATGGTTTCAGATCTTTGGTTCTTTTATGTATTGTGTTTGTTGGCAGGGGGGTGCTACTTAAAAGAGATGCCTGAAGCTTACTGCTAAGTGATAGTGCAGATTGTAATGAATGAATTTCTCAGCAGCGTGAGTTAGGTTTGAAGAGTTAGTTTTGAAGCATGAATAGATCAAAGCATATGTTTTGCATGAGAGGTGATTCTGAAAGTTGCTGAATTCTCAAGATCCTCAGGATTTGCACACTCATGTTTCCATGTGGTGGTGGAAAGCCACAGCTAGTGTCGGTTGACATGTCCTGGTCCTCTTTGAGTTTATGGAATGGCAAAAAATCTTCCAGATCTATCTTCATACAAAGGCAAGGACCTCAGAAACTGTGTTGCCTCACAAATCAAAGCTCTACCTTTCAAGGCTTTTTCAACCTTTTCTTATGCACTGTCAGCAATATTGTTCTCTGATGAGGAAACGAGGAGGGAGGTTGCAGTCTCCTCCTTATTATATCTGTTGGTGTTGCTGTGAAGAGATTTTACTGTTTATTATGTTGAGTACATAGTCCTTTGAGTTTTTGGTACTTTCACCTCATTTGTGATAATTCCTGTTCCATATTCCTGTTGTTATCCATGGTAATTGTGATAGTCAGTCACCAAAATCTGAAAACAGATGCAAAACACTAATTTGGCTTCTGGCCCAAATTAGATTGTCATTGGTCTTTGTTCAAACTCACCAAATCATCATCTGCTTTTTTTTTTTTTGGCTTTGCTTTGCTGTAGTATGGCTGGAAAATTTGGCAAGTCCCATTCCATTTCCGTGTAGTTGTAGAGGTTAGATGACCCTGATAATGCTTGCTGCATTTTTTGTCTCTTTGCTTGTAGCTAGTAGCCCACTCTTTGAAGTGGTTCTTAATTTAGTCATATCTAGAGTCCCCTCCAGATGTCTGGAATACAGATTCCTAGTTACTCTAGCATCTTTGACTTAAAGACATTTCAGTCTCTGAATTCCTGAGTTAATTTGAGTTCCCTGAAGAGCTCTCTAGGTTTACTGAAGTTTACCCTTTTGAAGTTGATAATTGAGTTATGAAACTATCATTTTAGCCCTCTGATTTAATTTATGCTAACTCAACTTTCAATGATAAACTATTTAAACCTTTATTAGATGACAAAATCAAATTTAAATAATGTATATTTTTGTTAGCTCTTGCTATTTGTTACACAGGTTTGTTGGCTGTAACATCCAAGAGTGGGTTGCTTCTACCCATATCATTAGCTGCCGTTACTGTCTATAGTCGGTTCTAATCTTTTTCAGAAAGTTTGTATCCTGTCACAATAGTTATTGTCACAATATTTAATAGTATTTCTCTTTCCAATGACGTTACTGTGATCTTTATCTATATTTGTATCTGACCAGGGATCACTTATAAACTTTCGCCTTCATTCCAGCAGCAACTCTTTATCTATTCTCTGCTCTTATCTTATCTCTACTCTGCCCTGGTGAGGCCGCATCTGGAATATTGTGTCCAGTTCTGGGCCCCTCAGTTCAAGAAGGACAGGGAACTGCTAGAGAGAGTCCAGCGCAGAGCCACGCAGATGATTAAGGGAGTGGAACATCTCCCTTACGAGGAGAGGCTGAGGGAGCTGGGTCTCTTTAGCTTAGAGAAGAGGAGACTGAGGGGTGATCTCATTAATGTTTATAAATATGTAAAGGGCAAGTGTCATGAGGATGGAGCCAGGCTCTTCTCAATGACATCCATTGACAGGACAAAGGGCAACGGGTGCAAGCTGGGACACAAGAGGTTCCACATAAATATGAGGAAAAACTTCTTTACAGTGAGGGTAACTGAACACTGGAGCAGGCTGCCCAGAGAGGTTGTGGAGTCTCCTTCTCTGGAGACATTCAAAACCCGCCTGGACGCATTCCTGTGTGATATGGTCTAGGTAATCCTGCTCTGGCAGGGGGATTGGACTAGATGATCTTTCGAGGTCTCTTCCAATCCCTAACATTCTGTGATTCTGTGATTTTCAAAAATGTGCTTTTATCACAAAACATGCTTTCCTTTGTAATGCCTTATAGCCTGTTGCATATCCCACTGCTCTCATCTTTAATATTATCTTTCATGAAATGTATCTGTCCTTCTATATCTACACTCCAGTTCTGAATTCTAAGTTATCAAGCTTCTGTTTTCTCCTTAACATTCATTTTCACATCCTGTAAAAGTATTTCAAGATCTTCCATTGTGTTGAGAAAGCTCCTGAGAGTTGTTTACACATCAGAGTTGTTTCTTACGCCATTGCTTATACAGAGCAGACTCAAGCATGTCATCTTCTGTTACCTGATTGCTGTTCGCAGTCTTATTTCTTTTTATTTACCATATGTTCTCCTGCTACCACAGGCTTTTTAGATCCATTTGTGAATTCTCATTTACCCTATATTTTGTCTTTCCACTCGTGTTTGGAGATCTGTCATTTCTCAGTTTAAAACTGTTCTTATCAGTTGTGTTGGCTTTGATCCCAGGTAGCTATTCCCACGGGCATTCAAACCAAACTTATCTTTTGAAAAATGACTTTGTTCAATAAATGCATCTCAACAGTCAAACATTACAGAAGTTTTCTTATACCACTCATCGTTTAGCTATTGGTTAGTTTATTCTCTTATTAGGCTTTTTACTCCTTCTCTGGAGAGTTGATGTCCCTGAAGCTCATACAAATATCTACTTGTTTGCAAGTCTTCCCTGAAGCAGTTAGTTCTTGATAGTTTTTTCTAGTGGGAATTGGGCAGTATTGGTTTTGGGGGTTTGTCATTGTTTTCCACATTCCTTATGATGCTTCTCAGTTGCAGGTCCACCTGTCAGTTGCACCTAACAGACATAATACCACTTTGTATTTTGATCCCCTTCCATGACCAGACTAACAGCCAGTAATAAGGAGGCCGTGGGCACATAGACCTGCCTCTCCACGTGGTGCTGTGAATCTCCAGCCTTCTCCTCTGTATGCCACTTTTAATTCTGTCTGAGGCTTTGAAGGTCCCTTCTGTTTTCCTTCAGTGATTCTGTGTACTGACTTGGTTCCCCTTCAGTTTCCAGTGCCTGGTATTCTCATTATCTTATTTCAGAGCTAGCATCCATTTTCTTCCTCCTTGTTATCCTTATTTTTCCTTTTCTCTTTAGGGCGTCAAACCTTCTCAGTTCTCTTTCATATTCACAAGTCAATCTAGTCCTTTGACGTGTCCTTGTCTTTTTCTTCCATGGGCTGCCATCCCCAGATAGCAATGATTTTCATCTCCTCTTGTTGTGATATACAGCTGAAGGTTTCATAGAGATGCTCCTCTTTTCCATTTTGTCCCAGAAAACTGTGTTACCTCTGACATCGTCAATTGAATTCTCAGTCTTTGAGCCCACTGTGTGTGTTCCAAGTATCCACTGAGGGATAATGAATATCCCACTATCTCATTATCTTGTATCCTTATCCTAGTATGGTTCAGGGATAAGCAACATCCTTTAACGAAGTCTAATTGCCATTACCTATCCATCCCTGGCTTGGAGTTGCAACCAGAAGAGGTGGTCGCTCATTTGACATACACTTTTTTTTTTATTGTCTGTTTATTGAACTGCCTGGGAATGCTGATTGAATCCAGATTACCTGCTGTTCTCAAAGGTGACATAATCATTGTCCTGTATGTTATTTGTGCCTTGAAACTTCATAATGTCTCTTGGTAAAGATATTACACATTGTGTATGCTATTGTACTGTTTACTGAGGCAGGGACAAGAACAAGTTGTGCCTCTGTTGTTCCACAAGAATTTTTGTTTAATACATATATAACTACATGGTCATTTCTCTTGTTCTATATTATATAGAAATATTAATTTACAATTAAAAATCTCATCAGTCTATTTAAAAATATATAATTATAGCAATTGTGACTGCACTTCAGAATTAAATACATACTTTGACTAATCTGAGTAGTGCCGCAGTCCTAAATATTTCATTTAGCACAGTGCAAATGTATTTTATGAAAAACAGAAAGAACTGTTCCAACAAGAAGCTCCAAGTTCAGAGAGATGGGAGAGTGGTATCTAAACCTGAAATCCACCAAATCCTCCAAGGTGATGGTACCAGGACTTGGATGGAATTTGTTGGGACTTTTTCAGGAACTTGGGAATTCATGGACTTAGGAACTTGTAGGATGAGATGTTTTCTGATCTGGAGCTTTGAGAATGGCACAGTGCTGAAATGCTGTGTTAGCCATGTTGTCACGGTTTAAAGCTGGGCCGGCTATTAACCAGGTGGCAGATGCTCTCTGTTAACCCTCCCTCCCCCCTAAGGGAAAGGGAAAAGGGAGAGAGACTTATGGGTTGGAAAGTTAAAACAGTTTTAATAAACTATAATAATGAAAAAGAGTATAATAACAATAATAATAGAAATAATCAAATATATACAAATATATACAAAACCAAGACTGAGAGCTTGGAAATCCTCCTCAGACAGAGTTGCTCCCCCCAGCACAAGCAGAGGGGAAAATGCAGTAGCTCCCCCCAGCACGGGCAAAGGGCAAAATGCAATAGCTCCCCCTGCCATCACACCTGCAGGCTTTTAACTGGAGAATTGGCAAAGCTGGTACCAATCAGTGGGAGACAGGAGGGCCCCTCCCTCCTGGGCCCCACCTCCAGGAGGCAGTGGGTTAGTGATAAATAGGAAAGTGAGAATGACGTGTATGGGATGGAATACCTCGTTGGTCAATTCTGGGCCACCTGCCCCATCTGCTCCTCCCTGCAGGTGCGACCCCCTTCGGCTCTTCACTCGTAAGCAGTGAGGAATTTAGCAGTGACCTTGGTTTCTCTAAGACTAATTGGCCTGGTTTGGGCCAAACCAGGACACATGTGTTCTGGTTTGGACTAGAACAGAATCAATTTTCCTTTCAGTGGTTTTCCTTTCAGTTGTTTCTTCTAAGTAACTGCACTTTCTGAAGATAACTACATTTTTTTTCAGACAATGTCCGCTTCTAGGATTGATAACACTTGAAGTTTATAGTTATTATTAAGGTAACAGTAGGAATGGTATGCAGAAAGGTTTTTGCTTATACTTATTCCTATAGAAACCAAGGTCACTGCTAAGTTTCTTGTGGTCCACATGTGGTGAAAGGCCATGGAAGAGTTGCACTTGCAGGGAGGAGCAGATAGGACAGGTGACCCAAAAATGACCAATGAAGTATTTCATACTGTACAGGTAATTCTCAGTTTAAAGCTGAGGGATCACGAGGGTCACTCTCTCTTATTCTATGGCCAGCGTCCAAAGAGGACTCTGTCCGTTTTATACCTGCCCTCGATCCCAATTCCTGAATCCAGTTCCCATCTTCCTCTGATTCCTCTCTGAGACTGCAGCACCAGTGGTGACTTGATCATCATTGGGGGAGCTCGATCTTGGTTCTATATATATTTGTATTTATTTAATTATTTCAATTGTTATTATTATCATACTCTTTTTCATTGCTATTGTTTTTTAAAACTGTTTTAACTTTCCAACCCATAAGTCTGTCTCCCTTTTCTCTTTTCCTTCACCTTCTGGGGGGAGGAAAAAATTAGTAGAGAGCACCTGCCATCTGTTTAATAGCCAGCCCAGCTTTAAACCGTGACAGCATGATTCTACAGAAAGCCTGTACCTGTATCCATAGGTCAGCTGGTTCAGTGATTAAATCAGTCTCTGTGGATTTTTAACACTTTTTTTTATCTAATGTTGTTGAACTTTATATTTTACTAATCATAGGACACTTTTTATTATAAAGTTCTCCTAGTAGAACTACTTTGTAACTGGCTCATGTCTTAATCATGTCTTGGATGCATGAATGAGTGGTGGTTTAGGTTTTGGTTTTTTTTTTTTTTTTGGGGGGGGGGGGGTGTGCTCATTTGCTGCAAAGCAGGCTTTCCATTGCTATAAATCAGTTCAGAACCCCTTCCAATTTTCCAAAGTCATCTTGAAACTTAGGACACCACAATCAAGGATATTCTTGAAAATAACTGAAGTTAGTTGTTTTCCAAGTGACTGGAACTTACGGGTTGGGCTTCTGCCGCTTGCCATTCTGTATTTGTAAATATATTTGTTCGCTTTCCCTCTTCTTTTTTTTTTCCTTCTGCTCTTTTTCTGCCAAGAACACCCCAAAATACTTCAGTTTAATGATTGTTAATTTGTTGCTAGATACAAAGATTTGTAGAGAGTACCACTCTGGCAAGTGGAGCTACTGGAGATAACAGCAGTGCAAGAGTTGAACAGAGAATCTATTCAATAGGGCCAGATGAATGAGCCTCTTGTGGACTTGGAGGTGTTAATGAGTAGGGAATAATTTTCCCAGGTTTGCCTGGCAAAAAATCCTTAGATGTTAAAAAAAGGTAGGTTCTAGTTCCCTTACTTGATGGCCTCTGGTAGATGCTTGCTGAGTACCTATGTGGCTCAAGTGCGTGTTTTCCCTCTAAGGTACAAGGCTGTGAACCTGTTTCATGAGGTCAGTGCTAGCCCCTGTGGATAACAAACTCTGGAAGAAGCTCTCACAAGCGCCAGATGTAACTTCTGCACACGTGCAGGGTATGCAGTGTAAGCTGAGACTGAAAGAAGGAAACCTCTATCATATTTCTGTGGCCTGATTTCCAAATAGGACTTTATACCAAAAGTAAAACATACACAGAATACTTCTTTGTGTAACTGGGAACCTTGTCAGTACTGAAATGTGTGGAAAACATGGAAGGAAGTATAGACAGTGTTTCACTTTGTAACTGCAGGGCCTTGGAGGGGAAAAAAAGGAGAAAGGCAATAGGAAAACAGCAAAATGGCTGGTTTAGGGTGTTTAGTACTGTTTAATTAAATTGTTCTAGAATAAGACTCATGCTATATAGTAAATAAAGCTTAAATTTAAATTAAAATTGCAAAGATAAAATAGCAAACGAAATGCGAGGAATTTTATTAAAAAAAGGCTAAATGTATAGGCAGAAGTAAGACTTCTCCACTTGGAATAATTGTCATTAAAAATAACCCAAAACATACTGACAACTCAGAGCAAATGCATATTGCCTGTGTGTGTTGTGGGGGGAGGTCTTTGAACACTAAAAGGAAGATGCTATAGGTAAAGAACATGAGAAACTTGCCATGAGTAAAGAAGATTTCTGAAAATGTGAAGAATTCCTTAAAATGTTGAGATTGTAGCTAAATAAGAACAGAAAGGCAGTTAAAAAAAATATTTTCAGAAATTCAGAAATCTAAGAAACAACTTGCAAGAGGCATAGACATGAATAACAAATCACGTTTCCTAGTGTGTTCAAAAAGTAAGCCTGCTGGAGACCTGTAAGTCTGAGGTGATCAACATATGAATGAGGAGACAATATAGCTGAAAAATTAAACTCTTTATATGTATGTACATTCAACAAGAACTTGGTGAAGTTTTCCAGATGGTAATCCTTTTTGACGGGGGCGGGCGGAATATTGGAAGATCTTTCTTAAATCTAGTTATTGATGGATCAGGTCTCTGAGCAAATGGATGAAAAGGACAAGAATAAATCAAACAGAGATGACATTCACTGAAGAGTTCTAAAGAAACTTGGAGATGAAACAGCTGAATTACTGAGATACATGACCAATCATTTAAATCTATCTTGGTACCCAAGATGGCTAATGTTATGCTTGTTTTTAAAACACTATCTCTGAGGAACATCTGGGGACCTACATGTCAGTAAATTCGGTGTCAGGTAAGCTGGAACAAACTTTTCTGAAGGATATCAATATTAGATGGAAAGTGGAAAACATATACTTAGGATAAGCCTTCATATTTTGTTTAAAAAAAAAAAATTCAGGTCTGTCAGTGTTCTCTGGATTCAAGAAACGTATTTCTAAAAACAGTTTATCAAGATTTCTCACCAAAATCTTACAAGAACTGAGAGACCATGGGATAACAGGGAAGGTTCTCATATGGATAAACAGTGGATTATGAACTAGGGAAAAGGAAAACATGGGTAGAACATTGTTTGTCACAGTGGAATGAATTTGCCAATGAAGTTCACTGTTCTGTGCTGCAATGTGCTTTTCAGCCTATTCAAAAATGATCAGAAAAAGAATGAATACTGAGGCAACAAAGTTTGCTGATGATACCATCTATCGATGATAAAGAGCTGCAAAGCAATCCAAGAATGCTATGATAAAACAGCTGGTTAAATTCAATGTAGATTAATAGATAATGATGCCCTTAAGGGGAAAAAAAAATGGTCCTAATTTTACATGTTCTTGGATGGGTTGCGAGTTGACTGTTACAACCCTAAATCTCATTCTGAGTGATAATAGATAGCTTTATGGAAAGAGGTGAGCAGTGGTCAGTGGCAGTCAAAAATCAGATGGAATATTATGAATTATTGTGAAAGGAACAGAGAACAAATCAGAACCTCATTATGCCACTTTGCAAATCCATCATATACAATCATTGTGAATAAAGTGTGGAATGCTAGTTTCTCAAATTAAAAAGAATATTATCAAATGAGAAAAAGCATTTGGAAGGAAAAAAAAAGGAGATGGGGATTATGTAAGAATGAAGTATCTGAGTTTTTAATTTTTCAACAGAAAATACAAGAAAATTAAAACATATGGACTTACTTGCATGTATGATGTGAGAAAAGAGCCATTTTCTCTCTCTCTCTCTCTCTCCCCCCCCCTTTTTCCTTATTTTCCTCTTTTTTTTTTTTTTTTTTGACTATTTCTCTTTGTGATCGGTTTATGGGCAATATGTGGAACCAAAGTATCAAAAAAGAGGCTACTGTGTAGCCCAGGATTAAGACTTGACAAAAGTGACTTTTTACTGTGAAGAAGCAGGTTTAGACATATATATGGAGTGCAGATGCTGCCTTCTGACCCTGCAGTCATGATGGAGGATCCAAAATACTGTAAGGATGCAAGAAAGCATACATAACAAAGTTGGTGTCCCCAAAAAGCACACAGAGATGATCATCATGTGGCACATTCTGGAAGACAAAAAAAAAATGCATGTAGTTTGAGAAGAGACAGACTTGTAGTGGAATTTTATCATTTTGCAAGTGTTTACAAGACCTCAAAACATATCTAAGTATGATAACACCACTGCTAGATTAAATTAATTCCTAATAAAGGCAATGGATAATAGTATAATAGTAATCTGATATCAAGCAGGATTTATTTTTTTTCTTTTTAGTTGAGTTGAGCACTAGCATGTAAGCCACAGTGAGGCCAGGGACAAGCATTAAAACAGAAGATACATGTGGCCAAAAGAAGAGGGATACATGTCAGGGCAAAGGCTTCTGAACATAATATCCTAAAGGAATGTGGTAAATAAAAGCATGGGTGAACAAAAACAATGAGAAAATGTGAAAACAATGTGAAAATCCATAAAAGACTCAGCATGAAAAGATGTTTGTAATAACAAAATAATGGCAAACCCTTTTCACCAGGAGAGGGTAATTGCTGGAGGAAAGAGGGAATTTGAAGAAATGTTTGAGGGCTTCATCCAGGAAAAAAAGGATGTTTTTAATATGCACAAACAGAGCTAAATTCACTAAATTCTTTCATGACTTGTGTCCTGCAGCAGAGTGTGATGTGCCTGTTGCTCTGGAGGGCCTAGGGGAAGTAATCCACAGAGTGGGTACAGTTGCTGTTCTTTGTAGGGGTGGAAAAAAACCCTCACACGGTAAAACGTTTTCTAAATTCATACATCCTTAATAACTACGTATGTAAAAAGTGGAATATTTTCAGTACTGCAGTTGGAGTTATACAGTAGGTGCTGCTTGATGCCCAATGTTTGGGTTTTTTTTTTTTAAATCATTCTTGATGCAGTGATAGAGGTCTGGCAAGTGTCCTGGGAGAAAGAGAAGGCGTACAAACATATGTATGTTTTCAGCAGTCTGTTTGGAAAACATTGTTTCCTCACACTGCTGTATTGGTACCCAATGCATTTCACAATCAGGAATGACAGAAGGTTAGTCCTGCAGTAAGCACTAAGACCCGTATACAGAACATGTCTAGAAATGCTCTGCTACAGGATACAAAGGAGGCTTTGAAAAGAGCTGGAGCCCTAAGCTGAAGTGAACTGAGGAAAGATGTACATTGTCTTGTGTAACACTGTTCGTTGGAAGAGTCAAATGTGCTTTAAATGGACTTCAGATGAACAGTGATGTTGATGCTATTAGGGCTTATGCCATAAGAATACATGTATAAATAACGCCTTAGAAATGTGCTAAAACTACAGGCAAAAAATAAAGCAGGCAAATCCATCTGGGGAACACAGGGGGAGAAAAAAAGTCCCATGTAGTACAGTGAACAGAGTTCTTAGCCTTGGCTGCCCATCTGTTCTTTCACTCCTCTGAGAAAGCCTTCCCTGAACATACTGTCACTAAAAAGGTCACCATAAAATCAAATCCATTTGGGCTAGCCCTCGTCTACTTTAATAACAGCTCCTATTGGGTGATTAGGCTGTTTGCAGCGAAGTGTGGGTATGGCTATGCCATCACAGGGTTATGAAGATAGTAAAGCCCGTCCTGAAGAGGAACGTGTGGTCTAATCAACAGTGTACTGCAGCTACAGATGGACAAAGCAAAGCTTGGTTTGCTGCCTGCTACCACTTTTGCTCAGAGAACTGAAAATATGCATGTCTGCAGAGTCAGAATGTTATGTTCCAACTGCAGGTGTACACAGGCAGAGCAAAAATGAAAACCTCAGCATTTTGGTATTCAGGAAAGACCTATAATTCATAAAAACAATGCTGTGCTATGATGTGACAGAGCTGAATGATTCTGTAGTGGAGAAACAGAAATAGTTTGAAATATTGTGTTGGAAAAGATAGTGTTCCTGCTACATCAACGTGTACTGCAGAGAAGTAGATGTTTTCTTCCCTGCATTCAACAGGAGATGAATTAGTGGTTACTCAACCAGATATTTTGCAAGGAAAGTGCAGTGGGTATGTTGTCATCGGGGTAGGAAGGGACCTGCTGGTTAGAAACAAGTCCCATGGCCTCTACAGCCATTTTGGAGTGTCATTTTCCTAAAATGAGATGGAACGATGACTTACCACTGTGTGATGATATCACAGGAAGTCTCAGAGTGTTAGGTAGTAGGTTATTCAATTTTTTCTTGAGAAAGGAAGATACAAGTAGAATATCTCAAATTGCCTTTGCAAGAGGTTTTTGGAAATGGTTGTCGGGTGGTGTGGAAACTCATGTAAGCTGTAGCCAATCAGTTAGATCTTATACATTAAATGAAACATGCTTTTGCCAGGCTTCTTGGCTCTGAACATTACAAACCTCAAGATATAGAATACTTTTCTCTTGTTGTCCCAATGAATATTTCAGATTTAAATAGCTTAGACAGGAAAAGTTGCAGAGCATCCCAGCAGAATTACCAAGGGCTTCATGTTGCAGGCGTTTTGCAAGGAGCAGTAAGTGAGTTCAGATCTCCTAAGGTGGAGAGTGGTGAAGTAGGCTCATGCATGTAATGTGGTGGCTGTTGTAAACCTGAGGTTTTCTGTAGGAAAAAGAGCAATCATCTCCTTGGTTTCGTGTCTAACTCTAGCTCTCCATTCCATTACGTTGCTGCTTTTGCAACACCCACGGTAAAAATAAATTGTTTCATGTCAGAAAATGAAATATTTTGTTTTGCCCCAAAATGAAAGTAGCCTCGTTTTTCCATATTGTTGAGAAAACAAACATGTTCCTATCTGCTGCTGTCAAGCTGACGTTTTCATTTTGCTTGGTCAGGTTTTTATTTTCATTCTCCAAGCAGAAATCCATCGTTCACCCATCCCTTCTCTGTGTCTCTTAGTGATCAGCTGCTCCCCACTCATTTGCAGAATGAAGGGCTGAGCCTAAATATGTGCCCTGAGCCCTTACACACCAGAGAGAAAGGGACTGTGGCCATCTGCGTGCTGCTGAATTCAGTGCAGTGTAAAGCAGTGTCCACCTCTGAATGGACGCTTTCTTATAGTGGAGACAGGGTAGAGGGTAAAAAGAATAACATCATACTTTCACTGAAATGTAATTAGACCAGCTAAATTAATTGAAACATATAAGTTGAAATAAGTACATTCATGAGATTTTTAGTACTGGTTAATAGAATTAATGTTTTATCTTTGGTAAAGTGACATGGTTCTGTTTGGAAACAAGTCGTGAGTCTATAAATATTCTTCAGATCAGTAAAACTGTAAAACTTGTGTTAGCACATTCGGAGTGAGCAATCAGGAAGGGCAGAATAAATACAGAGAATGTTTTATCTTACAATAGATGGCTGGTTATTGTTCAGCTTCTGTCAGAGGATATGCCTTAAAATGTGGCTACAGGCACATGGCGATACAGATTACCTGCTTTTTTCCCCAGATTTAACCCATGTCACACAGGTGGCTTTAGAATGAACCTAAGTTTTGACAAGGATAAATTGCACTTTGATTAAATGCGACTGTTTCAACACTCCCACAAAGTAATTGATTTTGTGTTAGAAAGGACCATTAGATCATTTAGTTCAAGCTGGCAAGGTAGCACAACCCCTAGATCATTACATGCATAGAGTTTAACAGCTCATAATCTCTTACACTCTTTCAGAAAGCTAGGCAACCTAAATTTCAAAACTGTAAGAGAAGATTCATTATTCTATCTCACTGTTAAAAAATGGTGACTTAATTCTGTTTGGATTTGTTTAGTGTTAGCTATGAATTATGCGTTCTGCTTTTACTCTTCTCCAGTAGATTAAAGGGCCTTTTGAACACGCGGTGGTTTGTTTCAATGAATATACTCGTTCACTCTAATGAAATCACTGCTTGATCTTCTTTTGGTAAACTAAACCGAAGGAACTTCTGAATTCATTTAATGTAAGGCTTAGTTCAGTCTAAATCACTTTTGCACTTCCTCTGTATATGTATATATTATATATATTACTGCTGAGACTAGAATTATAGTATCTTCATTGTAGTTATCAATGACGTGAAGAGGTAAGGTATATCAGTATTCTTGCATACTGTTATTCTGTACATACATTCACAGTAGTGTTTTGTGTGGCAGAGCTGGGCTGGGAGTTTGTGTTCACGTGTGTCACGGTTTAAAGCTGGGCCAGCCATCAACCAGGTGGCAGATGCTCTCTGTTAACCCTCTCCCCCCCCGCTAAGGGAAAGGGAAAGGGGAGAGAGACCCATGGGTTGGAAAGCCAAAACAGCCCCAATAAACTATAATAATGAAAAAGAATATAATAACAATAATAATAGAAATAACCAAATATATACAAATATGTACAAAACCAAGATCAAGAGCCTGGAAATCCTCCTCAGGCAGAGCCGCTCCCCCCAGCACGGGCAGAGGGGAAAATGCAGTAGCTCCACCCAGCACATCTGCAGGCTTTTAACTGGAAAATTGGCAAAGCTGGTACCAATCAGTGGGAGACAGGAGGGCCCCTCCCTCCTGGGCCCCACCTCCAGGAGGCAGTGGGCCAGCGACAAACAGGAAAGTGAGAATGACATGCATGGGATGGAATACCTCGCTGGTCAACCCCGGGTCACCTGCCCCGTCTGCCCCTCCCCGCAGGCGCGAGCCCCCCTCGGCTCCCCACTCATAAGCAGCGAGGAACCCAGCAGTGACCTTGGTTTCTCCAAGACCAATTGGCCTGGTTTGGGCCAAACCAGGACAACGTGTTTGGCAATTATTTAAGAGACATAATGGATGAAGTCACTGTTTTCCTGAATACAGTCCTTTAGCCAAGGGATATGACTGGTATTCCTTGCTTCTATATCCATGACCACGCATTTGACTGTATTAAGGTAATGCTGTAAGAATGGGCTTAAATTTACTAAATTACTTCTCAGATCACTCTGCAGAGTTGCCCTCTCTACCTCACTTAATATTTTGCAGGTTTTGGTGGATCAACAAATCTGATAATGAATTAGTTTTTATTTAATTCCAGATCATTTATGAAATATTGAAAGGCATCTACTTGTGTAACACAAAATCATTACCACTTGATGATTCTTAGTGACTATTTAAGTCACTAGATAATTACTATTTAAGTTCCATTAGTTATTCAGATCTTTATTAATTTAGAGTGATTTTGAGTGACAGAGCAGAGTGCTAGATTTTTTTGCCCCTTTGAAAAAAATATATTAAAGACGACTCATCCACTGTTGAGGTCTGTCTTGTGTGGTCACTGAAATGCATTTTCAAACACCGTAAATCAAATGTTGAAGTTCCTAGATTTTATTTCTGAGTTATTTATGATACAGGATTGGCAACCCTTTCTGGAATCACAGTATCTCTGAGTCTGGAAGGACCCCAGGAGACTGCCTAGTCCAACTGTCATGCACAAAGCAGGTTCACCTAAAGCAAGTTGCTCAGGACTGTGTCTAGTCAGGTTTTGCATATTCCAAGGACTGAGACTCCACAACACCTATGGGCAGCCTGTTCCAGTGTTTGACCACCCTCAGAGTAAAGAAGTTTTTTCTGATGTTTAAATGGAATTCTTTTTTTTTCAGTTTGTGCCCATTGCCTCTTGCTCTGCCACTGAATGTGACTGAGTCTGACTCCATCATCTTTATCTCCCCATTTTTATTCACATTGATAAGATCTCCAGGAGCCTTCTCTTCCACATGCTGAATGGTTCCAGCTTTCTCAAGCACTTCTTTTATGAGAGATGCTCCAATCTTCATGGCCCTTCATTAGACTCGCTCCAGTAAGTCCACGTCTCTCTTGTACTGAGGTGTGCAGACTTTGACACAAGACTCCTGATGTGCTCTCACCAGCACTGAGCAGAGGCAAAGAATCACTTCCCTCAACCTGCTGGTGATGCTCTACCTAATGCAACCCCTTTGCCATGAGGGCACATCGCTGGCTCATGGTCAGCTTGTTGTCCACCAGGACAACAGAGCAGAGCTAAAGCTTGGTGGGATCCTCCCCCACCAAGGGTAACTCTTCCTTAATCCAGACTTTCCCACTGGTGTTAAGGGTCTGGAATTCCTGAAGGCAAGTGTTATGAGTGAAGACTGAGGTGAAGTACCTTGGCCTTTTCCCATGTCCATTGTCACCAGGTCCCCTGCCCCATTCAGTGTCAGGCCCACTTTTTTCACTTATTATTCCTTTTGCTGTTGGTAGGCCTGTGGAAGCCGTTTTTGTTGCTGTCCATGTCCTTCACTAGATGTGACTTGAGGTGGGCTTTGGCTTTCCTGATCCCATCCTTGTGCACTCATACAGTATCTATATATTTCTCCTGGATGACCTGACCCTGCGTCCCTCTCTTGTGTGCTTCCTTTTTATGTTTAAGTTTAGTCAGGAGCTCTTTATTTATGTGGGCCTCCTGCCACCTTTGCCTGACTTCCTACATGTGGGGATGGGCCGTTCTTGAGCCTGGAGGATGAGTTCCTTGAAGAACAACCATTCTGAAAGCATTTGTAAATTTGGTTGCAAACAGAAAAGGAGAGTCTTGGAACTGCAAATAGTTCAGGAATAGAACTCTTTTAAAGTTAGGTGTTGTCAATTTCTGGGTTAAATGGAAATACTACAGAAATATTATTTCCTTTCATTTCTGTCTGCACACGGAAATATAGAGGTAGTGGAAAAAAGTAAACTGAAAGGACTTGGAGAAGCAGATCCAAACTTATCTGTGAAGTTTTGGCTTTGAACAAAAAGCATGAAAGTGTAGGGTAGCCGGAAATATAAATGGACGGGAGAAAATAATCTTTGATTTTACTGAGTTTCTCCAGGTATGATGTAATTCCTGACAGGCCTCCAGGTCAATGAATATGCCTTCAATTCAAACAAATGCAGCTTTCTGAGATACAAGATAACTTCCATGTTGCGTAACAACATAGTTGATGCTTTTGATTGCCATTGTCCCTATCAAGCAATCATTTCCTGTTTTGCAGATCTACGTGAGACAGCATGCAAAACTGCATTTCACTTTGCATTAAAAGGAAAGATAACACATTTTACATGTTGTTGCATTTTCAGAGATAGCAAGGGAAGAATAACCTCTAACACTTTGCCTTCTTATGATGCTTCCTTAGTGCTCAGCTGCTGAAGTTTGGGAAGAAAGGTTTTCTATAATTTCTCTTTTTTAAAATTAGACTGCACTATACTTCGACATCACTTCCACAGAGACAGATTAGAAGTAGTAAATATTCCAGTCCTGCAATATAGCAATGAAAAAAGAGGGCTTTTTGAACACAAAAATGTACACTTTTTATGTTGATATTCAATTTTAATGAATAAATGAATTCAGTAAAGAAACTTAAAAATAGAAAAACTTCTATGTAAGTGTATTATATTTAGATACTGTATATAGCTGTATATACTGTATCTATAGATACTGTATATAGCTGAGAAGCATGTATGCTTCAGTGAAAATGTTAGTTTAGGGATCTGAATGCAGAAGAAAGTTCATTTTGGGTGTGCTGTTTCAGCTCAGGCTCACTCTTTGGTTGAAGGTTTATGCTTGTTCAAAATATTTCCTATTTGTCTTTTCCATTAAATTCCATTCTTGTAAGTACATTGGCTTTATAATAACAATGGCTAGAAGGTACCCAGTCTATCATTATTAAAATATGAAAGTTGCATAAGGAGAATAGGATACGCCAGTAAGAGGAGGTAATGGTCTGTTTTGTTTTATCTGATCATTTTAGCACCTTGCAATTTCCTCAGCCATCAGACTAGCCAAAAAAGTGTGAGTCTGAAAATCACAAAAAGATGGGGAAGTAATTTGATGCTGTTGATCTTATGTATTTTGGCAAAAGACTGTGAAAATGTGCAAGAACGTTTGCAAGTGGTTTGAATGAGTATGTGGAAAGATGTGGATCTGAGGTACCTTTTTTAAAAATAAAATAAAACCCTCTTAACACAAGAAGAGCTTTTTATGTTTCCCAGGTGTGTAAATTATTAGCAGCTACAGGCAGTCCCTATCTAGGGATTTGGAGCCTAGTGTCTGGTCTTTCAATCAGATTAGTTGGTGACATTAGAAGGAACGAATGATACTTGGAGGAACTGTGCGTAGCTTATGACAACAAAAGACTGAATCGGCAACATGTGGCTAACAGCTCACAGACATCTGGTATAAGCCATTTTCCCAAGGAATTAATTTTTGTTGAATATATATTCCAAATCTTTCCTTCTCTAACATAGTCACTTGCAGGAAATTAGATGAAGAAAAAATAAATACTGTGTCAAAGTTTCAACATTAACTTGACAGGAAAGGAAAAACACTCGGTTTGGCCTTTTTAATTTTTCTTTGTACTGTCTTAAGAAGGACTCATGATCTATTGGTTCTGGGCTTTTTTGGGGGGAAGTGGAGCTGAGAAAGATTAGATTTTTTTCCTGCTCTATTTTTGTTCTTGAAAGTACTGGGGATGTTGTGGCATGATTAACTGGTGTGATCCAGCGGCTTCATGTTGCTTCTGGGGAACGAAGCAGCTGTAAGTCTGGTAAAAAAAAAAAATATCCTGATGGACAGTTTCCCCTTGGCAGTGGATTTCTTCAGTGGTGCAGAGCTGACACAGTATTTCCAGTTATGTCTTCTTTCTAGCCAGGGCTTGAAGAAATGAAAGAGGACAGACGAAACGCAGGTGCCACAGTATCTTGCTCAGGCATTGACTATTGTTACTTGTGAAGAAGGTTGTAAATTATAGTTCATTGAATGGGCAGAGAAATTAACTTCTCTCCTTTGTTTTGCTAGTGCTTTCCCTAGGAGGATATAGGGAAGTGATATGGGAGGCTGGGATTTTTCTGATCTGTAACTGAAGGGATGGGGAAATTAAATATTTAACAAGAGAATTTTGTGTTATGTACCAGTAGTAGCCTTGTTCTGACTAAGCAGTTGTGTTCAGTTTGTATGTAGCTCAAAAATTGCTGCTTGAGTTTCAAGTGTCAAAACCAGCTTGTTTGTTTGACAGGTTGTTTACTCTTTAAAATCATCATATGCTGTTGTAAGAAATAATTCAATTTCTTACTATTTTACCTCCAATATTGATTATTCAACAAACAAACATGCAAACGAGAGAGAGAGAGAGAGGGAGAGGTTTGAAACAGCCTGGATAACATATTAGGACCTGTCCACATGCCCCTTTTTGGCTGCAGTTGTGGTAGCCCAAGAAGTTACCCCAAGCAGTCTGTCACTGTCTGTTTGATTTCACCATCTTCTGTGATCAGCTGTCTGAGCTGTGTGTGCCTGCTCGCTGAGTTGTTCTTTAATTTAAATTATATGGGCTATGCTAAATAGTAGTCTGGAGATCATGATTTTCGCTATTGAGCACGTTTGACTTGTGCAGTCACTCACACAAATGTTTTATGTGGCAGATCAGAGTAGGCAGTGATCTCGGAGCATGTCTGTACAGTCAGATGTAGTCCAGGTCTATCTATTAGTGGCCAGCTTGCATCTCAACCCATGTAGATGTGATACTGTGCTTATGTCCAGCTATATTTATCTTCTGCCCAGCAACAAGTACTAGTAGAGATACGGTGCCACAGCTACCCAGCTTCCCTGGGTCTTTCTTATAACTGTTCTTTTAGCAAGGGACCACTCAGCAGGGAAAGAGCTAGGGGATTGCATGGGACACCTAGGAGTGATAAGTGCAGTTTCCATTTGGAGTGCAGCCTGATGTTTGTTTTGTCCACGCTATTACTTAGGTTTCTAAAGCATTCTGTTCTTACCTTCCTGATAAAAGTGGTCCTCCCTTGATATGTATCCAGAATTACAAAGTTCCTATTCAAACGTATGGTGTCATAGCTCTTTTTAATCCTTCTAGGTGTTGAATACAGTATTCCCTTAGCAACTTGTTATGCGTTTGAAGGATCAGGGTGCCACTGCCTGTCCCGTTGTTCCACTGTGAAATGAGTAGGTTAGGCTCCCAACTGGTGATGTTCATTGAAGAAATATTGGGTAGGAGCCAGTTGCCCAAACATAAGCTTTCATTGCTAGTTCTGATGCCTTTAACAGCTGACTTCCAGTTGGTCTCCAGGGAGGTACAGATCTCTTCTGGTCCCTGGGCCATGTCTGCCATGCTGATGTCTCAGGTACCTAAGATGTCTGAAACAGCACTTGTTGCCTCTGTTGTTTAGCAGCGGACATTAACCCACAATGTCAGTGACTTCAAAGGCAGTTGGTAAGTCTCAATGTTCAGTAAACTGGATGTTCCCTGAACAAAGAAAAGGACTTTAGGAAGATCTGCTCAAAAGTCTGGAACAATGTATTTACGTTTGTTTGAATGGCAATATAGGATTGAACTAAATAATAGTGTAGAAAGTCAGGAATAAAATAAGGCAAGAAAAGAAAAATTGAAATGGGAAAAGAATTTAAGTTAAAGATTGAAGAAAATTTAAAAGATAATTCATAAACTTCAAGGAAAAAGCCTATTTTTCTGCAGGAATTCTATTGGCAAGCAGCAAAATGGTTAAATCAATGAACACTCATAAATGACTTAAATTCTGAAATTTTTTAAAAATCTGTGTTTAATAAGAAAAAATAAAAAAAATGCATCCTCAGAAATGTAATTTGAGGTTGATATTATTTGGAGAATAGCATCATTAAAATTACCCAAACATGCAGAAGATTAGACTGGACAATTTTAGTTGACCTTTTCTCTCTCTTAATTCTATAGTCTTATGACCAGAAAAACAAGGACATCATTGTTTGCAGGCAGCTACACAAGAGGAGAACACCCACAGAAATGGGAATGATCTCCTTCACTGGAGGCAGGGACTCACCATGGTGGAAACTGCTGGGAGCATGGATGCGAGGTTCTACTGGTCTGCCATAGGTTTAAAAACCTGCACTGGAAGAAAGATGGCCTGGAGAAGTGAAGGTGTTTCTATCTTGGACTTCAGGGATTCTGGGAGCTGTGATGTAATGTTTACAGTGGTAAATGGACTCAAGGCAATATTGAAGTGAAACCCCAAAACATGTAATTGCAGGGTCAGGGAACGCAAAGGCCTCTTTTGCTGCTTCCTGGCTTGTGATATTGTGCAGCTCCAGACAGTGCAGGCACATGTGTGTAGCTCCTTCAGAATGCTCCCTGGCATCTTATGATTGTTTTGCAGAGATTTCATATTTTCCACTTTGAAGTTGCATTTTTTGATGCTTCTTTCATAGCTGGCAACTGCGAGTTCCCAGACCATTCCCCTATATTGCTACCATGATATCTTCCTGAGGAAAATTTCATCTCAGCTCCCTTGGATGTTTAACAGGTCTGCAATCTCTACCAGTCCACAGGCTGCTCTGGTTGACCATTTGACATGGTTATTTCTTTTTTGAGGGTTTTTTTTTGTAATAAACAAATTGTAACAGGCAACTCAACAGAAAGCTGCTTTGCAGCTCAACAGACTGGGACTTTACACCGTGCTGTCAATGGGATATTCTGTTTTTACTAGGTATTTTGGAGTTTATGAAGATGCAAGGACAGTGCTGAAGGACTGTCTTAGGTAGAGGATTGCAATGTGACATTGTTCATAATCATATCATCTGTGTCTCTTATGTATCTCAGTCTATCTCTCAAGGGAACAGTTTGGTTTATTCCACACTGGAGCTCAGGAATAAATTCTCATGTCTGTATTGAAGTTGGTTATGGGATTAGGCTATTATGGCAAACCAGGGAGTAAACCGAACTGACAGACTTCGTTAAGCTTACCTGTGAACTTGGGTCTACTTCTGAATAAATGACAAGGGCAGCTGTTCCCCTGTTGTCCACGATGTGTTCTGACTTACACGGAAATAGAATTAGAGTGAAGAAATGAAATTCTCTCCTTTGACAATCAATTAAGGATGCTGATTAACTCCATCTTTTACAAAAGCTGAGCACTAGAATATAGTGATGTGATGACAAATTATGAAAATGATAATTTCTCTTACGTTTATATACAAAAATGTTTCTTGGGCAATATAAAAGTATGCTGCATCACAGGTCCGCATTATGATGCATGATTTTTATGGATTATAGTACATTTTTAGTTTTGTGGAGTTGATCTTTAATTACTGTCTTCTACAGAAAACAATTACATGGGAAATGTCAAGGAGCATTCTTTCTAAATACTGTAATTTTATGGAAGCCCTTACAAAATGTTTTTGAGAACAATTGTGAGTTAATAATTTAATGGGAAAGGTGAATAACTTCAGCAGAGATAAATAACTTCACCAGTGATGTGTGAATGTGCACTTGCAATTAGGCTGATCAATGTCTGTTATTAATGAGCATACAAGTAAGCAAACTACTTCTGTGGCTTTGTTTAATATGGACATAAAGAGCAAAAAGTAGCTAAACCTAATTTTCCACTTTGTGTTAATTTTCCACTTTGTCTATAAGTAATGTAGAAAGTAAATGGTATGTGATTAAAGTGCTTATGGTAATCCCACCCCCCTGCCAATGATATTTGTGCTTTTATCTTCATGAATATTGATCTTTTTTTTTTCCATTTGAATAAACAAAGGAAACAGGATGAAAAATGTCACTACCTAACCCATTCAGTTTATTTGTCTACTAACAAATGCTTTCCACCTTCTCAGAAGAACTTTGTATGAAGTGATAACACATATTAGTTACTCTTATCATAGTCTTTCCAACTTCTCTTTTCCTGTCCTTTTTTTTTGCTTTAGTATCCTACCGTACTTCTTCACAGCCTATGAGCTTTTAGGTGCCAAGGATATATGTGTGTGTGAACAGTGTGAATGAGTTGAGAGTTTATGGCTGGGGCAGTGGACAGTGGCTGCACAAACAGGTAAATGTTTTGTCCTAAAGGAAAAAAATATCTCTGCCCCAGAGCCTGAAATATTTTTTTCCTTGTATTCTGTGTGGTTACCCAGGTCTTCATTTTCTGATTTCACAAGATGTCCTAAAAATCCCTTTTGTTCACACCAAGGAAGACAAATAGGTCATCACATTCTTTGCAAAAGGTCCTGATCACCAGAGATATAACTGTAAGGATGTGAACTGTCCAGGGATGATAAGCATATTGTCGCTAATCTCATCCTTGTCTGTGTTGTGCCTATACGATATGCTTACCTGTCTCACCGGTTCCTCTCTTTTTCTGTGTGTGTACTGTGTGTTATGTGCATGGGTGAACTAGCTATTTCTCTTTCACTATGTGCAGTTATCTCAGCAAAATAGTACAGGCTCCGAGGGTCACTTGCCTTTCCTGCACAATACACTAAAAATAATGCAAGCAATTGCTACATTATTAACTGTCAGGCTAAAGGTATTAAGAATCAGCCTTAGGATGAGGAAAGTACATATAAACTATAATGTACTTTAAATGAGATAAAATTGCAGCTACAATTTAATAAAATTCTCATGTTTTGAATAGTCCCTGACCTGAGAGCATAACACAATGATTATGTGCTAGAGTCACGTTGGCCGAAGCATATGCAACTAACTAGACACAAAGCATTTCAACAGAACATTAATACAACCTTAGTACTAACAAGTATAGAATGGAAAGAGCTCATGGTGATATAAATACATGTAGTAACAGGCTACAGATCATGTATTTCAAAAAAAAAAAAAAAAAAAAAGCCATGCCTTTGGAAGGCTAAGCCATCAATACAAATTCTGTGTACACTGACCAAAAGCCTGTGGAAAAGATGGTTGTAATAACTCCAACTAGGGGAAGCAGGAAAGGGGTGTTCAACAATCTGGAGAGAAATAGAAACCTGATAGCTGAATTTATTGTTTATTTATTTTCATATATTTGGAAAAAACAGTTGAATGAATGATTGACTTCCTGCCTTTCTCTCATTCAGATTACTAGATAAGATGACCATTCATTCCTTGCTTCTGGAACAAAGTTTTGCATTTGAAGTTTTACACCTCTGTCAAAAAAACAGAAGTCTGCTTGAAAAATAGAAGTTAATGTCATTCAATGCAACTCTAATTTTCCAATAAATAGATAAAAAATTAAAATGTTTGGAAACTGTCAAGAATCCAGAAATACTGACAATATGATTTTGACTGTGGTTCAGTCTTTCATAGTTCATAAAAAGTCTGAGAAATGCAGAATCCTGTAACTTTTTTTTTCAAAATTTATATGTTTCATACAAAAAAAGATCATTTTTAGATGTGTCATTTAAAAATTCAGTGATAAGAAGAAATACTCCTGAAAGAAAATGTCACTATTTAATAATATGTCACATCTGGACTTCAATGAAATATTAATGCTAAGTTATGATAAGAAGAGTACCTCTTTCCCATTTTTCTTTTATCTAAATTGTTTAATATTTAATACTCTATAATAGAGAGATAGAGTAGACCAAAGTAGAGTTTGATACTGTTTTATTATGCATGATTTGATTACCAGATAAGAGTACTTAAAAATGTTTAGAATATTATAGTATCAGATACAGAGTATTTAAAGCTATGTAATGAGTTCTGTAGCAGATCCAGAAATCCAAGATACTCCTTGCCAAAGGAAACAGTAGATATAAACCCAAAATTTTTGGGAAAACTATCATTAATAGAAATATCTAAATTGATGTTCCTTATAGGTCCCTTCCAACTTGAGATGTTCTATGATTCTATTTCATTGTTGCCATAAATACAGCAAGGTGGATTTTTTTTGTTAGAAAGGTGGTGCATTGAATGGCATGTCAGATATGGAGTATAGCATGAAGAAGTCTAAGTTAAGCCTTATCAAAATGTTAGAAGAACACAATATCTGAAACCTGATGAAGTGTATGATTGACAGTTGCATGCAGACAGCTTTTCTTATGAAGTAATCCTACTAACCATATCTGTCAACTGAAGAGAGTAATCACATGCTGAGACAAAAAATATATTTATTTGGTGTTATATAACTTAATTTAACTGATATATCCTGTTGGACTTTGCTGCCTTTATTCTTTATTGCAAAACAAAACCAGGTAACTGCTAACCAAGGACAGTACTAAAACATGACAGGATGCACAGAGGGGTTACATAGACATTATTTTCCAAATCAAAATGGGTATTTAGAGATATTGAAAAATATTGAGAGAGAGCACAGCTTGGAAAAGAACTTGGAAATACATGAGTGGCCAGAGGCATACTTCAGGGGAACAGAAAGGTTCTTCTGAATCAAATCACTAAATGGAATTTAACCAACAAATGCTTGGCAGTTGCTATTTTGACATATTTTAAGTACTCTGACATAATGTCATGTAATGGTAGTTTGACACTGGATCTTTGCACCTGCAGATTTGTGAACTTTTAAGTTCCTGGAATAGGAATCTGAAGTAACTATGCAAAAAAGGATTGTAATCATGCGAAAGCAAATTTGTGACAAACCAGTGAGCTCACTATCTCCTTTGAAATGGTGGAGACATTCAGATTGGATAATGCAGATCTTTGATGAAAACAAGCGTTTCTTTTACTTGGTTCATATCTACCTTTCCAGAAAGAACAATTAGGCTACATGGTCCACCAGAAACTGTTTGTGTGGTTTAATTGTGATATATCATGTAGACCAATGTTTCATTGTCTCCCTGTATTTCTTTGTATGTCTAATTCCTCTATTTTCTGCTGCTGAGTCTTAGATTGTAACCTCTTGGGAACAAGGACCAACTTTTTGTTCTGGCTTTAGTCTCTGAAGCATGTCAGCAATACCCGGCATAATACAAGACTTGACAGTGATTTGGGCTCAAAAACCCAGCAATTCCCACTTTAAGTGAAACTTTCGAGTTGAAAAGTGTGTTCCATGCTTGCAGGGAAGTCAGCTCCCTAAATAGAGAGTCATTGTGATAGCTCGAAAGACAAAAGTAGGAACTCGGGTAACACCTTAAAAGTATGATTTTTCTCTTACCCAGACAAAATGTTGCAAATCTAAAACTGAATTGGGGAAAGCATCTTTCTTTATATTACTTACATGAATAAAATTACATGATAAAACCACTTTTATACATGGATTCTATTAACTCTAATGACAAATTGATAATTTCAAGTTACTGTTTCCTCAAAAATACCTATTCATTAAACACACAATTAAGCACAGTTACCTGTACACTGCATTAAAGGACAGATTTAAAACACCAAAGAATATATTTGATAGATAGATAGGCAAGTGCCTAGTGAGATTTTTCAGAAGTGCTAAAACAGTGTTCTTGAAACATCTCGGGCCATCTGGATAACCTTAAAGTACAACCAAAGGTGAATAGGTAATTGAGAGTAGAGTTAGAGAAACTCAAAACTCTAAGCTTAATAATATTTTAACATAAAATTTTACTTATGTAGAGAGAAGGACAGCTAAAACAACCCACCATCTTGCGGAGATTAGCCTTAAATGGTGTGAACAAGCCTAGAATTTCTGTTTTGTGGTCAAAAAAAAAAATGACAATCTTTTTAGATAAAAGGAAGAAGCAGCTTTGAGCTATTTCCTAAGTTAATATTTCTGCCCTTATTTTAAACATTTGGTCTCAGCAGTGTAAAATCTTACTCTGTGGGCAGCTTTAAGCTCCCTGAGGAGTCAGAAATAACTAGGTGTGCTCTGAGCACGCCTGATCGGCTCCTGCAACTACACTGAGTTTAACAGCAAGGGGAAAAAAAAATCAAACCACCTGCTGGCATAAACCAAAATGCTGGCATTAACTTTTGCCTTGCCTGATGAGTAATAAAGAGCCTTTCTCAGGAGAAGAGAGTCTGGGTTCTGGATTATTTTCAGCCTGGGGGAGTTTGAATTCACAGGTGAGACTGATACTGATTTTAATGCTCCAAAATACTCACTTAAATGTATTCTACAATTGCAAATAGAAGTATTTCTAAGTGGGTGGTAGGTGTGTTTTTTCCCCAGTGTCTCATAGTCAAGAATTCTCATTAAAATAGTCTTGACTTAACTTGCCTACCAAAACAGGAACCAGAAATCCTTAAGAAAAGGCAGTCTGACTATGATGCTAAAATCCCAGACCCCAGAACTTTAGTGCAAAGAGACAGGCAGAGGAGGAAAGGAGAATCATTGCTTCCTTGCAGCAGGTTGCAGTGTTGGGTCATTTAGCAGTCGATAATGAAATGGGTAGCACCCTCAATTGCACATATTTCACTCTTAGCGTAAGCTCTGTCATCCTTCTTGGGGATTAATAGTTGTACAGAGTGGCTTTTTCATATGGACCTTTCCTTTGGTGTCTTCTGGGAGTTAAATGTGCTGGCTGATGGGCTTAAGTCTTCTGGATCTGGGCACAGAAAAAGAATGTCCTACTAAAGTTTATAATCCTTAAGTTACTGATTTTATTTTACATGTATGTAAAACATTGAAAAGCTGTAACTGAAAGAAAGACTAGCACTTTACTACGTACATTTTCACCTCCTTGTCTCTGTATCTCCAATTAATTGTGGGCTGGGATTTTGGAAATGGAATGCGAGATTTTTGACATTCACATTATAGGTGACATAATTTTTAGCTATAAACTGTGGCATACTGGAACACTAACAGCATTTTTTCAGCATTTTTTTTCTAAGTACTGAATTCGGTGATATGCTGACAAAATGGCTAATGTGATCCTTAGGTACGAGCACAGAGGATCAATGAGTAGGTGATTTTTACCTCTTTAAACCAAGTCAGTGAGACAGATATTGAGAAGCTAAATACTGCCCTGTTCCTCACAGCCTGGCTGTGGTCATATTTTAAAAGCGGGGCCAGTGCGTAAATGAGCTGCAAAAATGATGTAAAGGCTTTTGAAGGGCAGACTTAGAAACCTCCAGCTGTTCAGCTGAGAGAAGGAAAAATAAAAGGTTGTGGTAACTTGATTACTGCGGTAAGTATTTCTGAGGTGAAAAAAATGCTGGCTGTTGAAAAGATCTTCATTCTGGCTGGAAAGGCACGAGAGTGACTCCCTGGGAGGTGCCGCCATGCAGCGAGAGCGGGCAAGCATTGAAATGTGCTGCGGGGTGAACGAGGGGCTCTTCACCTGACACATCTTGGCAAGACCTAGGGCAAATGTTTCTGCAGTTGTTGGGCAAATGTTACTTCAGCCAAGTTGAAGTTTTTCAGTGCAGCATAGGATAGCTGGAAGACACATAATGCATGTTACAGTAAGTCAGAATGAGTGGCTGAAGGTTCCCTTCAGGGCTTAAATTCTCTGATTATTTTTCTTTAAGGACTGATTTCTTCTTACATTTTAAATTTTAGACTTTGCCCTTGGGTCCTCAGAAGACAGTCACAGACTGGTTCTATTTCTGCCTTTACCTTATATCAGTAGTTTAAGAAGTGGAGACTATTGTCTTTAGATCTAGGATATCCTATTTCTGTACTTTTTTTGTGGATATGTTTTCCTAAAACACCCCTCTGAGATCAATGTCCCTGTCATTTGCTGTTTGGACTGTGAAAGGAAGGTCATGTCACTTGGGAAACTTTTTTTTATATTACTGCTTACTGCTTTTATGATATAGAACATTTTTCAGGGAAAATGACCTGCTTTTGTTTAGCAGACTCTGCTGAGGAATCTTTCTCTTCTTAAAATAATCCCATGTATTATGCTGTTCTTTTACTCCTTAATTTTCTGAATAAATGAAACAAAAAGACTGGAATATGTTTTTCTTGGTTTTATTGGTTAGGCTGTCATATCTTATGGTTAAGAGATTTAGAATAATGGAGAGCAATTGTCTTAGAAATTGGAAAACTGTTGCCAAGTTTCTAGTTTGGATAGTTGGGAGTGAAAGAGAAGCCCTGCTCAGAGGGAGACTTCATAAAGCTTGTTGGTTTTAAGGAAGTCTAACGTGGTGATCATTTTTTTAAAAAAACATTCCTGCAGAGAAAAATGTCCAGGACAGTGCTATCAGGAAAGTCTGACAGTGGCAAGACCATCTGCTTTCTTTCACCCAGTTGTTGAATCTTCTGGAGGAAAAAAGAAATCTCATCTGTGTAGTGCGGTCAAAATGACTGAACGTGGAACCTAAAATTGTGAGCCTTTCACTAAGGGGTCACCTCTAAAGGATGAGGAGATGCTGTGCACTGTACACACAGCAGAAGTCATAAAAGTCTCTCACAGACTTGCAGCAGCACCTATGGCATCTTACAGCTGTAGAGTACAAAAGGAAAGTATGAAATAAATGGATAATTATCATGTAGTGCCAAACAATATTGTCTTTGTCAATCACTGCTGCTGGTCGATAACACTGATACAGTCTTTTCCCTATCAGCATGCCTTCTGTCCCCTTACAGTTGACTTTCTCCAAACCCTGATGCCTGACCTTTCACCTCAGTCCATGGTTAGTGCAGATGATGGATGAGCCTTGTTAGGCTCATAAGATGTGCTGGTGCAAAGCAAAAATGCCAGTGGGCATGTTGTGGTTGTTTTACATTTTCATAAGAATAGCTTAGCTTTAAAACAGACAAATAGCTGCACAGGCTGAGCAGAATAAATTTGTCATGAATATTTTGGTCCTCTGCTGTTCAGTGCTGAATACTGATGTCATATTGGCAGATAGAGAAAAGTGAGCAAGGCAGGAGACTCTGAAGGAGGGAAGGAATGGACCAGTTGGAGCTGTGAAGGAACAGGCACCTAGTTTTGCTGCCTGAGTCCAAGTTCAGGGAATACAGAGCAGCCTGGTTCAGGAAGAGAATAAAGATTCAGTCCACGGCACAGTATTCTGTATAGCTGCCCATGTTGTGAATCACACACTTGAAATGGGAAAATAAAGCCTTAAAATTATGGAATCAGTATGCTGTGATTTTTTTTCGAGCAGTTTGAAGATAAATTTAGTTTGAACTTGTTTCTAGTAAGACAAGTAGTATGAACTTGTCATAAAAATCTTGAAGCAGACCTACATGGTTGAGGCTTTTCTACCTCTTTAAGAACCATCAGGGAATTTTTTCGGTTTGTTTTTTGTTTGAAGAGAATTCTTAATGTTTTGCAGGAAAGAGATTTCTAAGGAAAGAGTAATAGGAAAGACAATTTCTTGCTTACATGGTAAATAGGACTTTTGTTTAGGTCTAAGAAGTATGGTTCCATGAGATGTTTTTTTAAGTCTAGATGTTTTCATAAAAATACGTAGATAAGTACAATGAATCCAGTGTTAGAGCTCTTGGTGGAAGTTTTCCAGGACTCCATAGGCTTGAACTGTGGGCTTGAATTCAGAAGTCCAGGTAGTGAACAGCCCATACAATATCCACAGAAACAACTTTTTTTATGTTTGTCAGGCCTCATGAACAAGAACAAACCGGTGTATTTTGGAAACAGCATATTTTCCAGCAAGACTTGTTATTGCCTGCTTCTTATCATCTATCAGAAGTAGGTGTTTATTCAGAAAAGTCTTGCTCTGCCAATCCAGTGGCTTGTATTTCTCCTGTTCCTAATGCATTTAGCACTATCACCCTTTTTTTCTAAAGGTTCTTATTGGTTTCAGAGCCTTTAAGTTGCTGAAGGAAGGCTGCCTTAATAGCCCTCATTTTAAGACGATTTTACTTGGCTTGAAAAACAAAACAAACAGGAAAGACCCAGATTCTACTTCTGAAATTTCATTTACCACTGAACTGCTTTTTCATGAAGAGATCATGGAAAGGCAGTTATTTTCATACTGTGCCAAGCAAACAAAATTAGCTGTAAGCCTTCTCAAATACTGGCATTTTAATCAGCCCGTGTTTCAAATTACGTGCTGTCTCCTCATCGTGAAGAGGTTCTAATTCAGTGGCGGGACCAGCAACTGACTGTTCTATGTGAAGAATTCACAGCACAGGCTGCTGCTTCACTGTGCTGAAAACTCCACCTATAACTTTGGCTATGGTGGGCTGCACTTTTCTTTAGTAACTGTAAGTGTCCCTGTGAGGAGGGAACCTCAGGCACGGGAGTGTTTTGCTGTGTGGCTCATGGCATGGATATGTTTTCCATTTGGGAAGCTTGGAAGGGGGAACTAATGTCAGAAAAAGAGGGTTTACTGAGTTCAGTACAGCCACTATTTGAATGGATTTTCTGAGTATTCAGAGAGAGAATATTGAACACCTGGGTATAAAATAAATTTTAACTCTTTCTGTGCATTACATTTCTGCATTTGGAATAACCATTTCAGAGTTAAAAGAATGTACAAATAAAATTGAAGAATATTTGAAAGATCATAATTCTTTTAGCATCTTGGCAACTGGTGAAGGGTAGGTGTTGAAAGTCAAGACTGCTATTTACGTTTACAATGAGGGCCAGAACTGGTCTGCTACTTATGCTGTACTTTCTTCCCTAAACAAGATTCTCTTGACCATCAAGTGAAGATGAAACAGGAAGTTTATTTTCTTTTTTTTCAGCATTACTTCTCATTTAATGGAAATAAAAGTACGGAAATAAAAGCAAGGCCAAGCAAATGAAAACAGCATGCCAAATTTAGAGTAAAGAATATCAGCAGTTGCTGAAGTGTAGTGTTTATACAGTGGCTTCATCCGTGGTTCGATATTAGTTTGTACATTGTACACATGCAATGGCATATAGCCATTTGTATGCCTGGTACCCTCCTGGCAGTAGCATGAAATGAGCTGAAGTCTTGTGAATTAGGGAAGTGACACTAGTGTATCTCCAGGCAGTCATAGGTGCAACCTACATCCACAGGAGTAACAACCCCTCAAAGCTCCAGAATTGTAAAGTATTGGAAGAGTTGAGTAAAAGAGCCACAAAAATAACTTGTGAGGTGAGGAAAGTGAGTTATAGTGAGAGCTTTAAGGAATTCAATCTATCCACTTTTCTGAAAAGATTTGAATGTGACGTGATTATAATGCCCAAATACCTTCATGTTGAGAAAATAGTGTGCTCTGTAATTTAAGACAGAAAAGATTAATGGGAGAAAGTTAAAGGCATAGAAAATTAAATAAGAAATCAGTTCTAATTTTTAACAGTGAGGGCACTGAAACATTAGCACAGATTGTCAGTGGAATTGACAAATTCTATACCTCATGAAATCTTCAAATCAATTCTGAATGTCTTTCTAAAAGAATTGATTTAGCCAAACAGGTTTTGGGAATACAAATAAGAGGAACTGCATGAAATTTAAGGACTTCTGTTACATGGGACACAATAATGGAAGTAATTGTCCTTCTGACCTTAGTTTCTCTCTATTTATTAAAGATAAGTGTTAGATAGCAGGTGAATCACTGTTCTGAACTGCTAGTTATTTGTATTCTTGTACTTGGCATTTCATACAACTACTGTTTCCTCATGATCCTCGGTGAGAGAATCAAAGTTTATGATGGCATCTAGTATATTTATTATAATTGGTTATATAATTTTAGTAATTCATGTCTTTAGTGAAACAGAATTTAAATGTCTTCTCTCTCCAATATGATCTTGTGTGCTTGACCTACCCTGACCAATCCCCTGCTTTCCAGGAGCGTAACATGGCTATTTCAGAAAGAAAGCTCCTCTAAGTCACTGAAGAGAAGCAAGATACTTTACCACCACCTGGGGAGGTAACTGCATGGTCACTGGTGATGACCAGTGAGTCACCTCCCTTAGGTAAGGAGTGAAGCATCTTTTGTTCACTGGGCCAGAGGCTCTTTCCTTTTGCAGTGGACTCTGACTCCCCTTCTGCCTGACCCTACTAAAATGTTTTAATATGAAATCAGTGTGAGGGGCAAAGAGTAGCTGCTAAATACACATTGTACACATATTTCCTTTACATTTTGAGTATGATAAAATACCATTCCTCTTCCTGATAAACATCGCTATGCACACACTCTAGCATTTTGTAGGTAGTGAGGTTGTTTTTCTCTTAATATTAGTGTGTTTGATTCTGTGGGTTTTGACATCTCTATTCTTTTGTCTGACAAATCTGTGCGCTGACTTGTAAAAAAAAATCAATATTGTTTTCCCTGGCACTTTCTCTGCAGTTGAGTTGATTTATTATCACAGTTCCCTTTCCCCTCTTTTTATCAGTGTGTTTCTATTGCTTTAGGGTTGAGTACCTGATAACATCACAGGGTAGAAGACACACAGAGAGTTTCCGTGACCTTATCCCCTGTGTGATCTTGTCCAGTGTGACGGTGAGCCATGGCTATAAAGTGAACAATGATATTATCCAAGCTGTGTGATCAGATTTATGCTCTATTATGTTGGAAATAGAGATGAACTAGAACCAATGAACAAAATTTAGATTGTGTTCAAACTGTACTTGTCCAGTATCTCAGTGGCTAAAGGGAGTGTAAACATCCACTGAGTAAAACAGAATTTTGCCTGCAAAGTAGTACGTGCTGGAAGAGTCATACAGCTCATACTCTTGCAGGATTTAAACCAAGCATAAAGGTGAGCTTGTTGCTCCATAAAAATGTAGCTTTATTACTCTTGTTTCTGTTAGCCCCTTATATGTGTGTGCCCTTGTGGCCAAGAAGGCCAATGGCATCCTGGGGTGTATTAGAAGGGGTGTGGTTAGCAGGTCAAGAGAGGTTCTCCTCCCCCTCTACTCTGCCCTGGTGAGGCCGCATCTGGAATATTGTGTCCAGTTCTGGGCCCCTCAGTTCAAGAAGGACAGGGAACTGCTAGAGAGAGTCCAGCGCAGAGCCACGAAGATGATTAAGGGAGTGGAACATCTCCCTTATGAGGAGAGGCTGAGGGAGCTGGGTCTCTTTAGCTTAGAGAAGAGGAGACTGAGGGGTGACCTCATTAATGTTTATAAATATGTAAAGGGCAAGGATGGAGCCAGGCTCTTCTCAGTGACATCCCTTGACAGGACAAGGGGCAACGGGTGCAAGCTGGAACACAGGAGGTTCCTCATAAATATGAGGAAAAACTTCTTTACGGTGAGGGTGACTGAACACTGGAACAGGCTGCCCAGAGAGGTTGTGGAGTCTCCTTCTCTGGAGACATTCAAAACCCGCCTGGACGCGTTCCTGTGTGATATGATCTAGGTAATCCTGCTCCGGCAGGGGGATTGGACTAGATGATCTTTTGAGGTCCCTTCCAATCCCTAACATTCTGTGGTTCTGTGATTCTGTGATATGAAGGTAGTGTTTAAGAACCTCAGTAAAAGATTAGAGCTACCTTGCCCTAGACACTGCATGGACATGTAAGAAAAGACAAAGGTCACAGGCAGTATTTCAGAACTGATGCAACCAAAGGCTGCAACAGGTAAATGTGCTGTGAGCATGTTGACAAGCGTGAGTGCAGTAATACAAACAGAGGCCATGTTCACACAGGGGCACAAGTTTATTAAACCTGTGCCTAACATGGCTACAGTGTAGTAGGGACACTTGATTCTTGGAAGAGAGTATCCGCATGTAATGACTTCTGCCTGTTGACTTTTTTTCTTTGCTAGCCACCTTGGTAATTGTCCTGGTTTGGCCTAAACCAGGCCGATTTTCCTTTCAGTGATTTTTTACTTTCAGCTAAGTCTCCTCTAAGTAACTGCACTTTCTGAAACTAACTGCATGTTTTTGCAGACAGTGTCTGCTTCCAGGACTGATAACGCTCGAAGTTTGTAGTTATCGCTGAGGCACCGGTAGGGATGTTGTGCAGTAAGGCTCTTGCTGTACTTTTTCTTAGAGAAACCAAGGTCACTGCTGAATTCCTCACTGCTTACAAGTGAAAAGCCGAAGGGGGGTCGCAGCTGCAGGGGGGAGCAGACAGGGCAGGTGACCCAAAATTGACCAACAAGGGTATTCCATCCCACACACGTCATTCTCAGTATAAAGCGGGGGGATCAGGAGGGTCTCGAACTTGCTCGCTCTTGCTCCTCTTGCTTTTTCTGCTATGGCCGGTGTCCAAGGAGGACTCCGACTGTTTTCCTGCTGCCCCCGATTCTGATCTGCATCCCTGAATCCAGCTCTCGACCGTCGCTAGGCCCAGCCTGGGCCTTCCCGGAGCCTGCCCTGCAGTGCCGGTGGGGACGTTGCCGACATCGGGGGAGCTCGATCTTGGTTTTGTATATATATTTGTATATATTTGATTATTCCAATATTATTATTATACTCTTTTTCATTATTATAGGTTTATTAAAACTGTTTTAACTTTCCAATCCGTAAGTCTCTCTCCCTTTTCCCTTTCCCTTTCCCTTCGGGTGGGGGGGGAGGGTTAACAGAGAGCGTCTGCTGCAGGTTTAATCGCCAGCCCAGCTTTAAACCGTGACAGATTTATTGGCACCCAACGTGGGGCACGAGAGAAGCTCCAACAGGTTCCTCTGATAAGTCGAATCCCGGCTCCGGCGGGAGGAGACCCGGAGAGCTCAGCTGAGAGAGTATCAGATTTCTTCCTTTGAGATTTACGAGGGGTTGGAAATTAAAACAGATAGTGAAGATGCTGATGTCATTTTTGAATGCTGTGTTATCTCATCTGTTTATAAAGCCTTTTACAGAGTTAAGTGTAATGATACCTTACTTGCCGTGTGCACTGTTTGTTACCGTTTATGTGCAGTTTATCACTGCTGGGCACTGGTCAATGTGCGTTGTTTTGTTATGGCGTTTCATACTGATTTATGTCGTGATAAACTGGGCTGTTACTATTCTGACCGCGGTAGCAGCGATTTTATCTGCGGACTCCGCGCGTCCTTTAGCTGATTGTGTTAATGATTACACTTCCAATTTCACTTCGGGAAATAGTACCTTCTCCTTTTCTGCCAAGCTGATTCCTCTAGATTTTGTGAAATTAGGATGGTGCTGTCTAGGTGGCATGTTTTTATTTTTGTTTGTCCTGAATGTGTTTCTGATGTGGGATAAGATTAAATATCGGTGCAGGGACAGTTGTAGATGTTGTGCAGCCACCTCAGATCCTACAGCGTGTGCTGCCGCTACAGCCACTAAATCCACTGAAACCTCGGCAGCCTGTACCACAGCTGCTACACCCCCCAAGATGGCCACTGCAGCTACTCAGACTCTAACGAGTCTCAGCACTCCCACGACAGCCACTGCATCTACTCAGACCCCAGCATCTAACGAATCTGTACCAATTGCTCCTGTAACCAGGAAGAAATACCGAAAGAAATCAGCTCGTGAAGAGGAGGATGATGACTCAGAGCCTTCTAAGGCAGAGCCATCATATGACCCAGGTGAGGGCCCTTCTCAGGCAGAGTCAGGGCCCGACACAGATGGGGGTTCCCTTGATCGTCATTTTAAAGCAGACCCATCACAGAAGAAAGGTCCTTCTAAAGCAGAACTATCACAGGAGGAGGACTCGGATGTAGAGATAACCTACCACTCCTTATCCCTGAAGGACCTGAGAAATATAAGGAAAGATTTCAGCCGTTATGATGGTGAGCCAATTATTACCTGGCTGCTCCGATGCTGGGATAATGGGGCAGATAGCATGCAATTAGACGGTAGAGAAGCCAGACAGTTGGGATCCCTGTCCAGAGATGGTGGTATTGATAAGGCGCTCGCAAGAAAGTCAAACACTATCAGTCTCTGGAGGCGACTCTTGTCAGCTGTAAAGAGCAGGTATCCCTATAAAGATGATGTTCTGAGCCACCTAAGCAAATGGACCACTATAGAAAAAGGTATTAACTACCTTAGACAACTAGCTGTGCAAGAGATCATTTATAGACACCCACGGGACATTGTAGATCCTGTAGATCCTGATGAAGTGGAATGCAACCGATCCATGTTCCGGAAGGTTGTGAAGAATGCTCCACCGACATACACCCATACATTGTCAATATTAGTCTGGGGAGAAGATGCTGTGGCACGTTCTACTGTGCGTAAAATGGCTAACTGTATGCGACAGTATGAAGATAGTATTTCTTCCCCACTGCAGGCACGCATCTCGGCTGTGGAAAAACTGACTAAGGAAAACAAGGACTCATTTAAACAACTGTCAGACAAACTGTCCAGGATAGAGAATAAACTTGACTCTCTACCTACACAGGCGTGCGTTGCAGCTGTTAGGAGAAAACGCTCTCCTACAGGACCAGCTCAAAGGAAACGGAACACATCACGAGGTATCCTGTGGTTTGCCCTGCGTGGTTATGGGGAAGACATGAACAGATGGCATGGACAACCTACCAGTACCCTACAGGCACGAGTACGTGAGTTGCAAGCTAAAAGAAATACCAGAGAGAATTTTTCTAGAAGGATGGCTGCTCCAGTTACCAGTGAGCAGGACCCCAGCCAGGGTAGATGGGCCTCAAATTCCTTTTTCCAAAGTGTGAATAGGAGAAATGAAGGTCCAGTCCCTGTGAGCAGCACGAATCCATTTCTTGATTAGGGGGGCCCTGCCTCCAGCCAGGAGGAGGAGAGGGATAACCGAGTTTATTGGACTGTGTGGATTCGATGGCCTGGCACATCAAAACCACAAAGGTATCGAGCCTTGGTAGACACTGGTGCACAGTGCACCCTAATGCCATCGGATCATAAAGGGGCAGAATCTATCAGTATTTCAGGAGTAACAGGAGGATCTCAAGTGTTATCTGTATTGGAGGCCGAAGTGAGCCTAACTAAAAATGAATGGAAAAAGCACCCCATTGTGACTGGCCCAGATGCTCCGTGCATCCTTGGCATAGACTACCTCAAGAGAGGGTATTTTAAGGACCCAAAAGGGTATAGATGGGCCTTTGGTGTAGCAGCTGTAGAGACTGAGGACATTAAACAGCTGTCTATCTTGCCTGGCCTCTCAGAGGATCCTTCTGTTGTGGGGTTGCTGAAGGTTGAAGAACAACAGGTGCCAATTGCTACTACCACGGTGCATCGACGACAATATCACACCAATCGAGACTCCCTGATCCCCATTCATAAACTGATTAGACAATTAGAAAATCAAGGAGTGATTAGCAAGACTCGCTCACCCTTTAATAGTCCTATATGGCCAGTGCGAAAGTCTGATGGAGAATGGAGATTAACTGTGGACTATCGTGGCCTAAATGAAGTTACGCCACCGCTGAGTGCTGCTGTGCCAGACATGCTAGAACTTCAATACGAACTGGAGTCAAAGGCAGCCAAGTGGTATGCCACCATAGACATAGCTAATGCATTTTTCTCTATTCCTTTGGCACCAAAGTGCAGGCCACAGTTTGCTTTTACCTGGAGAGGTATCCAGTACACCTGGAATCGACTGCCCCAGGGGTGGAAACACAGTCCTACTATTTGCCATGGACTGATCCAGACTGCACTAGAAAAGGGTGGAGCTCCAGAACATTTGCAATACATTGATGACATCATTGTGTGGGGTGATACAGCAGCAGAAGTTTTTGACAAAGGGGAGAAAATAATCCAAATTCTTCTGAAAGCTGGTTTTGCCATAAAAAGAGGCAAGGTCAAGGGACCTGCCCGGGAGATCCAGTTTTTAGGGATTAAATGGCAAGATGGGCATCGCCAGATTCCGATAGAGGTGATCAACAAAATAACAGCTATGTCCCCACCAACTAACAAAAAGGAAACACAAGCCTTCTTAGGTGTTGTGGGTTTCTGGAGAATGCATATTCCAGATTACAGCCAGATTGTACGCCCTCTTTATCAAGTGACCAGAAATAAGAATGATTTTCAGTGGGGCCCTGAACAACGACAGGCTTTTGAACAGATTAAACAAGAGATTGTGCATGCAGTAGCCCTTGGACCAGTCCGTATGGGACAAGATGTTAAAAATGTGCTCTACACTGCAGCTGGGGACAATGGTCCTACCTGGAGCCTCTGGCAGAAAGTGCCAGGGGAGACTCGAGGTCGACCCCTAGGATTTTGGAGTCGAGGATACAAGGGTTCCGAGGCCAATTACACCCCAACTGAAAAAGAGATACTGGCAGCATATGAAGGAGTTAGAGCTGCTTCAGAGGTAATTGGTACTGAAGCACAACTTCTCCTGGCACCTCGATTACCAGTACTAGGCTGGATGTTCAAGGGTAAGGTTCCTACTATTCATCATGCAACTGATGCTACATGGAGTAAATGGATTGCATTAATTACACAGAGGGCTCGAATAGGAAACCCTAATCGCCCAGGAATCTTAGAAGTGATCATGGACTGGCCAGAAGGCAAAGACTTCGGAATGCCACCAGAAAAGGAGGTGACACGTGCTGAAGAAGCCCCACCATATAATGAACTACCAGAGGATGAGAAGCAGTATGCCCTGTTCACCGATGGATCCTGCTGTCTTGTAGGAAAGCATCGGAAGTGGAAAGCTGCTGTATGGAGTCCTATACGACGAGTCACAGAAGCCACAGAAGGACAAGGTGAATCAAGTCAATTTGCAGAGGTAAAAGCCATCCAGCTGGCTCTAGACATTGCTGAACGAGAAAAGTGGCCAAGGCTGTATCTTTATACTGACTCATGGATGGTGGCAAATGCCTTGTGGGGGTGGTTAAAGCAGTGGAAGCGAAGCAACTGGCAGCGTAAAGGTAAACCTATTTGGGCTGTTGAACTGTGGCAAGATATTGCTGCTCGGCTAGAGAAACTAGTCGTGAAGGTACGTCATGTAGATGCTCACGTACCTAAAAGTCGGGCAACTGAGGAACATCGAAACAACCAACAAGCAGATCAGGCTGCTAAAGTGTTCCAAATAGATTTGGACTGGGAACATAAAGGTGAACTATTTTTAGCTCGGTGGGCTCATGACACTTCAGGTCATCAAGGGAGAGAAGCAACATACAGATGGGCTCGTGACCGAGGGGTGGACTTAACCATGGACTCTATTGCACAGGTTATCCATGATTGTGAAACATGCGCCGCAATTAAGCAAGCCAAACGGTTAAAACGTCTGTGGTATGGGGGGCGGTGGTTGAAATATAAATATGGGGAGGCCTGGCAAATTGACTACATCACACTCCCTCAAACCCGCCAGGGTAAACGCTATGTGCTTACCATGGTGGAGGCAACCACCAGATGGCTGGAAACATACTCTGTGCCCCATGCCACTGCCTGGAACACTATTCTGGGCCTTGAAAAGCAAATCTTGTGGCGACATGGCACACCAGAGAGAATTGAGTCGGACAATGGGACTCATTTCAAAAATAGTCTCATAGATAACTGGGCCAAAGAGCATGGCATCAAATGGGTATATCACATCCCCTATCATGCACCAGCATCTGGGAAAGTTGAACGGTATAATGGGCTGTTAAAAACTACCCTAAAAGCAATGGGGGGTGGAACCTTTAAAAACTGGGATAAGCATTTGGCACAAGCTACCTGGCTAGTTAACACCAGAGGATCTATCAACTGAGCTGGCCCTGCTCAGTCAGACCTTTTACATACAGTAGAAGGAGATAAAGTCCCTGTGGTGCATGAAAGGAATCTGTTGGGAAAAACTGTCTGGGTTCTTCCTGCTACGGGCAAAGGTAAACCCATTCATGGGATTGCTTTTGCTCAAGGACCTGGATGTACTTGGTGGGTGATGCTGCAGGATGGTGAAGTCCGATGTGTCCCTGAAGGTGATCTGATCTTGGGTGAGAATACTTAATTCTGAACTGCATGATGTTAATTGCTGCATAATACTAACAGTGTTCGTAAGTGTCTTTCAGGTTGAAGCAGTGGTGATGGGAATGGAGCTAGCTGCAAGTGGCGTCAAGTAACCTCCTCGAGACTGACATCTTTAACCTGCAACCCATGGGCATGAACCGTGACAAAACTCATACCATGTCTCCTGCCCTGAGAGACTCCTAGCCAGATGGAAACCCACAATCCTGAACTAAATGAACTTGATGAACTTTTTTTTTCTGTATAGAAATGAATCATAAACTAATGTTATCTGTATATATTTTAAAATGAAAAGGTAGTGGTGATCTGAGTATGACGTGAATGGTATGGAATAAGGGGTGGAATGTCCTGGTTTGGCCTAAACCAGGCCGATTTTCCTTTCAGTGATTTTTTACTTTCAGCTAAGTCTCCTCTAAGTAACTGCACTTTCTGAAACTAACTGCATGTTTTTGCAGACAGTGTCTGCTTCCAGGACTGATAACGCTCGAAGTTTGTAGTTATCGCTGAGGCACCGGTAGGGATGTTGTGCAGTAAGGCTCTTGCTGTACTTTTTCTTAGAGAAACCAAGGTCACTGCTGAATTCCTCACTGCTTACAAGTGAAAAGCCGAAGGGGGGTCGCAGCTGCAGGGGGGAGCAGACAGGGCAGGTGACCCAAAATTGACCAACAAGGGTATTCCATCCCACACACGTCATTCTCAGTATAAAGCGGGGGGATCAGGAGGGTCTCGAACTTGCTCGCTCTTGCTCCTCTTGCTTTTTCTGCTATGGCCGGTGTCTAAGGAGGACTCCGACTGTTTTCCTGCTGCCCCCGATTCTGATCTGCATCCCTGAATCCAGCTCTCGACCGTCGCTAGGCCCAGCCTGGGCCTTCCCGGAGCCTGCCCTGCAGTGCCGGTGGGGATGTTGCCGACATCGGGGGAGCTCGATCTTGGTTTTGTATATATATTTGTATATATTTGATTATTCCAATATTATTATTATACTCTTTTTCATTATTATAGGTTTATTAAAACTGTTTTAACTTTCCAACCCGTAAGTCTCTCTCCCTTTTCCCTTTCCCTTTCCCTTCGGGTGGGGGGGGAGGGTTAACAGAGAGCGTCTGCTGCAGGTTTAATCGCCAGCCCAGCTTTAAACCGTGACAGTAATCTCAGATCACTCCTTGCCTTGCCACTGGGGACTGCCATTATCTGTAGGCATCGTGAGAGAAATATGCTTGAAGGTAGGCTGCAAAGCAAGATTTTGTGAAGGGGTATTTCTTATTGGCAGGGAGCAGCAATGAGGAAATTACAGGTGCTTGACATAGCGGGGTATGTGTGTGTGCCAGCTTGGGGCTGCAGGGGTTGGGAGACTGAGTGGGGAACTTGATAGCAAAGTAAACTCATAAATCTGATAGCTAGAGCAGGGCAATAGGGTGAAGTCTAATAAGAAAGGCAAAACAATGTGCTCAATTAGTGGAAAGATGCAAAAGTATGATGATACAGTTAGAGAAAAGAGGGAGGACAGTTCTAGCAGTTATTAGACTTAACATGATTTGGAGGTCAGCAATGTGATTTGGAGGTCAGCCTCTGGCTAGACTACATCAGAGGAAATGATGCAAGCAAAAAGTCAGAGAAAAAGTGGTTTAGAAACCATGCCCTTGCACTATTGCCCTTTCTTTTCTCTTCTCTTCTTTTCTGCAGGGACTCAGGAAGATTTGGCAGCAGGACAGTGGAGTTGGCAATAGAAGGAGCAAGAAGACATGGCAGAGCAGCATTACCAGCATCCCCGGTGCTGCTGCTCTAATGCAGTATGTTTCTTAATGACGTCAGAAGCCTCAAGCTTCCTTCAGCTCTGGCTGGAAAAAGTAATCCCTGATTGGCTTTTCTTTCTTTTTTTATTTCTTTTTCCTCTCACTTCTTCCCGTGGTAGTGTATCAGAGAGAGAAAAGGAGGAAGAAGGTAGAGCTTAGTAGCTTTGGTCTTTTGTCCTGTTTTCTTCTTGAGAAAGAAAAATCTGCTCCCCTGCCTTCTGCTGTCCTCATCAGCTTTTAGTCTGCAGCAGCTGCAGGCAGTTTGAAGCTGGAACAGGAACAGATCTAGAGGTGAGAGGACAAGCACCTCTGGAGCTTCGTATTTAGTTTCAAAGCAAAGCAAAAGATTGATGTGGAGCTGCAGTGATTCTGGATTAATATACTTGCAAGGTGTGTCTACCAGGCCTTCATATGCTTTGGTGGTACTTCTCAGAAGAACCAGCTTATCCAGTTGGACACACAACCAGGCCCCAGTTACCTAGAAGCAATGACACTAGTGCCAAAGTATATCATCTTGGAAACGTACATTTCATTAGCCTTATTACTTTTATCAATTAGTATATTTTTTTTGTAAAAAGAGGCATGAAGTTATTAACATGTTTTATTTTCTGTAGACCCACACTCATCAACATGAATTTTATTACCCCAGTTAGATTCTTTATTAAGAGTCCAGCCACTAACAGATATATTTTTTCGACTTTCTATTGACTCCTTTAAGATATCATCAGAACTTAGTTCTTTGTGGTTTTTTTTTCCCCATCCTTTGGAGCTTCCCCAGCAACCCAACACATATAATGTGAAGTTTTACCAGGTTTTTTTTTAACATCTTGCTTAAGTATGCACTAACGGAGAACATTTACTCACCATCATACAGTGATATCATCTGTCCTTTTTCCAGATGTCGAGCTATAATTTTCTGGAGGCACCATTGTATGACTCCTTTCTGTCTTAATTGTGGAGAAATATGCCTTTAAATTGCCCGTAGCTCAGCCATAATGATAGATTGAGTTGTCTTGCTTCCCTTTCCTTATGAATTTTCTACGATTCCTACACTCTGATTTATATTTATCATCAGCTTCTTGTTTTTTTAATCAGCAAGCAATACTTTTATAGCTGCTGTCATACCTGTTAGGGTAGTTTTAACCAGTAAAGGCATCTTTCTTAATTGCTTCAGGCAGAAGCTTTTCAGAGTTGTACTGAAATGCTTTTACACAGTTCCAAATTATCATTCAATTTTTCTGCTTAAATTATTTTCCCAATTGATTTGGTCGTATGTTAATACAATAGCTGAGCTGTTTGCGTGGTGCAAGATTTTGGGGCGCAGGGATATTAGAAGGTACACAATGATGTAGCTACTTGTTCTGTGAATATTTGTTCTCCAAATTCATTGATAGTTCCTTGCCTACCCATATTCATGAGCAGTATTCTAGCCTTAAAATTATTAATTTCTAAAGTGAATAATATTTATGTCTGGCATAGGGATATGAAGTAGAATGGCATATATTTTGTCTAACACAACTATGCAACATTGATTTTTTTAACAACAAAAAGACCAAATTTTAAAACAACATCCAGTAGTATTCCTGAGGGTTTTTTTTGCTCAGAAAGCCATCTAAATTTTCAGGCAGCAGAAGTTTAAAGCCACATTACTTTCCTCTCACTGGGAAATTAAACTTCAAGGATTTTTTTGTTTTTCTCTTTTTGTCGTGGTTAGTACAGATCAGTTCCAAGGTGAGAACAGGTATATCCTTCATAAGTATCCCACATTATGGATGAGGTCCTCTCTTCCAAGCAGTGCCAGGACAGGTTATTTTGCTGTTATTGAATTATACTTTAATTTAGTACAGGAGAAACCCTTGCTGATGAGATTCATCCATATTGATACATTTCTCTGAAAAATGATGTTCATAATCTCACACTTTCCAGTGAAAATGATCAAAAGAGTCTCTCTGCTGTTTTTACACATTAGATCTTTCAAGGCAGTTATGACATGGGAAAAGGTATTACACAATTGTGTATCAAAAGAGAGATCCTTCCTGTCTTCCACTGGAAGATGGCATGTTCCATTTCCTTCTGAGATACCTCAGTGAGAATGGAGATAACTGGAGGCCATGTGCCATACTTGAAATCCAGGCCAGGAGGAGTGGCAAGAATGGTGACCCATGCCAGCTCTGTTACACTCTCTCGTCAGCCCATCTGCCCCATCTGTTCTCCATTAAGCATCTACAGCTGTGACTGAGATAGTTTGGAGACAACATCAGAAGGGACTGTGAAAGTTCGTGTTGCTTGGCAGGCTGTCAGCATCTTCCTGATGGGTGGAAGCAAAAGATGGTGCTTTTCAGGTGTGCCTCATTCTTTGGGAGGCAGACAGGGTTGCACAGAACAAGGAGAAGATAAGTCTAAAACCAGGGGGCTTCATCGCTGCTGCGTATAAAAGGCTGCTACAAATGACAGAGGTGAGAGACCACGCAAAAGTCACAATTACCTTTTCCAGAAGATGATTATAGAGAACTTTCCCATAGGTGTCACTTAATACATGGTCATGTCCCTGTATGTGCTCGGCAAGGAGAATGCTTGTTTGGTTTTTAATCTATCCAAACAGAAAGAGTTATGGGTCAGATTCTGATGTCTTCAGTAATGTTGGGAGCTACATCGCCCCACAGGTTAGATCACTGATATGGGTTGACTTATTTGGAAACATGCTACTCAGTCTGATTCTGTGTGTCCATGTGTATGACTTACTCAACATTATTAAGATCATGTGAACACTCAGTTTTTGCAGTTTTAAATACCCGTGTTTTAGCTTGTTCAGAAGTAGGTTTAATATTTCTAATTTGGTTTGGTACCAAACAAAATAAATCTAAACACGTGGCTGAATTTTTGAATATAAGTAACAGCTGCAAAACCGTAAGAATATGTGACAATTTTCATGTTTTTCTGAAACCAAACCCAGCTTTTCACAATGCAGTTGAAATCTGTGGGTGTCACTTACCTTTTATTGTCACAACCTCCCTCCCCTACAAGACTGACAATAAATGTCTTCCTCTTTCATAGCCTACAAAAGAATGAATTCTTGCCTGCTCTTGCTTGTGATATAATTTTTCAAATAGCTCTAGTGATTGCAGTCTTGAGTGTATGAATAGAAAATTCAGATCATTTAGTTGAAAGACAGTCTTATGAAATTTGCAAGCACACAGCAAAAACAGACTGTGTAGATTAAAAAAAAGATCACTTTTGGTTATAATAAATGCTAAAGCTAATAATGAAAAAAAAATCATCCCAAACCTGCAGTGCTTTTGTAAGTAGGCTGTTCTGAATTTTGAGAACATCACAGAAAACGTAATAGTTTTATAACACTTCTGGTGTTTTTTTCAAAAAATCTGCTCTGACTGCTGGCCTATAATATATCTACCAGATTGCTTCTGCCACATTTGAAACCTAAACTACAGATAATTTTACAAGATCTCTTTGCTCTCACTGGATGTTTTTCCATACACACAAATACAATCTTATTTTCAAATAAAAAGACAATGATTTTAGTTACTGGTGTCAGCCTGAGGGTGAGAAGCTCTTATTTTTCTTGTTAAATACTTCCAGTGTCTTCTAGATAGTGATTTTTCTGTCTCATTTGTGAAGATAAGGTCATGATTATGGCTTCACTTTTAGTGTGGCTTTGTATGCTTGTTGTGGCAATGGATCTTCAATTTTCTCAGTATATCTGGGAGTTGAGATAACTCACCGTTTTTTGAAAGAGTGACATCAGGTAGAAGATTTATACTTTAGAAGAGTTTTATCTGAGTTCAATTTATCAAATTTAAAAAAGGAATATCTTTGCTGTAAAAGTTATTTTAACTTTTAAATAAATACTGGCGTTACGGGCTGCTCTCCAGGAGCATACCTTTCAAGTGCTTTGGTAGAGAAGCTGTAAGATGAGTAGTACTGTTGCATTAGGATCTAAGGGGGCATGTTGGTGGCATGTCCCTTTCTCCTGAAATAGGATTTGGCTCCATGCTGAGTGTGCCTGAGATCAAAAAAGACACAGAACAAAGTGGGACCCAGCAGCTGCACGCGTTTGAGAGCTGTGCTTTCAGTATTTACCTGATCGAAATTTTGTAGCTTGTACTGAAGCATGATTGATCATTAGTTGATAATACCACTAGAATATTATTTAGTAGCAGTTTAGCAATGAGTTTATTTAAAGCCTTAATTCCCAGAGACAATTTAGAATGGGCTGCCCAGGGAAGTGGTGGAGTCACCATCTCTGAATGTGTTTAAAAAAAGACTGGACGTGGCACTTAGTGCCATGGTCTAGTTGACATGGTGGTGTCAGGGCAATGGTTGGACTGGATGATCCCAGAGGTCTCTTCCAACATGATTGATTCTGTGATTCTGAGTGATTATGTTACTATCTCAGCTTTCATTTAGAAATGTGAGAATGTTTTAAGTCTTCCTAGTGCTGGGAAGAAGTTTAAAACATAGTCTGAGTGGACCAAACCAAAAAGACAAATTCAAAGGCCTCAATATTTCCATATTTTCTTTATTCTTATGTTTTTTTTAAACAACCTCGTGATGCTTTGGGGTCACAACAATGATTTCATTTTAGCATTTGATGTTAGCCCCACTGCACAGCCACTTAGCAAATGTTAAACTATTATGAATACTAAACAGAATTCCTGGATTCCCCCCGCCCCTGATCTGTTGAAAAATAACATGTAACAACTGTTTTACGCTAATTACTCATCTGTGATCTTAACATAAAATTACAAATTAGATTCTTAGAAGTGTTGCACATATGTTTTAGCAAAACTGTTGATAAGCTATTGTTCTGGTTTGGCCCAAACCAGGCCAATTAGTCTTAAAGAAACCAAGGTCACTGCTAAATTCCTCACTGCTTATGAGTGAAGAGCCGAAGGGGGGGTCGCACCTGCAGGGAGGAGCAGACAGGGCAGGTGACCCAAGATTGACCAACGAAGTATTCCATCCCATACACGTCATTCTCACTTTCCTATTTATCACTAATCCACTGCCTCCTGGAGGTGGGGCCCAGGAGGGAGGGGCCCTCCTGTCTCCCACTGATTGGTACCAGCTTTGCCAATTCTCCAGTTAAAAGCCCGCAGGTGTGATGGCAGGGGGAGCTACTGCATTTTCCCCTCTGCCTGTGCTGGGGGGAGCAACTCTGCCTGAGGAGGATTTCCAAGCTCTCAGTCTTGGCTTTGTATATATTTGTATATATTTGATTATTTCTATTATTATTGTTATTATACTCTTTTTCATTATTATAGTTTATTAAAACTGTTTTAACTTTCCAACCCATAAGTCTCTCTCCCTTTTCCCTTTCCCTTTCCCTTAGGGGGGGGAAGAGGGTTAACAGAGAGCATCTGCCACCTGGTTAATAGCCAGCCCAGCTTTAAACCGTGATAGATTCATTGGTGCCCAACGTGGGGCTCGAGAGAAGCTCCAACAGGTTGCTCTGATAAGTTGAATCCTGGCTCTGGGGGGAGGAGACCCCGAGAGCTCAGCTGCGAGAGTAACAGATTTCTTCCTTTGAGATTTACAAGGGGTTGGAAAGTTAAAACAGATAGTGAAGATGGTGATGTCATTTTTGAATGCTGTGTTATCTCATCTTTTTATGGAGTTTCTTTCACAATTGAGTATTGCAATGATGCCTTACCTGCCGTGGGCACTGTGTTATTGCTTGCTTCTTATGAATGTTTACATGCAGTTTAGCAGTGGGCGCTGGTCGAAATGTATTGTTTTGGTATGGGGTTTGATACTGATTTATGCTGTGATAAACTGGGCAGTTAATATTCCGATCTCTTATCTCTATGACACAATGATGGGCAGCTTTAATCGCGAATCAGTAGCAGCGACTTCATCTGCACGCTCCAGGCGTCCTTTAGCTGATTCTGTTAATGATTACACTTCCAGTTTTACTTCAGGAAATAGCACCTTCTCCTTTTCTGCCAAGCTGATTCCACTAGATTTTGCGAAATTAGGATGGTGCTGTCTAGGTGGCATGTTTTTATTTTTGTTTGTCCTGAATGTGTTTCTGATGTGGGATAAGATTAAATATCGGTGCAGGGACAGTTGTAGGTGTCATGCAGCCACCTCAGATCCTACAGTGTGTACTGCCGCTACAGCCGCTAAACCCACTGAAACCTCGGCAGCCTGTACCACAGCTGCTACACCCCCCAAGATGGCCACTGCAGCTACTCAGACTCTCAGCACTCCCCCGACAGCCACTGCATCTACTCAGACTCCAGCATCTATCGAATCTGTACCAATTGCTCCTGTAACCAGGAAGAAATACCGAAAGAAATCAGCTCGTGAAGAGGAGGATGATGACTCAGAGCCTTCTAAGGCAGAGCCATCATATGACCCAGGTGAGGGCCCTTCTCAGGCAGAGTTAGGGCCTGACACAGATGGGGGTTTCCTCGATCGTCCTTTTAAAGCAGACCCATCACAGAAGAAAGGTCCTTCTAAAGCAGAACTATCACAAGAGGAGGACTTGGACGTAGAGATAACCTACCACTCTTTATCCCTGAAGGACCTGAGAAATATAAGGAAAGACTTCAGCTGTTATGACAGTGAACTTATTATTACCTGGTTGCTCCGATGCTGGGATAATGGGGCAGACAGCATGCAATTAGATGGCAGAGAAGCCAGACAGTTGGGATCCCTGTCCAGAGATGGTGGTATTGATAAGGCGCTCGCAAGAAAGTCAAACACTATCAGTCTCTGGAGGCGACTCTTGTCAGCTGTAAAGAGTAGGTATCCCTATAAAGGTGATGTTATGAGCCACCTAAGCAAATGGACCACTATAGAAAAAGGTATTAACTACCTTAGACAACTAGCTGTGCAAGAGATCATTTATAGACACCCACGGGACATTGTAGATCTTGTAGATCCTGATGAAGTGGAATGCAACCGATCCATGTTCCGGAAGGTTGTGAAGAATGCTCCACCGACACATACCCATACATTGTCAATATTAGTCTGGGGAGAAGATGCTGTGGCACGATCTAGTGTGGGTGAAATGGCTAACTGTATGCGACAGTATGAAGATAGTATTTCTTCCCCACTGCAGGCACGCATCTCGGCTGTGGAAAAACTGACTAAGGAAAACAAGGACTCATTTAAACAACTGTCAGACAAACTGTCCAGGATAGAGAATAAACTTGACTCTCTACCTACACAGGCGCGCGTTGCAGCTGTTAGGAGAAAACACTCTCCTACAGGACCAGCTCAAAGGAAACGGAACACATCACGAGGTATCCTGTGGTTTACCCTGCGTGGTTATGGGGAGGACACGAGCAGATGGCATGGACAACCTACCAGTACCCTACAGGCACGAGTACGTGAGTTGCAAGCTAAAAGAAATACCAGAGAGAATTTTTCTAGAAGGATGGCTGCTCCAGTTACCAGTGAGCAGGACCCCAGCCAGGGTAGATGGGCCTCAAATCACTTTTTCCAAAGTGTGAATAGGAGAAATGAAGGTCCAGTCCCTGTGAGCAGCACGAATCCATTTCTTAATTAGGGGGGCCCTGCCTCCAGCCAGGTGGAGGAGAGGGACAACCGAGTTTATTGGACTGTGTGGATTCGATGGCCTGGCACATCAAAACCACAAAGGTATCGAGCCCTGGTAGACACTGGTGCACAGTGCACCCTAATGCCATCGGATCATAAAGGGGCAGAACCTATCAGTATTTCAGGAGTAACAGGAGGATCTCAAGTGTTATCTGTATTGGAAGCCGAAGTGAGCCTAACTAAAAATGAATGGAAAAAGCACCCCATTGTGACTGGCCCAGATGCTCCGTGCATCCTTGGCATAGACTACCTCAAGAGAGGGTATTTTAAGGACCCAAAAGGGTACAGATGGGCCTTTCGTATAGCAGCTGTAGAGACTGAGGACATTAAACAGCTGTCTACCTTGCCTGGCCTCTCAGAAGATCCTTCTGTTGTGGGGTTGCTGAAGGTTGAAGAACAACAGGTGCCAATTGCTACTACCACGGTGCACCGACGACAATTTCGTACCAATCGAGACTCCCTGATCCCCATTCATAAACTGATTAGACAATTAGAAAATCAAGGAGTGATTAGCAAGACTCGCTCACCCTTTAATAGTCCTGTATGGCCAGTGCGAAAGTCAGATGGAGAATGGAGATTAACTGTGGACTATCGTGGCCTAAATGAAGTTACGCCACCGCTGAGTGCTGCTGTGCCAGACATGCTAGAACTTCAATGCGAACTGGAGTCAAAGGCAGCCAAGTGGTATGCCACCATAGACATAGCTAATGCATTTTTCTCTATTCCTTTGGCACCAAAGTGCAGGCCACAGTTTGCTTTTACCTGGAGAGGTATCCAGTATACCTGGAATCGACTGCCCCAGGGGTGGAAACACAGTCCTACTATTTGCCACGGACTGATCCAAACTGCACTAGAAAAGGGTGGAGCTCCAGAACATTTGCAATACATTGATGACATCATTGTATGGGGTGATACAGCAGCAGAAGTTTTTGACAAAGGGGAGAAAATAATCCAAATTCTTCTGAAAGCTGGTTTTGCCATAAAAAGAGGCAAGGTCAAGGGACCTGCCCGGGAGATCCAGTTTTTAGGGATTAAATGGCAAGATGGGCGTCGCCAGATTCCGATAGAGGTGATCAACAAAATAACAGCTATGTCCGCACCAACTAAGAAAAAGGAAACACAAGCCTTCTTAGGTGTTGTGGGTTTCTGGAGAATGCATATTCCAGATTACAGCCAGATTGTACGCCCTCTTCATCAAGTGACCAGAAATAAGAATGATTTTCAGTGGGGCCCTGAACAACGACAGGCTTTTGAACAGATTAAACAAGAGATTGTGCATGCAGTAGCCCTTGGACCAGTCCGTATGGGACAAGATGTTAAAAATGTGCTCTACACCTCAGCTGGGGACAATGGTCCTACCTGGAGCCTCTGGCAGAAAGTACCAGGGGAGACTCGAGGTCGACCCCTAGGATTTTGGAGTCGAGGATACAAGGGCTCCGAGGCCAATTACACCCCAACTGAAAAAGAGATACTGGCAGCATATGAAGGAGTTAGAGCTGCTTCAGAGGTAATTGGTACTGAGGCACAACTTCTCCTGGCACCTCGATTACCAGTACTAGGCTGGATGTTCAAGGGTAAGGTTCCCACTACCCATCATGCAACTGATGCTACATGGAGTAAATGGATTGCATTAATTACACAGAGGGCTCGAACAGGAAACCCTAATTGCCCAGGAATCTTAGAAGTGATCATGGACTGGCCAGAAGGCAAAGACTTCGGAATGCCACCAGAAAAGGAGGTGACACGTGCTGAAGAAGCCCCACCATATAATGAACTACCAGAGGATGAGAAGCAGTATGCCCTGTTCACCGATGGATCCTGCTGTCTTGTAGGAAAGCATCGGAAGTGGAAAGCTGCTGTATGGAGTCCCATACGACGAGTCACAGAAGCCACAGAAGGACAAGGTGAATCAAGTCAATTCACAGAGGTAAAAGCCATCCAGCTGGCTTTAGACATTGCTGAACGACAAAAGTGGCCAAGGCTGTATCTTTATACTGACTCATGGATGGTAGCAAATGCCTTGTGGGGGTGGTTAAAGCAGTGGAAGCGAAGCAACTGGCAGCACAAAGGGAAACCTATTTGGGCTGCTGAATTGTGGCAAGATATTGCTGCTCGGCTAGAGAAACTAGTCGTGAAGGTACGTCATGTAGATGCTCACGTACCTAAAAGTCGGGCAACTGAGGAACATCGAAACAACCAACAAGCGGATCAAGCTGCTAAAGTGTTCCAAATAGATTTGGACTGGGAACATAAAGGTGAACTATTTTTAGCTCGGTGGGCTCATGACACTTCAGGTCATCAAGGGAGAGAAGCAACATACAGATGGGCTCGTGACCGAGGGGTGGACTTAACTATGGACTCTATTGCACAGGTTATCCATGATTGTGAAACGTGCGCCGCAATTAAGCAAGCCAAACGGTTAAAACCTTTGTGGTATGGGGGGCGGTGGTTGAAATATAAATATGGGGAGGCCTGGCAAATTGACTATATCACACTCCCTCAAACCCGCCAGGGTAAACGCTATGTGCTTACCATGGTGGAGGCGACCACCGGATGGTTGGAAACATACGCTGTGCCCCATGCCACTGCCCGGAACACTATTCTGGGCCTTGAAAAGCAAATCTTGTGGCGACACGGCACACCAGAGAGAATTGAGTCGGACAATGGGACTCATTTCAAAAACAGTCTCATAGACAACTGGGCCAAAGAGCATGGCATCGAATGGGTATATCACATCCCCTATCATGCACCAGCCTCTGGGAAAATTGAATGGTATAATGGGCTGTTAAAAACTACCCTGAAAGCAATGGGGGGTGGAACCTTTAAAAACTGGGATAAGCATCTGGCACAAGCTACCTGGTTAGTTAACACCAGGGGATCTATCAATCGAGCTGGCCCTGCTCAGTCAGACCTTCTACATACAGTAGAAGGAGATAAAGTCCCTGTGGTGCATGAAAGGAATCTGTTGGGAAAAACTGTCTGGGTTCTTCCTGCAACGGGCAAAGGTAAACCCATTCGTGGGATTGCTTTTGCTCAGGGACCTGGATGTACTTGGTGGGTGATGTTGCAAGATGGTGAAGTCCGATGTGTCCCTGAAGGTGATCTGATTCGGGGTGAGACTACTTAATTCTGAACTGTATGTTGTTACTGCATAAGTGTCTTTCAGGTTAAGACAGTGTTGATGAGACCGGAGCTAGCTTCATCAAGTGGCGTCCAGTAACCTTCTCGAGTCTGACATCTTTAACCTGCAACCCGTGGGCACGAACCATGACAAAAGAGAGACTGCTAGCCAGAGAGACTGCTGAGAGACTGCTAGCCAGATGGAAACCCACAATCCTGAACCAAATGAACTTAATGAACTTTTTGTATAGAGAAGAATCATAAACTAGTGATATGTGTATATATATTTTAAAATCAAAAGGTAGTGGTGATCTGAGTATGACGTGAATGGTATGGAATAAGGGGTGGAATGTCCTGGTTTGGCCCAAACCAGGACAATTAGTCTTGGAGAAACCAAGGTCACTGCTAAATTCCTCACTGCTTATGAGTGAAGAGCCGAAGGGGGGTCGCACCTGCAGGGAGGAGCAGACAGGGCAGGTGACCCAAGATTGACCAACGAGGTATTCCATCCCATACATGTCATTCTCACTTTCCTATTTATCACTAACCCACTGCCTCCTGGAGGTGGGGCCCAGGAGGGAGGGGCCCTCCTGTCTTCCACTGATTGGTACCAGCTTTGCCAATTCTCCAGTTAAAAGCCCGCAGGTGTGATGGCAGGGGGAGCTACTGCATTTTCCCCTCTGCCTGTGCTGGGTGGAGGTACTGCATTTTCCCCTCTGCCTGTGCTGGGGGGAGCAACTCTGCCTGAGGAGGATTTCCAAGCTCTCAGTCTTGGCTTTGTATATATTTGTATATATTTGATTATTTCTATTATTATTGTTATTATACTCTTTTTCATTATTATAGTTTATTAAAACTGTTTTAACTTTCCAACCCATAAGTCTCTCTCCCTTTTCCCTTTCCCTTTCCCTTAGGGGGGGGAAGAGGGTTAACAGAGAGCATCTGCCACCTGGTTAATAGCCAGCCCAGCTTTAAACTGTGACAGCTATGAATGACCTATAAGCCACATCACTCTTCTATGTACAGGATATCATGTATTGCTGCCTTTATTGCTAGTTCTTGGTAGTCTTGGTGACACAGAGAGGGGAGATGCAATGAAAAGAGAACGCATTAGAACTGTATCAAAAAGCAAAGACAAGCCAGAATGTATTTTCCTAGTTTGATTTAATTTTTTTGTGTTTGATTTTTGTGCTAAACAGTAGGAACTAAGGTTAAAGGTACGAGATAAAGGGTTGTTAACGTGAATTATTACCAGCAATAACCCTTTGAAATATAACTCTTTGCAATAACTAGCAGTATTGCTTCTTGATCTTCAGTTGCAAGGTGAATTGCCTGAGTTTCTCTCTGTTTGACTGACAACCCCGTTTTTTAGAGGTAGCTCTTGTGAAAGGGCTTTTCTCTAGCATCCCATCCTAAAGGTTTCCACACGCAGTGGCACAAGTGAAAGGGAGGATGAACTAGACATGGGTAGAGGGTTAGTTATTTGAATGGTCCAGAAGTGTGAATGCAAGCTTAGGCGTGAGTACAGGTCTCTTGTGGTGTCTGTGTGTTCATTTGCTATTGGTGTCATGAGCTCCTTTGCAAGAGGCATCCACAGTCAGTAACAGAGATGATAGCTGAAGCAGAAGACAGTGGTGATGTAGGAGAAATTTATTTTAAACCTTCTGAGACATCCTGCAAGGCCAAAGGATAAAGCTTGACTTAACAAAAATTAGCTTAAGACCTCTGTACTGAAATATCATGAAGTTTGAATGCTGTGCCTGTATTTGCTTTACCATCTGTACTTTGGCTAATGGGAGCTATCCCTTTAAAACTTAGTATGGCAAAGAGAGTGTCTGACCTGAAGAAGGGGGGTGTTTTGCTTGTGAATCAAGACAAGAGAAAAGTCTATCTATCTGAGAAATTTCAAGAGGCTGGAAAAACTGCATTGCGAGGAAGGAAAGCTATTTTTTCTCCTTTTGCAAGCAGGGGGACTAAACGTCTCAAGTCATTGCTAATTAACCTCTTACATATGAGCAGTCTGCATCCTGTTTAGTTCAGCCAGGATTGAAAGTGGACCCATCTAATGCAGGCTTAAAGAGTTTAATGAGTCTCTGCTCTTACCCCCATGACATTGATTATGGTGTATCTCTCCCTAGGCCTGTTCACAATGCCTAATGCACAGGACCGTGACTTTTCTGGGTCCTCTGCCAGGGACTGTTGTGTTGGTTGCGGGCTGCAATCAACTGTTCTGGCAACAGGTTTTTAAAAGCTGGCAAAACTCATTTTCACAGGCATGTTGAGTGAAAGGAATTTTTAAAAAGTCCGATGATAGTGAATAATTGAGACTTACCTTTTTACATAAAACAAGACATTTCTCATAGTCTCATGACTTTTGACTTCTGAACTTTTTCTTCTGGCAGTACCATGAAGAAACTTTATTTTCCATAGTTATGCATATACTTTATATTCCATAGTTTTCCATATCTTTTTTCAAAAGTGGTGGTGGGGGAAGTGAACAATGTTACCTGTTTACTTACATCACATATCAAACAATGATGGTTCATGTCATTCTTGAAATTTTGTGGCCAAACCATGGTAGAAGTGCAACATGAGGTGGCAGTGACATAAAACAGACCTCTGTACTGTTAATTAATTTTGTCTTAGTAATTATGCTAACACAGGCTTAGATATTTTTTGATAAAAGATCACAAATACTATGTGATTCATTTTCCATTTCTCTTGTGACTCAGAGATGCAATCTTGAAGGGGGCTGTTAAGACAACCTGTGCTATCCTCTGGAATAAAGCAGTTATAGCCAGAGTGTGGTCTTCTATACTTAAATTAATTTAGAAACAATACATGTTTTATATTCAACAGAAATAAGGGTTCTTGAATGAGTGGAGTAGGTACAAGAAGCCAGAGATGTAATCAGTTGTACTCTGTGGACTCATAAGAAAATGAAGAAGAAAATCTCCATGATTTACAAAAAAAAAGGTATAAAGGTTGATGGATGATTTAAGGCCAGATTAACAAATCACTACAATGCAATTTATGGCTTTAGATAATGGGAGGTCAAACATGTATTACCAGCTGACTTAAATTTGATTTGACTGAAAAATAAAACTCCGCTACATGAACCGTATTAACTGAAAGCCTCTGCTTTACATTTCTCACTGATGGCACCCTGGGGAGGCAACTTTCTTGGCATTTCACATCCAATTTAAGCACATCATTGATGAAAAGATGGCTAAATTGGTGCATCGTTTTGTAATAAAATATCTCACAAATTGTTTATCTGATCAATGGAGAATGCAGTCTCAAGCTGTTCAGGGCTAATGTGCTCATTGCACTAAACTAGTAAGTTATTGACTGTCAGAGGGACCTGGGAATTTCTAAATGCAGTTCAGATTTCCTGAATGAGAGCAACATATTGTATCAGAATAGTAGGTTGTAAGAGATTAACTCTGCTAGCTGAATTCTCACTGAAATCAAATAGATGTGAGTAGAGGGCACTAAGCGTAGAGGGCACTAAGCACTTCACGGGAAATGTTCAGCTTCTCATATGATCAGGCTATAGAGGACAGAAAGGGGCCTTATTCTTACCTTACTTATGCAGACTTTACACCACTGTAATTCCACTGACTTTATTTGACAAAGTCCTGCAGCATAAGAGGGAAAGTCATGCCATATGTGTGTCATATATCAAATGTTATTTTCAGAGCTGTAGTGAGACATTTTGGTGTCTGGGGTAGGGTGGGACCACTCCTTCCCGGGTGGGAACCATCTGGGGCCTCCTCAGGACCAGAGCCACATGGAGAGTCCCTGGGGAGATGCCTTCTCTTCAGACATGGGCTGAGCCAGCCCTAAGGGGAACTGAGTGGATGTGATGTAGGGGGAACAGGGAGCCTTTCTGTGAACGAGCAAGGTAGGGAGGTAGGACAGATATATGTTTTTCCTGCCAGGCCTGCCAGCTATTTTTGCTGGAGCTGATGCCCACCTTGCATCCTAAGGATGGGGAACCAGCACCATGACAGTCCTCAAGTTCAGCTGGCCTCAGTCCTGGCCTCACAGGAATGCAGTCATATTACTTATCCACCCTTCTTCCTAGCCATCAATTTGGCATGCTTTGTTACTTCTTTTTTCACTATCATTTTCCCACAAAATGAAGTGGATGAGAATGATTAAGAATGGTTTTCACAAGAAGTAAAACCTCAGGAGGTCTGTCTTTAGGGAGCAAGGCTCCTGTCTCTACAAGACTGGTCTCATTCACTGTAGATGTGGGAGAGAACGAATTGTATGATATAATTTTCTTTTTTTTATTTATTTATTTTCTTAGAAATGTTCAATCCACCACAGAAATGGTTCACAGACAGAAGGAAATGCAAACCAAAGTGGTTGGTGAACATTTTTAGTGGGAGGAAAGTCCTTTTTTCCCAAGGCTGAGGGAGGAACAGGGTGCTCTCTTTGCAGCCTATGGGTTTCGGACCCTGCAAAGCATAGGAATTGGTAAAAGAGTGGAAAATAGGTGTAAAGTGCATGTACTAGGAAAGCACCTTCACTGGTAAGATGTAGGATATTCCAAGATGAGTGCTCCCTGGTCTCTTGTTGAAGCTGCTCAGCTGTGCACAATAGATTTCAACATTGTTATGCCTACAGGGGAGCACAGCACTGCAGGCTGCTGACTTAAGTGTTTATCTGAGAGCTAGAAAAAATAGGTTCCAGTGCCCTTCCCTCCCAATAGCTACTATAATTAAGTAATAAAATTATTGTAATTACTTTATTCAGCCAAAAATACTAAATTCTGTCCAATGTTGTAATTTCATTTTGTTTGTCTGAAACTGGTAGTTTTCGTAACAGGATACAAATCATACTTCCAGGAGGAGATAGGGCTCTCTTATGCTTAAAGCAGGTATCAGTGACATAAAAAACTCAGTTTGGTCCCCACCGGTGATCCACAGTACTACAGAGGCCAGATGGCCAAAATGCACTCCTCTTTTCTTGTCTGAGGAAGTTAAATAGTCCTAGGCTTGCCCAGTAGTTGAATGAGAGACCTTAGTAAATCACAGATAGCAGAGGAACAAACCAAAGAACACTGCTTTGTTGCTTGGTGAATCTTAGATCAAAGAAGGTGAACAAGTAGATAGACTTAATTTTGACACCCCATTATGGTTTGGGGGAGGAGACAGGCGTTGCCCAAGTACTGATGCTGATTCTAGGCATGTCTTCCAAATCATATTTTTTTTGGCAGAATTTATCACTAATTTTATCTTCGCACCCCCCCCCCCCCGCCACGCACTTTTGAGGCTGTTTATCTTCAGGAAAAGAGGGATTTTCAGAAGTCCTAAGAGCTCACTGTGCACGGACACCGATGGTTTCTTTGAGATCACAGTTGTCAGGGCTAGTATGCAAACAGAATCACAGAATCACCAGGTTGGAAGAGACCTCTGGGATCATCGAGTCCAACCATTGCCCTGACACCACCCTGTCAACTAGATCATGGCACTAAGTGCCATGTCCAGTCTTTTTTTAAACACATCCAGAGATGGTGACTCCACCACCTCCCTGGGCAGCCCATTCCAATGTCTAATAACCCTTTCTGAGAAGAAATTCTTCCTAATGTCCAACCTGAACCTCCCCTGGCGAAGCTCGAGGCTGTGTCCTCTTGTCCTATCGCTAGTTGCCTGGGAGAAGAGGCCAAACAAGAAGTGATAGAAAATGTCTTTGAGGAACTTGCTGTTTAGAAGCATCTGACTTCAAAAAAAAAAAGGTGTGTTAAATGAGTGCCTTTTTGTCAAAATAAGAAACAATGGTAGTTTGGATATATCTTTTTCTTGATCTCAAAGACTCTTAGCATGGTGACTGTATTTTAATTTTGGCATTTACTGTTAGCAGAGAAAGGATATTGATGAGAAATTGCACTGAGCAAAATAAAGCAAGGAAAATGAAGCAAGATACTCGTGACAAGAAAGCCCGTTCTTAGTTCTGTGGTGTTTTCATCATCCTTAAAGCAATGACCCCCTATTATTTCAAAAAACGTACAGAGCTGTAGATGATGGCAAAAGCAGCAGAAACCTGAGTTTACCAGTTTTTACTCAAAAATACTTTCCTTATGTCCTTGTGTGTTCCTGACATTTGCTCATTTTGGTTTTGCGCAAATGAGAAAAGAGCTCTTTATATGTTACACAAAATTATTCTAGTCTCTTATTAATCTTGTGATAGGAGTTGTTCATATGAAGTCACTTCTAAGAACTCTTGATTCATTACCAGTATTACAGACTTTATTTAAATATTATTTTTACATGCACGACCAAGAATGCCAGTTTTCTATGTAAGTGCTAGTAAATGTTTAATTAATATTACTGTTGCATCAAAATCGGTGTGTTGATCATGTCCTCATAATTAGGTGAAGGAAAGCCTCCTTAAGAAATAAAATGATCCTTATGTTTTACTAGATTATAGAAACCACATTCTCAATAATAGCTAGATCCAGCGCAGTACTTGTCTTGTTCAAAAACTGGTTAGTTTTGCAAGTCTGCAAGATGACATCTTCAGAGTCTTTTCCTCACCCATGGGGATTAAAGCAAAGCCTAAAGCACACACATGGGTAGCTCAGGGGACTGATGGTTATGTCATTGTCATTATTACAAGGCATGGTAGTGCCCAAATGCCCAACCAAAATTCTATTCTTTTGGTGAAAATCGAGTGGGGATCTTAAATCTCTTGGTTATCAGAGCAAATCTAATCCTAATCCGATTCCTTTCTTGTCCTAGTTAGGGTGCTTTTCCTGTCCATTAGCAAAGTCATTACCAGGCAGGTGTGGAGTTAATCCAGGTGGGACAATGGTGACTCTTGAACTACCACTCTGTCCTTCCCAAACATTATATCTATCTGTTTTTTCTAGTTATGAGGCGTAGTAAGTGATAACAAAAATATTCAATCTCATCACCGAAGGAGAGCCATGAAGATGATCAAAGGGCTGGAGAACCTACCCTATGAGGAAAAACTGAAGGACTGAGGTCTTTTCACCCTGGAGAAGAAAAGGCTCACAGGGGACCTCATCACAGTATTCCAGTACTTAAAGGGTGGCTACAAAGAGGATGGGGGTTCTCTCTTCACAAGGAGCCACATGGAGAGGACAAGGGACAACAGGTAAAAGTTTCATCAGGAGAGGTTTCATCTTGATATAAGAAAGAAAATTTTCAGAGTGAGAACAATCAATCACTGGAACAGCTTCCCCAGGGATGCAGTAGAGTCCCCATCACTGGAGGTTTTCAAGACGCGATGGGACAGGGTGGTAGAAAATCTCATCTAGGTTCCCTTTTCTGTGAAAGTTTGGACCAAGTGATCTTTCAAAGTCCCTTCCAACCAGGGCTGTTCTATGATTCTATCTCAGTCATACTTCTTTGCTATCTCTGCTTTTATAGAATTGAGGAGAGACAATCTGGTACTCTGTACGCTGTCACAGTTTGATGCCTTCCTAAACCCATTCAATAAACATGCCTTTTCAGTAAGTTGCCTTAGACCTATCAACACACATCTCCATTTGGTGTCTCTTTGGCCCAGCTCTTGCTATTCTCTGTTCTACTTTAAATAACCCTTCCACCCACATTTACTAGAAAGAAAACTCTGGTTTTGGAGGCAACTTTTCTTCAGAATTTATTTCTAAAAATATGAGAGAGAATGTGTGTATGGTAGATACCAATTTTGTCAACAGCTTTCAGATCTGATCTTTTAATTACAGGTTACCATGACTACATTGTTTGATTCTTTTTTTCTGACAAATGTCTTTTTGGAGATGTGGACATATTCAATTTGTGAAATGCTTCAGATCTTAATGCATGTAGATTAGATAGAGTATGAGTTTGTAAAAGAGAAAAACAGTTCTTTCAAAAATATGTTGGCATATATTCTATTCTTATGGAAGTTAGTGGAAATGTTGGCACTTGTACTGAAATTTATAGTCAGCCTTTCTACACCAACCTACTGGCATTGAACTTCTGTTGGTTTGTCTATGGACAGTCGAGTCATAGTGAAAATTTGTAAATAAAATATTACTGAATTAGTCAATAAGACATGACTGAACAGACTTCATAATGAGATAACTGCAGACCTTCAGGATATGGTGAACTACAGAGGTGCAGTATTATCTCATTACAACACACATTTTACTAAAGAATAGCATGCTCCGAGGCATGTATTTATACTGCAATACATTCCTGCCTCAGGCCTGTTTTGAGGTATAAGGCAAAAGGACAAGTAGCTTTAAAACTTGAAAAGTAGATGCCTTTTACTGTAGCTGCATATGTAACATGCAGTTATATTCAATGGTTTATTGAGTGTGTTAATTGCAAGCAATAAGGCTGAAAAATGTATGTTCTAATGAACAGCTTCCCCTCAACTAATTCTGGTCAAAATATATTCAGAAAGCAGATAGAAACTCCAAAGAAAGAAATTCCAATTGCATTTGGGAACTCAAATGTATGTTGTTCTAAAGTTGCTGCTGTAGTAGTAGTATTGTTATGGGATGTTCAGTCAGTCAGAGCAGCAGCTTAAATGTTAACTACCTTTCTCCTCATGACAAGAGAGCTTAGCAAATACAACTGCCAAATCTATTTCATCTCTACTAAGGATAAACCTGTGGCAGGCAAAGAAAGCACCTCTTCTAGGAATGAACAGTTTAACACAGTGGTCTGATTGTTCTTTGCTTCTAGTGTAGTGTAAATCCAGGGTGGCCCAGTGAAATTACTGGAGTGACGTCAGTAAAATCAAGCGCTGTGACAGACCATCAGATCTGCAATATGAAACTCTCTCTCCATTGAAATCAAGAAGAATTAGAGGCTGATCTTGGTGCTGGAGGGATTTCACCCGTGGATATGTTACTAGAAATTATAATGGATTGCAATGAGATGTAGAATCACTGACTTTGAAAGTCAGTGATCAGGGATTCATGGCAAAAGAGATCTTTTGTACTTCATCAAGCAGAAAAAAGAACAGAATAATTTCCAAACTTTAAAATGATGTAAAGTAGGAGAATAAAAGTAATGAGTGACTAATAGTGGTTCAAAGAAGTGAAATCTGGTAGAAGGGAAATGTAAAAGTAAAGATACTATGTTATTATTTCTATATTTGTGTTACATTGGCATGCCCTTGCCCAAAAGATGCTGCAAGAAGAAATTTAGTGTCCTAAGGAACTTCAGGCCAACACTAAGAATAAGGTCTGGCTGGGGGCCTGACAAATTAATTGATGAGGGCAGATGCATGGGAGAAATCATAATACTAATTTTACAATTGCTGTACTGGGCTTCCCATAGGTCAGCTCTGTGTAGTTCATGGCTGGCCTGACTACAGAGCACTATGCTTAAAAAATACGAGTATGGTCTACCAGAAATAATGTATATCAAACAAGCAATGATTCGGTAGGGGAATTTATGCTTTGCATTTCCAGTAGCTGTCTTGCCCTTACCTTTAAGGATGGTATTTTATCTCAGTTTTCAGTAAGGATGGTAATTTAATTTTGCAGCCATATCCAGATTGCACTTAATCTCTGTGTCAACCTCATTGTGATCTGACTTGACTTTATTTTACTCGTTGTTGCAGGATCTTGCTCATTTGGTAATAATTTTCGTTCTATGGAAACTCCTTTTGACCTCTGAGAAACAGCATTTTTCATTGAGCAATTCTCTTTTCCCCTGTCCTTACAATCTTTCCATGCTGGACAAATAATGAACACCAAAGAACAATGAAATCATCAAGGCTGAGGCTCAGCCCTTAGAAGGATCCTGGGATGGACATGAATGTCAAAGGAGAGCACGACGAGATATAAAAATCACAGATAAGTTTCTGTTGACATTCTTCCAATATTAGAAATAAGCTGTCATGAAGAAAGGAGAAAACCGACAGAGGGTGGCTGGAAAAAATATTTATTTGAACTGGGGAAAAAGGGGTTATGTCACACTTCTCCTTTCAGTCTTTTTCAAAACAAAATTCCAGTTGAGGTACTCAGTTCTAGTTCTGAAATTTAAGATTATTATAGAAAAAGAAATAAATTGTCAAACTGAAAACTTTCTGATTAACACAAAATTATTCTCCCTAAGTGTTTTGACTTTCTACATTGTCTGTATTTTTGACCTTTTTCCTCACTTTCAAGGCCTCCTGTCACTGGTTCCAGATATTATGCAGCTACTTTCTTCCAGCTGGAAGGGGAGAGTGGAAGAAAAAGTGGATGGAAAAAGTGATGGCAGCTTTTCTTTGATTCCCAGGTTTTGTCTCTCAGGATATTTTCTTTTACTGTGCTAAATAGCAGGAATCTAAGTTTTAAGACAGATGTCTGGAGGAAAAAAAAAAAAAAAGAGAAAATTGAAAATATTGTTTTTGTAAATCCTTGGGAAAAATGTGATAATTAAAAAAAAAAATCAGACAGAACTGTGCTTATATTTGATGGTCTTATTTTTGTGCAAGAGTCTCTTGTATTGACGTAATGATATCCACTGGAATTGAAACAACAGTGTCTACACAAGGGACTTACCCTGTTTAATTGCATCAATTGAAAGTGATTCAATTTTTTTGGCAGAGACAAATATAGTGAGATGGAAAAAATAAATGGCTATTTTTTTTAATGGTGAAATAAAGGGAAGGAAGCAAAGCAAACAACTTATGGCCCTGAAATGCCATATTATTATATCTAGGAAACCATGACCAAAAGATGCTAATTTGTCTCACTCACTGTGAGGGTTCCCTTTGATCCTCCTGCCTTTCTTAGAGTGTGATGTTCTCACATTTTAATGCAGTATCATTTGACATTGAGATACAGGGAAAATTGTCCAGTAAACAGCGTTCTTGTACTTATTCGGAGCTTGTGGGAAAGATTATAGCATGAGCTGGAGCCTGCCACAAGAGAAATGGAGTATTACTCTGGGAACACTTACATCAAGGAGGGCCCTTTTACAGCTGAAAGAGGCAACCTTTTACAAAGAGCTGTGTTCTGTGAACTCCTTGTCAGCTTGCTGAAAGTGCTAACTCACTTACAGCATACAGGTCATTCCTCCCTAGAAACACGGGAGAAAAGCTTTAGCATGCTATTTGTGACTTCTTCTCCTTAAATGTAAAGATGTTTTCTACAAAATGACACCCCATCAAAGAAAAAAACTAAAAATCAGATTTAATGAGACAGATGGTTTAGGGAGACAGGAGAAAAGTAGTGGCTTAAAAGACATCAATGCTACATTCACAGTAGCTTAAGCTTTCAGCAAACTAGCCTGCATGATTCAAATAAAATGGGAGTGGTGGCGTTTTCCAAATGAAATCCAGTTCTGGTAAAACTCAGACCTGAGTAACAAGGTCTCCCTGAATTTCCCCACCCCTAAAATCCTGCTTTTCTTCCTATCAGTTTCAGTGTTATGATAAAATTAAAAGCCTGACAAGGGAACATTATTAACTTTGTTTTTGAAAGATTTTATTTTTAAGTCAAAGAGAACTATAGAATAAATTATTACAAGGACATTAAAAGGATTTCATTTCCTTGAGTATACATATGCATTCTGCTGCAGCATGTCCTCTCCCTCCCAGTGTAGCCATTGATCCACAGCTTTTATAATGAACTCTAATAACAACTCTATTACTGCAAGGCTCCTGATTGGCTCAGGCACCCACAAAATTAGCTACAAAGAAGCCAGCTTGTCAATATTAATTCCGCCACAGAGATTACTTGTTATGGCAGAGCAAAGGTGTTTTGGCTCGAGCTGAACAACTTAACTCCTTGTCTCATAAAATTTAAGCTGCTATTGATCGCCGCCTTCTATTGTGCTGAAGGATTAAAAAAAAACCCAGGCGGGCGTGCACACACACACACACATGCAGACAGACACCAGCGTGCTGAATCACTCTGATGCATTCTCCTAAACCACCAGCTGCCCCCTTCCTTCCCTTCCCTTCCCCTTCCTTACCCTCCCTGTGTGCGAAGAATCATTCAGTAACATGAAGCAAATTAAATCAATGAATTCATCCTAGCAGATGGGTGCTTTAACAGTCAGTTAGCCTTTAGATAATTGAGGCGTTGACTCCGGAATCATAAAATGGATGGCTCGTTTGTACATTTTACTGAAATAGATCACCGAGGTTAAATAAATGAAATCCCATTTGTCAGGCGGTAATAAATGGCCTCCCCTTCTGCAAACAGCTCTGTTTGGCCTAATAAATACAGGGATGTTACAGTGCTCCTCCCTTGATAGGGTTATGGCTTAATGAAATGGTCTTTCCTCTGCTTGTTTTTGCCTCCTCCTGCACCGTGTGATAAGTAGCGAACCAACGAAGCTTGTAATTACAATCTTACAGAGAACCCAGCCAATCTGTATATAAATCTCACCATCCAATTACAAGATGTAATAATTTTGCAGTCAAGCTGGTAATGAGGTCTAATACTCATGCATGTGATAATCCCCCCTGGATGCTGACTCTATCAGATGTTAGCTTTGTAATTATACTGGCAGAAAATCATTATTTCATGTTCAGCAGAAAAATGAGGTTGGTGGGAAGTTAATTTTCTCTATGCTCTGTGAAGCATAGACAAAATTTTAATGATTTAATCATTATGGTTATCCCTTTTGCAATTGACCCGCGTTACTTCTGTAGAAACATTGGCACATTTAAAAGTCCCTGTTACCCGATAAAGCTTGCCAGGTATGCAGCTTTTAATGTAAGAATAACCGTATACAATTAAACTATTAACCTGCTTGACAGGGGAAAAATCCATAGTTTTTACATTTTCATTATTTACACATAGGATCCAAAGGGATGTTTATGTCCAGTCCACACTGTGAAAAAAAAAGACTCTTAAATAAAGAAAAAAGAAAAATGCTATAATTAGGATGTAAGCTCTCAGAACAAAACAGCAAGTTCACAATGGTATTTTAGCAGCTCAGTAATCTTTTGTTCCTTTCCAGTGTAGGAGACATTCATGAGATGTTACACCTCTATGCAAAGAGCTTATTATGCATAATCAGCATTTTCACAAGAAATAGTTGAAAGGAATCGCTTGTGATATGTATTTTTTTATTGTTCTTTTCTGTTCTCAAAATTTTCTTGTTATTTGTTTGTCCAGCCTGCCAAGGGGAAGGACACAGAATAAGAGAGAAGTCACAACTTTGAGATGGAAGAGTGAGAAAATAAACAGCAGCGCAAACCAAAACTACAGGGAAGTAGGTAGGCAGGGCAAAAAACAAAGCATGTTGCAAATTTATAGCAACTAAAATATTTAAGGATAAGTTGCCTCAAAAAGTTAGTGAAAATGTCATCAAATTCTTTTGTGCTAGCATTACAACCTATTTGGACATGTATCCAAATAGTACTTAAACACTCCCAAAATCACTTAGATTTGTAAGCTTAATTCTGCTGTTTCTAACTTTTGATTCTGTGCTCGTAATGTTAGTTTACTGGCTTATATCACATGTATATATATGCATGTGTATGTATGTATATGTATATAAATATTTATGTGTCCATATGCTCTGTTTCTCTAAGACAGACATTTTTAAAAAGGTTAACTGAATTTTATCTTCTGGAAATATCTTTATACTTCCTTTTGAAAAAGCAGCAGAATTAGGACCCGTGCTGTACTTCGGATGGTGACTTTCGTGTAGGCTTGATCTGGTGTGTCTAGAGGCTTACCAAACCAGAACCCAACTAGCGTACGAAGTATGTAGAAGATAACCTCACATTTGATTGCCGCTAGGCTTACAAGGTAGACATGGAACGTTTGTCTCAAGACAAAAGCAGTTACAGATAATGTCCAGGGAGTGACCTGCAGGTAGGCACGTCTTCTGAGCCTTTGGGAAGTGTCTGGTTCCACCAAACAGCAGATTTGGCCATCCATACCTGGGCGAGACATCTAGAGCCCCTTTACAGCCAGCGAGCACACCAGGCCTGCCCTTCTCTTACCCAACTGAGGCATCTACCTTTGGATAAGGTGATCTGTATCCCAGAAGTGCCTTTTCATCCATTGGCTATAAAAAATAACAAATGAGAAGTTCAGATGTTGTTGACTACTCTGTAGGCCTCAAAGATTAGTTGAAATAAATTCTACCCATACCTCCTTCATGGATCCAACCCAAAGTGGCTCTGGAGAAGGCCTGGGGTCTATCATGTATTATGTATTAAACTCCTAATCTAGTGATATAAAAAACACAATTTGACAGACACGAATCCTGATCTAATTATGGTTCTCAGCCTTAATAACAATTATTTTTTAATGAGTCCTGTAACTCAAAGTACATATATATTTAGACAATTTATCAAACCTCTTAAGAAGAAAATCCTGACATTAGTTATGGCGGTTCCACTGGTGCTCCATATGATTTCTTCCTGCAAATGAATCAGGATGCTGATGAGGAATGCAGATGACCTAAAATTGATTAGGTCATTAAGAAGCAGTGAAGATTAAGAGACTTTAAGAGGGACATAATACACTAGTCAAATGGACAGTCCTTTGCTGACAAACCTGTTGTGTCTAATGTGTGTTGAATGGAGTAATTTGAAATGCTTAATGCCTTACTGGATGCAAAATAAATTGTTCTGAGTCGGTAGAAAGATGAGGGTATTATTATAGATAACTGAGTCCAAAGTATTAAAAAATGCAAATAAAATATTAGAATAATATGGAAAATAAAATATGAAATGCCATTTAAGTCAAAGGCACTTACTTTTCTAGAATATTGCATTCTGTTCATGCCATGTCAGTTGGGGTTGCCATCTTTTACAAATTTTATCATCAGTTTGCCATGTTTTGGGAGGAGTGGTTGGGTTTAGATGTATTCTTGAAGTCATGGTTTTGGATGATGTTTCTAGATTTCCTTAAAAAAAAAGAAATATAATTCTATCAATTTGTTCCATAAACATTAGCTCTGGTGGAATGTGGCTTCCTAAAGATTAGTGTCCTGCACTTTTTTGTTTCCTGCACTTCAGAGACCCTGCTTGTCTGCATATGCCCTTATCTGCTTGACTCACTTATCCATTTGGTGGGCAACTAGCGCAATGCACAGCGACTAGTCCGCAGCAATGTTTGCTGAATGGATGGCAAGTGTGCATCTGCTGTAAAGCAAGCTATTTACAATGGGTATGGACACTGCTGTTTAGCTGCCTTTTGCTGGGAAAGGACATTGAATGTAAAATGGAGTGTGCAAGATTGATGCAATTGGCTTTTCTGTTTGAAATATATTTTTACTCTTACATATGTACTTTTGCAAAACACTGTGAGATGCAGAGATGAACCTGTTGTCCTGATGTCACATCATGAAAAGTTCTTAACTTTTTATTTAGCCAACTAGACATTATTCTCACTGAGGCAGAACTAGGATTAAAAGTCAAGTGAGTTTTACTGCTGGCTAGAAATTAGCTGGAAAAGATTGTATTTTTGTACTATAGATTAGGTTACAGACTGCAGGCAGAGAGAGGCTGGGAGCTCTTGGGTTAAGACACTGGATTTAAATCCAGCAGAATACTTCAGGTGTTGCATAAGTATAGTGATGTTCTAGAGTGTGGGTGTTAATTATACTTTCCTCATTTTCCACATGAAGTATTGAAGACATAAACTTGTCTTACAAGACTACAACCAAGTAAATCTTTGCTACTCAGCAAGTTGTAAGAAGCAAAAATGGTAACTCAGCTTCTCACCTAACTTCAGCAAAATGTTTCTATCTCATCTTAATCTTGCTGAAAATAACAGAGGAGCTATGCAGATAGTGGCTATGTCTAAGAAGCAGGGCATTTGGCCTTTTTCATACAGCCTTCTGTAATGGTTGTTCTGTGGTCCAACCATTAGATCTTTTGGAGCTTTCTGATGGTGCTTCTAGTGTGTCACGGCACAGAGGGATGTGTCTGGAAGACTCCCAGTTCCTCAGATTCCACACACCAGTTGATAGGTGAACCATGTATAAACTTGGGGGTTATTTTGGTAACCTAGAGGTGCTTCATCGAGAGAGAGCGAACCTAGACAAACAACGGACCATGACTAAGTCCTAGGATGCGATAAAATATCAAGTAGAGAGGTTGTCCCCTTCTTAGTTGCTCTTAGCACAATCTCTGCCTGCATTCCCTAACACAGACTCACTTTTCCCCTACTTGACAGCTCTGGCATTTTCCTTGAGCGCCATAATCCCTTTCATGTCAGCTATTTGGGATCCTTGAGCCAAAGAGTTTCCCTTAGTCATGTCCAGTCATGTTCACCTCCTATATGGACTTTACCTTCAAAACAGTGGAGAGTAAGTCAATAAGACTGCACCCACGTCACAGAGGGAGCAGCGTCTGTGGCTTCTCTGTGGACTTTGTCTTTCACATCCACCTTGTCTTTGTTTTATGACTCTCCTGTTCTGGGACCTAACTGCAGCCAAGCCACGGAGCTGGAAACTTGGCATACAAAATTCTGGAAACTCTCTGTGAAGCAGCCTTTGATTTTTGTATAGGTTTACAAGAGATCAGCATAATTCTATTTGAGCATAGTTAGGATTATATATTCCACTGAACAAATCCACTCCTTAAAAGAATTTCCAGGTTCAGCTGTGATTTCGTCAGGCAACTTTCAACAGCTGAACCCATTGAAACTGAAAATAAAATTCCTAGTGTGTTTTGTGCAGAAAACAGGAAGTCCTTTGGTGATGCAAGGTGCTACTGAAGCCTCATATGAAGGGGTTAATTTATAAAAAGGCACTCTTAGTAGTTGCTAGGTAACATTGACCTTTTCCCAAAGGCTATACTCCACCAAGGAGGGTGTTTTGGCAGAGGTAATGATTCTGTCTGGGGTTTACTCAACGAATTGGTGGTAACCTGTCCTGCAGGGAAGCTGAGAGGATATAGTTTTGGAACAAACTGTCACCTTCTGCCCATCCTGCTTTTCCATTCGTATTTCTCTCTCTTCTTTTTTAAAAAAAAAAAAAGAAGAAAAACACAGATTCTCTAATTTGCCTGTAAAACATCACTCTAGTTGCAAGAACTATCTGTCTTCCTCTGTAGACTGGGCACTAGAAATGTGAATGACTATTTTGTGCCTATGACTGTAAGAAGTCCCAAATTATAGTTGTGAAGCCTTCTCTTCAGAGTAGTAAAAAAAAAAAAAAGCACCCATTTTCAAGGTTATTATTGAAACCTCTTTTCTTTAGAATGAGTAAGAACATAAAGCAATGAATTATTAAGTAAGGTTTATTTTTGTTTCGGATTATATGTCAGCATTTTATCTTCTGTATTAGGATAACTGCTTAGAGTTATTTCTTTACTACTTCTGTGTTTTGTTGTATTTTTTAATAGAAAAGGAAAAAAAATGCTTGAAAATATGTATATTTTCCACATGCACACCCAAATGATTTGTAAGTTGATGAAACAAACCTAATGACAAGCAGTGTATTTAGCTCTGCGACTAAAAAATTGCAATTAGTTTTTTTTAAAAAAAATAAACATTTTTATATAGAAAAAGGTGCATAGACTTCATCCTTATGGGCCAGGGTAACTTACATGACAACTTGTTAAATCGATTTTATGCTTCTTTTAGATCTGCGATTCAATTTTTTAAAGTGCAGATACCATGGCAACCCCCTCTCTTGTATGGAACGTATGCTGCTTTAGAGATAAAGAGCAAGTACATGCAAAGATGGAACAGGATGACATGTAAACTTTTTTTTTTTTATATTCACACTTCTTTGGACGAAAAAATATGCTACACAAAAATCTTTTCTCTCAGCTGCAATATATTTTATTAAGGAATCACATTTTGCACAATGCAATTAATTAATCTTTATCTCGTTTCATCAATAATATAGAAGGAAATTGTACCCTGTGCTTTTCTGATGTGTATGTGCATGTATGTGTGTATATGCATATATATAGCCAAAGAACTATTAATATCTTTACATTTGTTTTAGTGTATAATAACTCCTTAAAGACTGACACTAACATCTATATTTTTACTGATTTTCTTACCATTCCTTAATGGTAAGAATGTAGCACAGTTTTTTGGTTTTTGTTTTGATTTTATGAAGGAGCTGGACAGCTGCTAGGACTAATTATTTTTAAAAGAAAAGAGAAAACAGTGCTGAAGTGTCAGTTCTGAGAAAAAGCAGGAGGATCTATGTGTACTTGGCTATTTTGGCAGTTATTATTTAAATTGTCTGAATCAAAATTTTCAAAAGCAGGATAGTATATTGGATTCCTCAATTAGCTTTCTAAATCACTGACTTCAGAGGAGTCTGCTGGAGCACAGCATTTTTAAAAATCTGGCCTCTTATTCGAGTTGCTTTAGAAAGAGTTGGATTTAGGTTGTGAGGTATTGTTTATATCCAAAACAAGATAATTGATCAAGGAAACTGCCATTTCTTACCATCAAAACCCAGTTTCCTTCTGTATTGCACACCTTGATTAGACATAGGATACACTTGAAATTTCAGCATCTTGCTGCTCTTTTTATTTTTCTATTCAAGCCTGGTTCTGTGATTAAAGAAAGACCTGAAATATTAGTAATGTGTCTGCCAATACAGGCTGCGCATTCATTTCAGGTTCCTGAATAGGTTAGTTTAAGAAAGAAATTAAAACATTTTTTCAGGATTTAAAAGCACACTACTTAATCAGAAACCCTTGCTGTTCTGAACCTCAGCTTTGTCATTCCCACCCATAAGACCCAACAAATTACTCTCTTATGTGATCTTGTTGGTGATTACACAGTTGACTTTCACATGCTTGGAGCACTGGAGGAAGGCAGAGTGTAGGGTCCATCATGCCTTTTCCAGCTTAAACATCGTTAGTACTGGCATTTGAGTATCTTTTAAAATGTCATTATTTAAATCAAGCAAACACCCGTGCATCATCCGTCTCTCATTTAAAGACTTAGTTTTGCTGCATTTTTGACACATGCACTATTGTTTGGCTGTCATTGCCCATTTCCATCTGCCTGTTTGCTGGTCACTGTTTGCACTTGTTGACATTAAGTTTTGCCAGCTTACATTTCTTTTTGCAAGATTTAATAGGTTTGAAAGTTTAGTTTGTTTTTTATAAGCTTGCAAAAGTCCCAAACTGGTATATCATATATACTTGTGGCTGCAAATCTCACAGGAAAATACTCTCATAAGAGACTGACTACAAATAATAAATGGAAATACAAGCTTTTCTTTCTTTTTCTTCATACCTTTCTGCTGGCAGTGTCTGAACCAGCTCCCATTAAAATAGGGAATCCATTGATGGTATTAGGATGTATGCCAAACATCCAATCAACACAGGAATTCACAGTGGAAACTCAAAAAAATCATGAAAATTGATATTAAAAGGTTAATTCTGCATCTTTGTATTATAAATAAATCTCTGCTCATGTTTTAGGGGGATTGGATATTGGAGTTCATGTTCACAATGGTTTTCCTTTGTTGAAATCAATTTGCCTGTACCAACCACTTATGCTTTAACAAGAAAGTAATGTGATGGTGAGAAAAAGCATAGCATATTGGGATGTTCCTCTGAGTGCTATTCCCTGAGGCAGCTGCTGGAGAGTATTGAAGGGAGGCTAAATCAACATTGCCTACTTTTTTTTTTTTTTTTTCCAGAGACCAAATGTGTAACCTCTGTGATGCAAATTATATTTAAGCATCTCTGGGGACTGAATATGGATTGGCACTTTGGTGAGCCTGGGTCTCTCTACGTGGCCACAGAACAGTTTCTCTCTATGTTACCAGGACAACTGTGATATGCGTTCAATGAGTTTGTTTTATAATTCTTAATGACAGATCTGAATTAATTTTTTCTTTATTTCAGTTTAGTTTTTAAGAAATGATTACTTTCAAAGTCAGTAGCAGTGTTGAAAACCAAGATAACTGAAAAGCATATTACCCAACTTGGTCTCATAAATGCATATTGAAGGGTTAACTTCAATATGCATTGAAATACATTCATTAAAATGCACTCAACACACACATTTATAAATGTAGATAGTGCATCTTGTAGCTTTCTGGCTCCGAGTTCGTCATTGACTAGAAATATTAAAAAGTATGTTTTACAAATGCTTTCAAATAGTGATACCTTCAGGACAATAAATGAATTACAAAAATCTGAAGGTCTCAAAGGTCTGTTTGTTAGGTATCAGCAATTATTATGAGCGAATTTTGTAATGCAGCTGTTAGGAGTACTAAATAGACTGTGAATGGTATGGAAAATGTGTTTTTTATTTATACATTGTAGCAACTATTCAGGAAGTAATAGTAAAATTAAGGTATATGTAGAGACTGGTAGATGTATTTCTATTCTACTTTAAAAAAAACCTTTTTGTTGGCTTCAGTTTTCACTCGTGGAAAATAGTGTTGTTACAGTTATTGCATGTATTTTAAAAATCAGAATAAATAATTTTCCCCAAATTAAGTTTTTCATTATTTTATTTAATAGCCATTTCCATGACAATATTTTATTAATTGTAGTTGTTTGTAAATTTTTTTATTTGTGCTCAAATAATTTATTTATGCATTAAAAAATTGCTTTATCAAATTACATCTTTGTTTCCTCCTCATACAGAAACCCCAGATAACAAACTAAAAAAGCTCCCAGCTCCAGATTTGAGGCAAACAATTCAAAGCATGGATTTCAAGTAAAAAACATTTCAGCAAATTGCCTGATGGGCTTAGCTTATTTTCGTCTTGGCACTACTACTAAACCTCATATGATTGTACTTTATTTTGAGGAAAGACCCAGAAGTAAAAAAAGCAACAAAGAAAAAACCCACCACCACCACCACCAAAAATGCTATTGAAGAAGTTTTGTGTTAAGGTGTACACGTCATATAAAGTAGTGCAATTTTTTTCTTTATTTCACTGAGGCTTCTGGGGGAGACGACAAAAAAAAAGAAACAGCACTTAGCATAAAGGACAGACTTTCTCTTAAAATAATTACCAAAGAAAGTAAATTTTGTCAGAACTTGCCAAATGAAAGGTTCTTATAACTTTTTTTTTGCCTCTGTCTGTTGTTACATATTTTGTAAAAGGTAATTCTCAGTAATACCAATTACAGGATATCCTTACTATATTAAATTTGAATGTTGTTTTAGTCTACTGAATGTAAAATGTTTTAAGTAAAAATGGAACATGTCAATAACAATAATTTAATCATCAAACACTGTATTTTTAACAGCAGTAAAAAAAGAATTAACAGTTTGAAATATTTCTTCTTCTAAGATAAGCATTATTTTTAAATAAAAACTTGAATAAGCCTCTGATTTAGGAAATTAACATGAAAATCCTTCAAAAAATTGTACAAGTTCCCATTAACTGTCATTTAAATGTTGTCAATCAAATCTGTTTGCATCTGGTACTGATACCATGTGAAATTTATTTGTTTAAACTTTCAGTCACACATGGAAAGTTTTGCAGATGGTGTCTCTTCTCATCTTTTTTTTCCAATTTCCCCCCCAAACTCCATTTCTTACTCTCTCTCGACCCCCCAATTTGATTCCTTCTTCTTCAAAAAAAATAGATGAAATCAGTAGCATGTTAAACAAGAGGGGATCTTTTATGTATTCTGTGTTAGGACAAGGAAAGCATCGCTGTAGATCACTAGAATAAACAACTCAGGCTGATTCAATTACAATGCCTGGGCCAGGCTTTTATCTGCTGGTGACATCATTTCAATCAAAATGTAAAATAATACAATCCAATAGATGCAAGAGGGAGAGATAGGACACAGACTGCTGCACTTAGTCATTTAATAAAAAAAGTGGAAGAAAGCTCTTTCTGACAGGCTGCTAGGACTTCCATTTCCAAAACTCTATTACCTTGTATAATAGTATTCAAAAGAATTGAATGCAGGAAATTGTCTATTACTTTTTATTAGTAGAAGCTGTTATGTAGGATACAGCCTACTGCACTGTTTTTTCTTTGTTCCTTTAATTAACAAAAACATGAAATACTTCTATCGGCAAGCACTTGTTCCAAAGCTTCTGTTGCCTTCTGTTTTTACTGAAAAGGTGTTTTTTTCTTTTATTTTCTCTGAATGTCTTTTTTTTTTTAATACTAAAAAAAGTAATTTTTTTTCAAGTCACTGTAATCTAAAGTCTATCAGTCACCTTAATGGGCTAGGAGAGGGTAGAATGCAGATACATTTCCATAGCTGTGGAACATTTTTTATAAGAAAGTTTCACATTTGACGAGTGAGGGAGAGTCAGATTGTAACCATGTAGTCTAGTGCCTGTCTTCTGACCGTTTTTCTTGCCAGCCCAAATTTGATTTTGTTACTTAGTTTATTATGATAGAAAAAAGATTAATTGATACATATCGATTTGATAGATGCACAGTGCAAAGAAACATATTCTTTCTTCAGGCCATATCCTTGATCCTATAAAATTGTCTATGACAGCATAGGACAGGGCTTTGTAAATATCATCAATCCTACACAATTCTCTTAAATTTTACAGGGGGTAAAACTAGTAGACCTGATTCCAATGAGGTGTAGTTTCACTGACTTCTACATTCATATATATAATATACCAGAAAGCTGATATAAAGGGTAGTACACTAAGGTACCTTTGGAGGTAATATATTTCATTGATTTTAATGATTACTTGCATATGTAGTTCAGGTTCACTGCTATTAGGTTCATGAAGGGCTTAGTAACTTTATTTAATAATAACTTCTATAGCTAAATCGTGATATTGGGTAATGAACAGGATATTGCCAAGGGCAAACAATGACTACTACAGCGGTCACTGAAGCACTCTTCCCACTTTTCTTACCATTTTAGGGTGTGTTATGAAGAAGCAGATTGAGTCAAATGGCTAACTGCAGATGTTGTCCAAGGAGATGTAACTCCTTAAATGAATTTTATCAACATTTTCTTTACTAATGCAATGATTTGTTCTTCTTCTTTTGCATTTGCCACTTGCAAACAGACCTGAGGAGATCTGAGGTCTTCGCTAGTCTTGAGAGATGTTGGCTTTATGTCTTCTCTTGCTAAGAAAGAGATTTCTGCTCTTCCAGATGGCTTTATTATTACAAGCATGTGGTGAGCTTTTCCTGATGATTTCTGAAAAGGATATGTGTGAGGATGAAGTAATACACTACTACGTTGGGAATGAACTAACAATGACTGTAATCACTGAATAATTTTAATCCCTCCATTCACAACCATGAGGTGTGTTTTATAATTTTTCAAATTCATATTTGAAATATACTATTTTTTTTTAGGGTTTCTATGATGCTTACCAGCATGTTTCTGCTGTTGCAGTGGCCTTAGACCATAGCAGGGTGGAATCATAGTCAGGATCAGATGACCAATGTTAGACACAGCACCTCAATGAACACAGACCGCTAGTCCTAACAAGGATATTTAAAAACATGTAAATTTGTTCTCTAAACTCCCTATCTACCTAGCCAATGAAGAGATAAGAACTCAAAGGGTGAAGGATGGTTAAAACTAGGTGTTGGGCTACATGGGACAACCGTATATGGAGTATTACTGCCCCTGTAATTTGTGTGCCTGAGACGCTGTTGCATATTAAGCTATTCAGCCCATCTTTTCCTTCCTGACAGCAGCCCTACCTCCTCAGGAGGGATGAAAGGTGGACCAGTCCTAAGCCTTAACAATATTCCAGAGGTAAGGGCCTTTTCCAGGAAGATGAAAACTATAGATTTAAACTCCTGCAGGCTGCAGGAGTGTCTAGCACTTTGGTCCCTTAGCTTTTATTTGAGTGAGCTGCCTGGTAGGCTGTTACTGGAAAAGAAAGGTATTTTACCATGTCTAGGACTGGACACACACATTTTGAGCACTGGACTGGGCTGAATTCATCATTGTCCAAGTGTGTTAGGAAAGGTCTATATGTGCATAGTGGAACATACACAGTTACATGTGTCTTCAACCATCTCTCAGTCCCATTGCAGATTAAGATGTGTGTTAGTTTAGAGAAGGCTAATGCGTTTGCATGACTCTCTTAGTGTTTAGGAAACTGCCATCCAAAATGGAGATATGAGTTGAGTGTAGGCACCCCAGGACATAGTGCTGGAGAGCAGACATTTGTCAGAAATTCATTGAGTCTTCATCTCAGTTCAAGTGGAACTCATAGGATCTGCATCTTAAAGCACATTTTTAACCAAAAAAATGCGTGTATGTCAAATTTCATGAGTCAGACCTAGACCTTTTCCTAGAATATGTGCCATATTCAACAGCAAATTTCTTTTTTGACCTTATGTAGGCAGGAAAACACTCAGTGTGAGAATTCCATAGCTATCCTGACCAAAATCCTCACTTAAATGTATGTAGTTAAGACCTTTAGAGTCATCTTTCTTCACAGGAGAATAAGCCAGGAAGGATAGCAAATGGCAGAATTTAACAACTGAAATCCAGAACTGGCCTACTGTAAAATGTTTTTGTGAATGCTGAGGATACAGTCCCATCTGGATGAAAGTAGAATGTCTCGTATGCCATTAGGGTTGAACAATGTAGGATTTTTGGAAACATGTCTTTAGTGGGCATCCATGAATGTTCAGTTTATAACGGAAAAAAAGTTTTCCTAGAATTTAAAAAAAACAATGCATTAGGCACATGAATTTAAAAAAAAGGAATGAGGCAGTACTTGGTCCTGATTCTCCAGGCAATCTAGCAGAACCAAGGAATACAGAGGTTACCTTCTCTGATGGATGCTCCTCTCTGTTCTCCTGCTGTGCTACTGTGCTTTCCACTGTGCGCATCCCTGCCCAACTCCAAGGATTTTAGCCCCATTTTCCAGTTCCACTTACTTTACCCTATCCTCCCTGGGGTAAGCTCTTGATTTACTGCTTTTAGCTGGATGTTTTTGTTCTCCTGCAACTTCTTGACTCCCCAAGCTCTGTTCCGTTTGAATTACAATGATATTCTTTCCTGAAATCTGACGGTTACAGAGTCCTGTCCTAGCTGGAGGTTGTTTCAATGTCTAGTGAGAAATGACAGCATTTATTTAATAGGGATTACTTTTCCATCCCTAGTTATCACTATTTTTTGAAAATACTTGAAGTAGTTCATATAACCTTAAAAGACTAAACGTACCATAAGAAACCCTGTTTTTATCTAAGAAAACTTTGTTTTGTATTCTAGATCTTAATAGGTCTGAAGCATTTCCATAGTTCTGTTTACATTCATCTGATGGAACAAAATATACAGAAATTTGGATAATTAACTGTTAGCTTTGTATCTTTGTACCTTTTTTTTTTTTTGTTATAACAGAAAACTGTGCCAAAATAGCAAAACCCTGACTGTTACTAAAGGCAAGCTAAGCATCAAATCTGCTCAGCTTGTAGCTTGTTTAGAAGTCTTGTTATTTCTGCGTCTTTCAGTGCAGGATGATGTGCAGTCTTTTGGGTGTAATAGTATGTACAAAATGCATCAACTTTTTCTCAAAATTTGACTTTTGGAAATAGTTTTGCAAAGTGTTAGTCTTATGAAAGCAGGGAGTAAGCAAGAGCAGGATTTGGGTTTTTTAATAGCTTTCACACTACACATTTAATCTGCATGTAAGTTAGGGTAGACAATATTATGTTTTTGGAGGTTATATGGTTCCAATTGTTGGCCCTCCATTTCACCATTGTCTTAACCTAAGTCATGCTTTGTTACACATGCATATTTGGTGAGCAGGATGTATGGTCAGAAAGATTTATCAGAGAAAGCTTATACAGGAATGTACTTTCTTATGTGAGCATCTTGTGACATGCTGTTCCTGTTATATAAAGTGTACATATTAAACCCGTACATGAAAGTATCTACACTGCAATTGATGAGGTTTACGTAAAACTTTGTGCTGTCCATACAGGAATGGCCCTAGGCATCTAAAGAGAGACTTAGAATGAATTTAAGCCTGTGGATCCAAACCTGACATTGTGAACTGTGGCTCATCTGCTGCATGTTGGCTCCCAGGCAACTTGGCTTCTTTTAGTCACCCAGGATTGTCCCAGGCTTGATCAATCAGAGCAGTTTAGACCATCTGGAAGCAAGAAAATAGATGTTCCATCAAAATCTGAATCCTTTAAAATCCGAGTCCAGGAAATGTTTGGAGACTGTACTGGATAGTGACTGCTGGGATGGGGCTCTTCTGAAAACACAAGGGCAGTGAATTTCCTTGGCAATTTGGCTGGAGAAGTGCATAGTTAGCAAAGCAATTTCTGAACATGCTCAAGTCATCAGAAGGTCAGATTGAAAGGCCTTTGCTGTTGATGCGGCTCTCTCTAGAAACATGCAAAGCAAGCAGTTGTCTAGAGCAGCAATACGAGTGTAACCAGTTTGGGTCCTGTTGCTGCTGCTACAGAAAGGGTAAGTACGTGTGGTGCAGCCACTGCTTCTGGAGGGGATCCATACCCAGTCAGTGCTGCTGTGTCTCCCATCAGTGCAGACAGGAGAGGAGCTGCGAGCTTCCTGCTGCTCCTCAGTCCTGGCACCACTCCTTCTCCCTGCACTTTCCCTACCCATGGCAAGAGTGTCCTGCTCCCACAGTAGTGTTCAGAAGGCAAAATTCAATTTTGCTGGCATTACTGAGAAGTCTGAGCCAGCTCTGACTGCCTGAAAGGCTTCAAATCAGTATCATCTCCTACAATGCTGTCTGCTCAGGGGCTGAGCTGGAATCGCTTTTCTCCCTTCCTATTAAAGCTGCACCACTGTGTGTAGAGTAGTTTGAGAGAGAAAAATTTTACAGCCTAGTGGTTACAGTATTCAGCTGGGAGGGGAAGCTGGGGGATCCATTTGTTGTATAGAGGACTGTTTATTAAGTAGCCAAAGAAAACAAAAAAACAAAGAAGAGATAAAATGAAAGCGAGAATAACAAACAGCAAAAGAGCTCACGATGAAAGGAGAATTTGATTCAGCAAATTCTGTTGAATTGGTTACTTTTTGATAATTTACAATGAAAAGGCAGCTTTAAAGAGATTTTGGCTGTGAATGCAGTCTCTTCCTGTTTTCCACTAACATCATAAATTTCTTATAAAGACAACTGATCTTAAATATGAATTCTTCCTTCTCTAAGCTGTTCCAGATGGGAAATGGCATAGTTGAGAGAGAAGCTGGATCAATGATCTTCCTAAATAGAAAAACACGTAGGCAGAGAACCACTTTTTGTAAGGTTTCCTCTGAGTCATTGAAGCTGGCCAGTTTTAGAACATGGTCTTGGGTTCAGGGCTTTAGTGGGAAGCTCAGATAAAACACCACTGTGTCTGTGAGTTATTATTAATGTGGGGAAAAAGCATTGCAGTAGCAATGGAAGTGTCTGGTATTGTTGTCTTTGCATTGATACAGGCACATTTGAAATGAACCTATCCATATTTAACAAATATCTTGATTATGACATATTAATTTTCAGCATGTTGAGTTTATTTAAATTATAAGCAGCATCCAGGTAAATACTTAAAATTTTAAAATCAATTGCAACATGTATAAAATCTATATTAAGATGACTGACTTGGTAAGACTAATGCCAGAATGATCAATAGTGACATGACTAAAGAAGGACATTTATCCTACTATCCTACCTTCCACATATGGAGAGATCTGCAAGCACCACAAAATAAACTGCTTGCTGCTTTATCTGCTGGTGCTGTTAAAGGAAACTGAAACCCTGCATGAAACTGGATCTGTCCCTTGGCAGTGATCCCAGTTAAGTAGGCATGTAATTTGTCAGTGTGCCAATGACATAATTTCTGTGATATTTTTTTCCTCACAGAATTTTACATTGATAAAAGACTTCGTCAGCCAAGAATCTTGCTTAAAAGTACGTCTGCTTTATTCTCCACTTCTTGCTTTGTACAGCTGGGCATACTAGAACAGATCAGTGAAGAATTAACCATTTTCTTGACTGAATTAAACTTGTTTGTTAAAGAATAATCTACTAAGTATATATTATATACACTGAAAGCAAAATGTAGTTTCTGTTTTGTATAGACTGTTAGTGATGTCTTAGGAGAAGAAAGTCCTCAGCTGTAACTCCTGATTCACAGCCGGACTCAAAGTTCCTTAAAAGTAAATATGAGATCTTTGTTTCAGCTTTGACCAGCAGATGGGCCTGAGTTTAAAAAGTTAATTTAAGTCAGTTTAGATTCCATATTCTTATTTGGTTTCACCATAGTCAATATTCTATTGCTAATTATAATCGAGTATAAATATGAGCATTCTAGGACTTGATTTAGACCTGCAGGTTTGTTTTTTTTTTCCCCACATCTTTTTCTTAGTGAAGACAGTAAAGGCATGCTGCTTTTTCTCATTCCACTTCTTTACTGAAGTTGCTTAAGAAAATGAGATACAACAAATCCATTTAGGATTATGTTGAAAAAGCATCTCTACTTTTAATATTAACCAGATTTTTACTGCTAAGTTTTGCTGGCAAATCTCTGAAAGTTTCAGCTTGCAACTTATCTGGATCACTTAAATCTACAACAGTGGTTTTGCAGTCTTGCAAGAACATCTGTTTTGATTTCCAGTGCTATCTTTTTTGGTCCTAGAACACTCTTCTTTAGTGTTTTAGGAGATTTTTTCAGAATCTTAAAGGGCCGTAGTTTTAACTCCAAAACTAAATGAAAATCAGGATGAAGTACCTCAGTGTAATGTTTCTTATGCTAGTATTTTCACTGAATATATTCAGTGTAAATTGACAAGGAAACACCTGGATGTCCATGTCACAGTTAGTTACTTTTCTATGACTTCAGCAAAACCAGGCAATGCAGTAACATTGTGCACTACACCTCTTATTGTGCTGTTATTGGGGCATAGTTTGTATATATATACCTTTATGTTGTAAAGTATTAATTAATTAAACTATTAATTAATGAATATTAATGTGTCTAGTAGCATCCTATTGCTTTTCTTTGATGGTAAATTAAAGTATTTAGCAGGAGAAGTATTGGTCTGAATCTAAATTTTTAAAAATTATTTTATCATTTTCAAAATGAAACGCCTAAAAAAAGCAGATATATTGCAACCAGATGGTGACTATCAGGTAGAGAAAGGACTAGTTAGACATCTGTTCCTTAAATTGATTCATCTTTCTAAATACAAGTGTTAATAATGGTATTGTGTACATCTGCACAATGGAAACCAAAACAGGTATGAATTAACTCTGGTTATCACTAAAAACTGGAACAAGTGCTGCAACAGGAAGAATAGCTCACTAGCTGCTGACTTGTGTTCTCACAAGCTTCTTAGCTTAGCAGAAAAAAAATTATTACCTGATGCTCAATATCAGTTCCAAATAACTATTCTTTAAACATGCTATTTTGTACTTCAGATAATTTATATACATTGATTTCTTAGTCCATGTACATACAGATGTCTTCACTCTACTGGCTAAACCTTTACCCTCTGATACACATCTCTTGTACATTAACACAGATACATACTATTGTTGATATTATTGTATCCCAACCTTCTATGAAATTGTCTACCAAAATAAATCCGTCACTTTTTCTATACCCATTCCAAGATAAAAAATAATTATGTCTTTATTCCATAGTTGATACCAGGTTCATGTGTAGTGCCTTAAAAACTCAAAGGTACTTATGGGTAAAAAGCAAGTTAGTATATGCATTGTTTCACTTGAACATTTATTAACAAAACTTCTAATTAAGCAGACCTTTAAGTAGCCTTTGTCATACTTGCACTGTTAGATACTATGATCATATTATGATTTTTTTTAAGTACCACTCACGTAAAAAATAAGTGCTTTATTTCATTTTCAGTTGCTTTGGCTTCTTCTAAATGTTTTTCTCCTTTTTTTTTTTTTTTCTAGGTAGGTTAATTTTTGAACAAAAATACCCTTTTGAAATCAAAAGCTGAATAAGATATTTTCTCCCCCCCCTAAAGTATAGAAACAAACCTTTTTGGCACACTCAGAAATTAACACGTTAAAAATGTTGACATGAAATAAAATGACATTTAAAAAAAATCTCCTTTTTCCCTTTTTTAACTGTAAGTATTTGCCAAATTTTCGTAGAGCTTGTGAAAATCTTTATTCCTGAGAATTCTTTTCTATGGAAAAATGTAACTAATTTTTTAGTTAGTATCAGATACTACAAATGATATTGGGAGTTGATGATTGTGTAAATTATTATGATAAATATTAACCCTTCTTTAATGTAAAGCATTCCTGTAGCATTTTGATAGTTTTCAAATATACTTATAAGCTGTTATTACCTACTGACACATTTGAAAGCATAGTCATTATTTGTGACATCTTGTATTTGCTATTTCCTACTCATAGTGCACATAGGTTTGTTCATTTAAGTCACAAGGTATCATTGTTCACTTTCCATCTTTACCAGCTCATAATAGTTGTGTGGATGTCATAATGCACCTTATGAATCTTTGTTAATATCAGGTGTGAAAAACTGTGTTAAAAATTATTTATGTAGATCGGTGACCACTGCATAGTTCTGTCCACTTCCATTAGCTTTTAATTGTGCTCTGCTAGTCGCGTATTAAAATCTTTCACATTATGTCTCTTTTATTGAGGTTAGTGTTTATTTATATGACTAACTGCAAGGGTGGATGGGTAAAATGAAAAAGAAAGGTGGGATCGTGTTTTCCTCTTCTGTCTGTCCGTCTCTTTCTCTCTCACACTCTCCCCCTCTTTTCTAAACAAGCTAAGAGTTTTTATAATTCATCACCTGGCTGACAGATGAGTTCTGCTGGAGAATATTAGAAAATGTCTCAAATCTCATATATATGCTAATGGTATGCTGAGACTGGTTGGTGGTATGCTGGAGTTTTTAATCTGTCTCGACCAGTGTGGAAAGTGGAGGAGACAAGTCATTGCACTCGACAATTTATGATCAAACAACTGAATTGTAAAGGAAGAAGGACATGCAGAAAAGGAGAGTAATTTTCTGATTTAACAGCGTTGTTACTACAAATAAAGAAATCTTGATTTTGACTGCACTCGACATTAAATGAGTTTCCTGTGCCCTGCTCTGAATTTTTCATTTTCAGATTTGTATAAAGCACCCTGCTTAGATACAAGTGACAGATAAGGAGACGATTGCATATGGAAATCAAATGTGTATAATAAAGCCATCTTCTGTTTATTAAATAAACACATGTAGATGACTTCCGTGGAGAATGCACTGATAATTCTTCATTGAGTTCTAGTTTTTTTGCAAGTCACAAAGAATCTTATTTAACAACCATGAATCACTAGATGCAAGCTTTTCTGTTTATTACCTTATAACAAACCAGGCAGTCTAATATATGGCATTTATAAACATTTTATTTTGATTCTTTAGTCCAAGATTTAGCTGTAACAGTAAAATATATTAGTGTTCATGCTATTAGAGTTCTGGAAGCTGCATGGATGCATTAGTATTTTCTGAATATTATGTTTTCATGATAGAAATGGTAATGATTAGTCAGATAATATGTACATTATTGTAAAATGAAACTCCAGGAGAAGTGAAGTATAACATATAGCACTTTGGTCTTCAGATAAAAAATTATAATAATACATAACGAAAACTAAGAAAAGACCATGGGGTCTGCAGTCAGCTTGGCAATGATTTCTGATTCAGTGATTTAAGAGTCTTAGTTTCAGATGTAAAAAACACTTGGAGTTCATCAAGGGATGTATTTCCAGTTCTATTTCTCACTCTTGTTTTTTTGCAGATATGGCCTTCCTACAAATTATTATAATATAATAATAATTTTTATGATGTTGGGTAACATCATGAACACATGTTGTTTTTCCCTGAGAGTTTTTATATTGCAACTGAAGTGCTTGTAGGCATTTTAAAGTAAAGCAAAAGACACATTTTTCACCTTCTGCCTCTGGAGAGTTAAGTTCAAATTTAGATTGTGTTCCACATTTTTATTTTGAGAATAAAAAGAGGTGAAGAGGGAATCAGTAATATCCAGACACTAATGAACTATATTTAGTGAAAATTATTGGCTATGTCAGAGAAGGTCTACAGTCGCTAAATCACTCTGGCTGGGCTGAGAGGGACATTGCATTGTTTTAAGTCCTCCCCTGTACTTATCAGTATCAGCAGCTGCATTAGGAAGGTTTTAGACTGTCAGCATTTAATCTCAAATTATCAGCAGCATCACCATGTACTTTTGCTCTTACTTGAACTCTGCTTTGATGTTTTACTTTTGAAAAAAGAATAAAACCCCACCAAACCAACACCCAAAAAGCAAAGCATGCCCACCTCCTGCCAGGCTTTTACTGTTGAGTGAGAGGGGAGTTGTGAAATACTGGTTCAGACTTCCAAAGCACCCAGGCGGCTTCTCTGCCTGGGGTAACTGTAATGTGAGCTTTGTCATAAGTGCATCAGAAAATCCACATGGATTTCTTACTATGATTGGAAGTGATTGCTGTGCATGGAAGTGCACAACCAGTTCAAACAAGACTAGATAAGCTGTGTTGCAAAGCCATATGGCTTAGTTTAAACAGCACAAAGAGGAAGTCTTTGATCATGGCCTTTGATCATAGTTAACCCTAAATGAAGTGGTGGGCTAATATAGGTAAAAAGGTGTCAGAATCAAAGCAACTAGAGGCTGGTAAGAGTCTAGTAAAAGAAGGATTTTGGAGAGGACCCTGGTATGCAGATGGTTTGTTTGATTTTAAACCTCGGGTAAGGAAGAAAAACTGAAGCACCTTGGGCACCAGTGGAGAAGACCAAAATATGGGAGAAACTATGAAGATGACTGGATGCAGAAGCTGTAAGGTGTATGTTATCCTTCAGTGAGTTTCTGACAGAATTTACATATGCATGAAGGGTCATCTCATAATGTTCAGGGGAAAAAAAAGGTGTGAGAGCCTGAAATGCAGCTGAAAATGAGGGTAGAATACAGAAATGCGTTTGAGGATGACAGACGAGATGAAAGGAAAGAGCATGCATATAACTGGTGTTGCAGATGGGTTGATTGGCAGATCCCCAGATGAAAAGGAGACCTCTAGAACTATATGAAAATGATGACAAGACAGAGGAAAATACCAGTATATGAAGGAAATCTGTGGAAGGAGCTTGTTCTGTGGAAGGAGTGATGAGGTGCAACAGCTAGAGACAGAATACTGAGCAGCACAAAAGAAGAGATTGAGTAAATGGTAACAGCAGAGGCTAGCAGCTGAAGAAGAAAAGAGAACGGATAGGCAAAAAGCAAAAAGGAAGCAAGAAGGCCAGAGTTTCACAGGAACTTCAGGTTGCTCTGAAAGATGACTTTTTTTGACAAGATTTCCATCAGAGTGGGTCTAGAGAACAGTTGAGTGCTAAGTCTGTCCAAGCATAATGCTGTGAGGGGTTGGCATGAGTGTTAAAGTCATTCTGAAGAGGCTGGGGAAGAATCTTTTCGTTGCCATTCCGCTATTTAACTGTAAGAATAAGAATCCTGCTTGAGAGGCTCAGAGGTTGTGCTAGATTGGGGAAGATGTTCAAAGATCTTTGTTGGAATTCTTCTATTTCCTAGACCTAGAGGGCAAATGTTTGGTAAGATAACGAGTATCATCAGGATTGATGAAAACACCAATACAAAGTTTGAGATGTTTGCCTGCTTAAGTACATGGAGAAGCAGCTGCCTTGGATTTTTGCTAACCTGGCTGATAAGAGAACGGACAGTAAAAAGAAAGTAAATACTACGAGGATAATAGCAAAGTGGGTAGTTATAAATAGGAGTGCTTAATTTGAATAGCGAGATTCAACTGGAAACTGCCTCAATAATTCATAGGAACTGCACAACAAAGCGGAGGAAGTCAAACAAAGAGTCAGATGTGAAACAACATTATAAGAAAAGCAAAATGGAATAGCTGTTGTCACTAGAAAAGAGATACGGAAGGAGCTTAACTATTCAGGAACTGGTCTGGTACATTTTGTCACGTAATGGCCTCTAAAGAAGTAAGACAAGGGAGTGTGAGTGAGCCGCAATCTGAATGGTAATTTCTTTGGGGAAGACAATAAAGTACCTTTTGCTATGAACATGCTGGAAATCAGAAATTGAACTCCAGTGTCTTATAATAATAAAAATCTCTGTTGTGTCTGCAGTGAATGAGGTCTTCCTAAGTTTTTTTTTTAATTCTCCAATATAGCCTGAAGTGCAAATGTTGCTAATAATGGTAACACCCAAATGCAAAGTACACTTCTTCAGTAAGCAGTCGTTGAGCAAGCAAAGGACAATGTAACATTAACTGTGGTTTTAGAAGAGTGTTTAGCAAGGTAGCACACTATCTCCTGCTTTTCTCCATCGTCATCCCCTCTAGTTCTTCTCACTGTTCAGCTCATTGTTGGCACAGCCCAGAACCTAGGACACTGGCAACACCTCACTGACAACTGCAGGCAACTTTCTTTTTATCCTGGTTATGGAGGAGGCGGTATTTTTAAAGGTATTTAGGTCGCATTTTAAGAGTCAGGAAAGCTTGACCCACATGCTTTTGTAGAAAATTCATGGGACCAAGCAGGCATACAACAGTATTTTATCAATACTATGCTTCTAAATCTGAGACCTGCAAGTTGGATTTTTGAAGCTGCTTGATAGTTATACAAATACATTTGGCACAAGGTAAAGTGGAAAGTAGGTACTTTTAAAAGTCTCACCCACAGTATTTCAGAAAAATCTCTTATATTTTTAATCTACAGGTTCTCCAAAATGTTTGTTTCAAAAATGTATTAATGTTAAAAAAGCAAAATAGACACAGAAATCCCAAACCAAGAAAGACACACTTTGAATATAAAAATGTGAATTAATAGATGCTACTTTTTTCCCCCATGTTCACACAACAGGAGGTGTCTACACCACTGTGCTTGACTGTCCTTTTATTCTGTAAAGTCAACGCCATGAATAAATAAAAACTGAAAGTGTGAAACAGCTTAGAGTTGAAATGTGCCCTTAACAGGGCATAACAAAACTTTATTGAACCTCTATACCCACGAACAATGCTTCATTTCAATTGTGCCAGCAGATGGCAGTCTTTATATTAAGTAGCTTTCATGGGAAAATTTAATTTGTTTCTTTTTTTCTTTGTTTATTAAATATTGGGAGGTACTATCCCATGTAATCTTTCTTCCTGAAATGACAAATCGATCTACACAAAACTTAACTGTATTTATGACGGTGTGTATAAACTGATATTTCTAATACATACCTTTCTCAATACATGGGAAAAATTAGGAGAAGAAATTCAGTATGGCTGGAGAGTTAGCACTCTTGAGTGTTGGAAAATTAAGGTGAAGGAGCAGGTTTCTCAGAATGTTTTGCACATACTTTGATTTTCTAGCAGTTAGGCAGTTCCAGGCTGAACATTGGATACTTAATGATGTTTAGCCAGTTAATTCTGGATGTTTGCAGTCTGACATTGGATGCCTTTTCCAGTTCCAACAGAGGACATACCAAAGGAGATAAACACAGAGGTATCCTGAGTATAATTGAACAGGGAAGACTGGGGAGGAAGGAGAAGGACTTCAAATGACACTAGTCTGATCCTGCAGGAGAAGTTCAAGACTAAGGAAAGAAGCTGCCTGCGAGTGGGAGCTATGTTTCTTCCATCTCCTGTGGTGGGGCTGGGAAGCCCCTTTGTGAAGCCGGTGTGCAGTGGTGGCAAGGAGGTGCCTCACCCCATCTGAGCCAGGGAAGCACTGCCTGGGCAGGGAAAGCACCAGAAGCACAGCTCCTCTCCACCAGCAAAAAGCTGCTTTTCCTCAGACACCTCCCAACTCCCTGCAGAGCTGCCACCTCCAGCACTGATGGCCATACCCACAGCCAGTTGACAGCAGTGTATGTCTACAAAGGGATTTTAGCAGTGGAAAGTAATGTGTATTCAATCTGTGAACATTGATATAAAATCCTATGTTTTGCAAGTGAAGGGGAAGAAACAAACAGGTTCCCATAACCCATAAAACTTATGTAGCTAATAATGTGCTAGGTTACTGATGGGCACAAGACACATAGCTCCTGGGGGAAATAGAAAGCCTTCAATTTTTCCAGCTACAGCAGAGCCTTCAGATGAAGTGGAGCCTCTTTTTCTGAGAAAGTAAGTGGAAATAGCTTCTGCTGAGCTGGAAAGATACTCTTGATTACTTGCTGTGCTCTTAGATAATCAAGGACACTGTGGAAATACCACATAGCATGTGATCGGCTTTGATTTATCCCAGGAAACCTCTCTCAACCTCAGAATGCGCTGTAAACAGCTGCTTCACAAACTTCAGACAGAAAAAACTCTTCATTTTTTTTCTCTTAGTTAATAAAAAAAAGGTAACTGCATCATTTCCGGTCCTTGCATGAAATTAGAACATGAATCACTTCAAATAATCTTGTTTCTTGGGTGCAGTCTTTTCCAAGGTTTCAATTACTAACTCAAACCTGTTAAAAATATTTGCCCCATTAATCACATTAAGTGCTGCGTTATTCAGTATTCTGTCTATTTCTCTCCTCTAGCATGGAATTATATATCTCTCTGCCCTCTAGAAACTCCTGGTAGTTTTTCATTATTATGCCTTTTAACCTCACCATATAGATGTTTACAGCTACTGCCTTAACTTTCATATCCTTTTACTTTCCTCAGCTTTCTAGTTCTGACAACTTTTAGTAACAACATCAAGCCTCGGTAAAGCTAATTTCTGGCTACCTCTGCAACACTTTTTTTCTTAATAAAAATCCCCAAATCTTCAAAATAAAACATTACTATGTCTAATCCCTCTTTTCTTCTAACTATACTCACTCTTTTTTCTCTCTCTATCTTAATTTTCTTTTGATGACTCTGGAATTATTCTATTCTGCTCTGGTCTGCGTTCACTGCTATGGGTGACAATCTCTATAACCTGTGAAGCTAAAAGCTAAACCTGCTCTGTTCAAATGATCCCGCTACTTCTCCCTGCTCATGACTTCTTCCTATATACAGTGCTGCTTGTTTTCCTTCCTGTTTAACATCTTTGAATCCCGTTGATGCCCTTTGTTACACAACTTTTGTTCAGGCACTTGGGACTTCTTAAATTGCTTATTGGAAACCTATCAACACTTACCTTATTGCCTTAAATCTACCAAAAATGCTGTCACATCAAAATAAGCTATTTCACTTACACTTCTGCTTCTGCACAGTCACCTCCAAACCCTTGTATTGACACTTTTCCTCTTTACCAAATACAAACCTCCTCTGGCTTGCTGCTTGTTTCTTTCCCCTCATTTCTTTTGGCTGACCTCCCAGCCACTTTGTCGAGAACGAAGCCTTGCAACTAAGTTTTTAACTTCTGTTTTTCATCTGTTGCTCATTCCAGGACTCCTTCCTGCGTCTCCATCCTCCATGGACACAGTCACAGCCCGGCAACCCAGGTGAGGTATTGCAAAGCTGTAAGGCATGGACTCCAGCATCAAGTTCAAGGCAAGAGCATTCATCTAGCTTCTGAAGTGGGATGGGGGTGGTGTGGTTACCAGTATAACGTGTTGGTCATGTTTGGTGATCCATAATGTCTGGGTCAAGTCAAAGATCCGTGTAACCTCTTTTGGGCAGTGGAAAAAAACTGGAGCTTGTATTAAGGAGAAGAAAAACATATAGTGATACTCCCCTTGACTTAACTTATGATCTTCTCCCATTGACTGGTTTAACCTGGTGATGATCCAGGTGTTGCATCCAGAGAATCATGTGTTATAGATCTTGGGTTTAATAAATACATCTTCCATTAACTTATAGGATTTAGTTGTGCATTGTATTAAAAAAAATTGTTCTGTTTGTTTCAGACTTTCAACATGATTACTGTTTTTGATATTCCTAGGTCTTTTGTCAGGAGTAATAATGAATCATGGTTCCCTAGTTACCTTGTCCAGGATATTCATTATTTTACAGATCCTCATTACACCGTTGTTCAGTAGCTTCTTTTGCAGGCCAAAAATCCTGGTCTAGTTTGTCTTTCCTTGTGTTATTCCACGCCATTTTTAATTCTTTTTTGTTCTGCATTTTTTTTTCTTTTCACTGTTTGGAGTGTTTCAGGGTAAAGTCAGTTTCCGAAATAAGATGATTAGAGCCACATGAATATTCAGGGTATGAAGTAACAAAAATTAATGGTAATATAATGAGGTTACTTTGTTTTACTGTTTTTCCTTAATACTTCCTAATAGTGTTTTTGCTTTTTTGCCTGCTGCAGAACAGTGAACTGATGTTTTCAGAGATCCCAAGCTCTCTTTGCAAGTGGTAGTAGACAATATAGAGTCCAAAACTGTGTAGTTCAGAATATTTTTCGTGTATGCCTTTCTTTTTATTTTTTGTTGGCATCACATCTCTACTGACATTCTGTCACGTGATCAGTCACTAGTGTGCAGGTTCCTCTGCAATGCTTTCTAGACAGTGTTAGTTTTGACTTTCATAAATAACTTCCTACCTCAGCAAACTTTGTTGCCTCAGTATTTTCCTTCTTTTCAACATATTTTTTTGAGCATGCTGAAGGGCATAGATGCCAGAGTCTTATGGCACCCCCCGGTAACCTTCCTTTCACACTATTTTCTGTCTTTGTATATCCCTGTAAGTGTCTTCTCTCTTATTCCATAACAGCTTGCTTTCTTTAGAAGCCAATGGTAAGGGACCCTGGGTGAGATCCCTAGAAATTCAAGTACATTGTGTCATTTGGTTCAAGTTTACTCATACACTTGCTCATACTTTCAAAAGCTTCAAGCAGATCTTTAAGGCATGGCTTTCTTACAAAAGCTGCGTCAAGACTTCTTTAGTTTACCATTAGGTTTCATTGCAGTTTTTAACAATTTGCCAAGGAAGGCTTCCTATTTGCAGTTCTCTACCACATCCTTAAAAGCAAGGATATTTTGTAACTTTTTCTCTTCCAAATTTATTTAAGTTATAGTCTACATGTCACCAATAATAGTTCAGATACTTAATACCTGAGTTCCTTGAAGGCTCTTGCATAAATGCCATGTGGTCCTGGTGGCTTTTTCTGTTTTTACTGCCTTCTGGAAGGGTCCTTGCTGTTGATATTTTATGAAAAAAGTTTTATCTTTAGTTATCTTCTTCAAGTAAGTTGCTCCTCAGTGGACACCTTGTTATCTAGCTAACGGAAAATTAGTTAAACACACTCTATTTCTGCATTCTGTTCTGAAAAGTTCATATTTCATTAGCCAAAGTACTAGCACTGACTATATGACTGTAAAATATTAATACAAAAATCCACTTCTAGATGTGACATTTTTCAATAGAAAATCCTTCAGTTATTCTAGAATTCTAATTTCTGAAAAAAATGTGATTTTCCTCATTTGGCTCAACTTTACTATTCACAGAACAAATCTCATCTTTTTCAGGTCTAGGAATGAGTTGTGGACGGGGGAACATCATTTGTGGATAGCTGATACACAAAAGGTCAGTGGATTCTCGGGTATTTATGTGTAGGTAGCAGGATGCTAGCCATCAAAATTCCTGTTTTCAGCCTTGAAGCACTTTACTAGTGCTTATAGCCTGTGCTATAGAATGAAAAGGGATGACCGTTTTTGATTAGCAGAGGAAATTCAAATTAGGAACTCAGGATGAGAAAGTATGAACTTCTATCAGTTATTGCAAAAGCAACAGATGCTTTAGAGAAAGCTGATGATGTCAAGCATGGTCTAGCTGTGTCTTAGCTCAGTGTCTCATGACCATTTTTAATGCAGCAACTCAGTCTGTTAGGATTTGGAAAAAAAAACACCTTATGTCATGCTGCTTCTGTTTTTCACTTAAAACCAAATGCGTGTGAATCTAGGGACTATTATTATTTACCTTCTTGGCAGTTGTTTCATGGGTTGTTTTCATTTAGACTGGTGGCAGATCGTAGACCAAAGGATGAAAAACATCAGTCCCGTTTATAAAAAGTGACACCAAACTGCAGCATAATTTTTTGCAATTATTACTCTCCTGGTGTTTCTTTTCCAAGACGGGCAAAGTGAGTGTGGTGCTGCCACTTTAGATGTCAAGGTTCTTTTCCAGATTTGCCTGAATTAATATCATACAACGTCATAGTTACGGGAAGAAATGATAGATTATGTTGTCATCTGTGCTATATCATCTCATTTGTATAATGACTCCCACTACAGTGCAGGATTAGATGAGTAGAGCGAGGTACTACATAACCAAAGGGGAACATGGATAGCTGGGAGAATTACTAGGGGCGATGTTTGTTGCTGCCAGTTCAAATTCTAGGTGAGTGTGGAGTAGGGGTCAATACTGTCTCCCACATGTTGGGAGATCTCTATCTTCCAGCTCAGTGTTAATTCCTCACTAGTGTAATGTTGCCACTCCAGCCAAAAGATCAAAGCAGATTGCTAGTGCATGGTCAAGGATCATATAGTCTGTACTTTGAGGCAGTTATCTGCCTTGTCCCACTCCCTTCGCATGTGTCAGATGATGCCAAAGGAGCAAGACGACACCTAGCCCCTGTCTTTGGAGAATCCCCAGTCAGTGGTGGAGCTAGTTACCTAGCTGTGATGGTTCTCTTCTCTCCTCACCCAAGGCAGGGCGCAGGTGACAGTGACATTCGTTGTTAGTTCCTGGGAGGGGTGGGCTGCTGCTTGTTGCTCAGTTCACAGGCTTTTCTCGATGTTTCCTGTGCTGCCATACACACACCTGAGCTTTCGCTGAGTTCCTGCTTGCTGTTGCTTAGGGTTTCAGGGAGGCAATGCAACAGCCACAGCTGTTCTCTTCCTCACCCCACAATGTACTAGTAGACAATCACAGGGATAGGGGAAATCAGGGAAGGGAGATCTGTGAGGCCAAACGCTCCCAGTTCGGATTGGGCTATTGCTGCCCCCTCACAGCTGTGCTCCAGGGCCACTGCACAGAGACTGCCTCCCACCCATTTATTACACACTACTAATTTAAATTACTTATGCATGCTAGGCAGTTAAAGCTTCTTTATACAGCGAGAAATCCAAAATAGGCAGTACGTTATCACTTATAGATCCATATAGGAAAAAATCAGAGCACTATGCAGATCTTTATTTATATGTGATAATCTATATCATACATACTCACAGATATGCAAATTGCAGCTTTACATCAGAAATTCACAGGAAAGCCTCAGGCTGATGTTAATTCTATCATTTAAATAAAGAATTTCCCATTGTTACAGGGGCCTTGGAGTGCTTCTGTGCTGTTTCTATTTACATAGTGATTTTCTCAGTTGAACCAAATGTATAGTGATACAGGCTAGTGATACTCTACCAGTTATATATTGAATTATTCATCATTACAAGAGATTTCAACCAATACTGATTAATTGTTTCTCTTCTAAATACCGTTTTTGTTATAAAGCTTCCACTAATTCTGTTCTTTTGCCATTATATACGATTTCTATCTGTTATCTGAGTTGGTTTTCAGTCTGGTATTTAAAACGTACCAGAAGTGTCTAAAGGCAGTTCAGTGAAACAGACTTTGGAAAGATATACTGTCAAGGGCAGAGTATTGAACAAGGCAGTAAGAGAGAAAAGAAAAAAAACCCAGACAACATAATGATTCAGTTACAGTGATTACACTTGTAGTAAGCATTACTTTCCTGGAGAAATGGATGGATGGCCCATTTCCAGAATAAGAATAGACAGTTATTCCTCATCCCCTACAACCTTCTTCCAATGACTTTCATGTTAAGTCGTGATTTTTTTCATGTCCTTTTAAAGAACAGGTAGTGAAAGAGGTACTGAGGCTCTTTCATTTGTGCTTGGGGTTATCAAACCAAAATTAGAGACAAAGATATGTCTATAGGATCATACGACCCATGTCAAGAGGTAACTTCTGACTTCTAGGCCATCTGGATTGGGATGCTGTTCATGTCATTGTCGTTCAAGGCAGGCACTGGCTAGATGTGGACTGGTCATGTCCTCAAGGTGTATCGGTTGTCCTCATTGTCCTAATGACCTGGCTCAGTATCTATCCCTTATGCTCTTGCATTTCCTCACCCACAAATCTGTTTAGTGTGCCCTGCTTCATACATAGCATATGACCACATGGAGAGGCTTGAAATTAGGAAACCATGGGTGAAATATATTGGCAGCCTTGTTTGAGACAACATGCTCTCTTCCAAGTCTACCAACTGCTTGCCATTTCTGCTGTCCCTGCCTCTGATGCTTATGCTTGAAAAGGCATAGCGGCAGTCTTGTCCAAGTGTCCACTGTGTGCATAGATGTCACTGTCCTGAAGGAGTAGGTGCTCCAGAATATAAGAGGAAATGGCTGCCAAAGGTATGAGCCAATATTGCAGGTCTGTGATATTGGCCAGGGTTGTGGTCAGGGCTAGGACTTTGAGTAATCATCCCTTTGTTGAGAGAAGTAGAGAGACGGCCATGTGTTAGTGTGGCCATTTTATATTCTGAGATGACCAGCAGCAGATCCAGAATTTGGGGATAAGAGAGTAACATCTGAGGCCCTCTACTGTTGCCACAAGCCACTTGAGCCTGAAAATCCACCAGTAGGTGGACAGCCAGTTTGGGGTAGGGAAGTCTGCCACAGTTATGATCATGTAGAGGTCTCCAAAGCCTTCGCAGTGATTGATTGTATATCTATATGTGACCTGCATCGACAACATCTCACAGGCCATGAGGGCCTTCAGTCTGGAAGGCTGGACAACTGCAGGGGAAGGAAGATGACTGATGAGATTCACATTGTTGTATGATGCTTTCATCCCTCACCATGGCTTCTGTACTTGTAACAGGCACAAGGGCCACCATTCTGTAATTCTGAGACCTTGGCAGTGGAAAATTCATGAATACGATACCACATTATGCTATGTGCATGAGTCCTTGATTTTCCACCAGAATCAGACCGTTTTCCCAAAGTGATGCTGGTGTGTGTTGATTCAATAGGTTTCGTGGCTGACACCATGCACTTTAAGTCTGTCTGTAAGGAGTGGATCCCTTAGCAAATTGCCCTCTCAGCCCTACTGAGTTTCTTCTCGGAAGGAACTGTTTGTCTCGTGCTCAGCTCAAATCTGAGTTATACAGTGAGGATGATTGTGATCCTGTAGTCGAACAGGGACTGAGCAACATTGACAATGCAGACACAGACACATCCCAAGATTTGGGAAAACACCAGACTAGGCTGTTTAGCCATACCTCTAATTGTTACTTGCATCTACTTTCACAACCATATAGATCCATCCAGATCTATCTGTGATTCTAATTTTGGTCTCTAAGTCCATTCTTGAGGATAATTTACCTCCTTGGATGATGAGAAGAATAAAGCTTTGTTAAAATGCTAGGGCAGCATTTTGCTGGGGATTCTGAGACACCTTGTTTCTCTGTTACAGGTCTGATTTCTGACATGCCTGTTAAAATTCAGTTCTCATAACATCTGTCACAAACACTCCTCTACATTTGTGTGTGTTTTTTTCCTCTCATACTCCTGTCTGCTTATTTAGATCTATTTGTATGTAAAATACTGTTAAGTGCAAGTAGTAGTCCATAGATATAAATGGAAACACTATGAGAAAGGCAATATGCAACTATCGAACCTATTGTTTTTCTCCAAAATTCTCTCTTGATTCCCTCTTGGAGTTGGAAATTCTATTAATGCAATGATATGCAAAAAGAATCAGAAAAGAAGTAGCAGTAGTACTTCATTAAATAGTTTATCTTCTAAAAAAGATAATCAATCTTTTGATCAATCAATCAAAAGGAAAATCAATCAATAGCATTAAAAATTATTACTGACTGCAAGTGTAAGAAATAATAATGTAATGGAATGGAACGGAAGAAGCTTGATTTTTCGGTAAATGTTATCTGATCTTTGGGAGCGTCATTTAAGACCACTCACTTTGAAGACTCTGAAGACAGACACCCTTTTTGAAAAGGTGAGTATTGAACAACACAGGAATATACAAAACCAAATCTAAATTTGAATTTATGCAAAGACACTCAGTTTGAATGTGATCCTCACTACTGAATTTGAGTTACTGTTCTGCTTTATTATCTAGATTTCATTTAATGCAGACAAGGAAAACATTTGGATTAAAATGTGTGCTCCTATTTTATGCATTTAGATCATGATGCTAGTTTTTTTGACAAAGAGGTCTCTAAAGATAGTTTATATAAGAACTAATTTTTTGTTGCAGAACAGACATTCTCTTTTCTCAGAGGATTCATTTTATAGAGCAGATTTAGAACACATCATACATTCCTTTCTGATTTTGGTCAATAAAGTTATCATGTAATTATCATCAACTAGTATTTAATAATTAATTCCTACCTCTAGGGCTGTCTGTGGACAAAGTATGATATCTCATCTGAAAGCAGTGGCTGAATTTGTCAGTGAAGTATGGAGGCAGGTAATCAGTGTCATCATGAATAACAGAGCTTTCATAATTTTCACTGCATTTAGAAACCATTTCTATACTTGTAACACGGCCAAAGTGCTTGCAGCTCAGGACTTCATCATACTTTTTGCATAGTCTCTGAAATTCAGAGTAAAAATCTAGCTTTACACAGAGTCTTTAAAAACAGAAGTAGTGCAGCTGTGGGCAGCTTAGGCAGAACTGACCTCGAACACTCTCAAACGAGGCCAGCAGTTTCTGCATTTGCAATCATTTGAGGGGTGAACCTGGGTGCAGGTAATTGCACATCAGCAGAGGCATCCCGCAATGGTCAGAGCAATCTCACTACCACACTATACTGGCACCCAATTGGAAATTCCCAGGTAACAGCATAGTGCTCAGCAACTGCATAGCAGAGGAGAATAAAACCATTTTCAAAGGTCTCACTTTCTCCATGGACATCTCCAGCAGTGAGTCTAACCTAGGCTTTTGCCCACAGCTGCATACTTTGGTGTTGGGGTGCAGTTCCTTTGGGAAGCTGAACAGGGATGGAGGGGGTACTGTGTGAAGCTAAACTCTGTCAAGGTCGGATTGTCACACTCCCTGCTGTCACAGGCACTTCTAGGGAAAAGAGTTTGGTGCTAGCTGTACTACTTTCCCATAGGCTACTGCAAGTGGTTTTTTGGTAAAGCATACTGGAGGGAAATGCACTGCACATGGAAACATGGCCTCCCCTGATAAAGCCATAATGGCCTACATTTTATTATATGAAAAATGGCTCTTGTATAACTGAAGATTTATCTAGGAGTGGGCTGCTTAAAGGCATGGCAGAAGAATGTGGCGCATATCAGGGATTCCAGTTTGAAGGGGAGATGGCAATAAGAGGAGAGCAGAAATACAAGAGGTGTCATGCACAGATACTGGGGATTTTACTGTTAAGCTTAAGAGGTACCTTCTCATGTCCCCTTGAGCCTGACCTTTGAACTTTACCCTTCACAAATAAACCTCCTGGTCCTATGGGAATCTCTCAGATACTGGAGAAGGAGATAGGCAAAGGAGAGTCTAGGTTGATACATTATTTCTGATGCCAAGGAGGAAATGATGAGCTTGTTCAGATCTCAGGAAAAGGGAACATTTAGAGAGGGAGAAACAGGGCTATCATATCTTGTGTGAGTATGGACCTTCTACTCTGTGAGTGCCTGGGCCTTCCTGGGGGCATTGGGTAAGACAGCTCAATTTATGCTTATGTCAGCTCAAGACTTGTAAGCCAAGACTTATGTTGAAGCTGCCCCTCATATGTGTGCAGACGGCATAAAATATCTGTTCATTGTCACACACTCCTGGATGCTGTAAATAGTGAAACTGGATGGCCCATGAGCAGTCATCACCCTTACACAGAGTGGTCATGGTACAGTGGACTTCACTGACCCTTCTTTGTAAGGTCCAGCGTATCTGCCTGTCTCAGAGATCTGTCCTGTGTGGTTCATTTGGCCACCTGAATTAATCTTTCACCTTGACCGTGCAGGAGTTTTGGACCTTGTTATGGAGCAGCTGTGGTCCTTGATTTTTTGAAACAGCTATGTGATTCAGGGTAGTATATAGCATTTGGTGTTCCCTATGACGTGAACTGGAATCCTGACTTTTTGGAGGCCAGCGTATCCTGAAGAAACAAGACATTGATCTGTTCCCTTCAGCAGACTCTGAGATGTAGACAAAATAGGTGCCACAAAATCAGTAGGGCAGCTAGTCATGATGTCCACCATTCTTCTTGGGTGTAACACAGTAACCCTTCCAACGGTTATAAGACTGATGTGAGGGGCATGTGAATCCTGTCAGTTGTGTTTCCACAGCTGGAAAATTCATGCTGAGTGAAAGTCCACATGACATTGAGGCATACAGTCACGGAGGAGTGTACGGGAGTGAAGTATCTTCGGGGAGGCACAGCAGACCTCAGCCACTCCGTATTTCTGGTAGACTTATCTACTCCAGACTGGTTGTCCAAGTTGAGATTACATGCATCAAAAAAGAAATGGAAATTTTCAAATTGGTGTGGCTGTAGAAGGCATTATGCTGGTGCTGGAGGAAAGGTATAAACCCTCAAAGCAGAGGGCTTGGAATTCTAAAATTCCAACTCCACTGGTGGTCACCCCCATGTCCATGGGACAAAGCAATGCCTTCAGTGGGTTTAACCTTCCTCCCTCAAAACCTCGTTGTGTCAGGAAGGACCCTTGCTTGGACTATGGTCATGCCTTAAGCCACTGTGAGAGGGTGAAAGTATTGCTAAAGGTCCTGACGAGCATCTGCTCGGTTTCCTGTCAGTCTAGGGCAATTCACAGACCAGTGCACACCATGTGTCCTAGGCAAGGATCAGCTTATCTGTCAGGACTGCATGCTCCTTATTTCCATGTGTGGCAGAAGCAATCTTTATGGGAAAGAAAGATTTGTAAGCCTAGACTGTGTTTGATCTGGCTTCTGCAAACAGTGATTACTTCCACCACATTTAAGTGAAAACATTTTAAAGTTTCATTGTTTAGATATTCTTAAAAATGAAAACAATATGAAGCACAATAATCATTAATATGCATTTCCAGACAGAGTCTGCACCTTCCTTTGTATCTGAAGAGTGCCTGTCACATGGTAAATTCTAATTATAGCCACAAACTTAATGAAAGCCACAACAATAATAACGGCAAAATTCAAAGGAGGGAAACTGAGGAATGTCAGGAAACACTAATAACTTGCTAGTTTCTCCATATATCTGTGGTTTGGATGTGTATTTTGATTATTTTCCATCTTTTAAACTGAAACAATTTTTTTTTTATGGGCCACATTTGTACTTAGTTTTCCTTTAAGGATATTTTATAATGTATGTTATTGACCTAACTGGTAATGATGGCTACTTTGGAGCCTTGAAGGTGCAGTTTGCCAAACCTTTTAATTCATTATTACATATTACAGCAGTGGAGACTTCAGACATTTAAATATTGGTTTGTTTGTTTATCTTCATATTGATCAAAAGAAGGTAGGTCCATTGATCACTCTTTGTAAAAGAACAAAAGACTCTTGAAGAATTGTTTTTCATCAAGTCCTAGGTAAAGAAGATCAGGACTTATAAATGATGTTTGGAGCTTTTCTTATCCTTGTTTGAAACAAGTTCTGTAGAAATAATCTGTGGAAAGACATAAATTACAAAACACATACCATTTCTTCAAACTTTTTTTTTGTGCAACTAGGGAGATATCCTAACAGGAAACATGTACTTTGTCAGCTCATTTACTGGACTGCTCCTCAGTCTGGTAGGAGCATATGTGAATAGCATGACTACAGCTGTCTATAAAATTATTCTCAAAAGTAGAGACAAATACTTCTGAATTGACCCCAGCCTCTTAGGGAAAACAAAGGCAGGCTATGATACCCACTAAGTATTTAAAAACAGCTAATAAATTAACAGAAACCAAAGAAACTCTCAAAGCTATTAGTTAAATTTTAATCTATACCTTATTTTATAAATACATGTGATTGAAGGGCTGGAAAGAGCCATTAGATCATACAGCTTTATTTCCTGAGCTCAATGATTTATGTCTGACAAAAGCGTATCTTCCAGGCAGACTTCCAGACAATGCTTTGGATATATTAAGCAGTGGAGAATCCACCACTTCCCTTGGTAGTTAGTGTCCCTGTAGAAGCGTGTACCTTAGTACTAACACGAATTTGTCTATCTTCTTCAGCTTCTGGCCATTGATTCTCTTTATGCTTTCTTTACTAGATGAGAAAGCACTTCAGTGCACAGTACTTTTTCTCTGGAAGGGTACTTACACAACTATAATTAAGTCACCTTGATCTTTTTCTTTTCTTTTCTTTTCTTTTCTTTTCTTTTCTTTTCTTTTCTTTTCTTTTCTTTTCTTTTCTTTTCTTTTCTTTTCTTTTCTTTTCTTTTCTTTTCTTTTCTTTTCTTTTCTTTTCTTTTCTTTTCTCTTTTCTTTTCTTTTCTTTTCTTTTCTTTTCTTTTCTTTTCTTTTCTTTTCTTCTCTTTTTTTTCTTCTCTTCTCTTCTCTTATCTTCTCTTTTCTCTTCTTTCTTCTCTTCTTTTCTCTTATCTTCTCTCTTCTCTTCTCTTTTTTCTTTTCTTCTTTCTTCTCTTTTCTTTTCTTTTCTTTTCTTTTCTTTTCTTTTCTTTTCTTTTCTTTTCTTTTCTTTTCTTTTCTTTTCTTTTCTCTTTTCTTTTCTTTCGTTTTCTTTTCTTTCGTTTTCTTTTCTTTCGTTTTCTTTTTCGTTTTCTTTTCTTTTCTGTTTTTTCAACATCTTTTCAAAAGGAAGGACATGAAAACAGTTTGCAGTGATTCAGCACCTCTTTGGTGAAGCTCTTTACAGACATAAAGTAGACTCCTGGCTGCTTTAGGTGTCCCTTGTGTGCATGTCTCACCTCACCCCAACCCCCCATTTATATGCTGTTTACCATTGCATTTTACTGGTAGTTCATGTTCGGTTCCTTCTCAACCCAGACCCCAAGGTATTTCTCAGAATCGTTCCTCAGTAGAATATGGTGCCCCGTTCTGGAGGCTTAACTTCCATGTCTTACTCCTTACAAAAGTACATATAACTTTGCATTGTGCCACTTTAAAGGAAATTTGGGTTGAGTAACCAAGTTGTTATTGATAGAATACTATAGGATTGGACATGAAATGGTGATTCTTGCAGAACCTTCCAGAACAGCCCTCATGCAAAAGCTGTTTCTCACTGAAACTACCTCTTGAGAGATATAATTTATGCTGTCGCATTTGTAAATGTTTTTATTCACGATACTGTGTAGCATTAGGACAATGTTAATTATTTTGTTTTTAAATTTTCTTCAAACTTTATTTAAAAAAGGTTTCTGTATTTCTTTTCAAGATGATACTTGTTGAATATGAGGAAGGGAAAGGGAGGCCACAGTCTGAGGAGACTTCTTCAGTGGCACACCTTGAAGACAAACAAGACTTATCATGCTCTTCCATCTGTCTGGCATGCATGTGCATTCATAACGTAGCTATTCCAATGCAATCAGTTTCAGAATTAGTGGTGACAAATGCTCTGTCACACAATTAAGATATGTCAGCTCCTTTCTTTCAGTCAGCATGCAGCAATGTGCTGAGTGATTCCACGCTTGGACCCGATATATGACTACCCCTGCATGTGAAATCTCCATTCAAGCCTCTTTGGAGGTAAATGCTTTTAATGTTTTATTGAGAAAAAAAAAAACACAACAAAAACCACCAAACCCAGAGCATTTTAACATCTCTTTTACAAAGCAGCATACCTTAAAACAAAAGACTTGCCTCCCTCGCTGCGTATCCAGAGGTAAATTTTCTGTTTCAACCAGTGAATTCAACATCTGAGGTACACAGAACTTCTTTCTAAGACATATTTAAGGCTGAGAGCACTCCATCCTCTCAAAGCTCATATTTCAGGGAGCAGTGGCGGTTGTTCAAGACCACCATTCAAGACAGCAATAAGAAGAGAAATAGACTGTTAGGAAAATGGTGTCACTTGTTATATTCAATACTAAAGTAGTTTCTCTAAGAAATAAACGATCTCTCTCACACCGCTTCCTCCACCAAATTAAAAAAAAAGTGGTAGAATCAATCCTGCTTAAGACTAAGAAACTGGTCTGGAGAACGATGTGTATCGAAGAGGGGAAATCCTGGTCTATCAGGTAGATGGGCTGGATAATGTAAAGTTTACATGTTGAGGGTCAAATTCTCTTTACTTTTACAACCATGTGAATCAGTAATAAACCCTGTGAGGTCAGTAGACTAACTCTAGGTGCATATATGTATAATGGAGAGTGGAATTTTGATTCAGCCATGACTGGATTAAAGTAAACATTATCCTCCTGACAGATTTGCCAGCATGATAAAATAACAAAATTAATAACTAATAAATCTCAGACAATATTCTCTTTAAGATAAAAATGAGAAGAGGGAGTGAAACAGTGTGTGAAAATAACTGGCTCATTCATCTTAGGTTGATCTATAAACCGTGGCATTTACTGATCTCTACCACACTGTGCATTCTCAAAGACAAAAGTAGGTAGTCAAATACATTGCAACTCTTTTTTTTTTTTCTTTCCAGATTTGTTTGGTTTTTTTCCCCTGCTCAGAAAGACATGAGAGTAGAAATGTTTTGTCCGCATTATGATACAGATGCCTTTCACAGGACAAGAAAAGGAAATTTTCCTGATCATCCATTTTCTGATTTCTTAGCCATTTCCCATCCTACTAAATTGCTTAATACTCCCTGTGGCTGGACCTGTGACCTGGAATCTTTATGCAAGATTAATGTGAAAGCAAATGGGAATTAGTATCTGGGCGGGTTGCTGCACAGCTCTTGCTTTTATCTAGCACTCCACCTGTTTTTTTTAACAATTATGCTTTCATTAGTTTCTGAAGCCAGCAATCCTAAAAGACCTTCCCATTTCTTCTATCTTCCCTCCCCCTCGTCCTCAATTCTTTCCATCTTCTATCCCAAAATTATCAAACTCACTCTGCTTGTAACTGACATGCTGACAGGAAATTATTACACATCATTACACTTCTTAAAACACAATTTACCCAGCCTTTGCAAATTATTCTTCAGCAAGTGTGAGGGGGTAATGGAAACTGTCTATTCCACTTACAGTTGTCACTCATGCTTTCTTCTGTACAATGAACAATTTATGTTTTCTCTCTCTCAAAAAAAGGGCTATGCTCAAAATACGTAAAAGCAACTTATCATAGAATAGGAAAATAAACCTCCTGTTCAAGTTCCCTTACTCTGCCTTATTACAGAGCAGATCCATTTTCTGTCATAACCTCATTAGTCCTCATGCAAGCACAGTATAGGCTGATGTTTATTTAGTAGGAGCAGACCTCCTTCTGACTTCTGGCCTGCCAATTGCACTTGACACTGCTGTAAAAGAAAAGCAATCTTGTGTGACTGTAGTACCCAAAACTGATAATCCACAATCATAATAGTCCTATTCCTTGCCTGACACTTTTATTCTTCTTCACCGATTACTGCAAAAGGTTGTCTGCGGTATCTTTTTTTCCCCTGTTGCTGCATCTTGGTTTTGGTTTGCACTTCTTTGTCTTTTATCTTATATAAACTCTAACTACCAAATCTAAAGTGAGTGGGTTTTGTTTATTTAAAAGACACAGAAACAAAAAAAAATTGTGACGTGCTCTCCCCCTCAACTTGATCATATTGATTAGCTTTCAGGCATTCCTCTGTCAGGCTCACTCTGCCTCAATGGAAGAAGGATGATGAATTGTCTGACTACTAGAGGTGGGGAGAAAGAAATGCTAAGCCTGGGTCTGGGAATTGGCTAAGTACTTCTGCGGAGCCTCAGCCTCTCAATTGTTCTCAGCAACTTGGCCTCCTTGATTTATAAACTGGAGTGGTGATTAATGATCTTTTAAGTGGACAAGGCAGGCCAAATCTGCACAAATCGGGCCACTCAAACATGACTACTACTTGTAGGAGAAGAATAACAGCCTTTACATAAAGGTAATTGAGACTGCTTCAGAGGATGTGGTAGTCTGCTTTAGCAGAAATAAATCAGCCACACAGGCCATCTATTCTTGAAATCAGTCCTTCTCATCAAACCTCCCTGGGTCAGCACGTGGATTTGAGAACGTGGTGGGTTAGCAGATGTACTTCAGGTCAGAAACAAGGCAGATCAAGCAGCCCCTGTGCTCAGAGAGGAAAGAGCATCCCACCTGGGCATCCTGCTGCAGCTTCTCAGTGTCAGCACTGAGCTTGATCCTACCTTTGTCTGTGCCTCCATGTCGGACAAATGGGGCCTGCCCTGCGGGTTAGAGGCTTGATTCCTCTCCTTTTCATACTCGTCCCATACCTGTCTTGTTACAACCTTCACCTGGGCTGCCTGCGACTAACTGCCTGTCGGCATGTACTTCCTTCCATGGCTTCTGGTCATATCTCCTGAGCTTCAGGGCCAAACTGGTCTTCCTACTTCCTAGGGGCAAGGAGCTCGAAATGTTTTAACCAAAGCTCAAAAGCTGGGAGCCGCAACTCCTCCTGGATGCCCAATGGTGATTAAAGAGACAGAAACACTGACCCACACAGCTGCTCAGTGCGCAGTAGCTTGTGTAAGCCACCCCTTTCCTCCAAAATTTGGCTCCTTAGGCAAGCACTGTTTGCCCATCCTTAGGGCCAGCCCTGCAGAGAAGTGATCTCCTTTAAAGGGACTAGTGAATTCGAAAGCCACTGTAGTGTCTGCAGTCTGCAGACAAAAGTCTTTTCATACTGTGCTTGTAAGATGGAGAACAGAAATAATGGGAATTATACCTGGAATCAGGAAAGCTGACAAGCAGTAAATAAAGAGGGCAGCTGGAGCAATTGAACAGCGTGCGGCAGCAGGATCAATAGCAGAAAGGTAACTTGTGGTCAGAAAGGAGCACATGCTCTTCCCCAGAGGGAGATTCCAAAACGGTTTCAATCTGGTGTCCCCTCTGGGGAAAACTCCCCTCTATCTGAGAGAGGGGGAATCACAAGCCTATTTTCTAAAATTCAGTTATAACAGAGCCGTTTGCTGTGAGGGTGGTAATATCTTTTCCACTAGCCTTCCCCAAGCAGAGGAGTTGCAACTGAAGTAATGAATTATCCCCAGACTCAGGCTATCTATGGATAACAAACATCATTAGTCTGTTTTCATGAGTGCGGTGGCTGTGAGCTTCTATGAAACCTAACCCCAAATTGCAGTTTCTCACAAGAGGACTGGAGAAGTTAAAAACCACACTACAAAATCCTCTCTAGAGGAACTTTCCTGTATTGCCATTACTAAAATGTTGCTTTTAATAGAAGGGGTGTGGGAATCACAAGACTCACAGCTCTGCACCCTGTTATCTCTTTGAAGGTGACTTCCCTGCTTTGCTGTATTTCAGTTTGTTCCTCTAAACCTGTATAGAACAATATCTGACTCACAGAGGTATTGTGAAAACAAGTTTTAAAGATCTGGAGATCATCAGATGCAAGAGCACAGGATTATATACACAAATATACATATACACATATATATATATATACACATACATACATTCTCAGATGCTCCAAGTATCTCCTCTGATGTACCTGAACTTGTTCTTCTGACAACAACTGCTTCGAGGCTAGCTGCATAAGCATTATTCTTAGTGTCATCTTTTAAAAAAAATTGAATTATTATTACTGTTACTATTATTATTTAAATACTGTAAGGTGAGAATGGGAAGTGAAAGATAATTCAGTGCAGAGATCTTGTGCACTGGAAACTCCTAAGTCTCACTGGACCTTTCTGTGATGCCTATTCTGCTATAAATGGAAATAGCAGTTTCTGATGGAGAGAATAAAAATTATTAGAGATGCATTCAATGTTGTTTTTGTTCTGTAGCCTTCACATCAATATATTCTGTTTTAGGCATAACTTCTCGAGGAGGTTCCTGCTAATAATATCCAGCTAACATTTTGTATCTTGTGGCACACCCAACCCTGTGTACCAAGTAGGTAGATTTTTGATAAGTCATTAATGTTTAGAATTGTACTTATTTATCTGTTCAGGTTCTTTTTACTCTTGAAATTATCCTATTTTCATATAGCTAGCTGAGGAGAAGGAACACGCCTCCACACAATCCAATGTGAATCAAAGTGAAGGCGCTTTATTAAGCATAAGCTGCCCCTTTTATACATTTTGTACTTTCCCTGGCTGTAAGCATGTGCATTGCTACTGGTTAATATTACTAAACATACTCTTCTTTGATGTGTTGATTGGTCACTGCTCTGCCACTGGTCTTTTCTTAATTGGCTCCATCTGTTCTTGTTTCTTCTCCTCCGTGTTCGGCTCCCACCGGCTACTCCCTCAATTCTTGTTTGCTCAACTGCTCTTTTTCCTCATCTCTTCTCTCCAAGGTTGGCTTGTTGACACTAGCTACATGAATCTTGTCACGCAGCTAGGCCCTCACTCCATACTCTCATACTTCTGTCTCATTACATGACCATTCTGCTCAAAAAACCCCTCTACAACTAGCCAGTTTCAAAGTTTATTTGTAAAAAAACAGTAGCCAACTCATGCAATTCTCATATGCAATTGGTAGCAAAGCTTTGTGTAAAATCCTTATACAGATATCCTGTTCCAGTCCATTGGGCTAGATCTTAAAATAAAATTGGAACATACACCTCTATGTGTTGGACTATATGTTGGTGTGGTGCTTGAAGACAATTGTTCTGTCAGTCATTGCCTAATTGTTCCATGTGGGGGTCATATCTTCCAGAAGAAATGAAACTTCCATAATAATCACAAGTTTAAGGACTTGACTGGAGCTTAGTTTGCAGCAGTAGTAACTTCTGTATGCAAAGGAGTTATTTCACTCTTCCATGCCTGAAAAACTCAGCTGTATTCTCCCTAGAGATCAAAAATCTTGCAACTACAAGCACAAGGAAGATTGAAAAGTTAACTTTAGCCCATATCAGAATGGGATGTTGATGTGAAACTAAAACTTCAATGCCAACCAAAGCACACCAGCCTTCATCAGTGCTGCTTTGTCTTCCAGCTTGTTGCATACATAGCCTGTTATAAGGACTCTTCTGACTTCATACTGACTGGAGAAAAACCTCTTCCTCAGATGAGAAGAGAATGGAGCACCCTATGGCAAGACTCTTGTAAAAAGAAAAGGAATAACTCTGACCTCCAAATGACTTACGAAAGTATTTTCTGAACTCTAATGCTGGCTAGCCACTGATTATAGTACAACTCTCATTGGAAAATAAAGCCATATTACCTGCTCTTTCTCAGAAAAAAAAAATCCACTTTTTGTAACACTCCTGACTTATTTTGGCCAGTCATTTTTGTCCCCATTCTCATTTTCTTAGAACCTGCTGCAGTGTGGATAGAGGACTTTCTCTGATGCTGAGATATGGAGCTGGGTGTCCTGAGTGTGTGGCTGCCTTGGGCCACCCATGCAGCTCCTTGTGCAGGGCAGCCAAGGAAGGCTTAAGATGAGGCTAGCAGAGCCTTGCAAAGTGAATGTCTTGTGCTTGGGCTGTGTCTGCAGAGGCAAGGTGCCACCAGTTCAGTGCTATCCTGTCCTCTTCAGGCTTCTTCAGGCACAGCATTACGTGCACAGTTGAAGTTGCTGCAAAGCAGCTATGGCTGGTTTGTGGCTGTTTTATGTTTAGCATCTGTCCAGAGTAATGAGAAGCAGGCACTGCACTGAGTGGATGCATCTCTTGGGGGGGATTTACTGCATAGCTGCTGAACAGTACAATGATTTTGTAGGCATCTTCCTAAAGTTTTCTCATGGAATTTATGAGGAAGGAGAAATCTTAGGCAGACTGTTTATTGGCATTAAATATGTGGGTAATCATGGTCAATTCTTCCTTTAACAGCTGCTTGAGAAAGGGGAAAAACAACATTTTTCTTCTACTGGAAGTATCAGTTTGACAAGCTTAAATAAAATTACAACATGCATGTGTGCGCATGTGTGTTTGCATGCTACATGTTTGTGTCTATGTAGGTGTGAAGACATATATTAAGACTGACAGAATGATGTTGGTTAAGTTGTAAATAATGTTTTTCTTCATCAAACAATTTGCAGACAGTGGGAGATAACTCTATTTTGAAATTCTTTATAGCAATATAATAATTGAGATGGAAGTGGATGGTTCCTTGGATGTCAAAGACCTGTTTAGGTTCAATGCAGACAAGTAGAAGATTGTCCCAGACAGCAATAAGTGGTAGTTAAAAAAAAAAAAAAGGCAAAAAACCTCAAGCAGAACAAAAAAAAAGAAAAAAAAATCCAAAATGCAACAAAACAAAAGTCCAAAGTGTTTCAGAGAGGATAAAATAACGAATGATATTTGAATACATCTCCATTATATTCACAAGATGTGAATAAGGTAAAAAATAACATAAAAAGCTGTTAATATAGTATTTTCAGTCAAGGTCTGTGCCTTATTTAGTTCTGCCCAAATTCATTTGCAATCCATTTAGAAGGACCCCAATCCCAATATTTAACAAATGGATAAGAAGATAAAATTGTTACTGCAAAGAATGTAGACCAGACATTGTGAAGAGAAGAAGGCTGGTAGAAGAAGTTAAAGACTGCTGTGAAACATCCTAAATGTCCCAAACTAATGTCCATAAATTGAAATAAGGAACATATTTTTTACCGTTGATAAAAGCTGTCAAAGGAAATAGCAGACAACCCTTCTCTGGCTGCCTTTCTAGAAGCTATGAATTAACTATATCAACCTGTTAGGTTAATACATGAGATAAAATGCAATAGCCTTTTGTTTAAAGGAACACGAATCATTCTGTGTTCACTGGGCTAAGACCACAGGATCGAATGTTAGCCATTTGGCACTGAAGTCTGTGCACTTCTGAACGCCCATTGGAGGGCTTCTGGAGGAGGACTGCTGGGAGACAATCACGCATCAATGAACTCAGTCATTGATTGTCATGGTATTGCCTGCTAAATGCCACTCTCAAAGCAGCTATAAGTTTGATTTCCACCTGTAGTGCCATAGAGTTTGCTATTGTTTTCATGAATTTTATCAAAGTGGTTTGAATTGAGTCAAGGGTCTGTATTAAAACAGACACTCTTCCATTCTTTTAAATTTTAATCCATCCCTAAACTCTTTTCTACAGTAAATATTTCAGCCTTCACCTGGGATTTAACATGAATATAGTTGAAATGAACATTGATCTGTTTATGCAAACCCTGAAGTTTCATGTCAAAATCTGACTTCCTATGTTGCACTCTAATTATAGAAATCGTATAAGCAGGATGCAGTACAACACTGATTTTTTTTCATATAACCAGTTCCCACTATTGGCCATTTGCAAGCTGTCTTGTCTCCTTTCTCTTTCACAGCATTTTCAATCTTTATAAGTATAGGGCTACTACTATGTCTTGAAAAGTGAGTCAACACATACAAGAACAATAACTGTATTTTATGGCACAAAATCCAACTGTTTGATACAACTGGCTTCTAGTTTTTTGCAACCATTTATTAATATTCCACATGTGCCCACAGACAGAATATGCTTAGAAGAACTGATACACTGTCATGGCAAAAGTTTATTTTGCTATGGGTTGTTTCATCTCCAACCAGTTGCAATATTGATTTCTCTCAGTGGATTAATTATCAGTGGCAGTTTCAGTCTTCCTTGCAATGGGCAGAAGGAAAAATGATGTTTTTATTTCAAAGAGGTCTATTGACAATTGTGCCTGGGCTTCCCTTGAGTCCTAAAGTCAATGAAGTTAGAAGATCCATGTCATGAAAGTACTGTGCACAAAATTATTTATTTTATCTGTAGAGGTAGTATCATGTGCGTGCCATGATGACCGTTTAATTTGAAAAAAAAAAGCTGGCTTCATGTGGTTTTCGTAAGATATTGTAATTGTAAAAGCAACACTGAAATTGGACAAATATGAAATGATAGCATAATCATGAAAAGTCGCAGGAGTTATTCATACTAGCAACAAACCTACCAAAATGTTTAGTTTTAACAGAGAGGCTGTGTTCTTCTGTAACAGAACATTTTCAGTTAAAAGTGCTATGCAGTTTGGAAAGAAAATCCAAGCTTGTGTTGTTGCCAAAAAAATCTGTGCATATGTGTATAAAACATTAGAAATCTGCAAAAACCAAAGCCATAATGGATCAAATTTTAGATTTTATTGCTTTCTTTTCTGCCAAACCCCCAGTATATACATATATAATGCACATCAGTGTACTTACCTATTGATAAAATATGTATCATTCTCTCTAAGTGTACGTAAAAAATGTTCTACACATAACTGTTCTAAATTTGATGATATTGTCACAATGCATAGATTATGTGTGGGCTATGTACTTATTATTAATTTGAAAAAATATAATGAAAATATTATTACTATTAAATTATTTATTAAAGGGCTTTTTTTCTTCAAATCTTAATTCAATTACTACATAAATCATATGTGAAAAGACTGCAAAGAAAAAATTAGAGATAGTGTGGGTAGGAATACTGGTATTCTTTTCATTGCATTGTTTTGTCTTCAAATATGCTTTCAGCTGCTCTACAAATTTCCACTGCAGCATACAAGATTGATGATGCAAATTTCCACAAAATAGTGTAAGATTTTATAGTTGGGATACAAGATCCAAAATATAGTAAAGAAAATGATATAGCCTGGATTCAATATCTGATTCTTTTAAACTGGAGACCACTTATTTTACTGAGATTATGTTGTAGCCATGTAGGCTAATTGGTTTGCATATCTGGAACATATTCCATCAGTTTTGTTACTTTCAGGACATAGGCTGATTTTGTAGGAGTGCAACTGAGAAAGATATATTTACTCACAGAAGAGCTAATTTGATAAAGAATCAACAAGAATACAAAACTATGTGACAACATTCACAGCAACACTGTTGAATTTACTCCGTAAATTTGAAAAGCTTGTAAAACGTTTTCCTCAGCTGTTTGGTCCCTCAGCCTTCTGCAGAGGTAAACAAAGAAGGAAAACATTATTTAAGTATTTTCCTTATCTCCAGCACTTTACAAGTTGATTATTTCTCTAATCACCACAGCCCAAGGCACCACAAAAGCCCTTGAAGACATCTCATAAGGCTGAAAAATAAAACCCCTTTTAAATAGAATGGGAAATGGACTGGTGGGCAGGTAGTGACAGTGACTTCTGTGGATTTTTGATAAATTGACCTTATTCTGCATCCTCATGTCCCTTTTCCAGGCAGAGGCTCTGAATTCATTAACTAGAGTTCAGCTATACTGTAGTTACAACGTTGTTACATTGCAAGTCTCGTTTTTGCCATATAGTGTGGTCACTAATTCCCAACAGCTGTGTGAGTAGTCGTATAGTTTTACTTACGTTCAACATAAACATAATGAGGTCATTTATTGAGAACTGGGCTATAATGGAAGCTGCAAGCAGATGGGAGTTGTTTTTTTTTTTAACTAGATGTGAAATATTCTTACACTTCAGAGGAATCCCTTTCTTGTTCTCTAACCAGGTGCAGTGAATGTTTGGAGAAGCGATAGAACACCAACTAAGAAAGGAGCTTCACTTCTAGCAATGTTTTGCGTAAGGGAGCTAATGGCATTGTTTCCTCATCATCCCAATTCCAATGGAAAAAAATTGGTTGTTGAAAACTAATACAAATAGAAAGTGTCTGCAGTTTTTAGCCTTCCTCTTGGGACACATGAGGACACATGGTTTTTGAAAATATTCTTTGAGGACTAAAAGTAACATTTCAACTGATCTAAAAGTTGAAAGACTTGGATAATGGAAAGTACAAATTGATATTTTCCATGTGCATATGTCTTTTTACAATAAATTCCAGGACAAATACTACTAATTTAATAAACATATGTATTGCAAAAAAGTATGGAGAGCCACATAAGAAAATTAACATCAGTATGTTGTAGCAAACAAAACAAAAACCAAAGAAACCACAATAAAGTTAAAAAAATGAGTGAAGCAGATGTGTTTTTTCATGCTTGACCATGTTGGGACCATGGCAGCACTGAGACTGGCTTAAGCCATCACAGATGAAACACATCAGGAATTCCTCAAAAACCTGTAGTGTGCGTGTTCATTTAGATAGTAACATTCAGCATCCTGTTCCTTCCCTTGCAATTAAAATACCTGATGTGGAAATTAATAACATATATTTACCACAGGGTGGTTCAAAAAGAGGCTTCTTTGGAGTCCCAAACACAATCCACATGGCCGCATGTGCTTGCTTGCTGTGCTGGCTGGAGAACAAAAATTTAGAGTTCCGGCATTGTCACTTCTCTCTGTTTACTACTGGCATATCCTTTATCCTTGAAAGCCAGGATAGAGATGCCTTCAGGATCTTTTGTTTCGTTATTTATAAATGTATTTTCAGATAAGGCTCAATAATTATTTTCAGATAAGGTTCCCAAAGTCATCATTCACTGTTCAGTCCTGAGGAAGCTATGTGGAGCTTTATAATTTTTAGACTTCCGTACTAGAATTACTCACTTTCATATGAAGTGGCACACACGTGAGCGTGCAAGATATAAAAACATAGTGTCACTCTTTAAAGTACCAACCTAAAAGGGAAGAAAGAAAACAAATTACATTTTTTTCCTACTGAAGAAACACATAGATTGACTACTCTCAACATAGTTTTATATAGACATAGAAGTTTGCTTGGAAATGAAATATACATTGGCACACAAGGAAGCATAAGTAAGTATACAAACTACAAAACAGAAGCATAACAAAGTAGTGGAAGGAAACTGAAAAGTATGCATTAAAACAAACTCAGCCTGGGACCTAAATCTCTGATCCTAGGATTTCGTGACACATTCTTGTGCTAAAGACAATAAAACAATTAAAATTTTAGTATGATTATCCAAGATTAAAGACAGGGAAAGGGAGATTTTTTCCAGTTATATTCATAAGTTGAAATTTTCTCTCTCTCTCTCTCTATGATTAGTCCAGAACTTAAGCTGCACTGTAGTTACAATGTAATTACACTGTAGTTATGCAGCTGTATCACAAAATACAATACTTCAATACAAATTTCTGATATTTCCATGCCTGAAAGAGGCAGTACAAAATATGTGAGTCCACTCTTGGTTTAAAAACTTGGAAACAAAGATATGTGCAAACATACATGCTATGTAAATACATAAGCATATCTTTTAAAGTAGTAATTATTTAAAAGCAAAGCATCTAGAGATTTCTCAGTATTCCAGCAAGAAGAGATGGAATACAGGACATGTACCAACATTTTTTGAACATCTACACTCCTTCTACAGATAACATTGAGGAGCAGACACACTGAAATTGTGTGATAAATCTTAGATGTTGATGGGTATGCACGGATCATGATGGAAACCCTTTCGCTCTCCCCTCCTCTCTCCTTCCTTTCCCTTCCCCTATCCCTTCCTCTGTCCCTTCCCCTGTCGCTTCCCTTCCTTTATCCTTTCCTCTTCCTTTTTCCTTCCCTTCCCTTCTCTTCTCTCAGCATTAGTCAAGTTTGTTGAATTTAGCTGGTGAATTGGAATTTTTGCGAAGGGCCATATGATGCATCCTGACCCCAGGTTGGCAAGATGAATTTCCCTCCCCTAAAGTTCCTGTGTATAAAGACCAATTATGCAGATGAGGAGAATTTCACCCAAAATAAATTGCATGTTCCATCTGATTACGGGTAATAGATTATTCCAGACCTATACTGTCCTCAGGTGGAATTGAAGGATCCTTTAAACATCAAGGAGTATATTCATAACCATTATCCTCTTAACCCTTTGATGTGAAAAGATTGCTATAAAATTTACTAAATTCATCTAAAATGGCTTTTGAATCTCCAGTCACTTTGTTCTCTGCATTAATAATACTAGGACTAATCCTGCATGACTTGTGAGATTTAAGATGAGTAGCTAATAGCTTTTGAATCAAGGGTGCCTTTCAAGGGTGCCTCTAAGCAGTATCTAAAACTGTGTGTGTGCAATTTGTCTTATCCAAATTGGTGCATATTCAGAAAGCTATGTAACCTATATAGAAACTGCATTTTTCATTCAAGATATATGTAGACCATTATCTTCCTAACTCATATATGCAAATATAGTCTGAGGATTAACAGTGGATTTTTACACAGAGAACAGAAAAAAACTACACATGACTTCTTACAGCTACTTCTGAAAATTTAGCTCTGTTTATCCTACTAGCAACTGTGGGCATTTGATTGCTCTTACTCTGATTTTGGACCCTAGGTATTTTTTGCTTTTCTCCCTGGTTCCAGGATTTCATCACCATGGTGTTAGATTATGGCTAACACACTGAGACTAGTATTTTCCCCCTCTGTTCTCTATCCCTCACCATTTGGCCTTCAGGTGAAAAACAGAGCCAGAAACACTAGCCAGTGGGAGCAGCTGCGGACACAGACAAAGCCTGAGCCTTTCTGTATTCACAATTGTATTTATAATCTCACCGTTTTCTTGGCTCTCTACTTTGTCTGACTTTATTCTTCCTTCATCCAATGTTTATTCTCTACCTGTTTTTTTTCCCCTTCTTCTTCCCTGTTTTAATTCCCTCAAATTCAATATTCCTTCTTTTTCCTTTATTCATGTATCCCCAAGTAACCTCCTAGTTCTTTCTTTGACCTCCCTCCATCCATCCCCCAAAGATATAATGGAATATACATGTTATTTTCTGCTGCTTCTACTTTCTTGCCTATTTAGAGGATAAACTTACCAGAACAAGGACTTTCTGCTATATTTTATGCTTAATGTGCCTAGCACAAAAGGACTCCAAACAAAAGCTCACCCACAAATATGTATGAAATCTTGAAAGGTTTTTTTTTCCAGATTAATGTAATTTGAGCATTTTCTATTACAAATCAAATAAAGACATTTTCATGAACAGAAACAAAACAAATCTCCAGAAAATTTTGTTTCATCTATCAAAAGTTATAAAATCACAGCCTATTCAAGATAACATAGTCTATGTGTGATCTTGGATAGCATTGCAGGGTATGAATCCTGTTTGTGAAAGTGCAATTTAAGAATTTAAATGATTCAACCTGTTTGCAAAATGGTTACTTCAGAAGTCAGTTAGACTATCATCACCAATGACCTTCAAGATCAAAGCCCTATGTATTGAGTTGGCCCTCGAAATACATGGAATCAGGAATGGCATCAGCACCAGCTTGATGGATCTTCTTTTCTTTCCTTTTCTTTGATAATGCAATGAACTGCTTAGCTTTGAGAAAAATGAAATGTCCTTTCTGTCTCCGTTTTGTATTAATACAAAATTTGCTTGTACTTGGGGCAGGAGATTGGACAAGAGGACTCCAGAGGTCCTGTCCAACTTAAATTATTGAATGTTTCTTTGTTCAGTGTCAGGTCTTCAGAGACACTGTTACATACTGACGGTGTCTGACTTGCAAAACCAAGGTACACTCCAAAGCCGTGTCTATCTCCATTTTGAGATGAAAGGTGGGGGCAGTCTGCTTCCCTGTCTCCCTTCCCTTTTTCTCCTCCCTTCTCTCCTTCCCCCACAGCATGTGAGAAGACACTTGTGTGGACAGTTGGAAAGGGTGCATGCTCTGGGCATATCTCTGGTGTGGATGCTCAGGAGACCAGACTGATCTGAATGATTAGGAGACATGGGACACTACTGCTCCTACAGCTTGCTTATTATGGCCTTTGAGTGTGTGGTTGAGCTCACATCTGCTGAAGGAGGGAGAGCTAAGCTCACTTAAGGCATGGAAAATATGTATCATCTCACAAATGATCTTCAGCATATGCTGAAGAGCAGAAAAGACACTGATAGCTGTGGGACTCAGCCTGTGAGGGCTGCTAAGGACGAAGTTATTTTCTGAGCCCTTTCCTAGGCCTATTTGAGACCAGCTGTGAACGTTTGAATACTGCATAACAGCAATTAAAATGTGCCACAAAGCAAAGCAGCAATCAATAAACTGCACCCTAAGAAAGAGTAAAATTTACAAGTTGTAAAAGAATAAGTGATAAAATTACATTTTATTGAGAACACAGAATACATTCACAACTGGGAAATTCTAATGCTGGAAAATACATAGATACAGACAATGTCATATCACAGCATGCAGTGTTTGAAGATCAATAGGATAGGTAATACGAATTTGTTTTATTGAGTGACTTCAATAAAAATCCCAGCATAATCAGACTGAAAGAAAGGTATGGTTACACGCCATCAGTTTTATGCAGTTGTTGAGTTCCTAGGGAGGCCAATGTATCTATGGCTGCAACATCGGTGCTGCTTCATGCACTGCATCTTCTCAGATACTTAGGGGTAGGGTTGCACACAGCTACAGCCCTGCTCTTTACAAACCTCTTGCCAAGAAGCAGGTAATAATTTTCTTATTTATGTAAGGGATGCACAGGCTTACAAAACCAGTAATAACCAATAAAACTGCATTTTGTGCATACCACCAGTCCTAGCTCTTCAGTGAGGTACTGGCTATTGAAGTAGCAGAACAATGATTTATACCATCTAAGAATATGGCACAGGAACTGCATTTAATAGTAGTTGTTATCTTTGCTAATAAAGTTGTATTACCCAGAAATAGCTTTTTAAAGCTAAATGTGACAGTTCTCCATATTTTCCAGCAGACAAAGGGCTGTCAAATACTCTTTGCTTTGGAGAATCTTCTGATACTTTAAATAATCTTCCACAGAAAAATATTCTTCCCAAAGTTACCCATATATATCTGTCCCACAACCTGCTTACAGTTATGCACATCTACTAAATATACATTTTTATTAAGCTACTATATTTTTGCTTTCTAAAATAGATCTTTCACTAGAATAATTCCTCTTTCTCCATAACAAAATAAAAATAAAATAATAAATAGTGCATTTGACAATAGTACACAGGATACCATGCTATTTTTTTCTAACAAATCATGACTTCTCATCAAAACAGTTATTAGCTTTTACTTTTCTGTACCTTTTCTGTGTCTCTGATCTATACCTTCCTTCATTTTATAACTGTGTCGTGATCAGAGTATTTTGCATAAGTGTTCTGCAATTGCTTGTCTGTGTTGGTGTTCAAATTCCACAGGCCTATTATTTTCTGAAAGGAAGTAAGAAATGATACATTTTAATTAATGTTGATTTTATAAGATTTTAACTCTGCCTGATGGATAGAAGCTAAAAATCAATCACTGTCTCTTAATTTTCAAATCAATCCAAGGATATATGAAATGAAACATCACAAAAGGCACTTACATAGAAGATATAAACTGATGGGAAGCTGTTTGATTTATTATACAACAGATAACATCTGCATGATACAGTTACAGGTTTACAAGCCTATGAAATCTTTCTAAGGAAGGTTACTCCTGAACTCACAAAATTTTGTATTCCAGTCTGTACTCTATCATCAACCTATAAAGCTAGATTTGGATTGATAAACTTAGTAATTATAAAAAAAAAATCCTTCTATTGATCTGATGAAGAGATGCTCTTTGGATGGAAGATATAAAAATGGAACTAACTTCTGCCACAGCATATCCACAAGGTAGCAGCAAAACTGACCACTTGTTTCCTATTATCTTTCAACTTGAAACAGAGAGGGAAGACTTCATAGAGCCTTTTATATATCATTATTTCAGATTTTACTTCTCAGGATACTGTGTTCTATAGGAGATACACACATATGTATTTGAATTTCTGTCTTAACTGGGAATTAGTGCAGTCTATAAACTTTTGTTGTTTTCCTAGAAATCTAGGATTGAATAAATGAAGACAATTCAGGATAGGAGATAAGATGCATAGATACATCAGGCAGCACTGCACTGATAAAAATTACTCTGAAAAGACCAGCACCGTTCACATGCTCAATTACCTCTTTCAGCCAAGAGGCACTAACAACTTGCTGAGGGACAGGGATGCTCAAGCTGTAGCTGATGTGTTCATTGACTTAGTGGAAATATCCCTTGGTAATGTCAGAGGACACTTGTCTTTTCATAGCTTACCTGGCCATGATTGTTCATTATAAATGTTAGGTTTGGTTATAAAGATACTATCCTCATTTTTAATGTTCTTAATTTTCAAGATCAAATCAGTGTAATAGAGTTAGGTTTGTATTTCCACAGTAGGCACAATTTAAAGAAAGCATTTCAGAATGTGCTTCAACCCTATTGAAAACAACACACATGCATGTTTTTAACATTAATATAAAAATGTCCCAAAAAGAATGATTTCCTGAGTGGGAACTTTAATCTCTAGCAAGCATTTGGTAGAGCTCAAAACAGGATGAACATGTGGCACTTTCATTTTGCATCAAAAATTTGCATAATAAAGAAGAAAATGACAAAAGTTACTTAAAAAAAAAGGATTAGACAAATAATTGCAATTTATCCTTAATAGGCAGAGGAGAGAAAGTATGCATGAAAGGCCTTTTGGGATTTCTGTAAAAAAAAAACGATCGCATAAAAAGTCAGCTGATGTTTTGTTTATTTTTTACCCTGTATTTCTATGAATCCATTCACATGCATTCATAAACTTTATTTGTCTTTCTATGAAGCAATTATAAAGCTTTCAAAGTGGAAAAGAAAGTACTTTATCAATTAACTATCATTTTCCATTTCCTTATTTATGATCCTGTGGCTAGTAAGCATCAATAATTTCTGCTTTGCTACAATGTCACCAGGAAGATTGATTGTTCATGTCACCTCTATATGAGAAGATTTAAATGGAAAACATATACTTGCAACACCACCAAATTCACTTTTGCAAAAAAGAGCAACTCAATTATATTTGTAAAAACACAAGTTTTAAGATGTGTGACATCTCTGTTCAGATGAAAGCTCTGAATTTTCCTTCATCATTTTTATTGAAGTGATTGTAATACTTGTAACTATGCAAACAGCAAGGACCATACTAAAAAATATATTATTATTGTTAAAAATCAAGCAATCGGAAAATAGGAAGTGCCAAGATCAAGGCTGCATAGATAAATTTAAATCATCTGCCTGTGCATATAAAGTATGATAAATTTCATTAGATGATTACTGTAAGATTACATGAATACAGCAGGCCTTTGCTTCATTGTCTGGGTAGAGTAGATGGTGGTTAGGGAACTTAATCAACCATTGGTTTTCAGAATTTTTCCTAATTCTCTCCAAAAGAATCCATCCCCATTCTGATGAGCAGGGTGCCTATGTACTGGTGTCTAACAATTTAGGCATTCAGTTTCCACGTGTTTACAGAGACACTTTAGCCCTCTGCTCAGCACTGGTATTTTCAGAACTGGCATTTGCAGAACTGTTTGGGCTTTGGTGCTGCTGAGAGCCCCGTTCAAGCCTGAAACAGGGTTCTTGGGTTATTTAGGGGAACGGCTCTTTGACCATTGGGGTGTTGTCATTCAGGTGTGCTCAAGGCACACTGAAAAGAAAGGACTGACACTGTTTTGAGCAGGTCATCTGCTCCACTGACTTGTGATGTTGAGGACTAAAAACGAGTGCCTGTTTCAGGAAGGACGTGAGCCTCAGTTTCTAAGACAGTGCTCTATGGAAGCTGTTTGTTCCTCTTCTGGCACAGTAAATCTTTCTTTTATGCAAAGATGTGCAGAAGAGACTAAGGAAACCAGATTTGAGGGATACTCAAAGAATGTAAGTTCATGTCCCTGTCCCAAATTGATAAAAGGATAGAGAATTTGAAAATGCAGATCCTGCATCCCAACTGAGCACCTCAATCAGGATTATAGGGTATTCTGGCTTTGTGCCATCTCTCTGCAGTATAATTGCAGATGGAAGAGGCCTGAGCTGCTGAAGCAGCTGTCTGCCTTCAGTGTCTCACAGCTGGCTGGCACTGATACTTCCCTAAGTAAATGCTTTCTGTCAGGCTTCTCACTCACCTATGTGTATATGGGAAGACCAGGTACCAAACGTGGGGCTGAAGATTCCTTTGCAGAGAGCATGCAAAACCACTGTCTCTTGCAGGATCTGATCTACTATTCCTGTCGCAGATTCCTCAGTGTATCATTATCTTCGTGGGCTATCCTGCATTTTCAGAACTATTGTGGGTGCTTCACAAATATGAGTGACTTTGTCACTACACTTCTTGGAGGAGTAATTTCCAAATAGGGAACAGTGGCACAGAGAGATGAAGGTGACAGGTTCTCAGCAGTGTCAGGTTCCGCATCCTCTGCTGCAGAGGGTTACTTGCAGGAGGGCAAGGAAGGCTGAAGAAAGATTTGCAAACCCTTAGGTTCCCATCTCAACACTGGAAGGGACTTTTAGTGAAGGGATGACTACATGAGGAGCAAGGCAGAGAGCCTGGGGCGCACTCCTGCCAGCCTGCCCTCTGCAGTGCTGTTACAACCCAGAAAAAAAGTACTCTGTATCTCAACCTCTTCTCATGTCACAGTAAGACTGGAAAGAAAAGAAGAACCTAAGAACCAGCCACTGGTATTTAGGTTATCCTGGCTTGATTGACATGTAACACACACCACAAGTTGTCCTAGGGACTTGTGGGGATGAAAGGATTTAACATTTTTGGGATGAGGAACAAAGTTTGGAGAAAGCCACATATAGGATCATATTAATTCACAAGTGGAGATTGTGGTTAATTGTACAGTGGATGCTTTGTTTTCACACAGAATACATTCTGTGACCATATATTGTTCAGTATGATAGTACTATATAGTATTGTTTTCTAGCAGCATAAATTACATAAAATCGCTTACCCTGGAGACACAATACACTGTGCCCATTACTCATGTATGGGTGTCTGTTATTGACAATTATATTCTTTACCTTCTTGGGAAAACAACCTAAACAAAAGCTTTCTACCTGTTTCAGCATCCTTCCCTCTCCTGCTCTTTTTCTTCAGTCTTTCTCCCATTTTTCTGCCCCAAATATATATAAAGGTCATATGCTCTTTTACTGCAAAATGAATGAATCTTGGTACAATGTAATCCTGAATCTAGAATCTTGACCCTGTTGTTTTATGAGATCTGAGGCCTCCTTTCAGGTCTGGTTTTCTACTGACTTCTTTGACACGCTTCACTAGATCTAATAGCTCCCTATTACCAGTTACAATTTAGCATCTGAGCCAGGAGCTGGAGGAAAAAGGGAAAAAGGAGTGTAAATTATATGGAGTTGCGGTGAACAAAGGTTTTATTTCTCCTGAGCACAACCCTTTGACAGGAAAATGGGGGAGACAAATGTGTTGCTAATTTAATTAAGTAGTATGAGATGGCAGGGTCCACAGATGCCATTTAGGACTGGATTAATCAAGAGCAGGTGATGAAAATGAATAGTCACACATAATGTTAGCATTTTTAACAATCCGACACAGTCTAATGGAATCAAGTGCTATTTAACAACAGGGCTCAGTTTTGCTTGCTAATCCAAATTTATCTACACTTTCACCCTGCACATTCATGTGGATCAAGAACTCTATTCCCTCTGATTCCCATTAATTTTCCAGCATATTTTTAGTTATTTAACATTTTGCACAACATGTTCATGTCCTCTTGTACTGCACATGGAAAGAAGCACAGTGAGGGCTGTGGAAGCATTGCATTCTAGGTGGTGAACAAGTTTAACATGGAGCAGGTAAGCACTTTTTGACAGCTGAGAGATCATACATACCAATGTGAAACCTTTCTTTTCCTCCATGCATTCCTTTCTAAAAGTACAGAAAAGGTCCTGATCAGTTGTTTCCTTACAGAATCAAAGCCTGAAAATATTTTTGTTAATAAATTTTGTGACTGCCTGCAGCTATTTAACACAACTCTTTCAGCGGGGCTTTGTCTTCCCTGGCTGAAGAACGGAAATCAGTAAAGTCTTCAGTCTGCTCTCTGGTGAAAGAGTTACTAGATGAAGACTGAAACTTCTGTCAGACTGGAAGCAAATTTAACTGCATGTGGAGTCACACTTTCCCAATAAACAGTTTTCAGCTAGAATAAATTTTGTGACTGTAATTTCACTGTTTTCAAAGGGCTAGAACATGCTGTTGGAGATTAAGACTGTGTCTGGTTGTGGTCTTAGACCTGCAAATAGGCTATGGCCTCAACAAACACATTAACTTTATAGAACAGTGGGCATATAGCTCGTTCCTTTACTCATCTGATAGCCTTTGACACCGAGGAGAGTGTGTAGGAGAGTGTGTAGGAAAATGTTATGACATCTGTTTCTCATCCAGTTGTGCAGAGGGGTTATAAAGACTCTGTCACCTATGCTAGGGCCCTGAAAGCTTTATAACCTATTACTTCTTTATGTGGTGCTGTAAAAGCAAACCAAATCCTGTCCAACACAAGACTGACAGAGCATTCTGCTGTATCCCCAGTTTTCAAAGTGTGAGCTCTCTTTACCCTTTTAATGGGCAGATTTATTGCACTTCAGAGTGCAATTTCCCATCAGTTGTTATCAGGACTGAGGGGAGCTTCTTTATGTCACAGGGAGAGAGAACTACTCCATTAGGTGCTGTACATTTTGTAGCATTTACAGAGCCTTGCCAAACTTGTTTTCTAAACCTTATGAAAATCAATTACAAACACACGTCTCAGTTGCCATCTTTCAATATAGCTATTCTCCAATCCCTGAAGTCTCTTTAGAAGAGAGACTTCTGTGTGCCATCAAAGTATCTGTGGTTTTAAGTACCTCTGAGTAGTAACAAATCCAATACAAGAAAATCAAAGATACATATGCTTTTCTTTCCAGCGAGCACCCCCTGGATGATCTACCTTGTTCTGCATAGTGGTCTTTGGGTCTCTGGTTTTTCAGGTGAACAGTTTATTTGTCAAAATATTCATGACAGAGAGGAGAGAATATCAGCAGGTAGAAAAAATACACAGCCTCACAAAGAACCCTAAAACTCAAAGAGCAGACCCAAAGCCAATGTGTGTTTATATGAATGTGTTTTTACACCAAAAAAACTCCAGGTTCACAATACGTTTCAGGATTTTTTGGCAGCTGTTTCTGAAAATAACACTGTGAGACTTAAAACCTCGGTAAATGTGCTGTGAGGCACTTAGCAATAGTGGATTGGGGTGTCCGTGGCCTGTTGCCTGTCTTTCCCTTGCATGGTGGTAAATGCACTATACTCCTCAGCTGATTAACACTAATCAGTTGGGATAATCTCTTAAACTATTACTGACCTCAGTGCCTGTTCATATCTTTTTGCCCTGTAGTTACTGCTGTAGCATCTTAAGTTGCTCCAGCCGTACTTGCCAGCATTTTTCTGCAATATCTATGAACTGGAGTGCGTTTATAAAGCTGCTGTCACATTTGAAGAAGTTACCACATCTTCCTTCTCTCCATTGCCCCCAGCTGAGACATCACAACTCACAGAGCAAGTACTCAGAGACTTCCACTTCAATTCACCACCAAGATTTTTACTTAGCTCATCTCTGTTACTTTGCGCTGACCCAGACTAGTCACTGATGTAGGATGGCAATGTCTTAAACTGCCTGTAGCTGCTTTGCATATATGACAATGGCCTGAGATTAAATGATTATTGAATCTTCTCCTTCTCAGGAGAGCAGAAATAAGGAAGACTCAAGTGGAGAGGGTGTGATCAGCTGAAGGCACAGTGTGCTTTTTTTCTAAAAATCTTCATCTAGAGCTGGTAGTTTAGTGTCAAGATTTGTGAGATTTGTGAGAAATCAGTGATGAAGGAGAAAGAATTGCTGTGTGCCTGTCCTGCAGTCTCATGCTGGAGCAGAGAGAGAAGCTGCTTTGAGTCGGAGGGAGAGGGGAGAGAAGGGATTACAGAAAATATTTCGTGTCTCTTGCTCTAATTAGGCTTTCAGAATAACATCCATAAAGTTCATCCCTTTTTTTTTTTTAAAGTGCTCATACTTTCTCAAGTAGGTTCACGTTTAGAGATGTGATCTTGAGTATTTCATCCCCATTTGAAGGCAGGATTATGTTCTGAGGCATGTTTGGATCTTTTAATTAAAAATAGCAGGTAAAATATTTAGAACACTTCTGAATTATGGAATATTTTTTTTGCAAATGGAAAAGTGCAACCAATAGTCTCATTGCATTTTGTATGAAAACCAGTGTTAAACTATAATAAAGGAAAAAAGTTACAGGAATTGCAGTCTGGATTTCTGTACCCGTGTTGAAGATTAATGCCCTTGGTTAATTTGGGTTGAAATATATATTCTAATAAGGTGTTAAAATTAGTTCTGAGAATACTCATCTGGCAACTATGAATATGTTATAACAAAGTGTAATTAAGCCTCTCCAAAGCTTTTCTCTCCTTACTTTTTTCTTTTTTTCTTTTTTTTTTTGGCTGAACTTACAGGAACTTAGAGGCAGGTGCGAGGACACTTTTCCAGGGGAAATTATAGTTTCATAGAAGTGCACAAGCAAATTCCTTTATGTGTGTTCTCATTCTCTGAAAAAGAAAGGTGAGAAAATCATGAGGGTAAAAAGCTTAGTGATTCCACAATTTTGAGGTCTGTCTGTAATTGTTTTGCATTATACAGATCTGCAAATTATCACCCAGACTTTACCAGGTGGGTGGAAAGCTGGATGGATGAAAATAAAGGTAGAATATCCAGGCTCAGAAGATAGTGGTTAATGGGTCATGCTTTTCCTTGAGACTGGTAGCAAGTGGACTACTGCTGGGCTCTCTATGAGGACCTGAACTCTATAGCATCTTTAGCAATGACTTGGAGGAAGTAATGGATGGCAGTCTTACCAAGCTTGCAGGTGACACCAAATTGTGGGGACCACTGTGGGGATCTGTTCCTTGTCCCCCTTATTTTTTTTTCGGCATTGTCTCAGAAACCGTCCTATCCCACGTGCTCAAACACCATCTTCTGGGGTACAGGACTACCTGACCTTGACGACATCTTCTGAGGCAAGAAGTTAGTCTCCAACTAGGGGTGAGTGACGTCTCCACCCTCCAGCCTTCCACCTCCTCTGGAGAGACCCATCCGGGATATCCAGCGACAGCCTGGCAATGGGCCAATCCTACGGCGCGGGAACCGGACCTGTCCCACCCTCGGGCCTGTGAGTGGTGCAAACTGTGACTGGCGGCTCCATGTCACATGACTCTGCAAAATTCTCTATAAAAGAGGCCGTTTTGCCCCACCACGCGTGCGCCCACCCCCGACTGCCGAGAATCAACAGAGGACCCACGGGATGCCGCGGGACCCAGGGGTGGTGACTATCCTTTCCCTCTCAACTGATCTCTTTTCCTCTCTTCCTTTTACCTACTTCTCTGTCTCCCTTCCTTGTTCACTAAGTTGCCTCATTGTTGGACTTAATAAAGTCAAAGTTAAGTTTATTGATACCGTGCCTCGGTTGTGCTTTGTCCGAACTCAAGGATCATGAATCTATTTTATCTTTGGTCAGGATTTTTGGGGTGATTTATACCGGGTGATTAATCAGATGGGTCCCACGTGGACTGACTGCAATTGAATCAGGCGGGTCCCACGTGGACTGACTGCATTGAATGGGCGGGTCCCTCTTGGGACTGACTGCATTGAAGTTACCAATAAGGCGCGTCCTTCTCAGGACTGACTGCCTTTAATTTCTAGATTTACCAATAAGGCGGGTCCCTCTCGGGACTGACTGCATTTAATTTCTAGATTTACTAATAAAGCAGATCTTAATCCAGAACCTGACAACCACTCACTATGCTCAAGGACAGTACTGCCTTTCAAAGATACCCAGGCAGGCTGGAGGAAGGGGGCAAAAAGATCTTGTGAAATATGACAAGTATCATTAGGCCCTTCATCAGGGAAGGAAGAGCCCCTTGTAATGTTACAGTCTGGGGCCTGAGTGCTGGGGGAGTAGCTCTGTGGAGAAGGGCCTGAGGGACCTGGTGGACAGCAGGCTGAACAGAATCCAGCAGCATGCCCTGGCAGTACTGACAGCCAACAGCATTGTTGGCTATTATCAACAGGGCAATAGCCAGTAGATACAGGGAAGTGCTTATCCCTCAAAACTCAGCAGTCATTAGATGATGTCTAGAATACTGTATTTCTTTTTGGGCTCCCACTGGAAAAAAGATATCTACCTGCTGGAGTAATTTCAGCAGAGGACCACCAAGATGGTAACTATCTGGAGCACTTGCCCTGTGACAACAGGCTGAGGGAGTGGGGCTTTTTCAGCCTGGGAAGAGATGGTTTAGGGAGATTTAACAGCAGCCTTCAATTACCCATGAGGAGCTTATTGAGAAAAAAAAGCCAAGCTCTTCTCAGTGGTGCATGGCAGGACAAAAATAGACAAAGCCATAAGTTGAAACAAGAGTGGGTCTGATTAGACACAAGAAACCCTTTCACTATGAGGACAGCCCAGTAGTGGATGAGGTTGCCCAGAGAGGTTGTAAAGTCAAGGTTTTCAAGACTGGATAAAGCCCTGAACAAACTTCCTCTGACCTCATAGCTGACAGGTCTGTCCAACCTGAATTTGCCTGGGATTTCATAAGAGTTACTACTCGTCTAGAGCTAGTATTTGTTTAAAGGTTCTATACCTGGATTAGTAGACAACTGGTCACAGGCAAATGTGGTAGTACTTGACTCTTGCTGAACTCCCATGGCTCTGTCTGCAGCACATAGCAGAGCAGCACAGGCTTGCTAGGAGGAGTCGTCTGCTGTGTCCTAAAGGGGCAGCAATGGGTGCAATCACTTTGAAGAGGCTTCTGCTGCTTTCTGGTTTTCCTCATGAAGTAAGTTAGCTTTTCTCCCCTCAAAGATAAATGCTTAAATAGTATTGTTTGGCCTTTCCAACCCACAAAGCAACTAGGAAATACATGGTGAATGCACCTAGTGTCTATGAATGTCAATAAATAGAGTGAATACTGTTGAAAGGATTATTGTGACATGTGTGGAAAGTGTAATAATCTCATTCATTTGACATTCTAAATTTTGAATTTCTTGCCATTTTAGTAAATTAGTTGTGCAGCTTTATCACTGCAACCATGATGGCAAACTTATGTAGACTCATGGTCCAAAGTTCTCAAGAGGTGAGAGTCATCCCTGGGATGCAACCAAGATGGATTCATCAGTTGTAATTCTAGGTGAATTTTCAAATAGTCAGATAGGAGTATCAAAGAAACATTAAATAAGGCAGCTAAAGTTTGTATCAATCCTCTTTACCTTTTGCCTCATGAATGTTTATTCCAAAATGGAGCTGAATTGCAGCTAGAAGTGGTAGGGAGGGAACAGTGGAGTGGCCAAAGCTTCCCACCCTCATATTGTGCGCAAGGCACTGAGGGAAGCATTAGGGATCAAACAGAAAACTGGGAGTGAGTGAATGCTGATGCAGGACAGGGGAGCTGGGGAGAAAAAAAAGGAGGCTGGCAATGTAGAAAATAGCATGACAGATTCATGGTTTTCTTCACCTGAAGATATTTTCAAAAATGAGAACTATCTACTGGAACTGAGTATAAGGTAAATCATAAAAATTCCATCAATATATAATCATCCATTCTCCAGAACACTTTTACTTCTCCATTTTTGGCTAGTACATCTTTTGTACATTTAATTACTTAGCTGTTTATTTCAGATATTGGTACATATTGAGCACCAGAATATTCTGACAATGGTGTTTGATAACAAGTAAAGCACTGTGGAGCAGCAACTAGGAGAGAAAAGATACTGCAATACTCTGCAACTGAAAACTTGTCTTCATTAGGTGAACTGTAGTTGTGTTTCCTGAGTAGACACCTAGTAATAAATTTCTCTAACTTTTTCTCCTTTTTCTCCTACTTATGAAGATATTCTTATGGTGGAAACATTACAGTAGAGGATCCACTAAATAGATCAGGTGGACCTTGCAAATGTTACAGGATAAAACAAAAAAAAAACCTGAACAAACCCTCCCTCCCCCCAAAACAACTTTATTCTCCATTGCTAAATGAAACTGCTGATCCAGTAAGGTCTAGCATTATGCAAAAACTCCTGACATTTCCTTGGGAAGGTTTTCTCAAACTGTGTACTCTACTTGTGAGCCACGTGATCTTTGGCTTATCTGAAACATCTCTGGAAAATGTGCAGTAGACACCTTAGTTTTCTCCTGATCAGCACAAGAATGGAAAGAGATACTGAGAATTACTTCTTGCCTTCACTTCTGTTGTCCTTTTACTACTCCTTCCTCTCTTCAGAGACGGTTATTAGCATCTGCAGCTCCACAGTGCTGACAGCCTGGTTCAGAAACTGCTGTGGTTGCAATAGCCTCACTCGGAGAATATCGACCCAATGTGTGAGGAGGGGTAAAATGGTACCTCACAGGGGAGAGGAGGAAGAATAGATTATGGGAATGAAGAGCAGAGAGAATTGAGCTTATCTCCTCTAGGTTCAGTACCCAGGGTACTTTTGGGAAGCCTAAAGGGAATGACCTCTGGGCTCAGATACTTTACCTTGGCTTGTTAAGGTGGAAGAGTTATTACAAATACCAAGCAGCTGAATACTCAGAGTGGCAAACCTGGAGTGGGTGGGGGAAGCAGGTGTTGTCTTCTTACGAGACAGGACATGAACACAGCTCAAAAGTTTTCAGTGTCCTTTAAAGAGCATAGTCACTAGATGTGTACACCGTATTCCAGTTCTGTTTCACTAACACTAAGGTAAAAATCTCTCCTTACCTACTTACACATACAAGTGTCATGCTCACTCTAGTGCACTAAGGGGCTGTTCTCAGCAAAGAGGCTGTTTTGTTGTGCCATCCCACCAAAATGCTCTGTATCATGTCAGGCTTTATTGACCTGTGTAGATGTATGTTTCTAGATCAGTGGGCATCTGCCACAATAGTAGCAGAGCATCCCCTAATTGTCAGAGCTAAAAGGACTTGTTTTCTTCCCTGCAGAGATCTTGAAGAACAAACCTTGAAGCAGTATGTGTGACAACTTCCAAGGAGCCACCGTTTCTTTCCTTTGCACAGCTAAGGTGCCAGTTGTTCTAGGTACAACTCCAACCACACACAAGTTGTTGTTAAGTTTGGTTTTCTTTCCGAAACTGCAAACAAAATTTGATTTAAAGTGCAAAACAGGGCACCTACATGGATGAACAAAAATTCTCTAAGTATCTAGGCAAAAATCTATCTTTGGATTCCTGTACGGCTTAATGGCACATCTTTCCTCCAAATTAATTAAGAAGTATATAAAATGTACTTGAGGCCTGCTAGGAATCAGCAGAGCTGTAGAAAATCCCAGTGAGGAGTTTGGCTCATAGCTTAAGCAATTGCATAATTATGTAATTGTTATGTTTCTTTGTTTAGCATGTGCACTGTGGTCTCGTTAATCAGTACAGCAATACTAAAATGGCCGTGATTTCCACCAGCGTGATAAGACATGTTGGCTGCTACATTCATAGGGATAAATTGGTTATTTTACAAAGTCTCAAAGGGTGAAGGCTTGGGGGTTTTATTTTAATGTTTGTCACATGATCTCGCTGCATGACACCGCAAATCTCCCATCTCCGCTTTGTTGGCCTATATGCATGAATAATTTTCCCAGTGCTTGTTTGTAGCTGAGCGGGAGAAAGAGAGAATTACCGCTGCACAATCTCTTGTTGTTGGAGATCAGCATTCCGATGGTCTGAGCTGGCTTACAACAGTGTAAAGACATCAGTGGCATGTGTTATAATATATTGAGCATTGTACTCCTGAAGAACGCACGAAAGAAAGAACATTGTTCTACTAGGGAGCAATTCATCGGGTTTTTCCCAGAGACTCTTGGGTCAAGTTTTTATAGGCCTATTTGATTTTCAAATTCTTTTTCCCCCTTTTTCCTCTCAGTGAGCCATAGTGTCCAAACTTGTCTACATTTACTTCCCATGTTTTGTGCATGGTAGATGTCCTTTAAAAAGAGTATCTCAAATAAGTCTTTATTCTTGTTTTGTTGGCTCTTATTCTGTGTTTTCATGAACTCTGGCCCTGGCCATGGCAACTGCAAGAAAAATGTTAACATTGATTGACAGGATTAAGAAAGCCTCCATGCCTATCCGCATTTCAAACACTTTGGGAACAATGCTGTTTGGTGTGATTGAATTAATGAGATATCGCGGACTGTCAAAAGAGCACACATACTTTACATAAACCTGATTATCTTTGCATGGCAGAAATGAAAAAAAGGAAGGAACAGAGGTTTGGCTTTCACTCATACCTCCAAAGGAGCCATCAAAGTGTGTGCCCTGGCTCAGAGAGTGATGTGCCCGCTCAACTGGCCTGCCCTCCCTTTCTCTCCACATACTGCCTGGCTCTGCTTAGCATACATCAGCCATGGGCTTTAACAAGTCTATTCAGGCAACTGGACCCAAAACAACACTCTTTTCACAACTCAGCACCTCTGTGCCGAATTTTTTTTCGTAGGGATCTATTGTTTAACTTGAACTGAGCATACATTTCGACAATTAGACCTGAACTGGCTCCTACCGCCTTAGCTTAACCCCAAAGAGTGACACCAGTCATGATGCAACATACATTTTGAGAGGTGAGACACAGCTGATGTTTACGTTTAGCAGTAAAATTACTGATGAGAGAAGAAAGTTTCACAGGGAACCTCTTCCCACTTAAGGCTTTAAATGATATTTCTGTCCTCTGGGAAATGTTCCAGCAGGCACAAAAATATGGTGAATAAATACAATTAATTGAGGTAGTGCTGTATTTTAGCATAAGCTATTTTTTTCACAAGAGGACTTCATGGGTTAAGAGGCTCTGAAATGAAATGTAATCCACAAGCTGAAAGGATTCTACCTACGTACATACCTGTCTGTCTATCTGTCTACTTACCTGTCTTACAACCTCTCTAATCATTTTACATGGTCCTTATTGCCACAGATGAGCATTGCTTCTTCAAATGTATGCATCACTGGCTTACTGAAAATCATAAGTTTAAGGAAGGTGGCATTTGGTAGCTGCACAGTTTATATCAGGCCTTTCAAACTTTCTGAAGAAGGTAGTCACTTTTTTATTGAATTAAACTCCTTAAATTTAAGAATCTAGCTGATTTTTTTCCCTCCAAGCATGGCTCATATGCAATTTTCTTCTTCTTCTAAACATAATTTCCTTTCTTTTGTTGCTAAATCCAGTTGGAAAAAATACAGAAAATATTATTTATCCAAAAGGCTCTTGTTAGCATAGCATGGGGAGGTTGGAACTAGATGATCTTTAAGGTCCCTTCCAACTGAAACCACTCTATGATTCTATGTCTGGCAATATTTCTAGCTTGACTGGAGATATTGGGAAACCCCCAAAAAATTGTTCGTATGAGAATGTCCAATTTGTTTCTTCAGACATATGAAACATGGATAATTTGAATAAAGTTTAAATTAGTGATCAAAATTTGCTGGTTTACTTGCATCTACTCAAACCTCTAGTCCTCCCAAGATCCTCCTATCATAAATTTACTTCTCAGCCAGTAGGAAAATGTAGCTGTTAAGTAAACACAAAATGTAAAATTCATTGCTTTTTTAGGATCCTTAACTCACATCATACTTTAGATCTTAATAAGTAAACAAGATATATTCTTTCTCCATGTAACTTCAGTGGTAGTGGTGCTGAGCTGAAAATTATGAGATTCACTCTCCAGATATAGAGTATTTCTGCCTTTCCTGTTTTATGGACTTCTTCCCTAAAACCTTGTAGCACTCCTGCAAGCTTTGGTAATTCTATGTTGTGATAAATGATTAATTTTCACTAAGGATTTTGAAAAACACAGTAAGCATACAGAAGTTTAAAATCACTTGGTGACACATGTTGAGCATTGCTTTGTAAATCATTAAATAATTTATGGCAAAACTCATTTAACACGTGTGTATATTTTCTGAGGCTATGGATTAGTGACAGGCCTATCGTAACAGATTAATGATTCAGATCAAAGAAAAGGAGTAGAGCACTGCACTGTCAAGTCACAAAACAAAATCAAATATTTCCCCCCAAAGCTTAACCTGTAGATGTCTCTGTTTCACAAACCCTGTCATGGTATTAGCTGCCATATCCTCCCGGTTACATCTCCTGCATCCTTCTTATTAGTATAAATTCACCTTCACATAAAAATGGCAAGCTGATATGAGGAAGCTGGTATTTTGAAGCCTGTACAAAGTTGTCTGAATACTCAAGATGTTTGAAATTCAGATGCGCACATAATAAGCAGTAGAGATTGAGACAGCTAGCGAGTTGGAGACTCTCTAGTAACTGACTCAGCATAATCGGACTGCTTTGCACTACATGACAGGGTCTTGGTGTTACTATAATTTGCCCCTTTTTATCTACAGAGTACAACCAGAATTTATGGGACTTGTATATAGCAATAGGTAGAGATGCCACCACAGGCCACTCAAGCTTATGCTTCTTGGGTTTTTTTCCCTCCATCTTGTTATCTGCACTGTAGCTAATATGGCTTCCCCTCAATGCTTTACACACTCATCTACTCCTCCTGAACTCTTTCTTTCTCCTCCAATCCTATAACACAGAGTGAAGCAAGAGGAGCTCCAGCCCTCCACTGGAGGAGTGTAACTTTCCTTCTCCAGTCTGAAGAACTTGTGTGCCTAAAAAATAAAACAGTGCAAAAAGAAGACGGACAGACAGGTGTTCTTGGGAGAGGGACAAGAGGGAAGGAAGACTAAGTGTGATGGCATAACCCTGCAGTTTCTTCACACCCTTGAGCTGCTGCCAACCTGCAGTGTCTTCTGCAGAACACCCTGCTCTGCACAGCATGGAGCAGCTTCACCTTCCACAGAGTGCCACTGGCCTCCTTTCTCTCCCAGGGAGGAGCAAGAAATGGCAGTACTGCCTGTTTCTCCTGCTGAGAGCTCTGCCAATGAGTCAAAAAATGTTTTCAAGCAGTCTTTTGAATTCGTAGGGACAATTACGTGTCTATGAGAACAGGAACATAAAAGAAGAGAGCATGAAAGATGGCAACAGTGATTTCTGCTTCTGAAAACACAGGTATTGTTGATCTTCATGTAGACTTTAGAATGTCCCTCCTGCTCACTTAAGAGTAAACATTCACCCTACCCTGTAATTTACTTTCAGCTTTCTGAATGAATATTGCTTCCTTTTCCTTCTCACTTTTAGTGAATTTGCAGTAAAATTATGCTTTTCATTTATTAAAACTATTATAAGTTGAAATGTTAACACCTTTATTCTTGATATAAACAAAACATAGGCCTTTCCTCACCAAATAAATAATTTCAATTTGGGTAAAGCCTGAGGTCTCTTTTAAGCTAACTGAAGTGTGCACTGCTGTCAAAGTAGGTAGTTCCAGTCTACCCTCTGCCTTTTCTCACCATGCTTTTCTGCCACTTCTCTTGTGTCAGCGCTACCACTAGCATGCATGCATGCCCATGGTGAGCTAGACTGCTTCCCCCACCTGCTTCTCCTCCTGGCTAATGTCATCACAGAGGAAGCAACAGGAACAACTGGCTGGAGGTTGGGTGGAGGTGGGATTTCCAGCTTTTCATTCATGTTTTAGTTAGATGAGCCTAATGCAAGGGTGGAATCCCAGCCCAAGAGACGAAGTCTTTGAATGTTGCAAAAGTACATGTGTAAGGATACGTAATTAACAGCTATAACTGTTGTCATTCCACCCAAGCAGAAAACTTTCCATTTTTTCTGTCATCTTTTTTTCTAGCTTCTTTACTAAAGGAGAGAATGATTTCCATTTTGAATCCCTCAGTACAGATGTCTTCTTCCAAGACATAGGCAAAATTTTAAAAAAAATATTAATAGGAAGGCAAACTATACAGTTTCTATACTAGCTGAAAATTATTATTCCTGTACAACAAATTTGTGTAATAGACCACATAAGAAGCATTGGCAAGTAGTTAGGAAAGCAAGTAACAGGAAGATGCAGAAACTGGGAGAGAAATAATGAAGACACCTTCACAGAATCATAGAATCATAGAATGGTTTGGGTTGGAAGGAACCTTAAAGATCATCTAGTTCCAACCCCACTGCCATGGGCAGGGACACCTTCCAATAGACCAGGTTGCTCAAAGCCCCATCCAACCTGGCCTTGAACACTGCCAGGGAGGGGGCAGCCACAACTCCTCTGGGCAACCTCTTCCAGTGTCTCACCACCCTCACAGGAAAGAATTTCTTCCTAATATCTAATCTAAATCTCTTTCAGTTTAAAACCGTTACACCTTGTCCTATCACTACATGCCCTTGTAAAAAGTCCCTCTCCACCTTTCTTGCAGGCCCACTTCAGGTACTGGGAGGCTGCTATAAGGTCTCCCCAGAGCCTTCTCTTCTCCAGGCTGAACAGCCCCAACTCTCTCAGCCTGTCTTCATAGGAGAGGTTCTCCAGCCCTCTGATCATCTTCGAGGCCCTCCTCTGGACTTGTTCCAACAGGTCCATGTCCTTCTTCTGTTGGGGGCCTCAGAGCTGAACGCAGTACTCCAGATGGGGTCGCACGAGAGTGGAGTAGAGGGGCAGAATCACCTCCCATGACCTGCTGGCCACACTTCTTCTGATGCAGCCCAGGATACGGTTGGCTTTCTGGGCTGCAAGCACACATTGCCGGCTCATGTTGAGCTTCTCATCAACCATCACCCCCAAGTCCTCAGGGCTGCTCTCAATCCATTCTCTGCCCAGCCAGTATTTGTGCTTGGCATTGCCCCGACCCACGTGCAGGACCTTGCACTTGGCCTTGTTGAATTTCATGCAGTTCACACGGGCCTCAAGCCTGTCAAGGACCCTCTGGATGGCATCCCTTCCCTCCAGCGTGTCGACCGCACCACACAGCTTGGTGTCAGTGGCAAGCTTGCTGAGGGCGCACTCAATCCCACTGTCCATGTCTTCAACAAAGATGTAAACAGCACCTGTCCCAATACTGACCCCTCAGGAACTCCAGTTGTCACTACTCTCCACCTGGACATCAAGCTGTTGACTGCAACTCTTTCAGTGTGACCATCCAGTCAATTCCTTATCCATTGAGTGGTCCATCCTTCAAGTCCATGTGTCTCCAATTTAGAGACAAGGATGTCATGCAGGACAGTATCAAATGCTTTGCACAAGTCCAGGTAGATGTCGTCAGTTGCTCTTCCTTTATCCACCAATGCTGTAACCCTGTCGTAGAGGCCACCAAATCTGTCAGGCACAGTTTGCCCTTAGTGAAGCTGACTGGCCTGTAGTTCCTCAGATCTTCCTTTTTTGTCCCTTTTTAAAAATGGGGGTTATGTTTCCCCTTTTCCAGTCAGTGGGAACTTCACCGGACTGCCACGACTTCTCAAAAATTACGGATAGTGGCTTAGCAACTTCATCTGCCAGTTCCCTCAGGACCCGCAGATGCACCTCATCAGGTCCCATGGACTTGTACACCTTCAGGTTCCTTAGATGGTCTCGAACCTGATCTTCTCCTACAGTGGGCGGTTCTTCATTCTCCCAGTCCCTGCCTTTGCCTTCTGAAACTTGGGCAGTGTGGCTTGAGCACTTGCCCGTGAAGACTGAGGCAAAAAAGTCGTTGAGTACCTCAGCCTTCTCCATATCCCATGTAACCAGGTCTCCTGATTCCTTCTGGAGAGGGTCCACATTTTCCTAGGCTTCCCTTTATCACCAACATACCTACAGAAGCTTTTCTTGTTGCCCTTGATGTCCGTGGCCAGATTTAATTCTATCAGTGCTTCAGCTTTCCTAACCTGATCTCTGGCTGCTCAGATAATTTCTCTGTATTCCTCCCAGGCTGCCTGTCCTTGCTTCCACCCTCTGTAGGCTTTCTATTTTGTCTGAGTTTGTCCAGGAGCTCCTTGTTCATTCATGCAGGCCTCCTGGTGTTTTTGTCTGACTTCCTCTTTGTTGGGATGCATCGCTCCTGAGTTTGGAGGAGGTGATCCTCAAATGTTAATCAACTTTCTTGAGCCCCTCTTCCCTCCAGGGCTTTATCACGTGGTAAACCTTCTTCCAAGTTTGTTGTGTCTGCCTTTGTTTCATCTTGGTCCCACTTTGAATCTTCTACAGTGAATTAATTCCTTTATCATGATTCACTATCATGCGCATGCAATCTTCCAGCAACCAGCAACTTACCAGCCCTTCAACCCTCACCCCTGACTCAGGCCTCCTTCTGGTGTAACTCAATCAAATTCTTCTTGCAGCTTGCACGTAGCTCACTGTGCCATCAGAGTAGGAAGCATTTCTGCTGGTAGACTAGCCCGTGACAGCCATGTAGGCTTCTATGCATATCGTTCCTGCCAGTCTTGATGTCCCCTCTATCTTCTTTCATGAGTAGGAAACCTTTCTTTCCCTTATCCTCACACATATTCCTAACATATTCTCCCATGTGTGAGTTTAAGGCCTAACTACAGAAGAGAGTTGAGTTCATGATAAGCTTGCATTTATTGAGTGATCCTGCTACCTTTGCTCTCAAATAGATGTGTCAGTATGTTGTATTAATACTGAGGTGGCTGAGTAGAGGCTACTGCCAGTGAGTTTGGTCTGCCACCAGCAAACACCAGCAGATGCTGATAGTGCTTTAAAGCATATAATTAAAACATGATGGCTAACATATTATAAAGCATCACTTACTTTCCTAATCCTGTCAGACCCTTTAAGCCTCATCTCCAGTAATATCCTGATTCAACATCAGTTCAGCAACAAAGATCCCATTTACACCAGGGCACTCACAATTTCATTAGGATTTCTAGGAAAAGGCAGATAGTGCACCGAGCAGCATGATCTTCCTGCCACTTCCCCATTTTTCTAATTACTAAATCAGATAGTACAGAGTTAAGCACTAAGATGAACAGAATTTGTTAGATTTTAAAAAATTTTGCAATGGCATTATGAATTTTTCAGTACAAAGGCCACATGTTCTCTACTGTCAAAGATGTTTAGTGTCCTCATCCTTGAGAAATGTGATCTAAAGCACAGAAGAGAAATTTAGAAGACTGAAAATTAAACTGGACAACATCATACTTGTTTTCCTTAAATAATGAACATATATCTGCATATCCCAGGGTCAGTTCATTTCTAGTTACACCCTCCTAATGAATTTCCACATTTTCAATTTTTGAACAAACTTTGCAATAAAATTTAAAAAGAAAGTAATTTTGTGTTAAACCTTACTGACTTTACAAAGCTCTGAACTGAAAATATGTTTTCTCTAATGACAATGTATGTAAAAATATTCACTAAATATACGATACATTTCTTGATTCAGGTTATGACTTCCTGATCGTATTTCCCTCTGGCTTAAATATATCAGTCAATGTTAAATCTGGTAACATTTAGAGGTTAGGAATTTTCCTTAATAGCGATGGTTGCACTTTCTTTTTCAACTTTTGTTTTAAGAGGTACATTCTTTGCACTGCAGATTCGGTATCCTTGTGTAACCGGAAATCATTAATAAATATAATTATCACTAGCAGTGCTGGAACAGGGGAAGCTTTGAGGTTAGTACAATGCCCTGGCAAAACATGTTTGACTGGATGAAAAAGTTTATGGAGATTAACACCCACAGAGTTGGCCCATTGGTAGGTTGTTGCAGGTTAATGGAAATGTGTGGCAACAGGCAGCAACATTAGCAGGGTCTTTATCTTTAGGTGTCATAAATATTCTCCTTAGCCCTTGCTAACACCCATCTTTCAGGCTTTTCTAGAAAGAATTAGGACAGCTAGCTCCATGGTTATTGTTAGGATTAGGCACGTTCAGTCCATGGTTTCCCCCCTCCTTGTTGTCGGTTCAGAATTGCAGAGCTTTTTGGACACTTATTTTGAGCCTGTATCAAATGTTATGATTTGCTGATTGCTCCTTCTTGTCTCTTAACTAAATGAAGGGAAATGAACAGCAAATTCCTGGGTTGTAGAGAACTGACTTCAGAACACTTTATTTGAAATGTAGTGCTGTTTTAAATAAAGCTATGAAATGCTAAACTGAAGGTTCACGTCTTTATGTGCTGAAAGCCAGTTTGGTCATTAAGTTAAATTTAAAAGTATGAACTTCTTGTAATCATTGTTTATTGCTCTTTTCAGGTTTTTGTCAGTTTCTTTGTATATTAAACCACAGAGTCTTTATTCTTCTGTAGATAGAAAATGGAGCTGGGAAGGGGTTAAGGATCTTCATTGACTGCAATTTCTCAATCAGCCTCGGGAAGCCTCAGGTCAACTTTGCTCATAAAACTCTGCACAAATATTTCTTTCTCTATCAGAGGAATTCTAATTCCACACACAGACCAGTGCCACTCAGATTATTACACATTATTAAAAATTAATTTTAAAAAATGGTTTGGTCCCTGTAATCCTTAGGGAAAGGACTATGAAAACACAACAGATTAATACGTGGCTAAGAGACTGGTGCCGTAGGTGGGATTTTGGGTTCGTTGACCACGGGGCGGCTTTCATGGCACTGGGCCTGCTTCTGCTGGATGGGGAACACCTGAGTCAGAAGGGGAAAAGGGTTATGGCCCAGAAGTTGGCAGGGCTGATCAAGAGGTCTTTAAACTAGATTCAGTGGGGGAGGGGGATAAGATCAGGGCAACCACAAATGAACCTAGGGGCGACGGGCTTGCGCAGGGGGCAAGACCGTTAGCCCAGCTGAAGTGCATTTATACCAATGCACACAGTATGGGCAACAAATAGGAAGAGCTAGAAGCCACTGTACAGCAGGAAGGTTATGATGTGGTTGCCATCACAGAAACGTGGTGGGATGACTCTCATGACTGGGGTGCTGCTATGGATGGCTATAAGCTCTTTAAGAGGGACAGGCGAAGCAGGAGAGGCGGTGGGGTAGCATTGTATGTTAGGGAGTGCTTGGACTGTGTTGAAATTGAGGAAGATGGTGAGGATGACAAGGTTGAATGTTTATGGGTGAAGATCAGGGGGAAGGTCGGCAGGGCGGACATTACGGTGGGAGTCTGTTATAGACCACCCAACCAGGATGAGCAGGCGGACGAGGCGTTTTACAAGCAGCTGTCAGAAGCCGCCCGGTCGCCGGCCCTTGTACTCGTGGGCGACTTCAACTTGCCGGATGTCTGCTGGAAATACAACATGGAAGAGAGGAAGCAATCTAGGAGGTTCCTAGAATGTGTGGAGGACAACTTCCTCATGCAAGTGGTAAATGAGCCCACTAGAGGAGGGGCCCTGTTTGACCTGTTGTTTGTGAACAGAGAAGGACTAGTGGGAGATGTGAGGGTCGGTGGCTGTCTTGGGAATAGCGACCATGAAATGTTAGAGTTTTCGATAGTGGGGGAAGTAAGGAGCGGTAAGAGCAGAACTTCTGCCTTAGATTTCCGGCAGGCTGACTTTAGCCTGTTTAAGAGGCTGGTGGACCGAGTCCCTTGGGAGTCGGTCCTGAAGGGCAAAGGAGTCCAGGAAGGCTGGATGTGCTTTAAAAAGGAACTGCTAAATATTCAGGAAGAGGCTGTCCCGGTGTGTAGGAAGACAAGCCGTCGGGGAAAAAGGCCAGCCTGGTTAAACAGAGAACTTAGACTAGAACTTAAGGAAAAAAAGAGAGCCTATTTGCTCTGGAAGAAGGGTCGGGTAACTTGGGAGGTCTATAGGGATGTTGCCAGGTCGTGTAGGGAGAAGATTAGAAGGGCCAAAGCTCAATTAGACCTTGATTTGGCTGCTACAGTCAAAGATAATAAAAAAAGTTTCTACAAATACTTCAACAGCAAAAGGAGGGTCAAGGAGAACCTCCACCACTTGCTGAATGAGGAGGGTAGTGTAGTGTCAGGGGATGAGGAAAAGGCAGAGGTGCTCAATGCCTTCTTTGCCTCGGTCTTTAATGTCAAGACCGGTTGTCCTCAGGAGACTCGGCCCCCAGAGCCTGAAGTTAGGGACGGGGGGCTGTGTGAACCTCCCATGATCCAGGAGGAGACAGTTAGTGACCTGCTGTGCCAATTGGACACCCACAAGGCTATGGGCCCGGATGGGATTCACCCCAGAGTAATGAAGGAACTGGCAAATGAACTTGCCAAACCACTGTCTATTATCTACCGGCAGTCCTGGTTAACTGGAGAAGTTCCAGCTGACTGGAAATTAGCAAACGTAACGCCCATCTACAAGAAGGGTTGGAAGGACGATCCAGGGAACTATAGGCCTGTCAGCCTGACCTCGGTGCCAGGCAAGGTGATGGAACAGATCATCCTGAGTGCCATTACATGGCACATGCAGGACAAGGGGGGCATCGGGGCCAGCCAACATGGATTCATGAAAGGCAGGTCCTGCTCGACCAACCTGATCTCCTTCTACGACAAAGTGACCTACTTAGTAGACGAGAGCAGGGCTGTGGATGTAGTCTATCTAGACTTCAGTAAGGCATTTGACACTGTCTCCCATAGCATCCTCCTAGACAAACTGTCTGCCCGGGGCTTGGAAGGGTGGACTCTTTGATGGCTTAAAAACCGGCTGGATGGCCGAGCCCAGAGAGTGGTGGTGAATGGGGCAAAGTCCAACTGGCAGCCGGTCACTAGCGGTGTTCCCCAGGGCTCAGTTCTGGGGCCGGTGCTGTTCAATATCTTTATAGATGATCTAGACATAGGGATTGAGTGCACCCTCAGTAAATTTGCAGATGACACCAAGCTGGGTGGGAATGTCAATCTGCTGGAGGGTAGGAAGGCCCTACAGAGGGATCTGGACAGGTTAGATAGATGGGCCGAGACCAGCGGCATGAAGTTCAACAAGAACAAGTGCCGCGTCTTACACTTCGGCCACAACAACCCCATGCAGCTCTACAGGCTGGGGGAAGAGTGGTTAGAAAGCAGCCCGGTGGAAAGAGACTTGGGGGTGCTGATCGACAGCCGGCTAAACATGAGCCAGCAATGTGCCCAGGTGGCCAAGAAGGCCAATGGCATCCTGGCCTCTATTAAGAATAGTGTAGCCAGCTGGTCTAGGGAAGTGATCGTCCCTCTCTACTCGGCACTGGTGAGGCCGCACCTTGAGTACTGTGTCCAGTTCTGGGCCCCGCACTTCAAGAAAGATGTTGAGGTGTTGGAGCGAGCCCAGAGGAGGGCGACCAAGCTGCTGAAGAGTCTGGAGGGTCTGACCTACGAGGAATGGCTGAGGGAGCTGGGGTTGTTTAGCCTGGAGAAGAGGAGACTCAGAGGTGACCTTATTGCAGTCTACAACTACCAGAAGGGAGGTTGTAGTGGAGTGGGAGTCGGCCTCTTCTCCCAGGCAACTAGCAACAGGACAAGAGGAAATAGCCTCAAGCTTCAGCAGGGGAGGTTCAGGTTGGACATTAGGAAGAATTTCTTCTCAGAAAGGGTCATTAGACATTGGAATGGGCTGCCCAGGGCGGTGGTGGAGTCACCATCTCTGGATGTGTTTAAGAAAAGACTGGACATGGCACTTAGTGCCATGGTCTAGTTGACATGGTGGTGTCAGGGCAATGGTTGGACTCGATGATCCCAGAGGTCTCTTCCAACCTGAGTGATCCTGTGAATCTCCTGTAGAACTGTGAGAACCCAAGCTTTGGAAAAAATGACTCCCATAATAGTAAAATGAATACTAAATATAGTCCTTTTTCCTGGTGTTCTTACTATTTCTATTATCCTTTAGTTTTGAAATCTTTGCTCTTTTTCCACCTTGCATGGTACGACTGAAGATTTTACCTCTAGCTACAAGACTATCCTTATGAAAAAAAAAATCATAAGGAACTTAACAGGGATAAAAACCTGCTATAGAGATTAATAGGTTTCCACAGACATTACTCTAAAACCCATATAATTTAATAGAAACTTCAACAGAAAATGTGAAAAATCACTCCCTCCTGTGGTAAAACATGTAAGAGGGTGGGCTCAAGAGAAAAATAGTTCTGTTGCAAGGAGACTGTTATATTGTGTGGCTATGGGATTGGAATTGCCTGTCCCCCACAGAATAGGCCTGTAACCAAAATTGTCCAGACCAATTTGGCAGCTTGCAGGGTCTGGATAATTTTGCTGCCTCAAGGCACCAGGTCTCCAGGGGAGATAGATATACCAAAAAAAAGTTGGTCCTTTCCCTGCACCCAGGTGCCAGTTTTCATTCATCTCTCCTCAGGATGAAGCTGATCATCTGAAAAATGTCATATGCTCAGCCATGTCCTAGTGTAACGAATGGCAGGATGGCTTGTTACTTGCCTGTGTTGGCACCACGTCCTGTGCAGCTGCAAATTCCCATGTGCAGCTGCAAATTCCCATGTGCAGCTGGGAGAGGTTTCCAGATGCTTGGATTGTGGGTAGGGAAAGAGAGGTGCAGGAGGTAAGGTGCCTGCACAGAGGGTATTAGGAGACCAGGAGGAGTCGAGGAAGCCATGGTGAGGGTACCCTGCAGCATGACATAGACCCATAGCCATACTCCAGTCAAGAGTGGTCACAGGGAGGTTATCCTCACAGGAAAGAGGCAGGGGGGTTTGTGCTACTCAGGAAACTACTGCCAGCTGCTAAAATAGAGAAAAAGGGAGCTATGGGTGAGGGGCAGGAGATTTCTTCTTCAAATATTTTTTTTCCATTTTCTTGTCCTCTGACTCTTCTTGAATCATGTCTATTTTCAGAGTTACCTTGTTCTAATTTGTATTTTAATAAAACCTAGTCCTTTGGGGTATTTGTGTTCCTGCATTATAGAAAAGATGGGACTGTTCTACTTCACAACTCTGGTGAATTTGGGATCTCAAATACACCAGAGTAGACATAAGCTTTTAGGAATACCTACTGCTGGTTCCAGCCTGGCAACTACCCATGTGCAAATATATGGGCCCAATGAATGCTGGTCCCAAGCTGAGGGTTATTTAAGAGAGACATTCTTTTTATCAAACTGTGCCGCTTGCTTGTTTTCTGTCAATAAAAAATTTACGATTCTCACTGTATTCCATGGAAATCTGGTGTGTGGGGAAGAGCAGTTAAAGATTGATTTAGTATATCAATAAGCAGGTGGAAGTTCTCTACCTCTCTGAAAGGCTGTTTACTTGTTTATTCATACATGTTAATAAGCTTATTAAATATAAATATGAACAACATTCTTTATTAGCAGTGCCAGACAGTTCTCTTAATAAAGGTAACAGTTACTTACAACTTTATCCAATCTCAACTTTTGAACAAAAATTTTCTGTGCTAGTTTACCTAACACCTCCATAGGAATAAAAAACAAAAAAGGAGTTTGCTTATACTAAAACATTCTGAGAGCAATTTCTTAAGAGTATTGCATGATAGCAGTGGTCTTAGCCTTAGAGAAAGCTTTTCCTACAGTGGAATGTAATAAAAACATTGAGGTGACAGATTTCTAATTTCTTTATATTTCTTAAGAGTAAATTCTGATCATTGTGCTAATTTGGGTGCTCATCAGAGCAACTTGCTCTGGAGACCAAGAGAACAGAAAAGATCAGGCAAAGCAGAGACATCAGCTCTACAAAAGGAAGGGGGATACAGTTTCTGGAAGGTGTCTGATGCTTTCCCAGAGAGGACCAACGCACATGTAAGCAAACTATACATCACTCAAAATTGCACAAATGGGACCACCTGTTGATCACCTGTTTAGCTGATCATTTACAACATCTGTTACTTTTCAAAAGGTCGATGTTTGAAAGATTCTGGCAGATAACCCAAATTCCAAAGCATCTCATGGAGTTCCTGCCTTGATAACCACCTGCACAGTAATCAGCAGTTTGTGACAGTGAGAAGATTTTCACATGTCCGGGTGTATACTTATCTGTTAGACTTTTCAATGTGTATGCAGAAAGTACTATGAAAGAAGTCCTGTGAGGATTCAAAAAGTGGAAGAAATGGATAGGTACACCATAAGTAATATCAGGTATGTTGATGACTCAGCAATACTTTGCTGCAGTTTCCAATGTAATGCACTGAACACTAGTTTTGAATCAGGTGAGGAAAGGAGATCACCCCAAAATGGAGCAAGTACAAAAGGTATGAAGACTGTGTCATTTAACAGAAACAGGTTAATGCCCAAAATTAATGGTCATATTGCAGAAGCAGCAGATGAATTCAAATTGAGTGTGTTCAACAAAAGGGATATTCTATAGAAATTGCAATAAAGGTAGAAATGACTTACTCGCTCAAACACTCATCCATTCACAAAAAGCTTGGAAAAGGATGGAGTCTAAGAACGTACAAAAGTTTGTTGCAAAATCTAATTCTTCCATAGCCTGTTCTCCTGGTAGTAAAAATCATGAAAAATAGATGCTGCTCACAAAGAAACCATGGGGGACTTTTAAAAATGGTGCTGGTGAAGACCTACATATTTCCTGTATCAAAGAGAAGACAATTTCACAGAATCACAGAATCACAGAATCACAGAATGTTAGGGATTGGAAGGGACCTCGAAAGATCATCTAGTCCAATCCCCCTGCCGGGGCAGGATTGCCTAGACCATATCACACAGGAACGCGTCCAGGCGGGTTTTGAATGTCTCCAGAGAAGGAGACTCCACAACCTCTCTGGGCAACCTGTTCCAGTGTTCAGTCACCCTCACCGTAAGGAAGTTTTTCCTCAAATTTAAGTGGAACCTCCTGTGCTCCAGCTTGCACCCATTGCCCCTTGTCCTGTCAAGGGATGTCACTGAGAAGAGCCTGGCTCCATCCTCTTGACACTTGCCCTTTACATATTTATAAACATTAATGAGGTCACCCCTCAGTCTCCTCTTCTGCAAGCTAAAGAGACCCAGCTCCCTCAGCCTCTCCTCATAAGGGAGATGTTCCACTCCCTTAATCGTCTTCGTGGCTCTGCGCTGGACTCTCTCTAGCAGTTCCCTGTCCTTCTTGAACTGAGGGGCCCAGAACTGGACACAATACTCCAGATGCGGCCTCACCAGGGCAGAGTAGAGGGGGAGGAGAACCTCTCTTGACCTGCTGACCACACCTCTTCTAATACACCCCAGGATGCCATTGGCCTTCTTGGCCACAAGGGCACACTGCTGGCTCATGGTCATCCTGTTGTCCACTAGGACCCCCAGGTCCCTTTCCCCTACGCTGGTCTCCAACAGCTCTGTCCCCAACTTGTACTGGTACATGGGGTTGTTCTTGCCCAGATGCAGGACTCTACACTTGCCCTTGTTATATTTCATTAAATTTCTCCCCGCCCAACTCTCCAGCCTGTCCAGGTCTCTCTGAATGGCTGCGCAGCCTTCCGTTGTGTCAGCCACTCCTCCCAGTTTTGTGTCATCAGCGAACTTGCTGACAGCGCACTCTAATCCCTCATCCAAGTCATTAATGAATATATTGAATAGAACTGGTCCCAGAACCGACCCTTGCGGAACTCCGCTAGACACAGACCTCCAACTGGACTCTGTCCCGCTGACCACTACTCTCTGGCTTCTTTCCTTCAGCCAGTTCACAATCCACCTCACTACCCGATCATCCAGACCACACTTCCCCAGTTTAGCTGCGAGGATGCTGTGGGAGACCGTGTCAAACGCTTTACTGAAATCGAGATAGACCACATCCACAGCTTTACCATCATCTATCCACCGGGTAACATCCTCATAAAAGGCTATCAAGTTGGTTGAGCAAGACTTCCCCTTGGTGAAGCCATGCTGAGTGCCCCTAATGATCCCCCTATCCTTGATGTGCCTAGAGACAGCACCAAGAACAAGTTGTTCCATCACCTTTCCGGGGATGGAGGTGAGGCTGACTGGTCTATAGTTACCCGGGTCCTCCTTCTTGCCCTTTTTGAAGACTGGAGTGACATTCGCTTTCCTCCAGTCCTCAGGCACCTCTCCCGTTGCCCACGACTTAGCAAAGATGATGGAGAGTGGCCTAGCAATGACTTCCGCCAACTCCCTCAGCACCCGCGGGTGCATCCCATCAGGGCCCATGGATTTATGGACGTCCAGGTTGCTTAATTGGTCCCTGACCCAGCCCTCATCAACCAAGACAGATTCCTCCTCTATCCTGACGACTTCTGAGGCCGCAGGGGTCCAGGGCTCCTCAGGGCAGCCTCCAACAGTATAGACAGAGGCAAAGAAGGCATTCAGTAACTCCGCCTTCTTTTTATCCTCTGTCTCCAGGACCCCCACCTCATTCATCAGTGGGCCTACATTGCCTCTAGTGTTGGCTTTACCTGCAATGTATTTGAAGAAGCCCTTTCTGTTGTCCTTGACCTCTCTTGCAAGGTTTAATTCCAAGGAGGCCTTAGCTTTCCTAGTTGCCTCCCTACATCCTCTGACAACAGACTTATATTCCTCCCAAGTGGCCAGCCCCTCCTTCCACGATCTGTACACCTTCTTCTTCCACTTGAGTTTGCCCAGCAGTTCCCTGTTCAACCATGCAGGTCTCCTGGTACCCTTCCTTGACTTCCTACCTGTTGGGATGCTCTGATCTTGAGCTCGGAAGAAGTAGTCCTTGAACGCTAACCAACTATCTTGGGCCCCCTTACCTTCTAGTACCCTGTCCCATGGGATTTCCCCTAGCAATTGCTTGAAAAGGCCAAAGTTGGCCCTCCTGAAGTTCAGGGTTGTGATTCTGCTAGCTATTCTGTTCCTGCCACATGAGATCCTGAACTCTACCATCTCATGGTCGCTACAACCAAGGCTGCCCTCAACCTTCACCTCTTCAACCAGACCCTCCTTGTTAGTGAGGATCAGATCCAGCAGCGCTCCTCTCCTAGTTGGCTCATCCACCATTTGCATCAGAAAGTTATCATCAATGCACTGGAGGAACCTCCTGGACTGGGGATGGCTGGCTGAGTAGGCCTCCCAGCAAATATCAGGGTAGTTGAAATCCCCCACAACAACCAGGCCCTGTAATTGCGAGACTGCTCTCAGCTGCCTGTAGAAGGCCTCATCACCGTCCTCATCCTGATCCGGTGGCCTGTAATAGACACCCACAACAGTATCACCCCTGCCAGCCTGCCCCTTAATTCGCACCCACAAACTCTCAACTCGCTCCTGATCCGCCTCTGGACAGAACTCAATACATTCTAGCTGCTCACTCACATAAAGAGCAACTCCACCACCTCTCCTTAGCGGCCTGTCTTTCCTGAACAGGACATAGCCATCCATGACCACATTCCAGTCATGCGAGGCGTCCCACCAAGTCTCTGTAATTGCCACTAGATCATAGCCCCCCGACCGAACACGGATTTCTAACTCCTCCTGCTTATTCCCCATGCTGCGTGCATTGGTGTACAGGCAATTTCTATGATTCCAAGCTGGGAGTACAGCACAAACATATGTACTTTGATCATATCAGGCGTAGGGATGGAAAAGACCTTGAAATAGTTAGTGCATATGAAAGGGATCATAAGAGACCACCCTTGCAGAGGATGACTGGCGAGAAGATGGTGTGTGACAGATGATCAGGAGTCAGTTACTTATAACTCAAACAAGAAATAGACTGAAGTGGCTCCCAAATATTGCAGTAAGATGTTGCCAATATTTTACATGGATTTTACCTTACTTAAGAGAAGATGAATGTGTCTCATACCTCATTTATCTCACTTCTGGTGTTATTCTGGATTCTTGACTGGCTACAAGTCTTGTTGCACACAGAACCTTGCACACAGGGGGAATAAAGGTCAGTTCTCTCTATATACACAAATGTAAGCAAGCTGGAAACATTGTATGTAAGATAATTTGATTTGATATTCCCATATATTTTCAAATCTCAAGATATAAAAGGTGATCACTGGCTCAGAGGAGAGGAAAAATACTTAAGCAGACACAAAAGGGACCATATTCCTAACCAAGAATTTGAAGTATGAGGCGAAAATACATATGATCTCAATGCTATTATTTGCTGGAACACTTTTAAAGGACGCTTTGTCATTCTGGGTAGCTTGGTTTTAGGATTGAACTGTTATTATTACTAGTAACATCAACTACAGAGAGATGAGGCATCATGACAGCATCTCTTCCTTCCTGTCCTATGCAGGTAGGAGGGTCAGGCAGTAGAGTTAATATAGCTTATGATGTACACATAGCAAGCACAAAGAATAAGAGACATAGGTCTGGAGAGTAAGTGTGATTAAAGGGGCACATCTGCTGTATTTAATTCAGTTTCAGTGGAAAAAGGTAGTCCTTTCTGAACAATGTTTTTGACAAACTAGATTTGCATATGTTAAAGGGCTGAATAGTTAAAGTCTGGACAAAACTCTCTTTGAAGGGACTGCAAAGAGAGCACTTGCTTTGTTTTCTTACAGGAAAACAAATGTGTGTTGTATTTTGCATATTATATCAGAACCAAGTACTGCTGCTGTCTCTACATTGGGATCTTTCCACGACACTTGCTTTCTGTCCCTAATAATTTTTTTTTTCATTCCTTGTTTCTTGCCTTATTTCCCCCCACTAACATTTCCTTGTTCACTGGAACTATTTGTTTGTAATTAGCTCTTATCCTCTTTAGAGAAAGACAGGCTTGTAGAGTAATTCTTTAAAGTATTGATGGGCAAGAACTTGGTGCTGCTTTCACTAATATTTTCTAAAGTTTACCTGAACTAGGTATGTAATTTGCAATTATAATTGATCAGCAGTGACTTAGTAGTAAAATAAGAACCAAAAATCCAAGCAAAGAAAACCTTTTAGGCTTATTTTTCAGAGGAAATTATATGAAATTATATGAACATATTTTGTGTGAAATAGTAAATGTAGCTGCTAACAGTGGTATTTATTACTGTTGAATGTATCTGTGCATGTACAAACACGATACTTGTTTCAGAAGTGGTTGCCTAACCGCTATATTTATGCAAAAAAATATGCACAAAGAGTACTAAAATAAACATTTGAACACCCATTTTACTCACCAATGCCTTTCTGGTATTTTATTCCTTGTTTTATTATTCAGGGAGAGGGTATGCCATTTTACAATGTGAAACTACAGAGCTATATTTAATGCTTGAAGTCAACTATATTTCCCTTGGAGGATAAGAAAATTCATTAAAATTTCTGTGTATTTTTCTTTCTTCTTTTCCTCACTTTAAATTGTTCTGCACTTGTCTTCTGAAGAAATCACGCTTATACTGACTTATTCAGGCTATGCTCCTTTTTTATAAAAACCAACTAGTGGAGTAGGTTTTTTTATTTCGAAGACCATATAAAAAGGCAGATCCTTAGCTTGAGTAAGTTATCCTAGTCTCATAGATTTCTGTGATGTTCTGGAAAATTTCCCCAGCTGATGTCGTTCATGTTCCAAGTCTCAAACATTCAGTGGGTGTCCACTATCCTTTTTGTTCTGTAGGTCACTAAGTTCTAATGAATAATTTTTTTTTTGAGGAGCTCATGTAGAAATGACCAACCTGAGGAAAATTTCTGAGAGAGGGACGGACAAGTGAATTGCTCACGTTGAATTGAGTGATTTGTTCACAGTGAATTGTTTACACATACGGACTCCATTAAAAAAAGAATGTGCTAGCTTCCTTGAAACATTACATACTCATGTGCTCAGCTTCTAGTACTGAGAGAATGAAGGGACATCCAAGCGAGTGATTAACAAGTACACTGAAAGCAACCTATAGGACCCAGGTTTCCCCTAGTAAAACAAGCTCATCATAGCTACACACTTTAAGCAGTAGCTGCAGAGAACTGTCAAATTCCTTTTCTTCCCATGGGTGGGGTCCTGTCCCTTACTGGTTTCTTAAGCTCCACAGATCAGGCTGAGGAGGAGAGAAAGGTTTATCACCCATACTTTGATTAATTGCTGTATAGCAAAGAACAAAGTTATTGAGCTTATATTAGCAACACAGATATTTACACATTAAAGTTATACAGCTATTTTTCCATCTTGGTGTAGAAAATATAGGAAAATTGACCATTCTAGTGAAAGGGGAAATAAAAAATGTGAAAAAAATTTTTGAAAAAGTCCAAACATTTTGTTACTAGCATTGCTGGAATTGCTACGGGTCCTGGGGTGTCTTGGCTCCCACCTTCCTATTAGTCTGCTGAGACTGAGGAGAAGGAAAACATTTCAAGTGTTTCAGAGCCACATCTCTATGGCTCCTTGAAGGCTTAAAACCTGGAAGCCATAGCTTGCCTTGGTCTCCCAAGACTTCTGGAACCATCTGACTTCACCAGATCTGAACCAGTTCACACGTCAAGGATGTCTCCAAATACCACATCTCAAAAGACGTGGCCTGCCGAAATTCCTAAAGGAAATTCAGGACAAACAAGTGTGACAGTAATGCTTTTCACTGTATTTCTAATGTTGTGACTCTTAGCATGTGATCAGGAAATAGTAGAACTTATTACAGTTTGTGACTGGAGAAAATGAGCTACTTATGATTGAGAAGTAGCGAGTGATACGAGCAACCAGGAACTTATAAATCAGAATGCAGTACCATACAGGTTTTGTGAACACATTTGGAAGACAAAAATAGTTAAAGACAGGAATTTAACGTAAAATGAAATAAACCCCAATATACATTTCAGATTTACCTGATGCCTGTCTTTATAAGATGACTGATTTTATAATCAATGTTAATGCAGTAGATGCACATCTTGAGTAAATCACTGGCTGTGGTGCTGGAAGGAAAACTAGATAAAATAAAAAAGAAAGCATTAGCAGAAGAACTGTTTGATGAATAAGGAGTCCTTGAAACAGGAAACTACAGGAAATGCACTATAGGGAATCTATCAGACAGAAGAATACAGAGGAAAATTACTCGTGCTCTCTCAGAAATAATGGTTTATGGACCCAGGCTATATAGTATTGCTATTAATGCCTTTTATGGCATGTGTTAATGAAATCTGCTGAAAACACACACAGAGGAGTTATCCCCAGTACAGAGGAAAACCAAAACACCAGAGAAGAGAAACCTGAAAAGTGGAATAATAGAAACTGAATTAAACAGAATAAGACAAAATGCAGTACAGGCAAGGAAGGCTTTCTTACCTGCCAGACTTCCCAATTCTGAGGGAGTTCATGTCAGTGGTGTTTGATACATACATTAAAAATTCTTGCCATTAGACTTATGATCTTCTAGGAAAAATTCCCCATTTCCTGCTATCCCAGCACCTCATAAGCACTCTTGAAGATCTGAAGATTTTTCCTCTTTGGAGTTAGGGAGTACAATTTATCTCATCCTAAGGCAGACACCTAGAACAGTGGCATCCCGCTACTTCTCTTTGCTTATCTATTTTCCTGTGCAGCCCTTCCCACTGATTCTGCGTGTTGATGTGTACATCTGATTCCCATACTGTGCATCATAGATCTCCTTCTCTCTGCCTTCCCTTTTCTGTCTAGGGAGTCCTTCACTCATAGTCTCAGAAGTCCTAGATCTGTGAAAATGGGAAGAATTTCACAGAATAACAGAATCAGAGAATTATTTTGTTGGAAAGGACCTTTAAGATCATCAGGTCCAACTGTTAACCTAGCACTGCCGAATCTACCACTAAACCATGTCCCTAAGCACCACATCTACTCATCTTTTAAATACCTCCAGGGATGGTGACTCAACCACTTCCCTGGGCAGCCTGTTCCAATGCTTGATAACCCTTTCAGTGAAGAAATTTTTCCTAATATCCAATCTAAACCTCCCCTGGCACAACTTGGGGCCATTTCATCTCGTCCTATCGCTCGTTACTTGGGAGAAGAGACCAACACCCACCTCGCTACAACCTCCTTTCGGGTAGTTGTAGAGAGTGATAAGGTCTCCCCTCAGCCTCTAGACTAAACAACCCCAGTTCCCTCAGCCACTCCTCGTAAGGCTTGTGCTCTAGACCCTTCACTAGCTTTGTTACCCTTCTTTGGACTCACTCCAGCACCTCAATGTCTTTCTTGTAGTGAGGGGCCCAAAACTGAACACAGTATTTGACGTGCGACCTCACCAGTGCCAAGTACAGAGGGACGATCACTTTCCTAGTGCTGCTGGCCACGCTATTTCTGATACAAGCCAGGATGCTGTTGTCCTTCTTGGCCACCTGGGCACACTGCTGGCTCATATTCAGCCAGCCATCGATCAACACCCCCAGGCCCTTTTCTGCCAGGCAGCTTTCCAGCCACTCTTCCCCAAGACTGTAGCATTGCATGGGGTTGTTGTGCCCCAAGTGCAGGACCTGACACTTAGCCTTGTTGAACCTCATATAGTTGTCCTCGGCCCATCGATCCAGCCTGTCCAGATCCTTATGCAGAGCCTTCCTACCCTCAAGCAGATCAACACTCCCACTCAACTTGGTGTCATCTGCAAACTTACTGAGAGTGCTTGTCCAGATCATTGATAAAAATATAAAAGACATCTGGTCTCAATACTGAGCCCTGGGGAACACTGCTTGTGACCGGCCACCAGCTGGATTTAATTCCATTCACCACAACTCTTTGGGCCTGGCCATCCAGCTGGTTTTTTACTCAGTGAAGTGTATGCCCATCCAAGCCATGAGCAGCCAGTTTCTCCAGGAGAATGCTGTGGGAAATGGTGTCAAAGGCTTTACTGAAGTCTAGGTAGACAACATCCACAGCCTTTCCCTCATCCAGTAAGTGGGTCACCTTGTCATAGAAGTAGATCAGGTTAGTCAAGCAGGACCTGCTTTTCATAAACCCACGCTGACTGGGCCTGATTGCCTGATTGTCCCGTACATGCCACATGATGTCACTCAAGGTGATCTCCTCCCTAACTTTTCCCGTAACTGAGGTCAGACTGACAGGTCTATAATTCCCCGGATCCTCCTTCTGGCCCGTGTAGATGGGCATCACATTTGCTAATTTCCAGTCAACTGAGACCTCCTTGGTTAGCCAGGACTGCTGATAAATGATGGAAAGTGGCTTGGTGAGCACTTCCACCAGCTCCCTCAGTTCCCGTGGATGGATCCCATCAGGCCCCATCGACTTGTGTGTGTCTAAGTGGCATAGCAGGTCGCTAACCATTTCCCCTTGGATTATGGGGGTTTCACTCTGCTTGCTCTTCCTGTCTTCCAGCTCAGGGGGCTGGATACCCGGAGAACAACTGGTCTTACTACTAAAGACTGAGGCAAAGAAGGCATTAAGCACCTCAGCCTTTTCCTCAGCCTTTGTCACTGTGTTTCCCCCCGCATCCAAAAAAGGATAGAGATTCTCCTTGGCCCTCCTCTTGTTGCTAATGTATTTATAGAAACATTTTATGGCAGTGGCTAGATTAAGTTTGAGCCGGGCTTTGGCTCTTCTAGTTTTCTCCCTGCATAGCCTCATGACATCCTTGTAGTTCTCCTGAGTCACCTGACCCTTTCTCCAAAGGTTGTAAACTCTCCTTTTTTTCCTGAATTCCAGCCAAAGCTCTCTGTTCAGACAGGCTGGCCTTCTTCCCCACCAGTTCATCTTTCAGCACATGGGGACGGCCTGCTCCTGCGCCTTTAAGATTTCTTTCTTGAAGAGTGTCCAGCCTTCCTTGACCCCTTTGCCCTTCAGGACTGCCTCCCAAGGGACTCTGTCAACCAGGCTCCTAAACAAGACAAAGTCTGCCCTCCAGAAGTCCAAGGTGGCAGTTCTGCTGACCCCCGTCCTTACTTCTCCAAGAACTGAAAACTCTACCATTTCATGATGGCTAGCCCAAGATGGCCACTAACCCTCACATCACCCACAAGTCCTTCTCTGTTCACAAACAAGAGGTCCAGCGGGGTGCCTTTCCTAGTTGGCTCAATCACCAGCTATGTCAGGAAGTTATCTTTCACACACTCCAGGAAACTCCTACACTGTTTCCTCTCCGCTGTATTGTATTTCCAGCAGACATCTGGTAAGTTGAAGTCCCTTATGAGAAAAAGGGCTAGTGAATGTGAGACTTCTCCCAGCTGCTTATAGACTTTTTTTGTCTGCCTCTTCATCTTGGTTGAGTGGTCTACAACAGAATCCCACGATGATATCTGCCTTGTTGGCCTTCCCCCTGATCCTTACCCATAAACACCCAACTCTATCATCACCATCCTCAAGCTCTAGACAGTCAAAACACTCCCTAACATACAGGGCCACTCCACCACCTCTCCTACCTTGCCTATCCCTTCTGAAGAGTTTATAACCATCCATTGCAGCACTCCAGTTGTGTGAGTCATCCCACCATGTTCCTTTGATGGCAACTATGTCAGTTTTCCTGCTGCACAATGGCTTCCAGCTCCTCCTGTTTGTTGCCCATGCTGCATGCATTGGTGTAGATGCACTTCAGCTGGGCTACTGATCCCACCACCTTTGTTGGGGGAGAAGCCCTAATTCCTACATGACCATTCTCAGGCACTTCTGTGGTTTCTAACCCGTCAATAACCCTTGCATCTCTGCTGCCGCATGGCTCTCCATCCCCTGCCTCCACTGAGATGGCATGTATTAACATCTCTTTCCAGTCATCCATGCAAAATTCCTCTTGCAAATGGGATTTCCCATTTAATATACTCACTGACTTTATTCCACTCCACCATAATCCCCAGATTCTCTTACTAATGCGTTTCCAATGCCCTTGATTTCAGATATATGGCTGTTCAGCCCTGCATGGTCACCTGGGATCACAGGAACAGCTGCACTTTTCCAGCTATCTCTCCATAACTTTCCCAGAAGATATGTTTCTGGGGCTGCACAGCATCTAAAAGAGCTCTCCCTAGAAGCTGCAGAGATATCTTGTCCAGGAGTTGCTGTGCCTTGCAGAATATCAGGTGCAGATGTTTTATGTCAAGGCCATTGTAAGGAAAGAGATGGGGAGGAAAGGATAAAAACATTAGGCATTAAGGTGTCCTCCCAAAGACGGGTCTATTGTAGCCCCTCATTCTAGATCTTTATTCCTTACTCTTCACCCAGAGATCCTTATTGACCCCATTTTGGCCTTTCTTTCAGCTGATATCCCTGAGCCTTTAAACACCTTCTTATTGAAAAAAACCCCAATTTTTCTGGAAGGCCCTTTCCGTTGTTCTCCATTTTCATCTTTTTGAAGGTCTTCAACAAAAGGTCTCTTACAAAAAAAAAAAAAGGGAAAATGTGGATGAATAGTTGTGGGATCAACGTCCAGATGAGATCCTTAAAGGGCATTTAAACAGGCCATTCCTCTTGTTCTTGCACCTGACTCTAGGGATAAGGACTTTTCATATCATTGTATGTTGGCACTGTGGCTGTCTGTTTTGAAGGGGACATCCTACCTCTGCACAAGTTCAGTGTTATATTGCTGTCATTTCAATGACTGGATTCCAATAAGATGGGACAGATTGCTTGTCCTCAAAAAGACTCATCTCCCCAGAAAGGGATGGATTCATCTCACCTGAAGGTAGATATCTACACCTGAGCTAGCAGTTTGCTTATAGCCAGAGGTTAAGGACAGTTACTTTTGTTCTGTGGTTCTTCTGTCATTGCCTCCTAGATGGAAAGCCCTTAAAAGTATGTTTCCTTCCACTGACTATAACTGCAGCCAACAATGTCTAGTTGTGAAGAAGTCAGATGAGTCTCACCTAGGGAGTCTGACAGGCCTGGAAGCCCTGAGAGGTACTTCCCCACTGGGAATGGCAATGTGCAAAGTCCCTGCTGTGACCTCCTGCAGAGTACACTGCAAATTTCAGTAAGTTATTGAGAAACAAGATTAATTCAAACTAATATGTGGAAAGAAGATACTCTGGAATGATCAGGGATGGGAAGACTTGCTTTACAATGGGAGAATAAAAGAGCCTGGTTTGCTTGGCATCAAAAATAAAAGATAAGAGGAAACAAAATTATTCTTTGTAAACACTTTGTAGGAATAAACACCAGAGAGGTAGGAAAACTGAAGGGCAAACCTGGATGAAGATAAAATGGGTGTAACTGAGACATTTAAGCTAGGAAGTAGGTCTATAGATACCAGAAAAAACTGAAGTTTTGGAACAGACTTGCTATTAGAAAGAAAGGAGGAAGGAGACCAAACTGCTTTTATTTTGGGTATAGGTAAACTTAAAAATGGAATTATAAAAATGTAGTTGCCTGGAATAGTAGGGGACTGTGATGGTTTAGGCTATTGATATGTTCTTAGGAGTGCTAGTGAACAGTTGGTTGCAGAACAAACATGCTACAAGATTCTAATCTTTCATTTCTGATCCTGGAGACAGACAAGGAATGCAGAAATATGAAAATATTTCCTAAAATAGGAAGTAAATTTTTGTTCTGCATATCTTCTGCCCTCTATCAGTATCACATCTGCAAAATGCTGGGTAGCATATTAATTGTGTAATCTATGTGATCTATGTAATCTGATTTGTAACCATTTGCCTTCAGCTCTGGGGCCCCCAACATAAGAAGGACATGGAGCTGTTGGAGAGAGTCCAGAGGAGGGCCACAAAGATGGTCAGAGGGCTGGAGCACCTCTCCTGTGAAGACAGGCTGAGAGAGTGGGGGCTCTTCAGCCTGGAGAAGAGAAGGCTCTGGGGAGATACCATAGCAGCCTTCCAGTACCTGAAGGGGGCCTACAGGAAAGCAGAAGAGGGGCTTTTTACAAGAACAAGTAGTGACAGGACGAGGGTGAATGGTTTTAAACAGAAAGAGGGTAGATTTAGATTAGATATTAGGAAGAAATTCTTTCCTGTGAGGGTGATGAGACACTGGAAGAGGTTGCCCAGAGAAGCTGTGGAAGCCCCCTCCCTGGTCGTGTTTAAGGCCAGGTTGGATGAGGCTTTGAGCAACCTGGTCTAGAGGAAAGGTGTCCCTGCCTGTGGCAGGGGGGTTGGAACTAGACGATCTATAAGGTCCCTTCCAACCCAAATCATTCTATGATTCTATGATTCTATGATTCATTGGGTGTTCAGAAACCAGAGGAATGTTCAGTTCAATTTTCTGCTAGGCTTTTGTCCATTTATCATTCCTGGGGTGTTCTGAAACAAAGTTAATCTTATACTCACATTCCCACCATTATGAATATATTTATTTAGTTTTCCTACAGTCTTTTTAATCTTAGTCCCATCCTTTCCATATACTGTCCCTGTTTCTTTTCTATTCTCTTTTTATTGGCATGAGTGAAGCATCTCCTGTTGTTTGTTTTAATTTTCTAATTCGAGTCTAATGCAATTCAATTGCAGTTCTTAGGCCCGAAGCCGAAAAGACAGGCTGACTTTCAGTAACTCTCATTTGCTCCCTTTCCATATCCAAACTAAATCTAGGCTCTTACGGAAGACTTTGCATAAACTTTACACCTATTTCGCAATTCCTTTCCAATGTGATTCTCTCAAACCTAATGAAATCCTCAAATCGACTTGCTGATGTCACTGATGATGCTAATTACATGACAGTATATTCAGAAGGGAAATTTGCATGTAAAAATATAGAAGAAACACACAAGTTTCCTCCAGCTTCTAGCACTGTTGTCACAGCAATACGAGATGTGAATCATGTATCTTCTGAAATTTAAGTGGTGCTTCCTCAGCCCTTGGTGTGTGACAACCTTTGCCTACCTTGTAGCATGCACATTACCTTGTGAATTACAGGAAGAAGTCCACCACTAAACCATGTCCCTAAGCACCACATCTACTCATCTTTTAAATACCTCCAGGGATGGTGACTCAACCACTTCCCTGGGCAGCCTGTTCCAATGCTTGATAACCCTTTCAGTGAAGAAATTTTTCCTAATATCCAATCTAAACCTCCCCTGGCACAACTTGGGGCCATTTCATCTCGTCCTATCGCTTGTTACTTGGGAGAAGAGACCAACACCCACCTCGCTACAACCTCCTTTCGGGTAGTTGTAGAGAGTGATAAGGTCTCCCCTCAGCCTCTAGACTAAACAACCCCAGTTCCCTCAGCCACTCCTCGTAAGGCTTGTGCTCTAGACCCTTCACTAGTTTTGTTGCCCTTCTTTGGACTCACTCCAGCACCTCAATGTCTTTCTTGTAGTGAGGGGCCCAAAACTGAACACAGTATTTGACGTGCGACCTCACCAGTGCCAAGTACAGAGGGACGATCACTTTCCTAGTGCTGCTGGCCACGCTATTTCTGATACAAGCCAGGATGCTGTTGTCCTTCTTGGCCACCTGGGCACACTGCTGGCTCATATTCAGCCAGCCATCGATCAACACCCCCAGGCCCTTTTCTGCCAGGCAGCTTTCCAGCCACTCTTCCCCAAGACTGTAGCATTGCATGGGGTTGTTGTGCCCCAAGTGCAGGACCTGACACTTAGCCTTGTTGAACCTCATACAGCTGGCCTCAGCCCATCGATCCAGCTTTTCCAGATTCCTCTGCAGTGCCTTTCCAACCAAAATGATTCTATAATTCTATGATTCTATGATTCTAAGCAATAGAAAACCTTACTGCCAGATGGAGCTGTAAAGACGGAAACAAGAATAAAAAAATACATGTATTGGAAAAGTGCTTTTCAGTATTATATTGTAAAGATTGAAATTCTAAAACTTTACACTGCAATGTTTAAAAAGAAGTAGAGACATTTTTATTTGCAATATTTGTCATTTTGTTTCTCATTATGGGGTAGGAAATTCAGGGTAATGCCACTGAAGTCAATGAAATTGCTCTGGATTTATGGAAAGAAGTAAGAACAAAACCCATGTCTCTGAAAAACATTGCCCTGTTGATCAGTTTGCAGCTCAGCTATAGGATTCTTGTGGAGGTTGGGGAAAGTCAATCTTTTTGCCTGTAATCCTGAAAATATTTAGAAACCTAAGGTAAGTCAGATTGCATCAATGCTCGATATTACATTTACGTTTTCACTCTTTTGCACATAACTATCACTGCATACAGAATATATACTTTCTTAATGAATGTCTATGCAAAATGGTCTCCAGTGTCAGTCAAATGATGTAGCTATAAAAAATACTAATAATTAAAAACACGAAAATGCCATTAGTGGATTGATCAGTCTTCTTTCTTTTTTTTTTTTTTTTTTGATCATAAGTATCAAGGAAAAAGAATGTAAATTTTCACTCTAATACTTCTGAAATTATTTCACAGTATGTTGTGTGGTCCCAAATAGTAAAAAAAAAGTGCAGGGCAAATAGTGTCATGTATTTTTTAAGTATATTTTCTCATTTGTCACTTTTCATATAGGGCCTACATAATGAATGGAAATAACACAGAACAACCATTTCAGATTTTATTCAGGCAATTGAGGCAGGAAAGGAATAGGATTAAAGTGGAAATAAATGTAAAAATAAAATGTTTCCTTTTGAAGATTACTTATTTAAGGAAAAAGACCTTCATATTTTCAGTTAAACAGTTCTTTGTACCCAGGGAGCCTTTCTTTCACTCAAAGAATTCTTGTTAGTAACAATTTCTTGTTGCTAAAAGTTAAATGTCTTTTCTTTTTGATCTTAAAATTTTAAGTCTTCTATATTAATCCTACTCTTAATCAGAGAGATTTACCAGGACTTAAGAAGGACACATGCATGCACACAGCAGGGAACAGACAAGAAAGGAAAAAAAAGATGATGACTCCTATTTATGGTTAAGCTTTGGAAAGATATAATTAATTCAGATCACAGATTATTCAGGATTCGAGGGATGGTAGCTTTCTTTTCCTATCAGTGCAGATTTTAGCCCTGGACTCTTGGAAGGTAATTTGTTTTTTTGACAGAAATTCTGGAGCCTTCACTTCTCCTCTTCAAAGGCTTCCCATACCAATTAAAAGCTAGCTGCATATCATTCTGGCACCTCATGAAGGAAGCTCTTTGTTTCTTTGGTGTGGTAGGTGCCACAAGCCAATGAAACTACAACTCTGTGCAGTTCAAAATTAAGAAGCATAAGAAATATGAGGGACAAAGAAAACAGATGGGTGCGTGTGAGCAAATGGAATGTTACAGCCCTCTGTCAGGAAATAAGGTTTTACATCAGACAGTGTTTCCATCGCATGGTCATTTGTTGATCTGAGTTACAGTGAAAGCATTGAAAAAGAACCTCTTTTAATTTACTTGTTGGCAAATTGGTTGGTTGCATAAAATAATACTTTGTTTTATGGGTCAAGTGGTTGATTTTAACACAGTCAGTATACCTAGCTCACTAGCTCACATGCTATGGCCAAACGTAACTGGCAGTGGCCAGCCTCAAAAGCCAGGATAAATGGGTAAAAATATCATTTAACAATACTTCCTGCAGAATCTTTTCCAGCTTCTAGTGATTTGTGGTTTAGGGTTTCTTGAGAAATAGATCTTGAGGGAGTTACCTTCCATGAAATTTGCTCAATCGTCTCTTGAAATCACATGAACTTCCAACATCTGTAACATCCTGAGTCAACATGCAACACTGTTCTTTGTGTGGAAAGACACAACATTTGCTTGTTTTCAATTTGCTAGTCATATTTGATGTCCCCTAAATGTTGTAGTGAGAGAAACAGTGAACAGATATTCTGTTTTTATCTTCTGTGAGGCACGCATGGATTTTATGGGCCTGTATTATTCCCTCATTCCATCCCAGCATCTCCTTTCCAGGCTGACTAGCCCTTCCTTAATTTTCTTTAAAGGGAAACTAATTCTTGCCTTTGATCACTCACATTGGCTTTCTCTCTGAGTTTCATAGTGTCTGGCTTTAAATATCTTTTGAAAAGGTGTCAGACCAGTGTTTAATATGCAGAATATAATTTACAAAGCAGCACAATTATATTTTATTTTTTATTTTGTTTTGTTTTTTTTTGTTAATCTTTGCTCTTCTACTGAAGTACAGTGACATGTTTATTCTGCTTTAGCATAGATGTCAACAGAATTTTAATTTTATTTTTCCTGCAATGTAATTAACAAGTGCAATGGTGTTCTTTTTGTTTTCCTTGGCTATATTTCTGCATGTGTTAGCATAGATTGTATTTATTCTACTGTACATTGCTTTGAGGACAGAAAAGGAGGTTCTAAAACATTAAAAACACTCTTATCATTCTGTGAAAAGTTGCATGACACAGCGTTGTGGTGCAGTTTTCAAACCAGGGACTCCCCAAGTAGCACATGTTGGACAGAAATTCTTTGTCTTTATATACTCACCCTACTTTAATATATGCTGTCTCTAATGGGAGTAGTCACATGTGGCTACTCCTCTCTGAATGCCTGTAGGTGATTTTCTTAACTTGAACAACACTGGAACAAACTGCAGTCTTTTCATTTCTGTGGGGATATCTACCTAAGCATTGACAGTGGTAGCTGAAGGGTTAATTCCCAATGGACATAGAAAAAGCAAACAGTCTGGGTGCTGGTTTGTAAAACGAATTTTCAATGTGTAGCCCACAGACTATCATTGATTGCGGTAAATAAATAAAACCACTCCTGACTTTTATTGTTGTAGGGAGTAATTATAATTCACAGGGCCAGACCCTTTGTGCCACAGAATGCTTCATTTGTGGTTTGCATGAGCAGATACATTAACTTCTGTAAGCTCTTTTCATTAGAACGCTATTACTCATTGAGGACTGATCAATATATCATCTATACAACATCTTGAATGTGGATGTCTGGACCCATTGTGGGCTTGCTGATAATGACTTCTTTATTCAAGCCAGCTTGTAGGAACAAGGAGATAAAGAAAAGGGAAGAGAATTATAGCATATGCTCATGAAAGTATTCTAAAGGTTATAAACAGAAAGCAGGAGTAAAGCTACAGGGTAGGGAAAGCGATCATAGAGAAAAAAAGAGTGTAAAGGAACTGAAAGTTGAAAAGGAAAAAAGGTTAGAGTTTCACTGTATTTCTTTTTCTGACATTATGCAAAGCAACCTAAATTTTAATAAACCTTCTTTTGAAACTAGTCCTCTCCTTTGGGATTATATTGCCCTTTAGGTTTTCAGATCCTAATGCTCAGCTCATCTTGTGAGGCATTTAAGTATTCCCAATGAAAGCAAAGCACCATTTTCCTTCCCCCTCGCAATCTTTTATTTATCTTTTGTTCTCCTTTCTCACCTCCCTCCTTCTACACCAAATAAACTCTCTGGGGCTCAAAAGTTTTATTTATTCCATTAACTTTTTGTTTCTTACTGTTTTCATCCTTTTCTTCTGTTTCAAGCTTTTCTTATACTCTTTATCAAATTTTTTATCATTTTATTACAACTTCAAATGCATGGTGTAATAGATTACAGCTTCATTCAGTCTCACTGCACTCTCCATATCTGGGGTACATTTTAGGAAACGATAAGGATAGAAAATTATATATACACAAAACACTTCACTCATTTATTCTATCTTCTTCCTTGCTGCTCTAGTTTGGCTTCTGTTTTGCTGATGGCAAAAGAAATGAAGAATTATAGTCTGTTCTGTAGGTTGCAGTGGAGGTACCATACAGCTGAAGGAAATACTGAAAGGGTTAGAATTGTTTTCAAGGATCAGAAAAAAGAATTTATGAAAGAATGCATAACAAGAGAGCCAACGCAAGCTTCAGCCTTGGGGTGGGAAGAAAAGAAATGCCTTTTTTTTTCTGAAAGAAAAAAAAAACTAGATTTCTCATAAAGCAGGTCTTCATCAAGTGAGTATTTTAAGTACAAAGCCTACAAGAAGAGTGTGAATTAACACATTTTTAATGAAGCATGAAGTTAAGTACCTGCATAATGCATACATGAAAATGAAAATCTCATGAGTTTATTTCCACAGATTCAGCAGTTCAGGAGGACCTTGCAGAGAAGAGTACTCTCAGTGACAGAAGGTCAACATCTGGAAGTCAATAAGAAGTTCAGGTAATAAGGCAGCACACATCAGTTTTCTGAAGCTGACGGAAAACAAACAATTAAAGATCTTCAGTCACGTTTTTAGAAAGACCTCAGAACAGCAAGCTGATTTTGACTTCAATCCAGCAATCTGTGTTTGGGTGTTAGACAACCCAATTCATAGAATTTAGGGACTGGATGTCTCCACCACAGAAGATGAAAGATAAACAGCATTGCAGACTAATATCACAATGATTGAAATATTGCCCAGTATTGGTTCATAACAGTAGCAGAGATTATCAGAAACACTAGTTTTTATAAGATGTGAAACAAGTATGGACAATTTCTAATAAGCTCAGGGTGGGAAAAATTTTTTGTCAAAAAAAATTTACTTTTGGCTTCATCTTAAAAATAGCCAGATCCTTCCATCTGACAACTAAAAGTTTCCACTAAAATGGAAATATTCCATTTTGGGTTGTGTTCATTTGTCAAGTTGGATCAAATACTATTCTTTGGGGGCAGGTACCAGTAACTATATGTCTGTTTCAGCTGCCCCAGTGCTTTATGGAGTTCATAGTTCAGGCATCTTGCTTGTGCCTCATGATGAACTGTAAGACTGCAGCATGGAAATCACAGGAGAGACTTAATCTGCCCCAGCCCACAAAAGAGGAAGGGGATTAATTGCTCCCACTTCCCTGGAACATAGAATCATACAGTCATAGAATGGTTTGTGTTGGAAGGGATCTTAAAGATCATCTAATTTCAACTCCCCTGCCATGGGCAGGGACACCTTCCACCAGACCAGGTTGCTCAAAGCCCTGTCCTTCCTGGCCTTGAACACTGCCAGGGAGGGGGCATCCACAACTTCTCTGGGCAACCTGTTCCAGTGTCTCACCACCCTCACAGGAAAGAATTTCTTCCTAATATCTAATCTAAATCTACCCTCTTTCAGTTTAAAACCATTACCCCTCATCCTATCACTACATGCCCTTGTAAAAAGTTCCTCTCCAGCTTTCCTGTAGTCCCCCTTCAGGTACTGGAAGGCTGCTATGATGTCTCCCCAGAGCCTTCTCTTCTCCAGGCTGAAGAACCCCCACTCTCTCAGCCTGTCTTCACAGGAGAGGTGCTCCAGCCCTCTGACCATCTTTGTGGCCCTCCTCTGGACTCGTTCCAACAGCTCCATGTCCTTCTTATGTTGGGAGCCCCAGAGCTGAACGCAGTACTCCAGGTGGGGTCTCACGAGAGCGGAATAGAGGGGCAGAATCACCTCCCTCGACCTGCTGGCCATGCTGCTTTTGATGCAGCCCAGGATACGGTTGGCTTTCTGGGCTGCAAGCGCACATTGCTGGCTCATGTTAAGCTTCTCATCAACCATCACCCCCAAGTCCTCAGGGCTGCTCTCAATCCATTCTCCGCCCAGCCTGTATTTGTGCTTGGCATTGCCCCGACCCACGTGCAGGACCTTGCACTTGGCCTTGTTGAACTTCATGCAGTTCACACAGGCCCAGCTCTCAAGCCTGTCAAGGTCCCTCTGGATGGCATCCCTTCCCTCCAGCATATCGACCGCACCACAGAGCTTGGTGTCATCAGCAAACTTGCTGAGGGTGTACTCAATCCCACTGTCCACGTCACCGACCAAGATGTTAAACAGTACTGGTCCCAATACCGACCCCTAAGGTATGCCGCGCGTCACTGGTCTCCACTTGGATATCACGCTATTGTCTGCAACTCTTTGAGTGTGACTACCAGCCAATTCGCTATCTACTGAGTGGTCCATCTGTCAAGTCCATGCCTCTCCAACTTAGAGACAAGGATGTCATATGGGACAGTATCAAATGCTTTGCACATGTCCAGGTAGATGTCGTCAGTTGCTCTTCCCTTATCCACCAATGCTGTAACCCTGTCATAGAAATCCACCGAATTTGTCAGGCACAATTTTCCCTTAGGGAAGCTATGTTGGCTGTCACCAATCACCTCCTTATTTTCCATGTTCCTTAGCATAGTTTCCAGGAGTATCTGCTCCCTGATCTTGCCAGGCACAGAGGTGAGACTGACTGGCATGTAGTTCCTCAGATCTTCCTTTTTTCCCTTTTTAAAAATGGGCATTATGATTCCCCTTTTCCAGTCAGTGGGAACTTCACCGGACTGCCACGACTTCTCAAAAATTACGGATAGTGGCTTAGCAACTTCATCTGCCAGTTCCCTCAGGACCCGCAGATGCACCTCATCAGGTCCCATGGACTTGTACACCTTCAGGTTCCTTAGATGGTCTCGAACCTGATCTTCTCCTACAGTGGGCGGTTCTTCATTCTCCCAGTCCCTGCCTTTGCCTTCTGAAACTTGGGCAGTGTGGCTTGAGCACTTGCCCGTGAAGACTGAGGCAAAAAAGTCGTTGAGTACCTCAGCCTTCTCCATATCCCATGTAACCAGGTCTCCTGATTCCTTCTGGAGAGGGTCCACATTTTCCTAGGCTTCCCTTTATCACCAACATACCTACAGAAGCTTTTCTTGTTGCCCTTGATGTCCGTGGCCAGATTTAATTCTATCAGTGCTTCAGCTTTCCTAACCTGATCTCTGGCTGCTCAGATAATTTCTCTGTATTCCTCCCAGGCTGCCTGTCCTTGCTTCCACCCTCTGTAGGCTTCCTTTTTATGTTTGAGTTTGTCCAGGAGCTCCTTGTTCATTCATGCAGGCCTCCTGGTGTTTTTGTCTGACTTCCTCTTTGTTGGGATGCATCGCTCCTGAGTTTGGAGGAGGTGATCCTCAAATGTTAATCAACTTTCTTGAGCCCCTCTTCCCTCCAGGGCTTTATCTCAAGGTACTCTACCAAGCAGGTCCCTGTAGAGGCCAAATCTGCTGTCTGGAAGTCCAGGGTAGTGAGATTGCTCTGTGCCCTCCTTGCTTCCCTATGGATCTTGAACTCCACCATTTCATGGTCACTGCAGCCAAGGCTGCCCTTTAGCTTCACATTTCCCACCAGCCCCTCCTTGTTGGTGAAAACAAGGTCCAACATGGCACGTCTCCTAGCTGGCTCCTCTATCACTTGGACAAGGAAGTTATCATCAACACATTCCAGGAACCTCCTGGATTGGTTATGCTCTGCTATGTTCTCCCTATAACAGATATTGGGGTGGTTGAAGTCCCCCATGAGGAACAGGGCTTGTGAATGTGAGGCTACTCCTATCTGTCTATAAAGGGCCTCACCCGCTCGATCTTCCTGGTTGGGTGGCCTGTAGCAGACCCCCAGTATAATGTCACCTGTCCCTGCCCTCCCTTTAATCCTGACCCATAAGCTCTTAGTCAGCACCTCATACATCTCTAGGCAGACCTCTGTGCACTCCACCTGGTCATTGATATAAAGGGCAACAGCCCCTCCTCATCTCCCCTGCCTGTCCCCAGCCCCTCCTCATCTCCCCTGCCTGTCCTTCCTAAAGAGCCTGTATCCTTCCATTCCAACACTCCAGTCATAAGAGCCGTCCCACCATGTCTCTGTCATGCCAGTAAGATCATAGCCCTGCAGGCAGGTAAATGTCTCTAACTCCGCTTGTTTATTCCTTATGCTACATGAGTTTGCATATTGGCATTTAATTGAGGTGGTTGGTCTTCTGGTTCACATCTTGGGAGGGAGTTAAGGAACTTTTGTCACTGCTCTGGTTTGCCTGGCTTATTCTCCAGTTGGTTGCAATGGTGAAAATGCAGTTCAGTGCTGAACTGTGTCTAGATCAAACTTTTTAATTTGGAAATCTGTATGTTTGTGTTGACCAAATAAAGCAAAGGGAAAGGTCTGATATTTCAGAAAGGGAAGATTCTAATGTTCAAAATAAAGAAAAATAAAATTGTCTGTGGGAAAAAAGCTAAAACCAGTAAAAGCATTGTCACTCAAGTTCTAGCTAGCTATCACTGTATACAGCTGGGCAGACCTGGATAATCTCTGCCCAGTTGTTATCAGACCACAGGCACACAGTAAGTCAGCAGTGACTTCATCTAGAAAAGGCTTTGCAGCACCTGTACTGCTGCAGGGCTCATGAAGTACAATTCATAGTCCAGAGTTTGCTGCTCAGGGTGCATAAACAGTGTGTGGAGAGAATTAAAACACAGCTCTAGCATGCAACACAGTATACCCAGCACTTGCTCTGCACTCTAGCTGTTTTACCTTGGTGACACTATGTCTCTCTGCAACTTGCTGTTATTCTTGCCTGCCTGTCCTGCACTAATAAAGGCAGAACACGAGATTTCACTTCAACTTATTGGGTTGGCATGGTTCACGTACCTTCCATAACGTGTCAGTCCTTCTAAGGGTCAAATATGGAGAGGTTTCAGATGGCTTTATGTATAACGTGCCTTCTACACTCCAGGTTGATGTCTCTGATTCTACGATTATTCCAGCACCTTTATTCTGCTTACTTATAATTAGTTGTGTTGCTGAAGGAGGTTCAGTGAGATGTTAACAAACCAGTGTGCTTTGTACTTTGATTCTGTTTTCTCCTGCTTCTGCCAGATATTTCACACCTCTCAATCCTTTCTTAGTATGCCTAATATTGCTATTGCAGCCTTTCACTGTGCTTGTATGAAGGAATTCTCCCCTTGCATGGGCTTCTCCTAGGGAATTTTTCCTCGCTGGGCTGTTAGAGCAGTATTATGTAAAGTAGTCCCAGGCTCAAGCGGGAGAATCCATTAGAGGTGCTTCATTGAACCCAGAAGTGTTTGGGCTTCTTGATGTGTAACAGGACTTGCTTTAAATCTCCCTGGAGGTGTTCTAGCCTATCTTGGGACTGGGAACCAGAATGCCTCTTATTAATCCTACAGAGGCAGCCGCCACACTGAGCACTCAGTCCCTAGCATTTCTCCAATCCCAACACCATTTTTCCACAACCTCCAGTGAGAAACTAAACAGCTAAAATCCCTGTCCTCTGGCATTTCTTCACTGGTGAGCATTCTTTGGTAAGTGTATTTCTTACCACTGTAAAGCTTTGTTTAACTTCAGTAGGTCCTGAATAGACTACATAATCTGAGAGATGCAGTTTTCTTCTTTGCATATCATGTTCTCCACCTGGCACAAAGGAGAAATTCAGATGTCTTATCTTTGTCTTCTCTCCCCTCTGCTCATTTCAGTGCCTTCCTGTTCCTTATTCCTTATCACAATATGACCAAGATACTTCTTTCCACAGTGCCTACCTTTTGGAACATCTAAAACTTCTCAGCCTCATAAGCTTGCCTTCTTTTTGTAACTTGGAAATTAAATAAACTTGGCAAAATATAAATATTTTATGTTCTGTACACTTTTTCTTTTGTCCAGATGTGTCAATGCTCTCACTTATTCTTTAAACACTATCTTTACACCCCAGATGGGATAGCTGCAGTAGATACTACCATGGATAGGGAGTTGACCTGTAGGTACCTGCTTAAGGTTCTTCAAACCCACTCATTTAGGTTTTCTGGATTTGCCAGAAATACACCTGCATGATGGTAGAAGAGGCTAAGTTGCACTTGTACTAAGGATAGAAGCGCACAGGAATCCAAAGACAGATTTGAAGCTCAGGTAACTGAAGCCAAACTACCTTTGTATTTCCAATGGATTTCAGCTGGCAACTATTTATGCAGAATCCTGGGTGGACTTGGGTAGCCTATGCTGAAATCCAAGCTGTTTTGAGAAACACGTTCCTCGGTTTTCAAGGTTGTCTATACACAAGTGACAAGCATATCCTTGGATTCAAATATTGTGATGTCCCTGTTGGAGAGTTTTGGTATTAAGATACTGTAATCCAAAGAGCTGTCTTAGCCATCTAGAGCCTGCTCTGCTTGTTGTGACTTTCAGTATGAGAACTATACTCCCTGTGAAATTTTTGTATATTAGATCAGGAAGAAATTTCACACGAAACATCATTCTTCTGTGCAATTAAAAAAAATTTAAAAATGTATTAACTTTACTTGTCCTTAACTTCTTTGTGAGTGTCCTGTGAGTCCCAGGGCCATGCTTTTTTAAGGAATTACATTATCTGAAATGATCTGTCAGTATGCTTATTGAACCATATGAGTGAATTTGCAATACTTGCATGTCCTGAGGGCCTGATGAGGTTGACTGTTTGATACTCTTCTAGTCAGGGACACTCTCATATCCTGGTAAGCAGCTATATGTATATCAAGTTTTATCTTCCAATCAATATATGAAGCATGCATTCATGCATTTAGTATGGACCCTTATGACTATGTGAGAACATATCCTAAAAGATATTGTGGAATGTGAAAGGAAGATGAGTGATGTACCCCTGTCAGTCCTGCCAAACATGTAATTTGAGATTGCTGTGGTGGAGACTTTTTTCTGGTTAAGCTCCAGTTTTTGCAGGGATAGTTTATGCAATATGTATAGCATATGGGTATATTTCAGTATTAAGAGTGGAACAATTTATGCTCCTGCGTAACTTTCCTCACTTTGTGCATAGAAATCTTTGATGACTGCTTAGGTGGATAAACTAAAGGATGTGCCTGAGTGCTTGAGGTATTAGAGCCTCAGCTATTATTGTTCTTTGGAAAATGAAACAAGGCCACAAAGAGGACTTGTATAAATTACAAATAAAGCAAAATGAAAAAGTAAATAAGTCAGGAAAAATAATTAGCTGACATACGTTAATTTTTTAAAAATACTTGTTTGGGGAACAAAGTGTAATTAAGCCCTTAGTGAGCACATGGTATGCAAATACTAACGCAGTTTATTAGTATGTATTCAGCAGAATATTTGGGCAGATCATTCACACATACATATAAAAGCAAGCTGAAAACTAGAATGTGAGAATGAGAGCGGTCTAGGAATGATGTTCATTCTACTGATATTTTTGGTTTTGAAGGAATCCAGTAAAACATAACCTCTGTAAGAGACAAACACCAATTTCATTTTTTAATGAGGGTGCAAGTCTAAGAAGAGGGGAGGGTGAAACTAGCTGTGTTGAGCTAATTAAACCTACTTTATTTTTTTTAATTTTCTAACACTAAGGACTGAATTAGCTGTAACTACTTGTAACAGTGCTGGCTCCAGTTTTCAGTACTGCGTACACCCAGTCATGCTGGAACAGTCTCTCTCTCTACTTCTGCCTTTTAAGAGACAGTACTTTTGAAATTTTTGCTCCGAGACCTGACTTACTGCTTTCAGAGAGGGATTTTCAAGAGCTCTAAAATCTGCACACACAATTTATTTAACATTGTGGTCAAATTAGCATTAATTAAAGCAAGAGAAGTTAAAAATCAGTAGTAACTCATAAAGCTAGTGTAATCATAATGTATTTTTTCAAAACTGGGACAGAATATGGTCAAAAAAACTGTCAATCATTGTGTTATCCGGTCAAGACTTCCTAACATGAAGTTCTTGTGATGTTTTTTGTTGTGCAGAACTAGTGAAATGGGGTGAGTGAAAGAGAAAATATGGAGCAACAAAAATTAATTTGGATTTGTGCAGTGCGGTGGTATTCGGAGGGGAAGGAGCAGTGCCTCTGACTTCATGACAACCTTCATTCCTTACAGCTGTGCTGTCTCTGGGGCCACTCAGAGAGCAAAAATGTAAGCGCATAACACTGTGCAAGATCTCGATCTCAAATCATAGCCAGGGGATCAATTCTACTACTGTTTTTTGCAGCAGAAAGTACAACAGAACACCAAACCTAATAGGACTGTAGCAGTCTACTGAGGTATTTATTAATAACAAATCTTATCCTAACGAACACGTTATAGATCCATACAAAGAAGAACATCTACTGCATCTATACCACTTTAAAAAAAGTCCATCTGATCGGCCAGTTGTGGTAAATGCATTTCTCTTGACAATAATACAGTTCTAGTAACACATACAAGATGAAAACTTGGCATGATGTGTTAGTATATGAAATAGACAAGTTGTCATTACATTTATGAGATACTCTTGGAACACTATGGTAATGTATTGACTGATAATGTATATATCAATTATTTTATTATTGTACATTTACATTTTGTGTTTCTTCCATAACCTTCACTATGGAATATTGCATATTGAGGGAAAAGATTTGACTCACTTTCTAAATTGAATTCATAGGAAGCCCCATCTTGAAAGTGGCAGTTGTGTGTGAAATGAGACTGCAGAACAAAGATTAAAGCAGCTGAACAACTGCTGAATATTGTTACAAGATGGTTTCAAATAGTGGGAGAGTGAGGAATGGTTTCTCAATAGTTTTAAATGGTAAAATATTTCTGTACACTGATGAGGACAAAAATTATTTGCTTTATTGCTGCAATTCTAGCACTTACATGGTCAACAAAGGTTCATCACAGACCATTAGTGGAACTCCAGCAAAACAGAAATGTAGTTTAAGACAGGGAAGTACGTCATACCTTGCTTTCACCTCAGCTGATACAAAATTCACTGATGCTGAGAGCATTTCTGATTACGTTGATACAAACCACATTCGAGCTAATGGCATTACTCTTGATTTACCAGCAGGATAAGGTCTTTTTGCCCTTAAGTCATATAAATTGCACCTGAGAAGTTCCAGACGTGCGCCTTCAGATATAAAAAAAATACCCTTTTCTTATGTAAGAGCCTACAGCACTGAAAGTCATATTTTGCAGCTGAGAAGACAATACATTTATTTTAGTGCATGAAGATATGTCTTGGCTGCTTTGAAAAGAACAGCTACAGTTGAGACTCTTACACTTAACTGTGGTGTGTTCCCACTACAGAACAATTTTCAGCTTTGCACTTGTCTTTCTAGTTTTTCACTCTGTTTCTGTATTCAGTTTCTTGAGCAAATTAAAGCTGTCTGTCCCACTAGCTTTAATTGGGTAAAGTGTAGTCTATCTTTCTATATGAAAAAAATCACTATTTTACTATAAATTAAAGATTGATTTTAAAAATTACAGTGGAGTTTGGTGCCATTTAGTTCTAAGAAACAAAAATCTTACTCCTGTTGTAACGTTTCATATAAAATGAAGTATTTTGGTTTTTTGACTATCCTGTCTACCATAACTGAGGTAATGCTGCAAACTATGATTTCTATTATTTTTTTATACGCTTAACTGAAAATAACTTTTCTCTTCACCTATATTCAATTCATGTCATTCTCTCAAGTGAGATTTTTGTTAGATAGCTAAGATATACAAACAGAAATTTGGCTTAATTTAATATTCTCTGTAGATCATTAATTTTTAGGATGACCCCTGAGTACGTCACAAAATATAATTGCGTTCAGACAAAATAATATGAGCCTCATCTTTTCTTCATTGAAGTCCTCCATGGACTCATGGAGTTGATAATCATGAAGTTGATAAGCAAGCCTGAAATGAGATTATTATATTTTATAGAAATTCATGTGAAATATACATATTTTTCAGCGAAATTGATATTTCTCAGATATCATACCAGCTGAGATCTGAATTGTGATTTTCACATTTCTGGATTAATCAGTGGAGATTGTGCATATATATCACATGTTTAGAAAAAGTTACTGTTATATTAAGAATCCATTACTGCGTGTATTGGCACTCTTCAGAAGACTACACATACTAGTACTCAAGGTGCTACTGGCACAATTTCCCTTTTAATTTGGGTATTTGAGATCGAGATGAAAGTTTTTGGTTTTAGCTTTCTATGTGAAGCAATATGTTTTAAGACTAGTTGGTATGATTAGGAAAAGTTGGTCAAACTGTCAAGTGTACAAGACCTTGAGGTTTGTCTTCAAGGCCTGAGGAAGACAGGAGCCTGAAAACTTGTCTAGTTTTTCCAGCTATATCAATTAGTCAAAGAAAAGATATCACACGTCCCAATAAACCCATTCCTGCCTACTGTGAATAGTGAGCTTTTTATTTTGCTTTTGTTACTCTTCATTATTTGTAGTGCTATTTTTCTAAAGAAAAGCAAAAAGGAAGAGAGAGAAGCAGTATCTTGTTAAACCAGTTGATTATAGCCAGGGAAAAAAAAAGCTGAGCAGATTTCAGACATTCTGCTACTTCTGCAGGAGGACAGAGACACCCTTGTGTGGTGCCCTTGACTAGCTTGCAGTTCCATGGGAACCAGAGAGTCACAAATCCACCATTACAGGCAGTCACGTTTTCTGTGGCAGGTAGCACAAGCACTGGAAAGGGTAATTCACCTACGGTGCCGCAATGAACTGTTTAACCTGCACCAAGGTTTGTGACATATACAAGTTGGAGGTCATTGCTGTCATATGAAACTGGCACTAGGTGAGGCTTCATTAACACTTGCTAATTTTGCTCAGTTCATTTCTGGCTGGTCATACTAAAATTGTCATAGGGAGCACATAAGGAGAAAATAAGGGGTACAAGTCGCCGTCTTTGTTGGAGGAATTGAAAGAGACATCGATACAAAACAAACTTTTCTTGCTATTTGTTTTCCTCTACATACCTCTGATCTCAGTGGTTTGGCAGATCTAGATGGTCAAGAGGTCTCCTCCATCCTGGGAAATGTTCCAGAGAACTTTGTCTTAACAGCACCCTTTTATAACACAAGTTGTCTAGTTTACGTATGTCTCACAATGCATATGGGGTAGCTTACTGCTATGTACACCAACTACAATCAACCAAAACCTCAGTGTATGCAACATGTGGTCTGGAGGGATTGCATCAGAGCTGGATGGGGCACAGGCAATGTCAGTGCTGAACATGGTAATGGAGACGATATGTATTTCATGCTTCGCAACCAGAACGCAAACTTGTATAAAGTTCAGATGCTACAGGCTGAAAAGCACTTAAATAGAGCACTAACCCAACAGTTCTGCTCTGTAAGTGCTATGTTTGATTTTAACTAGACAACAAGCCTTAAGGAATGTGATTCCTTAGAGTAAGCTAGATTCATATGTGACCTTTACATAATATCCTTCTAATTTTGAAGAAAGATTAAAGGCAGTGGATTAAAGCCAAAGACTAAAGGGACAATATTAAAAATGTATGGAAATATTTTCATGTATGATGGCCATTTTGAAGAAGTGCGGCTCAAAAACAACCAAGAGAGGCAAATCTCAGCAGTTTGCAGAAGTAAATTTTCTCCACAGTCAAAATAGAAATGTTTCCTAGAGAAGACTGCAGGAAAATTGCTTATCTAGGTAAGGCCAAAGACATTGAGGCAGACATTGGAAAGATGGTGTCGCTCAGACTTGAATCTCTTCTGCCAACTCTTTTCAGTGCAGAGCACGTAGAGACTCTGGCATCTGCAGTGGAAGCTGGTATGTAAAATGAAGAATGTAGAAAGCTGATGCGCTTCATGGTGAGGGAATTAAGCCCTCCTCTTAGACGTATCTCTATAAATGGCTTTAAGTACCAAACCTGCTGATTATGTACCCTTTGTGATGGGGAAGAGAGGCAGGAATCATCACAGAATCACAGAATTCTGTGATGATCACAGAATCAACCAGGTTGGAAGAGACCTCAGGGATCATCGAGTCCAACCGTTGCCCTGACACCACCATGTCGACTAGACCATGGCACTAAGTGTCATGTCCAGTCTTTTCTTAAACACATCCAGAGATGGTGACACCACCACCTCCCTGGGCAGCCCATTCCAATGTCTAATAACCCTTTCTGAGAAGAAATTCTTCCTGATGTCCAACCTGAACCTCCTCTGGCGAAGCTTGAGGCTGTGTCCTCTTGTCCTATTGCTAGTTGCCCGGGAGAAGAGGCCAACTCCCACTCCACTACAACCTCCCTTCAGGTAGTTGTAGACTGCAATAAGGTCACCTCGGAGCCTCCTCTTCTCCAGGCTAAACAACCCCAGCTCCCTCAGCCGTTCCTCATAGGTCAGACCCTCCAGGCCCTTCACCAGCTTGGTCGCCCTCCTCTGGACTCGCTCCAACACCTCAACATCTTTCTTGAAGTGCGGGGCCCAGAACTGGACACAGTACTCAAGATGCGGCCTCACCAGTGCCGAGTAGAGAGGGACGATCACTTCCCTAGACCAGCTGGCTACACTATTCTTAATAGAGGCCAGGATGCCATTGGCCTTCTTGGCCACCTGGGCACACTGCTGGCTCATGTTTAGCCGGCTGTCGATCAGCACCCCCAGGTCTCTTTCCACCAGGCAGCTTTCTAACCACTCTTCCCCCAGCCTGTAGGGCTGCATGGGGTTGTTGTGGCCGAAGTGTAAGACGCGGCACTTGTTCTTGTTGAACCTCATGCCGCTGGTCTCGGCCCATCTATCTAACCTGTCCAGATCCCTCTGTAGGGCCTTCCTACCCTCCAGCAGATCGACATTCCCACCCAGCTTGATGTCATCTGCAAATTTACTGAGGGTGCACTCAATCCCTACATCTAGATCATCTATAAAGATATTGAACAGCACCGGCCCCAGAACTGAGCCCTGGGGAACACCGCTAGTGACCGGCCGCCAGCTGGACTTTGCCCCATTCACCACCACTCTCTGGGCTCGGCCATCCAGCCGGTTTTTAACCCATTTAAGAGTCCACCCATCCAAGCCCCGGGCAGACAGTTTGTCTAGGAGGATGCTGTGGGAGACAGTGTCAAATGCCTTACTGAAGTCTAGATAGACTACATCCACAGCCCTGCCCTCATCTACTAAGCGGGTCACTTTGTCATAGAAGGAGAGCAGGTTGGTCGAGCAGGACCTGCCTTTCATGAATCCATGTTGGCTGGCCCCGATGTCCCCCTTGTCCTGCATGTGCCATGTAATGGCACTCAGGATGATCTGTTCCATCACCTTGCCTGGCACCGAGGTCAGGCTGACAGGCCTATAGTTCCCTGGATCGTCCTTCCGACCCTTCTTGTAGATGGGTGTTACGTTTGCTAATTTCCAGTCAGCTGGAACTTCTCCAGTTAACCAGGACTGCCGGTAGATAATAGACAGTGGTTTGGCAAGTTCATTTGCCAGTTCCTTCATTACTCTGGGGTGAATCCCATCCGGGCCCATAGCCTTGTGGGTGTCCAATTGGCACAGCAGGTCACTAACTGTCTCCTCCTGGATCATGGGAGGTTCACACAGCCCCCCGTCCCTAACTTCAGGCTCTGGGGGCCGAGTCTCCTGAGGACAACCGGTCTTGACATTAAAGACCGAGGCAAAGAAGGCATTGAGCACCTCTGCCTTTTCCTCTTCCCCTGACACTACACTACCCTCCTCATTCAGCAAGTGGTGGAGGCTCTCCTTGACCCTCCTTTTGCTGTTGATGTATTTGTAAAAGCTTTTTTTGTTGTCTTTGACTGTAGCAGCCAAATCAAGGTCTAATTGAGCTTTGGCCCTTCTAATCTTCTCCCTACACGACCTGGCCACGTCCGTATAGACCTCCCAAGTTACCCGACCCTTCTTCCAGAGAAAGTAGGCTCTCTTTTTTTCCTTAAGTTCTAGTCTAAGTTCTCTGTTTAACCAGGCCGGTCTTTTTCCCCGACGGCTTGTCTTCCTACACACCGGGACAGCCTCTTCCTGAATATTTAGCAGTTCCTTTTTAAAGCACATCCAGCCTTCCTGGACTCCTTTGCCCTTCAGGACCGACTCCCAAGGGACTCGGTCCACCAGCCTCTTAAACAGGCTAAAGTCTGCCCGGCAGAAATCTAAGGCAGAAGTTCTACTCTTGCCCCTCCTTACTTCCCCCACTATCGAAAATTCTAACATTTCATGGTCGCTACTCCCAAGACGGCCACTGACCCTCACATCTCCCACTAGTCCTTCTCTGTTCACAAACAACAGGTCAAGCAGGGCCCCTCCTCTAGTGGGCTCATTTACCACTTGCATGAGGAAGTTGTCCTCCACACATTCTAGGAACCTCCTAGATTGCTTCCTCTCTTCCATGTTGTATTTCCAGCAGACATCTGGCAAGTTGAAGTCACCCACGAGTACAAGCGCCAGCGACCGGGTGGCTTCTGACAGCCGCTTGTAAAACGCCTCGTCCGCCTGCTCATCCTGGTTGGGTGGTCTATAACAGACTCCCACCGTAATGTCCACCCTGCCGACCTTCCCCCTGATCTTCACCCATAAACATTCAACCTTGTCATCCTCACCATCTTCCTCAATTTCAACACAGTCCAAGCACTCTCTAACATACAATGCTACCCCACCGCCTCTCCTGCTTCGCCTGTCCCTCTTAAAGAGCTTATAGCCATCCATAGTTGCACTCCAGTCATGAGAGTCATCCCACCACGTTTCTGTGATGGCAGAAGGCTCATAGAGATCTTGAAACACCTGACTTGTTAGTCATTGTGGTTCTCAAGGTTCAAACAGGACTACTTTTTCAGATTTTGTGACTATTTTACACCAGTAAAAAATTACTTGAACTCAAGAATTGTGAACCTAGCCCTCCAGAATGTTTATTCTTTTTTTTCATAAATGAATAACATACAGTCAAAAAGTAATATATTCTCCATGCTTGCTGTGTTTCTTGGTTTATGTGGCCAAAAGGAGGGTAGAAACATGCGGAAACTCTGAGGTGTTAGGTGGAAATTTATCCATTGGAAACTGACCTGACACCAACAAACTCATGTAAAATGGACAACAGGTAATACTTGTCATTTGTTGACTTCATGGCCCAGATTTTAATTATAAAGGGTTTGTATCCCATTATTAATTTTCTGTGAAGTCAAATCCTCCTCAAACTTCTCTTTGTACAGAGAAGACTAAAGAAACCCCAGATGTTCATGGTTTTATTTGACTGTTTAAAGAGTGAAAAGCGTGCGTTTTTTTTTTTTCTGCAACACTCCTCTATATTATTTACCTGATTTCAGGGAATTCCAAGGGCAGGACACATCCTATAATAAGGCCATGAACTGTATATCACAGCTAAGACTAGTAATGAACTCTAATACTGATGTTATAAAAGCCTTCTTAAAGCAAGGTTAATAACATGACAATAGTAAACACCCCAGTCAGCATAAAATGAAATGAAGCCTACAGTATTTTAAATGCATGGGTCCTGTGAAGAAGGATACCAAGGAAAGACCTTTTGTTCATGAGCTTCTATATATAAAAAAATTCAGTTTTCTGCTTGTGTCTCAGTTGAAGGTCATCTGTACATGAGCAAGAGAAAAATAACTACCATACTTGGCTGCAAAATGCTGGGATTACATAGCAGTGTTTACAATATTGCAAATACAATGCTTCAGTCAAAGATTAGTATTATTTATGAAATTAGAGGAGTTCCGTTAATGGCCAGACATGTATTGTATTCATTTGTATTTATTGCTTTTTGTTTCCTTTTTTCCCTCCTGAAATAATTTCTGTGGTGTAGAAAGTGACAGAAATACTATTCCTCTAATTCAACCCTATGACAGAACTAAAATAATCTTGTAAAAAATGTCAGCATAGTTAGCTGGCCAGTTTCTGAAGAAGCACTTTCTGTAGAAGATCACCATTCTGTCCCTCATTCAAAAGGAAGAAACCGAAGGGTACCCAAGTTCAGGATCAAATTTACATTTTGATGTGGTCTTGCACTGCTGGTTCGAAGTAAGGATGCTTTCTGAAATTGGTGCCTGAGTCTCCAATCAGTTTCTTCCATTAGAAGGCATTTCCAGAGGGAGTGCGTGCAGAATATTTGAACTAGCAAAACAAAACAAACATACTGTTTTTCAGACAAATAATCACTTCAATTGTTTTCAGCAAAGAGCACCAATTTCTTTAATTTATGAAAATTATAAAGAGTATTTGGAAGTTTTCCACACCATTTCTTTTCTCTGAGAAGGCAGAAAATAAGAATTATCATGCCATTCATCAGATAGTAGGCCATCATTTGCCTGCCATTTCTAAAAGGGGCTAGATCTAGGCTGATTTTGATGAAAATGCGGGAAATCTAATAAAAGATGTAGAATGCAATAGACTATTTTCTTAACCTTCTGGAATGCGGCTTTTCTACCTCTTTATTTAAGAATTTTATCAATTTGCTTGCCTTTGAAAACTCTGCTAATCTCCTCTCCCCACAAAATAATCTTACAGGTTTCATGATACTGTAGCACCAACAGGTAAAACCTGATTGAGCAGAAGAATGTTAATTTAAAGTAGTTTAAACCTGCGTACTACAAATGTTTTCAAGCTAGTCAGAAGAGAACAATATTAAAATCACATGGTAAACCTTTCTTCTAAACGTTAGGAAAGTTTTTCAGCTAGTGCTTTGGATGTCCCAAGAAAGTTTCCTTTTTGACTTCAGATCCTCTTAAAAATATATTACTTTTTAAATATTGTACGTGTTATGATTTTATTTTAAAAAGTAGCTTGTTATTTAAAATATAACTGAGCATTCTGCACATGAAAATTCAATTAATACTAAAGAATAAAGCAGCTTAACACCTCCTGTTATACACTTTTTTCACTTGTCCTTCTTAAAACTCACCAACTACAGAAGTGTAAACAGCTGTTAGGACATCATGGTAGTTTGATATAAAATTAAATTACAAACTCTTCAACAAAGGATGACTGTATTTTCATAGTGAAAAGCTAAATAAAAGATAAACAATAATTTCTTGAAGTAGGAATATGCGGCCATTTTTCAGAATGCTTCCATTTATGAAGATGTGTCCGGCTTTATTTTTATTTTTTTGATTTTACTTTTTTCCCTACCAGATTTTCCACTGATAATTGATTACCTTTCTGTGGATCATTGTAACATCTAAAAAACTTCTTATTCTCTTGCATGATTACTAGTTTAGAGGATTCACTTTTTTCCTCAGTCCTGTTTTCATTTACTAGTCTCTACATATTCAACTCTTGACTACAGTGACTAACACAATCCCTACAGGTATATAGAATAAAATACTAAATATAAGTTGAAAGGTCATATTATCTCTACATGTAGTACCGGTGCTGCTGTCTTTGGAAAACTGTCCCCACTTCAGTGTGCAGACTTCAGACTAGCTGCTGATAACATTGCAAATGCCCACAGAGAATCCCCAAGCACAATTTAGAAATTTCTTATTCTGTTAGAGAGGCAACATTGGTAATGGGCTCTTCATTTAGCTCACAGATGTTTAGTATGATTTAATGAGTTGAAATTGAAGCTAGAACAACTGAAACTTGGGCTTTGTTTTCAATGAGGTGGGGGTTAATTTCTAGGAAAACTGTTCATGTATCATTGAGGAGAGAATCCACATACAATTTCAAAGACAAGTTTGTAATATTTTTTAACCTGAAATCCATCTCCTGGTTCAAATGAATATTTAGTTCTGTGCTGTGCTACAGCTTGTCTTACACAGGCAGATCGGGTGACCAGGATCTTCCCTTGTACGTTAGTCCCTCCAAAGCAATGCTCACTGTTTGTTGCTTTTCTGTGGTCTCACTCCCGTTTGTCGATGAGGTGTCCTGAACACAATATTCTACTTAGGTGGATTTCCCCACTCTAGGGTCTGTAAGCATCTGCATAGGCAGATCAAAATCACTGTGAACATTTTTGCTGCCAGTTCATATTCTGCCGAGTATCTTTCAACACCACAACAAACTTCTACTACCAGGTATGTGTTCCTGCAAATGCACTTCACAAATTTTGATTTGTAGTTTTCTGTCTATAGCTTCACCACTGCAGATGTAGGTATTGTTTTTGTCACACTGGAGGCCACAAGTCCTCTCACTGTGGGGTTGAAGATTACAGTTGCAGAACATGCTGCAGAAAGGTCTGGACATTACCTTCCAGCCCAGCAGGATGCCTGAGCAGGTATCCATCCTTGTTCATTCACAGTACAGAAAAGTCAGTCTGTGATGCCAGTCCTGGTGGTGGAAACCTCAGAGAGGTCAAGTGAATGTCATCACACAGCCCTTCATGCACTAACCAGTGGAGGGGCAGAGATCCTGCAGTGTGTCACCTCAGAGATTAGAGGTGGCATTTAACATTGCACCTCAGGCCCTTTTCATGCTTCCTGATATGTTCAACAGCAGTGTGGAGGTGCATTAGCTTTCGTTAGCAAATGCTATCATTTTGTCTGGAAGGCATGAAACATAGGTTACACATCTCCCTCAAGTAAATATAAGTCATTCCCAAGACCTGACTCAGAGCTGTGTGGACTTACCAGCTCAGGTCTCAGTGCAGTGCCGTCCCAGAGGCCTTCTTTGCTTACTGTGGGGTTGCTCAGACCTGGTTAGAATACAGGATATCAGGTGACAAACTGGTCAGACCTCCGGAAGGGCTCTGGAGACACACTGTGGCATGCCATGAAGAGGGGAGTGATGCTGTGCTGTAGACTGTGGCTCCAGAGCCAACGCTCATCCTTGAGGAGCCTCTACCATCAGCCAGTAAGGAACATTCACAGTGCTGCTTCTCACAGTCACCTTTTGTGGATGGAAGGCATGCATTTTCAGGGCTGTACCAGGACATGAAGCAATCCAAAACAACACACAAAGCAATGGCCTATCACTTAAGGGTGTCTTCAGAGGCTATGGTATAACATAGTCCAAAATGTAACTGTAAGACTTTAAAATTAGTTGGATCTAATCCAGCCTTCTGTTCTGTAATTTTTTTTGTTCTGTCAGCTAAATCAGGAGTCCATTACTAATTCCCCATAAAAGCAAATTTAAGTAGGGCACTAAGCCTCAGCCTGGGGTAGCTGAATCTCACCCGCACCAGGACTGTTCTCCTATGCTCTGTACCTCATGTACACCATTAATGAGTGCAGCACAGCTGTGTGAGGTGCAAGAACTCAAGCCATCGCTCCAAAGTAAGAAATAAAGCTCCTAAAGGCAGTCTTGGGCTCAGCTATAGCAGTTCAGAAACATGAAGATTTAAAAATGTTTAAACATAATTTCTTCAGTTTAAACATAATTTCTCTACATGCACCATGGAATGTATGTTTAATGTATTAAAAAATAAATGTTTGAAAGAAAAGGAGAAAAAAGAGTAGCGTAACCCTTTAATAATGTTTGAGACAAAGCAGTCATTTCCCTGATACATTAAAAAATTGCAATGTCAGAAGACAAAACACTGAACAGGCTATTAAAGAGAAACTCTCCTCCTGCTGTTTGCTTTAACAATCTAAAATAAAAAGTTGTATTCACATACATAACCTCCAGCTTTTCAACTCACCTGGAGAGCTACCCTACCCACAATGCACTAAGTGGATGATTAAAAAGAAATGGGGGCTTAACTGAGGGCTAAGCGTGGGGTCTCTGGAGCTTTGCAAAGCACCGAACCATGCAGCTACAGCTGTCCTCCAAACAAGCCCGACATTCTTTATTTATTTGTTATGAAATATTTATGGATGTTATGAAAGGTTTAAAATAATGTGTCTGTCTCTCTCTCTCCCCTCTTATTTTTGCCCTGGCACACTGTTTTCTAATGCATAAATAATTCTGGCCTGTGGACAGTGGGACAGCACATTAGGTGGGATGTATCCGCTGTATCACATTCTTTCTGCCTGAGAGGAAATATCATTCCTAGTAATTTTCTACACTTATACAATCTGCATTGACAGTAAATAATTGATGTATGAATTTAGGCCTAAACTCCAACACAATATGACTTTATGTCAAGGGTTAGTCCCAGCAGATTTTGAGCTAAATCATCTTGCAAAATGGGTTCTTTCAGTGGAAAAAGGGGGGAAAAAAAGCTTTCTGAAATTATTTTAATGGAAAGATTGGACCTCTGCATAGTGCTTCTTTTGATGAGGTCTTGCTTTGCATGGCTGATAATAAAACCAAGCAACCTAACCATTATAAGATTGGAAATGTTTCATTTGTGATCACAAATGGATTTTTTTTCAGATTGACATAAGCAGGTTATTTTTTGTTCTTTTCATTTTCTTTCCTTTCCTTCCCTTCCCTTTTTTTCCCTTTCATTTCCTTTTCTTTCCTTTTCTTCCCCTTTCCTTTCCTTTTCTTTCATTTTCCTTTCTTCTTTTCTTTTCTTTTCTTTTCTTTTCTTTTCTTTTCTTTTCTTTTCTTTTCTTTTCTTTTCTTTTCTTTTCTTTTCTTTTCTTTTCTTTTCTTTTCTTTTCTTTTCTTTTCTTTTCTTTTCTTTTCTTTTCTTTTCTTTTCTTTTCTTTTCTTCTCTTCTCTTCTCTTCTCTTTTCTTCTCTTTTCTTCTCTTTTCTTTTTTTCTTTTCTTCTCTTTTCTTTTTTCTTTTCTTTTCTTTTCTTTTCTTTTCTTTTCTTTTCTTTTCTTTTCTTTTCTTTTCTTTTCTTTTCTTTTCTTTTCTTTTCTTTTCTTTTCTTTTCTTTTCTTTTCTTTTCTTTTCTTTTCTTCTCTTTTCTTCTCTTTTCTTCTCTTTTCTTTTCTTTTCTTTTCTTTTCTTTTCTTTTCTTTTCTTTTCTTTTCTTTTCTTTTCTTTTCTTTTCTTTTCTTTCCTCTCTTCTCTTCTCTTCTCTTCTCTTTTCCTTTTCTTTTCTTTTCTTTTCTTTTCTTTTCTTTTCTTTTCTTTTCTTTTCTTTTCTTTTCTTTTCTTTTCTTTTCTTTTCTTTTCTTTTCTTTTCTTTTCTTTTCTTTTCTTTTCTTTTCTTTTCTTTTCTTTTCTTTTTTTTCCTCTCTTCTCTTCTCTTCTCTTCTCTTCTCTTCTCTTCTCTTCTCTTCTCTTCTCTTTTCCTTTTCTTTCCTTTTCTTTTCTTTTCTTTTCTTTTCTTTTCTTTTCTTTTCTTTTCTTTTCTTTTCTTTTCTTTTCTTTTCTTTTCTTTTCTTTTCTTTTCTTTTCTTTTCTTTTCTTTTCTTTTCTTTTCTTTTCTTTTCTTTTCTTTTCTTTTCTTTTTTTCATATAGGAGAGTTAGCATGTGATAGGGTGCCCTCTGCTTTCCATGCCTGTATTTTCCATACAAAGTACAATTATGTTTTAAATTACAAGCTGGATATATTTCACCTTAAAGATACATAACTGGAAGAAAGGCTTTGCATAAAGGATTACAAATTTACTTCTAGTGCCTCAATTAAAACCCTTTTCATCATGAGAAAGTGGTTACCATCACACAAAAGGAAACAAGGAAAGAAATGGATTAGAGAAGAAAGCTTTTATGATAGAGTTGGAACTGAAATACTCAATACCTCTATATATCTTATTAAAGACTAGACAGGAAGATCAAAGAAAAATCATTATATAAATAACCCATCATAAAATGCTCTTATTTAGAGGAAGGGAATTAACAGAGTGGGGTGGGAGTTGTTTGTTTGTTTTTCATTCTTTTTTATTTTGTGATTTAATGCACAGTAGAAAAAAATTGTGTTTCCCGTTATACTAAATATTTGCACCACTGCTGGTGCAACAGGCATATACAGTTTATTTTAAATTAAAACATCATCACAGTCTTTGAACAAATATCAATATCATTATCTCTGTCAGTGATTCCTTCTCTGCTTAAAATTGTAATGACACTTGTTTACTTATGTTAAACCTCCACATGTAGAAAATTACTGAATTTGTTGTGACACATAAACTGAATAGCAAGAGAGCATTTTGTTAAAGGGATAAAACTGTCTCCTGGGACAACAGGGATAAAACTCTCTTTTATTTCTCAACATTCAAGTAAATATCTACTAGTGACTGTTCTATAGATGGCACTCATGCCTCTAAGCAAGAAGCACAGATCCAAATTCAGGTGAGGAATATTAAAAAAATACTTTGGTCTGAAGAAAATTTCCTAAAACAGATTGACAACTGTTTGAGAAATACCAAAATGTTTTTTCTTCTTATTTACAGATTTGGCATCTAAGGCTGCAAAATAGCAACAAAAATATCTCTCTGATAGAGATGTGGTTTGCAGTAAACTACTTTCTTGTGCCTTTGCTTGAGAAAGTTATGTATCCTACGAGTTCTACGGTGATTTTCTGGAATAAGGAGAGGGAACGTGTGAGGAAAGGGTTGAAAGCAGACATGGTTTTAGTTAGAGAAGGTGCAATTGAGACAAGTAATATAATAGAATTTTCTGTAATTTCTGCAGGTTAGTCAAATTGTTCTTAGGTGTGCTTTCTTGCAGGAGTGTTGTTTGGCTTGGTACAAACCTAACTGCAACTTCCTAAATGTTCCTAAAATACGCAGTGCATGAAACTTTTGCAAGACAGAAGTTTAAACCAAAACACAAACCATGCATTTAACAGTTTAGCAAAACCTGAAAGTTATTTTTAACTGAAAGCAGATAGAACTTAGGAAGTTCAAATTAGAAAAATCTGCCCAGAAGGTATCTGTCATCTCTAATAGTGACAACATCTTTGGCTGAGTTTTGACTGAACCGGTTATCAGTATAACTAAATATATAAAAGCAAGTAACATCCTGATTTGTGAAGAAGCTATTTGACTTTCTCAATAGGCTGCTCTGCAAATCCAGAAAATCAGGAGTGCTCTTCAGACCATTCCAACTTGAACCCCAAACTCCTAATGGTTACACTCCAGTTCAAAAGGGTCATAATTCATACAGCTCAAATATCCTGGCACAGTCACTGTAGAAATAAGCCTGTCTCGGGTCTCCTCTTAAGTGATGAAGCTGGAAAAGGCCTCTGCAAAGATGAACCCTAGGGTCTCAGGGCACTTGGTGTCATTTGGCTCTGTTTCAAACATGACCATGAGGAGCAGAGATCCTCCCTGACAGAAGTATTATCACAGGGCTGCATGTAATGTAAGAAGCATTTAGGAGTCCGAGTTGTCCACATCACTTCATGTGGTGTAAACTTAGATCTGAGAAGGAGAATTGCTTTCTGCAATATAAAGGGGAAAAGATGAGTCTACTATTCCCACTGACTTCAAAAGAAACTAGACTTCATTCACCAACCTTGAATTAGATCCATAAATATAAAATTAAATATGCTTAAGGAGGACAAAGTGAACCAAAAAGATTAAAGGATTAACACTCACAGTCGCAAAACCCACAAAGGCGTCACAAGCTACTCTCATTGTTCTGTCCCTGGCAGTAATAGCAGCAGATGCTGAGGAAACAAGTAAGAAACCAAAGCAAGTACAACTTGTTCTTCCATTCAGAATGGCCTCTTTACCTGTGAAGATCAGTGCGTCAGGGGCTTCCTGAGACAGAATTTGCAACAATGATGTGTCCTTTTGTTTTTGAAGCCCTACATACCTTTGGCATCTGCAACATGTAGTGACAGTGAATTCTGCATTATTCTGTATGTTATTCTATACAAAATTTTGCGGGTTTTTTTTAAAATGAATGTTCTTTATTTTTTTCTTTTAAGACTTCTCTTGTATTGGGAGCCCCCTAGTTCTGTTTTATTAGAAATAGTAAACAGCTTTTCTCCATTCATATTATTGGCATCCCTGAATATTTTATATATCCACTCACATTCTGTCTGTTTTGTTTTTTTGTTTCATACTGTAGAATCCAAGAATATTCAATCCCATCCCATATGGAGGTAGTTCTGGATCTCTGACCATCCTTATCTGTATTGGTCCTTGTTCTGCTACAAAATTATTCAGATTGAGTGGCCAACATTGTGGTCAATGTCAAAGATACAGGTTCTTTGTGGTTTTATGCATAATGCAGTAGTGTAATTCTTGCTGGTTTGTTCTCTTTTTTTTTCCAAATGATTCCTTCCGTTCTACTTGACTTTTTGGTGCCATTGAACACTGAGTTGATGTTTCCAGAAAATGATCCACAAAGATTCCAATATTACTTTTCTGCATTGAAATACATAATCGAAAGCCCACAGCTGTATATATGTATGGGCAGAGACATACTCTTCATTATGTATTATTTTACATTTATTAAGACTGATTTCATCTGCCATTTTAATTCTTCGTCACTTGCTATTGTTAACACTTTCTCCATACCCTCAGCCAACAATAGTTTTGAGTATCCTGAACAGGACTGTGTTACTAGTAAACTTTTCCACTTAATTTATGAGGCTATTGAAAGAACTTCTATAGAATTCAGGTAGGATAGAAGGAAACTGATGCTGTAAAATGTTGTAAATACATAGACACATGTTGAAAATACCATCAGAAGGTTATGGTAAATGCCTCCCACAAATCTACAATGTTACCATTTGCAAGTGTCCATTCATGTTACGATGGCCCTTATTCAGCCTTTCTGAGGATTTCATAGGTGATTTTCCAGTTCTTCCTGCTGGTTAGGTCCATAAGCTGTTGTAAGATTATTTTTAGGAAAAAAATATGCAGCGGGGAAAAAATAAATAATAAAAGCATTCCTTGCTTCCATAGGTGCTCATGCTAAATCTTGTTTCTGTCCCTGGAAGAAAAAAATAATATTCCGTGGAGGAGCCAGAAATCAATACAAGAATTTACCACCAAGGAGAGGTGAATTTCCTAGGAAGTAAGGATGAATCTGATGGACTGGTGGAATGACCATGGCAGACTCACTTTGAAGTTTGGATGGAAAAAATGTTTCATGGGCACCTCAAAATAGTTTCTGGTTATGATGTCTGCCCTTCTTTGGGATAGAACCTGAGCTTTAGCTACTGTCAGTGGTATAGTATTCATGGGTACGTACGCTGAAGCAACCATCGAATATATTGCACAACTGGCTGTATCTGCATTATTCACTAGTTCTAGAAATATATCAGGATGCACCACTCTGTACCTCACAGAAGGAGCAAAGAGGTGCAAGAAGGAAGAGGAAAGGAAGCATGCTATTATACTGTGAATAGCTGTCAAGACTTGCTGAGTCACAGCCCAGAGTTTGAAAAACAATATCCTTATATAGGATCCAGTGAAAAGATATGTACTATTTTAAAGAGGCTGGAGCAGAAAAAGAGTTATCCAAGACCATCTGAGGCAGAAGTTTTATAGAGAAATTGATGGGCATAGTATCAGAAAAATATTGTGTTAGCCATTCTAATGTATCCCTGGTTTTGTACTTCTACTGTAAGATTGCAGCTAGCTGAAAGTTTCTCATATATTACTGACACCACATATTCAGAAATTAAGTATGACACCTGAGAATCTGAAATTGCCTCAAGTGTTATGAGCTGTCTATTTCTTTTCTTTTCCTCAGTTTCTGGATGGTTTTGATCCTATGGGATTATTTAATGTTCAAAACTCAGCCCTAAATACAGGTACAAAGTACAGCCTCATTGATCTCTGGATGCTGGAGGACTTTGGTTATTCTCTTTTGTTCCAGGAGTGAGAGAAACTGTCAGCTCTCTACACAGAAAGTCAGAAATGAAGAATTTTTATTACTTCCCTGATTTTATTTTCTTTAACTTCCTAACTGTTGGTGTTCGCGAGAGGGCTCGGAGTAACTGCACACAGACCAATACGATCGTTAAGCAGATCTCGTTTATTCGCGTATCTGAGGGTACATTTATACTATTCGATTTCTGTGCACGCTCCTACTTTATTATGATTGGTGCTTAATAGCAATCACGCCGTAACAACACACTTATGTTAAGTCTTTTTGTCCATGCTCCCCCCTGCAACCTCCCATTGGTCAGTCCTTTCACCATCCCCCTGTGCTGTACCATGATCCTGCAGGTGCCAAGTCCAGCACTGTTCACAGTGATGTTTACTGTCAAGTATGCAGAGGCTCCGTGGGAAGCACACAGGAGATGGGCCTGTGGCCTTGCAGGTGCTAAGTCTGGCAGAGGCTCTGTGGGAAGCACACAGGAGATGGGCCTGTGGCCTTGCAGGTGCTAAGTCTGACAGAGGCTCTGTGGGAAGCACACAGGAGATAGGCCTGTGGCCTTGCTTGGAGAGCTTGTTGACTTCAGCTCTTGATTCTTTCCGTTAGCTGTAACAATATCCCCCGACATTAACTTCTACAGTCTAGTGACTCAAGACCTTTTCTGTTGAAGGCACCTGCCAAGGGCTGTGCAACTGCAGACATGAAGGGCCACAGTCAATAAAACTTTCCTGAGCCATGGTGGAGGCAGGACAGGGAAGCTGTACAAAACCTTATGGTACATAGCCATACATACTGGAGAGAACAAGTATACCAGGGTGCGTAGGGTGGTAGCAGGTGCTTCAGATTGCTGGAACAGATGCAACTACTTGATGAAACTGCAACCTGGACATTAGTGAGCAGTAGAAGAGGCCTGATTGTTAGTGTTAGGAGTGTTAATTTAAACACACTCCAGGAGTGTCAGGACAAATTGCTGTGGTTTGCAGCAATCTGGGAAGCCACCACCATCTTTGCCTTTCCTGATCTGTGTCATTGCTCCTTCCTGTCTAGATCTAGGCTGGCAATTAGCAATCTTCAACCTGGGATAGCTGAAGTTGGGCTCTACACTAGTATAGCTACAAGCTGTAAGGGAAACTCCAACTCCTGCAAACAGTTAACCCAAATGAGTGACACATTGTCCTAGTAGAAGACCTGCATATAGGCTATCTTTATGTGAGATTTGCAATACTCAGTAATTTTAAACTTCTTTTCCTTGTCTCCTATCTCATTCCTCACCTTACTGCCTACACAGGGTCATTTCATCTCCTGCACTTCAGAAGTTTAGCTCCTTTCCTTCCTATTACATGATGACTGAGGAACTCCCTGGGATCTTTAAGAGCATGCTGGATTTGGCCACGCATGAGCCAGAATTTTACTTGTGGCAGCCTTAATTCCACTTTCAAAAGTTAAAAGTATGTCCCATGAGCTCTTTTGCCTATCCTCGTTTCCCAGACCTCATTTGACAACAGTCTAAAGCGGGGAAAAAGTTATAATCTGGAAACTCAGTCCATACTAAAATTCAGCCTTAAGGAAAAAACATCAAAACCCAGAATTTGGAGAGTGAATGATGCTGTCACAGTGCTTCCTTGCTCATAAAGGCAACTACACATGCAAGTGAATTTAAGCATTTATAACACTTCTTTCTGGAGTGAAATGCTCATCAAATATTTTTGGCAAAGGCCAATATTTTCTGTATTCCTATTTCATGTTTCACAGCACAAGTTAATGTGTTGCCTGGCACTTTGATGTTCAATGTAAGTAAGTTAGGCTTCACTATAGTTCAGAATCTCAGTCCCTGCTCATTTATGCCATTTTGCAAATTTGTCAAAAGACAGATCCTGTGAGGCTTGCTCATGGTCTTCTTCCCCACACTCCTCTCCCCACCCCTGCCCCCCAGCATGTTTTAGAGTGTCTACACTGCAGTTGCTGTAGTGCAGTGAAGTGTAGCAACACCTGAGCTAACTTAAATTAGGCCTAGTGATCCCAGGTACAATGTGAGTTCAGTTACCTCATTCAGAAGGGAGTCCTGAGATGTGCCAGGGTTGGAGGACTGATGCTGGTACCTAAGCTCACTTCTTCCCAGCTCACTTGGATGTAAGAGCAATCAGCCAGTAATGCCTTCATCTGCAGTGCAGTCAGACTCCCCTCTGTCCTGTGCTAAAATGAATTAACTTCTGATGGGATACTGAGTGATTAGAGTGACAGGGAGTCACAGAAGATCATATTCTTCTGCTATGTCTAATGCTAGATGAGCAGTACTGCAATGTTATAAAGAAGGTATTGTATTCTAAACATGTTTTTCTTGCTTTCTTAAATTCCCTCTAGAGCTTTTATGAATAGACTTTGCAGGTCTGTTGGTTCTGCTTAGTCCTATTTGTTCGTTTAAATCTACTGTACACAAATTCTTTAGTCTGAAGTACTAGTCTTTGTGATACAAAATTCATTTTGCCACATAAGACTCCTTAGGTTTACTCTTACTGTGTCAGCAGTGTATTCTCCTCAAGGTAAGCATTCTGAAATTTTATTTTTTTTAGTGTAAAAACTGGATTTTTGGAAACTTGCATTCAGAAATTCTACTTCCATTGCCTCATGATGTTACAGGTTGAATAACTCTAGTATCCACTCTCAGCAATTGGCCACTTCTTATTGGAAATGTATTTTTTGTGATGCATGTGGTGAGGCTGGTACATCACTGGAAAAAAGGTACATATGTGGTCCCCAATACATAGAAAAAAATGAAGGTTTAGAGTACATTTCTGTTCATTTTCCTCCATCTTAAGCAAAACTCTTTTTTTTTCACCAGATATTTTGTTTTTTCCAGAGGGGAAAAAAGAAAATATTTTAAATGTAAAAGCAGGCAGTTACAGAAGATCAAGCTTCAGCCCCAGCCCTGAATACATACTTGGGCAGATAACCAAAACAGAGAATCTTCCAAACACAGTTGCGTGACTTCCAAGTGAATCATGCTATTTCTGTTGGGAAGCTCAATGCTTTTTTTTTCAATATTTTACTGTATACTGAATTGAGATTGCTAACTTTTATCTGTGTGTATAGTAGTGAGCACTATTGTCTGAGAGAGAGAAAATATTTAAGCAAAACTTTTGATAAAATGCCAAGTGCTATACTGCATGAAGTGAAAAGAGAAAGCTTATTTCATTTTAAGAAACCCACATAGAATTTAGGTAAGAATCACAATAGTTCTAAATTTCCTTTCCCTTTACTACAATTTTAGTATTTTATCTTCCGATATGAAAATGAAAGGCATTCCTTTAATGTATTTTTCTTTAAAATGTAAATTATATTTGTGTCCAGTCTCAAAGGTGAAAGCCAATGGTGCTTCTGGTTCCTCAGATTTCCTCTTGGTCTGAGTTCCCTCTTTTTGTCTTGACAAGCAATGTTCCCATAGCTTACAGATTTTATACATAAAGGGCTGTGGAGAATGGAGTGAAAACAGGCTTGTAGATTAGAGAGTTGGTGGCAGCCTTTGGACAGGTGAAAATTATCAAAAAGGATTGATGAACTATACAGTGAGTTTTTGTTGCCAGATCATTCTCAATCCAGTAATGAAGTTACAACCTAATTAAGTTCATCCCCTTTCTTTCTACCTGAATGGCTGGAGCACAGAATCAGAGCAGCTTGACATGCAGTTACTTTTTAGAAAGTGACCCTCCACTGTGGATCATCCTTTTACTCTCTGGCATGTCTCTAGCATTGTTCTTGTGTTCTTAGTGCTGGTGCAGAAAAGAGCAATATCTCCATGGTCCCTCCAGCCCAGTCTTTGCAGAGCTCCGGTCTGACATTAGATGTAACTACAGATGCAGAAAGCTGTTTTGACTAGTGTCAAAAAAGTTTGTTTTCAAGACTTCTCACTTGGATGTGTAGCAGATTAAGGGAGGAAAGCACACTGAAACGGAAAAGCGAACATGGAAAACAAGAATTAAACAAATATTTGATCCCATAAAAATTTAAACCTGTATAACTAACATTTAGGGGAATATTTACATGTTAGGAAAAAAACCAGCAAAAACTCAAAAGGCATCTATTTAAATAACCATCCTTTCAAGAGTTTAGATCAGCATATGCTGACAAGAGGCTTGTGTTGTGGTTTTTGTAGTACTCTTAGCCTAATTAACAAATGCATTACTGGCACAAGTGAGCCTGGAACAATTGCCAGTCAGAACACTCAGAGAGAAGCCACCAGGGAACACTGGATAGCAATAAAAAGCCATGGCTGCTTATTTTTAATTCTTTGGAGGGCCAATTCAAACAGCAAATGTAATTACAATTCTGTAAATAGAACACCCGAAAGCACTCCTTCTGGCATTAGTATGCATATCTTTGATATTTGTTTAACAAATGATCAAGTAGCCCTTTCGCTATGTTGCTTCTTATTTAAGGGGTTTGCAAATTTGAAAAGGAATGCTGAAATACCATATAGCTGTATAGGCTTTCACTTTCAGATGCATTGGAAAATCACTGATTCAGCTAGTAAAAGAGCTTGAATGTTACTTTCTACTTCAGGTACAATAAGTAGAAGAGGTAGGTTTACGAATACCTTTTGTGTTGGTATTCCTTTATTTGAAGACCAGACACTGATTATGTTGGAGCATGATAAAGCCAAAATTATTTCAAAGGGAAATTATAACATTTGGACAAGAGGACACAGCCTCAAGCTTCGCCAGGGGAGGTTCAGGTTGGACATTAGGAAGACTTTCTTTTCAGAAAGGGTTATTAGACATTGGAACGGGCTGCCCAGGGAGGTGGTGGAGTCACCATCTCTGGATGTGTTTAAAAAAAGACTGGACATGGCACTTAGTGCCATGGTCTAGTTGGCAGGGTGGTGTCAGGGCAACGGTTGGACTCGATGATCCCAGAGGTCTCTTCCAGCCTGGTTGATTCTGTGATTCTGTGATTCTGTGAACATCTAAATGCTAAACTAAATGATCTGTGTTCCTGCTCTACTTTCACTTATCACAAAAAAAAAAGAGTCAAAATAGAAAGAAGAAAACTGTGCTGTCCTTCAGATGTGGCATACTTTCCCATTACCTGACATAGCGAGTGTCTCAGCAGGATGTTATCCTACTTTGTAGTATTTTGTGCAGCAGGCAGGCTTGCTGCGGTAGGTTAATTCAGAGAAAGAGTGAAAGTGGCTAAGGCACAGCAAGATGTGATCATAAATTAATAATGTTCAATGGACTGTGACTGCGAGGTCTGCTAGTGGTGTTTCAGGCCAGGATAATCCCTAGGCTCCGTTTAATTTCAAAAATGGCAGCCATATATTTCATGTGCAAGTGGAAGAACACAGAAGTCTTGTGGGGGATAGAAAGCTCTTAGAGAGATGAAGGCAAGTACTAGAGGGAGAAAAATGGGAAAAGAATAATAATAAGGCCAAAGTGAGGTAAACTATCCTACCATCTGTGCGTGAGTACTTGACAAACACAGTAACATTAACAGCATGATTCCTGTATTAAAGATTCATGTCATCAAAAATTTCAAATTCTTGCTAAGGTATTCCTGGTTTTCCTCTGACTTTGAGAGTTAATTGACAAGTTTTTTCCACTGGCCAAATAGGTGGGCGAGGAACAGTATTAGCTGTCATTAAGACGTAAAAAAGGGAAAAGCATCTTTAAAAGTTTTTTCTGTGCCCCCCACAAACCTCCCTGCCTGCCCCAGTTTCAGAGTTTTGATTGGTTTTTAGGAAACAGAAGCCACCTGTTTCGCTACCAAAACCCATATTTATCAACTCTTTTAATTTCATTATTGCTCAACAGCCAACGCTTAACATCGACTTTAAAAGACACCACTACCTTCTCAACAGTTAAAATCATACCAAATTATTTGTGCAGCAGGCACAAATATTTGCCCTGTGTTTCTAGTATTTTTAAAAAGTCATTCTTACTGATGGAATGTATTTACATTTCTGAATTTATGACAGAGAGGAAAGCTCTGTAATTTATCTCCTTCCAGTTTGCCTTAAAAGCATCTGTTCTTTCTAAGTGGTGTGGTGGGGTAGAAGGGAGGTTGGCTGCTTCTTTATCCTAGTTGGTGTGCTTCACCTCTGCCCAAGTCTTCACAGGAGGAGGAAGGACTCCTCTTTCATGACAAGAAACAGTCTTCTCTGTCAGCGATGCTTTGGGAATGCAGTGTGGGGCAAGGCGAGACGGTGGCATCATGGGATATCCGATTTTGTTACTCAGACCAGCCAGCTTCAGAGCATGCACTTAGCTGCTACCCTGTGGCCATGCTGTATACGATGGCTCTGTTCAATTTTTTTTGTGTTGCAAATCAATATACACCAAACCCATGCAAGTTAAAAACAACCTTTAAAAAGATTATTTGTGACTCAGATCATTTCAGAGAGCTGATTTATAGTGTGGCCTCAGAAACTGTTGTCTAGGTACTGCTGAATGGGCAGTGAACTAGTGTGTGAGAACAACTGCTTGGGAAAAAGAACTTTTTAATTTGGCTTTGCTGCTAAAGTCAATATATCTTGTACTCATGTCCTGAGACAGACAGCAAACAGGGTGCTTGCAGCATGAAAACCAACAGGGAGGCTTCTGAAAGGAACAGGAGTCCTGGCTGCAGTGAAGACCAAACTCCCAACCCAAAGGCTCAAAGGTGACAGATGGCAAGAGGCTCCCCTCGGGACTGTGTGGGACCATTGTAGCTGAAGAAGCCAACAAAAAAACTGGAGGGAAAAGTTAATTCTCAAAAGCACAGTGCACAGACTTATTTTTCTAACTTTCATTTCACCTGTTTGGCTTTTTCCCATCAGATCTGAATGTTCCCTCTTGGAAGTATTGCCTTGTTCTGTTTTTCTTTGCTGATAGGGTCAAGCTTTGGAGGCTTGTGGTGGGAGCAGGGGGCAGATTGCACCTCTCCATTGTGATCAGCATGGGATCTCCTTGCTGGGGACTGCAAGAGTTCATGAAGACTGAATGTGAAGAGAGCATTTAGTCTGCAGCAAAAGCTAACCTTGACAATATGAGGAAGTTTTTCTTCTTTTCAAGTAGGTCGGTGCTGTTAGGGAGGAACAGGACCTTTGTGGTGAAGAGGCCAGTAACTGGCTGAGCTCACTCCAGAAGATTAATTAACACAGCTGTAGCAGGGCAGCACTGAGTCTACAAAGTAATATTACTTTCAGTTGTAAAGCTAACACAGCAAGACTCTTGGGTTAAGGCTGAGCATCAGAGACAAGACCCCAGTACCCACCTCCCAGGGCCTGAAGTTTTGAAGTTAGGGGAAGTGATATCAAGAGCATCTAATCCCTTATCTAACTTTTGGATCTTTGAGCTCTAGTTAAAACTATGTATTCCCCAACTTGTCTTGCGTGCAGGGCTGAAGTTGCTATGTGGTATTATTACAGAATCACAGAATCACAGAATCAATCAGGTTGGAAGAGACCTCTGGGATCATCGAGTCCAACCATCGCCCTGACACCACCATGTCAATATTGTGGTATCTATCTTCTGAGTTCGGACCTATCTATCCCCCCAGCTTTTGTCACAGCTGGATATGGAGGTGGTGGTCAGAGACTGTCAATCAACTGACCAGTGGTGAAAGCTGTCACTCAGTGTGTGAAAGACAGGGAGTCAATTCTGTCTTGAAAGCACTTGAGCCTACTTGTTCCAGCTTTTATATGAATGATTTAACTACCCTGTAGGAGATACTCTGGAGGTTCAATTTGTTTATTTTAATATTTCCCATCTGTTCCATTTTGCATAAAGTAATAAATCCTTATTGGGTGTAACTCTACAGAGCAGTGGATACAGCAGATAACATGGTTCTGACTGCTGCTTCAGTCACTGAGATATAATGCTTCCACTGATGTGTAACAGCTAAGGGCCTCCGCTCTACACATTCACTCAAATATTGCCATTTATATCAGGATCTTACATAACCCAGGGGTTTGTTTAGATCTGACCATAGTGCAAAGTAAAGTAAGCAATAGGATTTGTAACAGCTAGAAATAGGTTTTGTCAAAATGCAAAGTAGGACAATGAAAATTTGATGGTAACAACATATAGAAAAGTAGACTAGATGGGCAAAATAAGTATAAGAAACTAGCAGAGAGTTACAAAGAAATCTCTCCCTCTGCCTACCATATCTTGCCAGTACATCTCCTCTCCTTACTGTTTGGTCTGATTCTAGCAGTATTTCATTGGAGTCCTAACTTGTAACCAATCTGGTGCAGTTTCCTCTAGTCCTTATTAAAAGTCCTCCCTACCCCTCCGTCTCCTCTAAGATCTAGGTATGTGTCAGATGCTTTCTCTCTGTATGTCCCCCTTAACCTCTTAAAAATTCTTTTCTTTACTTACACTTTCAGAAGTTTCATCTTAGCCAGAATACTGCAGATAGGCAGCTTTCCCTTCTTCTGCACAACCATGGCCTTTCAAAGTTGCTGAAGGGAACATCTAGTGATCAGCAGACAAATAACCAGTTACCCTGTCTCATTGTTGCTTCAGATTTCTTTTGTTGTTGCAGTCAGTATCTTTTCAGAAGATAAAACTACTTTTTCCCCGGTATGCAGTCTGGCCACAGGACTGGTTACTACTCTTTTTTGGCCTAACCTGATTTACTGGGATCTGGTTCTCTGAATCTCTTGTTTATCACAGTCACCACAGGAGAAAAAGACATATACGACCAAAGTGCTCTGTCCTGTTCACCCTTTTCTAGCAGCACGAGGAGTGTTAGTTGGCCCTAGACCTGCTTCTGCTTCCCATGGCCCAGGCCGACACTCTGATGCCATGGAGCTCACCACAAACAGCAAAAGCCGGATGAGAAACAGCTGGTCCTAAGCTTGGTGCTACCGGTGTCTGAGAAAACTCCTTCATGTCCAGGTTGTTGGGGTAGATTCAGAAGCTCAGTCACGCTCAGATTTTCCATGCGGTTCTGTGTTTAATTATATAGGATCAATATTTTCAATCAATTTCCTAATGTTTTGTTTTAGGACTTTTTCTCTCTTCTCTAGTATATGCACATTAAAACTTTTACCTAGTTTGCAAGGCTTGCCATTTTAAGAAAAAAATCCAGAATTCTAACCAGGGACTTCTCTTGAACTAGGGTTTATGAAAAATAAAACAAATCTTAGCTTTTAGGTTCTTTTTTAACATTTGATGACTGGATATGGAAAGGTGTTTGTTATTTCTGCTAAAATAAAGTATAAAATAACTATATGTTTTAAAGATGAATTATAAAGCCTTGGTATATACTCAGATAAACAGTCAACTTCATATGAAAGATATGTTATTTGAGAAATAATATGCAATGTTCAAAAGGTGATTGTGCATTTAATTCATCAAAATATGAGTAGGAGTAAATAAAAGAACATATAAATCAAAACAGAAATCTGCTCAGTTTCAGTATTTCCACTAGTTCCTACTTTATACAAAACCATACAGTTATATTTTTAGATGTTTGTGAACAATTCATAGATCCACAGCACAGTATTTTATGCTGACCTTTTACATATTTTTTTTCTCTGAGGAGAAGTGTGACAAGTATGTGATGTCAGGTGATAAACCTGTTTTTACAGAGCAGCAGCCTAATATGCAAATATGACACTTCTGACACTTTTGCTTAGAATCAACTGTGAGCTTTTCTTTATGTGGGCTTCATGAAAGATTGCTTACTTTCTTTTAGAAATTATTTTATCAGTTTAGAACTTGGGTTCTTGGGATAACGTAAACCAGAGTTAAAATAAACTGCTTCAAACATAGCTCTTTGTGTTCCCCAGGAAGCACAAAAAAACCCAACTTCTGAGCAAATCTGCACGGCTTCCTTTTGGAGCCAGATCAGAAAACAACAGCCTGCTATACTTTGTTTTCAACCTTTGCTACTAAAATGTAAAACCATAACCAGTAGAAAAACCCCATGGTTTCTCATCCCTAAGATTGTGTTCCTTGCTTCAATATGGACATTTTCATCTGTGAAGTTTTGTTTGTGTCTAATGTTCTATCAAACATTTTCCCCTGAAAAACATGAAATACTTCAGCTGTGTGCAAATGTTTAAAATATCTAACTATCTTTGACTCACTGAGTCCAGCAGAACAGAATCTATGCTATTTTTTCTTATTTATTTCCTAATTTTGAAAGTTTCCTAAGTTCTTAAGTTTGAAATTGTCTATATACATTTGGAGAAGCAGGAGCTTTAATTATCCTCTACAGAGAAGACAACCTATGCATATGGAGGAAGGGGAAAAAAGACTTACAGAGGAGGTGCATCCCTCATTGGAGAGATGCCACAGCAATACAAAAGGATTTAAACATCATGTTACCTGAATTTATCTATACAGTGTGGCATAGCCGTAAAAGCTTCAGGTTTGGGAATGACTGGCTGTATTCATTCAGGAGGATATTTCTGTATAGCAAGAAAAGACAACCATATAAAAGAGTTGCTCTACTTGCACATAAGTTCTTTCAGTGCAAAAGAGTTCTTTGCCGCTGTGATTCCACAATACTCAGATGTAGGGTAAGATGTAGGGAAATTCACCTGCATGGTATTGCTGCCAGAGTGTTGAAAAGAAGCTCTTGGGGCTGGGGGTTGGCCCTGTCCTGCAGTGCTGCCTGAGCACCTCTGTCCATCGTTAGCATGGAGGGAGCTGCCTGTGGCTGCACTGGGCCTGAGCTGGCTCTGAGCACCTTCAGCCAGTCCCTGGGAGGAATGGGGTCTTTTAGAGTGGACATGGCCAAAAGGATGCAGGCAGCTGCTTAAAATGCTAAGACCAGAAGGGAGGGATGTTGTTGCTAAGGGTGCTAATCACTCCCAGGCGATCCTCCAGGAGAGCTGCATGTTAGCTCACAGCAGAGGAGCATTGGGGGAGCATCGCACAAACCCCTGAAGTCTGGAGCTGTTAATTTGTCACACTTCTGGCTGGAGTAGCCATGGGTTTATTGCTGTGCATCAGGAGGCAAGAAGGGATGTAAACAGAGGGCTGGTAACCACCAGAGACCAGTTACCTCTCTTTATTTCAGGAATGTCTCGTTTTCTCCCATTGAGAAGGGTGCTGTCCATACTGCTGTCGTTGGGGCTTATACACATTTGAGAAAGTTTACCCAGCTAATTTAATCAGACACATATAGCCTCTGTAGAAAACAAGGACTGAATTTTGGGGGTTTTGTTTAATGACTCTCTCACATGCTTTAGTGCATCCTTAATATGTGCCAGAGTAAATGATCTCATTTTCAAAGTACTCAACACATCCTCAGGTTAATGACCAAGACTATCTTTGAATTAGTTGTGTTGCAGAAGGCAAGGTACTTTTTTCCCTTTTTTTTTTTCTGTTTAAAACAATGAAAAACATCAGTTGGCTCTGCAACAATTGCAAGATTGTTTCGAGAATAATGATTTTTAGTGTTTTTTTTACATTCCTTTTTTTCAGTTTTCTGAGTGTTTTAGTTTTTGAGCTTTTTTAAGCCTTCCTTTCCATCTGTTTTTTTTTTTTCTTTTTTTCTCCACAAAAGCTGTGATTTGTCTCACCATCTCATACCTAGAATATCCTGGTATCCTGTATAGTATCCCTTAACTATGGGATACTGAATATCATGGGATATCAAGATATAGCAAAACTGAAGCTTTCTTTTTCCTCTGGACTCTGCTGATCTTGCGTAGGCTTACTCTTATGAATGGCAGAGGGCTTGGAAAGACTAAAAGATTAATATAAACAAACATTATTTTTTCTCTTCTACATTTCTTTCCATGTTTCTCCTAAGCATTCTCCACAAGTATCTGATAAGAAAAAGATCTCCTTTCCTACACTGAAATAGAGTATTTAAGAAAGATGAGAGGAAGTAGTTGGTGTTTGAAGCATTTGACTTGATTGTGCTCCAAAGCACAAAATTGCATATAATGGTGAGAAGTAAAGAAACACTATTGATAGCAAAGTACAGAGTCAGTATGCTTAGTGGTGGCAACCTCACAAGCCACATAGAGCAGGTGAAGAGGGAAATGTTCACTGTGTGTTGTTGAAGATTTGGAGAGTATCAAACAAGCAGGTAGCTGGTTCAAAACAGACAAGAGGTGTTTCTTTTGCAATGTATAGTTAAATGTGGAACTGATTGCCACAGGACACTACTAATGCTATTCATGCATGAAATCAAGAAACAGGTAGAATAAGTCATGGTAGAAAAGTCCATCTGGATTAATCATATACAAGGTTCACTCTTCCAGCTCAGAAAACCCTCGACCCCCAGATCTCAAGACCATTGGAAACCCATAGCTACATGATCTCTAGAGTTTGGGAACCCCTTGTTTGTCTCCCCAAAAGCTGGAGGCCTTATAGTCTTACCTAGAAACACACGGTTTCATTTTGTTGGAGATGACTGGACTGAATGGGTTTTTCACGTGACCTAGTGTGGACATTCTTATGACCTTAATAGAATGTTCATCAAACATTTCATTATCTATCCCAGGTCAAAGGAGCATGACTGATGTTGACTCTTTCTGCTTTTTCAGGGCCAGATTTTGCATCACTCTATTTTTTTTTACATATCTTTTCAAAATAATATGCTTATTGTGTCCAGCCATCCTGAAATTTCCTCTCTGGTAGACTAGCAGGGTACTCCTGGTCTGTGCAGAAACAAAGTTGCCCTTAAAGAATATCTCATCACTTCTCACTCATCAAGTATATAGCAGTTCTCCTTCTGTTTTGTTGGTGCCAGATAACATGTAGGTGATGTGAAAGGAGCAAAGCAGGGAGGCACACACAGAAACAAACTTCTTTCTGGGCATGAGACATTTCACTCATTTTTTCCCACCATAGAAACAAGAAAGGAAGAGGATGTAGAGGAGAGGTTGGCATTTGGAACAATGCTTAAATTCTGAATTCCACAGTTACGATATCCTTTGACTGTGTGCGCATGCTTATTGAAAAGAAGTGAGAAATCTTCTATTCAAAATGAAAAAGTAAAATTCCATATAAGGAATTACTACCCTGAGTGGCAGAATGGAAGCAGTAGGGAAGAAAATTGAAAAAGAGAAAAAATAAAAAAGGACAACATGGTAAAATTATATGAAATTATATGAAGTTTATTTTTGCCTAACACCTATTAAACTACAGGAACGTGGCATGCTGATCCCCTAGGGTGTAACTTCCTAGTTACTCTGCTACTTTGTACCATGGCCAGCTAGTAAAAATGAAAAAAAACCCTAAACCATAGATCAGTCTCACAGCTACTATACTTGGATAAACACAAGGAAAATGAAGGGTTAGAAGTGTTTTTTCTTGTACGTGCTGGTTAAATTGATTTATATCTGTCTGCCACTGAAACTCTGTTTTGAAACTAATGATTGTGGCTTCATGTAGAATAGTTGATATTCTGACCCATATCCTAAGGGCCTCCTTCAGTCCTTAGCAAACAGAAATAAAAATGACCCCAGGAGCCAGCAGACTTCACTGAGGTGCTGAATCAATTACATCTTCTTTGTCCAATTCCCTTTTTAATTTAAAAAAAAAAACATTTGAGCGCTTTTTTTTTTCCCTTTTTTTTTTTTTTTTTAAATAATGCCTGAGGGCAAACTCTTCTACCCCTTCTCCTTTTGAATGTTGCTGATGTACAAGGTTCTTTCCAAGCTCCAGTAACAGGCCACTACAATATAACTGGCTGGGCTTTGCTGCCAATCTATAATGTTCTTGGCCATGATTAATCTGATAAATAATAAATATATCAATCTAGTCTTTTAGACAAGGACAAATTCTTACCAGCGGGGAGGCATGAGGCCTCTTTTACAGCTGCCTGTAGTGCTGGAATTAATTATTTAATGCTTAATTCTTCAGGAAATGAGAAAGTTTTGATTAATGTTGTCCAGTGTCATTTCTTGCTTGTTTGATATGTGTCAGATAATTTTTCCTCGGCAGTCGCTCTGAAGAAGCCAGAGGCTACTGTCACTGGGATCAGACACTGAATTTCTAGAGATTAATTGAAGTGAAAATTTAGAGAAATGCACCATAAGTGCTTGCCCAAGATAACCTTTCACAGGCTAAATTTAGCTTCCTTTGGTAATGTTAGCCTCCTATTGCCCTGGTGTAAAACATTTATTTTTAATGCTATGAGAAACCTATTTTGTTTCTTTGTATTTTTTTTCCTTTTTTTTTCTTAAGTCCACATATGTCAGCATGATTAAAATATTCAGGGTTTGATTCTCCTCCCATTTACCCCACTATAATTCTTCAACTTCCATGGAAACCAATATAATGTTTATTAGTTTATTACAGAAGGGATGGGTAGCTAGAGTAGAGACATAAAATTAGAACTAGGTGAGCTCGGTATCAGCACTACCTGCAGATTGTGTTAGCTCTAGCTCTGCAACAGAGTAAGTCTGAATGCTAGAGGCTTGTTTCTTTTGCTATTTGTGCCAAGGTAATTCAACTTACCTCATCAGATTTGCTGATTACATATATTAGTGTGAATTAGATAGACATCGCTCTTGTATTCACCAGATGTTTTGTACAAGATGAGGTTTTCATTGAAATACCTAGACATTTAGGAAGTTATTCTAGTGTCTTTACACAGCTACATACTTTTTTTTTTATCTGGCCCTTAGTTTGTCTGAAGAATATTTCTGTGTAGTTTGAAATCGTGGCATATGAAAGAGAAACAGATGTTTTCCTTCTCCTTAAAGCTGTGTGAGCATGAAAGCAAAAGACTGATGCTCTACATGCAAGTTGTATGTTTCACAAATCCCATTTATCCTCCTTCCTTCAAATCAGTCAATACAATGTAGTTAGTCTTGAAGAACAATTCCCATCAAGACAGAGGACTGTCGTGACTCCTGCAAGCACTAAGATAAACGGCACCACGCAGCGTATGGTACTGGACATTCACATGTTTGCTTTCTGTGTAGCTCAGCACCCTCCAAAACATTTTTTCTTATGTTAGTCTTTCCTAGTCTTTAATTTACTTCCATTTCTCTCTTCCTTTGCTAGTAAATAAGGGCTGTATTCTACCTTCCTGTCTATTTTACTTCTCTTGAAAATCCTGCAAGTGCTTAGGTTTATAACATCCTTTGAAGATGAAGTTGTTTAAATGCTAACACATTTTATCAGATCTTCCACTCACAAAAAATATAGGTACCTGCAGAGATTCTTGTGAGTATATTTGTCTAAAAGATAACAATTTTGGGCTAGCTAGGCATGTTTGGCTGGCAGCTGTATACCTATGATGTATGATTATGGCCATCACATAGTGCCAGTGGTAAAACTTACTTCCGCTCTACTCACCACTGGTGAGGCCACACCTGGAGCACTGAGTCCAGTTCTGGGCTTCTCAGTGCTAGAGAGACATGGGCATACTGGAGAGAGTTTCACAAAGGGCCACTAACATGATGAAGGGACTGGATCTTCTCTCCTATGAGGAGAGGCTGAGAGAGCTGGGACTGTTCAGCCTGGAGAAGAGAAGGCTTAGGGGACCTCATCAATGTATATAAATACCTGAAGGGAAGGTGCAAAGATGACAGAGCCAGTCTCTCTTCAGTGGTGCCCAGTGACAAGACGAGAGGCAATGGTCACAAACAGAAACACAACAGGCTCTGCTGTGTTTCATAAGGAAACATGTTTTTACTGTAAGTGTGATCAAGCGCTGGCACAGGTTGCCGAGGAAGGTTGTAAAGTCCCCCTCCCTGGAGATACTCAAAAAAGTGTCTAGACATGGTCCTGGGCAACTGGTTCTATGTGGCCCTGCTTGAACAAGGGGGCTGGACCAGATGACCTCCAGAGGTCCCTTCCCACCTCAACCATTCTGTGAACCAATCTGTGAACTATTGCTATAATCTGACTTCTATGTTCATAATATATTACAGACCCGTGTTTTTGGTATGATTTAAGTTTCCATTAGTGATGCTGGGGCTATTTCATGAACTCATTTGTCCACCCAAGTGCTCCACCATTTAGATCTAAGGGGTAGGATGGAGGAGTGAAATATTTAAAACATACCCATAAATAATCTACAGGTGTTTTTCTAGATGTGAAGAAGCATCGAACTAAAATGTATTGACCTAGGCACCTTCACAGCTTTTGGCCCTGGCAGGGAAAGGAAACAAAAAAAATTTAGAATTGTATTACCTGTCTAGAAAAAAAAGGTTCCAAACTGGATATTGTTATTCCTTTTATTCTAGAAAAAATAACTCTTGCAAGGAAATTCTAGATTAAGACTAAAATATTTTAAAATCTTATAACATTTTGTTTCTTTTATTTTAGTTTTGTTTTCAATATCAGCTGTTTGAAGCTGTATGGGAGTCAGGAATCTTAGAATTGTAGGATAGATTACTAAGCAGGTGACAGAATTGTAAACATACAATTAATTGCATAAGGTTTTGAAAAATACATTTACCAGTTCTTTTAATTATCACATGGGAATCATGCACATGTGCACATACAACAGAGACTTGCCCATATTGAGTATAAACAACTTATATGAGGATGGATCAATTAAACAGATATTTTAAACTTGTGAAGGGATATAAATCATCACTTTATGCAAATTTCTCTAATATCTAAGTACAATTTCAGCATTTTAAACACAAGCAATGTCAGGAAATAAACCATCATATAAAAACCTCTTTGTATTTTTCTGACTAGTTCTTTGAATCTTGAGGGAATCTGACATTTTATTTCACTTGTTCTCAAAACAAAGCAAAAAAAAATGGCTTGAACAAATAAAAATATGAAAATGAGAAGCTACAAAAAGTTTGATTAATTCTTGGCACAAAAAAAAAACCCCAAAACTTAACTAAACTAAGCTAAATGCAAGGCACAAAAGAAAGGTTTTACAATGTGTGAATTCAACTTCAAAAGTTGAATTTGTTTCTGGAATTTGTATTTTCTGCTTCTTTCTTCAGGAACTTATTTGCATTTTAAATAATTAAAACATTAAATCTGAAAAATTTATAAATGAGAGCTGCAAAGAGAATCGTGCTTGGCAGACAATAGAAAAGAAATGATTACCCTGCTAGGTTTGCTTTAATGTCATATCTGTCACTTTCCCTAAGGTAGGTTCATTACCATACCAAGTGCACCTCCTGCCAACCCCCCCTCCACACACACATACTCTTTTTCTTCCACTCCCTGCCACTTAAGGACTCTGGATCTCTAGGGGACTTTGATCTCATTGTACACACTAACCCAAACAGAACCTCTGCTGTTCTCAATAATTTTTTCTTTAAAAAAAAAAAAAGAGAGAGGAGCGTGTGCGGGGGAGGGGAGTGAATTCATGTGAAGAGTGACAGAACGCTTTGTCCAGTGCAGCTTTGGCTGGTTGTAACAAGCGTCAGGACATTAGACGCAACAAAAGCTGGATTGGCAGTATCATCAATCACGGGTCTGACAGTCGACTTCAGTTTGTTTGTTCCACTCTGCATAATAAGTGATTGGATCAGGTTTAATTAGATATTGGGTAATCAATCATTGCCAACAAGGCAACCCAGCTTGGGATCTAGATGCTGCAAAGGGGGGGAAAAAAAGCAAATCTCATCCAGGGCACATAAATACTCCAACGTATAAGCACATAGGGTGAAGCTTCAGAGGAAAGGTATAAAGATGTCTGCAAGATGGCACATAATAGAATCGTTCACATCTGTACTACTTGTTACCAGACATCTGCAGTTTGACATTTTACTTTCGCTGCATAATTACTTTTCAATATAATATAATATACTGACCTGAGGGAGAAAGACAAAGCAACTAAATTATGCATAAGATCCTTTCCTCCCCAATCCTTACTAAAAAGACAAAAAAAAAAAAAGAGAGAAAAAGCAAGAATAAGAATTAGCGTTTTTAAAGAAAAGAACAGAAAATTCTTCCTCCTGACTGCTGTGATGATGAGTCCCACTGCATAACTTGTCAAATCGGCTACTCTGAATTGAGATTACAGTAAATGATTCTTTCTTATTTTCCAGTGTGTACCTATAAAGGCCCATGCAATGAAGTAACAGGAATGACAGATGGAGTAAATTAATCCCATTAACATTAATTAATCCCATAAATTGAGAGAAGAGTTAAAAAAATTCTTTTAGACGACCCAAAGGGAAGTGTACTTGCATATTTTATAAACACATAATGCTGATATAAATTAACACAAGATAAGATATATTACTCATTAACAAGGACCTCATCATCAGAAGCCATTTTAGTGTGCAAGGTAGGACATACACAAGGTAGGTGGGAGCAATGCAACGCCTAACCCTGGTGTGTCCTGCTGGTTAACAGTGGACAGTTCACAGGCAGATGCATTACATTTCTATACAATGTGTGGGGAAAGGTCTGTGAGAAAGTGGGTTCAGAGAAGCTGGCAAGCTGGGAGAAGAGTCATTCATGCCCAGCAGCAGCAGGAAATGATGAGACTCGAACCCCATAAAACTTCAATGGAACCAGGACAAGCGTCCTACCTGCTAGTGTCTAGCGTTGTTTTCATTCTTCTTTTCTTCCACTAAATATTTAGGTGTCTTGTAGGAATTGAAAGAGCTGTGGCAAGACAGTCTGCGTCACAGGGCACCGTGCTGCAAGGAGAGAGGTCTGTCTGGGATAAAATCACTGCCCTGATAAGGATCAGGAAGGATTGCTGCCTGTGCCTCCTACATCCTGGATGAAAGTTTCAGATGAGACTGGTTTAAGGGTTTTATTTTCTGGTTTATCCGATCTGGTACTTGTGTTCTGACATCTGAGCACCCCAAAGATGTCTATGGCCTCAGTTAGGCAAGACACTCTGTTGGGTAGATACCATAAAAGGAAACAGATCATACTGGAAGGACCAGACTGTTTACAGGATGTGAGGGTAACTGCTGTCATTTAGACTTTTAAACCATAGCTGGGGAAGAAGCCTACCTGAGCCTGGTGAGTAAGACCCCGTATAACGAAGGAGCCAGTTTCCATTCCCTTTTCCACAACTCTCATTGCCAAAGTTTTCTGCTTTGCAGTAGGAGTGGAGAAAAGGTAGATGTCATGGTCAGACACGGTACCTCTCTGTTGAAGTTGTGTCAATTGGCAGAAAAGAATTCAAGGTTTATCGATCCAAAAAGCAGCCAAGAGTGGGCACGTATAACCAGCCTATTTGATTAAAGCAACAAGCCGGGAGATTTGTGGTGTGGTCTGGAATTTACAGGTGTTTTCTGATCAGGTTGGAAAAAAATATCAGAGCTTTTCTATTATGGAACCATAATTAAAAGGAAGGAAAAAGAAGGCTATGATAAAGGCTTTGTCTGCTCAGCTGCAATGTGCTACTTAAACAATGTTTCATGTTTGACATACACTTTAACCTGACACCACTGTAGTGATAGCCTGGGTATTTTGTCCACTGGAGAAAGCTTTTATCTTGATTTGTTGTGTTACGTATTGCACATTTTATGATGTATCTGGATCAGTTGCCGTGATTCCTAGACCTGGGGGTAGCCATCAAATTATCAGAGTCAGCCATCATGTCATTCTAAAGAGATAGTCTCCCCTGACTTCTCTCCAGTCTCCTCAGCTGTAAATCAGGGACAGGCCAAGCTTTTCTCAGACACTCTGAATACCAAATTTATTTTCCTACAGTGACAGTGAGATCAGACTCCTCTGTAATATTTACAGTGTCTTTCTAACATCCAAGCCCCCCTTAATCTGCTTCTCTTGTTTCTCTTCAGACTTACAGAGTTTGAAGCCAGAGCCACTGGTCTCTCTAAGTCTGCTCTGCTTTTACTGTAGAGCATTATATGTGACACAGCTGCCCCATACTGAGTCCATAGTTTCCAGCAGAATAGACAGCCTTGATTTGAAGGTATGAAGAAATAGGAAGTTAATCATTCTGTTAATGAAGTGACTGTTCACTGGCAGTGTTTACAAAAACCTATGCCTGCTTTCACTTGTGTGGCCTGGCTTTGGATTTCCCTGCAAAAGAGGTAATAAAAAAAACTGAAATATGCCCTTGTCACAGAATCACACAGAATCACAGAATCAACCAGGTTGGAAGAGACCTCAGGGATCATCGAGTCCAACTGCTGCCCCTACACCACCACGTCAACTAGACCATGGCACTAAGTGTCATGTCCAGTCTTTTCTTAAACACATCCAGAGATGGTGACTCCACCACCTCCCTGGGCAGCCCATTCCAATGTCTAATAACCCTTTCTGTAAAGAAATTCTTCCTGATGTCCAACCTGAACCTCCCCTGGCGAACCTTGAGGCTGTGTCCTCTTGTCCTATTGCTAGTTGCCCGGGAGAAGAGGCCAACTCCCACTTCACTACAACCTCCCTTCAGGTAATTGTAGACTGCAATAAGGTCACCTCGGAGCCTCCTCTTCTCCAGGCTAAACAACCCCAGCTCCCTCAGCCATTCCTCATAGGTCAGACCCTCCAGACCCTTCACCAGCTTGGTCGCCCTCCTCTGGACTTGCTCCAACACCTCAACATCTTTCTTGAAGTGCGGGGCCCAGAACTGAACACAGTACTCAAGATGCGGCCTCACCAGTGCCGAGTAGAGAGGGACGATCACTTCCCTAGACCGGCTGGCTACACTATTCCCTTTGTCAGAACAAGGGCCTGTATATTTTTTAGAAGGACCATAGTGTTTATTGGCAGATAGGACACAATTGAGGCAGGGAGTTCTCAGGTTGCTGAACCTCATGCCCTGCTCTGGCAAGCCATCAGGTGCATTGCTCTCATGTATAGAGGTTGTCTGACCTCCAGCACTACCAAAACCTTGTAGCAAAACTGTCCAGCGTCTCTGCCTACTCCACTGGAAATGTGGTTTGTTCATTCATGGGATATTAGCTAGCTGAGGATGTGTACATGTGAAACTTTTAACAATTACTTGTCTAAATACCCGATAATTTTCATGAAGTCACTTAAATTATAACCAAAAATAACTAAAAGATCTTTGATTTTGTTTAGTACTGACATTGCTATTTCAGCCTGAATTCCCAATCTTGTTCAAATATAGATGTTCATTAATTGTCCTCAGCTGCCTAATTGTGTCAAAATATTAAAGTGGAACATTTCAGTAGTTTTGAAACAAAGTGGGTTTGGGCTTTTTTCTAAAATTTCTTCTAGGCAGGTTTACGTAAAACAAGTTCTGATGTATGAAAGGGCTTTCACCACTGTTCATGTGCAGAGCTACATTTCCGAGCCTGGAATTAATTTGCAAGGTGTTTTACATGACTTGGAAAGCTACTAGTGACTAAGAAGAGGGAGGGACTGCTTTGAGACCCCCAGTGCAATCTGCTTGGCAGTCCTGGAAATCTTTGAGTATATCATGACACAAAACCATTTGTCAAACTGTGCAGGAGCTGAAGATCCTGGGAATTTAGGCTGCAGATCCCCCATCAGACTGCCACTCAGGCTTCTGAGGAGTCAAATAGATGAGCAGGCATGAGACCTGACTGAATTGGGTTGTAACCTCATCTAATTCAAACCTTCTCTGTGAAATGCTTGTGCTGTAACCAGCCTAAGAGATCAGTCAGTCAAAGGGAAACACAGTCTTTTGAATAGCTTTTCAAAAGCTCGTTTTATTATCACCAGAATTACTACTAGTGCAGCAAGTACTATACCATTTGTGACCCAGGGCTCAAATAAAGACCAGCGGCCCATTTTGCCAGGCTCGAGACAGATCTGCTAGGGCACAGGCTGCCTCTTTCACAATAACTTTGTTGGAGTTCATATACAGTACCACAGATAATTGGGTCTCTAATCCATCTGTTAACTGTTCAAATTCACATGACTTCACTTTATTCAGAATTTCTGCAATAGTCTCTTAGCTCATCTTAGACCCCTTTTTATTCCCTGACGCTTTATAGAGAAGGCTTCTTTTCCTCTTCTTACTGCTCTGCTGCAAGTAATCATACAGCATGTGAAAGGAGCTCTGCCCAAAGTCTCCTCTGATTCTTATTCCCTTTTCCTGAAAAGGACTTTCGGAGGTGTAAACTCAGAAATGACACTTTCATTGACATTGCTCTGGAAATATCTACTTTGAAAGCTTAGGAAAAAAAACATCCATACAAGGTCTCCTTGAAGCTGACATTATTGTTTTAGTGAAAGAGAGAACGGATGAAACAGAGTATGGAAAAAACAGTGAATGCTTCTTAGAAAACAAAAATACAGTGGGGGAAAAATATTTTCATAATGCGCTTACTAATTCAGTCAAGTTAGACATTACTTGAAACTGACTTATAGCAGCATTCTTTTCAGAGAGGAAATCAGTTTTCTGTCAACAGTGTCTCACAAGATGATTTTGCAATCATCTTGTAAATAAAATTGTGGTGATTTCACAGTATTTCAGAAACAAGCCAGAGGGAGAGTTAGTTTGTTGTCAAGTTTTTATAACTCTGGCCTGGTTTTCTTTAGCAAAGACCTCTTTTGAGCGTTGTACTTCAGTTTATTTTACAGTGAAGTATTTATGATCCCAGGCATACTACATTTTTGTGATCCCCTTAACTACATTTTTCCGATTTGCATTTATATATGTCTTGCCTGTGTACAAATCCAGAAAAAAATAACCTGAGTTGGCAGTGTGTACACTTCCAAGAGATTCCCACTTTAAATATCTTCCCTCTGGGCCATATGGTTTCAAGTTATCTCTGACCATCCTCAGAGCTCATTTTCTTTAATCCTGGATTAGCCTTGTTGCCCTTCTTTACCTTTTCAAGTACTGCAAAAATCTCCCCCCCACCTCCCCCCAATTCAGTGAGGAGAAAAGAACACGATACTCAAAATTATTTAAATTTTGACCGAAGCAATTCATAATCTTAGCATATTCTCTCTGTATTTCTAAACTTGCCTAACATTTCATTGGCCTATACATGAGAATGCTTTTTCTACAACACCTTGACATTGTTAGGAAGAGGATGACAATTGCGTCAAGATCTTTAGGGTGCCCCCAGAAATCTTATCTGTCTTGAATGCTCTTCATAAAAATTGACTTTTTGTCCAGTGGCCATATACACAAACAATTGCAGTTCATTTGTTAAAACAGGCATTTACTAATTGCAATCACTGGTCACCAGTACCAAGTTGTAGACGATGTAAATATAACACTCAGAAGTCACTTGGGCATTTCCACAGATGATACTGAAGCAAGGTCTCTGACAGCAGAACAAGTGTTGCTTGTTTGGGATCAAGAAAAAAACACATAATTATGTAGTAAAGGGGCTTCAAATGGAGAAGTTGTGCTATATAATGCTTTGTGAATGCCAGATATATTAAATTGAATTTCTGACTTTTTATACTCCTTTTTCTAATCTAGAATAGTAACGAGAGGATTAAAGATTGCTTCCATAAATCCTACTTCTTACACTGACTTGAAAAATACCATTTAAAAAAGCATTCATCTTCTCCCTGCAAGTGCAGAATTGCTGAATGACACTCAAATATTAACAGGCAACAAGTTCAAATTATGTGGCTCCAGCTTAATAACAAAGACCCTTAGATCATGAAAAATCACTGGCAAAACAGAAATCACACTTTTTCAAAAACATGAAAATAACTTCAAGTCAGTCTGCAGTGGTGGTGATGGCTTAAGCAATTATTTTTTAACGGAAGATAGTAAACACCTGCCAGAATCCTGCATATTGGTGGTTTCTTAGCAGTGAATACCCTCTCAGAAACAACTATTATGGTCTTAAAAAAAAAACTAAAAAAAAACCAAAGCAAAAATAACAGCATTTAAACCAAACTGACCAATGAGGAAAAAAAACCCAATAACCCCATACGTAATACACAGAACATGCTTTCATGACTGTTGTAATCTGTGCATATGAAATTACATTCAGTGTTTATAAATGTTTTAATGTCTTGATGTATTTACCCTGGTTTTGGTAAATACTGCTTCATAAGGTGGATGGTCTCCTAGCTAGCTCTCCCTTCTGTGTGGTGAAGTTTGCTGGATATGATTTTGTGATGCTAAAGAGGGGAGCATGGCTCCAAGGTATAGGTAAGGCAGCAAGAGAGAGATGTGAAAAAGAAGCTGGGTGAGATTTTGCACTCTTGCCGCCAAGCCAGCAGCCGGCGTAGATGAGACAGTATTACAAGTTTAGAACAGCTGCCAACTAATGTTTGATCAGGGATAAAATATGCCGAGGTGACAACATCTTGCTCCCCTGCATTTCAGGGACTATCATTAAAAATGCAGCAAGGCTCGTACAGGCCCAGAAGGTACTATGTTCTCTCAAGATACAAGGGAGAGAGACAAGTTCACAAGATGTCAAGAACAATATCCATTTGTGTTTACTATGCAAACCCGCTGAGTAACCTTTCTATGCATGTTTGTACTAAGGACCATCGAGAATTTAGGGGGAAAAAAGGGCTGCTTAGAATGAGAGGGGAGAGGCAGCCAGCGAGGAACAAATAGGCAGAGAGACGTGTGTTTGGGAAGTGGAAAGATGCCACTGCAAGGGTAACTGGCTTCTTTAGGGGGAAAAAGAGACAGAAGAAATGCAAGATTAAAAGATGTATATATTTATACACAAACACAGCTAGAAAAACTGCAGTATGGCTACAAGTTAGTGTCCAGGGCCCCTTCCCTCCTCCCCTTTTAATAATATATTGATGTAAGCAGCTTGCGCATGCCAAACAAATTCTTTACATAAAAAGTCAACTGTCGGAAGGAGGCTCATCAATCTGGCAAAGTGCACTCAGGTAGAACGCCTCTTGGGGCGCCTGCCCCGGCAGCCATGCTGCTCAGGGGAAAGGGATTGCTCCAGGTGACGGGCTCATAAATGTTCATTAAAAAGCCTTTCTGCCAGTTTACGGAAAAAGCAGCTGTTTTGCAGGAACACTGGTAATTTATTTCTCAGTGATATTATGGAAAGCTGTTGCGGATAATTGAACTGTAGGAAGTTTTGCTGTTAAAATAGCAGAGACAGCTAGCCGAATTCACTCAATCAGCAGCTCTTTACTAGTACAGCAATCACAGCAAATCCGGAGATGTTCAGTTTGGGTTTCTTTGCTGCAGTTCTCTAGGAATCATGTTATATATTGCTTCCCACATTTGTCACATTGTTTCATCATTTCTTCTTCTCTAAAGTGGTGGGAGAAAATGTATTTGGTTTTCTGTTGTAGCTATAACTTCCCCGTGGATGACAGAGAGATATGCAGCTTTAGGAGTGCTATGCAATGATGTCAAGCAACTACAAAAGGCACCACTAACATTTAGCTGAATTAGGAAAAATACTTTGTAGCTTTAAAAATGATAAAAAATCATTTCCTTATTAATTGTGGGATTGGTCTCCTTTCTCCCGAGGCTAGTGCTGAAAGCCCTATCTATTTTCGGCATAGAAAATATCACGAGTTAACTAGATATTTTCCCTAACTCTTTTAATGTTTTAGAAATTGAGGTCTGTGCTTTGGTTTTAACATTGTAGATGTTTCAGTAGTGATTTATAGTAAGAAGAGCTTTGTGCATGTGGTGGGAGAACAACCTCTTAGAGTGAGAACTAAAACAGTGGGATGATAGCTTACTTTCTTTTTTAATGCACTGCTTAAAAATAACTTACTTTAAACATTTTCATAAATTAAAAATTAAAAATAGAGTGGTTATCTTAGTAAGCCAGTTAGATAAAGACTGCAGGCTTGCATGAACAGTTTACTAACCTCATTTTAGGAAAAGAAGCAAAAAACATGTTTACATATGGCTTTTGAAAATGAGTAGTGTCAATGAAAGTGTTTCCATTTTAAGATGATCATTGTAAGAAGTATGGTAAACCAATACATTTGGTAGTTCTCAGGGAAGAAAAAAAATCTTTAACTTGATTTCAGTAGAGTTGCACTGGTTTGTGCTAGGGAGGACGACGGTCAAAGGATAAGAGTCTTGAGAAGACTATCTAGGAAGATCAGATTTCCAAGACAGAATAAACAATCTGCCACAGTGAAGGACAGTTAGTTTGCTATACCACAGCAATTTTCTGTTCCAAAATCAGAAAGGAAATGCCTTTGGCATCTTTCTTTACTTGTGCAGAGTGATTATATAAAGAGGAGTCTTCTAAGACTCCATCCACATAGTGTGATTTTACATATAAAAGGGTGAATAATACAAAGACAGTACCAAAGCTTTACTTCTGTTTAAATCAGTTGTGTTTTTTTTTAAATTTTGATATGGTTGTTTAATAAGTGACTTGAAACCAACTATGTCTTGTTTAAAATGAGTGAGAACATCCATGCAGTCTTTTGTGTTGGTTTAGCTGAATCACCTTTTAAACCAACAAAACTCCTACCTGTCAACCAAAGGTAAATGAAATATTTTACTGCCTGCATATGAAACTCTGAAGAGCAAGACATTTTTCACAACCTGGTCCCATTATTACACTCAGAAAATAAAGAATCTGTGAAAGATCTAGGGCAACTGTCATACACTAAAGAAACACTCTGGATATTGTGATGTCACATACACTTTCCAGTATGACCCAATGTTTTATAAAGAAAATTATCTTGATAGTGGTATCAATAAAAAACATGTCTTGAAAAGTCTCAGTAAATTCTGTTACTTCTAGAGGTAAAACATGATGAATTTCCTGAGGGCTCATCTCTCATTTTGTTTGCCCCTGTTATTTTCTCTCATACAGAAAAAGTAAAACTTCTCTAATTTAGCCTCAGAAGAAAAAGAACTCAGATTAAGACAAATAATTAACATAAATATTAATAGAGAACCTGGCATACATTTGGATGATATCTAAAGTATAGGTTAGCAGTCAAGATGCTTCCCTTACACTGAAATTTTAAGGTGCTAGTCCCATTTTCTGAATTATTTAGAATAAAGGAAACAGTACTGTGTTTTAAAGTAGCCACCAAGAGGGCAAAGCTCTGCTTTCTTGGCTTCCTTTATCTGAGGAGAAGGGGACAGAGATCAATCAGACAAGGGGATCAGTCATCCACATTTAAAGTCCTCGCAGCTTCCATTTGCCATGGGCTGGTTCCAGGGTCTCAAAGGCAAATGAATAATAAGAAATACCAGGCAGAGCCGTGTAGGTGGAGTGTAGACCGAAGATGGTTCACTGAATGAACTGTGTCTACCAGTTCCCTAACATGACAATAACAATCCCAACAGCAGGAGTCAGCATTATAATGGGGGGCTTAGCACTATGTATCAAGTACTTACGCTGATGTAAGACCGTGCAAATCTAAGTCTCCTATATTTTTTTGCTATTTTTCTGTGCATTTTGGGTATAGGTGTACTTTTAACTTTGTCATTTCTTTCTTTAATGCATGTTGATCCATAGAACATAATCTTTATGAACATGCTATTTACTGATTTCTGTCCAAATTTGATATTTTGATGCAGCAAATTGCCAAAGTCTGTGTTATGAATACCCAGATGGAGCAAACATTTATCCAGTGTGCATTTCGGTTTGTTATAATGGTGTTTCATATAGTAGTTAAACCTCTGAAACTACCTTGTGAGAGTCGTAGCCCCACAGTGTGCGAAGTCAACTGGCTTGACTAGTAATGTTGAGGGGAAAGTGAATCTCATCATTTTACCCTTATATGAATGCCTAAACCCCAGCCATAGCCAGGTCATTAAAGCTGCTGGATACCAAAATGAAAGAATACACTTCCTGGAGATCTTATTCCTTTACTATAAACATTTCTTTAAAGAACTTTGGTATTATTATTAGATTCAGTGTAAAAAGTATTAATCTACATCTAAAATATATATATATATTGAAAATAGGCCTTTACTTTATTACAGTTTTATGCTAACTTGAAAGAGTGTGTGCTACTCGAAAAGAAAGTCTAAACTTTTTATGCTATAGTGACACTAGAGTTTTTATTCCTACAGGAACGAGGAAAAGGTCAAGTAAACCTGCTAAATATTTAACTTGTCATGAGGAAGGTAGCTGAGGATTTTTGCCAGGGCCTCATTTTAACTTTCCTCTAAAACACCACATCAGATACGGACATCATATGAAGGTACAACTAAATTTCAAATAAAACGAAAAAAAAAGGAAAAAATATAAAATTTAGAAAATTAGCATTACATTCCTTTCCATGTGTTAAGACTTTGAATGATCAATCAAATATTGTGTGAAATTGTAACAAACTTCTGTTATTTGTTGATCTTTTCCTGTCATCTTTTCATCAAGATCTCAGGTAAAGAAATTGTGTGTTGCAAATAGCTATCTTTTTCTGCTGCACTTATTCTTCCAAATATATCAATGATTTGGTCCAAGATTTGAAGTTGGACTGTTACCTCTGTGATGAAGAATTTCAATGATGCTAACAGTGTGACATCACTGAAAATAATTAACATGAGCAGTAAGTAATTATGAGAAGGAAGCCAGTATTTCCACACAGACACTCCAGTAACTAATAGTCTGCTAATGAAGTTTGGAGCATACTTCCAAACTTGTACGTGGAAATATAAGCATTAATCACATCATCGCATGAATGCAAAAATAAATATTCTCTTACACCTGACCATTTGTCAGTATTTGATTTTCTTTGGGTTGTTTTTTTTTTCTTTACCTCCTCTATGCTTTTCTTTCTTGGTATGATCCTCGTAATTTTGCCTTCCTTCCTTTTACTACATTCTCTTTCTCTTGTCTTCCGACATGCATCAGTAGCGTATGCAAAGAATAATCCTAGATCTGGTATTTTTCTTGGATTAGATGGAGGAGTTAAAACACAAATATTGCCTTTCTACTGGTGACACTGAGAACATTAGACACCACTAAAGCATTAAAAATGTCTAAGGAATGTGAAATAGTAACAAGTTAGGTAAAAATTCTGTCTTGTGTGTAAAGGCTGTCAATTTTTGTAAGATTTTTACAAGCGTTTGCTAAAAGTCCCATCTCTTAGACCCTGTTGGTAGTGTCAGTATCTCAGCATCTGTTCATAAAAATGCAAACATGAAAAGATTTGTTATCATGAAGGAAAAAAATCCACTTGAACATGTCACATGAAGGCATCAAACAGTTTCAAACAAATACAGAAAGGCAAAGTGAAGAATGGTGTGATATAAATATACATGTTTAAACCTCATATCAACTACCCTTAGAATTTAGGATACCTTAAGGGTTAGCCTCTGTAAGTTGGATGGGATCGCACAACACTGTCCGTTGTCAGTTATCTCAGGATGCCTCATCGCCATTGCTGCCCCTTGCTTCCTCTCCATATTGTTCATATTCACAGCAGTCATTTTACTTTGCTTTCGTAGCACCATCTTGACCTCCTCTTGCACCACTTCTAACTATTCAACATTGTTGAGAAAGTCTTCCTTCAGGCACGTAACAGGTGATTAGCATTTTAGCCGTCAGCGTAAATGTTGGGATGTCTTCACTTCAAGATGAACAGCTCTTTAACACCTAGCTTTGACTTCACACACTAACGAATGCCGCCTGCAGTTGGTGTCAATAGCATGTACTGGGTTATGGCATCCACACGCACAGAGGTGAAGGGGTTACATAGTGCAAGTTTGGTCTGCAGGTCTGTAACACATCAACAGTCATGCTGCTTTTAGCGGGTGGATGTACTCCTGGCCTCCAGCCCCCTTCATTGTGGAAACCAGTTCAGCATTCAGGATGGGTCCAGCCCAGCCACATGCTGCAGCTGGCAATGGAGAGGAATTCCACTGAGGTTGGCAGGAGCAGAGGTAAGACCCAAACTTTTTCCAGATCCTTTGCAATACGTCAGAAATATCTGGACTGCCCTAAGCTCAGGCTAAAATCAGAGAACTAGTTACCTCACAGTTTTATTTCTATTGTTTGTCACTGTTTTATTTTTATCCTCAACTTTCAAGTGGGGTGTGATTTTTAATTAGCTTGTGCTAGAGCAGTATGTTCCTGACAAACCTGGAGAACTTGGAGGTTTTTAAAAGGGAGCTTCCTCAATATGTGGGGTTTTCAATGCTTGCTTGTCTCTACTAATTAGAAGTGCTTATAAATTAACTATAAGCCTGCTTTACAAACCAGTAGGAGAAAAACTGTTTGCTATGCTGGATAAGATCAAAAGCAAAGAATTTGAGAGCAAACATAGAAAGAGTTTTTATTGACTGGCCTGTCTTTTAGCCTTTTTCTTGTGAAAATAATTTTCCTTTATAAGAAGACCTCCTGCTCTTTGTTCAAAAAAGATGTAAACTTCATTTGGACTTGGAGATATGACTGTTTTAAAGCAACATTACAATGTAAGCCTAAAATAAATAAAATTTTTTTAAAAAAAAGAGGAGAAAATATATTATAATATGCAAATATATACATCCTTTACTTTCGACCCAGAGAAGAAGCAAATAAAATCACAGTCAGTATATAGCCTCAGGAACATGTGTATCTCTTCCTGGAAACCATTCCCATTTTACTCTAGTGGGACAGAAGAACTTATATACTGTTATATAGGATTTGACACCTTTCCATCTCCACCTCAGTACCATCTCTTTGCCAATTTGCCATAGAGCTGGAATTGCAACACCACCCTTTTCTGTATCAGTTCATAAATTCATCTTCCTTTACCTACTTGAAGAGTGAAGCGTCTAATACACACTTTAAATTTTTCCTTCTATCCCCTGTTTATAATAACAGGTGCTTAGAAGTCCTATCTCAGTTGTAAATAAAACCATAATAAATGCATGAACAGAAGACAAAGATTAGAACAGTAAAGGGAAAAAAAAACACCAAAAAAACCCAGGAGGCCTATTATGTGTGTAACCTGACTGCTGTATTGAGATTGTCTCTCATAAAACCAGGAGTGTGGGACCAGAAAGTGCAAATGAAAAATAGCTTGTTATGGCAAGATGAATGGGCAATATGTTGTCATCTCTGTTTGTTTGGTTTGCTTTTTATTGTTGTTTAAGAATGTTCAGAATAAGGGAAAAAATCAAGGACCTTGCAGTAAAAGGGAAAAATCAGTGAGTTTCTGCTTTATTATGGCACTCTGCCTTTCGTTTATAAGACTGATTGCTCAATATGTTCTTAAAGCATCACCATTGTCTCTGAACTAGTATGAAAAAATGTTAAGACTCCCTCCTGCACACCTTTTCTTTCCATGTAATATTTTTAGTGGCTTCTCCATCTGATTCTTACCTTGTCACCTAATCTAGAGACCTGCCATGTCAAAGGACACCAGCTCACTCACAGTGCCTAAATCTGTTCTGCTTGAGCCTGAATAGACAATAACCCAGCCCAGTGAAGTAAGTCAGGGTCCAGGTCATCAGCTGTATTGCTGACCTACTTGGTGAAAGGCATCTGTCTTTGCCCAGCTGCCCTGTGTTCTGAGAATGTCAGCAAAAACACATATTCCCCATCTCTACTCTCCTTTTTCTCTTTTGGGACTTTGTGCATTTTGTCACATTTAGAACTGGATGACAGAAATAACCTTTTCGTTCCACTAAGAAGGATAAGTTGACACAGAAAATTGACCTGAAGTCTTCTGTCTGAAGAAGGGACTTTTTGATGGAAAAGGGACAGTTGGAAAATACTTTGTGCCCTTTTAGAATTTATTTTATTGTTTTTCTGTTCCTTATTCTCTGCATTTCCAAACTTTTTCATGAATTTTGAAACATTTGACATGCTACTGATGAGCTAAGGTTGATAAACTCTAAAACTTGAAATGTGTTTAAGTTTGTTGTTGTACACTAACAGGTCGCATCATACACCTCTGACTCTCTGGTCCTATCATTCACTGAAATGAAAAAAAACCACAAATACACTTAATTTTTGCTCATCGAGAAGATGTGAGGCACAGTCACAACACAATGTGTGCTTCTGCTACAGCCTTTCCTTCTCCACTGATACATTGCAATCTGAAAAGGAGTGGAGAGAGCAAGGCTATAAGGGATGATCACCATTTTCAAGAGTCACCTTCTGGGGAACTCTGAGTAGATGTACACAATCTCATGGACCCATTCGGGCTGTGTCTGGCAACACTTTGTATGAAGTCTGGTACCAGAGTGCTCATTCAGGGCATTATTGAACCATGGAAGATTTTTTTTTCATTAACATTTTTAGCAAGAGTTGGATATTGATGGAAATGTCCGTCTATCAGTGAAGGTGCTCTTCGTGAGGCCTTGGCCAGTGGTCCCTGAGAACCTGTAGCAAATGACATTGTTTTAATCTGTATTTTCCACACTGTCTCCAGGCTCTGTTCATGAGCTGATATCTCTGTCAAACATATATTCACTGAACAAGTAATGCCTATGGTAGTGTGTGTTTTTTTATTATGATCTTTAGATTTTCTGGATTTTTAAGACAGTCATTTTTCTGGTTTCCACCTGTCTTTCCGGATGCCATGTGAAGTCTCACAAGGATTTTCCAGTGTCTTTTTAGCTTTTTGTGTTTAGGAAGAAAATTTTTGCTCCCTGGAGAAAAGATATGGCCACAAAGTGAAAGCCACTGCTGTTTTTCCTGACTGGACTAAATTGTGTGCTAGTATCACACTACTGCTGGCAATATTCACATGTTGTATATTTTGTATTTTGATTAAGTGGTGCTGCATTTTCCTGAACATGCATTCTGTATTCACAGAAGAGCCGACTGTAATCAAGGCTTCACATGCTAGTTTTAACTAAGCTACTACCGAGTGATGTTAGAAATTTTCATTACCTTCCCTAAAAATTTTTGTATCTTTTAATGTGGGAGCATTGCCTCTTACCTCTTAAAAATATTGTCCTATTCTGCTTTGGTTTTCTTTAAAATTTTTTTCACTGCTTCACATTTACTATTTTTTTCTGTGTCTGTAAGTTGTATATCTGCTTCCAGCTCATCTTTAAAGACCTAATGAGAGTTACTCTCTTGGTTTTTTTTAAAGGGTTTCTTTTTCTTGTATGCTGTAATAATGTTATTTTCATTTCTTTTCAGGGACTGCAGTGGTGTTTTGTCCTAATTACTCCATGAATGTTTTAAGTTGTTCCTGTATATTCCCTACTTCCTCATAGTTTTCACCATTTTTCATTTTAGCAATGAACTTGAGCCAACTTAATCTGTCTCTTAGGGAAAGAATCTTTGAATTTTCTTAATGCATGAACACTTAATGTTTTCAGAGGTGATTGGAAAAGAAAGTGGTGACTTGTACTCCTGTCACTTTACAGACCTTTTCTGTATCAGCTGATACTAATTTTAATTTTGCCATAGGTTTCTGTATGAATTAGATACCAATTGAAGTCTAATATGGACTTTTTGAATTTAATATAGTCTACTTTTTAATTAGGGAATATTAATCTACTCTGTTAGTTGTTATTATGATGATGCTTTGAACACTTTCTTCCAACACTAACTTTTTTCTTCAGGCATGTCATGCAAAGACATTGGTTTTAGTCTTGAGATTTGACATTTGCCTTTTGTTTTGTGCAGTTTTTCAGGAAGATTTTTATTTGGAATTTTTTTTGTGCTATTACTGTCATCTGAGGCAGAATATATGGTTCATTTACTTTGTCCAAGTAATTTTTAATTTCTTCTGTTTCTGAGTAATTCACAGCATGTACATACAGGGATACAGTACTTGAATATATATGTCCAACAGATAAATGCATCATCTATTAGTCTTACATAATATTTATTGACAAATATTACCAATTTCTCTCTTTGGAATCTTACTTTTAAAACACTGTTCTGTTCTCACATATTTACCTCAGCAGAATCACAACAATGCAAAGACTACAAGAAAAATTAAAAGATCCCAAGTATATTATAGCTTCAGTTTCAGAGTTTCACTTAGAGACATGATCGGGATGGGAAACTTGATAATTTTGAGTATTTAGCTTTCGAAATATTAAATGCAGCAAGTATCAGTACTAGCTGTGCTTAATGTTCATGTGCATATCTACAAATATATATTCACTCTCATTATGCCTCTGCTTGGGCACAGACACTTTTATCCATGAATTTCAAGTATAACATTCTTTCTGCGCTCCTTTCTAATTATGAGGTTCAACAGAAATGAGCAATCTTGTAAATCTACTCATGAATTATAATTTCAGAAAACCCTAGGTGCAAACCTACATTCCAAATATCCTCATTTAAAAATGGACTGCTGTAATTATATGATCATTTCATTTCAAATCTGCAGGGGACAGTAACTCAATATAAAGCACGAAAAAATTAATGAGAAGCTTAATTATAATAATATCATTAAATCCTAATAAGACAAAAAGTCTAACTTTGCTTTATTTTAGCTTGGACACCTAATATAATTTTATTACAGTACAGTAGTGATATTTTCTGGATTTTTAGAGAAACTAATAATGCAACAACAAAGGCTGGATAATTTTCATTTTCCTTCCCTTTTTTTCCTTTTAGGTATAAGCAAAAAGGAGAAAAAGAAAACCTCTTCACAGTGTATAGGTATGTGGACAAGATCTAATACTGTTTAACTAATATCAGCCATAGATTTCCCATCAATAGATAAAACTTCACTTTACCAGAAATTTTTAGCAGCCATTGCATAATTTTTCACAAAAACGTAATTGTTCTTTCACAAGGGGATAAATTTCGTCATTCATAGTGGCTCAACAGGATTTTTGAGGTGCACTACCTTCTACTTTAAAGAGCAACATACAAATGATAACAGTCAAACTTCAGTTACCATGGCTGCAGAATGGAGGCTGTATTCATGGTTTATTAATATTTAGCAGATATCAGAATTTCCCTATTTTTTCACATTTGCAATCCAGATACTTTACAGAAGTTATTGATAAAGAGCACAACATTCCTCAACACACAGCCCTGCTGGTGACAAATGTTTAAATGTGGAGTGCGTTAGTGTGGCATCAGACATTGTCAATAATGCATGCTCACCACCATTTAATTATTTTGAAAACATCTGTTGAAGTAAAATAGGGGAATAAGGAAGTCAAGTGCATTAGTGACTGTGTTAACCACATTTCACTGTGTAACATAGAAAACCCTAAAGGGAAGACCAGGATTCAAGGACATCAGGAGAATGATAAAATTCATCTTTACTTTTAGTCTTTGTAGCTAAGGAAGTGGTTTAGCTAAATCTTTGTGTAGGGTTGGTTTTCCAAGAATTTTTAAGAGCTAAAATATTGTATCAGAACATGTATTGGAAATCCTTTCTTTTTTCCATAGTACACCTGAATGTATGCCGTTTGTCTTCTGAGAGATCCTAAACAATTACTGATATAGCGTGATGCCATTTTACAAGTTAAAATGACTTTTGGCTCTGAGTGAGGCAGAGCTGGTAAGCTTCCTCTCTTTAGTCCTTTTGCCTTCCACTCATATAGTGTTTGGTTTCACTCTAGCAATAGTTTCTTTCCTTTTCAGCTTTGTTTTTCCTAACTTACTCCAACTGCTAGAAACAATTAAAAAAAAAATCCTTCCATGGTTGGTTTCAGAGCCTGATGTAAATAAGTTTATGTATGACTATTTAGAATGTATCTAACTAACATTTCATCATACCATCTTTCATAGATTGTTTAAGGAAGAAATGTAGGGTCTTTATTGAGATGCTATCTGACATATTCCACTTGAATAATTCTCTTGTTGCACACGTTTTACGAACAACATTGACCATTATTGTCAAGTTAACTTAGTGCGTCATAGTTAACAGTACAAGGATCTAATAGACTTCTAGTCAGAGTGAGACAATTCAGATATGCCACAGGCAGTATAAGGCAGCAGGCTTAAATTATGTGGTCATGAATTTAGAAATGGACAGCATGTTCCTCTAACCACTGCACAGCGAGGAAGGGAGGCAAATAATGAATACAACAGCCCAGCACGTCACACTCAGCAATTAATCTTTCCTGGAAGTCCTCAAACTTAATGGAGATAGCCTGGAGCTTCCAAAGAACAATGTAGAACGTCCAAGCAAGGTACTCACTGGGGAGCTGACAGCAGCACCCGTCAGGGAGCAGCCAGTGCTGACCTGAAGGGATCTGCATGTGGCTGAAAATGCTACCAAAGTGGAAAATAATGCTGGACTAAAACAGCAATAAAGGGGAGCTTTGTGAAGAACAGGTGTTACTATGGTCATGGAGAGAAACTTCCAGCATGGGAGAAAGTATGAAGTTTCAGGGAGGAGGAAAACTCAGGTTGAAGTCAGCAAAGAAAAGGAAGGCAGTGCACTGCATCAGAGAGGCTGCAGTCTGATGTGGTGGCAGGAAGAGTCAGAGTCCTGTCTTTAGGCAATCAGTAACGAACACAGACAGGGGTCCTTGGCTCTCTTGGCTCAGGGAGAAAGGACTGATTCTTCCAGCAGTATTTGAGCCCACTTAAGATGTGATTAATTTTCCGAAGGGTAAGCATGCCTATCTATTGATTGTAGGGGAAACACAGATGATGAGATTCCTAACTGAGACTCCATCATTAAAAGTTTAAAGTTTGGCAAGATGAATCCAGGCTGGGAGTATATGGGGTTAATGGTCCTATATCTTTGTCTCAGCAGGCAGCCAGTACTAGTGTTAATAGCGGGAACTCTCTGAAAGCCATTAGAGGAATTCTGGGGAGCTCTACTGCTTCATGGTCCCTTTCATCAACCTCTTTAGTATGACAAATAGCTTGAGGCTGCCTACCAGCCAGTTATTTTTAAAGGTGTGTGAAAGTGGCTAGAAACATCTGTTCAAAGCCACCATTTTGAACTGTCTTTTGAATGATGTAAAAAAACCACCAACCTAATTTAAGCTGAATATGCATAACTACATTTTCACCAATAGATTATTTTAATTTCTTGATTTTTCACTTGAAAAGCTCATTTGTCCATATAAACGAGATCTCCAACCAAGGAAAGAACACTGAGAAGAAAACTAAGCTTTCTGACATAAGTCTGGACTGCACGGGTGATAATAACTCTTCGGTCTAAGTTACCAATTAAAAATATCACTTAGCTCTTTTAGCAGATTTTTGAAAATTTTAGAAGCAGCTTGTTGCTAGTATTTTTACATTCTCCCTATTCTCCTCTGCAGACAGGTGAGAGAGGATGAATTTTTCACCACAACCTTCTGACCATCATACATGAGTCAATACTAGAAAGAATGTTTATATCAAGGAAAAAAACTCTATAGAAAGATAATGACAGGGACTTGGTATGGCACGACCAAAAGTTCAGTGCAGTGAACCAAGTCCTATCTTGTGCTGAAAGAATGTTTCTAGGGAAAAGCTTTTGCAATATGCAATCACAGAGCAGGTAAAGAAATTACTGTTTTATTTGCATGGTTGTGGAGATGATAAAATAGTGTTAGCAATACTGCAATTCTTGAGTTCCTGGTCTTGGCACTTCACTTCTGTTTTGTCTTTTTCCAAATCTCAGCACATTGTTTTCATAAATTAAATCCATTATACTTTTTGTCATCCATACTATAAATGTATTCACAGACATATATGATGCAGCTGTTTATTTTCAGCTGTTTGTTGGGCCTTCTTTATGTTATTCCAACTTCTGAGGTTTTTTGGTCTCATTTGAAGTATGACAGTTTAGAAATAGTTACAATAGAGAACTGGCAGCATATAGTGTTTTTTCCTACTACTTCATGTTGAAAACACACTGGTTGTTATTTAGTTCCAACTTTGAGTTCTTTAAAATGGAAGAGTCAAAGTATACACAGAAGTTCCTGCCAGTGAGTTCTTTCCACACACAGTCATTTAAAAAAAAAAAAAAAGTCTGCATATTTAACATAATTTAACATCTCTACAGCCTGAGCAATTATCCTAATAGCAGGGAACCAAGGCCTACTGGTAAGTTTTATCCTCCCTTTGTCAGGCTTGTTTCTTTGATATTAGTATCTAGATGCATACCACAGGGCGAAACTAGGCTTTATTAAAGGAGGGTCAGCATTCTGTTAATCTAATTTAAAAGCATTAAGGGGAGTACAGGAGCATTAATTGATTTGTTGGGAGGGTTCTGACTCCAGCCAACCTGATCTTGCTGTTTACACTCTCGATTTAGACTATATAGAAAAAAACCTACTTGAGCACTAGTACAATATATATTGTATTTTGTCTTTAATTTTAAAAAAATCCTATAGCAGATGTTGACACATAGATATTACATAGCTACATGTCTTTATCAATGAAGTGACTAAAGTGAAGTGATCTAAACAATCACAACTTTCAGTAATCAGCAACAAGTTAGTTTTAATATAAGGGTAATAAATCTGGAAAACCTAGTCTTTAGCACTATGAAATTAAGCTGTTTCAGTAGCATGGAGCAGGCTCCTTGCAGAAAGAAGAATTACATGCTATGGAAATTTAGTGTTACCAGGACTATCTTGAAGCAAATGAGAAAAAATATTTCTGGAGTTGCCTGGTTATATTTTGGATGATGAATTAAAAATCACAAACTATTAAAATTGTTGAAAACTTCTGCATTTACCAATGAAATTTTTGCAGTTCAGATTCTGAAGTATACTTGGAGGACATGCTCCTTGGTTTCATAGTTTGTTTTTCACCTTGACTCCTATATCCTCTCACCCTTCTCTTTTATACGCAATAAAAACAGCTAAAAGAACAAAGGGAAATTTAGTAACAGCCTGGAGAAAAAAAAAATATAGAAGTAGTTCTCTGTGCATAAAAAGCATGGACATTCATTTTTATGGATTCATACCAAAGATTGATGAAGTTGGCATTTAAGAAGGTGCAGTCCCTGATGGAAAATGTGATTGAAGTTTTCCCACAGTGGGAGCTTTTACTGGGTTCCCTTCTGTGTGGATTCTCTCTACATGACCGTTTTCTTCAGTAAGGACAGTAATAAATGTCTACCAATGTCTATTTTGACAAGGCTTGTAGGAGTTATTCTCTCCAACAAATCTAATCCTCTGTCATATTTGGGTGATTCTGGCCAAATTTGGGTAATTCTGGTGATTAATGGAGGGAAGACAAGCATGCATATTCATGTGTGATAGTAAGATTTTGTTGGGAGAGAAGTGAAATACTCAAATATTTCCAAAATCTAAATTTTGAAAAATAAATATACTTTCAAATTTTGTGAAGAAAAAATTATCCTGTTAATTTTTGACTGTATATTCAGGTCCCTCAAGTCAAGATCATAATAAAGCATTTTCAAAGACTTCTATGCAAGAACTTGCAAATACATAAGTCTCTTTACAGACTGCAAGCAGTAAAAAAAACAAAGCAAAATTATTTCACACCTATATGTGATCAGTTCTATATACTAGAGGAATTGATTAAACAACTCTTGATTAAATTAATATCAGTTGGCTGCAATTAATCAAATGAGTGTGAATTCAGATTTCTCACGCAATGTATTTTGTGTAATGGCAGTAATTTGGGCATCCAGAGAATGTGCCTTAGATTTAGCCCTGCACAATACGTAAATTAAGAACATATCCATTCTTCTGACAGAGATCCTAAAGGAATGAAACAATCCTGAAAGAACTAGAACCCTTTCTGAGAAGGCTCCAGGTGTGTTAAGATGAGCGACAGTTGTCTGTGTCAAAGCTAAGGGAACAGCTCCTATGCATAGCATAAAACACCCTCATTTAGGTTGCAGTTAGTCACCAAATCTCTGAGATATCTAAGCTTCCATATATGCAGCTATAGTGGAGGAGCCCACACCCACAAGGACTGGAAAGGAAAACACTCACCTTTGTCACTTTAGGTGTATGGCATATGACAAGAATTTTCATGGTGGTTGAGTGTGACTTTGTGGAGTTTTCTATTCCTCATACCCCTAGCCAAAGCAATGCAGGGTACAGAAAATTAGGCACTTGTGAGATATGATCATAGTCACAGTAATTCACTTACACTGTGTCCCGGATATGGCAAGTGCACTCATCTTTTATAAAGTTTCCAGCAGTCAGAGAGCTTGAGAACCCAAATCTCAGGCATGGGCTTTAGGCACCACCCTTCTCAGGGAGTCCTGAGGGGCTGCGGCTGCTTTTCAGGTCACTTGGGGAAGAACAGAGAGAGAGTTAGCAAATACTTGTCTGGAAACCACAAACAGTCTAGGGAAAAGGTCAGATCCCACAGCTTCTCTGGCCTAGCAACAACTATGCTGCTTTCTTTTGCCCATCCACTGTTGAGTGCACAGTGATCCATCCTTGTTGAGGGCGAGCTGTGAGTGTCTATTGAGAATACTGTCAGCCTCTGTGGCTAGTGCACCCTCTTGCCACACGGCTGCTCTGGGTCTCAGCTCTTTGAAGTCATCTCCCACTGTGTGACAAAGAGAATGTCCAACTAGAAATGCTGCCCCTTCATGGGAGACATTCATTTGCCCCTCTTGCCATGGGGTGAGAAGTTGCTTTAATTCTTTTCCAGCCCCGCCCTTACAGAATCACTTGACTTGGAATTTTGATGACATCAATTGGTCTCAATAATAGCTATAATTAAAAATTGAAAATCTATGCCAGAAAGAAGACATTTTGGGAATAAATGTGATGATCTACTCAGGTAGATGTCTCTTGAGAAAATAAAGTTACTTACCTGCAACTCATACCCTATAAAGATCAATTTTCATTGAATTAACAGTTTCCTAATTCTTCTCCATGTAAAACAGTTCTAGTAATCTCTGTTTTTTCCACCTAATTTCTGACTAATTTGGGGAAAATTTAAAGTATAGCATGATGAATACTAAAACACAGCATTTGCAAACATCTGTTTCAATTATGTCAGCTTTCAACTTTAACCAGGTCAGTTTTTATGTAAATGCTGAATATTTTTAAGTCTACCTTAATATACAGCAACATTTGTTTTTCATGATTATGTAATGAGAATGTCACTGACAAATAAACTGCTTAAAAAATAATGCTTTTTGATTTTTCAACCTTGAAATAGTTTTCATTTCTGTTTTCTTAAACGTTTTTCAGTTTAAGAAGGCAAAACTCACAGCTAAAAACCTGCTTTCTTGTGGTAAAAGGAGGAGTTTGTCACACTGAAGACAATTCCAAGTATCTGAATGCTGATGCTCAGACACTTAACTTGAAATGGGAGTACCCCAGTTAGCTAGCATGGTTTAAATTCTTATGTCTTTTGCACAGGCCTACTATATGCATTACCTAAACGAAATCCACAGAAGCCAGAAGAGAGCACTTAAAAAAATGAAACCCATCCCAGAAAAGAAGTGGTGTATTTTGAAGATGCCTCCACAATTTTTTTTTCCTGTAGAAGCCATGCTTCTTCAATAATTCAGGAAGAGCAAGAACCAACAGATCTTAGAGCATATTTTATGTGCCAGCAAACAGACTGGAGATTGTTTCATTTCAATTAGTCCCTTTGTTGCCAACAAAAGACTGACAAACACACCGAGAGAGGGACAGGCATATGGCACTTTTGCTTTCCACTTTGCTTTTTATTTGATGATAGTCCTCTTATCGCAGCCTCTCACACATTCCCCCACCTCGTGCCCGCTTCTTCCTTTGCCATACTTTATCTACCATTGTTCTCCTTGTATCGCCTTACTTGGGATCAAGTGATTCTCTCCAGCACAAAAATAAGAAGACGTATTCTTTTTCAGCCTCTTCTGATCTCCCAGGCTAATTGGCTCAGGTGTAAACCAAACCAGCAAGGCTGCGGCTTTGATGTGACACTTTAGAGCGGCACACCTGGTAACATCCCTGTTTGTGTGTCAAATACCAGCCAGCCTTGCCTGCTGCTCAAACTCAGCTAATAAAAACGCTAGTAATCACGTTGTATTACAAGGCTCAAATTCATGCTGTTACTTTATTGCAAGGTTGTCATTAATTTTGCAGCGTGAACTTGGAATCCGATCTGACCTGTTTTTAATAAGTGTGGGTCTGTGTGCAAGTGTGTAAGTGAGTGACAGAAAGGTGACTGCCAGCTGTTTCTTCTTTACATATGGTGTTACCCTCTGCTTTGATCAATAATGCTGTTTCACTTTAAAAAGAAACTCATTTTGTAAGGATGTGGAAGAGGGGCCTTGCTACCTCCCTTGTCCCTGTGGTTTATTTGTGAAGCATACACAATTAGGGAAAGGTCAATCAACAGTAAACAATATCTTACTGCTTTACCAGAGATTGTTCTACTCCTTTGCTCTGTAGAGCTGGACCCATCATTGAACAGTTGTCTTATTACTGTTGCTTGCAATGGTATTTAGTAGAATTACAAACCTAGGTAAAGCCTGGGAAAAATAATAATAATTAAAAAAAATTGCAAAACAAGTTCACGTCTAAAATGAAAAAGGCAAAATTCTTCTGAGTCACAAGCACTCTTTTTAACTAAAAGCCAGTACAAATGTAATTATATTTGCATATAATATATATAAAACTATACATATATAAGTGCATATGCATCTTTCAGTTTTAAAATACTAAATATAATACTCCACGCTCAGGAGCAATGCATCCCAACAAAGAGGACATCAGGCAAAAACACCAGGAGGTCTGCATGGATGAACAAGGAGCTCCTGGGCAAACTCAGACACAAAAAGGAAGCCTACAGAAGGTGGAAGCAAGGACAGGTAATCTGGGAGGAATACAGAGAAATTGTCCGAGCAGCCAAGGAAAGCTAAAGTCCCGATGAAGTTAAATCTGGGCAGGGATGTCAAGGGCAACAAGAAAAGCTTCTATAGTTATGTCATTGATAAAAGGAAGACTAGGAAAAATGTGGGTCCTCTCCAGAAGGAAGCAGGAGACCTGGTTACCTGGGATATGAAGAAGGCTGAGGTAATCAATGACTTTTTTGCCTCAGTCTTCACCAGCAAGTGCTCTGGCCTCAATGCCCAAGTCGCAGAAGGCAAAGGAAGGGACTGGGAGAATGAAGAACCACCCACTGTAGAAGATCAGGTTCGAGACTATCTAAGGAACCTGAAGGTGCACAAGTCCATGGGACCTGATGAGGTGAATCTGTGGTTTCTGAGGGAACTGGCAGATGAAGTTGCTAAGCCACTATCCATCATTTTTGAGAAGTTGTGGCAGTCTGGTGAAGTCCCCACTGACTGAAAAAGGGGAAACAGAACCCCCATTTTTAAAAAGAGAAAAAGGAAGACCTGGGGAACTAAAGGCCAGTCAGTCTCAACTCTGTGCCCAGAAAGATTATGGAGCAGATCCTCCTGGAAACTATGCTAAGGCACATGGAAAACAAGGAGGTGAATGGTGTCAACATGGCTTCACTAACCCAACATGGCTTCACTAAGGGCAAATTGTGCCTGACAAATTTGGTGGCCTTCTACAACAGGGTTACAGCATTAGTGGGATAAGGGAAGCGCAACTGACGTCATCTACCTGGACTTGTGCAAAGCATTTGATACTGTCTCATATGATATCCTTGTCTCTAAATTGGAGAGACATGGACTTGAAGGATGGACCACTTGGTGGATAAGGAATTGGCTGGTAGTCACACTCAAAGAGTTGCGGTCAACAGCTCAATGTCCAAGTGGAGACCAGTGACGAGTGGTGTTCCTCAGGGGTTTGTACTGGGACCAGTACTGTTTAACATCTTGGTTGGCGACGTGGACAGTGGGATTGAGCACACCCTCAGCAAGTTTGCTGATGACACCAAGCTGTGTGATGCAGTCCATATGCTGGAGGGAAGGCATGCCATCCAGAGGGACCTTGACAGGCTTGAGAGCTGGGCCTGTGTGAACTGCATGAAGTTCAACAAGGCCAAGTGCAAGGTCCTGCACGTGGGTCAGGGCAATCCCAAGCACAAATACAGGCTGTGTGGAGAATGGATTGAGAGCAGCCCTGAGGACTTGGGGGTGGTGGTTGATGAGAAGCTCAACATGAGCCAGCAATGTGCACTTGCATCCCAGAAGGCCAACCGTATCCTGGGCTGCATCAAAAGCAGCATGGCCAGCAGGTCGAGGGAGGTGATTCTGCCCCTCTACTCCGCTCTCGTGAGACCCCATCTGGAGTACTGCGTTCAGCTCTGGGGCTCCCAACAGAAGAAGAACGTAGACCTGTTGGAACAAGTCCAGAGGAGGGCCACAAAGATGATCAGAGGGCTGGAGCACCTCTTGTATGAAGAGAGGCTGAGAGAGTTGGGGCTGTTCAGCCTGGAGAAGAGAAGGCTCTGGGGAGACCTTATAGCAGCCTTCCAGCACCTGAAGGGGGCCTACAGGAAAGCTGGAAAGGGACTTTTACGAGGCCATGTAGTGATAGGATGAGAGGTAATGGTTTTAAACTGAAAGAGGGTAGATTTAGATTAGTTATTAGGAAGAAATTCTTTATTGTGAGGGTGATGAGACACTGGAACACGTTGCCCAGAGAGGCTGTGGATGCCTCCTCACTGGCAGTGTTCAAGGCCAGGTTGGATGGGGCTTTGAGCAACCTGGTCTGGTGGAAGGTGTCCCTGCCCATGTCAGGGGGTTGGAACTAGATCATCTTTAAGATCCCTTCCAACACAAACCATTCTATGATTCTATGATTCCATTAAATATTTTCATTTCTTATTGTGGGGAAAATGCTAAATCTTTTGAAACTCTGTGTAGCTGTGAGCATAAATACCTTCAATATTTAACAAAGATGTTAATGAATTTGTCTGATCAGGCAGGAGCAGCTAGAATTTGTATTCGTGTGTTAGGAATGCAGTATAACAATAAGATTTTATTTTTTGGTATAGTGTGTTCGTCATATGATTTTTGAACATGACTTTCACTCATTGTGGTCACAGTGAGGAAATGTTGGGAGTTAGACACACATCACACAGAAGCTAAGATGCATGAGAACTTGGAATAAGGTAAGTGCCTAAGCATTTAGCAAAATAGATTAATGGCTTTTTTTAAAATGCAATGAAAATTATAACTAATTTCTGGAGATACTTGGAAAAAAATCTAAAATTTCTAAATTGAAAATTAAAGGGAAATAAATCATTGAAGATGGAGAAAATATGCATCAAAGTTCCTTTTCTTTTATTTTTTCTCTCTTCTTTCTTTTTTTCCCCTCCAAATCCATGAAACACAGATTGTGAACTTTTGGTTTTACAGCATGGCTAGGAGTCCTTAGAAGAGTATTGGAAATTAGCAGCTCAAACTGAACTTCTCAGCAACACAAAGTTAACCATTTAGTTCTCTATCTGCACTGCAGGCACTCTGTTGTCTGTAATGACTAATAAAACTGTCAGATCTTCCCATAACAGAGGTGCTTTGTACAGCCGTAAATAAGTTCCTGTAAGTTAAAATTCACAATGCCCAAAACATAAGTTATTTAAATACGAAAATAATACTGGTTCATGTAAAGAATTTTTATGGTAAAAATTTTCAAATTTTACAAACAGTATCTTACTGTTAGGCTCAAATGTATTTAATGAGGTTTTGAATTGCCTATGGGAAGGGACTGAAAAACACATTGATGGTACCTATGGAGAAGCATACTGAAAAAACCCCAGATATTATCAGTAAAACCAGAAAGAAGGTGAGGTAAAAATACTCTAGATCACCTTTACACCATCAATACACTCACGATGTAAAAAGTGCAAAAGTAAACAATCCACCTGATCAAAAAATAGTCCAAAATTTACATGAATATAAAGCTAGTAGAAAGCAGAAACCTGAAAAACGTGCAATAAGGAGACAAAACCAGTTTAGCACAGTTTGAAATTGCATGGTTAGAGGTCTTTGTTGCCTGTTCATTTCAGGTGACTTAATTGGTAACATTACATTCCTTTCTGATTACTTCATTATTAGAAATAGAATGCGAAAGTGGAGATAACTCAAAGGAATGCAAAGTTTTAAAAAAATCAACTGATTTGCAGGGCAAATTTACGTCAGACGCTTCACGTCTTCTTTGCAATAGATGTTTTTAGGGTTTTACATTTGTTTCCTGCAGTGACTTCAGTGAGAACATTAACAGATTCTCACAGAAACAATCATGAATTGCTGGCAGGCAAAGATCAGAAAAGCAAAGTCATAATCAAGGGATATTTTGAGGAAGTGAGAGCAAAACATTAACTATTACTGCAGCAAGTAACAATTCTGTGCCCCATCTTTAATCCTCATCCTGGAAATGGTTTGAGAAACCATTTCTTATCTACCTCCCAAAGTCAGAAGTGGAGGGCGCTCTCACTTGCATAAGTAGGTTTTCAAAGTTCTCTTGAAATACCAAGTGGTATTGGAAATGGAAATCTGAGGAGAGACACCTACTTAGACCACTAATAAAAGGTAGTTGAAAATCACATTACTGTTGTCTACTGCAACAGGTTGTAGCATATGTTATGTTGTGTTTGTTATTGTTGCTGATTGATGGAAATGTAAAAACAAATCTTCATTGTAGACCTACTCTGTGTCTCCTGGCAGAAGGCTGTAAGAGGCTCTTCTAGCTTTTTTTGTGATCCGTACTTGCAGATCTGTAGGAGTGTATTGTGCATAAGGCAAGTTGTGAAATGGGCACTAGTTTTCATGGGAGGTAGAATCAAATTCATCAGGAAGACATGACATATTAGGTTTCTACAGTGAAAGAATGGTTTCTTAGTTTAATCATGAGAAAAAATAATTTCTTAATATCTTTCAATTTTTAAATTGATGGTAGAAGTCAAGGTAGAGGTAGAAATCATATAGCTGAACTGAAATGTTTTTATTCATCTGATTTGTTTCTATTAATGTTTGGAAGAAAAAATATCTAAAATATGACAATTCTGCCTGTATTTTGCATCCTCTCATTGCCTTGACCTTATTTTTTTCTCTTTTGTTATTTTTTTAAAGGCATAGATACTTAAAAGTTTTAGTTTTCTCTTGGATTTGCAACTAAACATAGTGGTTATTTGACTAAATAAGTAATTTTGTTTCTTATTGACATGATCCTGAGCCTGCATTTTTTCTGATGTTCTTTGAAGAATTGCCCTTGTGCACCCTTGACATTTCCAGGGTGGCAATGCAATAGCATGGCTTGGAAGAGTTTCAAAACCTGGCCTTGGGATTTTAATTATTACTGAGGGTAGAAAAGCCTACAGAGGAAGAAACTATTTTAACTGTCCACCCTTATTCCTGAAAACAGTACTAATTAGCAAAACAAAATGAAATTAAATCAGTGTTTGTCTGGTACAAGAAGAATAGACTATAAGGATATGTGAGACACTATAATATATGTGTGTTTTATTAAAATAATTATGGGCCAGATTCTATTCATTACTTAGGCACTTTATTCTGTAATTAGGCTCAGTAAATCAAACGAAGGACAGATACCTGTTTTAGGACAGTTTAGTATCTGGCACTGGGTAATCCGTACTTCTGTGCAGCTGTCCCTGTTCTGTCTCCCTTCTGTAGTCTTCTCTGATGGAGTAGCTTCTTCATTATCAGTACCCGTGTCTTTTGCATGCGAAACTTCTGTCAGACTAGGGGACGCTTTCTCATCCAGTGGAGCAATGCATAATCTGCATTACTAATCATGAGGATGCGAGTGTATAATTCTGCACAAAGTTAACTTCCTTAAGTGTTATGTTCATATATATGTAAAGATTATCATAAGAAACAGCATCATGGCTACTATTCTAGTCACTTACATCCAAGAGAGGCGGGAATTACCCCAAGCTCCTCCACTTACCCCAAGCTGGAGCCCCTCTCCCCAGCACCAGCAGCAGAAAATGTTTTGGAGAGTGTAGCTGAAGATCACAGGGGTATTGTCCTTGAAATATTTTATAAAAGCTTTTTTCTGTGGGAGGTGGAAAAAACAATTACCTTCTTACGCCTCCCTTCCTTGCTCCAGCTAAGTGTATTTAAAAATCCTTGTAGAATATTTCTAGAGAAACAATCAACATAGATTTTGGGGGGGAGGAAAAATGTTTTTCAGTTATCTGTTGTTTTTTTTTTTTGTGAAGGGCATGAAGTCTGATCAGCAAAGTTGCAACAACTGTAATGGTACAGAGTAATTCTTTAATTTAGAAGAATCTATTAACATTATTTTTTTTTTTAGACTGCATTTATTTCTTTCCCAACACACAACTGAGAAAACAATGTCCTCATACAACTTTCAGCCTTTTTCAATTTATACCTTTGGATAAGGTTTCACACTGCAATTTTCAACGTTTTTCAGAAGAACTGTGGGTTATGTGTCATTGAGAAGGGAATCCCAAAACAGGTGACTACAGAAGATTGCACAGTATGAGTTCAGTGATGCTACGCTTCCTATCTTTCTGAGAAGACTGTGGCAAACCTTTAAGATGGTGGTTAATATACATGTAAGTGTCTACAGAAATAAATTTTAAAAAGAGTTTGGAGAGTAAATTTATTTTAATAATAGCTATTGTGCTCCTCCAACAAATGTCCAGCCCGACCCATTCTTTAAAAGCATGCTTTATTATATTATTTGCATTAATCCATTCTTTATTTGTTTGTTTGTTTTTTTTTTAAAATGAAAAACCTGCTGCACTGCTCTCTCTGGAGTAAGCAGTAGAAACAAAAGAAGCCAGCCCTGTCTAGTTTTTCTGGTCAACTTAAATCTATAAAGAGAAGCTCCATTCACTAGTACAGAAACTTCCTATACAAGCTAGTAACATAAGATTTTCAGAGCCAATTTGTTTGTGTAAGATTTTCTGTTCTCTTTTGCTTTTCTTGCTTCCTTTCTTTTTCTTTTTGTTTTTTCCTAACGGTGAGAAACTTTATTCTGGTGTACCTCATCATTGACCTGGTAGCACACCATTGTGTTTTCTTATCTGTTTGATTGTTATCACTTTCTTTCATCTATTTTACAAAATATATGCACAATCGTTTTACCCTTAAGGCTAACACAGCAGTGATCTACTCAGTCTCCACAAATATTGTTTATTTTCGATTTCTTGGCTCTGAATGCCAGCCAGACCACTAAGTAGTTAGACTGGTTAGCACGACTATGGATGTTGAAGTAACCACAGAAAGGTTTCACCACCATTCTGTGACGATCAGTCTTTCTGCAGATTTTATTTCCCATTTCTGTTATGCTCCTTCAAATGACTGGGTCAAGAGCAACCCTGGGAGGAACGGAGAGACTTAGAGAGCAAATGAGCATGTTGGGGCAGAAAGGTTTGGAGACCTCAGGGTGTGGTGGAAATAGCATAAACCTGGGAGCATGCAGCTCCTGCAGAGAGATTGAGAGACCACAGGAAAGAGCAAGGATCAAACAGACAGGCTTCTGAGGGGACAAAAATAACGTAGCAAGGCCCAGAGGGGACAAAGGCAGAGCCTGCTGCAACTCAGAAAGCCTCTGAACTGCTTGCCTAGAAGAAAGACACATTGGACAGGCAGACATCCGATTGTAGAAATAATTTTCATTTCCATTCTGTCTTCTCTGCTTGTTTTGAGTTCATTTAAAGTATATTTCTTACAATTATTATGAATATTATTATTAGTGGTATCACTAACAGAAGTTTTGGAAGCCTTTTGGTCTCTTTTTGGAGCTCCTTTTCAGAGGTGATATATGCAGCTCCACCTCAAGATTTCAGCCAATACGAAGTCCTGACACAGGAACATACCAGACTATGTATGGATGGTAGAAAAAAGCAAGTATCTTACCTAGGCTCAATATTCAGATCCATTTCTTCTAAAAATATTGTTACATTTTTAACCACTTTGTCTTGTGCAACTCTTGAATATTCAGACGAATTGTGAGTTAGGTTTCTGATCTCCTTCACAAAATTTGTGAAGAATCCTAAAAAATTAGGAAAAGGAGGGAGGTGACCTTGCCTGGGGACAAGCAGAGTAGCTAGTGTTAGTTTTCCTGTAAATAACTTCTGACTTAAATGTAATCACAGTGTATTCTGCATCCAGCAGTATGTCTTTTAAGACAAAACAGGTAATGCAAGTGAAATTATTAGCTACCGCTTTCCTATTTATATGGCCTGAAGACCAATATGTCTGTGCTTGGCGTTACACAGTGGGGTTTTTTTTGTAACAGAACAGTTCTATCTTTCTCTTGCTTTTGAAACCATCTTTCCTCTTGTGGGGTCTTTGAACTCTTTAACGGTTGTAACAAAGCTGTGCATTGACTCACCGGTCCCATCATGTATTATTTTATTATTATGTTGGTTTTCAGAGCATACTTCTGCCTCTGACACTATGAACCTCATGATAGTTTTCTAATTTGTTTAGAATTATCAGCTGTAATACTAAGTGTATTGAATAAAGATGATGATGCTTCCTTACAGTATAAAATGTGACTAAAATTCAGTTTGTTTTTTTTTATTTTTCATATTACTGCCATTCTTGTATAGCCTCCCATGCATCCTAACCCTCTAGCTTTAGTATTTGATGCCCAAGCAATCTGAAATTATTTCCCTCCTTGTTTTCCCTCACGTCTATTATTCATCCTGAATTTGAAACAATCCTTAATTTTATATTCTTTGCATTTACTATTTTCCATAATATGTAGAAATTCACCCCATCCCTTTGAAAAATAAATTATTTAGGTGGTGCTTAACAAAACAGTGAGCTAGGTGAAGCTGTGACACAGTACTACGTTTGTCAGAGAACCTGGGAAATTTCCCAGACTCGTAGTTTTCTTTTTCTTTGGTATCTTCTTCTTTTGGGTCTTTTGATTTCTTATTTTACATTCTGCTACTGTGTCTCAGTGACTCAGCTTGTACCTTGGATTACTTCTCTGTGTGTCTTATTTTTCTGAGGATATTTGTCCTGTTTTTTTTCTTCTTTACATTTAAGTCAGTTTGTATTTCCTGCTTTAAGAAAGTCCTTAATATCATCCATTTCCTTCTCTACCCTAAAGCAACAGATCGTGAAACATTTCTCCCCGTCTTCTATCAAACACAGTTTCTTATTTGTGATTCTATTTGTAGAAAGGATTCAAAGGTTTATAGACACATTAACTCCTCAGGATCTGAGACCATTTTTCTTTGTTTTTTCATGATCATACCTCGCACTTTCTCAGAATTTTCCAGTTGTATCCTTCCACTCTCACACCTTTAATTTAAAACACAAAACTGCTGCTACTTGCTTGGTTTTAGTAATATTTTTCTCTGTGCTAAGTTCGTCTAAGTAGACTTAAATTTTATGAAATTTTATCACTTTAGAGATTAATTCAAGTAAGTTTCTAATCTTTTCTGTAGTATATGCTGTTTCCCACTCTGATAGCTGGCTGTAGATGGCTCTGTATCCATTAAAATATTCAAGTGTATTCACTCCTTTCATACTTACTCAGATTATATTTTTTTAAATGAATGTTAAATTTGTTCAGTAAAAGATATTTTTGTTAAAAACCAATGCTATTTCCTGTAAGTCAGCCAATGGTACTTCATGCTGTCCTTTCCTGGGCATTTTTCGTCAGCACTTCACCTTTACTGGAGTTTTCATTCTGTGTCTTTTTTCCTTTTCAGCACCTTTCTTTTTCCTTCTACTTTTCCTGCAGATTAAATATTACTATTCCTGTCTTGAAGATTAAGGACTTGAAATTCACACTGGCTTTTTTTTTCTTCCAGTTCAAGCATACTACATCTGAAGAAACATCTCGCAGTTCTTTAACCCTCTATTTCTGCCACATCTTTTCTTTCATATGTGATACGGTGGAGGTACAGCTGTCGGTGAAAGCTATCTCTTCAGAGTACAGCAAAACACTGTAAATTGATGGTATTTTCCCATTCCATTCATATGCATTTTGTTGAATAACTTAGCCATTACTGAACTCTGAGTTACAATCTTCTTGAGCTACTCAAACTAAAATGCATCTTTTCTTGTCCTGATGCAATTAATTAAGAATGCATTAACATAAGAGTAGTTACCTTTTTCTGTAATGTATATTATATTGTACTCATTAAGGATGATTTTCATTTTCTAGTTCATTGTTCCTGATCACTTTACCAGATTAACTTGTTCCAAATATTCAAGTTCAGAGATCATTGCGAGGATAAACCTGAAATAATTTTGTAGTATCATCCTTCTCTCCTTTTCCAGATCATTAGAATACAAATGAGCAGTGCTGATCTTCAGCCAGGACATTGGGGCATCTTGATTTCACTCTTTTCCCACCATGAAACTTATCATTTATTCCCCCTCTTCTTGTCAGTGGTGCTATTTGCTGCAACATGGTCTGTAACAAGAGGACCTTTCCCAAAGACTTTGTGAAGGTTCTCACACACGGTGTCAAACGGTTCTTTATCCGCTACTTTGTAGATACTTTCAAGCATTCTTAATGCATTTTTGTACCCCTACTTGTACCTCTCCTCATACACACATGTTCTATTTTAAGTCATGCCTTACTTCGCTCAGCTACTTCCTAACCCTGGTTTCATGTAATTACTTTCACAAATAGATCATTTCAACTCTCTTTATGCAGGGCTCCTCTTTTGTTTTCACTTAGCCTTCCCTGACCTGATCTCAGTGAGGTCAAGATCACACCACATCTGGCCATCAGTATTGGGCTAGCTGCTGTCTTCAAATACTACATGATTGGCTATTTCTGTAAAGCACTACAGAAACTTGTATGTTAAGGAGTCTGGAAAAGCTAAAGAGCATATGGGCTAAGATACAAGCATTTGCAAAGGTTCATGAATGTCAAACTGTTTTTTTCCACAACTTGACTTCTTTCTTATACTCCTTCCCTCACAAATACACTGAAATAGCATGATTTTTGAAAACACAACTTGAAGTAAAATATTACAGTAATCCAGACTTTTTCACAACTTACAAAACTCATTATGAATTCCCTAGTCTCAAAATATTTAAGGATAAACTTAAAGAGAATTAGCAAAAATCTTCAAGAATATGAATATGCAGTTTGGACACTCAGACTACTGTAACTCTGTCTTTCAGTGAGGTCATAAAATTGTTAATTTTGAAGACATGTCAGATTATTTTCCTTTTTTTCCTATTTTTTGCATGGGCCCCCACTGGAACGAAACCAGCATAGTCACTCAGAAAATTTCTTATTATTTCCAGTGGGAGTTAAATCAACTTGCCTTGCAATATCAGAAACATAAGACCATACTGAATGTATCTCTAAGAATTTAGAGGAAAAGGTCATTATGTTTCAGAATCTTTCACTAATAGGAAAAATTCATTAAATCTACTGGCAACATCAAGTCAGTATTTAACACAACTGATCATTTTGGGGACTCTAGGATTGCAGCAGTTCATTTGGATCAGCTCAGTTGTCCATTAGTGTCACTAGCTCTCATTTGATATTATCTGGGAGGAGCACTTAAGAAGAGAGTGAAAGAGGACAAAATGTGCAGTAACTGTTGTGCATTTCTACTTCCAGCTTCCAGAGGAAAGCTGAGCTGCTGCATTTAATAGCCCTTGATGAACCTCTTTTCCCATGAAGTTGTCTAATTGCATTTTAACTCACATAGACTTTTGAAGTGTAAAACATACTGTAGCAGTAAGCTTCAGGTTTGTAGGGGAGAGGTGTTTTCTTTTTTTAAGCTATTGGAAGATATACTTGGAGGAAATGGAAAAGATATGTTTCGGAACGGAGAGGATTTACTCTCACAGAGAAAGGTAAAGATAAACTTATCTTCAAAAGTTAAAAAGCAGCTTAAAAGTCACCTTTTAGAAGCCACAGATATGAGAGGAGGAGGAGGTTGCCACCAGGTAGACCAGGAATCTGAGAGGAGCTGTGGAAAAAAAAAGTATCTTGATTCTTTTTTTTCCTCTTCTTTGTCACAAAAACTGTGACAAAACCAAAGTCTTTTTACACTGCTACTTACCATTTGTTGCACTGTGGTTGGGACAACTTTTTTTTCCCCCAGATTCACATAACTGCATCTGGGGAAAAAACAATCAGCTTTGACTTGTTTATCGTTATGGAAGTGTCATGCCCACAGAACAATTCCCTGAGTAGCCTGTTGATAATTTCTTTCTCATCTGACCTGACTCTAGTTTTAGTATGGAAGTCTTTGGATCTGTGGGTGTAGTGGATTTGAGGAACTGTTTGTGTGGATCCTAAAAGATCCCTTTCCTTAGAACCTTTCCCATAATCAGTAGAAGTTATAGTTTGCCAAAATGCCTACCTAGCTTTGTTGCTGAAACAGGCATATTTCACAAAGGCTTGTTTTTTAACCAGTTAGGGACACCAATTAATCTTTTTTCTATCTATCTGCTCACTGACCTTTGACTTACATGTCATGCACAACCCATCCTGACGAGGAATCTCCCACTGAATAGCTTTTATACTTAGTGAAATATAAAAGAATTGGTACCCTGCAACGGGAAAGAACGGCAAGCCTGGATTAAAAACCAGTCACGGTCCATGCATTGTTTCGAAAAATAGGTCCTTAAATAAATGAAGCATTTGTTGGCAATGAGAAACTGCTAACTTCATCAGATTCTCTGTTTGTTTTTAGGAAAAAACAACAAGGAAGTGCCCGTCCTCACTGCCCAGAGAAGAAAGAAGAGGTGGAAAGGTCAAGCAGGGCACATTTACCACTGAAAGCGCCCATGGCTAGCACATATTGGCAAGTGTTACTTGCAGATGGAGTCAGTGACATGAGAGGTGGAAGGGGCCTTGGCTGCATGTGACAACACATTGATGGAGTTAACAAACTAGCTGGTAAGCACTGACACCATTATGCTTCACAGAAGGTGAAAGTTGGTCAGATGGATCAAGTAACATAAGTCCAAAGCCTGGCTCATAGACTAGCCCATCAGGTTAGGAACTTCTTTCTCTTCTCTCCAGCTGGACGTGGGAAAACTCCAGTGTCCTGTCTCCCAGCCTCATGCTGTAATCGATGCTTCTGATCTTTCAGCAGGGACTCCAGACTGTCTTTGCAGCTTTCCAGAGTTCATGTAAAAAGTACCTTTGCTAACCTGCTACCCATAGGTAAAGGCAGTTTACCCTTGACTCCTCAGCTAGGTAGCAAAGCACCAAGTGATGAGGAATCATAAACAAGACTGACAGAGGCAGAGGGAATCTTGCATTATTCCCTGGCACCTTTTGATTCAGCTGTATGTTCTCTCCCATGATGTACTGAGGAGTCTCTATTACCACATAGAAGGTAGCAAGACATAATTTGGTGGCTTGCAACTACAAAGAAATGTTGTGAGATTATAAATCATCACAGCACTTGGAGAATGCTAAGGCACCCATCTGCCTCTTTCTTATCCCCTCAGCTGTAGACCGAATAATCTATAGCTGGCATGAAAAACCATTGACATAAGCTACCTCTGACCGAAATAAAAAAGTAATGAGTTGTATCATTATCTGATTTGAGGGTCCCTGAGACAGGATAGAGATAAGGAGAGTTGAGTGAAGTATATTTAGAAAGACAAAAAAAAAAGAGCATATTGCAAGTAAAGTAGGAAAAACAACTGCCTAGCCAAGTGGATGTATTACCAGACTTGAATGAAGAACTGGAAAAAGTACAAGGGATGACAAACCAAGGAACTTGTGAACTCTACAGGCTTATCAACATGCTGGACATTCAACATTGTTCTGGTTTGGCCCAAACCAGGCCAATTAGTCTTAGAGAAACCAAGGTCACTGCTAAATTTCTCACTGCTTACGAGTGAAGAGCCAAAGGGGGGTCGCAGCTGCAGGGGGGAGCAGACAGGGCAGGTGACCCAAGATTGACCAACGAGGTATTCCATCCCACACATGTCATTCTCACTTTCCTATTTATCACTAACCCACTGCCTCCTGGAGGTGGGGCCCAGGAGGGAGGGGCCCTCCTGTCTCCCACTGATTGGTACCAGCTTTGCCAATTTTCCAGTTAAAAGCCTGCAGGTGTGATGGCAGGGGAGCTATTGCATTTTGCCCTCTGCCCGTGCTGGGTGGAGCTACTGCCTTTTCCCCTCTGCCTGTGCTGGGGGGAGGTACTGCCTTTTCCCCTCTGCCTGTGCTGGGGGGAGCAACTCTGCTTGAGGAGGATTTCCAAGCTCTTGATCTTGGTTTTGTACATATTTGTATATATTTGGTTATTTCTATTATTATTGTTATTATATTCTTTTTCATTATTATAGTTTATTAAAACTGTTTTAACTTTCCAACCCATAAGTCTCTTTCCCTTTTCCCTTTCCCTTTCCCTTAGCGGGGGGGAGAGGGTTAACAGAGAGCATCTGCCACGTGGTTAATAGCTGGCCCAGCTTTAAACCGTGACAGATTTATTGGTGCCCAATGTGGGGCTCGAAAGAAGCTCCAACAGGTTGCTCTGATAAGTTGAATCCTGGCTCTGGTGGGAGGAGACCTGGAGAGCTCAGCTGAGAGAATATCAGATTTCTTCCTTTGAGATTTACGAGGGGTTGGAAAGTTAAAACAGATAGTGAAGATGGTGATGTCATTTTTGAATGCTGTGTTATCTCATCTTTTTATGGAGTTTCTTTCACAATTGAGTATTGCAATGATGCCTTACCTGCCGTGGGCACTGTGTTATTGCTTGCTTCTTATGAATGTTTACATGCAGTTTAGCAGTGGGCGCTGGTCGAAATGTATTGTTTTGGTATGGGGTTTGATACTGATTTATGCTGTGATAAACTGGGCTGTTAATATTCCGATCTCTTATCTCTATGATATAATGATGGGCAGCTTTAATCGTGAATCAGTAGCAGCGACTTCATCTGCACGCTCCAGGTGTCCTTTAGCTGATTCTGTTAATGATTACACTTCCAGTTTTACTTTGGGAAATAGTACCTTCTCCTTTTCTGCCAAGCTGATTCCACTAGATTTTGCGAAATTAGGATGGTGCTGTCTAGGTGGCATGTTTTTATTTTTGTTTGTCCTGAATGTGTTTCTGATGTGGGATAAGATTAAATATCGGTGCAGGGACAGTTGTAGGTGTTATGCAGCCACCTCAGATCCTACAGTGTGTACTGCCGCTACAGCCACTAAACCCACTGAAGCCTCGGCAGCCTGTACCACAGCTGCTACACCCCCCAAGATGGCCACTGCAGCTACTCAGACTCTCAGCACTCCCCCGACAGCCACTGCATCTACTCAGACTCCAGCATCTATTGAATCTGTACCAATTGCTCCTGTAACCAGGAAGAAATACCAAAAGAAATCAGCTCGTGAAGAGAAGGATGATGACTCAGAGCCTTCTAAGGCAGAGCCATCATATGACCCAGGTGAGGGCCCTTCTCAGGCAGAGTTAGGGCCTGACACAGATGGGGGTTTCCTCGATCGTCCTTTTAAAGCAGACCCATCACAGAAGAAAGGTCCTTCTAAAGCAGAACTATCACAAGAGGAGGACTCGGACGTAGAGATAACCTACCACTCCTTATCCCTGAAGGACCTGAGAAATATAAGGAAAGACTTCAGCCGTTATGACGGTGAACCTATTACTACCTGGTTGCTCCGATGCTGGGATAATGGGGCAGACAGCATGCAATTAGATGGCAGAGAAGCCAGACAGTTGGGATCCCTGTCCAGAGATGGTGGTATTGATAAGGCGCTCGCAAGAAAGTCAAACACTATCAGTCTCTGGAGGCGACTCTTGTCAGCTGTAAAGAGCAGATATCCCTATAAAGATGACGTTATGAGCCACCTAAGCAAATGGACCACTATAGAAAAAGGTATTAACTACCTTAGAGAACTAGCTGTGCAAGAGATCATTTATAGACACCCACGGGACATTGTAGATCCTGATGAAGTGGAATGCAACCGATCCATGTTCCGGAAGGTTGTGAAGAATGCTCCACCGACATATACCCATACATTGTCAATATTAGTATGGGGAGAAGATGCTATGGCAAGATCTAGTGTGGGCGAAATGGCTAACTGTATGCGACAGTATGAAGATAGTATTTCTTCCCCACTGCAGGCACGCATCTCGGCTGTGGAAAAACTGACTAAGGAAAACAAGGACTCATTTAAACAACTGTCAGACAAACTGTCCAGGATTGAGAATAAACTTGACTCTCTACCTACACAGGCGCGCGTTGCAGCTGTTAGGAGCAAACGCTCTCCTACAGGACCAGCTCAAAGGAAATGGAACACATCACGAGGTATCCTGTGGTTTGCCCTGCGTGGTTATGGGGAGGACATGAGCAGATGGCATGGACAACCTACCAGTACCCTACAGGCACGAGTACGTGAGTTGCAAGCTAAAAGAAATACCAGAGAGAATTTTTCTAGAAGGATGGCTGCTCCAGTTACCAGTGAGCAGGACCCCAGCCAGGGTAGATGGGCCTCAAATCACTTTTTCCAAAGTGTGAATAGGAGAAATGAAGGTCCAGTCCCTGTGAGCAGCAAGAATCCATTTCTTAATTAGGGGGGCCCTGCCTCCAGCCAGGTGGAGGAGAGGGACAACCGAGTTTATTGGACTGTGTGGATTCGATGGCCTGGCACATCAAAACCACAAAGGTATTGCGCCTTGGTAGACACTGGTGCACAGTGCACCCTAATGCCATCGGATCATAAAGGGGCAGAACCTATCAGTATTTCAGGAGTAACAGGAGGATCTCAAGTGTTATCTGCATTGGAGGCCGAAGTGAGCCTAACTAAAAATGAATGGAAAAAGCACCCCATTGTGACTGGCCCAGATGCTCTGTGCATCCTTGGCATAGACTACCTCAAGAGAGGGTATTTTAAGGACCCAAAAGGGTACAGATGGGCCTTTGGTATAGCAGCTGTAGAGACTGAGGACATTAAACAGCTGTCTACCTTGCCTGGCCTCTCAGAAGATCCTTCTGTTGTGGGGTTGCTGAAGGTTGAAGAACAACAGGTGCCAATTGCTACTGCCACGGTGCACCGACGACAATATCGTACCAATCGAGACTCCCTGATCCCCATTCATAAACTGATTAGACAATTAGAAAATCAAGGAGTGATTGGCAAGACTCGCTCACCCTTTAATAGTCCTATATGGCCAGTGCGAAAGTCTGATGGAGAATGGAGATTAACTGTGGACTATCGTGGCCTAAATGAAGTTACGCCACCGCTGAGTGCTGCTGTGCCAGACATGCTAGAACTTCAATACGAACTGGAGTCAAAGGCAGCCAAGTGGTATGCCACCATAGACATTGCTAATGCATTTTTCTCTATTCCCTTGGCACCAAAGTGCAGGCCACAGTTTGCTTTTACCTGGAGAGGTATCCAGTACACCTGGAATCGACTGCCCCAGGGGTGGAAACACAGTCCTACTATTTGCCACGGACTGATCCAGACTGCACTAGAAAAGGGTGGAGCTCCAGAACATTTGCAATACATTGATGACATCATTGTGTGGGGAGATACAGCAGCAGAAGTTTTTGACAAAGGGGAGAAAATCATCCAAATTCTTCTGCAAGCTGGTTTTGCCATGAAAAGAAACAAGGTCAAGGGACCTGCCCAGGAGATCCAGTTTTTAGGGATTAAATGGCAAGATGGGCGTCGCCAGATCCCGATAGAGGTGATCAACAAAATAACAGCCATGTCCCCACCTACTAACAAAAAGGAAACACAAGCCTTCTTAGGCGTTGTGGGTTTCTGGAGAATGCATATTCCAGATTACAGCCAGATTGTACGCCCTCTTTATCAAGTGACCAGAAAGAAGAATGATTTTCAGTGGGGCCCTGAACAACAACAGGCTTTTGAACAGATTAAACAAGAGATTGTGCATGCAGTAGCCCTTGGACCAGTTCGTACGGGACAAGATGTTAAAAATGTGCTCTACACCTCAGCTGGGGACAATGGTCCTACCTGGAGCCTCTGGCAGAAAGTGCCAGGGGAGACTCGAGGTCGACCCCTAGGATTTTGGAGTCGAGGATACAAGGGCTCCGAGGCCAATTACACTCCAACTGAAAAAGAGATACTGGCAGCATATGAAGGAGTTAGAGCTGCTTCAGAGGTAATTGGTACTGAAGCACAACTTCTTCTAGCACCTCGATTACCAGTACTAGGCTGGATGTTCAAGGGTAAGGTTCCCACTACCCATCATGCAACTGATGCGACGTGGAGTAAATGGATTGCATTAATTACGCAGAGGGCTCGAATAGGAAACCCTAATCGCCCAGGAATCTTAGAAGTGATCATGGACTGGCCAGAAGGCAAAGACTTCGGAATGCCACCAGAAAAGGAGGTGACACGTGCTGAAGAAGCCACACCATATAATGAACTACCAGAGGATGAGAAGCAGTATGCCCTGTTCACCGATGGATCCTGCCGTCTTGTAGGAAAGCATCGGAAGTGGAAAGCTGCTGTATGGAGTCCCATACGACGAGTCACAGAAGCCACAGAAGGACAAGGTGAATCAAGTCAATTTGCAGAAGTAAAAGCCATCCAGCTGGCTTTAGACATTGCTTAACGAGAAAAGTGGCCAAGGCTGTATCTTTATACTGACTCATGGATGGTAGCAAATGCCTTGTGGGGGTGGTTAAAGCAGTGGAAGCGAAGCAACTGGCAGCGTAAAGGTAAACCTATTTGGGCTGCTGAACTGTGGCAAGATATTGCTGCTCGGCTAGAGAAACTAGTCGTGAAGGTACGTCATGTAGATGCTCACGTACCTAAAAGTCGGGCAACTGAGGAACATCGAAACAACCAACAAGCGGATCAAGCTGCTAAAGTGTTCCAAATAGATTTGGACTGGGAACACAAAGGTGAACTATTTTTAGCTCGGTGGGCTCATGACACTTCAGGTCATCAAGGAAGAGATGCAACATACAGATGGGCTCGTGACCGAGGGGTGGACTTAACCATGGACTCTATTGCACAGGTTATCCATGATTGTGAAACATGCGCCGCAATTAAGCAAGCCAAACGGTTAAAACCTTTGTGGTATGGGGGGCGGTGGTTGAAATATAAATATGGGGAGGCCTGGCAAATTGACTATATCACACTCCCTCAGACCTGCCAGGGTAAACGTTATGTGCTTACCATGGTGGAGGCGACCACTGGATGGTTGGAAACATACTCTGTGCCCCATGCCACTGCCCGGAACACTATTCTGGGCCTTGAAAAGCAAATCTTGTGGCGACATGGCACGCCAGAGAGAATTGAGTCGGACAATGGGACTCATTTCAAAAACAGTCTCATAGACAACTGGGCCAAAGAGCATGGCATCGAATGGGTATATCACATCCCCTATCATGCACCAGCCTCTGGGAAAATTGAACGGTATAATGGGCTGTTAAAAACTACCCTGAAAGCAATGGGGGGTGGAACCTTTAAAAACTGGGATAAACATCTGGCACAAGCTACCTGGTTAGTTAACACCAGGGGATCTATCAATCGAGCTGGCCCTGCTCAGTCAGACCTTCTACATACAGTAGAAGGAGATAAAGTCCCTGTGGTGCATGAAAGGAATCTATTGGGAAAAACTGTCTGGATTCTTCCTGCAACGGGCAAAGGTAAACCCATTCGTGGGATTGCTTTTGCTCAGGGACCTGGATGTACTTGGTGGGTGATGTTGCAAGATGGTGAAGTCCGATGTGTCCCTGAAGGTGATCTGATTCTGGGTGAGACTACTTAAGTCTGAACTGTATGTTGTTGCTGCATAAGTGTCTTTCAGGTTAAGACAGTGGTGATGAGACCGGAACTAGCTTCATCAAGTGGCGTCCAGTAACCTCCTCGAGTCTGACATCTTTAACCTGCAACCTGTGGGCACGAACCATGACGAAAGAGAGACTGCTAGCCAGAAAGACTGCTGAGAGACTGCTAGCCAGATGGAAACCCACAATCCTGAACCAAATGAACTTAATGAACTTTTTGTATAGAGAAGAATCATAAACTAGTGATATGTGTATATATATTTGAAAATGAAAAGGTAGTGGTGATCTGAGTATGACGTGAATGGTATGGAATAAGGGGTGGAATGTTCTGGTTTGGCCCAAACCAGGCCAATTAGTCTTAGAGAAACCAAGGTCACTGCTAAATTCCTCACTGCTTACGAGTGAAGAGCCAAAGGGGGGTCGCAGCTGCAGGGGGGAGCAGACAGGGCAGGTGACCCAAGATTGACCAACGAGGTATTCCATCCCACACATGTCATTCTCACTTTCCTATTTATCACTAACCCACTGCCTCCTGGAGGTGGGGCCCAGGAGGGAGGGGCCCTCCTGTCTCCCACTGATTGGTACCAGCTTTGCCAATTTTCCAGTTAAAAGCCTGCAGGTGTGATGGCAGGGGAGCTATTGCATTTTGCCCTCTGCCCGTGCTGGGTGGAGCTACTGCCTTTTCCCCTCTGCCTGTGCTGGGGGGAGGTACTGCCTTTTCCCCTCTGCCTGTGCTGGGGGGAGCAACTCTGCCTGAGGAGGATTTCCAAGCTCTTGATCTTGGTTTTGTACATATTTGTATATATTTGGTTATTTCTATTATTATTGTTATTATATTCTTTTTCATTATTATAGTTTATTAAAACTGTTTTAACTTTCCAACCCATAAGTCTCTCTCCCTTTTCCCTTTCCCTTTCCCTTAGCGGGGGGGGGAGAGGGTTAACAGAGAGCATCTGCCACGTGGTTAATAGCTGGCCCAGCTTTAAACCGTGACAAACATGCTGAATCCACCAGAACTTCTCCAGTAGATTGCCTTCCAGTTCCCAAGACTGAACACTGGGCTGCCAAGACCTTGTTACCAGAGTTGTGTGTGTGTCTCCAGTAAGGTTTTAGAAGACAGACTGCTTCACTTGCTGCCTGCTTGGTTATCTGCTATCTAGATTTATCACTCTAGCAACAGATTTGGTGTCTGAGTGATCAGCAGAAGTCAAGCAAAATGAAACAAGGCTTCTACAACCTTCCAGTCCATATGGGTAAGTGCTCACTGTCTTTGTCAGGCAATGTGATCATGTTATTTCCAAACCTAATCCCTTTGCTATATTAGATGATGATGACTAAAAGACAGAGAAATAAAAAAAAAATGTATTTCCCCATTTGTCAGGTGGGGCATTGCAGCAACCTCAGGCTTACCAGGTAGCATCCTAGCAGCTAAAAGGCAGGGTAATGGCAGCCAAAAAAATGTCTAAGCCTAAAGCCAAGATTAAAATAAGAATTCCAATTCAACACTTTCTGGTTGTCAGGCTCAAATATTTTGTCTTGCAGTATTGCAGAGAATTTCCGGTATTCCAGTATTTTTGTCCCATAAAAATTTTAATATAATTTGACTTTATTTTAAGCAGAAAACTTGCTGAAAATTTGAAAAGAGAATGCTCTGAAGGAAAGCATGCATCAGCCTGGGAAAAAAGTTAGCCTGGATTTTCAGCCAGCTGTAGACTTCCTTGTTCTGTTTGTCAGGCCTTTGCTGTGTCACTGGGTGATAGAAACTCGCTTACTCTCATCTTGGCTGTATGAACAAGCACTCTGGCACCTAAGCCATGCTGCTCAGTGCTGAGATCCCTAAGCTGCTGTCAAGTGACAGCACCAGAACTAGTGCAGCCATATCAGCAAGGCAGGGCAGTGGATTTAGTATAGGTCCAGAACCACATTAGTGCTGCTGTTTTGATTCCAGGACCTGAGCCTACAACACTGGTGGTGCTGCTTGTCTTTTCTTCTTTTATCTGTGTTAACAAAGAATCCTTGGTCCTACTCTTAAGTTTCTCAATTGCCTCATGTTTCCTCTGACAGTTCTGGGGAATCATGGCTACCTTCTAGTCTCTGATTCACTAAAATAAATTCTTGTTTTTTTATTTATGCTTTTGAATACTTGCCTTTATAATTAAGTCCTCACCACCCTAGATTTCTTGCTAAAAGTAACATGCTGGTTTTTGTTTACTGGTCTTCTAGTCTAAGTATATAGTTATATGTATGTCTCATGAAAATGTCTGCAGGTGTTAGAAATACCTTGTTCACTAAATCTGGTAATCTGTTGGGTTGATTTTTCATGTCCTTGTTATGAAGGGCTGTCATAATCAACTGGGATTGTAGCAATGGCTTCTGCATCACAGAAATAATTTGGACAGGTGCAGTGTGCCAATTAAAACATAAACAAACACAAAATGCTTAGATTCACTCCAGCAGTTTAATTTTTTTTGTCAATCTTAAAGTCAATTTGCAATTAATTTAATGCTAAAGCAGAAATGACAGATGATCTAATTGTTAATGTGGTACAAGTTTAGAAAGACATTAGAGTACCATTCTAGAGAACTGTTGCACATAATTGCTCAGGTGTTCAGAACACATTTCGTTCCCCCTGCTCTGCAAGGACTTCTGTTCCTGGATTTTCTTTCAATGGTTCCCCCAGAAGTGGGATTAAAAGTAGAAACTTAATGATAATGAATTGAATTGTTCACATCTAAAGGGGGCTGACTGGCAGGGTGCCGGAAACAGAGAGATCCCTGACGATGGTTAAAAAACCAAAAGTAATTGGATTACACAAAGAAAATAAGATAAACACATTCATTAAAATTACAGTAACAGACTGTGATTAATGAGAATAAACAAGTGCAAGCCGTGCACATTCTTTAGGCCCTGCAAGGCCTACATCCAGTGGTATTAATAATTTTTAATTGTTTAGTAAGTAGTTGTTATGCGCTTTCCAGTTCAAAAGATGTGAACTTATTTTCCCGAACCTGATTTTATCTGTGACTACTATGGAGTCATCAAAGGTATTGTAATTGGTAATGAAGTTTAACCTGCCATTTTTTTGACTGTGAAATTTGAGTTTATGTGGTTCTGCTTGGGAAAGTCTTCACAGAACTTGAAGAACTCACCTTGGAGGAAAGTTCCATATATCCATTCTTCCTTAACATAGAAAAAAAGTTTCATGTTTGGACGTCAGAATGTTTAAAGCTGGTGAAAACAGCTGGTTTTGTATGTTAGGTGCAAATTTTAGCTCTGCTGGTTACATGAGCTTGTTCAGCAAGAGTCTAGTAATTGAGTCAAAACACTTTGACGGGCTGGAGATGAAATTAATCAAATATGTAGTCTGGAGTTTTGCTTAAGGACTAAGAGGACCTGTTGTTGTTTTTTTGAAGTTCTCAAAATGCTTTGATTACTTTGGCGGCTGCTGATCCAGGCCTAAGCCATAAACTGCAGGAGAGAAGCAACCTGACAACTCTCTGTCTGTCCTTTGGTTCCAAAATCCTTAACAACATAGTCCAAGAGCTCCCAATTAAGACCAAGAGGGCAAATGGTGTCTATATATCTACAACACTCAGAAATAGTGAACCTTTTAAGGGTCTTAAGTTCTGTACCTTTTATAAGCCTTCTGCCTGAATGACAGCTTAGCAGTCTGTCTATAGGATGCCATACTGCTGTGTTTGGGTGCAAAAGAGCCCTGCAGGGTTTTGGAAGTATTTCTGAATAGATGGGTAGTGCTGGAAGGGAAGGGCAGTGAGCTTGGGGAGAATAACAAAAAATGGTGCTTGCAAATTTGGAGTCCCACAGGAGAAGCTCTGGAGAGAATTATACCCACCTCCTGGAGTCCTTGGGAAACTTCCCAAACGTGTTAGGCTGTGATTACTGATGCACTCACTGTCCACAGTGATCTCTCTCAACAACCTCAGAAAATGATTGTCAAGTCTTCGAGCTGCTGGGAGCACTAGATGTGTTTCAGTGTCTGCATTTTAGTATACGCAGTGGGAACTTTGCAAGCCCTCTTCCTAAATATTGTATCCCTGGCTGACCAAAATCAACGATCATCACTCAATGTAATCAATATTATTGTTCCTTAAGGTTGCCTTTCATAGGGTTTTCAACCCTATTGCCAATGCAGAACTACTGTACTGACATTGTTACCCAGCATGTATGCCTGCTGGGAATTCTGAAAGCCTATTTGAAAATGTTTGCCTTTTCCCTAATGTTCGCTTAAGAACACAACTATATCGGCAGAAATCAATGGGTGATTCATAGGATGGTGATGGATGTTGAGCAGGAGGGGTGATAAAGGACTGCACACCTGCTTGTTTCCTGCTGAAATTCCTTCTCTTCCTGACTGATACGGCCAGCTTCACTATTTGGGGCCACAGACACATGCTTGCCAGAAGCTACCACAACTATTATAAAACAGCTCTTCTGATATCCGGTGCTGTGATCCAAGAAGAAAATCTCTGACGTTTGTGTTTAGTAAGTCTTTGCCATAAGATGGTTGTCTGTGGTGTCAGTGGCACCTGCTCAGAGTTGTATTTGTTCAGTGGTCCCAGAGCAAACTATAAACTTCAGTGCCCATAATAGTACAAAATTACTACTAAAATAGGCAAATACTGTATTGTCTTTTTTTTTTTTTCAAACCTGACAAACTATGGAAACTCCTCCAAAACTTAGCCACTTGAAAATGCTGTCCTCTCACTTCTGCGGACACTTTTTACCATATTTGAAAAAAATGGTGTTTGTACATAAATTTTGTAATGAAGAGAGTGGTGCCCTTCCATCTTCTCTCTTCTGAAATTCAAAATGGCAAGTATCAGGCAAAGATATTTCAGTCCCTCTTATATTATGGTCAGAATGAATGAGAGTAGCCTCATGAAGCTTGGAGAAGAAACATGGACCTTGAGGGGTTTGAAAGGAAAAGACGTATCTCTAGGGGACTGGAGTTGAAGAATGAGCTCAGGTTTTTAGAAAGAAAAACACACACCAATACTGTAGGTGGTTTTTAGCATAATTTTTCTTAGTGTCTTGAATTTGGAAAGGTGCATATAGATTTCTTTCGTGTTATTTGCATCTTTCTTTATATGCTAGGGTGTGTAAAGCTCACATTCCTGTCCTATGCACCAGAGTACCTGTTGAGAACATATGGTATCTAATCTGTCACAGACAGATTTTTATTCTTTTTTTTTTCCTATTTCACAAACAATAAGCATGGCAGAGTCCCTCTTCCAGAGGTTCTGCCTTACAATGCTCTTTGGGACACAGAGGTTCTTGCAACCTGTCCCTACTGTCTGGGTGAAGAGAGGGAGAGCAGGATGGTGAAGATGGGAAGACGAGCACGGCCCCATTTTTTTTATAGTCCAGATATGCACAAGATTAGTGGTGGGCTAGAAAGCCTTTTCACAAATGCTATAAACATTCACTACTGTTTGCCAGAAAGCTAGGCACGAAGAATGGCTGCAGGTCTGTGGAAACACAAATGTTATTGTTGAGAGTTTCCTCTTGTTTGATCTCAAGTTCTTCAGCTATAGCCCAGGCATTGACTCTTTAATATTTTCAGTGATTCCATGTCAATGTTTTCCTTTCCAACCACTGTGCACTTCACATGCTTCCTCATGTACATAAAGACCCTATTGTAGCCATGGTAATCCCACAGGGATACTAAAAAAAAGCAGCTAGCATTATCACATGAGTGGTTTCCTCAATAAGATTATTTTTAATTGGTTTAGTGGATCAAAGTCTTTTTGAAAAGTCTTAAAAATATAGATGATGTTTGTCCATCATCAGTAAAGGTATTATAATCCTAGTCCTGGTGCTTTAGGAAGAAATGTTTTTTAAAAAAATTAAAAATATAATTTTAAGAAATTTTATCAAGCCACATCGACAAACCTTATTCCTGCACAGTGGGATCGCATTACTTAAATTAGAAAACTGAAGGATGGACCCATCAGAAGACTTTTGATTAAATAAAAGTCTTTCCCAGGTTTAGAGATTCAAACCAGTTTCCACTGTGGTTGTATAAAGATTCTCTGTGTTTGCTAACACTCTTTCCATGTCTTATGTGCCTTATAAGTGTATGGGCTGTGGTTTGAAACCTTGTTGTGATGAGCTAAGGTTTAATGACTAAATGGAACTAGTGATCTTAGGGTTTTTTGAGGCAATACTACCAGGGAGCCCTTATAGTCCCACACAGATAAATCAAACTCCCATCCCAGGCTAAGAGCACATGGGATATAATGTCACTCTGCACATATGCAGTAAACTCAATGCATCGTGTAGATTAACTGAGTGGTATTGGAGTGATTGGGCATGGGGATGATTTATGTAAGAATTTAGCTAACTATTTTTCCAGATGCCCAAAGATTTGTTTGGAAAAGCAGTTGGTTGCCATGAAAACTATGTTACTGACTGATTGATGGTCTTGATGGGCTTTTGGGGCCCTTGAAACCAGGGACCTGAGCCCCTACCTATATCCCTATCCTAAAATGGCTTTAGGATGCTCATTGTAAATTAGCTGCAACCGGACCCTGGGCAAACCGGGCACAATGTGCTTTCTCCACTTCTCATGCAACTGTATGCTCCTTGTTGCTTCCCTGAGGGAAATGGGCCATAAAAGGAGACTCCGGAATCATCAACCAAGAGGTCTTTTACACTGGCAAGATCCCTGGCTTCCCCTCTGGGACAACTCCCCAGCTACTGGACCCTCTCTCATTAACTCACAACAATCAGAATGGGACCTGCACGGTCACACAAGGGTGCAGTAGAATGCTGTTATTAAATACCGAGGTGTTGACTTACCAAGCGGGTTTTCTAGCATCAGAAGGAACAGTAAGCCCCTCTCACACTGTTAAAACTGAGGGGAAAATTTTGGCCATGAAAATGGGGAATGAAAACTACTGGGAGTTGCTGTTTGGCTTAAACAGAACAACTGCTGTAGTCGCACCTTGGCCTTTTAGATAACTGTTTTCCTGTGTTGTGCTATTGACATCAGTTTTAATACTGCTGAAAGCAATGGAGTAAAAACCAACCAAAATTCATTTTTTCTTCAAACTTATTTTTTTCACTTAAATGATGCATCTTATTTAAAGTTCCTAGCTTAAATACTCATTAGTTATAAATCAAAATAAGTCCACTAAAAACTCACCTGTCAATACTGATATATACCCAGAAAGATTGGGCTTAGAGGTTTAATTTTCCAGTGATTTTCAATTTGTCTGCTTATGTATTTGTTTGAAAACTAGGTCTGAATTACTTCATGTTATCAGGATAAGTGAGCTAAAAATTCTGATATTCAGGCATTTTATGTCTAGTTTGTACACAGTGAAATGCAATGAAAAAGTGAGGTACAAAACAAGGAAAATATATGACTCTCTTTTCTGGAACTCACTACAGTAAATGGACTTTTTTTATGGTTCTCTACTTGCTTCTTGCAGACACACCACCATGCTTTTCTCTCATACTGATAGAGAGAGTAAAAATGCTTTTTAATAGGCATTTAGGTAAATTACTATATTTAACACTATTTTTCATGTGTAAAACAAAAGTAAAAATTTGTTTTTGTCAATCTTTCAGGCTTCATTTCAAACAGATGAGCCACTCCCTCTGCTGGGGATATTTCTACAAACTGCTCTGTAAATGAAAAGGATGTTAAGTTTTTTTCAGGGAAATGATAGAAACATTTCTAAAGTCACATAAAACCTTAGCAGTGTTATCACGTACAAACATTTCTCAAGAGTATGTAAGTGTCTTTATGCTATTTTATACTCTTAAAATATCTACCTCATTCAAAAAAAAAAAAGAAACACCAAAATGTAAAGATTTCTTTGCTATCTGGTTTTAGGTATTTTTTTCTTTTCACATATTTATAACTTTATTTGCAGCTTGCCAAAGATAACTGACAGATAATCCATCAGAGGGAAGTTTTCCTTTTAGCTACAGGTTAGGTTTAGCCTGGATAAGAACTGTAGGACATGAGCACTTGGTTTTTTACCTTCTTCTATTAACATTCAAAAAAAAACCACCTAGAGGGTAACGATTCTCAGGAAAAAAGTTCAATTCACTCCCAGCTTTTGTTCAGTTACTGGCCTTTTGGATGAAGTGGATTCCAAAGAATATCTCTGATGGGATGCCAGAAAGTGTTCCAACATATATTTATACATGTGTCGGTTTCTCAGTCAAACTGAAAAAAAGCGTGAAAACATTTGTGTTTAAAAAAATAAGTGTATTTTAAAAGACAGAGAAACAAAGGAGACAATTTCTGTTCTTGCCTACCTGCTACGGCAATAGTTCATTTGCCTATATCAAGCAGGTCTGAAAGAAGGAAACATATTTCAGAAACAAGGAAGCTCCTACAAGCTCTCTGAAAACTGTTATCCTGGTAGAGGCAGGAGGCCCAAATTAGGGCTACTGCTGAAGACAAGGGAGCAGATCTCACCCATTACACATTTTTCTTGGTAGCCAGGATTCCTATCAGGCTGCACGTGTGAGAAGATCAAAGTGCACCTATATGACTGCAGACTAGCCACAGCACTGCTGTTATCTTTCCATGTAAGAGGGTCAAAAGAAAAGAAGGCAAGCTGATACTAGAGGGTATAGGGAACAAAGTATGCAACTCTAATGGGAATCACGTCACTTTAGTTCTGATTTTCATGGAACATTCTCCTTTATTTTTTAATTTATATCAATGTCAAAATAATTGAAGTTTATAGAAAAAAAAGTGGAAAGAATTTGTTCTGAAAAGATAAAATGGAAACTGCATCCTTCCCAAAGTTTTCCTCCACTTTGTTTGCAGAATTTTACCTTGAGTCAGAACAGTTTGGGTTCAAACAAACTCCTAAGTTGGTATTTTTTTTTCTTTGAATTTTGAAGAATGAAGTGCCCAGCCTAGCAGTTAGTGTCTTTGTGGTGTTTTTGTTGTTTTAGTGGCAACTTGTTCAACAGGACAGAATAAGACCACTAAATGAAGGCTGAATTCTAACAACCTTATATTGAAAAGTACTAATTTCAATGAGACTATTTGAATAGAGAGTAGCCTTTGAACATGCCTGAATAGGGCAAAAACTGAAGGGGTAATTGCACTGGGAATAGAATACTTGGCTGGCACTCATCTATGTTTAAATTTCTACAGGCTCATTTTCCTTCTCACATCCATTGGTAAACAGAGGGAATCCTAATGGCCGTGGGTGTCAGTGGAGAAGATGATCATAGAGAATGATTCACTCAATATTACTTAGCTACGACTGACTTGGATTTTTTTCCTATGCTCAGGGCCTCTTTCTGCGATTCTTTTGTACAATGTACACAAATAAAAAAAGATGGAACATTTGGGAACCAAGATACAGGTTTGTTTCTTGAGAGTGGGAGGAACCAGCACACTCAGAATTATGTGAGTGGTTTCTAGGAAAAAGGGAAAAGAGATGAGAAAAGTGATTACATACTAGTTATGAAAAAGTATGCATACTGACATTCAACTTTTAAAAAGTAAGCAAAAATAAAGGCAAAACCAGAAATCACTAAATGGAACAATTTCAAGAAGAAATTGTGGGACCATGTCACTGTAGAAAGGTTTAACAAATAAACCATGAGATTTTAGGAAAATTCTTGTAGACAGAATCTTTGAGAAAAATGTGTAAGACCTGAGAGACTCCACAGAAGCTAAGGAATTAATTTGGCTTTACATAGACCTTGTATATTTAAGACTTTATTAAAACTGAAATTACTCAAGGGGAAAAATGAAGCAAAACTGTATCTTTACTTTTGAGACTTGTTATATTCAACCCCTCTAAAGTGTCTATTTAGTATGTTTCAGTGCATTAAAATCCTTCCTATCTAGACTAAACCTCTTTAATATGGCCGAAGAAATAGTTGAACACAGTGATGTGTAATGTACATAAAACATAGGGAAATGGCACTGGGTCATTAAGTCCAATCTCTTGCTACTGTTGGTACCACATATTGATTCAATTTAATGAAAATCTCTGAAAAAGCTTTAAATTATTGCTGTTAAGTTGCATGCTAGGAACGTATGTACCTCTAATTCAAGTTCCTTTACTAGTGTTGTGGTATATAGCATGGCTCTTTTCAAATAATTCTTGGTAGAATATTGCTGTGTTACTTTTCCCACATCCCCAGATAAAACTGATGGTTGATAGAAGCATACTGTTGAGGCAAGAGAACGTGTGAACCCAGCAAAGCAGTTAGGTCCACACCTGAAGTCAGATAAGCACTAAATCAAGCACTAAAAGCTACAAATGTGGTTTCACAGTGTTTTACCTTGAGGAAAGGAAGAACCACTAGGATTTTTTTCCATGGGAAATGGAACATGCCAGTAGCTATATGATGGGCTAAGTTAAGGGTCTAATAAATTCAGAAAGCATGGAACTGATAGCTGCTGAAGGTAGGGCAATGCCTTCTGCCTGCTGAACATACAGCTGCTACTTTAGCAAATGCAGCGGTCATTCTTGCTTCTCTCCTGTGGCTCTTCCAGGTGTTTCAGTGAATGCAACATCTGGAGGATAGTGCACAGTTTTACTCAGGTCATCTATTGTACTGTGGATTACAAATGAAGTCCTGTCAATTTAACTGTGTGCTTGCTGGAAAAGTAACATTAACAATTACAAAAAAAAAGTAGTGGTCAATATTTTCTGTCGCTAAAACGAACTGTCAGATTAAATTTTTAAAAATGGTAGCATCCTTCACCTCAGAACCTTTGTGACTCCTACGTGACCACAACAACTACTACTATCTTTGAGCTTGGCAGATTATTCAGTAATGTGGATTGGCCATTCTGCACAGACACTGAGCCCAGAGCTTTTGCCAGCTCACAGCAGGTCACAACTTTGCTTCCATTACTTTTCCCTTTGCCTGTCTTCTCACAGTGGCTTTATCAAATGTACAAGCTGAAATATGGCTGCCTGATACTGTGGTTGTTCTAGCCATGTAAAAAAGGGCAAAAAATAGTCTAGAAATATGTGGATTTTGTTCACAGATTGTAGAAGTATCCTGAATGTATTTAGAAACATTGTGCCTACTTTTTACTGAAAGGATTAGTATCCTAACAGAAATTTGATTTCTGTTTAATATTCTGTGATCTGTGTTTCTGTAGTAACAGAAATGTGATTTCTGTTTAAAAGATGTGTATAATTAAAAATGTGCATGTCATATAATCGAGCTATCTTATTTGATCCTCGCAGATCACATTTCACAAGAGTCTTCAAATAAAAATTCCTTGGATTTCTTATGTACATCCCTTTGAAATGAATAAATCTCAGAATCAGAATTTTCATTCCCCTTGTATATTAAACATTGAGCACATGGGAATTCCAACCAGGAGTGTTAATGGAATGTAAAAAAGTTTACATTTAACTGATAAATCTTTGCACCTTGGCCAGATACAAACAGTTTTGACTGAATCGTGAGAAGACACGTCTGTACTGTTGGAATTCTCCAACACTATATACTATATTGCTGTCTCACAGTAACAATAGCTGTGAATATAGCACGTGTGTCTGTGTGTGAGTGTGTGTGCGAGTACACATATATCACATTCTGTCCCCTAGAAAAGTTTGACCTTGGTTGCTCAAAGTTTTTAAAATTATTTTCAGTCTGAAAAAAAACAAGTGAAAACTACAGTCTAAGTTACAAATAAGGGAAAAGAAATTTCAGAATAAGAATATTTAGGTGTCTTTTAACAGAGTTTCAGTGATACATAAAACCTCAGTTGTTCCCATTCTTTTAGCAAATAGAAAAGACTCATCATTTCTGCTAACCCTTAGGATGTGTAGCATAGAAAAGAAGAAAAACCTTTTCTTCTCTGCACATCCTAAAGGATAAGTTTTCTGGAAACTAAATTAATATCTTCTTGTGCAATTTTCCTTCTCCTTTGGCCCAGCTTTGCAATCTTTCATGGGACAGCAGTGTATAGTCCTAATAATGCCACACACATTTCAGATTATTTTCATCATGAAATTACCTGCAAATAAAGTGGGTTTAGTTCAGAATAGTTCTAAAGGTCTTGCAGTTAAAAGTCTAAATCTCACATGAATGTGACTTTATGTACTTGAGTGCATTTCTTTCAGACCTGGCCCTAGATATTTAACATTAACTACGGTTTGCATTTTAATAACAAAGTCTTTTTGGGGATCTGTCCTAAAGTGACAGGTCAGACACAGACCTGGAAAGATAACCCAGGTGTTCCACTTTATAGTGTAGAGTTGTAACCACTTTTAATGTACTATTGTTTCAGTGAACCAACATAGGTTGAACCTCCATGCTTTCTTTTGCTCAGAGAATGGATTATCATGTTTTTGTTGTTAGACTGATGACATATATGATCTACACAATGTATTCCTTCTATAAGTGTCAGTAAGTTTTTTTTAAAGTCTGTTACAAAAGCAGGTGCATGGGTTTTTTTTTTCATTTTGAAATGTAATAAAGTCAGTTTTTGGCCTCAAGCAATACTAGGACTTAAAATAGGAACTACTTTGAAGCAACATGAAGTTTCACCCATCCTCTAGGTTATTAAATGTGTTTTCTCTCTCTGGCTTCCTAAATGCACCTCATTGTTTAATGGAATTCTAACTGTAAGATTTAGTGGTAGGTATTTCAGCTGGACTTCCTTTAGAAATACATAATGATGCACCCACGACTTCAAAACACACCAAGTGGATTACAAGGAGGGGACAGGGGGAGACCAAAATGTTTTTTTACTTCCAGGTCACGAGGAGGAATAAACAAATTAACACTATTTCAAGAGAAGCAACAATATGCCTGATGGGTGGGTCATCTCAGAGGTCTGGGCAGGTAGAAGTGGGCTTCAGCCTTCAAGGGCTTGCTTTCAAGCACAGCTTAGTTTGTGCAATTCACAATCAACAATAACTTGTTCTTTTAAAACATGTTGGTAAATAAACATTCCATTCCAGCAAGCCTGCCTTTCCAGTCGATGTAAGATATTCTTATAACTAGGACCGATTGATGAACTTTGGCACTTTCAAAACTGCGCATCTGAATATGAAGGCAAAATGATCCTCTGAATTACAGAAGCATAAGTATTACCCAGATCTTGCAATGTTACTGTTCAATTTGCATGAGTTTAAATCATATTCCCCAGGAGATATGTAGTGTACCTAGAAGACTCTGGATCCTGTAGCTACATTGAATTCTTTTGCAAAAGCAGACGTATACTACGGAGGTACTAGCTGTAAATTCACAGTAAAGCCAACTTACATATTACACAGAAGTGCCATAGGTACTGCTGTAACAATATCGTCTTGCAAAAAAATAGAGAGTCAAAGTGTCTAATCCAAAGAAAAATATTACTTTTTTACTTTGATGAGGAGTAAAGACAGCTCAGTTAGGACAGTTGGAGGCACACTTGAGGGGGCAACAAGAAGGAGGAAGAGGAAGATGCATAGCCATTCTCTGCTTTACATTCATTCCACAGACAGAAGGTTTCAATTTCCAGAACTGTCAGTTTACCCTTTTTTTTTTTAGCTTCTTCTGTATTCAATTTAAAAGACTTTAAAAAGGTACCTTTAATTATTTCAATCTTTTCTTTTTAAGAAATGTTTCAGCTTTTTTCGTTCTTGTAGGCTTGCTGCAGAATGCTAATATCTTTTCCCTCGGCTACACTCCAACCCCAAGCAAAATCATGTTAGAGCAAGTAATGCTTTCTGAATGAAAGTTTTATTTTCACACACAGCCAAAATGAGTTATATTGCACCTGCACGAATGATGTTTCCCTTATTTTATGAAACTGGAAGACAGCCAAGTTCTACAGCATTTCTGTAGGTGTAGAGTTTTTTCACACGCCTCTTCCCAGCACCATCTGCTTCAATGATTTGGGTGTTCCCCTCAGGTAGGTCACAATTTAAAACATGTTAGTACTCAGATTGGCCACACCCAGAGATAATACACTCTTTTTTTTTGACAGTGGTTGTATTAGCCTAATGTGACATAGTGATCTATGATAGTTATTTTTTGAACTTTGCATAACTATATTTGTTACTGGATGTCAGGGGTAGCTGATGCTGTTATACAGAGATTTCCAGAACCATAGCATGAGGTCCAATCAGATGGTAAACAAAAACATTTGGACTAAGGAAATGGAAAGCTGAATAAGCCCAGTAGTCCAGCTAGTTCATTATATTGTCTCTAGCACTGGATCATAAGAGGCATTGAAAAGGAAAACACAAAAAATGCTGCAGAGGACTGTAATTTTATTATCATCTCGTGCTGAAAGCGCTAAAGTTCACAGGCAGAGTGGGATGTGGGAATCTAGTTTGCAATGACCGTGCTCTACCTCCTCAAACAATGAACTTCATTTCCCACTGGGCTCAACCCAACACCTTTTGCAGCAGCACACTCACACAAAAATAAACTAAATCCAGCTCCACAGTGGGAGGGCCTGTCTATCTGGGGTGTAAAACAATTCAGTCCTAGTAAATTTTCTGTCTATTTTTCTGCTTTAAACAGCTTTTGTTTGGTTAATTGGTGCTGTAGGCAGATAACCAATTTTCTCCTGTGGAGGGATTAGCAGAATTCCATTGTTGAGTTGTTCTAATTGTTAATTTGCATGGTTGAGAAAGATTATAGTTTTGATTGTGAAACCTACCAGTTTTGATTTTTTTTCCTGAACAAAGTAGAGAAATTAGTTTTTTGTACTTAATTAATATCTACATGGTATCAAGCATTGGACAACATCAAACACAATTATGAAGCATATTTAAAGAACAAATGTCCCTAATTCTCCTCTTTGGGAACAGTTCATGGCCAGCTCCGTCTCCGGAGGAAGTTAGATAAACCCTAAGGCAGAAAAGTCCTCTAAAAGCTGTTAAGCTCACAAAGGATTGCGGAAGCTCAGCAAACCTCACTCCTGTCACTGTTCTCAGTTCATATACTCTAGGAGTTCTTCTTTATCTTTGCCCTTCTCTTCACAGTGACAAAATAACATTGACTTACTAACTTGAGCTGGATAATTGGAGGTAAAGTTCTACAGAAGATGAGGCACTTTGAAGTTTTCATATGAATTAATAGGTTGTGATAAACCTATGTGTGGGGGGTGGGGATGGGAACTTCATTCTTCATGTATGCCTGGCAGCTCGTCAGAAAGTTACTGTCTTAGCAGGTCTGGGAATTTTATGCCATTTACCTAACTTGGGCTAAAACCTCTTCCAGAACTAGGCACTTTTTCTGGAAAATGCAAGAGAAATTTCAGTTTCTTCTTTAGGAGAACATTGACACATTTATATTGCTGCTGCTTTGCAAAGAGATGTGGCATCAACACTGTCCTCAGATGGTATCAGTCACTGTTAATTTTAATCCCTTCTTTACTCCACTGCTTGTGCTCTGTTAGTATATGAATAGTGACAGGAGAATATCTGGTATTTTGAATTTCTGATACAAAATGTCCTGCTCCCCTGTGGTCTGTTGCAGCCTTTTACAGCTGTGATGGATGACTGCAAAGCCACTGCAAAATGTCCTTACATGAAAAAGTTTCTTACTAGAGTATTGGAACTCCTTACATGAGACAATGGAAATTCAGACTATCTCCAGCTTGTGGATAAGTAAAGCTTTTTGAGTGTTACAGTCAAGTTCTGCAGAGGAGTAGGGAGTACCAGGACAAGGCAGATTAAAATGGTGGAGGGAAGATGGATTAAGTGCATGGATCAACAGCTACTGTGAGAAACCATTCCTTGGAAGTCAGAAACTAAGAAATGGCTGAGCGGTAGCAGAATAGAAGGCACTCACTGCCTTCCTCTGAGCTCCAGAAATAAAAAATGAAAAGTGGTATCTGGGAGGGTTGTTTTGCATCTTTTTTTTTCTCTCACTCTGCTCTTTCGAGGTCTAAAATGAAAAAACTGAGTTTCTGCAGAGTTGTCTTCCTGTGATCAAAGGAAGAATGTGAAGAGTCAAAATATGCATTGGTTTAAGTGAGGAGATCCTAAAATCCCCATACAAAGTAATATTTGGATAATTATATACTGGTGAGCACTACACAACAAAAGTATTTTTTTAGCTGACTGAGAGAAAAGGAAAAAATGAGAGGATTCAAGAAAACCAAATGAAATAAAAAGTTTCATGCAAACATGGACAGATAAACATTTTGTTTTCTGTCTTCGGTACATTTTATACTACAGGACAAGTTTCTTTGTGAGCATTATAAATTTTACTGATGACTTTTGGGGGAGTCATCCATTTTATTTCATGTATACTGGCTTAGTTCCCTTCCATCAAAAATATCTGATTCCTCATAATCGTTCCAGCTAGACCTTGTTCCAGTAGGACAGTTAGATGACATGTCACTAAAAGTCTAATATTGGGTTCATCTGTAGTTAGCATATTGAATAGTGTCTTTATGTTAAATATCAGCACAAAAGAGTTTTTGTCAATTGTAAGTAATATAGAAAGGTTACATAGGAAAAGTGCCTTGTGGGTGGGTGTTCACGATTGCCTGACACAACAGATGGATGTCATAGAGGTTTGGAGTGCAAAATGAATATGTAGATGGACAGTTACCAAATTATTGGGGCATCTTTTCTAGGCTGTTGGGCAACATTATGTTGGGCTAAGAAGAGACATTGTTTGGATTCATTATGGCAAAAGTCAATAGTATTCTCCATGCAAAAATATATGAATGATTAGTTCCTGTGTTATAGTTTGTGCTCTTTTAGCAGCCTAATGTTTTGTACTGATATTGAGACTGTTCACAGGTCACCATTCATGAGATCACTTCTATGAACTAGGAATTTTTCCTAAAGATAGGACAAATATAAACCTCAATATAGAGCCTCCTCCTGTTAGATGGAGGAGCTATAATAATAGACCATTTAGATAATCCAAATCTGAAATGACAGTGAATAGCACAGGGCAAATAAAAACCCAAAAACTCCACCCTGAATGACTGCCTTAGCCACTGGCACATGGCTGAACTGGTGTGGCCCTGATTAAAATGAAAAAGCCTCAGTAGCCACAAAGCTGAGGAATATTGAGGAATTGGCCATTGCAGCTGGTGGTGCAAAAGGTAAGTCCACATCTGGACTCTGGAAAACAACTGCTGTTTCCTCTTTGTTCATATTAATTCAAGACATTTGCAAAATGCTTCCAGACCAGGCAGGCTCTTTAGTTTTTGACTGAACAAAGAATGTCATTCAACCATTACTATTATTAGATTCCTTGCCCATAACAGTCCCAGAATAACCTTAAAATGTTTGTTTATACGTTTTTAGTTTCTACTGCTTAGCTGAGTAATCATTTACTGATCCTCAGTGCCCACGGAACCATCATTGTGAAACTGTAAGTGAGTCTGAGACACAGGCAAAAGAGATATTTATAGACTGGGGCAGGGAGGGGGGTTCAAGTTGGATAACTATAGGGTATCTGAGATTCTCATGTTTAATCTACTTCGTAGCCTTCTGAGAAAAAAACTAAAAACTACGGATTGGGATGAAATAACTTTTCATTCAAACCTCTCCATGATATTCAATTAAACTCTACTTTAAGTTGTCTTGGAATATTTAAAGTCGTGACTCTGTGTTTCAGTTCTAGATTGTGTACGTTAGTCAATGTAATCCCAGCAGCCTCTAGGTCTTGGAGCAAGAGTTAGATGGTAAACTAACCAAAAATTTTTTGAGCAGTGCTTTTGAAATACTAGTATTTCCATCAAAGAATGTTATCTTGCAGTTTTCAGGTACGCATGCTTTGATACAGGAAAGGCTGGATAAAATTTTAGATTTCTGGATGGTTATGTCAGTGAAGGTCTTGGAGGTCTGTGCATCTTCTTCTGTGTCATGGCTCTGATTTCAGTCCCACAAGGACAAATATTAAAGACTGATGTTACACATTTTCAAGGCATTTTAGCTAAGAAAATGCAAAACTGTAGGTTTTGAGTAGTATATATGGGAGAAAGCTGTCATTTGGAAATTCAGCTTTGATTGTTCACTGACCATGATTAGTCAGGCACAGGCAATTTTAATTGACTGTCTGTAGATCAGAAATAACTCTGGGCTGCAGAATTCAAATTAGAGTGGTCCCAGACTGCACTATATGCAGTTTACTGGGTCACACCAAAAAACTTCTTTAGTAGTACAACATGTCAAAATTAGTCACTGAAGAGTGTAAACAGCTCCAGAAACAGGAATGAGCAGGCCTCCAGCCATCTGCTTTGTGTGTTAGTCCTGCTTTTTCACTGTAGGCACTGATTTTTGTTCACTCAGCCAGATGATCGTCGTCTTAGATTCAGCTGAGTGTCCCGAAGTAACAGAGAGCTGGAGATGTCAACAGATTGTGATGCCTTCCGGTAGGGGCACAAGGCTCTGGGCTCAGCAGGGAGGACCAACATCAACAGCTGGTACATCCCAGGACTTCTTTTCCATCTTCTCCTCCCATTTTTTGCTACAGATGTGAGAAGCAAACGATCTTGTCATTATTAGCAAAGGCACCCTGGAGTAACCCTACACTCCTTTTAAACTCAAGCCAGCAACAAACCTTCCTCCTCCCATCCTCCCTCCCCCTCTCTTTCTCTCCCTCTCAGCTCTCTCCTCACTCTGTTCTCTGCTATTCTGACATTCTGAATTTGAATTTGATTTGGAGTATATTATTTTCATCAGAATTTATAATTTCTACCTAATACATTTTTTTTTGCTGCCTGTTCTGCAGCAGCTGGTTCTTATGGACCTGATTCCTCATTCTGTGAAACTAGATTTATTTGGGTTAAATTCTATTGAGATAGATTTGTAAAGTTCTATAAAATAACACAGATATCTTCAATAAAAGTAATCATTTTTTTTTCTTTTGGCACCAAAATTATAGAAAGTGCACACTACCCATGCAACCAGAAAACAAATCCTAAAATGCATGATCAAAAGAAAACATTAGCAAGCTTCTGAACAGCAGTAGCAATGTCAATTCCTAGTTCATATAAAAGAGTCAGTAGGGGATTAGACAATTGCTGTGGAAAGAATAAACCAATGATTTCTTGAAAGTTAGTGTTCAGACGATAGCCATTTAATTAAACTGTTTGCTTTAGCATTTGTGATTTTTAATGGAATTCCAGGAGAGGTTAAAGGGAGGAGCTGAAGGATAAAATTTAATACAGATACAGAAAGCTTTCATTTCTTTGCTAAGTACATACTGTTTTGATACTTTGTCATTCCCATCAATAGACTTATATACAAAATATATGAACAAGCAACAGCTTGTGTAAAAATCATTCTAACTTTAACTGAAAAGTAAATATTAGTTGGTAGTGTCTTTACTGTACAGCAATGCTTCAGAGGTGTTAACGACCAAAGCAAGAGGAAATGTCTTACACCAGAGATGCAAAACTCACTTTCGGAGTTAATGAGCTGCTCCAGTGATCTGTGTGGAGAAAAAAATGGCATTGAGAAATGGCCTGCTGAAAAGAAAAGTAATTTCAACTGCTGATGAAAAAACGCAAAATGATAGACATCCTCACATCAAAATCATGATGAAGTTAAAGACTAATATTTCAATATATCTACTAATCTGTGGGAATGAGGAAGAAATATTTCCAAAGAATGAGCATGGGGGGGCCTATTTTGGTGAACTTTTGCTTCTGGCATGTACTGGAGAAAGGATATTAAACTTAACAGGGCCCTGATATGATCAACTACAGCTATTTTATTCTGTGTGGATCACATCACATTTATTTCTGAACTTAAATGCTGTGCCTGTTACTTGGACAAAAATTAATTGTATTCTAAAATAGGAAAGGCACGCATTAGCAACTGTAAGTCAGGTAAACTTTATTCTCAGTTATATACCTCAATTATGATAACAACATAGCCTCTCTGTCATTAGCAGAGAACCTGATTATGTGGCAAACTTTGAATAAGATTCTGTTTGCCATTGCCCTTTAACAAACGTATGGAAGGAGAAGGGGCAGGCTGGTCAGTGAAGTCCTTCAGCCCTCTGAGAGTCCTGATCCTGGGGTCAGGTTTAGAGGACATCTAACCTACATCAATTGGGTTAATCATAAATGTCATGGACATTTTAATTAAACAGCCACAATGTTATGATGAGCATGTTGTATAAAATAGCTCGTCCTCCTCTCACTCCTTCAGTGCTCCTATTAAAGTTCAACTCACTGTGCACAAAGGAATGAAAGATTCATGAGCTGGAAAGATAGCAAGGGAAAAGAAACATGGCTCTGTAATAGTGATGAGCAGCATACTTGGTAAGGCAGCAGTGTGTCTAAATGACTCTGGCAACAGTCTATACCCATGTCTTCACAGACTCGTATTGCCCTTCATCTCTTCTTGCCAGCTGGGCTTCTACTTAAAAGCTGCCTTTGGACTTCGCCAAACCCCTTGCAATCAGCAGGAATGTATTAAAATCAGAAGTTACACAATACTCTGACCTCCCTGCTCCCTGCTATCCACCTATTAGCCTGTCATAGTATTTGATTTAATAGTATCATTACACGTGGTAGTACCATGGTATGTTTTTGTTATAATGAAAAATTCAGATGACATTGTTCATTCCTGTGCTGTTATTTAGTGACATATAAGAGCAGAGGCTTTGATTCCTACTGTTTCTCTTCCTAATTCTACAACAAACTTGCCTGGGTAGGGTCAACATCAAGTAAGTTTAGCACCTCTTGATATTAAGTAGTCTTGGGAAAAAAAGTCAGTATGCCTGGTCTGAAAAATGTTTGGCTACCACAGTGGCAAATATTTAAACCACTATTGTATTGCTCTTATAACAAAATAGACTGGAAACTTCCTGCAATACAGTGTGTTGTGTTTATTACCCAAGAAAAAACAAATCAGTCTAACCTGGCCATTAATTTACCCCAAAGTTTTTGTGTATGGAGGTATTACAGATGCAGTGATGGAAGGATCAAGTTGCCCCTGTACAAAAATGTCAACAAATCTAGTCAGGTATAATCACAACAGGTCTTGCACACTTGCTGTCCAGGCAGTTCAACCCCTATATCATCTATCAAAGTCCTGTCTGTCTCTCAGTCTACTTTGGGGAAGTGCAGTAAGGATAGGAGAGAGGTGTGTTTTGACTCAGATAACAGGAAAACGAGGATAATAGAAAACACACATAAATTAGGCTGTGAATTTAGCATATTCACCTTTGAAAAAAAACGTAAGCAGACTCCTGTAGAGGATGGGAAAACAGGAATCCCTGAGATATTCTCATGGCAACACAGATGTCTACGGGTCTTCAATAACATGGCATGGTAATCATTGATATAGATACAAATTAAACAGATTCTCTTATTATTCATTTGCATTGGTTTCTTTTCTACTCATAAATTTATGCTAAGAAAACAAGGTAATACTTTAGAATGGTCATTGGGGTTGTGGAAAGGAATATGATAGATCTTTAAGTTCAGACTTATTTAAAAGACAAGAAAGCTCAGTTCTTCAGAAAAAAAACAGATGCCTTGCAAAATAACATCTTTATTTTATTTATATAGAATTATGTGTCATGAGTGCTAGTTAGCAGATATTCAGTTAATGCAAAATATCAGTATATTTTTATAAACGTAAATGAATATTATTTATATTTTGTCTACTTTTTCTTCTTCCAGTTTAGCTTCCCTCAGTGTCATGCATCCTCTTTGTATTTCCCACCTAGGCAGAAAGAACCATACAGTCATCCTGATAATAAATATGCAGCAGCACTAGGTGCAAGAAGATTTGTGCAATCTTCATTGGAAAAAAATAAAGCAGCAAATATACTAGACTGGATCAGAATAAATTGCTGAAATCAAATAGAATCATGCTTCTGTCCAAAACAGAACATGTCACATGTCTCATGTGACAGCTCCATTATATTAAAAAGCAAAAAGTGGGAGTTTCATGTACTATGATGCAAATCACAGTTCTGTTTAAGGAAGACTTTGGCGTAGTAAATTATGACCTTGTTTAAACTGTGATTCATCTTGTAAGAGAGAAATGAACTGGACTCTTCAGAGGCTTACGTTACAGCTTTCTTCCTGTTTGAAAATTTTAAATTTTGTTTCTTTTTTCTTTGAAGAGCATAATGCTTATATCTTAATTAAATGTGCCACTGTGACAGTGTATGTGGCTAGGAATTAAGCTTAACCCTTTGAAGAGAGGAGCTCAGTGCTTCTTATTTGTGTGGGTTATCTGTAAAAACACAGAAATATGCAGCAACAAATGTACTTAGTGTAAGGTTGATTACTCAATAAAAACTGGTACACATTACCCAGAAAATAAAAAGAGGTCAGTTTTGGCCCTCACAGCAAACATCAAATTTCCTTGCACAGGGAAAACTCTGCTAGTGAGGGAAGCCTGGTACTGTAAGCCCGAGTCTTTTACTATGTCACCTACTACTGTTACAAATTAGTAACTGCTGTGACTTGCTCAGTCTAAATAAGAAGCATCACAAGATCTCCACACTAGGCAAAAGAGAGTTTATGTATGTGGACAAGTCGTTGTATGGGGTACAAGCTGCCCCACTCCTTATCGCTCACCTTGGGCAGAGGGAGAAGTCAGGACCCAGAATACAGGCACCTCCCGACCCGTCACATCACTCCACTTCCAACACCTCTGGGCACAGCACCTTCTCGAGTTGCTGTTCTTTTTTTCCCTCAGAGGACAGTCCTTGCTTTCACTTAGGGTCAAAAATGCCTCCTGGGACCTTCAGCAATATTAATGTCATGTATTAATATGGCAATTGCACTCAAAGGTCAGTGGAGAAATCAGAAACCCAGCTGACTTTTTTGTTGTGGCATCATTGCTGCACATGGGCTGAATTTATAACCTGCGCTTCCTGCACAGATATCCATTCATCCCACAGCTTCTACAAAATGAAAATCCCCTTGGAGCCTCAATTTAAAAAAAAACCTATATTAGAAAAATACTTGATTTTTTTTGCATTTGATTTAAGAGGTAGAAGCAAGAAAGCAGTTACTGGCAATTTTTAGTTTGCTCCTTAGTATGTTCAGCCTATAATAGAATTTAAAAGCCTCAGTATTGTGCAAGTGATGACTTTCTTTTCTTTACTTCACTGTGGTAAAATTGACCAATAGTAGTAATAATATCTCAGGTAAGTGACCTAAGGGAAGCTTAAATTCGTTGGAGAAATAGGATATATTCATGAGCCTTGTTTTTCATGACAAAATGTGTAATTTTCCTTGTTCTGGGCTCATGGCTTCCTTTTGATAAAGAGAAGGCCCTTCTCTCGCTGCTTAAATTCACTTCTTTCTCTTTTTCAGAAAATGTCTTATAGCTTTAAGAAGGCAATCTCCACTCAGGGAGAGAACGGGAAATATAAGTGTCAATTAGGTTTGGTCTTCTAATTTCTTTTCCAGAACGGCACAAGCAACTGTCAGAAAGAGATATGCAGAGGGGTGTTCAGCCCAGCAGGGCTTTCCTGCAAACCTTGCTTGGGTTCCCTACTCAGCTTTGCGTTTTATTTTAGTTTCAATAGAAAAGGATGGTTCTCCTATTTTGATCTTAGTTGATGTATGAGGATTTGTAGTGTTACCTTCAGGCTAATAGAGGCACCCTTTTGACAGGCGTGGCAAAGTACACGGAAGGTCTACTTTCTTCTTATCTGGCTTTTTCACCTCAAACAGTCTTCAGGTTGTTTCAGACTTGTATTTGCAGGAATTTTGTCAAAAAGGAAGACAAGTAAAAAACCTGACAAAGCTTCCAGTAAATATGTATAAAAACAGATTTTTTCTTTTCTTTAGGACACACTGTTTCATGAGAAGGAAGGCTCACAGTAAGATACTTTTTGTACAATCTTGGTGATATTAAGATGCAATTGTGCCTGAGAAGTAAAAGCATTTGCAAGGAGTACTAAATAACTCTCCTGGTCCTTTGCTTTTTAATCAGAACATTATCCTACCATTCTTTTCTTTTTCTTATTATTAATCTTCACCACATGCTCATATTTGTCCTGTCCTGCCTCTTCCTTTTTTGTCTAAATGCATCTTTCACAATTTGCAAAAACAAGTTTATGTTTACACATTGGAAAGACATTAAACTTATAGAAATTTCATTATCCAGTGTTTACAATTCAAGAAGCTAGGCAGCTTTTAAATTTGTATGAGCAACATATGGGTGGAACTTCTCCCGAAGGTTTGTTTTTTTTTTTTTTTAATTAATTCTGTACTTAATCGGTATTTAGAATTACTGCTTTGATACTGAACACTATGAACTCACTGAAAAATTAAATAATCACATCTGTAAAACAATTGTAAATACTTCTAGATGTAAAAAAAAAGTCTACATGCTTCATTTTTATGAGAAAGGAATAACACTGTAAAAATATTCAGTCTTGTAATCAATAAACGTAAACTTCCTGTGTGTTATTACAGACCTTCATTTGTCTTCAGATTTTACTTGCAAACATTATTGGCTGCATGGCATGAAGGTCATTTTATGGAAAGTACACATATCAGGTGTGACAAAGGTAACATGCTACCAGACTATCTGTGTCTCCAGAAAAATGCTAATCTGCTACAGAATAAAAATAAATAATAATTCTGAACTGCATTAGCTTTTACAAATGTCAGTTTTATGAAGACAGATAGTGACCAAGAAGCAAGTATTATTCCTAGGTTTTGTTCTATATACTATTAATTTTGTCAAACCTGGTATTTGGCATTTCAAATACAAAATGAGAATTTTCTCTGTGCTAGAGAGCCATTTGTTCTCAGATTTATCCATCCATTTCATATTTATCCAACACCAAGGACAATGTTTTCTGGGGAGAGGAGTTTAGTTTTGTTTTTCATGGTAGTTCCTTTAAACATATCAGCATTTGGAAACTAAGCAGTTTCACTAGAAATCTGGGCAGAGTATCTCAACTGAGTGCAGCCAGTTTAGTATCAGAGTCTGAAGAACTCTCTATTCAGGCCAGATGCTTGCAACATCTCTAAAGGTTCTTTGATTAATTGAGGTGAAACCACCCTGTATATCAGGGTCAGCACACACAGCTTTCATTATTTTCTTCATTTACATCAATTAGAATTATGGAGTGCCTGGGGCTACTCCTGACTTCTAAAAACATGATCTACTCCTAGGTGATGTTTAAATAGAGCACCAGAAAGACTACATCATATTTCATTAACAAATAAAACTTTTATTTCTTTCATCAACGACAGCAAGATTTATATTAGGTGTATTGCTAAAGCAAGTCATTAATGTATATCACTCAAGGTGGTCAGACTCTGATGAAATGGAGCTTGGTGTATATCACAACAATCAATCTAAAGATTGATTAAAAAAAAATTCATAAAAAATTTCTGTTTTGCACAGATCACAGTCAAGAAAGAATGAACATCAACTCCAGCAGATTTTGTGAGTTCCAGTTTTCTTTTTATGACAGCTTATTTAAGTGGTGTGCAAACCACTGTTTTGTATTACAGCGCAAATGGAGAATGCCTTTACCAGACTGAAAAAAAGAAAGAAATTAAGTTCAGGTCCTCTACCTTGAAAGCTAGATGAAAGGAGTAAGTCTACCACACATGGAGGTGACATAGTGTATCACATGTCAGAATTAGAAAGGTATTCCAAAAGTGAACCAAAAGAAACATGGTATTGATAATACTGTAATTTTCTACGGTCCAGTGTGCAACAGCAGACATCTCTCCTGTGGATGTTGTGTTCAAGGTGAAATCAATGCCACGTTTTCCTTTTCTCAATGTAAATTATCGCAAGTCACTATGGCCTTGTCTAGCAAAGCAAAACTTGACTTACCAAGTGTTTTATCAACATGTGCAAGTCAATTACTTGCAGCAACATTATTTCTGCAAATATAGTGAATATTTGTGCAAATTTTAATAAAATTATTCTGAATAGTAGAATAACATGGTTTGTTAAATAACATTGGGTCCACACTGTGGCTGTAAATCCAACCATATAAGGCTGTGAACCTAAATATCCCTTCTTTTGTGTGGAAGGGCTTCTACTCACTCCACATTATTTTTCCCATTTCTTTTCCATGCCCCTGTAATACCCTCTAAGCTGTAAGGCTAGTGACCATATTCATCTGTGAATAGAGACTTGTAATAGTAGAAATGGGACTGGGAAATATATATTTTCCATTACTTTTACCTGAAGTAAGTAATAAAGACAATGACTGATGTTATTAATCCAGATGCCAGACAAGAGTGGAACAGTCTTACTCTGGCATCAGGAAATGAGTATAGGCACGGCCTCGTGATGGAATCCAAGTGGGCCATCAAACCATCAAGTTGGGATTGACACAGTTTGTAGTTACTTTGTGATCTGAGATCTTTGGAGATCTTCCAGATTTAGTAGAGGAGGGGGCTAAGAGGGTCTCACAGAAGACACAGCATGTTTTATCTTTTTTTCCTTCTTTTTTTTTCAACTTCTGTCCAGCACTTCACTTTCCATGGTAAGAGTAGGAGAAGTAGATTTTGCAACAGCTCTGTGTCCTGACAATTTAAAAAATCTGATCTGTTTCTGTAACAATCACATTTGAATATGCTTTTTGCACGTTAATTCTAACATGCATGCAGTTTAAAACCTAGTACTACTTTTCAAAACTACCTGCCCCATATAGTGGGAAGCAAGAGGAACTCAGCTTTTCAGTTTGCTAATAGTATAATTGTAATATGCTAAAACACAGGCTAGACCACAATTCATGGAAGAAAGTAATGTTCTAGGCCTACTCTCAATTTTTAGAATGTATCGAACATTAGGAATTAGCTGTTAACTTGACACCTAGACACCTGGCTGTCTAGGCAAGTCTGTTGGAGCCTACTTCAGGCCTAGAGACTGAAGAAAAAAGAAAGAAGAAAGAATTTGTTTTTAAAGAGAACACAGTTATATTCACTATAGTAGAAAATCTGATTTAAAAAGATGAGATAGAAAAGTTAGCTTATAAGTAATAAGCATTGGAAAGGTCAAGGTTGATGATCTGTTTGACATGGTTTTATCAGTTGTTGTTCAAGACTGTTGATGATGGATCAACAGTCAGAGGAGTCAGAAGCTATTAGAAGGCATCTCCTGTTTCTGTTAGGGCAGAGGGTTTTCTGACTAGCTTTGAAATTTTGCACAATATTTTGTTTGTTTTGGGTACTGCTTACTGTTTTCACATAGCATAGTTCAACTGTATGAGACAACTTGAGAATTTGGGGAGCTTATGTTCTACTGCTTCACAGATCTTGTGGGAGAGAAGAGCACCTGGGCTCAGAAGAAGCACTTAACAAGAACCTGCTCAAATATTGCCGACCAGAAGATTTCTTATGGTAAGCACATTTGAGGCCATACTGAGCACATAGCTCAGGACTCTACCAAACTGAGTCATGTTGGAATAGTGTGCACCAGAAGAAATGTGCATTGCTGCTCTGCCTGTGCTGTACTGAACGTCTTGCAGTTTACTCTGAGTAAAGAACTCAGTTCTAGCAGCTGTAATTAGTAAGTGCTAAGAAAGAGGAGGCTATAAACTGCCTGGAAGCTCTGTGGCTGGTGAATCCCAGGTGTTTTGTTGTTCCTAATTTCCCTTTCAGTTTGAGGTGAAATGAATGTGGAAAATACATGTGAACAGTTGGTGATTAAGAGCTGCATGTCACCTACATGGGTAGGTTTCTCATTCCACCTGTTGCCATACAAAGGTTGCCCTCATAATGTAAAACATTCTTCCATGTGATTACTTACTATATGAACAGTAGATAGCTTAAACAAATACAGATAACATGGCAGTTAGGTACCGAGGCAGTAGCAATTATCACAGAGTACTTTTTTCTCAGTTCATTGACAAAAGTTCACAATCCTTGTCACCAATTTCCAGGACTTGGTGTATTTTACTTGACTTTCTGTTCCATCCTGACATTTTCTAACAGTTTTAATCAAACAATATTTAAACTTACAAATAAATCCAAACACATTGCTGAAGGACTGTAGTAGACACAGTAGCACTTAAACACCTAATTCCTGGCTGGTAATGAACACCACAGCAGTTCTTGCAAGCTAGGCATAGATAACGAAGGCACAGAGTTCATTACACATATTAGATATTACAGTTGTGACTGTATGAAGTCTGGAGGGATAGGAGAGTGAAATTTCTACCATATGATCCACTGGTATATGAAATTATGACAGGATTTTTGCTCCATCAGATACTCTGTGTTCAGCTCCTTTTCATGAAACTGGAAAGGATTTATTTTCACACAGAACTTTGCCCTGAATTGATATTATAATGATTCTTGTAATTTTGGTCTTTCTCTCTATCTGATCTGATATGTTAGATGTTGACAGTAAATTTGAACATATGTTTCTTCTGTAGATTTTGACAGAGTGATGTTATTTCCTGTATAATAACAGTTTCAATTTCCTGTTCACCATTTTAGTTTTTCATACAGTGATCACAGAACAAAATCTTCAGGGAAGACTGAATATAGTTTGATCTATAAAGATGTCTGATTAATGAAATGATGAAACCCATTCTTCGTACCTAACAGATAATGTTGAAACGATTACACATTCTTCTTCTTTTATAGAGCTGGTTTCATGACTATCAAAAGTAAGAGAATCTGGTTAAGAAGCTTCTGAGTTTTTAAAAAGATATGAACACTAAACTAACAGGAGGTGGCAATTAAACAACACTACAAAAAATTCAACAACTCTTTGCCCAATATGTGACTTTGGAAACAGTAGAAAGCTGTTTTTCATGACTGAAATATTTCTGTAAAGTTTTAGAATGTTATTTGTACATTTATCTTTAATTAAAAAGACCCTTCTGCTAACAGTTTAGAGTATAGAAACAGAATAGTTCAGATTACCATCTATTATGAGCTGGAATAGATCCACTGATAGCACTGAAGCAATTTAGACACGCTGAGCTATATCTAAACTAAGAAATAGTGCTGTACACTCGGAGTGCGTCTATCAGATGCCAATATGAACTCTATGCATGAGGGACTCCTATGGACTAGGTCTAATGTGGTCCTGTGAACTGAACACCCGTCAGCAGCTAAAGCGCAGTCAGGTTCCCTTTTGAAACATTCCTCCTTGTTGAGTTTCATCTGAAAGTAATACTGTGTGTGCTTTGGAAACTCTTCAGCGTGAACCAAAGCACCATAAAAGATGCAATTAGAAGGATTCACTTCAAAAACTACTTCTGATCCAAAGTACACTGACAGTGTAGAGGTATCTCATATAGTTCTAGATAATGTCTCCTGCATGATTCTGAAAGATAATTCTATATAACTTTGGAGGTTAGGATGTGTGTTAAATCAGCCTTAAGTTACTTTTTTTAAATTCCCTGCTAGTTTACATCCGTAGATCAGAGGTAAGTTTTACACAGTTCTTTGGACAGCCACCAGTAATATCTCAATTGTATATCTGCCTTGCAACCATGGTGAGGCAACTCATGGCAACTTCAAGCCAAACGTTGAAGTCCTAGTGAAGACCTGTTTTCCCCACTGGTGGGATGTGACTTGTGATGATTCAGATATCCTCAGAGATGCCCAGGCAGATAAACAGTTGGAGAGAGATGAAGAAAAAAAGCAAGAATTAGAGTGAAACATAAAGCAAAAAGAACAACACTCCTTTAGGACCTTATTACTGCTCCTATGGAAATGAAGGACAAATTTTCTACTGGGTGCATGTAGAAGTCTCCTGTTTCCAACACATAATACCTAAGATTACTATGAATTTTAAAAATATGTTTAATCCCTTGGGTTTAGTCAGGCCAGTCACACTCTTCAAGTTAATCGAGAGACTGAGAGTTCAGCTTGATTGTGGCAGATATGCTGCTTTGTAGAATTTAATAAATAACTCTGAATTAATAGTTTATTCAACAAATTTAATGTGTTTTACTGTTTGTGGAACATCAGTGAGCTAGTCATTATTTCTCTGAATTTATTCATTATTTCAACTGATTTGCGGGATGTTCTTTAACTTAGTGGACCAACCATGAGTAGTTCCCTTTATGAGTATTAGTAATTTGTTATTTTAAAATAAGTTGTCTCCCAATATTGATTTTGTATCCTATGATTGCAAGTGGTGATGAATACAGCCAATTAGATTTATATGAACATTTACAATTTTACTGGAACAGCTATTCATCTATCTTTATTTTCATGGCTCTCCTGCTATTGTCACCAGGAGAAACAGGATGATAATATGTTGCAGAACACCCATGGTAGTGCTAGACAAACTGCTGCTATTATGAAAAAGATGCTTTCCTATGTGCAGAAGAAATGTACAATCTGCTCTACACAAAGACCAAACTTCTCACTGGTCAAACTCCACTAAAATCAGGGGGGCTAGAGCAAGGAGGAATTATTTGATCCCCAGCTCTTACTAATAATGCCAGGGATCACAGATAAACCAGAAACTACATTTGTGGCTCATCTGCCCTTTCTTTCCTTATTATATATTTTCAAAAAAAAGCAGGGTAAAAATGAGACAATATGCTTTTGATTTCCTATGACTTAAATACTTAGGTACTTGAACAGTTCAATGTCTTTTGACATTTGTTCTTTAATACATTTCTCTAACCTCCTGATGTAACACCAGTCATCCTGGTAATATTACTCCTAAGCTTTTTTTTTTTTAAACCACAAGTTGAAAATTCATTTTTTTCAGTCTCCTGACTGCCCATTTGCTTTGCCTTGAGGTCTTTTTCTTGGACTACCCCCCTTTAAGACCCTTTAAGGTTACAGTTAAATGGTTACATGGTAGACGCCTTAATAACAGCAGATGCTGTCTATGCCTCTGAAAAGGCATGTCATGCCTCTAGCCAAAAGTAGGGACCAATTTCCTTCCAATTGGCCCAATAACAGCATAAAAGTTTTCTAAAAGCAAGATTAAAAGGCAACTTAGCTTCAAACCTTCTTCACACTCTTTAAGGAAAGCATACATTTTCTGTCAGAACTTCTGGTTTAAATTCTTGCTAATTGGAGATTTTTATGAAGCAGACTTTTTTATGATATTATGAAGCACTTTTAGGGGTCTTCTGTGCTTTGGAGTGTGATTTTACATCCTTCATTACACAATCTGGATAAGCAATGGTAAGTAGAACTTGAAAAAACACACAAAAAAAACCCTTCCTTCTACTGAGCACAGGAATTAGCCAACTATTTGCCTCCAGAACCAGGATACAGCCATACCTGGAAATGATGTGGGGAAAACAGAGCTGAACCTCATTGCAACTTATGATGACAATGAGGCATCTTATTGCATGAGGTCTGGTCTTTAGGCCACTGTTTATAAATTCTGTTGTTGCAAAGCTAACCTGTGATACGGACTCATGTTTATTTTTTATCCATCATGATAATGTTACAAAGAGCTACTGATATTTTAACTCATTGTTTTCTTCTCTCTGTGCCAGGAAAATGGAAAGTTCTAGCTTTCAGGGTTAGTGTACATACTAGCTAAGGGATATTATTATTTATTTTCATATGTTTGCAGGTAACAGTGTCAGCAATACAGAAATTTCCTTGGTGTACCCAGTAATGTCAGGCAGAACAAGAACTATCTAAAACTCTTTTTATGGAGGTAAACACTGAAATTGCTGCTGTGTGTTTTATGATACATTTCAAGAATACCATCATCCTCTGGCTTGTGCTGAACTTACCTCTTCCATGCTGCAAATTTTGGGTAGTTTTTCTTTTCTTTTAATTATGTTACTTACCAGGATTTTTAAAAAACCTTTCAGGATTTCTGAAAGCTGGAAAGTCGGCTGTACATCATTGTGACTGAATATTGAACTAATCACTTCAGTTAACTGTTGGCTATCACTGACAAGAGGGGAACTCAATAAACCATGAATTAGTTCGGAGCTCTATTCAGCTCAATTTGTTGCTGTAACTTACCTTTTGTGAGTTACAATATCCACTTCCCAACTGAAAAGCTCTTACTAAATCACAGCAGCAGCCAATTTCAGTCATGACCCATGCAGAGCTGCCCTTTTCTTTGTGGTATTCAGTTGTCATTCAAGTCAACCCTGTTCATTAAATACACTGTACCCCATCCTATGGAGGCTAGTTCAAGACAAAACATTGCAACTGCATACTACTATTAAAAAAAGTATGTATGCACTTTAATCCTCTGTATATTTGCTCTTACTGATAATCAACCAGGGTGCTTAGTCTTTTGAAAGATGAAAAAACAGGAAATATACTTTGTCCTGGTGCATATCTGAACACATCAAATACCGTGACTGTTCATTCAAAAGCAGCTAGGTGTGCAGCGCCAACTTCAATATTCTGAGAGCTCATACACCGTTGAATTTTTTTTCTGAGAAGATTCATGAAGTTTTATTTATAAATATTTCCCCTTTTTTGGAAAGAAATCTGTTATTAGATTTTTATATGTATTCTTTACTCTGGTTCATAGTCCAAAAATATTTGGAATTGTATTGCAATAAAATAACTGAGGAGTTGTCATTTGTGCTTGTAGCATGACACAACTCATGGGATTTGTCTCTATCTATTACTTTATCTCTATCTAATGTGGGATATATTTCTGTATGTAACTATATTGTCAGACTACACAAGTTCAAAATACGGTAATAGCTTGTTCTCATTTTCCAAAAGTTATGTGAAAAATAACCTAGGTTATTGTTGAAACCAACAACTGCAATTCTCTATGATTCTCTTCATATGTTATCTGGAAATGTTCCATAAACAGGTCTTCAAAATAGCACATGTATGACATGATTCATTAACTTTTCATGCTATGAATGGTCATGCACCGTGTTTAGGGAATTCATTCAAATATTCCTGATGAAGCTTTGTGTCCTCTATTCGAAGAATGCAGATCAGATAACCAAAGTAGTCCTTGTGGGGCTAATAAACTACAAATCCAGGAAAGTCTTGAACAGACACACTCCATGTCCTTCTCAGTTAAGTAAAATAATGTTTTCCAACAGAAAATAAGTTAAACATAGCATAAACAAAAGTGTAAGTAATATAACCAAAGCAAGCTGAGATGCAAGAAATATGTACAAAGTAGTTGAGAATAAATTTATTATTTTTTCTTCTTTATTTTGACCTAATCTGTTAATCTGGTTTCCTCATTATTTTATGCATCTTTCCTTTTTTATGCACCAAGAATGAAAATGATAGCGTGGAGCAATCATAGGCATCCATGATTTGTAGTTTTCAGTGAAGTTCGCTATTACAAATGCATCTAAAACTCCTTTACTACAGGAAATGGTGTGCAGGAAGTTCTTTTTCCAGTGCAAATTGCATGAGTCTTTTCTGAAAATTAGTATCTGGTATTTAGTTTTTTCAATAGATACATTCTGTACGTATATTCACTTTGTGGTAAAACCTGTATTTGTAAGTATAATACTTTCTTATTCTTAGTTCCACCATTGAACTGCAAAATCAAGCACCCTTCAGTGCATCTTTTTGTTTGATTTTTCATCTGTAAACAAAAATTCTTCATATATAATATCTCAAAAAGTGAATATTCTTAACCTCTGATAGATATATACAAACCTGGACTTTTTAATAGTTATAAAAGCAATCAGACTGCTACATGTATAGGAGTTTTTACTAATGTTCTGTGAAGCTTCCAGTCTCAGACTGCCTATTGCTGCAGAATTCACTACAGCTTTGTGCACTTTTAGTCAGCTGCAGAACTAAAGTCTGTGCGTACAAATGATGTTGTAGGCCACATTAGCTTTCTAGACATGAGAGACTTACCTATGCATCCATGTTAGCAAAACTGTGCAAAAATCATTCTAGGCAAGTCAACTCCCAAATGACTGTTCTGTTGATGGAACTGTAGCCTCCCTTCCATAAGCTATTTCATCCATAACTATTTTTTCTTCACACTCATGTTTAAACTGAAACTGGTTGCAGAAGCAGTTAAAGGATCTTGCAGTACTTAAAGACCTTGCTTGGCAGCAGCCTCCACTGAATAGTCACCAGCCTGCAAGTGTCTGCATACATCCAACCTGCAGCTGTCAGGACAGCTCACGAGCTAGCAAATCACTCTTGCACTGTCCAAACCAAAATCTTACTGTCTACTTTATACCAAGGTAGATAACAGGACAACAAAAAACAGTGCAAATAGCTTATTTAACAATACCTAAAAAGGGGAAGAGGTGGGCTAGTTCTCCATAGTGCTGCTATTCATCATGGAGCTGTTTCAAAGCAGAAAATCCCTCCATAGACAAGACATTTTCACCTGATGCACTTTCATTTTCCACAGATGCAATTCCCCACCTTCCAGATATGAGGTTCAGGTAGACAGTGAACAATTGCCCAGGTAATTTTTGTTTTGAATGAAGAGAATGACCAGGAAAAGAAAATACTTTTCCCCAGAAAAAACCTTCTGGGACGTGCTACATGTACACTTACTCAGTGGAAATTACCAGCTCTCTCTTTTGAGCACTTAGATCCAAAGAGACAGTGATAAAGCATCCAGGAAAGGAAAGCACAAATCATTCCTTCAGAGCGATCAAAGGAAAAAAGACTGAAGGTAAAGCAGCTGGTGCAACTACAGACTAGTTCACACTTTGAATATTGCTGTGAACAGTGCTACAGGCCAGTAGAGCTGTCTGGAAACTCACTGATCTTGACTTGCCCTGACTGGCACTGTCATCCTTAGCACCAAGGGACTTAAAAACTAATGATGCTGGCAGATTGAAACCTCATTGATTTCACGCTCAGGGAGCATTACTGAAAATCTGGCTCTATGACATATTCTTACTCAGTGTGCTGGTTTTGTCTGGGATACAGTTAATTTTCTTCATAGTAGCTAGTATGGGGCTGTGTTTTAGATTTGTGCTGAAAACAGTGTTGATAATATGTTTTCGTTATTGCTGAACAGTGCTTACACAGAGTCAAGGCCTTTTCTGCTTCTCACATCACCCTACCAGTGAGTAGGCTGGGGGTGCACAAGAAGCTGGGAGGGGAGACAGGTGGGACAGCTGACCCCAACTGACCAAAGGGATATTCCATACCATGTGATGTCATGCTCAGCATATAAAGCTGAAGAAAGAAGAAGGAAGGGGGGGACATTTGGAGTGATGGCATTTGTCTTCCCAAGTAACCATTACGCGTGATGGAGCCCTGCTTTCCTGGAGATGGCTGAACACCTGTCTGCCCATGGGAAGTAGCGAATGAACTCCTTGTTTTGCTTTGCTTGCATGTGCAGCTTTTGCTTTACCTATTAAACTGTCTTTATCTCAACCCACGAGTTTTCTCACTTTTACTCTTCCTATTCTCTCCCCCATCCCACCGGGGGTGGGGGGAGTGAGCAAGCGGCTGTGTCGGTCTCAGTTGCCGGCTGGGCATAAACCACAACACTCAGCAAAAATTCAATTGATTGTCTCAGAAGCCCAGTCACAGTATTAGAAAGAAAGCTTTTTGTTATAATACAGGGGGACAAACACATTCCTCTGCACAGTGACATAGGGTTGTTGTCTTCTCATAGGCTTCTCTTTCATAATATTTATTGACCTAGCACTGAGGTAGCTGAAGCACTTGTGTGCTTATTTAAAGGTACTAGCATTTATATTTCACTGTGTACTCCTTTCTATCAGTTCCGCTAATTAGTTGCTCAGGACTTCACAGCGCTACTTTACTTTCTGTAAAGAATTGTTCTGCTACCTTTTTTTCTTACTTTTTTTTTTAAGTTTTCAGCGATGGTAGCAAGGGTTTGACTGCTAGTACACAAGCACTCCCCTCACAATGTAGTACGCACCTGACCCTTTCTGGAACGATCATTAATCTAAATCAAATATGACTACATGAATATATAAACCATGTTTTCTTTTCAAAAGCAATAGAAGCAAGCTCTCCTGGTATGTGACAAGCCTAGAAATATAAAGTTAAACCTGTGTTTACTTGGATAAATACATACCTGGAGTCCACCATAAAACCTCAACTCAACCTGTGCACTCTAACCATCCCACTGTGTTCACCCTCTGATGTTTTCTTGATGCTGGAAGTACAGAGGTTCTTGAAAGTTGAGAGACCTCATTTCAAACTTCTGTTCCAAACAGTTGTGTGCTTGCTGTTACAAAAATCTTGCCTAAAACCCATGAAGAGGTCCTCTAGCAGAACCTGGAGGCCAGCTCTTTTCTCCCCTTCCCCTGCTTTCTTGAGTGAAAGTACAAGCCACAAGGCTAGTGGATTGCTTTCAAACCTAGCCTCCTTCCAACCAATACGTTTTTAAATGTATTACATAAAGTAGAAATTTCAGTGTGAGAAAAAATGTTTTCCTTCTCATGCCTAGCAGTGCTTAAAGAGTGCTTTTGGGAGAGGAGAGACATGGTTTTTGAACAGCTTCCAGCTGAGAACTACATCTAGCCATGCCATTTTCTCTAGCCATTGACTAATTACATAAACATTTTCTTGCTTTATAGAGGCTTCTACTTTTGCCACAATTTGGAAGGGAGCCTTTGTGCAGAGGCTGACTGATTATGTGAGAATGTCTACCACATTAAGCTCTTCAGGAGACAGGCAGCAGGACCACTGCTGACTTGCTCCTCCCAAACAGGACTCTTCATGGTGAGAAGGTAGGTGCTGGGCATGCTGGAGACTGAGAAGCATATGCCAGGAGCAGAAGTTCAGGCGCAGCAAAAACCAGCCCACAGGGAGATTAAGCACCATCTCTGCTTTATCCAAGGGGAAAATAGATGGGAAGGGTTTCTTGGGAATGGTTTCTTTGGACCAGCCACAGGGAATCTGCCCCAGACTTGGTAAATGGAGAACAATATTTCTGTGGTTTGTTTGTTTGTTTGTTTTATTGCTCTTGTTGGAGACTATAAAGAAAGAAATGTATTTCATGATTATAAGCTCTCAGAGAAGACCTCTGGGCCTTATGATTTGTTTTTGCTCTTTCCATTTTTCCATTTTTTTAAACAAATAGAACAGCCTTGGAAAAGAGCAAGACTTTGCAGGAGTCATAAGATGTAGTAGCTAGAAAGAATTTCAGCAGCAAGTAGCACTCCTCAGGACTGCGCCTGCCATCTTTTTAGAGGAGAAAATGGAGGTTCTGCAGTTTACACAGGCTTTTTACTAGGCTTCACCAGGTTGTTTCCCAGCTGTACATATAGACTTCTTCCTTTGCATCTTCTCAGGCAAAGGAGTTTTATCAGATTTTCACCTTTTTGACTGTGCATTTATGGCTTGTGCAAACTCCTTTTAGTTTGTACTACATCAGACAAGGCTTAAAGGAGCCAGAGGGATCTGCTGTGTCACACAAAATGTATTCCCTCTGTATTCACTTTGCTTTGCTTCACTGCAGACTTTCCCTGAGTAACCTTTATTCTATCTATGAAGCTGAAAAATTAGTGAGACCACCATGCCTACCATGATGAAATTAAAAAGAAATATTGAGGCCAAATATTCTGGAGAATTTAAAAACAAAGCAAATTAGCAAAACCTCAAAAATTGAAATCTACCTGAATTTTTGCTTACATTAACCTTGAAAGCATTGTGTGGGATAAGCACAAGGTTTCAGAGGGAAATAACTCACCCTGGCAAAAATTTCAAGTAGATTGTTTCCATTTTAGCTGCAATTGGAGATGGGCAAAGCGGGACTTAAAAAAAGAAAATTATGCTGAGCATTGGGCCTGAAGGGAGATTCCTTTGGTCTCCTTTTTCAGTCATATTTTTTGAATGTGTAAAAGACTGATGAGAGCAGAGGGCAGTTGTGCTTTTCTTTGGAATGCATGTACGATTTCAAATAAATAAAAATGCTTAACAAATGGAAAGATTAGTATTTCTGCACATTTTGAAAGAGTCATGCATGACTGTACCCTAATTCTTTTTATACAAGTTCACACAAAGCATGCATCAAACATGACAAATGCATGGATTTTTTTACATATTCAAGACTTTTCAATGGATCATTAAAACCAGAAAATATTCACAAGTATATGACCCTCTGTAAATATACTATTAAGTTTTTCATAAGAATAAATAATTCACATTTTTATCATCATACATTTTTCTTTCATGGTGTACTATCTAAATTATTATTTTGGTCTAGATACAACAGGAAATTGAGCGTGTTGGATAGTTGTTGCTGGAAGAGTTGGAGAAACTCACCTCTTTAGTCTTAGACCACGTATTCCTCCATTGGGTGCATGCTTTTAAGAAAATTTATCCCAAAATAATCTTATCAATATAAAAGCTATAGGAGTTATAATGGCTTGTACTAAGCCTGTTTCTACTGCATGTTCGAACTCTAATGATAGATTATGTAGTAAAGTTTTGTTTTCCAAAGTAAGGGCATTTATTTGGCTAAAACAATTTTACCTGTGATGATTACATGGAAATTCCAAAAGGCAGTCTGATACCCTCCTTTGGTTTCTTCTCAGGCTGGCTCTCCCAGTATTGTTATATAAATACAATCAATTGGTCTTCCAAACCAAGACTTCCAATACTCCCTCTGTCTTTACTCCTTGAATAATTTCCCATTAAAGTCATAACTGTGCTTCATTATAATATTTTCCAGCAATGGGTTGAAAAGACTGAGACAGCTGTAGGGCACAGATGTTGATGTTTGTTTGAAATTATTTATCTCCCCCTTAGTGCCTCTAGCTAAGTGGTTGACTTTTCATGCTGTTTTCACCATAAGTGAATCTTGATGGGTATTTGGTTAATCTGGGGTTAACCTTCTTGCAGAAGTCATTTTGTCACTGCTGAAAAAAATCTTTTTAGTATGACTTTCATGACCAATACGGTTTACGGTTGTCTCTCTATGAATGGAATTTATGTTTAAATGAAGTAAAATCTAATGACAGGGATGCAGAATTCTTTTTGTCAAGTTTGGCTTGAACTGGACTTGGAAAAGCCTGTTTCTGGAATCTGGCTTCCTACATGATAATATTCCTCAGTTCATGAGTAAATTTGCTCTCTCAATTGCACAAACAGGCAAACCCATAAAAAGAGATTCACCAGTCCTCTGTAAATATGTTCCATTATGTTCCTATACCTAATGACACATTGTATCTTGAGCTTTGTTAAATCTTTTAATTAAAACATGTTAACAAAGCCTAAGAAAAATAAATGAAACTACTCACAAGGAAATTAAATTGAGAAGCTAAGCTCATTTATAATTATTGTATTTCAATTAGGCTTTACTAGGGCTGGGTGAAGGGAGAGATAAAAAGAAACTACTTTGATGTCTGAGTTTCATAAATATTTCTAGTGTCCTGTTTGTGAAGTCCACAATATTAATGATAACAGTTTACAGCATGCAAGATTTTTCATGGCAATTACTATACTGAAGAATTTAGTCATAGTATTACATCAAAACACGTCAAGGCTCAGCCTCTAGGTTTTGTAAAGCAGGTTTGCTGCATTGCACTCAGTAGAAGTACAACTACTCACGCCTCTGATTCACAGATTCAATAGACTTTATAGTTACTTTGTCAGAATTTCTAATTCGTTCAGATTAGAGAATTTTACCAGGTGATTCCTACATCAGGTCCATATCTCTTAGCAGGATTAGAACATAGTTATTAGATAGCAAAATTGTACTTTATTTCTTACTAATGTTCATCAAACTTCAGCTTCCAGTTTTCCATCCTATCATCTTCTGCTTCTAAATTAAGGAATCTTCTAGTGATGTAGACATTTATTGCCAGAAACTTAGTCACCTCTCCACATTCTCCTACCACCATACAATGTTTTTTCCCAAGCTTTAAAGTGTAAAATTTCTAAAATCTTCTTTTCACAAGTCAGTCTTAAACTTTCACTTTTTTGATTAGTTCATTAATTAAAATGTATTAAATCTGGAAGACCTAATAATGCTAGCCAGCTCATTACACACTGTCTTCTGTTTGCAACAGCTACGCTTTCCTAAATTACAATAATTTTTAAAATAATTAGCAACAAATTACCGTACAAAGGAAGGAGTGCCAGAGATTTTAAAACTACATTTATTTTTCCATAAAGTTTCTGACTGTAAAGATCAAATAAGTTCCAAAAATTGTTGCTTATTTTCTTTCTGAATTTCTTAAGTCTTCTAAGGTAGTGTTTGTTACAAGTGTGATTCTTTCTTAAAGCATAAGAAAATACCCATTTATTTTCATAGGGGTGACCCTAGATGAGCAAAGTTAATGATGCACATACGTACTTACTGGAAAGAGATTAGGAGGCTGATAGATACTACTGCACATTTTTCATCATACTATTATGATCATTAAAAAACATTCTTTTGTTTAAGAAAATCTTTAATTTTATCATCAAGTCATTGATTTCTTTCCCCAGTGAGGGAAGGGCATTGAGTGATTCACTCAAGTTGTTTGGGTTAATTAGTTCTAATGGATTTTTGTATATTTGTTTTGTTAGCTCCTGTCACCACCAGGAAATGAGCTCATCACTTAATCTGGAAACCCAAAAGCAACTTCATGTAGGAAGTGATTTTGCAACTCATCTGATCACAATAATCTGGGAAAGAAAATAATGGCATAAAAGTAGATTTTAAAGTTGAGTCCATGGTTAATTTTTGACTTTAAAAAGCCACACCACCAGACCTAAGTTAAAGTGTGAATTTATCACTTACCTGCCTCTTCCTATTGCTCTCTATTCCACAGGAATGGAGTGGAATCCCAGCATCATTTTTCAGAAGAAATTGTTAGACAGATTTAACACTTGCTAAAAATACTGCTTGACTGTTTGCCAGTGGTTTTGTGGCCTCCATTGCAGCCACGACACTGTCCTAGGCTGATTTTCCCTCCAGTTGTACAAAATAACTGGTTATATTCAGATATACTCTCTATGTCACAGTGAGTCAAGCATTCACACCAAGTCAACATCGCTCAAGGTCTCGTCTCTCAGTGTATTTTGATGTTTTAAAGATAAAATACAGCTCTAGAAGACTATTGAAAAGCTAAGAGCATTTCTGTGAACTGACTGAAAATTCATTTTTGTGAAATGACTGAAAACTATAATTGTTGTAGACATACTGTAAAGGCCACATAGTCTGATGGTGTGACTTTCTCATACTACTTCCAAGGGTCAAGAGGAAGTTACACAAATGTAAAGCAGAAGTTTTTTGGTTTGGTTTTTTTTACAGCTCCTTTACAAAAACCCAAACTTGAATCACAAAGTAGAATTATCAGGTTGGAAGAGACCTCCAGAGGTCTCTAGTTCAACTGTCTGGTCAAAGCAAGGTCAGCTATGAAATCAGACCAGGTCGCCCAGGGTTTCATCCAATCTTCTAAACCTCCAAAGAGCTCCGGAGACTGCACAGCCTTTGAGGGTAACCTCTGGGCAACCTCTTCCAGTGCTTGAATGTCCTCTGGTTGAAAATATTTTGCCTTAAGTCAGAGCCCCTCTGTTTCAGTTTATGATCATTCTCTTTTTTTTCTCCCACTATGGAACTCAGTCAAAAGCCTGGCTCCGTCTTCTTAATTTGCCCAAAACCTCATTTTGGGCATTGAAAAGCTGCTATTAGGTCACCCCCCGCAAAGCCCTCTCCTCTCCAGGCTGAACAAGCCCTATTCCCTCAGTCTTTTTGCACAGGCCAAGTATTCCAGAGCCCTAGGCATCTTGGTGGACCTCTGTTGAACTTACTCCAGTTTATCAATAACTTTCTTATGTAGGGAGGACAAATGCAGTCTAACACGTGCAGTGCAAAAGGAAATAATCACTTTCCTGGATCTACTGGCTACTAAATCAACAATAGCACTTGGTGAGTGAAGTAGCATTGACTTGGACATTTTGTGATCACAGCTACGCTGGTAGAGTGCTTTCATAGCATAGACCTGGTTTGATCAGTGCTACACAAATATGTGATGCAAATGAACATAAGCTACAGTATCATCTTTTTCATCTCTGGGTGTTGGGAACAGCTTTTCAGGCCAAAATAAGGATGCTGGTAATGTTTAGGGAACCAGTTACCTGTGAGCTTGGCCCTCTGTCCAGCTGCTGGTGGAACTCAGGGCCTTGGGACACAAAAGTGTAGTGGGCACACTTTGAGGACTGTGTTTGGGTAGTTTAAGAATGATCGTCTTTAGCTGGCTATTAAAACTGTAAATTTCCAGTGGCATTTTAAATCCCTCTACTTAACTTTGTATTGAAATAGGTGATGATCAATCATACTAGTGGTTTCTGCATCTCAATTGATAAGCAGAAACTCCTTAAACTTGCCAAAACTGATCAGCAATGCCATCAGACTGCTCACTCCAGTTCAGTGTACCAATTGTAATCCCTCCTTTACAGAAGAATTGAAATCACTGCATCCAGAGGGGAAGAAGGGTGAGAGGGAGTAAAGCAGGATCTGGTGTTTTTTTTCATGCATTTCCAGAAATTACGTCAGAATTTCTGACTCATTGTATTTATCATTCCAATATTAATTCTGCATTAACATACAATGTTTTCATTTAAGTGTCTACTTTGTAATCAGCTGTAGGAATCTGTGGCACAAGTACACGATGATACACGATGATAGAAAACTGAGAAAAGAATCTGGGATGTTCAGTACTGAATGTATTAACTGCTGGCTAATAAATAAATTCTTAAACAAGAATAATAACAAGCATGCCTGCTCTTTAGTCATATCAAGGATGTTGTTCACTTTAATATGTTTTTTTTCAAGTTGTATCAAATATAACAATAACTATAACCAATGCTGTGTCATACTTTACTTCTTCAAAGTGCAAAGTATATTAAACAATTTCAAAATGTCTTATTCTACAGGGTTAACTGTATCTTTATTTACACATTATTTATGACATTTCTTCAGTAAGTGGGACGAGCACTGATCCCTCAAGTGTTTAAATGCCATTTAAACTGCTGCCTCAGCACACAACAATTTCTGCTACAGACACACTTTTTACAAAAGTATGGGTGAGGAAAGCTCCATTCACACCACATGCAGCTAATACGGCACCGCTGTCCACTAGAGAAAAGAAATACAGAGAAGTGCTGGTTTAACATACCAGCCACCAAGCTAGGCCCAGTTTAAATTCCCCCTCCCCGAGCTCACCCTCCTGTTTCTCTCTCTCTCCCTTTGTTAGATTCACACACTCTGCTTTTCCAATTGCTTTAGCCTGAAGCAGTTGACATTTACCCCAGCTAGATAATCGAGGAATAACATTTGCGTTACAGTTTAACATGACCTCTGCCTCTACAGCTCTTTTTAGATTACCTTCCCAAAAAAAAATGGTTGCTGACACCATAGTGAGGCAGGAGGTGGGGAAAAAAAAGAAAAGAGAAGCTTATTATTGCAGTGGCACAGTCAATGTCATGAGAAGCTGCTCTGCCCTTTTCAGTTGTGGGTGAGCAACTATTAAGGAAAAGGTATTAAAAGGAGGAACAACTGCGATGTGAGGGGGACACAGGTTAAGCTCAAAGCAAAGGTTAATGGATTGACTGTTACCTGTGTATGAGGCTTAATGTTGGTCTATACACAAGAGAATTGCTTCTGGGTTGTACTTTTTTCATGAAACTAAATTAAAGGACTAATTTTTTCCAGCATAAAAGACTGAGATGCTTCTGTTGTTGTTTTAATACACAAGGACACATTTTTGATTCAAAATGTTTGCTGTTTATTTCCAGCATGGTGTTCTTGTGAAATGAAGAACAGAAAATGGCATACTTGGCTGAAGATACTCACTGAAATCTTAAATGGAAGAATTTTAATGTTGGTCGAGGAAACTAGACAAAGTTTAGAGTAATAATTTAATAGTTATGTCACATTTTAAATGGAGAAAGTTTGGTTTAAAAAGAGTGCACTCAAATAGAGATAAAAAGAGTGACATTTTCTGAGGAGCAGAATAAGAGAAAAATGATTCAATGTTTCCTCCAGATCTCTGCTTTTCATATTTAAAATTCCTTTCTGTATTATTTATAAAATAGATGTTAGACCTCAGTCTGAAAATTCTTAGAAGAGTTTCAAGTAAGCAGATCAGCATAAAACTGGTCTATAAAGTGTTAACATAAAGTGGGAAAGGAGTTCCTCATCTGTAAATTACTCAGTCAAGCTGATGTCTATACAGTAAGAGCAGATTATCTCTACTAATTCCAGGAGAAAAACAAAATAGGCTGATATATTCAATGTTATTTTTTTCAGTTATGCCACCCTGAACATGCAAAAATATTTGGTATTTATAATGTTTGCATTACTGTCACCAATACAGGCAAAATATTATGGAATAGGCCTATAGCATTGCCTTCTCCCTTTGAGTGAATTTAAGTAAAACCTTCTTGTCCATAGAAGAAACAGTGACAGAAGACAAATGCCTTTAAAATGAAAGGAAAACAACAAATATCAGGTTTAGGCCATCTGTGGATTTTGAACTTTGTAGAGGCTGTTTCATCACGATCAATTTCATTATCTAGACTTTTTCTTAAACGCCACCTTCCACTTGATTAAAACATGTTTTCAGGGAAAAACTAAACACATAATATCAGCATGAAAGCTAAAAGCAGAGAAAGAGGCAAATCAGCCAAATATTCAGGAACTGTCACCTAAAACTTCCACTCTCTTCTTGCTCACATGTAAATTTGGGAAGGAGGATCACTAAAAGAAATGTGTAACAGAATTCAGAATCATAATTACTGGATTACCAAGAGTAATCAGCAATATGTTATTATATTGGAATATCAACTTTCAAACAACTGACATTTTAAAAATGGCTTATTAATACTTTCCTTAAAATATGACTGTCATTCTGCTTCCTTGCCAATGGTGAATCATTCCCTGCCATTCATTTTTGGGTATTTTGCCCAATTTTATTTTAAATTTCTCAGGTGACTTCCAGCATTTCTCATGGGAGACTATTCTGAAGCTTAATGTATTCTACTGTCCATAACTTCTTTCCCAATACTGGTTCTTATACCCTGTCTATTATTTCAAATGATTTTTCAGCACAAAGACTGGGTTATATCCTCACACATTTATACCAGCTGCAGCTGGTAAGATTGCATTATGAGAAATTGTTCCCACCAGAACACTTTAATCCTTATTTATGCCCAACATAAGTCTTAATTATCACTTCCTCACGCTACTTTTTATTTATAAACATATTTATTTCTTAAATATTTTCTTATTAAGCACAGAAAACTACTATATATTCTCCGATAATCCTCACAGTGAACTTAATGACCGAACTTTTCTTTTTTTAATTCAAGTCCGTGGCATTTGGCCCAGACACAGATTGTTGGATGACACTCAAATAATGCAATATAAAAAGCTGTGTAACTATTTCCCTACTGTAAGAGGATAATGTGATGTAGTTCACAAAAAACGAATGCCTCAATTTTTTTTTTATGTTTTTGTAACTTGTTTATGCAATAAGTGACTCCTGTGACCTTCAGGACTCCAGTGAAGGGACTCTTTCCAAAGGGATTTTTTGGTCACAGAGTGGCACACTTTGGATGCTCCAAACATCAAAATAAATTTTGAAGATAACATAGGATTTCTGAAAAGCAGCACTTCATACGGGCACACAACCTGCCTGATGATGCTAATGTCAGCACCAGGCATGATGGGGATGTTTCCATACAAGTGAAATACATGGTTGATGGGTCATTCCCAATACTGTCTCCACTCAGTAGACGCAATTCCTTCCAAAAAGAACAGAACAGAGAGGGAGAGGAGACTGCTCTGTATTTATAGAATCATAGAATTGTTTTGATTGGAAAGGAACCTTAAAATCAAGTCCACCATTAACCTAGCACTGCCAAGTCCACCACTAAATCACGTCCCTAAGCACCACATCTACACAACTTTTAAATACCTCCAGGGATGGTGACTCCACCGTTTCCCTGGGCAGCCTGTTCTAATGCTTGATAACCCTTCAGTGAAGAACTTTTTCCTGATATCCAATCTAAACCTCCCCTGGCACAACTTGAGGCCATTTCCACTCGTCCTATCCCTTGTTACTTGGGAGAAGAGACTAGCACTTGCCTCAATACAACCTCCTTTCAGGTACTTGTAGAGAGTGATAAGGTCTCCTCTCAACATCCTTTTCTGCAAACTAAGAACCCCAGTTTCCTCAGCCACTCCTCATAAGACGTGCTCTAGACCCTTCACCAACTTCATTGCCCTTCTTTGGACTCACTCCAGCACCTCAATGTCTTTCTTGTAGTGAGGGGCCCAAAACTGAACACAGTATTTGAGGTGTGGCCTCACCAGTGCCGAGTACAGAGGGACGACTACTTCCCTAGTCCTGCTGGCCACACTGTTTCTGATACAAACCAGGATGCATTTGGCCTTCTTGGCCACCTGGGCACACTGCTGGCTCATATTCAGCCAGCCACCTATTAACACACCCAGGCCCTTTTCTGCCAGGCACCTTTCCAGCCACTCTTCCCCAGGCCTGTAGCATTGCATGCGGTTGTTGTGACCCAAGTACAGGACCCGACACTTATCCTTGTTGAACGTCATACATTTGGCCTTGGCCCATCAATCCAGCCTGGCCAGATCCCTCTCTAGAGCCTTCATTCCCTCAAGCAGATCTACTCTCCCACCCAACTTGGTGTCATCTGCAAATTTACTGAGGGTGCACCCGATCCCCTCGTCCAGATCATTGATAAAGATAGTAAAGAGAACTGGCACCAATACTGAGCCCTGGGGAACACCACTTGTGGCCGGCCACCAACTGGATTTAACTCCATTCACGACAACTCTTTGGGCCTGGCCATCCAGCCAGTTTTTTACCCAGTGAAATGTACACCCATCCAAGCCACGAGCAGTTAGTTTCTCCAGGAGAAAGCTATGGGAAATGGTGTCAAAGGCTTTACTAAAGTCCAGGTAGACAACATCCACAGCCTTTCCCTCATCCACGAAGTGGGTCATCTTGTTGTAGAAAGAAATCAGGTTAGTCAAGCAGGACCTGCCTTTCATAAACCCATGCTGACTGGGCTGATCACCTGGTTGTCCTGTAAATGATGTCCTGTATGTGATGATGATGATCTGCAGTCAAGATGATCTGCTCCATAACCATCCCCAGCACTGAGGTCAGACTGACAGGTCCATAATTAGTCGGATCCTCCTTCTGGCCCTTCTTGTGAATGCGTGTCACATTTGCTAATTTCCAGTCACCCGGGACCTCCCCGGTTAGCCAGGACTGCTGATAAATGATGGAAAGTGGCTTGGTGAGCACTTCCACCAGCTCCCTCAGTTCCCGTGGATGGATCCCATCAGGCCCCATCGACTTGTGTGTGTCTAAGTGGCATAGCAGGTCACTAACCATTTCCCCTTGGATTATGGGGGTTTCACTCTGCTTGCTCTTCCTGTCTTCCAGCTCAGGGGGCTGGGTACCCGGAGAACAACTGGTCTTACTACTAAAGACTGAGGCAAAGAAGGCATTAAGCACCTCAGCCTTTTCCTCAGCCTTTGTCACTGTGTTTCCCCCCGCATCCAAAAAAAGGATAGAGATTCTCCTCAGCCCTCCTCTTGTTGCTAATGTATTTATAGAAACATTTTTATTGCCTTTTACAGGAGTGGCCAGATTAAGTTTGAGCTGGGCTTTGGCTCTTCTAGTTTTCTCCCTGCATAGCCTCATGACATCCTTGTAGTCCTCCTGAGTCACCTGACCCTTTCTCCAAAGGTCTTAAGCTCTCCTTTTTTTCCTGAGTTCCAGCCAAAGCTCTCTGTTCAGACAGGCTGGCCTTCTTCCCCACCAGTTCATCTTTCAGCACGTGGGGATGGCCTGCTCCTGCGCCTTTAAGATTTCTTTCTTGAAGAGTGTCCAGCCTTCCTCAACCCCTTTGCCCTTCAGGACTGCCTCCCAAGGGACTCTGTCAACCAGGCTCCTAAACAAGACAAAGTCTGCCCTCCAGAAGTCCAAGGTGGCAGTTCTGCTGACCCCCGTCCTTACTTCTCCAAGAACTGAAAACTCTACCATTTCATGATTGCTAGCCCAAGACAGCCTCCAACCCTCACATCACCCACAAGTCCTTCTCTGTTCGCAAACAAGAGGTCCAGCAGGGTGCCTTCCCTAGTTGGCTCACTCACCAGCTGTGTCAGGAAGTTATCTTCCACACACTCCAGGAAACTCCTACACTGTTTCTTCTCCGCTGTATTGTATTTCCAGCAGATATCCAGTAATTTGAAGTCCCCTATGAGAACAAGGGCTAGTGATTGTGAGACTTCTCCCAGCTTCTTATAGACTATTTTGTCTGCCTCTTCATCCTGGTTGCCTGGTCTACAAGAGACTCCTACCATGATATCTGCCTTGTTGGCCTTCCCCCTGATCCTTACCCATAAACACCCAACTCTATCATCACCATCCTCAAGCTCTAGACAGTCAAAACACTCCCTAACATACGGGGTCACTCCACCACCTCTCTTACCTCACCTATCTCTTCTGAAGAGTTTATAATCATCCACTGCAGCACTCCAGTTGTGCAAGTCATCCCACCATGTTTCCATGACAGCAACTATGTCATAGTTTTCCTGCTGCACAATGGCTTCCAGCTCCTCCTGTTTGTTGCCCATGCTGCGTGCATTGGTGTAGATGCAATTCAGTTGGGTTATTGATCCCTCCACCTTTGTAGGGGGAGAAGCCTTAATTACTGCATGACCATTCTCAGGCACTTCCTTGGTTTCTAACCCACCACTAACCCTTGTGTCTCTGCTGCCACATGGGTCTCCATCCCCCACCTCCACTGAGCTGGCAGACTGAAGGACCTCCCTCACTAGCACACCATCCCATGAACATTGTCATGCCACCGCCAGGCTTGTCTCTAGCGAGCCTGGTTTTACCCCCTTCCCCTTCAATACTAGTTTAAAGCTCTTTCGATGAGTCCTGCTAACTCCTCTGCAAAGATCCTTTTCCTCATTTGAGACAGGTCTACCCCATCTGCCGTCAGCAGGCCTGCTGTTGTGTAGATCGACCCATGACTGAAAACCCCAAAGCTGTGCTGGTGACAGCAGTCTCGGAGCCAGGTATTGATCTCCTGGCTCTTCCTGTTTCCTCCTTCATCATTCCCTGCAACTGGAGGGACCAGGTACAAACAGAGGTCTGCTTTCACTGTGATATGAACAGATGCACTAGTGACCAGGCCTCCATTTTTGAAGGGTACTACCAGAGGACTTTGCATTCAACTCTTTTCTAAAGGGTGACATCAGCGAGAATAATGTTAAAAGTTAAGCAGAGGAAGAGGAACAAAAGTCTTAACTGATGCACCAGAAGAGCTCCTGCCTGAATAGGATTTAACAAATTTTGCTAACATTAGCTGCTAGGAAGCCTGCAACTTCTGAAGACTGTTACATGGACTTCTTCGTAGCCCTGCTGCTCCAAGGCACAGGGGAATGGCTGGAATTAAGCAACAATGACCAGCGAACTATGGTGTGAAAGCTAAAGGACAAAGCTGCAGCTTCACATGCTCCTGGCTCAGCTCTGACTGGGCCAAGATAGGATGGCCATGGGAAGGAGACTTCCAAGACTGATTCTTTGCAAGTTCTCCTCCTCCAGTCCCTCCTTGACCTCCTTCACTTCCACCCCCACCTACTTCTGCTTCTTGTCCTGCCACTCCTCCCTTTCCTCCTCCCTCTCCTCTGCTTCCTTCTTCTTGCCTCACCTGAGCTACTCTCCCACCGATCAGCATCCCTCATCCTCCCCCAGACCCTCAGCCCCATAGTGCCACCCCTCCAACCCAGCCCACCTCCCCACCACCCACGTGGTGCCAAAGAGAAGCAGAGGCAGCTGGAGGCCTCTCCCAGCCAACTCTGCCTGCAGTGTCGATCCTGGACCCAAAATGACCCCAACAGGGCTACAAGCAGGGAGGGAAGGATAGAACAATTACTTTTTAAATACTGTTTTCCAAATCAGTTCTTTGGTGTGTTTATGAGATAAAATTAATGACTGCAATTCCCACCGAGAACAACTACAGATGTCATTTCTATGCACACAGACAAATTGCACCCATCTTGCAAAACCCAAGAACGCTATATAGTTCTGAGATGGTCCATAGCACTTTACCTGTAACACAACTGTGTCTATAAACAATGACGGAGTACAGTACACCAAAGGCAGGATCAGAAAAAATGTCCTTGTGGTTCATCTTCTGCAGAAGTAGTGATGTGCGTCCAGAGCTCAGCAGCAAAGAGGGCACTGAACAGCACTAAGCAATGATTAGAAAACTTTACCCTTGGCATACTGTTAGAAGCTGATTATACTCAGACCATTTAATTTAAATGCATCTTGTGTTACACCTCCAACAGGATAAGCTGCCTCACTTCACAGCAGTAATATCACACCAAACTTTGTAGCACTTAGAAAAACCAAGTCCCATGTTAACTAGAAAGGTTTGTGTTAAAAGTGTGAGATCTGACCTTCCCGCCGTTATATGACTAACCCTGTGAGTTGAAGTCCGTGCATGGACACCCTGCCCTCAGTTCACACATGTCGAATATGGATGCTCACCTGCAAAGAACTGCCTCCTCTAAGTCTCCTCAGGCATCCTTCCTCCACAGGAAGGCCTTGCACTGCCATATCCTGAGCAGGTTCCTAAACTGTAAGAAGAATAAAGTTTTAAATACTAAAAGAATATTAAAAAATGTGTAAGCTATAAAACATTTTAAATTACATTTGCTTATAAGTTGCTTCATTCACTTAACACTTTTTTTCACCTCCAAACTTACTTTGTTTGTGAGCACAATTAAATTAAAAATTATAAATGTGGAAAAAAGTTGAGCTAGATGCTAAGAAACCAAAAGGAAAATATACTGGGAAATTTGCTGTTTAGCTAACCACTATTTGTATTTGAATTGCTACCACATAGAATTATGATAAAAATATTTTTTTTTCCCTTCTGTATGCAGGTGAATATTGTAATGGTTGGTTTAAGCTTTAGTTTAACAGCACATGGAGTCTGTATCTTTCAGCTGGATACATTTATTTCAAGGTACTTAGAAGATGACTTTTATGAGATTATTTAGGCAGTGATTATTTTTGTTGAGAAATGTGTCCTTTATCCCTCTCATTCATCCACTGCTAAGATATTTCTGTTTGTCAGAATGCCTCCATTTCTGATAAATGACTGAAGACTGACTGCTACACTTTATTAAAAAGTAATAATTTTTGTACGCACCCTTCACATTTTAAGGGGGGGACCATGAATCAAAGGACACTGCCTGTCTGGGCCTGATAAATGCATCGTTTACCAGCTGAGGAGTTATTTAGGACTGGCTATTAATTTAAATCACATTTATCTTCGCTGAATGGGGGGAGGTTGCTGTGATAGGACTGCAAATGACCAATAGTGCAGCTAAGTGCACATTATTTATTACTACCGCCTGCAAAGCACTGCACAATATGTTAAAAAAAAACAGTGCCAATTACCATGGTTAATCTAGTCAGGGCAGTAACAAATTTCTTCCTAACACAAGCCAATTTCTACACTTGTACTTTTTAGTCTCTAGAAAGTCAGTGTTTGCTCAAAATTCCTGATCATTAAAAACAGGTTATTTATCCTCTCTTAAAACATGATAGGCAATACTAGCACCCTTAAGTCTTTTCTTCATTGTGGGAAAAAAAAAAAAGCCTTCTTTAGTCATTTAAGAATAGAAATTTATTGAGTGCAATAAAATCGTGTAAACCATGTTTTCTAGGAGATTTTTGAGTTTTATTCCAAAGTATCTGAGCAAAGAGAAGCTTTGCTGAGGCTTAGGAAACATTTATGCAGAGCTGCTGTGGGCCGCTGCCATCTAACCTTTTCAGGAAATTTCACACATAGAATTAAGGTAATTCTGAAGAAAAACATCATACATAGGGCTTTGCAAAACCCAGTGCATGAAGTCAGCCTACTGCATGTGCTTATGAGATATAGTCACCTATCCCTTGTTGCTATAGGCTAAAGTAGTGGTTGTCAAGGCAGGCGCCTCTGAAATTTATAAGCGTAACTAAAATAAATGGTTTTTGAAGGACAGCTACTGATTGCACTAAGTACATTTGCAGTGGTGGATGGTCACCTCCTGAGAACTTCCTGAGGACAAGAAGTTCCTGAGATAGACAATGTGGTCTCCATTGTGGCTCACGTGTCAAGTAACTGACAGAGCACAGGGGCACAGTAAGGCAGACACAGACACATAGAGAAAAGAAGGAACTGCAGACACTGAAACCACAGTTCTCCTCCTTCTAGCCTGCAGGAGAATATCGATGACAAAGATAAGAGTAAAGCATTACTTTATTTATCTGCAATCATTTACATTCACACTCACTATTCTTGTTCCACACCTATGACACCACTAGAGTCCCTTCTGGCATTCAGCGGGAACATTGCTTTTTCTTAATGCTGACTGGTCGTTCATCTCCAGCAAACAAAACCTTTCTTTTTCCACTGGTTATTAAAATCTTAGTAATAAGCAGGTTTCTATGGAATTGCACTCAACAAGCAGCAGTGATTGGTAGTTGCTACATCTACAGAGTTTTAGCCATACCTCATACTCTGACAAGTTTATCGTTACTGTTGCCTTGCATGTCAACAATCCTATAACTGGAAGAACAGCTAAGTAATGATTACCAATGTCTAATACTACCCAGTGTTATATATGAGTAATGCTGTTCTTGCATGCTTGTTGCATCAACTCCTAGTAGCAACTCAAATACTGAATAGAATGTTTGGAGAAAGTGTTGGGTTTTCCATCCCATTAGCCTGAGAAGTAAGCAGGATATTTTTGTGCAATTAATCATAAAATAAATAAACAGAAATGTGAATAAAATTATACAGACACATTACAAGAGAGGATTCTCTCTAGCAAAGTGTTATAAATACAAGTCGCTGGAAGTCTGAAGCATTTGAATTAGACATAAGACCTTTACAAATGTGTTTTAAACAGTGACAGCAATTAACTAACTGAATAACTAACCAGAGGTCATACTGATTTTTCTATCAAGAGAATATTTTAAGGCAAGATGGTGTTTGACTTTTTCCCTTGAGGTATATCTGATGCTCTTATTCATCCATATAACGGGAACTAACCCAGGACATTTTAATACAAAGAGGATTTTCGTAATTGTCTCCTCACTCCTAAAAGTCTGTATAACTCTGGGAATCTGCCTTTCTTTCTGGTCTAAATCTCCTGTTTATAGCTCTGAGGATTTGTGGCATACCTTTGGAATCTAGGGCTGGAAGGGAATTTGGGGACTAAGTCCAATTCCATGCTCTTGCAAGAAACTATATCATATAATCTTTTACACTTATCAAACTCCACCTTGAAAGCAATTAGTTTTTTGTTTCTCATCCTCTACACCCTTACCATGCTTGGGAAACTCTTCCAGGGAATGATTGCTGTGCTAGATAAGATCCTTTTTTTCTAATTTCCAGCATGAATGTACTTACCTGTTTCTTTTCATGCCAAAACTGGCATTCAGCTTAAATAATTCCCTTCTCTCCCTTGTGTTTATCTTTATAGGTATTTATAGACAACAATCAAATCTCCTTTAGGCTCTGGTTTGTTAGGCTAAACGTGCCAAATTACTTTGGTATCTTTTTGATATTCGTATACCAAATCATCTTACTGTGTTGTTTCCAGTAACAGTTCATCTTACTTTTAATATGTACACGGTCCTCAAGATTAGGTTTTATTAGGGTGTTGCACAGTGCTACTAATGCTTTCCTATCCTTTCTGGAAATATCTCCATACCATACCTCAGAAACACATTTGCCTTTTTTCACACCTACAGCATATTCGCAGCTCACGGTCATACTGTGACCAACTAGAGAGTTTAGGTCACTCTCCTCTTGGTGGTTTCTGACAGATGAGCTCTCAGCTTATAGTAGAGTATTTGTGTTATTAGTCCCTGAGTGACTGACCTTGTACGTTGTACTATTGAATTTCATCTTACTTCTATTCCTGTCGATCTCAAGGCTATCTGATTCTTTCATTGCGATATCCCCATCCTCCTCCATACTGATGATGCATCCTGGTACTGATGTTATCAATGCTTCTGTGCACTAGTAAGTTCCCTAATAAAAATACAACCACTGCCTTACTGAAATGTCTGAAAACTGGACCAAGAGAAACTACTGCCATACTCCAGACTGATAGTCGTCTTTTTATGCACTCTAGTCTCCACTCTCTTCAGTCAGCCTTTTACCCACATTATATATCTCCTCTGACAATCTTTAGCTTCTCCAGCTTTACCAGTTTTACTGGTCTTCTTATCAGCACCATGATTTTGATCTTTGTTATCTGAATATCTTCCTTTTGTATGATGCTAGGGATGCAAGGGTGGATTCTTGTGTTCTTTTGTAGCTGTTCCTTGACACCTGATTTCCAAACCACTGTCTTTAAACAGTGCCTCTGATAGCTCTTTCTGAGAATACGGATCTGGACCTTTATGAAACTGTACTGGTAGAAGAGAACAGGAATGGGACAGATTGCCTGGTGGGACTGCAGCTTTGCATCATCTGAGACACACCAGTGAAGGAAAACAAAGGCACTGAAGTGAAGTTGAACAGAAGTCTATGACTCAAATACGTGGCAAAAAAGAGTGCATTGCTTTCAAATTATAAGTTATCAGGCATACCAACATGCCATCCTCCTGTCAAAAGCACAGAACAGAATGCATATTTTTAGGTCAAAAGCTGATATAATTTTGTATAGTTTTTCATAAACTAGAGTTATACAGACTAAATATTCAGGGCAGGAAGATTTGCCCTGAAGAGTTAGCATGTCATGTGTTTGTAGTGCAAAGAATGGGTCATATCCATGCTGGGTCACATTTTACTCCACTTACTACAAATTCCCAAACCTAATATTTAAGCTGTGTTATACTAAAAAATATTTTTGATCATGTTGGTGCCATGTTGTGACTCCAAGCATTTTGTTTTCTACATAGACTATAGAAAAATCCTTGACCCACTTAATCCTCACGCTCTGGTCTTTCTTCGAGTAAAACATACACAGACACCTCTGGAGCTAAACACAGAAGATCACACTACTTGTTCTATTGCTTCAGTTCTTTCCTTTTTACCAAGAAACATTTGTAGGAGCTCAGTCTGTGTTACTTCCTCTGCTTACACTGCAGGTATTCAAAAGACAGTTCTAATTATCCCATCCCCCTTCACACATCCTCACACCCAATTAATAATATTCAGTGATGTATGAAGCTGAGTTTACATTAATGTAATTTTTTAATACATTAAAGTGCTGCATGTCTCAGGCATTTTATAAATAAATGTCACTAATTTATAAATACTTGTGCTACCCTGGGGACCACGGACTGTGAAGGGGAAAGGGCAACAGGGATGCAATCCTCTGTCTTCCACTCCCATTTGTAGCTCCTGTGGATGCTCAGAGAGATTAAAATTTGCTCTTGCCAAATCCCAGGACATGCAGCTGTTACTTACCATGCACAGTGCAATACAGTCTATGCTCAGAAAAGAGGAGCTCTGGAACTTACTCTTTGCTGCCGCTGTTACAAAAATAGAGGTTTTTCTCTAAATAAGGAAAAAAGTAAAAAGGTCCAGGTACACCAGAATCAAAATTTCTCTGTCAAACCATATTCCTGATGCCTTTGCAAAACCTAGAGCTTTGTAATACAGACAATAAATATGTGTTTCTGCATGTGGGGAGCTGCAGGACAGAAAGGTTTTAAATTCAGAGTCACAGTTACCAGATCAATGAAATGAAGATTATCTGTCACTTAAATCACCATTAATTGGAGTTAATGCATGAATTTAATTCCACATTGCAACTTGGGGCAAGAGGGTAAAATGGCACAGAAACGCCTAAAAAGATAAAGTATCACCAGATAAAATTTCGAAAGTAGCCTCTGATATTGTCTGGCTTGGTCTTGAGTAAGGTCTTGGCCTTGCTTGTGGGTGTATGGGGAAAGTCAACAAGATGCAGCACTGTGCAAATGTTCTTTGGAAATTAATCTGTTTTGTGGACATTGCTACTAAATTTCTAAGAATCATGACTCATTTTTATTTCATTTATTATTGTAAGACTGTACATTTCTGAAGCAGGAAATTATCACACATTCGTACAGTGTCTAGCACGTGTATAACAATAGCCATAAATACTCCGCCAAACCAGGACCTAAGTATACAATATAACTGAAAAAAATGAAATAGTTTTAAAATGCAATACACTAACGTACAAAGAAAAAGAAATTTTGCATAAAAAATGAATATTCATCTATGACAGAGACAGATTTTTAGCCTTTTTACAAAATGAGCCAAAAAATTAAATTAGTAGTTTTTGCTGTCTATAGCTGACCTCTACAATCTTTGTTTTTTAACAAGTAAAAGAGAGCCTTTTCTTTTTAATTCAAGCTCAAGGTGAAGATACTATTCAGGTAATTGTATGACAATTTGAGTTTTCGTTTTAGTCAGTATCTACAGCACTTTTCTCCTGTTGTGTTTCCTGTGAGATGGTCTTGGAATATGCAGTTGCATTGTTCTTTTTGGGCTATGTTTGCACACTATTTCTAGCCCACATCAATGTAATCCAAATAATCCTCAGAAGTTGCTTCATTATTTATTAGAAAAAGCAATCTGGCATGCGGTGTGTTATCGACAGCTGAAATCCAATACTCAAAGGTCACCAAAACAAATACCAGAAAGAAAAGGTGTTAAGGCAAATAAAAATACACCTTTTTAATTTTGACTGCATTGATTAAATAACAATTGAGTGGTGTCACAGGTCATAAGGCTTTGAGACATAAGGTCAGCTTAATAGAAAAGAGCCTGTGGCCATGTCACAGGGTATGCTCTGAGGCCTAGCACCGAGGCCACACCATTGTGCTCACTCCTGCCCTTACCCCATGTAGTCTGAAATGAAGAAATGCCTAAACAGAATAGAGAACAGTCTAAATGGACTAGTGCTTATCGCTGAGGGCTAGCCCCTAAGTGAATGCTGCTTAGAACTGATTGCTTTATTTGAAGTGAGAGTACTGGGCATCTCTCAGTAAACATTTTATAAAATTCAGTAGGCTGAGGGAAAAAAAAACACCACAAAAAACCAAACCAACAACAAATGTTTCTGTACCAGCAGTACTCTATAATAGATGCACATCTCATTAAGTCCCACAGTTCAGCCCAGATATTTCAGGACTGACAAGAAATGAGTGAAGTAGAAAGTGAAACACTTAAATACACTGAAATCAAAAGCAATTTCTGTGGGACTTTGAGAAGGAATGCCACTGTATAGTGGCTTATACACACTGATGCGTTCACACTAACATTAATTATCCTGCACTATTTCTCTAGTAGTGCTGGTTTCTCGTATGCTAAATTGTTTTGTTCCTAAAAATACCTAGCCCAGGGAATCTACTGCCACAGAAATGCATACCTTCAAATGCTGTGACTGATCTTTTTAAAAGAGCTTGATAATTTTACATTTAATAACACAAATGAAAAATCTTGGTCTATGTCTAGTTCAGACTGCTATTTAAACCTGTGCCCTGTCAAAGCACATGAGAAACTAACTACATTGACTTCAGCAGGATAACTGGAACACGTGTGCAACCATTGATTTCAGAAGTCTGCTCCTAGAAACACAGCATGTTGGAAATCCAGTATAGGAAAGTAAAAAGATATCCAGATCATTTAACACTTCCATGACTATCTGCTGGCTCCAGTGGAGACTAAGGCATATCTCCCTATTCTGTAGCTGCCTCTTCTTCTAGCACTCTTCTCTCCAACTCTCTCTATGTTATTCTCACCTTGGACTGATAAGGTAAACAGCTGCCACTAAAGTGTATAACAAAATTTCTCTATCGAGGAGAGCTGATCTGGAAAGAGATTGTCTTTTTCTTGTATAGACATGTATAGTCTATTTTGGTTCGCTGGTGCTCCAGCATCCATTTGAAAATCAGCTCCTGCAGTTCCCTGTTAGTTCCCAGACCTCCCATGGCAATGATGTTGCTAAACTTCACTCTAGTTTTTGGCCTGCTCATGTTCCCACTTAATGAACGGCTAAACTTCTGCTGATTCTCAGGACAATGATTCTGATTTTCATTTATTATTTAAAATATAATTTTGCGGACTAGTACACTGACTCACTACATAACTCGAGTACTGGGAAGTTCTAGTCTATTTTACCACTGAGAATCTGACACTCCTTTTAACGTGCATTCTACTTAATTACAAGTTATTAGAGCAATTTTAATTGTTTGGAGTTGGAAAAAATAGCTTTTGCTTTAAGATTGCTAGTCTATCTATTTTCTATACTTCTTTTCCTGGAAGAGTTTGTTTCCTTTTTGATCAGTTTATTTTAAGAAATAACCCCTGGCTTCAAAGATAATGCTTTAAAATGTAATTATATAAACAGTGAAGTTCAGGACCTACTCTGTCTATAAACATCAAAAGCAAGGGTTTTAATTCACAAACATCTTTATCAACAATGGTAAAGCCTATAAATCACTCAGCAATACAGAAAATATTTAGTACTCTTAAAAAAGGAATCTGAACAGTATCAATTATAAAGACTGTAGAAATATAAAGATGCCTTTTCCTAAAAGGGCCTCATTTTGTGCACTCAGAAACATCTGTGCATGCAGTTTTCAAGTACCTGGACACAAACAGAACGAATTATAGGACCTATACTTGCAGGAAATAAAATGTTATTTATCAAAAGTCATTTGGAGAAATCGTTTCTTCCTGTGGAAATTCTTAGTTCTGTATACTCTTTTCCTGCAGTTAGTGCTGTGGTTTGTGTACACATAGAAGAAGGCTGGACAGCAGCCCTTTAAAAAAACTTTCAGTCTGATGACATATTATCTACTATAGTGGGTGGCAAATGGCGATGGAAAAAAATGTATATTAGTGTGCAGAAATAATGCACAGGTACTCGATGGCTGGAATGTTCTTTCCTGTGCAGCCTGGACAAGGTCCTCCCAGGCAACTGCGGTGCTCTCAGGTAAGGCAAGACTCTCCTGTTCACCAAACCTCATAGCCAGGGAAGTGGCAAGGAGGAACTGTGAAGAAGTGCTGGCTCAGGAACAGCCTGAAGGTCTATTGCTTTGCTTATTTACGTTTATTAACTGCACTGTTTAACCTCACACTTCTTCCTTAGTAATGTATTTCAAATTAAACCTTCTATCTGATTTTGCATTAAGCTAGAAAGCCTGCCTAATGGTAAGCATTTATGCTGAAATACTGGCATAAGTATTCTTAACTTTGCCCTTTCTGGGTCATATTCCCCATTCCTATTTTAAAATCTATATTAATTCAAGTTCTTATTTGTGTCTTATCTGGCATTCTTCAATTCTACTTCATAGATTAAATAAAATTGGGTAAATTCTCTGAGGTTTCATTCAGTCTTTTCTTCTCAGCAAATTAATCCAGGACACGATGTCCTGCGAGTGGATAGAGGGTTAATCAGTGTTTGCATAACTTCCTGAACTTTCCTAAGTTTTCCAATTAACTGAGGTAACTGAAAAAAACACACATTTTGTGGCATACAGTGTTTCCTTTCCCTGTTAGCAAAGTTGCTTTAAGCAGTCATGCATATTTCTAAAGAGTCTAACAAAACCGTCAAAGTTTAAATCATTGCTGACTGTGTAGAAGAAGCACCAGCTGAGATGGATTTTAGTGGTAACTCTTACCTGGCTGCTCACAATTCACCTTCCTATTAGTTTGTGAGCAGTAAAAAGAAACAAATCTCTTTTCCATAGAGGAAAAGGCCTGGTTATAGAGAAGCATTTTATAAAAGCTCTCTTTCCACGCTCTGTGCGTTGATGGATGGTGCCATACCGTCCTGAGAAGCTGCCATGAAGGAAGATGCAGGGCAGGTGTGCAGCCCCCTGTGGAACTGCACCAATGAAAAGCCTACATACTCCAGATACATATCTGATGTAACACGTGCAGTCTAGGCAGTGTGAAAGTGGAAGCTGTGGTGGGATGGTCCAGAAGCACAGTCCATCTGAATGGTACACTGACATAAATATGTTGATTAGGGAAAGGTATAGCTGCCCGGGACTGAACTGGTGGTTTAGCCCATCTTCTCAATACTTGAATAAGAAAGGTGAAAATTGATATCTGCAAGGTAGAGACGAAGCTGATACTTAAGGACTGCCAGAGTACTCTCAAAATCTATGAGGAAAACAAGTCTGCCATACTTAAGAGCAATCTGCTTTACCCAAAATCCTCTAATTCCAAACCCGTGTCATTAAGCACTCAAAGTCTGACTACTGGGGAAATGAACCAGCCCTCCAGGAGTGATGGTTGAAAAACATCTTTATCACAGAGAAGTATATGAAAGGTACAAAATGGGGCCTATAAATTTCGATTCCTTGGATTCCTATTACCACATGACTAAAATAATAATCCCATAAAAATTCAAACAAGCATCCAAAAAATGCTAGTTACATTGTTTTGGCAGTGATAGGGATTCTCTCATCTGTCTCTAGCACCATGCATTTTCTCACATAGCTGCTGTGATGCTGTGTAATTTCTTGTCTGTATTCTTTGATTTAATGCTTTGACATTCTTGTATTTGAAAATAATATGCTAAAAGCTAAATTAAATTAAGAAACACCACGTAGTTCAGGGGCTGGATAGTTTTAGCTCTACCTGATAATATGCTCAAGCTAGCTGTCTCCTGCAGAAATGGTACTGGTTTCTTTTTGCCTTCAAGTTTGTTCCTAATTATGAGGAAACTTCTGACTTTCCCAGTCACGAATTTAATGTGTTTTTTGTGTTGCAGACTGCACAAGTGTGCTAAGTAACTGAGAGGCCCATCTAAGTATGTTTGTAATATGAATAATTAGAGACATTTCTATCCTCATATACATTCACAAAATTTAAAAAAAAAAAAGCCCTCTCTCTAACAGGCCTAGTGGAAAACTAGAACGTGTTTGAATAAAATATTCACTATGACTCCTTTATTTGACAAAAATTCCCAGACCTTGACTTCCTTTCTTAGTTCAAATGTCAAGCATCCCTTCCACTGTGGTCAGGGTGGCATGCAGGAACAGAGGGAGACCCTAAACAGAAGTCTTTAATGATGACAAGCCTGGTTAACTCAATGACCCACAGCATCTTTTGTCTCCCTTTCTCCCCATGTTGGCTCCTGCTGATTCAGATGGGGGAAGCCAACTAGCAGAGCAGTTGCTCATGCATAGTCTAGGGAAAATGCTTTCTTCACTCTTGTGCATAGAGTGCAAAAGGCCCTTCAATTTCCTCTGTACTGTTTTTTGTTTTTTGTCTTTTTCTCTGATTGACTAGCTTTATATTGATTGAAAAGTCATTTCCTTTGCCCAGTCTTCTGAAAAACAAAATAAATGTTTTCTGTGACCCTAACTCTTAGATTTTTCTTTCCACAGAGCTAAAGAAAAAGTTTCCTGTCAATTATATTGAAGGAAAAATTATATTGTTGTTTTGTAGCACTTTTTTTCTCCCTATGTGTCAAAAGGGAGCAAATGATGCATTAAGAGCCTAAAAGCCGAAATAAATACTAGGTGTAAAGTGCTATTGATCGCTTTACGAAAAGAAGCTAAGACAGATTTCACTCCTCTGTCAGGTTACATTTTCAGCAAGTTACCCAGATGCAAGAGTTGAAACTTCTACAAAGGACTCTTTAAAGTGTTGAAAGTATCAAATAAGATTAGACCAGACAGTAAAAACAACCATTAAAAAATGTCAGTGGTGCAGCTGAGGTACTGTCAGACTGCATTGTCCCGATGTTTAATGTAGCACAATGCCTGAATGTTTAAAATGCCCATATGAAGATTCAGAACCTTAAGAACATCACTTATTGCATTCTCTGTGTGTACACTCTACATATATATATATATATGTATATACACATACATATGTATCTCCATGTCCAGAATCTACAAGGTCTTAGGCACATGATGTAATTTTCATTGGGTGGAGCAGAAGAAAGCTCCAGTTTTCAGTTCCCTAAACCACTATTCATCCAAAGAATAGTCTGAGCATTTTGGAGATTATTACAAGCTATACCAGTTCTAATGAAAGAACAAACTATTACTGTAAGTCAGTACAGTAGATTTTCCACCAACTACTCTACTTCTTGTTCCTGACAAACCTTTCTGCCATTCCTTTGCTCCAACCAGGAATCTGGACAACAGCTGAAAAATTAAGTGACTTCTTAGCAGACAGTGTATGGTCAAATGTCATCCTTCTCTATACTGCTTTGATGTACCAAAGTTTATTAGAAATCAGCTACTCAAGGCATTTACACTACTTTCTGCATCAATTGATAACCAAGTGTAGCAACTGAGTGTACAAAGAGCAGACAAGATTGACTATGAAACTTTTGATTGTTAGGTGCATAAGCTGAGATCAGACCAGAGATCGACAAATCTAAAGAAAGATTAGGCAGCTGCTGATTAAATTCTATAAATTAAAAAGAATTCTACAAAGCTAAGGCAACGCAACGAATTTCCTGGTTCTCAGTAAGGCATCTTTACAAAATATCCGGAGATTAATTATGGGGAAAAAACAAAAGCAAATAGAAGCAAATGCCAAATGAAAGCAGATGATGAACCTTCATTGTAATCTAACACATCTGGAAATACACAGGTGATGAAGAAGGTAGACTCCACTACTCAAGAAACACTAAGAATAAGCAATTTTTTCAGAACAATGGAGTAAAACTTTTGAAATCCTGGAACACTCCTGATAGGGGTATTAGTTCAACAGCAGGGGTCAGGCCTAAGGATAACATTATTTGGGGTGAACTGCTTTAAGTTAATACCTTAGGAGAGGCAGAAGAACTGAGAGATGAGGTTTAAATTCAAAGTTATGGGAATGTAAAAGGAATTTCTAAGTGGTCTGTATACTTGTATTACAAACCTGAGGAACAGAAAGTACTAATTTCTATTTAAAAAGCCATTCTGTGAGTTTGTGAAACTACTGAACCCTGGCTTCACACAGATTTGTCTTATGCTCCAATTCCCTTTCTACTTGGAATGATTGTCCTTATGTGCCCTCTTATAACACAATGTGCCCGGGTCGTTCCGAGCCATCCATATTGTACCCTAAAGAAACACATGATACTTTAAGATTGTCCCATGTCTCCTAGCTACTTTTTGGCTTCTGTCTAACCAAAAGGCAGAGCTCTGTCTTTAGCTAGCTCTTGGACTAGCTCTGTCTAGTCCAAAGCTCTTCTGTATTTGTAACATAGCTGAACAACATGTGCCTGGTCCAGACTGGGGATGCAGAGACCTAGCTGCAACAGAAGCAGAGGCAAGCTGCTTGGACAAGAGCTTCATAGGGCTGACTGAAGAATACTCTTTCCATGTTTACTGTAGCCTTAAATGGTGAACAGGAGCAGAATCAATGCTGTGTCAATGTTTTAAAGGGGTGAAAATAGCCCAAATAATTACAGACCAGAGGGCCTGAAACAATGCCTTGGAAGAAATATTAGAACAGCTGATGTGCAATGTTATCCATAAAACTTTCAAGGATAGAAATTCAATTTATTCTAATGAAAATGAACCTGAAATACCTCCATTAGGCAGTCCTGTGGTGCAAAAAGAGCAGATCTTACAAGCAAACATGTGGAGTCAGGATAGAAAATCCACACTGTATGCATTTTAAGGTCTTACTTTGGATTAGTTCTAGTTCAATTTAATGGAATAAATGCCTTTTACCAGCTAGAAAATACTAGGTGAGCTCCTGCAGTGTGTTTCACAGTCTAATTTCAGTGAAAAGGAATCTAGTTCATGTAAAGAGTGCTCCGTGATGCAAACTGGAGCATTGTAGGTTAGAATGATTAAGAGATTTACTTATTATGAATTAATAAATCATGAACAAATCAATTCAGCTAGACCATATCTGCAATGATGTATCCTTTAGTGGTTGCTTACAGCAAAGCTTTTAGCCAGTGCTCAATTGTACTCTATAATCAGTGGAGGAGACAGAGCAAGAGAATAGGCTGGAGCTTGGTTTTCACTTTGGGAGGAGTTGGCAGCTTGCCTACTTTGCTTGTAGAACTCAGACTACTTTGCCTGGCAGCTGGTAATCCTCCCAAGCATCCAACAACAAATTCCTGCACTGTGTTTTCCTGTCTGAGACTTTCCTTCTTCTGAATTGATTTAGACCATGTGACATCAACCTTCAGGTACAGGCTATGAAGTGAGACCAGGCAGACATACATCCTGGCAAAACAGCATATTTAATGCATAATCAAGAGATGAAAAAGGAGACAAATCAGTAAATTTGTCAGAAATCTTACAGTTTTCAGATCCAGAAATGCTCTTGCTGTCAGATGCTTCCATTCATCTTCAAAATTGTCTGCATTAATAACAACTGTTCCATTTAAATGTTACTATTAAAAAATATTTTCCTCATACCACTATCACTGACAGCAGCTCTGTGTGAGACCAGGGAGAGAAACCTGTGAATCCATCCATTTTAACACACTGAAAGGAACCCATAGATAGCCTAGTGAAGGACAGCTGTGGGTGAAGTTACTTGATGCAAGAATGACTCTCCACTTCTCTTAGGCTAGTTATGATTAACTATGTGATGAAGATATATCATTGTTGATGTGTAACATACCAGCAACTGATGTGGAAAACAACCCTGGTAAAACAGCAGCACAAACTTCAGCATGCATTAGCATTCCTGTTACATACCATGGGTTACTACAAGACTTCTGCAGAAGATTCAGTAACCACTAAAACTTGTAGAAGTGTGTCTACACTCCTTAGAGTTAGCAGGAACGTGTTGTGTCATGACACCAGCACATCTCCACTGTGCTTCACAGACATACCCTTGTAAAGAATAACCTGAATAGCATGCTGAAGCAATTGGTGTTCTGACAGTGCCATTGGTCTAGGAAGAAAACTCTTTCTTCCATTCATATATAGAGGAAAGAAGGCAGTTAATCTGAAAAGAACATGGAAATCATGGAAAACAACAGGCATATACTGAATTTTCAGATATGACTGCTCTTCTTGTGTCACTGTTATATACATTAGAAGGGGCTGTAGTTAATACTCAGTTAATATACAGCACCAAATGAACACCATGTATACCAAGAGTTCAGTTATTTTAGGAACTGTAATATGAAAGTCTTTGTGGCATATTTTATGTCATGCCCGTGTCTTCTGTATCAGATTTTTAGATTTTATTCTTGCCTTCTGAATTTTACAGAATTGCATCTCAGCAGCTCCCTATCATTTTAGAACTGGCCCCTGTCATCATACCTCTGATTTCTTCCACAGGCTTTTACACTGAAACTCTGCCCTTTAAAATATTTAACATCAGCAGTGTATGAAGAACATGCGTAGCTTGTTAGCTTTTATTTAAAATATATCCATAATGCATCTCACACTGTTCACAATGTCCTATATTAATTACAGTGCCGTATACACCTTTGATTGCTATTTTTAATATAGTCTGTGTATGATATGCCTGGGAACTGGCAACATCCACTTTGTGTAGTTTTACATATGCTAATCTTAAGGCTTAATTCTGAATCCTTTCCAAAATATCCTGAAAAGAGAGAACTCCTGCGTGTACTTCAGAAAAGAGCTAAGCAGAAGTATGGGGTGGGGGGGCGGGGGGGGAAACAGATTTTACAGTTACAATTAGTATTCTTTCTACTACCTTACATAAATGCATCTCTAATGAAGGCAGAACTGTTTAGCTTATGTTTACTCTGTAAATATCATAGATCATATATTTTGTTAAATATGCTGTGTCTGGGTAGCAAGAAGATGATGACTTCCTAGCACCGGGTATAGTGCCCTGTGGCAGTGGGGGCCCTCCGGAGGGAGAGGCAGATTGCTTCTTCCTTGGGAAGAACTGAGTGTGCCCATGGGGAGGGAGTTTCTGGGTGGAGGAAGCAAGGTGGAGAGACACAGTCTGGTACAGGCTGCCACACTGTTGGAGATGGAAGACTTGAAAGAATAGGTCAGGAAGAAGCAGGCAGCAGAGTTAAATGTGGGAGAGCGTGACAGGAGATTGTGGAGCTGGTTGAATCCAGGAAAGCACTGAAGCTGCTGTACAGAAAAAAGAGTGGAGGAAGCAGCTATCCACTATGTGAGCAGACTCCAGATAGCACGACTATACTATAATAAACACAGCTGGAGAGAAACAGGAGTTTGTTTTTTTCTGATATACTTACTTCAAAGACAAAGGCAGGGCAGTTCCACTTCCAGGATCTGGACCCCTTCACAGCAACCATGCTCACACGTTGAAGAGGAACGTACAGAAGTTTGCTTTTTAGTATTTAAGATTTTCTGCTTTTCAGGCTTTACATTTTGTCTGTCAAGGAGGATAAACAATGTCATGTGATTTAGATAGCCCGTCACATCCAGCAACTGAAGTACTTTGTGCTGTAGGCTGCAATTTGTTGAAACAAAATAGTAGCAAAAGGCTTCCTTGTCTCTAAGGTAGATTACAAACAGTGAAAAATAATTCCAGCATAATGCAAGTAATTTATTAGAACTATTTTAACCGGTTGAAGCGGTGAGGAGTATTCATTGATTCAAGAACAAATAAAAACATTTTAAAAGATTTCTTCATTTCTTCTAAACTCCTTATCCCTTTTTATTCAAGATATTCATGAAACCTTGCTTCTCTGTTAGTACTCAAGACACAAATGACAAGGCAGATCATGTGGACGGCGTTCATCACGGGTTGCATACTGTATTTTAAAGTTATTCCTCTGCTAATAATTAATATACTTAGTATTATTGTAAGTTATGTGTGAGGAAGAGCATCTGTTTGATTAATTTATTCTTAATTTGTATGTTGCACCTCCTTAAAAAAGGAAACAACTAGGTCAGATGGCATTTGATGGCAGGGATTGGTCCTGCTTATCCTTGGAACAACTTATACTCCCAGAACAGGGAAAAGGCTGAGAGAATCATGAGAAGTTTAGAGTGTGCAACACAAGAAAAGACTGAGATACCTCTGAGAGGAAAAGGGAGCAAACACATTCCCAAGAGTGACAGAAAAAGAGGCTTCCTAGGGACAGAGGGAATTATGCAGAATTTGACACAGCTCAGGAAGCCACTGGGTTGAATGAAAGCAGATCTGGAAGCAATAACCTGCCCTGCAAGGACATAGGGGGCAGAGCAAGATTTCTTTGCAAACCTTTTGCTTTCTGCTGAGTTTTCTCAATTTTTAAAATGAGCCTGCTGTCATTCTTCTTCATATAAAAGATTGCTTTTGGACTTTGAAAGCCTTTTTGGTCTTTTTAGGGGAAAAGTCCTTTCATTCCACTAAAATCTCCGTGAGAGAGCAACTTGTTCTTACAGTGTCTTCAGACGATCAGTGGTGTTGGTGGACCACTGCTCTGCAGGGAGCTGACTGAACATAAGGGGAAGGGTATTCTGCTCTTCGCTGAAGGAAACGAAATAGAGGCAGGAAAAGGTACAAGAAAAATCAAAAGACAAGAGTGATCAACTTTCTGAAAAATACTGATTATATCAAGAAAAAATAAAAATACTGAAAGCATTCTCTCCGAGACTTCACAATTGTGAAGAAAGGGAAGTGGAGCATAAGAAGAAACAGAGGCTGCAGGAGAGTGTACAAGGAAACCGACTGTCCATAGGAGACCTATATTTTCAGATTTAAAAGAACACTGTCTTTATCAGCATGTTCTGTGGAAAACAAAAAAAAGTATTAGCCATCTTTTTAAAACTGGAGAAGAGTAAGAATGTAAACAAAGATAGAACTGAAGACATTTGCACCTTTTCCCCTATAAAGACATTCTTCTTCAGAGAAATGTGTCAGAGGGTTCACTCTTTGTAACACCGAGCATTTGTTTGTTAACACTGACCTAATTTTCAGGAGGCTTTAGATATTCATGTGTATAAGGAATTTATCATTAATAAATACATTGGAGTTTGTCATCACAGAATCACAGAATCACAGAATGTTAGGGATTGGAAGGGACCTCGAAAGATCATCTAGTCCAATCCCCCTGCCGGAGCAGGATTACCTAGATCATATCACACAGGAACGTGTCCAGGCGGGTTTTGAATGTCTCCAGAGAAGGAGACTCCACAACCTCTCTGGGCAGCCTGTTCCAGTGTTTAGTCACCCTCACTGTAAAGAAGTTTTTCCTCATATTTAAGTGGAACCTCCTGTGTTCCAGCTTGCACCCATTGCCCCTTGTCCTGTCAAGGGATGTCACTGAGAAGAGCCTGGCTCCATCCTCATGACACTTGCCCTTTACATATTTATAAACATGAATGAGGTCACCCCTCAGTCTCCTCTTCTCTAAGCTAAAGAGACCCAGCTCCCTCAGCCTCTCCTCATAAGGGAGATGTTCCACTCCCTTAATCATCTTCGTGGCTCTGCGCTGGACTCTCTCTAGCAGTTCCCTGTCCTTCTTGAACTGAGGGGCCCAGAACTGGACACAATACTCCAGATGCGGCCTCACCAGGGCAGAGTAGAGAGGGAGGAGAACCTCTCTTGACCTGCTAACCACACCCCTTCTAATACACCCCAGGATGCCATTGGCCTTCTTGGCCACAAGGGCACACTGCTGGCTCATGGTCATCCTGTTGTCCACTAGGACCCCCAGGTCCCTTTCCCCTACGCTGGTCTCCAACAGGTCTGCCCCCAACTTGTACTGGTACATGGGGTTGTTCTTGCCCAGATGCAGGACTCTACACTTGCCCTTATTATATTTCATTAAATTACTCCCTGCCCAACTCTCCAGCCTGTCTAGGTCCCTCTGAATGGCTGCGCAGCCTTCCGTTGTGTCAGCCACTCCTCCCAGTTTTGTGTCATCAGCGAACTTGCTAACAGTGCACTCTATTCCCTCATCCAAGTCATTAATGAATATATTGAATAGTACTGGTCCCAGTACCGACCCTTGAGGGACTCCGCTAGACACAGACCTCCAACTGGACTCTGTCCCATTGACCACCACTCTCTGGCTTCTTTCCTTCAGCCAGTTCACAATCCACCTCACTACCCGATCATCCAGACCACACTTCCTCAGTTTAGCTGCGAGGATGCTGTGGGAGACCGTGTCAAACGCTTTACTGAAATCGAGATAGACCACATCCACAGCTTTACCATCATCTATCCACCGGGTTACGTCCTCATAAAAGGCTATCAAGTTGGTTAAGCATGACTTCCCCTTGGTGAAGCCATGCTGAGTGCCCCTAATGATCCCCCTATCCTTGATGTGTCTAGAGACAGCACCAAGGACAAGTTGTTCCATCACCTTTCCGGGGATGGAGGTGAGGCTGACCGGTCTATAGTTACCCGGGTCCTCCTTCTTGCCCTTTTTGAAGACTGGAGTGACATTCGCTTTCCTCCAGTCCTCAGGCACCTCTCCAGTTGCCCACGACTTAGTAAAGATGATGGAGAGTGGCCTAGCAATGACTTCCGCCAGCTCCCTCAGCACCCACGGGTGCATCCCATCAGGGCCCATGGATTTATGGACGTCTAGATTGCTTAATTGGTCCCTGACCCAGCCCTCATCTACCAAGACAGATTCCTCCTCTATCCTGACTTCTTCTGGGGCCGCAGGGGTCCGGGGCTCCTCAGGACAGCCTCCAGCAGTATAGACAGAGGCAAAGAAGGCATTCAGTAACTCCGCCTTCTTTTTATCCTCTGTCTCCAGGGCCCCCACCTCATTCATCAGTGGGCCTACATTGCCTCTAGTGTTGGCTTTACCTGCAATGTATTTGAAGAAGCCCTTTCTGTTGTCCTTGACCTCTCTTGCAAGGTTTAATTCCAAGGAGGCCTTAGCTTTCCTAGTTGCCTCCCTACATCCTCTGACAACAGACCTATATTCCTCCCAAGTGGCCAGCCCCTCCTTCCATGATCTGTACACCCTCTTCTTCCACTTGAGTTTGCCCAGCAGTTCCCTGTTCAACCATGCAGGTCTCCTGGTACCCTTCCTTGACTTCCTACCTGTTGGGATGCTCTGATCTTGAGCTCGGAAGAAGCAGTCCTTGAATGCTAACCAACTATCTTGAGCCCCCTTACCTTCTAGTACCCTGTCCCATGGGATTTCCCCTAGCAATTGCTTGAAAAGGCCAAAGTTGGCCCTCCTGAAGTCCAGGGTTGTGATTCTGCTAGCTATTCTGGTCCTGCCACATGAGATCCTGAACTCTACCATCTCATGGTCGCTACAACCAAGGCTGCCCTCAACCTTCACCTCTTCAACCAGACCCTCCTTGTTAGTAAGGATAAGACCCAGCAGCACTCCTCTCCTAGTTGGCTCATCCACCATTTGCATCAGAAAGTTATCATCAATGCACTGGAGGAACCTCCTGGACTGAGGATGGCTGGCTGAGTAGGCCTCCCAGCAAATATCAGGGTAGTTGAAATCCCCCACGACAACCAGGCCCTGTAATTGCGAGACTGCTCTCAGCTGCCTGTAGAAGGCTTCATCACCCTCCTCATCCTGATCCGGTGGCCTGTAATAGACACCCACAACAGTATCACTCCTGCCAGCCTGCCCCTTAATTCGCACCCACAAACTCTCAACTCGCTCCTGATCCGCCCCTGGATAGAACTCAGTACATTCTAGCTGCTCACTCACATAAAGAGCAACTCCACCACCTCTCCTTAGTGGCCTGTCTTTCCTGAACAGGACATAGCCATCCATGACCACATTCCAGTCATGCGAGGCATCCCACCAAGTCTCTGTGACTGCCACTAAATCATAGCCCCCTGACCGAACACGGATTTCCAACTCCTCCTGTTTATTCCCCACGCTGCGCACAATGTCAGAATTGTCATGCATGTACGGAACACAGTTGTCAAGGAAAAAAAAGTTATTCATGGAAAAGATGTATCATTAAACCATTAAAGCTTTCTTGCACACAGTTCCCTGTAAATCATACCCAAACTATCTAAATATTAATCTGGGCTAATGTTTTTACATGCAAAATAAGTAAGCATGTTTTTATTCCATTTTAGACAGCCAATCCTTCTTCCTTGCCCACATTTACATTTTTCTCTTGCATTAAGTACATATAGTCTAACACATTTAGACAGTGATTCTTCAGCTACGGAACCAAATGCTACATCAAAGCAGATACAATATTTTCATCACGCATTTAATGGCAACATTTTGCAAGTGCATTAGAAGTAATAATTGCTCATCAAACAAAATAAAATGAAACTTGGAAAAAATGTAAAACAGCTTTAATAATGTATTTAAGCTGCAAGGAAAAATATTTAAATTTGTAATCAACACATACAAACAAATCACTCGCCAAATTTCCTAATATTGTGGTGCTAAGTAAGCTAATTATTTGTATTAAATATTATTAAAATATCATTTTTTCCTTTGAAGTTAACACATTAGTATTAGTATAACTATCAGACATGAGAACTATGAAAAACACAAACAACAAAATATATGCACAAATATAAAGTACTTATTCTTTTAGATGTTTGGACTTTGTGCTGAAGACTGTCAGGGTGTATCAGGATGCTGCTGTTTACAACAAAACACTAGAAATACAGAGGAGAGAGAGATCTGACTTCCTACTGCAACACACTGAATGAATTTCAAAGATTTAAATTCTGGACTCAACACACAAAGAAATTAAATTTTTTTTCACTTCTTTAGAGGCAAAATATCTCTCTCCTATGTTCACTGGGTCTACAGTGATCTAAAACTCAGGAGAATGATGGAAGGCTTTTTTTTTAAAGCAAACATATTGGCTTGTTACACACAGAAGTGAAAAATTAAGCTATCAAACTAAATACACATTAAGAGTGAAAAGGATAGATCTTTTACAATTATTCATTGTAAAAGATACAGCTGAAAACCATTCCAACGTTCAAAATATGTAGCTAAAGTAATCAAACTACCTTACCTTTGCTAATCTACCAGAAGAATAAAAATATGACTCAACTGGATTTGTCTTAGAAAAAAATATTTACTCAGAAAAAATAAGCATTATGATGACTAACCATAATTCTATGAAGTATGTCACTTAAAGTTAACTTTAATAATTAATCTTATTTCTTCAAATGCAAAAATAACGTAAAATTTCGTATATATTTCATGGGAAATACAAAATATTAACATTCTCCTGTATCCTTATTTGGGACAAAGGTGAACAGGAGAGAAGCATAGCATCTGAAGAAGTTAACAAAGGACATTTTCTCTTCAAAACAATCAAAAGAATGTTTCAATTTTTTGCAGCATTACCTGATGATTCATGCATATAATCAGTATAGATGCTCATCAGCCCGAATGTATCTTTATAAAAGTTAGAAATGGCCTTCACTGTTGTTAATTCAACAAAAAGGCATCTAGAAGTACAAGTTTTAGACATTCCACCTAGGTTTGGGATGATTTCACCTCTGGAGTTATCTTTCTCTTCCCTTGTTGCAGACAGAGTCTAGAAAACTTGATCAGATCAAATATTTATACTTTATCTGGTTAAACACAGCAGACTCAACCAGACCCCGTAATCAAACCAAGGGCTGTTGTCAGTACAGGACAGAAAATAACTGTCTATGGAAAAGGGATGAGATTTTAATCAATGGGAGAGAATGGTTCAAGAGGTCTGATAAACTACATTGTCTTCAATACCCCATTTACACCCCGTTTGGTAACCACTCTACTGACTTCACTTCCAAATTAGGTAAACCTAGCATATTCTTTCTCTAACTGATTACACTAAACTATCTTGAGGAAGGGCTAACAAAGAAAATGAGCTGAACCTGGCTGTCTTTTTCTCCTGTGAGCCTTTCACATGAGCCAGTGACTCGTGACTATCTATCTTTTCTCATTATAATGACGATTCTGCCCTTGTTTACATCTTCACCTCTTCTTGGTCGCACTCAAAGAGTTATGGTCAACGGCTCGATGTCCGAGTGGACATCATTGATGAATGGCGTTCCTCAGGGGTTGGTATTGCAACTGGTCCTGTTTAACATCTTTGTCGGCAACGTGGACAGTGGGATTGAGTGCTCCCTCAACAAGTTTGCTGACAACACCAAGCTGTGCAGTATGGTCGACATGCTGGAGGGAAGGCATGCCATCCAGAGGGACCTTGACAGGCTTGAGAGATGGGCCTGTGCGAACCTCATGAAGTTCAACAAGGCCAAGTACAAAGTCCTGCATGTGGGTCAGGACAATCCCAAGCACAAATACAGGCTGGGCAGAGAACAGATTGAGAGCAGCCCTGAGGAGAAGGACTTGGGGGTGATGGTTGATGAGAAGCTCAACATGAGCCGGCAATGTGTGCTTGCAGTCCAGAAGGCCATCTGTATCCTGGACTGCACCAAAAGCAGTGTGGCCAGCAGGTCAAGGGAGGTGATTCTGCCCCTCTACTCCGCTCTCATGAGACCTCACCTGCAGTACTGCGTCCAGCTCTGGGGCCCCCAACAAAAGAAGGACCTGTTAGAGCGAGTCCAGAAGAGGGCCACAAAGATGATCAGAGGGCTGGAGAACCTCTCCTATGAAGACAGGCTATGAAGAGTTGGGGCTCTTCAGCCTGGAGAAGAGAAGGCTCTGGGGAGACCTTCTAGCAGCCTTCCAGTACCTGAAGGGGGCCTACAGGAAAACGGGAGAGGGGCTTTTTACAAGGGCAAGTAGTAACAGGACGAGGGGGAACGATTTTAAACTGAAAGAGAGTAGATTTAGATTAGATATTAGGAAGAAATTCTTTCTTGTGAGGGTGATGAGACACTGGAACAGGTTGCCCAGAGAAGTTGTGGATGCCCCCTCCCTGGCAGTGTTTAAGGCCAGATTGGATGAGGTTTTGAGCAACCTGGTCTAGGTGCCCCTGCTTGTGGCAGGGGTGTTGGAACTAGATGATCTTTAAGGTCCTTTCCAACCCAAACCATTCTATGTTTCTATGATTCTTACAAGAGTTTAAAAATAATTAGATGAAATGCAATAATTCTTTCTTAAAGTTGCTCTTGAGGAGGAGCAAAATGTAAAAGTTTCAGACATAAGATGTACGTAAAAATGAATGAACGGGTAAAGAAGTAATAAAGTTCTTAAAACCTAAGGCCCAATCTTAAGTTTACAAGCTGTGTGTCACTTAGAAAGGGGAATAACCGGCATTTAAAAAAAAATAAGAGAAAAAAACCCTCATGAATGCTGAAGTCTGTTTAGGATCTTGTAAAAGAAATTGCCTTTTGGACCTTCTCCCGTTTACCCATTTTCCCACCCAAAATTGAACAGTTGCCCTCGACCACATATACTTGTTCCTGAGGATATTATGTCTGTTTTTTGAAAATGTTTCAGCTCAAGCATGAAGAAAAATGCTGTGTAAATAAAAGTATTGCAAACAAACATCTCAGCATTTCTGATTTGAATTTTCTCACAGCCTTTTAATCTGTCAAAAGGCTTGGATTTTTTTCTCACTTTTCTATTGTATTTTGTGAGAAACATTATTAAAAATGTTCAGTTACTGGAATTTCCATTGGACACTAAAGCTGTCTTTCAAGTTGTCTCTTAATGGCAAGATGGAATACATCTGACTAAAGTTAAAATAGTTTTATGTTAAAATATATCAAATGTTTGTTAAAAGTATCTTGTCTTTTAACATGTTAGTCCACAGCATCAGTTTTTGAAATCTGTATATCACTGCTGAAGTCAGCTGAGCAATACCAATTTATACCAAGTGAGGATATTCTCTGCTGTTTGAGAGAAGAAAAAATCTTTGCCCAGTTACGTTAATTCATTTCAGCTTTTATACAATTGTATTAAACTTCCTAATACTTTATTTTCATATAAATGCTATTAATTTATACAAATGTGATCAATAAATATGAGGGCTTTTTATGCCTGTGACTTCACAATACTTCCTGTAAGAATTTAACTGGGTAAATGAGAAATAAACATTTTTTGTAACTGCTTTGCAACTTTTACTATTCAAGTGCTTTGTTGGCAAGCACTTAAATGTAATTGTGTTGAAAATTAAGCATATAAATTGCATAAAAAATAAATTTGCATTGAAAGTTCATTTTGTTGCGTTTTTTTACTGTCTAGCTGACACTGCTCAGAACAGAATGTATATCCTAAAAATGCAGCATATAGAGAATTCTGTCATTATCATTCAAGGTTTTGGCATAAACTGGGTTGGGGCTTCAAAACTTAAGTCTTTAACTGGACTGATGTGAGGACTTCAGACTGTTGGAGTAGTACAATATATCTCTGGGTTTTGAGGCATATAATAAGCATATAAGAACCTTCAAAACCGTATATTTAGTGAATGCATCATGTATAACTTCTAAGGTGCGAAGTGTAAGCATCTGTAGGTAATATATTTGACTGCTAACAGCCAGAGAGGTAATAAAATTATATTGTCATTAAAAATTGTATTTACGTGTTTCTGTAACCTCTACATCGTAGTTAAGATACAGTTACAGCTGAGGGCTAACTCCACCACTGACCTTTTATGACATTTTGCAAAGCTTACTGTCAGCACTACAAGCTGCAAAGTAATGGAAACAAAACCCAAAACAATTCCCAAACCCAGATCAGCTTCTAACCACATGTAAGCTCAGCCGTGTTATATGATAAAGTGATCCAGCACGTATTTTGCATCTGTAATTATTTCCCATCATTCCCTACATAGCCTTTCTAACATGTGAACTAGTCATATCCATATTTAAGAGGATGTTTCTTCCTTTTCACTTTAGAATTGATACCTTGTTGATACAAACAGGCAGAGGCAATTTAATAGTCTCTTAGGACTATTTTCTCACTCAGGTTATATGAATACTCATTAAGACAGCATTCCCTCATTTTCAGGTAGATCACCTATATTATATCAGCGTAAGGCACAAATGCAGATTTGTGCAATCCATTTAAGTCACACTTTACCTAGTTGAAGCTAACATGGTAAATGAATAAACCTTTTTAACTTGGAATAAGCATGGTTGAAATATTTTTCAGTGTGCTTACACTCAAGATTTAACTTTCTAAACAACTATGCTGACTTTAAATTCATTTAAATATAGCTGTATGAAAAATGTAGAAAAAGTTTTCAGATTTGACCTGTTTTTAAAAACACATTCTGAGTCTCTGAAAGAAAAGTGGGTTGCAAAGAGCCAAACAGATACAGATGCACTGCAAAATATTTGAACTGAAATTTTTAAATTTCAACATGATCAGTTACACAAGGTTCACTTTTTCTCCACAGAAGACAAGGTGTATGCCGTAGAAAAGGGAAGAGTCACAAGAGAAACACTGAAAGAGTAGCCAAACTACTCTTGTAACACATAGTAAGTAGTAAGAAATTGATTTGAACTTAGTTTTGATTTCTGTGGTGATTCAACAGTCTGTACCTGGTATGAATGGCACCTTTAAATACGCTGATTCATTCAAATGAGCTGCAGCTGAATTTCAGGGGAAGGGGAAAGGTCATGGAGAGAAAGGTTGGATTTATTAATATACTGAATTTCTCTCAACTACACTTTGATCACTGACTTAAACTGATGTTCTTGGAGTGAAGAAACGTATGCTAAAGAACTTGTCATGTAGGACATCTATAATTAAAGAAGATCTTCAATGAAAGCATTTCACAACACCTCCATTAAGCTCTGTCATACTGCAAAAAGAACATGAGCCTCTGTGTAAAGAAAAGTTAAACAATTGTCAGCTGAAAGCAGATGAGGGTTTTATTGAATACCTGTATTACTAATGCATGAAGAGGTACCCATGCAGAGCACAGCAGATACAATCACTGCTTTTAATCGTTGTGCAATTTTTATTACCAATGGAACTACTAAACAAAAAGAGGGGGATAGATTTCCTTTACTGGTAGCCGTAGTTTTATTTCAGGAGAAATCAATGACCTAGGTCACCGAGTTGTCACTGATCTTAGTACCCGAATCACCTCCACATGAAGAGGCAGGTAGGATTACTGTCTTGAAGACAGCACAGGTTGAGACTTTCAAACCTTACTAGCCAGGGTCACATAAAGGTTAAAGTATGGATAACCATTTCCAAATTTTCCCACTGGGAAGGAATAAAGTTATTCGACAAGGCAGTTACAAGAAAAAAGATAACATGCACTTATATAATTCTAAAAGAATGTATAGTAACAAAGACAGAAATGCACATTACTTTAATTGGTCTATGTTACCAATTATCAAAAAGCATTGTTTTCATTTCTATGCTCTTATTGTTTAAGTTTGTGCTAAGGCCACACTGGTTGTTTCTTGAGTCACAGTCCAAAAACCTGGATTACTGGAAAGTACTTTTTTGAAGTTTGTGTTCAGCATAGGCTAGGGAAGAGACACTGCTGGTTACTTTTGATCCAGAGGCTAGTTCTTGAATTTTTGAAGTAAAAAAAAGTAAATCTGAATTTTGAAAGCCTACAAAGATACTTTGTTGTTTTCACCTAATAATAGTTATTCTGTTCATAATAATAGATATTTTAATTTATAAGTGTACATGACTTGATGATCTTAAAGGTCCTTTCCAACCAAAACCATTCTATGATTCTATGACTAGAGCTCTCCAGGCATTTTAATGGACACAGTTATAAAATGATGCTGAAGTGTGTGTGGGGGGAAATAATTCTTTTACAAGTCCCCACGTTTAAAACAATTAATAAAAATCCTCTCATTAGCAGAAGTTTAAAGAAAAAAAAAATATTGTTCCTGCTCCTGAGAGATAACTTTGATTATTCAGTCTCTATGAAATGAGGATCAATAACTGTTCCAGAAAATGACATTTTTCTACTTTTCTCAAAATTGTTATATGAATACTCAAACGGTTCATCTTCATGGTTTTTTTAACTGTCTTAGAAGGACATACTTCTACAAATCATGCTTCAGCTGTAAATTTGTACTTTTGTTTTTTTTAAATGATAGTATTAAGATAGTGAAAAGTAGCTGACAGATAGAAGCTGGTATCCATATGAAATTTATTTAATGCCCAGTGTAAAATTGTCATTTATTTTCATTTTTTTTGAGATCAGGATCCACACTGTTGCATTTACCACTGTAATCATTACCTGCAAGGGTAGCCACACCCAAAGGAGGAATCTACTGACTCTGGGTAATGGAGATTCCCACTTTGAAAACTTTGCTTTTCAGACCTTCATTTGATTCTTTCACTAATCTAATATGTTTATAAAAGAACTTTAAAATATTAGGCTTAAGTGCAACTCAGAACCTGATTCTGCACATGCTGTCCAGTCAGAGTCTCTTTCATGAAAATATAAAGAGATCATAGCTCTTTGCTTGCAGGTACTTTTGAAACAATATCCCTTGGGATGAAGAGGGGAGAATGGAGTGTTTTGTCTCCTTTATACTGGCACCTGGAAAACTGAGGTCAGAATATAACAAACAGGTAAAGATCAATTTATATTTCTTTGTTAATTCGTCTCTCTGAGCCAACAGTGTTGCAAAGGGCAGGAAACATACTTTCATTTGTTGCTGGTTTTAATTTTTTCTATGCTTTTTTTATTGGCTGTTTTTCTCTGCTGCAGTTTCATTTACAGGTTTTCTCAAGTACCCTTATTTTCAAAGGGAAACCCACATGGTTTTCATTTGATATCCTCAAGTCCTGTGGAGTCAATAGAACTCATCTACTCCCATCCATACTACTTTGTATTTACACATTAAGCATAGCAGAACTCAGGCATGTCTCATTTGTCGGGGCGAAATGGAAAAATCTTTTATTTTCAAAGGTGGTATCACATATTTGAGGTAAATATTGTGAAAAGTCAACATGAAGCAAAATCACAGAGATGCTAAGTATTTCAGCTTTCTCAAGGAACAGAAATATGTCCATTAGAAATGTACATTTCTCTCCAGTTTTCAAATATAATCAAAAAGAAGCCATTCAAAAGGCCAATGATCAAACACAAACAGAGGCAAAGAGCCAGGTAAGACATAAAATTAATTCAAAACATGAAGGCAGCAAAACCATGAAGGCTTTTTCTTCACATATTGTAAAACCAGACATGGGTGCTACAAGACTTAAAAGGTGTCCTGAATCAATTCAGAAGTTTGCCATTTTGAACTTAAGCCAAATGACTATCCAATGAAAAGTAACAGATGCACCTGATGGCATAGCATTCCAGTTCAAGGACATAGCAGAAATATCACTCTAGTTCTCCCCAGTGACAGACAAAACTATTGATTGCACATTTACAGCTTAAATGGTTTTTTTCCCCTCTCCTTTCTAGAATAACAGAATTTGAAGTATATGAAGAGCTTGTGGGTTTGGCTTCAATTCAAGGCCAAAGGACCTGACTTTCACCACAGTCTGCAGAAGCATTTACAAGCTCTGTATGTGGATTTGTGCAAACTTGTTGATCTTTCAAACTATCAAGCATTTTCAACGGCTGGAGCACAGAGTATCACATTTCCTTTTGTTTTCTGATGGAAAAGTTTACAGGTACTAAAATCCATCTGAGAAAATGTTAACTGATAACTTGAACCCAGTTATACCTTGTGCATTATGCACTGAGAACCTGAATCACTGATAATTGATCTACTGAACCCCATCACCAATGACAGCCAATTAATTTGGATTACCTGAAAGCATGTATTGTTTTTCTAGGCAAGAAAAAGAAAGACAACAAGAGAAAAAAAAACCCCACGGTTCACATTTCTTTCAATTTAATTTTGTTCACTGAATAAAGGATTTGTTGAACATAAGAACACATTATTTTTGTTTCTATTTAGCTTAAAAATAATAATAAAATAAATTTTTCAAGACCCAAAAGCTAATTATTTTGGAATGGCTTGTTTTGTTTTGTTTTGTTTTCAAGTCTTTATCTAAACATTAATATGTCATTCCCACTTTTAGGTAAACTTTAAAAGAAAGAATGTATTTTAACCACTTTCCCCTTTTTAATACTTCTTTTTATTTTCGTGGTAGAAAAGTGATCTATGCATACATAAAGGATGACAGTGCTTTTCCTGCCCATATTATTTCTTTTTGTTTCCTCTCTCTTCCACTTGACTTTTCCCAAAGGAGGGGAAAAATAAGGAGGAACTACTTGAGTGATTGCAGGAATTTTTCTTAATTTCAAAGTCATTGTTATTAATTTGTTATTTATGTTTTCAATTTGTATGAATGATATTAATACAAAGGTTATGTAATTTTTTAAAGTAAAAATCATGAGAGAGGCAAACATCTGTCAACCAGTTTCACTAAGACATGAGAAACAGCAGAGGGAACATCCCGCAGAGAAGCTGGCTTTTAACACAGGAACTGAGATGAAAAAGGGCTACCAGAGAAGACAAGTGGAAAGAGCTGGACATGAGAGTCACTTCATTGCCTAGGACTGTAGCTGGAGCTCATGTAAGAGAGAGAGAGAGACTGTGTCTACTACATCTGGGAATAGTACACCACAACAGGATCAGGTCTGCAGAGCTCCTAAGAGCCAGTGTCCACACCATGCACATTTTGGGAGTGTTCACTTCAGACTAGCTCTAGTTTGTGTTCACGGACTAAACCCCCATCAGCAGCTGGAGTGTATTTGGGGTGTTCACAGGGTAAATTTTTCTGTTTTGTTTCATCTGAAAGAAAACAGGTTGTATACTCTGAGACAGCTATGAGATCTGAATCAAAATATGTTAATTGGGGAGAACTGGGAAACTTTCCTTAAAAGCACTTTGCTGATTCAAACCAAAATGTTAATGTATACTCAGAGAGCTCCTACTTGAAGATGAGGAACTTAGGTAGATTGAATGATTGTCTCCCATCCAGAATATAGAAGTATTGGTACTAAAATGATTTCCACTTCTCTATTTCTAGCTAAACATTAAGCACATGCCTTAAATTTTCTTTTCCCTTTTTCTTCCCAAAGATGTTTGACTGTTCCAGTTTGCCTTCAGAGATGAACAAACCTGCAGTTAGAGAGTTATGCAGTTCAGAGAACTGTGTAATGGTGGTACTTCAAAAGGCAGATTAAAAGACCTGCTTAATTTTTTTGATGATTTTTCTTTGTACCCTTCTGTGATCTCACTGCATCAGTATGTAATATGACATTAACTTTGATTTTTCTTACTCCCTAAAATGTTACCTTTTGTGCAAATATTTTAATGTCTGCCACGCCACAATTGAAATTCTTTCCTCCTTTGTGCACTGGTATGTTGATGAAAACCCACAACAAAAGTATAGCAACGCTGTATGTGAAGGAATATAACAAATTTAGAGTCCCCTTAAGATTTGGTCCCATATTCAAAGAAGTCAAACAAGAGTGAAACCTACAGTTATTCAGGCTGTTGAAGCTGCCTGTGTCTACAATACACCTTCTGATGAGCAGAGACCATTTTATGGGTGTTCTTTTAGAATGGAAAGCAAGCATGACACATTATGGATGAAAACTGCATTTAAAATTACTGTTTACAGCTTTGGTATAGCAGTTACAGAAACACTGGAAATACAGTAGCAAATAGACAAACAGGACAGTTATAAAAGGCTCATAAGTTATTGAAGGTAGATAAAATTCTTTCTGAACTCCTGAAGAAAATTATAAGTGACAAATTATGTTTGTTGGATTTTTGTTCATTTTTGTTCATTTCTTGTCAAATTGTGTTACATCATCAGTTCTCTCCTGGTTATTCTTCGCAGTGTTGCTCAAGTTCTGTAGGAGAACAGGTTCACCTGGCCAGCCCAGACAGAATGAGGTTATTTAATGCACAAAAGTAGCTAACAAATATTAGGATATAGTGGTTTGTTTATGTTCTTGGGTTTTCTGTTGTATTTTCTTCTTTTCTAGCAAAGTATCATAATGGGATTTCTTTCATTATTAATTTCTGAATTTAGAATTTGGAAAAAGGTATTTTTTTGTAAATAAACCTTCAGGGATTTTTCTTTTTTAACGTTATAACATATGTATATGCACTACAAAAAATTTGTTTAGAAAATGAATGAAAGAAAAATAATTTTAATTTTTGCACATGAAAATATTCTTAATCAGTCCACATTTTTTCTTGTAAAACTAGCTAATTTAATCCAAGATTCAAGAAGGAACCTTAATTTGGTATAAGTGAGCATTCTGTTTTTTGACTTTGTAACCTTAATGCTTAAACATAGATCACTGAACTATTTGTGAACTAAAATTGTTGTTCATTTGTTCTCATATGAAATACACACGTATTTTAGATTTCCTGAGTTGTTTATTTTCAGCTAAAATAAAGTTCAGTTGCTAGAGTAAATCAATCACATTTCTCTTTCCAGTACTTCTCGTGAGAAATCTATTAGATAATTTTTCCCTTTTTTTTTTAAATTAGGCTGTAATACACAGATGTTCTCCATTGCTGCCTTCCTCTCTCTCTCCCTCCTTCTTTTCCCTCCATTGCCTTTTATTTGATATTCCAAGGGCAAAGACAGTGATTAACAACCAGCATCTTATCTGAGCTCCCATTTTCAAACACAGCAGGTCAAAAAAGCTGTTTTATCTGGGCTGAGATATACGAAATTCTGGTCGCAGGTGGGGCTCTCCGGGCCACAAAAACTGAAGCCTGAGTGTGCACAGTATTTCTTAGGTGTACTTTGTGTGCCACTGATTTCCATGACCCTTTCAATCTTATTTATTTTCTACATTCAATAATATGTTCTCTGTATCCTAACTTCCGCCATTTCCATTCCCACCTTAAAAAACAGTAGCTTAAAAGTCTAAATTAAAAAAAAAAATCAGCCTACCTCTAATACATACCTTCTATTTCTAATATTGAACAGCCTTCTTAGGAATCTCAAAACAATATTTTACCTTTTCATTGATGCATTGTTTATCTCATTTTTTGTAACACCTACTTCCAGAACATTTTTATGGGAAACCTAAAAGTAGCAGTACACCAGAATAAAAAGGAGTAAAACAGACACTAAGTTCCAAAGATTTAAATACCTATTAGCTGCCACACAAAAACATTTTAATTTCTCATTGATTATTTCACAACTGTAATAATATTAATAATGATAGCAACAATTTTCATTTCCATAGCCTAAGAACTCTTTCCATTTAAAAAATCCCAGTTAAGCTTCCCGTTGTTTCTCACATAGTAATACTTCTCCTTTTACTCCTGACTGTTTGCCTCCAAAGCCTTAGGATTCTTCTAAGGTGAGGGATTGTTGGCCTACAAGTGTCTGTAGAAACACCTACTGCCATGGATGTTTTAAAAACCTCAAATATACTAAAAAAAAAAAAAAATCTAACAGAGATAAAATGTGCTTTACAGTTTTGGTCATTTTCTTCCTTTGGCAAATATTAATTCAGAGCTAAAAAATATAATTTATTTACAATACATGCCTCTGAAAAAATATATCTTCACCAATATATAACAAGTATGAAATGTAATGATTAATACACCAAGCAATTCTAGGCATGCATATAAGGAGCTGAATAAGTGTAGACATCTTCTGTTTTCTTTTACTGAAATTGCTTGATCATTAATTGCATACGTGACTTAGTCTTAACTATTTTGCAATGCTTATTTAACTTCCTGGATGATTATACTTCTGAGCACAAAATATTGGAGGAAAAAGGTTATATTCCTGCTCCTTTATAGAGGAACAGACAACTGGCTTCAAGGCATTCAAATTTTAATTCACCAAGAATCATTATTGCCTTCTGAAGCAGGACCTTAAAAAACTTCTCTTATTTCTCCCACTGTACATGCACACAAGTACTCTGATACATTTCATTCATTGTTTCAAAGTTCCTCAGATTTTCCACCATTACAATTAAAATAAAAAGAAGATGAAGATTTATGTGCCGTTATATGAATCTGATATCTCTGCAGATCAATACTTTCACTTCATTCCTAGAAGCATCCTAAGCTGAAGTACAAGGTCCTCAGAGATCTCCAACATGATCTTAAATATATCTATATAGCCTGCCTATGTCTTTTCCTAAAGTCATAAGAAGGTCACAGAATATTCTGCATGAATATGGGACAGAGAATTTCTACAGGTACATTGAGTTTTATGACAAAATCAGGAATATGCTTTGAGGAATGAAAGTATGTGTTGACAAGATCCCATGAAGATTGTAATTGCAACTATGAAGTCTTTCTCATTCTACTTTGAAGAACCATTTGGGCTCTGTGGAGGCACTTTGGCATGACAATGGCTCTGACACAATAGTAAGGTCTAATGTGTCCTGGCACAAACCTAATTTTGGGTTGAAAAATCTGTAGTACATTATGAAAGTAATTCACCATAAGAATTCTCAATTCAAATGCTTTCCTAAATACTCATTGATTTTACCTGCTTAAAAGAACTATATATTCTCCCTTTCAGGCTCTTCGAGTGTTTTGTCTGCTTTCAAGTAAATAAACAAGAAATCCTACATTATTATGTTATTCATAAACAGCATCAATGCCTGGGCATTACATGCATCCATGCTCACACGGAGCTTTTTTTGTCAGTCTCTGGGCCCAGCACAAGGGATGATGACTCAGTTTGACAATGGCATTTATTGAACTCCAGTTATTGGTACCACTGTAGATATTTTTCTCCTGAGTTCTACAGGTTGCTGCAGAGCATAAATCCACAGAAAAATAATAAAGTTTAGGAAGCCTCCTAACTGTTGCTTAATGCCATACCTCTGATGGATTCCATGGTTTCCTTAGGGAAGATTGCCATTCTTTGTCTTTGCACAGACATGACATTCTGGTTTGAGAACTATTGTTTCTGATACTCATCATGTATTTCTGTGCTGTGGAGAGCTCATATCATTTTCTGTAAAAAAATATGTTCTGCCAATGCACAATAAAGACACTATTTACATAAGGAATGACTATAGCAACTGAGATTTGTCTTCACAAATGGGCAAAGAATGAGTGCATGTGAGTGCAAAACCACTAGCAATTCATAGTGCTACCTGAAATTATTTTACACTGAAATGCCATTCTCTTTCTAAAGTTAGAACTAAATGGAAACGAGTAGTGTTACGGACTCCAAAGTCTCACCAGTTTCTCTGTTTACCTGTATCTCTCATTGGCTCCTTTCTTGGAGCCAATGCAGATATAGCTGATGACTGAGAAGAGTCAGGAGTTCCAGTAAACTTAGCCAGCAATGACTGAGATTGATGGGCTTTAATAATATTCTCATTCATGAAAACTACTGATAATACTCACATTGGCTGCAGATTTCAGATAGAGTTCTACATAGCCGTGAACCAAAATATATCAAAAATATTTACACCTTCATGAGAAACTTTATATCCAGTGTGAGTTTAGTGATGAATATTTGTTTTTAACATAGAGATGACCATGATTTCCAGCTATTCCTGTTCCCAGAAAGCAACACCAATATCATCAGAATTTCCAAAATGGAAGAAATAGTGAATGGATACTGTCATATACAAAAATGCAATATACCTGTAACAGTAGGCTTTAAAATTATTGTTCATTGACCATAGTGTTGGGATTTTTTATTTCTTGAAGTTTGTAAGCAAGTTTTTATTTGTTTCTTTGTTGTTGGCTGTTGATTTTCAGAGGGAGAGGGGTGTTGTTTTTTTTTAATTTCTTTATTTATTTGTTGGCTGTGTATAGGGAGATTTGGAATAAATCTGTGACCACTGGGTATTTTTCACATTTTGGGGGAAGACGTGGAATAAGAAGTGAACAAAGCAGGTAGCTGCTTGTTCAAAGTATTCATAACTGAAAGTGAAGTAACGTGAGTGAAGATATCTTTTGGCATCTCAGTTAATAGTTCAGACTGCACTAATATGACAGTGTAATATATTGTCTTTGTACAATGTAATATATTGTCTTTGTACAATGTAAGTCTCTTAGTACGTCACTTCTGGTAATTAGAATATCAACATGTAGAACCACGAATGGATTTCACCCAGCCTAGCAGATCTAAAAACAAAACAAGTTTTTAAGAATTAATAGTAAAATTATCAACATAAAATTAAATTTTCATACTATTATGATGTTATGACAATGTATACAATGGCAGCATGCCTATCGATAAGCAACATAAATTTATCTGTCTGTGAATGGGACCATGAATTTCATATGCACTGATTTCTTGGGAAAATACGTCTTACAGTCTGTAGGCTTTTTGTATGTTATGCTTTACATATAAGAAATAAATTTTCTTATGTCATCCCATCCAATTCACAAGACAAAGATAAACCTGTGCTAGGCCGTGTTACGATCTTTCCCAGTGGTATGCACTACTCACAGTATAAAGGATTATTTGCAAGTGGTCACAGGATTAATCATGACCCAATTACAATGGGATCACTTAAGTTTCTGCCATATACCTGCCTGTCTGTCCAAATGCATAAACTTAACTATCCCAACTGCAAGTTGAAATACTGTTGTTATAACATCACTGAAGCTTAGATACAGCTGCTAAGATGTTGGGATGTGATTTATTTCTCGCGCTTGACTTGATCACTGTTCACCACATGCGTATACTCTAAATTTTGCAGCCTCCACCAATAGTAAGAAAACCAATTTTTTGCTTCTGTCTTCAGTAGTCTTTTTTGGCAAAATACCTACTAAGTACATTAAGCACATGCTGCAATTGTTTCTATTCTCTATACAATAGAATATGTTAATATTTATTAATATTAATGTTAATTTCAATTACATTTTTCCATAATTCAACTTTTGCTTTCTAAAATCAATCAAGCAAGAATAGAAGGTGAGGTTTAAAGGTGGGACATAGACTGTGTCTCCTTTGTAATAACCTGTTTTCAAAACTGTAGTTGTCCTTGCCAGGAGTCAGGTATTTTAGCAGCATGAGAAAAACAAAGCTAAAACATATTCATACAAGTTTCATAGCTATGTACACCATCTATTTTCTCTAGAAAACTAATACCAAGTTCTGGTAAATTAATGTCTTTGAAGGATTCCAGGGGAGAGAAGTTACTACTCTTTTGCTCTTTAATGGGACCACTTAAGCGTGCTGTTGAAAACCCAGTACAGATAATGGATTCTAATGTCACACAAGCTGAAAGGAGCGTGCAATTTACACATTTTGCTCTAGTGGTAGTTTTGATTCTGTCCTATAAACCAACTTGTCCCCATATAAGACAAAAAAAAAAAAAAAGTTTGAACTGAAATGCACTAACCTGTCCAAAGCATCTGTTTTCTGGAGGGAAAAAAAAGAGAGAGAGAGAGAGAGAAACATAACAACCGAGAAAAGTAAGGAGGGACATAGCTTTCTTTTTGTTCTGATAATGGTCCCATCTGTGAAAATAAAGGGTGTGAAAATCATCAAAAGCATCTAAGAACTATTGCAAGGTAGACAGAGAAATATGCTTTCATTCTGATAACCTTGAACTTTCAGAAAGACATAACAGAGAAGAAACTAGATGGTGGGAAATATAAAAATAGTGAGAGGGCATTAGACAGTGTCATAGTTTAACCCCAGCAGGCAACTAAGCCCCACACAGCTGCTCACTCACTCTCCCTCGATGGAATACAGGAGATAATCAGGAGGGTAAAAGTGAGAAAACTCGTGGGTTGAGATAAAGACAGTTTAATAGGTAAAGCAAAAGCCACTCACACAAGCAAAACAAAACAAGGAAGTCCTTCACTACTTCTCATGGGCAGGCAGGTGCTCGGCCATCTCCAGGAAAGCAGGGCTCCATCACGTGTAACGATTACTGGGGAAGACAAACGCCATCACTCCAAACATCCCTCCCTTCCTTCTTCTTCCTTCAGCTTTTTATTGCTGAGCATAATGTCATATGGTATGGAATATCCCTTTGGTCAATTGGGGGCAGCTGTCCCGGCTGTGCCCCCTCCCAACTTCTTGTGCACCCCCAGCCTACTCGCTGGTAGGGTGGTGTGAGAAGCAGAAAAGGCCTTGACTCTGTTTAAGGACTGCTCAGCAGTAACAAAAACATCTCTATATTATCAACACTCTTTCCAGCACAAATCCAAAACATAGCCCCGTATTAGCTACTATGAAGAAAATTAGCTGTATCCCAGTCAAAACCAGCACAGATGGATTTACAAGTGCAGAGGTGTATGCGTGAGAAATTTCTGGATAAAGGTCTTATTTCTACTTTGAGTAGCACTAATCACAGAATCACAGAATGTTAGGGATTGGAAGGGACCTCGAAAGATCATCCAGTGCAATCCACCTGCTGGAGCAGGATTGCCTAGATCATATCACACAGGAACGCGTCAGGCGGGTTTTGAATGTCTCCAGAGAAGGAGACTCCACAACCTCTCTGGGCAGCCTGTTCCAGTGTTCGGTCACCCTCACTGTAAAGAAGTTTTTCCTCATATTTAAGTGGAACCTCCTGTGTTCCAGCTTGCACCCATTGCCCCTTGTCCTGTCAAGGGATGTCACTGAGAAGAGCCTGGCTCCATCCTCTTGACACTTGCCCTTTACATATTTATAAACATTAATGAGGTCACCCCTCAGTCTCCTCTTCTCTAAGCTAAAGAGACCCAGCTCCCTCAGCCTCTCCTCGTAAGGGAGATGTTCCACTCCCTTAATCATCTTCGTGGCTCTGCGCTGGACTCTCTCTAGCAGTTCCCTGTCCTTCTTGAACTGAGGGGCCCAGAACTGGACACAATATTCCAGATGCGGCCTCACCAGGGCAGAGTAGAGGGGGAGGAGAACCTCTCTCGACCTGCTGACCACACCCCTTCTAATACACCCCAGGATGCCATTGGCCTTCTTGGCCACAAGGGCACACTGCTGGCTCATGGTCATCCTGTTGTCCACTAGGACCCCCAGGTCCCTTTCCCCTACGCTGGTCTCCAACAGGTCTGCCCCCAGCTTGTACTGGTACATGGGGTTGTTCTTGCCCAGATGCAGGACTCTACACTTGCCCTTGTTATATTTCATTAAATTTCTCCCCGCCCAACTCTCCAGCCTGTCCAGGTCTCTCTGAATGGCTGCGCAGCCTTCCGGCTCACTAGAGAAAGGCAAGCCTTATTCTCATCCATGTTAACATAAACTTTGTCATCAAACTTGTCAAAATTAAATAAATAAAGATGATGCAAAACTCTAATTTCTGGAAAATAGCAAGAAATAATAACACACTTCTAAGTGCCTTAAAATTAAGAATAAGATGAGAAGCAGCCTGCAGAGATTTATAAAGAACATATCATGTCAAACCAATCTAATTTCTTTGTATGAAAAGTTAACAGGACTTGTGGATGAGGGGAAGTATGTCACACATGCTGACTTTAGTAAGGCTTTTGACATTGTTGCACATGACATTTTCATAAGTAAGCCATGGAAATATAAACTAGATGATACTGCTGTTTGGTGAGCATAACTGGTTGGAAAACCACACAGAGAATAATTATCAGTGACTCCCTGTCAAACTGGAGAGATTTATCAAATTGGGCTCTTCAGGAGCCTGTCTTTAATTTAATATGATTCAATATTTTCATTACAATGTTGGATGATAGCACAGAGAGTAAGCCTATTAAATCTCCAGATAACACCAAACTGGGACAGATGCAAAGACACTGGAGGACAGGATTAGAATTTGAAATGGTCTTGTCAAGTTGGAGAAAAAAAAAGGCACATGTAAACCAATAAGGGCAAATGCAAAACTTAGAACAGTAAACTCAACAAATCCATAATGGGGAATATCTGGGTGAACAGCAGTATTCTCTCTGCCAGACCTATTTCTGTTTAAATAGGAAAACTGCCTTTGTCTACATACTGCTGCTCTTTCCCACTTCAGTATCCATCCAATGAGACCAATCTGGCTTACCTCAAACATCCACTGTTCATTTCCTTCTCTTTCTCACAAAGTGCTTTGGAACAAGTTCCATCACCAAGAGATTTTCTCATTTCTTCTTCTGTCTCATGTGCTATACTCCTTACCAAACAAGACTGCCTCTGAATATTCACAGAGTATTCCCTTGTTCCTACAGTCTTTGACTCTCTTCTCCCTTCAGTACACTGGTATTCTCATCTTCCACCTCCCAGTTCTCACCAGCTTCTAAGAGATATAAACAGTAGACCTTCTGCAAAGTATTTATTCTTCCTTTTCATCTTATCTTTTCCCAGTTCTCTTCTGCTTGTCTCTGGTTTCTCCATTTGTCTTGGTGAGCATATACATTAATTAGTTGTGCATCGTGTAGATCTTTCTTGCTCCTGATCTTGAAATATAGTAACATTAGTCAAAGACCTATGCATTGGCTTTCTAAAAAAAAAGAGAGGGAATCCCCAAACTCCTACCTAGAAATTTTCAATTGAATGACTGGGGTTTGTATTCAATAACTGGAATCTAGTATTCATCTTGATAAGTAGATTGTTTCCCAACTAGAAATCCAAACACTGAGAGATTCATGCGGTCTTCAATACCTCAGAGCAAGCACTCAGTTCTTCAGATGTTTGTTGAAGGTATATAATTGAAGCAGCTGTGTGTTTTGATAGCAAGATCCGGAAGAAAGTAGAAAGTGATTTTAAAGACCTGTATCTCTTTAAGTTCTGAATAACTCACAGGCACAATCTGGATTTCCCATCAGCCACTCATCTCCAACCCATCTCTTCCACTACATGGAACACTTATCTTCTATTCAGTTGTGTTGACCAGTTTAAATAGTGTCTTAAGTCCCAGGTTTGGCAAGAAAAAACCTTATTCATTCATCACTTTTCCATCAGCTAACCATCATATGTCCACAGACCATTCTGTTCCCACTTAATCATGTCCCCAGAAACATTCAGGTCAGTCATTAGTCATCAAGCTGCTGAGTTTGGATATGGGTCTGCAGCAGCAAACAACATGAATTAAAGAAACACAGAAGAAGGGCTGACTGCCAAAGTTGCAGTTAAGCACCAAGGATCTAAGACTGAAAAGCTGAAAATGAGCCATCAGTTTCATTTTGTAACAAAAATATGTGAAAAATCTTTAGTGAGATGTAAAAATGACATTAGTCTTTCTCGATAAAATATGCACAAAACCTTAAAGAAGTTGTGGATCAAGAGGAGAGACTCCAAAGGGAAGCAAGGGGAATGATCAGAGTGTTAGGAAATATGTAATATGATACAAGAGTGAAGTTGTTCTTTCTAAAGAAGTGAAGATTGAGGAAGAATTTTTCTCTTTTATTTTGTGCCTTTCTGTTAATATCAGCATCTGCTCATGACTTAGCTCCTGAACCTTTAACTGACATATACCAAGATAAATCCACTCCAAAAGGCAAGTCTTTGTGCGTTTGTAAGCCTTACTGTATTGCAATATCACTGTAGAACTTGGATCCTGTAGAGCAGGCTTCCTATCATGAAATGCTTTTACTGTTTCTTCTTGTTCCGGATCATTCTAAACCCTTGTTATGCAGATTTTTTGGGGGAAAAAATCGCAGATTTGACTGAGAAATGTGTAAATAACATGCCTTCCTCATCACCACCAGACTCATCTGACACAGTTTTGAAGCACTATACAAGAACATAAAATAAGTAGAAGTTACACAGACATACTTAAAACAAACTCTACTTGATTATCCACTGGTAAATGGCAAGTTTAGACGCCTCTGTGACTTATTTTAGGATACTTTTTAAGAGCACCTGAGCCAAACATGATTACGAAAAAACACTTTTAATCTTACAAATATTTTTTAACCCTATTTCTTCACAACCAAAAAGAAAGAAATTATGCCCTTTCCCTTTTCATTGTATATATTTCCTCTTCTGTCAGAAAAACGAGAGAAAATCACCTATGTATCCTGCACTATTGATTATAAAGGTGACAGTATGAATCTCACTTAATACTGTAGTAGGTGAATGAATATGCAACTCTTTCTCACAAAGTTAAGACAGTGCTAATGCTAGCACAGGGCTTTACAGTCGCTGAGTCTGATCTTATTCCCTACCTTTTATTTTTACACTGAAGGTAAATTTCATGTATGAGTCAAACCACAAGGACTTAGCTAAGAAGTTAAATAAAATTGAAAATACAATACAAAAAAATAAAAATACACATAACATACAAGATTTGTTCAAGTAAAGGCTGCAGGATTAGTGATTTTAATGACAACATTTACGAATACCAGTATTTTACAGGTCATAAATATGAAGAAGTTATTAAATTGTACATTTCTTCCATTAATATTTTTGCTCCACTGCAAACTAATGAAAGGTATAGATATTTTGCCTGTGAGTAATTTCTACTGGATAGTATAGATTCATGCTCAACAATAATTGCCTGAGATTTTTAGTTCCAAAAAAATTTATAATGCTAATTCTTGTTATTTTTATTATTTTTTCATCAGACACATATGTATCTAATTTTTATGTAAAGTTGCTAAAGGGAAAACCTCCCACATAACATCTTTAAGAAAAGTTTTCTCACTTAGATAACTCAGCTGGAAAGACTGAAATCTAACTGAATACCTCAACTAGCATGAACATGTTCGTTTAAATCTGATACGAATTAGTATCTGTGTGTTCCTTCTATGAAATCAAAAGTGAAGTGGGATTATTACATTGCATAGGTGGAAACAAATTTGTTAAACATGAGGAGTTTTTAATGTTGAGGATGAAAAAAAAATATAGGACTACAAAGCATGTTTGTGCCAATTCTTAGCTAAATGAGATTCACTTCAGCTAGAATCTACAGCTCACTGTTTTGTATATATGTCCCTTCATATTCTGTGAAATTGGTGGACATCAGCTATTAATCGTGTGTTAAAATCTGTACTTAGGCACAGTTACTTGACACATTTTGAAATTCTAAGTTTTACTTCCTGATCATTTTAGAAATTGAATTAAAATTAACTGTACAACTGTATGTCTCTGTAAAGATGTACTATGCATGTTAAAAAATGAAAAGCATTGACAAAACAGGTGAAAATGTTTTAATAAACATGTCTTGAGAACTGGTAAATGGTGGAAGATCTTGCCAAATATTGAAGGTTTTCAGGGCTGTTTTTAAAAACATAAAAGCCAAATCAACCAGCCATGCATGTTTCATATAGACCTGGCTCTTACCATAAAAAAAACTTTCAGAGTTTAGGATGTTTACTGCCAACAGACCGTTTTCATAATAAATGACATATTCCTAAAGAAAGTAATGCATTTGAATGTTTCTGGCTTCTCAGACTCAAAAGTAACAAAAATAAAGCCAGATGAGTACTGTGATGTTACGAATCATAGACAGCAGAAATAACCTTTCTATGGTGCCATCTACCTTGGATTCTCAAGATTATTATGAACGACATTAATTGATAACATTGTGCATGTTTTGCTATTTCTTTTTGTATTACAGACAGCAGAGATTAAGTACCCTGAAGGCATTCTAGAATTTTGCTAGGATAACAATGAAAGAAAAATTGTACATTGAATTAAGCACACTTTCTCTTTTTCTAGCTAGGGTCAAAAATAAGCTTTAGAGTCAATGTCCCCCACTGCCACTCCTTACTGCACAAAGCAGGCTCAGAGGTCACAAACTAGACTTATTTCAAATGAAACTAATTTGGAATACTCACTCCAAGAACGCACCTAATATCCTCCAGGTGCCAATAGGCATCCAGTCCAGGAGACAGACTAGAGCCAGTCTGAAGTAACCTTCCCCTCCCAAAAACCTCTATACAACATGGACCCTGGGTTCTTTTCACTAATTGTTTCATGCCTCAGGTCCATTCCTATTGCGGTGCACTGCTTGGTAATATAGTCCTAGAGTCATCTATCATAATTGGCAAAATTGCTTCAGGCTATGGGATTTTGAAATCCCAACTACTAAATTCAAGACACCACAGAGATCCTTGTTAGTGTAGCACCCCTGTGCAACTGAAGCCTTGAGACTCATAGTGACTTTGTTCCCACAGGTTAACATGTACAAACCTGACAAGTCCTGTCACCATGTGTTAGTTATGTTCATGGTAAAACAGCTTCAGCAGAAGATAACTTAATCTCTAATAGCCACTTATTTGCGGAGGAGTATACTCTACTTGTATGAGAAAAGCCTTGGTTTGGGTTCCTGCTTCAAATCAGGAGAGTGATTGTGAAAAAGTAGGTCCTCCTGTACATAAATTTATCTTTTAGGACACTGCACAAGCGATTTCTTCAGTATCAACTGTTACATTTGCCTAGTCCAGTCAAAGACACAGACGCAAACAGCATGAGGCAGCTCAGCTGTAAATTGAAACTGAGTTGGGACAAAATGGTGTTGTCTACTTCAAGAAGCCAGAAAATGTTGACTGAGGTTACTTCAACAAAATAAAAGATCCTACTTAGAATTTGTAATCAGATAAGTCATATGATTGTTTCAATGTTTGTATTATTTGCAATATTCATTTTCTAACAATATTTTTGTCATTAGTCTTGATTATCTCTATTTAGGCAGACAGAAAAAGATCTATTTTAAAAAGAAAACACTGTCAAGTGAAAGACTGGAAGAAAAACAGCTGTGATCTTCCCTGACTTGCTCAATGACACAGCAAATCCATTGTGCAAGTGAGGATAGAGGCCATATTTTCTGAGCCATAAGCCTAAAAAATTAATCAAAATGTTATTTTTATTCTCTATTTAAGTGTAATTATCATTGGCTATAGAGAAACACTTTACCAAAATAGTTGGGGAGTAATCAGTAAGGAAGAAAAGAAACTTGTAGTTAGTTTCTGAATTAATAAAAGGAAAAGTTTAATATATATGCTTGGAAAATATTTAGCACAGTTAAACAAGATCCATGTGAAATATATCCAACCATCAAAAAATGAAGGCAATTAGCAGCAATTATAGAGCTTCTTTCCCAAAACTATGTATTGTAAATGCTTTTAATCAGGGAAAACACCAATAACATCAAGCCATTGTGTGTCTGAACAGGAAGCCTAGTATGTAAGAACACTTTGCTCTTAATTAACTTTTGGATACCACTTTCTGCAGATTACTATCGGCAGAGGTGCTGCATAGAGGAAACTATGTATTTTAGATTCCTGTTAAAGGATTAATTGTATTTTTAAGTGCAATATGGTAATGAGAAGTAATGGTTTGCTGGAGGTATATTGTACTTAATAGGTTGGTGGATTAAACAGTCCCTGCATTAAAAGGCATTATTGTATTTGTCATAAATACCTTTGAGGATAAATTTTCTTTTAACTGCTGGAGGAATTCTTTGATACAAAACATGAAGGATTACATGAAGGTAACAGGAGAGGTAGTCTGCATCTGTCAGGTGTGCTCCTGATCACAGGCCAAGAAAACTTACAAAGTAACCTCGGGCACATTACATTTAGAAACCAAGCCCTGTTATCAAAAATCAAAGAATCCGATGCAGTTGAATGTTTTGTATTTGGAAAGGAGAAGGGAAGAAGTAATGCATTTGGAATTTATTGTGTTTGTAACTAGGTGCACTTTTTCTACTGGGCTCACTAACCCCTCAGTTAGAGGGCAACTGTGTTAGTAACAATATCTGCTACTGTAATGTAAAAATGAAGCTGCAAAAGTTAAGTTCTCAGTTTTTTAACACAAGCCTCAAGCCATGACCACAAAGGGCAATTTAAGAGGAAAAAAAATAAAAAACAAGCCAAGAGAAAAACCTGAAGGATCTATCCAGAGTGAATACTTTTCATCTGCTGCTTCAAGACTGGGTAGTTTCTTATGAATTATTTTTCATGGGAATTTTGCAATAATCTGTTCTAACCCCACCCACCCTTTCATGTTGGATATGGTTGGTAATTGTGCAAGGGCATGGGTGGGGGGAAAATTGCTACTGTGATTTTCGAGTAATTTAGTTTCTAGAGACTGAAGGCTTTCATTTTTTAGCAAGTGTATAATCTAGAGTAAGCCTTTTCCTATAAAAGATGTAGACTTGATGAACTTTCTTTCAATTACACTGCAGGTACTGGGAGTTGACATTGCTGTAGAGCCAAGGAGGGAGACAGTAGGGTTAAAGGTGGGCTTAGCTTTGATTTGTTTGAGTGGGGAGGACTGTGCAAGAGGACAACCATATTATGTGGTGAGTGTGCACACATAACAGTATAATGCCAAGGAGAGAGAGAAGGGGATAAACAAACTTTAAAAGATCCCATAAGAAGGAAGAAAAACAACAGCTTTTTGTTATAAACTGTGATTAAGGTGTGAACCACAAAGATGAAAATGTAAAAGAGCACAATGCAAGAGAGAAGTTGTTTAGACACTAGTAGAATAATGAAAAGATGTTATTCACAGTTATATAAAACATATGTAAACAGACTTGTGAACAAAATTATTTAACTTACTTTAGGTTTGAATACCGGTGTACCACTTGTAGTGTCAGTTTTCAAAATAACTTTTCATTGGTCCTCTAGAAGTAGAAAGTAGCCGAGACCTTCAGTCTCTTAAAGTGTTACAAGACAAAGAGAAATCAAGGAGGAATGCTACTGGAGGGAGTACAGATTTAGAAGAGCAACACTGATCCCGTGACCTTCTCTCTGAAAGAAATCTCTCCTCCATAGACCTGAGGCACTTCCTTTCCTGTTTCAAGAGATCCTTCAGCCCTCACGCTTCATGACAGATACCTTTTTCAGTAAATCAACTTAAGCTTCCCTTAACTATGGTTAGGCTTGAAAAGCATCAAGAAAGCTACAGTTCTCTTTATTTGTTTATTTATTTGATGAGGCCTTAAGGTGCTTTTCATTCTGAAATTAGCTTGTCAAAGAAAACAGACTATGAGGCCCAAAGAAAAAGTTTAATAGCTCTTGATGAATGAAGTTATTAAATTTTTTTTTCAAAAGTTCCAGAACTCTATTAGATGGAAGGATACAAGATCATGCAGGTATTTTTTCTTGTCAGCTTCTCTCAGAATTTTTCCTACGAAATTGGAAAAAAAATTAAAGTGTAAAAATTCTGTTTTGTTACAATACTAAGTTAAAAGTTCTACAGCTGTTTCTCTTTAAACTATACACATAAAGTGCTACGATGCTCCAAGATGTAATTTATGTATTATTGTTGTCTTGCATGGAAATTACTAGAATTTGGGTTTCATAAGGTGTGACGTTAATTAAAACTTAGTGTTGTGTATGAAGGCCACCAGAATGAAACTTAAAAATTCTAATGGAAAAGAAGCTAAAGTGATAATAAGTCAGCCTAATATACACTAAGTGTGAATAAGAGATTATGACTGTATGATTTAAAAAATGTACGAATCAATAGAGTGTTGATACTAAAAGATCTAAGAAATAGAACTTGTTTTCTGAACAGCTTAGAGATAAACCATGTGCCAGGGTAAGTATTAAGTCTCTTTCTCAGTCTGATTATCACTTGTCATCTGAAAGTGTTAGCAAAGGAAAGGAAGTCTAAGGTAATCAAAAGAAAAGGCCAAAATTATTTATATTGACAGTCAAGGCCAGCCTGCCAGTGCAAGTCAGTTTTTCCAACTCTTAAGTCAGTGAGTCAAATAAAGAGAAGTGAGTCTGCTAAAATGGTTATTCCTGAACCCAATTAAAGACAATTCTGAGGTTCTTTCAACTTATCCCATTATAACCTTCAGTAAACCACCACCTAATTTTTTTATTATAATTATTTGTGTAAATGCTAGCTCATAGACAATTAGTGTTCTCTGTAGGAACTCACATGAAATACTGGATTGGCTTTGTAGAAAAGCATTGCATAAAAGTAAAATGGCTTTAGGAACAAAGGAATTTTAAACAGTATGGTTTTCTGAATCAATTCGGCAAACCATAAAATCCCAACTAGCTGGTTTTGAAAAGAGCATATCTGGCTTGTGATTTTTAGTGTCTTGAGAGTGGATCTAGTCATAAATCTGATTATACTGAAAACTTATTTGCAGTCTTTGAAATTAAATAATTGCATTGGTTTGCAAAGTTGGGGATGCTTTGTTACAGTTTCAGCACTATGTTTATCTGTTTCAAATTCTTCGTGTTCTCCCTAGTAATCACAATTCCTTCTGTGCATCAGTTGGGTAGATTCACAGTCCTAATTTTGAGGACATTTGTTTTCTCCTTTGTATTCACATGGTCTGTGGGAGGTTCCTCAGGACTTTTTAAAGGTTTTGCACTATCAGCAGAGAACACTTTCACTTAGTCCATCTACATATTCACACCTCTTCTTCATTAGACATCAAACATTGCTAATTATTCATCTTCATTAGGATGGCTGACTAATTTAGAGAGGATCCTCAGAACAAGTCATAGTTCAGTCTAGAAATTATTTACCTTTTCATCTTAGTTGGTCTAAGGCTTTATAGAGAAAAATCGGTTCTGATACCAGAGATACAGAGGAATGACTTCCCAGCAGAGATATGGATCTTTACCCATTTTGCCCTGTATCCTGTCTCTGACAATGATAAACCAGACAACAGAGATATTTGTCTTGGTTCACCGATCCAGCATCCAATAATCTGTGGTTTAGGGATATTTTTGCTGATTCCCAGTTTGCCTGTATGGAAATCACATGTCCTTGCTTATCCTGCTGCAGTATGATCAGAAGATCCCTGAATTCTCTGTTGGAGTTATTTTTAAGGACTGGGCTCAACCTTGACACCTTCTTTTCCTGTAATAGTCAGTTCAGTCTAAGAAATAGATAGCTCACATCAGTAGCTTTTAAATTTAAAATCCAAGTTCCTTCTGAACTCTTTGATTAATTCTTCTTATCCTAGTAATATTTTATTATTCATATGACCAGTTTGCTTTAAAACTCTTTCACCAGCTTTTCACTCTGAGATTTCTCCCGTTCATCTCTTGGGAAAAAGAAAAAAAAAAGACATAGCTATAGGAAATTCCCTGAACTCCATCTTAGTGAATGTCAATGCAGATGACTCACTTTTAACTTTTATGCTGTAGCCTTATCATCTAAAAGAAAGTCAGAGCTCCATCCAGGTGATTCTCTGCCTCTTCAGTTTAACAGGCCTTAAGGACAATAAAGTCAAGTCAATACTGGTACAAGTGTAATCATGCATATCCTGGAACTGCAGCAAATAGCATGAATCTGATTCAGACTATAGCATGCAGGCTACATTCAGTTTAAAATGTAAATATTTAGAGTTGTGAAATTAATTTCACTTCGAGTGAGCTCTCTGTGGACAAGCATTTGCAAAGAAAATAACAGTTAGGACTTGCAGTTTAACAGTGGCTATTCAAGATGTGAAAAACGCACAACACACTGGTACTAACTAGGAGTCTGTCTCTGACATTGGGGCGGGGGGACACTGGTGAAGGTAGAGAGTGGACATTGTGTAGTCCTGGCTATGGGAATAACAAACAGGTGTGGTAACTCGGTAGACTTAAAGATCAAAGTGCAGCCATACAGATTGTGCTACTCAAAGTGAATGCGATTTCTTTTTGCGAGGGTTCTTGTGAATCAAGAATGCCAAGAGTGGAGGTGCTTAACTTAGTCTTTTTCACAGCTTTTCATCTCCAGCCGATGAATTAAACCCAATCCACATATATAAATACCACAGCACTTATTGTCCAATGAGGTAGAGAATAATATCAAGTAAGAGGTAGTTCTCCTGAAAAAAATACATGTATTGAAGTAATTATTTAAATCTGCCATCTCCTTTATGACTAAGGCTGAAGGAGAAAGTCCAAACAAGCTACTAATTTGTCTGTTGCAAAATACTGCTATGAACGGTGACAATACTGACAAAAAATGAACACATATACACACACTTGTAAGAACAGCTTATGTTTATGTATTTTATGTATGATATGTATAAACACTAGTACCAGTGCAATATGGTTATTATAGAAGTCCTTAAAATATGTCCCCTTTCCTCCAGTGCAGAACTTCATACTGAGACTACTATTTTTCCAAGTATTAGAAAATTCTCTTATACCAAAAAGCAGAGAAGCTGAAAGTCTGTGATGTTGGCGCATAATTTGAAAAGGAGCTAACAAGACCCAAAAAATTTCTAATAACCACCCACAGAAAAAGCCACAGTAGGACATAGAGGTATTTTTTGAAACAGGTGTATTTTCTGAGTTCTTGCACCCTGTTGCCTGTACTGCTTCATTTAATCTCCTTGGTATATATTCTGATAGTATATCTTACATAGTCACTGGCAAAATTTTAAAATAGTGTTTATTTAATAGCAACTATTCAGTGTTTTGTTTTTCCCGCCCATTTTTTAAGGCATACTTCTCATCATATTTACAGTATTTAATTGAAACTAGAGTTTTTTACCAGTGTGAGAGAGTAACATCTGCTGGGGTTAAAATTTTCCGACTGAAGTTGCCCTGAGTTCTTTTGCTTGTCCGTACTGCTGAGTCATCATCCCTGGAGGTATTTAAAAGACAAGTAGATGTGGTGCTTAGGGATATGGTTTAGTGGTGGACTTGGCAGTGTTAGGTTAACAGTTGGACTCTATGATCTTAAAAGTCCTTTCCAACCAAAACAATTCTTTGTTTCTATGGATGTGATATAGAGGACATACAGAAAGTGCATGCATCATCTAGAAGTGTGTGGCACATCAAATTCTCGACAGCAGAAGCATCCTTGGTGCTGTCTCTAGGCACATCAAGGATAGGGGGATCATTAAGGGCACTCAGCATGGCTTCACCAAGGGGAAGTCATGCTTAACCAACTTGATAGCCTTTTATGAGGACGTAACCCGGTGGATAGATGATGGTAAAGCTGTGGATGTGGTCTATCTCGATTTCAGTAAAGCGTTTGACACGGTCTCCCACAGCATCCTCGCAGCTAAACTGGGGAAGTGTGGTCTGGATGATCGGGTAGTGAGGTGGATTGTGAACTGGCTGAAGGAAAGAAGCCAGAGAGCGGTGGTCAATGGGACTGAGTCCAGTTGGAGGCCTGTGTCTAGCGGAGTCCCTCAAGGGTCGGTACTGGGACCAGTTCTATTCAATATATTCATTAATGACTTGGATGAGGGAATAGAGTGCACTGTTAGCAAGTTCGCTGATGACACAAAACTGGGAGGAGTGGCTGACACACCAGAAGGCTGCGTAGCCATTCAGAGAGACCTGGACAGGCTGGAGAGTTGGGCGGGGAGAAATTTAATGAAATATAACAAGGGCAAGTGTAGAGTCCTGCATCTGGGCAAGAACAACCCCATGTACCAGTACAAGTTGGGGGCAGACCTGTTGGAGACCAGTGTAGGGGAAAGGGACCTGGGGGTCCTAGTGGACAACAGGATGACCATGAGCCAGCAGTGTGCCCTTGTGGCCAAGAAGGCCAATGGCATCCTGGGGTGTATTAGAAGGGGTGTGGTTAGCAGGTCAAGAGAGGTTCTCCTCCCCCTCTACTCTGCCCTGGTGAGGCCGCATCTGGAATATTGTGTCCAGTTCTGGGCCCCTCAGTTCAAGAAGGACAGGGAACTGCTAGAGAGAGTCCAGCGCAGAGCCACGAAGATGATTAAGGGAGTGGAACATCTCCCTTATGAGGAGAGGCTGAGGGAGCTGGGTCTCTTTAGCTTAGAGAAGAGGAGACTGAGGGGTGACCTCATTCATGTTTATAAATATGTAAAGGGCAAGTGTCATGAGGATGGAGCCAGGCTCTTCTCAGTGACATCCCTTGACAGGACAAGGGGCAATGGGTGCAAGCTGGAACACAGGAGGTTCCACTTAAATATGAGGAAAAACTTCTTTACGGTGAGGGTGGCTGAACACTGGAACAGGCTGCCCAGAGAGGTTGTGGAGTCTCCTTCTCTGGTGACATTCAAAACCCGCCTGACGCATTCCTGTGTGATATGGTCTAGGTAATCCTGCTCCGGCAGGGGGATTGGACTAGATGATCTTTCGAGGTCCCTTCCAATCCCTAACATTCTGTGATTCTGTGATTCTGTGATTCTCCCTGACAGAGTTATTGGTAGACCAGCAACCTCACAGGGTAGTGCACAAGACTGTTTGCATGGTTGGATAGTGCAATTGCTTTGTGCCAGCAACTAAGAGTTTGGTGTTATTTTATAAGATAAAGAATCACTTTACTATCATGGCACTGGGAATTTATCACAGCATTGGCATCTGTCACTAAAGACCATTGAAATATTTATACTGAAGTGACAGATGCACTGATCAGACATCGTTCAGGAGAACCCTCAACTACCTAAGCAATACCTAGACATTGAAAGAGACTGTGGAAAGGTGAAGAGTGAATATTCATAAAGATGAAGGCTAAAGCAGAAGATGCTGAAGTACTGGTGGTGCAGTGTCTGCAAAAAAGGTCATATTTGTGCTCAAGCCAGTACAGCCGTCTGCATGCTCACCAACTCTGATTCATCACGGTTATGATCCAGACTCCAGTTTATCCATATTTTTTTCACCCACAATTGCATTTCACCAATGAAGGGGGGGAGGGGGCTTAAAAACAAACAAAGAAGCAAAAAAAAACCAACACTTGTTACTCTGTTTTCAAAATGAACTGTGCAATAATTAAGCTTGAAGGGGTGATTTTCTTAACAATGCCTACCTGCAATTTGTAAAAAAGATATGAATAATTAAGATGATAATGAAATATTTCACTTCTAGATAGATCAAATGTTTTGTTTGAGACAAAAAATATATATTACTTCCCATCTTTATATTCCCACGAGAAAAATGAGAGAAAATCATTTCAGATTGGTCCAAAATTGATTTTTTCCACAATTTTTCAGGTCAGCCAATGAAGTGAAAAATTAATTCTTCACACAGCTTTAACTCAAGCCCTCCTTGAATATAGAATTATTACTTTCCTCATGAGCATTTTCCATGACATTCCTCACCACATAAATTAATTTATCTTAATTTGGCATAGATTAATTAATTTATCTTCACAATACTTTTGTGAAAGAACTGGGATTGCCATTTTGATTTTACACACGAGAAGTTGAGGTATGGTTAGATTAGAGAGCAAAAATTGCACTTCTGGGTGCTCCCCACACTACAATCTAATTTAGCAGAGTAGTTAGCTGTTGCATAAAATACAGAACTCAGAGTACAGACTATCTAAGTGGTCAAAGCACACTTCCCAGAGGCATCACCTTCCTCTATGCTCCCATAATGCCTTTGTGAACAAGATTGCAGTGTTTCATAATGAACACCAGAGACAGGAATACACTTAGCTCTTAGTCATGAAAAATTTACTTTAAAGGCCCATCACACAGGAACCAGTTCAGAAGCACAACAGTGTTAGAAATACTTAATAATAATAAAATAAAAGAACATATTTCCTTCTAACAGTAAGATGTTCATATATTGTTGGATTCTGCCATGTTCCAGTAGAAGTTAACAATAGTCTACTACAGTACTCTGCTACAAGCCATGAAAAGCTGCTGCCAGAAAGAAAAGACTACACAACAAGGAACATATAGAATGAGATCATGCATCTTTAGATCTTCAAGACTACAATGATAAGGATCTATAGCATGTTTGGAATACCTATCTGCACCCAGATACAACCATGACATTCCACTGACAGTAATGCAGGTTCAATGAAATGACAAAAATAGCCTATATTGTTCATCTCCATTCACGTTTTTTAAATACTGCCATGGCATAGAATCATAGAATCATTTTGGTTGGAAAAGACCTTTAAGATCATTGAGTCCAACCATTAACGCAGCACTGCCAAGTCCACCACTAAACCATGTCCCTAAGCACCACATCTACATGTCTTTTAAATACCTCCAGGGATGGTGGCTGCCACTTCCCTGGGCAGCCTGTTCCACTGCTTGATAACCCTTTCAGTGAATAATTTTTTCCTAATATCCATTCTAAACCTCCCCTGGCACAACTTGAAGCCGTTTCCTCTTGTTCTATCACTTGTTACTTGGGAGAAGAGACCGACACGCATATTACTTGAGATACAAAACAGCAATCCACTTAAAATCATATGGGCAAAAAATCCTGTGTCTTTGCATCACACCATTAAAGTGAAGCTAAACTTTGTGATTTGTGTGCCTGAACATCTTCCTTAAGTCACATTACAGGGCAAAGTAAAGTGATTTTAATTTCTGAGATGTGATTAAACTCACATTCATGTGCTGATTGAGGTTTAGAATCTTTTATTGGGAAAAAATATAGACTTCAGAGCTAGCAGTCTTGTGCTACAGTATGACACTCTGTGAGACCATTAAATTTAATTCTTCCTTCAGACTCACTCCAGGGGTGATTTCAATTAAATTTGTTCAAAATTTATCAGTTTCCTACATGTAGGCATAAATGATTCAAAGGCACTTACATATTCACTAAGCAGAATGTACTGAAGGGTACATATTATTGTTGTAACTTTTCACAGTTTTTTCATAAATTTACCTAATAGGAGCTTCTATTATTCAAAACTCTTGTCCTCTGCATTAAATGCTCTTGGTGTTCATTTGGAAATAAAAGCTATTTTTCTATGCAAATTTTCAAAATATTCCTTAGCCATCAAAACTGCCCTTTTCTTTGTCATGCTGGTACAGCTATTTCCTAGAGGAAACATAATGGCATTTAGCTTACTAATGACTTGGAAAGCCATTTTCTGTCCTCTGCTATGGAACATGACATTGTTGATTCTGACATAGTTTTCAGGAGACATGACGGAGTCTGGGCATGGAATTCATCATCATTTATTTTCTCAATTATCATCATGGGAAGTGTGCTTTTCATTAAATGAATACGTCAGTGGTGAGAAGACAAACAAGTAAAACAGCACAAGCATCTCAGAGATAACATTAGATAAGAGGGTAAGCACTTAGTTCACAATAAACGTTTGCTCTTATCTATCTACAAGAACTATTAGACATCTTTCTGCCCTGAAGAATTTGTCTACAGGAACCCATTGGGCAGGGTCTTTGCTTCTAAATGTGCATCTATACCTGAAAGTACTGCTTGTATACTTACCTATATGCCTGTTTAGGGATGACAGCTTCATGTATTTCATACTTACAAATCTTTCAAAGAGTGTGTTAAACTTACCTTTGGTTAGCTTCTCATGTCTGCCAAATGGAAAAAGCAGAAAGGAAACTAAGTAATCATTATGTGCAATTTTTCTGAGTAAGTTAACTATGTAAGTTAACTGTTTGAGCAGGAAAGGGAAAAAGACCATCGAGTTGGTAGAAAATACATATTCCTTCCAAAATGTATTTGAGCATCTTTGGATGCAGCCAAAGGCCCAGTTGTTAGTAGGCTGTAAGGATTAAATGTTACATTGTACTCATCACCTGCTGTATTCTGCAACTCTTCCTCCTACAGAATGGCACTTACTCAATGGCTAACCAACCCACTTCAATAAGACTGCTTATTAAATAAACTGTCATTCAGACTGAGTAGGAGTGGCAGACTGGATTAGCATAGTAAGCATTTTGTTTGAACTACTTGCTATAATTCAATCTTTTTTTGCTTTGGTTCTGATTTCTTTTCATTATTATAAACTCAGGGAGAACACAGAGCCTTTCTTAAATTGTGCTGTATAGCTTTCTTTCAAATAAACTTCAACTGTATGTTAAAGATGACATCAGATGTAATCTTCTGCTTCATCACAAAATGTATGAGCCATAAACCACTATGCATGATCTGACTAGCTAAAGCTGGCTTCTTGGGGACACCTTCACTACTCCCTCCACCAGGGAGCAGGGCAGGATAGTGGCTTCAGATACTTAAGTGGTTCCTCCCTAATGTTGCCAGGATAGTCAGAAAATTAGACTGTATTCATGTATCAACCTATCCTGAAAGTCAGTCGCTCAAAAAAACCTGGAAGAGCAGGATTAATACAAAAAATAAAATTCAAGGTAGCGTATACCAAGGTTAAGAAGTAGAAATTGCAACTTTGCTGTCTAGAAACTAGAATTTCTATACTACTCAATTCAGTGTATCATTTTATATATTTCATGCAGTAATTCCTGCAGAAGACTAATGATGTTAGTACTCTGGCTTTTAGTCTGCAGCAGATACAGCTACAGTTGTTTATTTTCATTAATCTAGTCTTGGCTGGCATTACAGAAAAAAAACACAGCTCTACATAAATTGCTTGTACAGTGACTAGCACCAGGGAGTACTGGCCCATGACTTGAGTTTCTAAGAATGACAGTAATGAAGATGATTCCCAAAGGAAGGTCTGCTTAGCAACTTTCAGACCTAAGACAATAAATTTTTCTACCTTCTTTGGGGATAGAAACCATAGGGAAAATGGGTGGTGCAACTGCCGCACATTTTTTATGTATAGCTGAGAAGTTTCCTGGAATAAGCCCAGAAAAATATTTCATGGCCTGATCATTACTTATATAAAATAAGCTAGAGCGTTAAATAAATGCTTTCTGTCTTTACCTAAATCACATTCTAAACCATTAGAAAATTAAAACTCATGATTTTTTTTACCTTTGTATTTTTTAGTAGTTTGGATTAAAAGAGACTTTAATATTTTTAATCCCTAATTTTTTTAACTAGACACTCAAAATAAGGTATCTAAGGCAGCTATTAATTTGTTCATTTGGACTCTTTATTCATTGTGGCCCTAGTTTCACAATTTATGGCAAAAATAGGTTGATAAAAACCAAGTCTTTAGAACAAAAGTATTTAACCTGAAATTAGGAGGAAGCTTTGTCTGTGTAAAGTATAAAAATTCTGGCATCTTAACTTTTTAATAAAATAAATTAAAAAGTGAACATTAACATTGGAAAGTAGTTTAAATATTTTACAGAAAAAAAAAGTGATTTCTAAGAACTTTTGGGCAGGTGTTTTTCATTAACATTTGAAATAAAATTCCAGCTATTTTTAACTTACAAATTTCAAAGAAATGGAGTGTTTAAACTTATAAGAAGCAGAATTTTGTTTTCAGGTCATATTTGCAAAATGCATGAGGTTTAAAGCCCCACAGTGTATTAACATCCGAGAGGTGCTTTGAGTTGTTACAAGATGTAAGAATTGTATGAGAGCCCTGTGTTAACTCTCCTGTGCTTCTGTGCACTGAAGCTAAACAAATCAGGTATTTCACAGGGTAGATTAGTAGAGCCCTTGATTTTAATACCTTAGTATATAAATGCTAATACTGGAACTCTTAAATAAGGTAAGCAGGAGGAGAAATAAATCTTAAAGGGAAAAACAGTTGTCTCTGCAACCCTGCAGGCAAACCCCTCTGCAATTTCAATATGTTAATTTACCCTTTTTTTCTGATAAGTGAGGAAAGTAATTCAAATGCTTTAGCAAGAAAATAATTTAAGCTAATCAATCCAAGATGAAAAGTGAAGAAAAAAAAAACCACAACCTATTTTATCCTGATGCATTTATATAGTTCCATAAATGTACCTGGGCCTTCATAAAGCATTGAGAATAGGTCCTTGCCTTGGAGAGTTCACAGCTAATGGTAACAGTTTACATATCCACTTACTATTGGACATGCTGAAACACATCCTGCCATAACATAATTCCATCTGTATCACTCCTCCTTCCTAACAGCCCACTTTAAAGAATCACATTTTAAGGTGGGTTTAATGTATCGTGTTAGGAGAACTTGCACAGTTCACTGCAGAGGGGTTACATGAATGGTAATGAATGTCCAGCATGAAATGAATATAGTGTGCTGGTACTGAAATCACATCAATGATAGTTGTCAGAAGTGTTTTCTACATCTTTTTTCTTTCCCTATCTGCTATTTTTGTTAAAATTTTAAAAAGCAAATTTAAACTAAAAAAATTAAGAGCATGTTCTAGTCAGTGTTGTACTTCCTACAAAAGCCTGTACTGCAAAACCTGTCATAAGTGGCACTGAAAATTTCTTTCCAAATGCAAACAATTATACTACTTGCTTTAACCAACTTTTTTTTTTCCAAGGGGAAAAGAAGAATTTTGATTAAATGAAATTTACTGCAATTTGCTTAAATTTACTTACCTCATTTATTTATTGTGAAATATTTAAATGTCACTATTTTTCCTTGAAGCGAGGGAAAGCGTATAACTCCCACTCTTAAGTTACCTCCATCTTAAATCATCTGAAGGGCTCTTGACACATAACAGACATTTGTACTGCCCCTCTCTATTGAAAATCACAGGATGCTGAAGAGGTCCCTTATTGCATGCAGCCTCACATAATAATTGCAGCAAAGATGAATGCAATAAAACAGTGTTTGATGCATACACCAGAGCACAGACCTTAAGTGTCTAGTAAGAGGAAAGTGTAAAATGTGACAAACAAATTAATTAACATATCTTTGTTACTGTACTCATTTTCCTCTTGGAAAGAAAAAGAATTTGTCTTATGCCTTTGCAGTCAGTCAACAAAATAACTTTAAACCAGTTCCATTTATGCCGAGTCTCCATAATAGGATTTAAATAAGAACTTAGTTAAATATGTGATTACCTGTTATATCAGAAATTATTATCTAGAGAAGTTGAGAGATGGCAAAATAGGGTAAGAGCTGTAAGGCAGACAGAAGTAGATTTTGCTGACAGGAAAATTATTGGATTGAATGGTGACAAACGAAAGTCTAGCCTTCTGGTTGAGCTACTCAGATGTTCTATAAATGATTTTGGTAAAAATATTGGTTTGTTATTCAAACAGCTGATGATACAAATTGGCAAAACATTGTCTACACAGAGGCTGATCGGTCTGTTAGTCTAGCACTTTCATTGATCAGTTCCCCTGCCTCGTAAATCCAGAAGATTGAAGAGGAATGGAAAAAGGATGAAATTCAAATGCTCATAGGACATGAACCTCACCTTTAGGGCCTAATAAGAATATGTGCTACAGACAAAGGAGCTATCAAGTTCTAAGCAAGTGAAGAAGAAGAAGACCAGTGCTTGTTTACCCATCACAATACAACTGATCTACCAAAGTACTGCAGGGGGAAAAAAAAAGGAAAAAAAGTAGATGTATTCTGGGACAGGTGGACATTAATGTCTTTTTACACAGCACTATGGAGAACTCATCTGAAATGCTGTTACCTATTCAAGCCATGCACATTCAGGAGAGCTGAATTCAAGCCAGAACACATAATGCACAATGATGAGGACAATCAAACCCTATATAGTAGCAGGAAACCAAGAGAAGTGGGGCAAAGGAAGGACTGAACAAACAAGGAAGTAGCTCAGAGGACTACTACCAAGTAGTAGAAATTTAGGCAGGGAAAGACTGAGAGCAAAAAAAAATGACCAAAGGTAATAACTACTTATGAAAAAAGTGTGGGCTGAAATTGTCAGACGGTGCTTTGCAGTCAGAGAAGTGAGGTTCTGAAAAAGTCTTCCAATGGTAGAGAAGACATAAACAAACCCTGGACAGCTGTAAGACCTGCAGGTTGTAACTGCTTACACTACTGCTTTAGCCATGTTAGAAGAAAGCTTTCTCCTTCCCTCTGTGATGTTAGGAATTGAAAGGCAAATTTTTTCTGCCTCAAAGTTTTAACATGTATGACAAAAGCTATTAAAACTGAAAAATTAATGTCCTGCTTTTGTGAAGCTGCTTCTAATACAGATGTTTCCCACAGGAAAGTCCAGCTCCATGGCTGTACCATGGCATGGGGAACTTTTGGCCAAAGTTATGGGAGCATGTCACTACTCATATATGATGTCACGAGAAATTAAATCCCCATTCCAAATAAATTAGACGTGATTTTTTCTTGTCTCATCTAAACTTTCTATGACAGTAGGTCTCAGAAATTTTATCTACCTTCAGTACTTGAGAAAGCTGAAAGTTTGATGACTCTGCTGACATTCAAATGTGGAGATTTCAGGCATTCAAATTACAGTTCTTCAGAAACAGAGTTTTGTAAAGAACCATATACTTTTCCATTGCCCGTGGCACAAAAAATACAACAACAGTAACTCTTAAAAAAAAAAAATGTTAATGAAATCCATATAAAGGCTCAACTGTTTCATTAGAAGAACAATTTTAGACTATAGGAGGTCAAAAATCAGACATATGTTGAGTCCAAAAATTTTATCAGTCTCATAGGTGATCAGTGAGAGTTGAGAAGTCTTCATACTCCATTGAAGATGCATCTGACATTACTATGTTACTGGTGATGTCAAACATAGGCCCCTCTGGTTTGTTTTTCCTGTCAGTTCATGTACAGGAGCCAGACAATTTAACCACTCAGGGGACAAGCTTGGCAGATGAAGAATCCAGATGCCAGTTTATAGATTTTACTTTTCCAACAGTAGCATCTGAGTCTGGTTGGCCTTTGACTGATTTTTATTGCAAACTTTGTCAAGCTGCAATGTAGCTAGTCTATTACAAGATATTATGTAGCTAGTCTATTACAGCAGTACCTTGTCCTTCTGGAACAAGTTCCTTCAAAGCCATTTCTAATTGTGAAGAATTCATAACTTTTAAAATATGATTAATGTTATCCAACACGTGTAGCTACTGTTTTCTTCATAAGCGGAAGAGGGGAATCATTATGTACAAACTAGATACCATAATATACAATCATTGAAAGAATAGACAATTACTGCTCAGGTGGAAATAAGACATGTTTGATGCCTTGTATCATACCAGCTTCTGCCTATCCAATGTAATCTATTGTTTTTGGTGTTCACTTAACTGGTTTGAGGTAAAAATAGATTTGAGGTAAAAAAACAAAAAACAAATGCATTGATGAATTACTGAGCTTTCCTTCTATGAATCAGTCCTTTGCCTCCTGTCTTACATAAGTCAGTAAGTTTTGTTCATCTGTCATTGTTCCACTCACACAGCCACCATCTTGATGTAATATTTCTGCAAGCTGAAAACAAACTCCTCCAGCTCTCCAATTCATTAACAGATCATTTATTACTACTTGAACCAACAGGAGAAATAAAGACAATTGAAAGAAAGGCCTGAATACAGAGTTTATGTGACTGCATGAAATTCCCAAATAAGCGTAAGTATGGCTAGGACTCAGTCTCCTGGATATTCCGAGGCTGAATGTCATTGGTGAGCCCAAAGAGGATGCTGAATCATTGCTGGCACTGCCTGAGTGACAAAGGCTAATCAAAACAAGTAACTATGTGCCTGGTAATACAAGTGTTATGCTTCCTAACATGGGCTGGAGGAGGGGCTCACAAAATGTCCAGCCTTTAATCAATGGTATGGCTACATGGTTGGACAACTGTGCATTAATAAAGAGAGTCTGTAATGCTTTCGCCAGCTTACAGTTACTACACAGAGCTGGTTTTGTGGGTTTTTTTTACAAGGCAAATGCTCTGATATATCTAAAGCTGGGGTGAAAGTACATACATTTGTCTATATTACCAGGGGGAGATCTTACTCTAAAGCTCTGTTTTTGTTTAACTGAAGTAGTACTTCTTTGAATCATTGCCTAAACATGTATTAGTAGATCCATTTAGAGTTCTTATACTTTTACAAGTACAACAGTCAAACATATTTTGTTCTTTCTACCTTAAGATACTCTGAGGTATATGATTAATAGAAAAAGAAATTCTCCAGCTCTTCAGACACCCATGAAACAGACCTTGGCTTATGATTTCTATCAGTTACAGCAGCAACATTGAGATGAACATATCTCTTTCCACACAGAAATTGCAATCATGTCATACAGACTTTAAAATAAATTTACTTTGAAAATTCTCCTCCTATGTGTTTGGATATAAATATACATTAATAATCCTTTCTTCCCTTCTGAATTATAAGTATCTTTAAAAATATTTGTTTTTATTAAAACATAATCTACTAAATCTCATTCCTTTTTTCTGTTCTTATGATGTTTACTTAGGCTCATGCTTTCATCATAACCTAATCTGTCATATTTCAGCTGGTTTTGCTTGACATTCAGACTTCTCCTTTGTCCGGCAAGCATTTAGAACAACTGAAATAAAGCACCATTGACAATATTTTTCATGCTAAAATGTTAATTTTAAATGTTTGTAACAGTATCACGCATTAATTCTATGTATAATTGTCATACAGATTATAAAATTGCTTCAGTAAACCAAAGACTATATGGTCTAAATTATTGTTATATCCAAGCATCTGAGAACTCAGCTGAACCATTCTTAGTTTTGAAATGAAGAAGAATGCAATTCACAGAATCACAGAATCAATCAGGTTGGAAGAGACCTCTGCGATCATCGAGTCCAGCCATTGCCCTGACACCACCCTGTCAACTAGACCATGGCACTGAGTGCCATGTCCAGTCTTTTCTTAAACACATCCAGAGATGGTGACTCCACCACCTCCCTGGGCAGCCCATGCCAATGTCTAATGACCCTTTCTGAGAAGAAATTCTTCCTAATGTCCAACCTGAGCCTCCCCTGGCGAAGCTTGAGGCTATGTCCTCTTGTCCTATCGCTAGTTGCCTGGGAGAAGAGGCCGACTCCCACTTCACTACAACCTCCCTTCAGGAGGTTGTAGACTGCAATAAGGTCACCTCGGAGCCTCCTCTTCTCCAGGTTAAACAACCCCAGCTCCCTCAGCCGTTCCTCGTAGGTCATACCCTCCAGACCCTTCACCAGCTTGGTCGCCCTCCTCTGGACTTGCTCCAACACCTCAACATTTTTCTTGAAGTACGGGGCCCAGAACTGGACACAGTATTCAAGGTGCGGCTTCACCGGTGCCGAGTACAGAGGGACGATCACTTCCCTAGACCAGCTGGCTACACTATTCCTAATAGAGGCCAGGATGCCATTGGCCTTCTTGGCCACCTGAGCACACTGCTGGCTCATGTTTAGCCGGCTGTCGATCGGCACCCCCAGATCTCTTTCTGCTGGTTTTCTTATTTCTTATTCATTCACTTGGTCTAAAACTTACCAGTATGTGTTTTTAGATATATTGGGAAGTAACAAGGTGAGCAGCTCTACTGGCCCAACAACTCTAGATCATTCTATCACTGTTGAGAATGCTGTTTTAACTCTCCATGACCTTTATAGCTTAAGTTTTTTGCAGGCATTAGTGAATTAACCTTTGTAATGCATCAGGGATGTCATTATTTTACAAAAGAGGAAAATGAAGCACAGTTAAGTTAAACAACTTGAGTTCAAGCAACTTTCCATCAGGATCCAGAATATAGCTTTACACCAGTACTGTGCTTTGACTAGAAGACATTTTCCCTCACAGTGATGAATGAAAGTGAATAGTGAAGAAGATGGATGACAAACGCTTGCCTCATAGTTAAAAAGTATACAACTAGAAATTATCTATTCTGAACAGAAACATTCAAATAGTGCATCATCTCAAATATGAATCATTCAGTTACACACTCTAAGAGCTGGGGAGCTCTTAAGCATAGTGTAGGTTTCCCCAACTCTTTTGGACACTAGGCATTCTGCCCTACTTGGCACCTTACAGCATAGTACAGAGCAACATCAGGTGAGCAGAATTAAACAATTTGATTTTAAATTCTCTTATCTACCCAAACTGCCATATTGGTATTTTGCCAGGGGAACAGATACACAATCCTAATTCCCAGTTCCTAATGATATGTGATCGGTAGAAGACAAAATCAAAAGTGATGGAAGATATTGGTCTCGTCCACACTGGTGAATTTCAGCCATGAGCAAGCCTAGTTTCACTGGCTGGAAAGAGGCTCAAGGCCACACCACAGCATAGTGCCTGCACACATAAGGCCACTGTGATAACTGTGAAGATAGGGTTAGCTATTTATGCAAAAAAGTGGTGCTCAGGCTATGTGTTCTCTAGATTTCCCTGAAATTGTACTTTGGTCATCAAGTGCAGCTCTTGGATAGCTTGCTGAGATACTGCCACTTCACAATGACATGTACAATCCTCCACCTCCAACAGCTTCTCAAAGAAACACAGGACCAAACTTATTTTATTGCAAGTAGTTTGGTTTTGTTAGTGGTTTGGTGTTGGGTTTTTTTCTGTCTAAAATCCCATCTACTGCTTTGAAAAGGCACTCATACAAAGGGTTTATCATGCTCAGCCTGATATTTTCCAGAAGCCTGTGGAGTGCTGCTGTGCACTAGGACTGATTTGTGCCACACACAATTGCAATGAAGCAGGTGCACCTGTGGCATGTTCACATGAGAATTCTACCTGTGTAAGTGATTCCCTAAGGCTGCCACCAGTTCTTTGTGCTTGCCATGAGACAGAGGGGTTCCTTGACCCAAACTTTTCTTACAGACATGTTTTCTCTCTCCATCTAGTTTCCTCTTTCCTTGTTTCTCCTTCCTCTACGTTTGGTTCTGATGGACAAAAGAAAAAAACGTATTTCCAGGTAACTTGCTATATTTACAATCAAGTGACATGGCAGCCAGACCATTACTTATCAACTCTCCATTAAACTTTAATAGATTAATCATCAATTATTGAGGAATTAATGTTCAGATCCAGCTGTGCTGTCCCAGTTCAGTTCACAAGTGCCAACAAAGATAGCTTATGGCTTAAGCTGTTGAACGTTCAGATTCTCAATCACCTCTTACTCTCACATCTCAGCTTTCTGAAGCAGAAAAAAAAAGATTTTTTTTTAAAGTGAGTATGCAGACAGAATGAGAGAGAAGCAGAAATCTGAGCTGAAGAATAATTTTCCAGTGCTTGGGAATATTCTGATACTTGAGTTTTGTGAATAAACATCTTCACTTAAAAACTAAAAAAACCCACCACTTGAAGAGCAGCTTTTAAAACTAGGTATATAATGCTAATCTGAAACATATTTATCCACAGATCCCATAACATGAACAAATGCATATCTGTCACACAGTGGCAACAAAAAGTGACAATGACTTATTAGTGTACAATAAAAGTAAAACTACCATTCTAAATATAGCTGAGCTTTGGATCTAAAACCAAATCAACTGTTATAATAACCGATACACATTTTCAAAAGCCCCTGAAACACAAGGAGGAGTGCTAATAAGAGTAGCAGATAATTTGGAAGGGGACTGGTACTTTCCCCACTAGGAATGAAAACTGAAATTCTGCACTGTATATATATTTTGTCAGCTATAAGTACTGAAGCACAGGTCAAGAGATAATGAGACTTAAACTAAAGGAATTGGTACTTACTCATACCTTACTTTGGGGATCACTATGCATATGCCATAAAGGCTCTGTCAAGCAATCTTTCCTTTCCCCTACTCCTGCCAATATCAGTCTACCTGTCAATCCACCTACCTATTAGTATGCTGTTCAAGGTTGAAAAGAAATACTAAAGCAGTGTTTCTCAGTCAGTCTTCATTGCCACAAGGAATAAACAATGAACAGAGAAACTTCATCACTAGTTCATTATAGTCACTTGTAAACAATTTACAAGCATAAGCAGACTGGGAGTAGGCAGGTAATTACTGAGATAAAAATTATATAAATCAGGGTACTGAAACTGCCATCTGCAGATGCTACAGGGGGAAGTGAAAACACGTATTGATATCCAAGGAAGGGTGCCAACATGAAATTATAAGTGTATTACCAAATCATTTTGTTAGCTGATTCCTTTCTTTGATGAGGACAGCCTGGGAGATATCAGACGGAAATAATTTTGACTTTGACTTTTACAGAAGATTGAAGTACACAGAAGAGGAGATTGGAAAATAAAAGTCAGTGCTATAAATACAGGCCCCATATGCATTGACTGTGGCTGGGGTGTGAGGTTCTAAGCATGATTCATATTCACTTCATTAACATTAGGGAAACACCAGCCATGGAAATAAAACCTCTTTACCCAATAGTCCTCTAAAATCATTATTGTTGCTATATCCAACAGTTTGCTTCAGTCTGTTGTGGTAACCATCACAGCCACATGAGAGGTTATTTAGCAAAAATCTACTGTCCTCCTGAAATGACAGGTTACCATCCTGTCCAGACTCCATGAGCCCCATGCATTGCTCTCACAGATACACTTGCACAGAGTACATGTGCCAATATATTCTTGTTAGGAGAAGAGTTGACGTGCTGGAGCTGCACACTGAAAGAACTACCTCACTGGGCACAGAGAAATATTTTATCAAAGTGAGTTAATAATTGGTACACGATTACTTAATTATGGGTGGGATTGGTAGTTCATTCTGTTTAGCATTTGGACAGAAGATGGCTCCACCAAGACCATTAGCAAAAACATTGGGATGGTGTCATGGGGTGGTGAATAGTTCGCTACTTCTGCAAATAATGTTCTAATAAATAATGGATTGCTGGATTCCTTGGAGGCCAAGAGTGGCTGTGGAGTGAAGGGCTTAAATCTGAGAGCAGTCTGGTAACCACGCCTTTACAACTTAGAATCATAGAATGGTTTGGGTTGGAAGGGACCTTAAAGATCATCTGGTTCCAACCCCCCTGCCATTGGCAGGGACATCTTCCACTAGAACAGGTTGCTCAAAGCCCCAGCCAGTCTGTCCTTGAACACTGCCAGGGAGGAGGCATCCACAGCTCTCTGCGCTACCTGTTCCATCGTCTCACCACCCTCACAGTAAAGAATTTCTTCCTAATATCTAATCTAAATATGTCCTCTTTCAGTTTAAAACCATTACTTCTTGTCCTGTCATTACGTGCCCTTTTAAAAAGTCCCCTCCAGATTTCTTCTAGGCCCCCTTCAGGTCTTGTAGGCCCCCACTTAGTGGCCTTCCTCTGGACTCATTCCAACAGGTCCATGACCTTCTTATGCTGGGGGCCCCAGAGCTGGACGCAGTACTCTTGGTGGGGTGTCATGAGAGCGGAGTAGAAGGGCAGAATCACCTCCCTTGACCTGCTGGTCATACTTCTTTTGATGCAGTCCAGGATATGGTTGACTTTCTGGGCTGCAAGTGTACATTGCTGGCTCATGTTTAGCTTCTTACCAACCATCACCCCCCCAAGTCCTTCTCCTCAGGCCTGCTCTCAATCCATTCTCCGCCCAGCCTGTATTTGTGCTTGGGATTGCCCTGACCCACATGCAGGACCTTGCACTTGGCCTTGTTGAAAGTGGTGCGGTTCACACGGGCCCACCTGTCTAGCCTGTCAAGGTCCCTCTAGATGGCATCCCTTCCCTCCAGCGTGTCGACCACACCGCACAGCTTGGTGTTGTCGGCAAACTTGCTGAGGACGCACTCAATCCCACTGTCCATGTCGCCGACAAAAATGTTAAATAGCACCGGTCCCAATACCAACTCCACTTGGACATCGAGCCGTTGACCGTAACTCTTCGCCATCCAGCCAATTCGTTATCCACCAAGTAGTCCATCCATCAAGTCCACATCTCTCCAATTTAGAGACAAGGTTGTCATGCAGGACAGTGCCAAATGATTTGCAAAAGTCTGGGTAGATGATGTCAGTCGCTCTTCCCTTATCCACTGACACTGTAACTCCATCACAGAAGGCCACCAAATTTGTCAGGAATGATTTGCCCTTAGTGAAGCCATGTTGCTGTTACCAATCACCTCCTTATTTTCCATGTGCCTTAGCATAGTTTCCAGGAGGATCTGCTCCATGATCTTGCCAAGCACAGGCATGAAACTGATTTGGACTACAGTAGATAAACTCTTCCTTTCCTCTTACCTTAGAGCTTGCCTTGTGAGAAGGGTGATTTCAAGTATTTGGCTGACATTAAGGCATACCTCTCCTTTAAGTACGATGACATGTAAAATTCGGGTATTTCACAACTCTTGTTCTGCTTCTGACTATAACTACCAGAAGACACAAGATTTTGGGGTGCTCTTACACTAGGCTTCACACACTGTCTTACTAGTGACTAATACAATGCACTAGTGTGGTGCACTGGTTGGCATAGAAGTGACTACACTAGCCAGTAGGGCTTAGACACATTCACTGTCTGTGCATGCAGTAAATCGCGAGTGCACTTGTTACAACAGCCTCAACCACACCAGTTCCTTTGAACTAAAACACCCTGGAAGAGCACTAGTGGACCTTGCTTCCAACACAACCTTCCAATGGATATCATGAGGGAAAATGAGTAATGTTTCCTTCTGCTCATTTGGCAGTGTATAAGAAGACTAATACAGTCTGTATTAATTCCAGTAGGAAACAAGTGTATAAAAGGACACACATTAAGGCTGTCTAGCTGGTTTGCACTTCTGACTGTCCTGATGCTTTGAACAGTTATTTTAAAGTGAGTAGAAAAGCATACTAGTGAAAAGAATCTTCACGTGTATTAAAATAATTTTACTAACATTTAATAGAGATTGTCTCTTTTCCTATTTCTTCACTGCTGACAGAAGGAGAGAATAGAGCTGAACAGTCTTTTAGGGTGGAGAAGACAAAGGGAAGCTTTGTGACTGTTGCAATTTTTTTTTAAATTATTTTTGGCATAAATCTTTTTTTTCTCTTTCTTTCATACATTCACACACACACACCAACAATGCATCTGACTAGAAATCATATGATACATGTATTTGACATAAATTTGTTAGCAAGCCAAATACAGAAGACAGTATAATTCTGTAGCTATACCACCTTGGGCTTTGATCTTGTCAGATCTCATAAACTAAGCAAGATTGGGCCTGCTGTGTAATTGGGATGGAAGACCTCCAAGGAAAACCCAGCTGTTGTAGGAAGTGGTGTTGGTCACTCAGTAGGTGGTATTCTTCATTCTGGCTCCATACTGAATCAATGCCGTACTAAGATGCTGCTGGAGGTATTATCTGTGCACGATACATAAATCTAAGATGCTGACCAAATGGGCTAATTAGATATCCCCTGGCACATTTCATAAGAGCTAAAATTGTTAACTGCAGCATCCTGGACAAAGTCCAAACCAAGTAAATACATTATGCCAACTTAAATATTCTCTACAGTTGCAACTGAATAAAGTATTTAAATACTTCTAATTCACTGTATACTCTTTTGTATCATTTATGTACATTGTTAAACAACTGCCACATTTTACTCTGGAGTTGATGACATTTCACTGTTGGTTGAGCTAACTCCTGCATGGCCTATAAAACACAGTAGCAGTGAAAAGCATCTTGTACAAGTAAATATTTATACAGAGCATTTTTATTGCTATACTGCTTGTTTCTCAGAATAGATCATATGCCTTATTTAGGCCAAGCTCTTTTTGTGAAAAAAAAATAAAATTAAACGGATTGTATTATATTTTTATCTCCTTACTAATTCATCATTTAGGTAAAATTTATCATCACTGTGTAAATTTGGGCAGATGGAGAATATTTTCCTTTAAAGTGAACTAAAATTAAAACCAAAACAAAATAAAGCTTTCTAGGTTCTCAGAGCTGCAAATATCCTAAGATCAGACAGAACTGTGGAAAAGTTTGTACTGGGTATTCTTCAGCATACACAACTCTATTCCACACTGGTACAAAATTCGCTGAGACATTAAATAAATTGCATTATTAAAATCTCAATGTTATGTGACATAATTATGATGAAGTTTGGAGTACTTTCCTGAATTTTTATTGCTTTAAAATTTGCAAAGTTAAAATTAAAACTCCATACTCAGCTTTGCATTTTAGAACTCTGATAGCCCTGTAGGTAAAACATCAACAAGAAGTGAGATTAATGGCAATGTAATTTTCTCAGAAGAAAGAACCTCTGCTGTTAACATTCCAATTTAATTATTTAACTGTCATTTTAAAAAATTAACACATGATATAAAAAGCTATACATTGGATTACATTTATATAATTTTGCCAAGACTGAAACCATGCAATTCAACACAATTTTGTTTGGCAGTACTCATGTGAAAGGAAGAGTGTATTTAAATGTTCATTTTAATGACATCTTGTTTGAACATGTCATAATAATTAAATATATAATAACTTTATCAGCAAAATTAGCTGTCAGATCACTATTTTATTGTTGATCCTAGAATATGATGAAATAACTCTGTAGAATATTTTTTGAGGGAGGGGGAAGTGTTGAAAAAATGTCAATGATTCTTAATCATGTTCAGATCACAGATATTTTGGACACATGTGGGCTATTAAAAGAAAAGTAGCAATTCCTGTGCTATTCTATAAACTGATACATTCTGGTTGTTCTTCGAGGAAATATTGTTCACTTGTGTGAACAGTCTCAAGATTCACACACAAAAGGGAGTCTTTTTCACAAGGTAAATGGGGGTTTTGGTTACAAAGTAATTTGGCAACTGCAGATTCTTAAAGTGAGTTTTATTAACTAAAATTCTGGAATAAAATCTCTTACTAGCAATAAGAATATTTTAATGATAGTACTTCACCTCACTCAAGGCTTCAGGGAGATACGTTAACTCATTTGTGAGACAAATCCTTGAACATTTTCTCTCAGCTAAGCAGTCGAGGTCATCTTTTTTGTTTTTTCAACATGTATTTCAGTGCGTTCTGGCACATATTATACTGAATAGAGTGTACAGAAAGAGTATACAAAAAAACATACCAGGAGTAATGACTGTAAGTGAAGCGTCCTGAGTCACAGTGAATGCTCTAAATGTTAAAATGCAAAGTCTAATGCTGCTGGATTTATTTCTCTTTTTCATCCACTTTCAGGAGAAAAAAAGAAAATCCATGTATTTCTTTCTTTACTGTGGAGATCCTTAAATAGCTTGGAAGTGGACTACAGCCTCCGTATACATATACAGATACATACAAAAACTAACCCACACATTGGTCTTTCTTCCCACTCTCACCCCTCTCAGCTGCTGTCCATAAGAGTGGAAATAAGTGTTTAACTCATTTCAAAATATGATTGAATTGCACCTGAACACCCCACCAACCAAGGGAAAGTTTCAATTATAAAAGTTGAACAAAAGAGCAAGTAAATACCCCTTTCCAGCTATTTCCTAAAAAAAAAAAAAGTGTCCATCTTTTTTTGTCATTATTTTTACCTAGCCTCAAATCTTCTTTTAAAAGTCAGAGGAAACAATATTTAGTCTCAGAAACAGAATTTAGATAAAAGTGGATATTAACATTAATATGCCTGTTATTTGTTAATTCATGTACTATTTGAAAATCGGCTGAAGTAGGTGGATGGAAACATTACACACAGTTGTTGGAGATGGGGAAGAAAAGGGGAAACACAAAGTTGAGAAATTTAAATTCAGACCTCCAATAAGCATGAATTACTCCTCCTGATGTTAGCAGATGTTTTAAAATAGATGGGACCATAGATTTCAGATGCCTAAAGGTAGAGTTCTAAATCCATTTAGGCACCTAAGTAATACTGGCTTGATTTCAAAATATATGTAGTTTTTGAAATAACACTTCTGTCATATTATTTTTATTAAGTTAACTCAATGCAGAGTTGGAAGCTTGGATATATGAGCCTGAAAGTTATGGACATTATTATTTAATTTGGCTTTTGCCCGAAGTATAATGATACATTTGAATGTGTGGCCAAAAATTGTATTTAAGGTCCTTTTCTAATTATCATACACACATGGTGAAGTCAGACACAAACACAACAGAGAGATTTCTCTTGCCAGTGGTAAAACCAAAGACAAGGCTTGGCAGAAGCCAAATGTTGCTGAGGTCTCAGGGACATAGATGCCTCACCCTTTTGAAAAAGAAATAATTCAGGTGCTTAAATAAGGGTTCTAGAAAGCAACTGTGGTCACTTAAAGTAAGATCAAGAAGTTGTTTCTTGGTTAGTCAGTAAGGGCACATCTTACATTGTTTTTATTGACCTAAGTGGCACATTCATTGAGAAAGTAAAAGGAAAAAAAAATAAAAAGGAGACAGCAATGTTTCTATTAATTTCCCCAAAACTCTGGGTTTCTAGTAATGTTCTGAAAACTTTCAATGGGAAGAAACAAATGCACTTCAGGAGATGATGTGGTGAGAGCATTTGAGGATTTGATTATAAAATGGTGTCCAATAGATTAAAAAGAGGAATGAAGTAAAATATCCTATTTCCTATCTCTACATATGATATATTGAACTACTTAAATATAAAACCTTGCCTTTTCCACATTTGGCATAATTTTTCTTCATGCAGAAGTTTTAAAAGTTAACTTAACTTAAGCATGCTAATGAAAAACGTTTTATTGATTTTAGTGGAGCAAAGATATGGTCATTATACAATTATTTCAGTAGCTATCTCTTGCTTTCATTAATTTCTTCAGTCGTACTTTAAGTAGGACTTTGCATTACAGCCATAGAAACAGGTACTGAAAACAGTGGGACATATGTTTAGATGCTGCGACTCTGCATTGTTCGGTGAATCTGTAGTGAAAGGGAGTTACAGTGATTTACATCAGTTTAAAATCTGATCTTTTGCCTGATTTTCTATATGTATACACACAAACATCCATCCATCCACAGGAATACGACAAAACCTAAATTTATCAACAAATTTACATTCAATGATCCAAAAAAAGGGAAAGTAGGAAAGAGATTATACACTCCAGCCAACAACTATGCCAAATTTTCAGGGCTCTGAAAAAAACAAGTCCATAAATGAAAATCAAACTTACTTTTAAAGGCAATTCATGTGACTTCAGGTCCACACTAACCTAAAGTGGATTAGAAGTATAAGCAGACTCATGTGGCTTCATTTTACATAAGCATGAAGTCAAGAGTTTAAGTGTTAACTCAAAGACATGTGTTCTACGTGATACAGAGAAGAGGAGGAACAGGAAACTGGCAGCACAGAGAACAACGAAACCTTAAATTCGATATTGTATTTAGAAGACAAATAATAGCAGGACAGAATAGTAGCAGGAAAGGAGTGCTTATACAATGTAAAACAGAGGTTTTAAAGGACTTCACAGCTGCTTCAGTTGCAGTAAATTCTTGTACAAACCTATACCTGTACAGGTTGTTTCCAGAATGACTTTGTTTTAAAGATCATTAAGATGTTCGTATATGGCTCATGTAGACATCCTTTGCAAATCTAGCAGTATTCATCTTTCATGTCTATAGGGAAAAAAAATGTCATGCACACTCCATTTGCAAAACTCTGACGAGTGACCATATAGGTGGTTTTGCTAAGTCTAGATATGTTTTCTGTGTTTGCTCTTGTAATTATTTGATTTTTAGCATTTTACATCAACCCCCAAGTAAGCTTAGGACCAAACTATTTTAATATAAACCAGAAATACTGACATAAGATGAATCTTACAAATAATTAATTCAACAGATACATATTTGCTTTAATTGACCATAGACTGAGGTCGCAGATTGCCTGAAATGGAAATGTACCTCTTTGGGCTTATTCTTGCTTCCTCATGCAAGACACCCAAGATATTGCACACAGTCTAATGCTGGTATTTCTATAAGATGCTACTGTTGAAGACATAATCTCAAATCACTTGCAGTAAATTGTCAGTAAACAGAACAGAAATGTTTTGATGTTTATGAAAAGCTATCCTGAACTCTCTGAAGTTATGTTTTTTTCCAGATTGGTTTGGAAGTGCTTCAAATAGAGCCTTTCTTGTGGGATTTGACTCTTCAAATTCCATCTCCAGACACAAACCAGAAGTGGAGAAGACGTTTTAGCGCTTTAAAAATCATATAACTCAGAGGCAGTTCTAGAAATCAATGCCACCAGAGAGAAGGGAGTTATGTTTTCCAAACTGATTTTTTTTCACTCTAGTTTCATTCTGTCTTCCAGCCTTAATAAGAACACAGAGGCAGTAATTTTTCCTGTTTCATACAAAGTTCTGAAAGAAACTGATTTCAGCATTTTATTGCTGACCTAACTATTGGGGCACAGTCATTGGCTGAGTTCTCAGCTGGAGGATTGGCAGTTATATACAGTTAAAGAATGGCTCATTTCCTTATTTTGTTGGGTTTGTGTATGTTGTGTGGGCCCCCACTAAATTATATACTGCCTGTTTATTGTGTATTGATTTTTTTGTTAAGTTGCTCAGGATGTGGCCTGACTTCATTTCTACATAAATGCTTCATGAAAACTTAATCTACATTGAAGTAGCTCCTACATTGTCAAAAAAAACCCTCACATTTCAATTCTCACTATTCCAATTGAAATTATATTTTGGGTTGCTTTTCCAATTTTTTTAGTGTTCATTATTTTCTTTAATTCTTATGTTTGCAAATTTATCAGCAAAGAGCATGCTCATTGAGAAACCATTCAGTATTTTAACTAGACTACGAACTCCTTGAAAATGCTCTGCTATTGTAAGGTTTCCATTCTTGAACTGGATGAAGAGTTCACAAAGACATTGCATTTCACTAAAGTTCGCTCACTGAACACAGATTTCCATCCAGCATGCAACATAAAAGTCTATTTACTAGCAACAATTAATTAGTCTTCCCACTCACTCTTTTGACACTCACATTTCAACAATTATTTTTAATTTAAATATCAGACAGCACTTAAAAGTCAGCAGTATAGAGCAGAACATTGTTCTTTCTTATAGTCTTCCACGATGATGAAAATTATTCTCTATGCAAGTCCCAAAGGTAGCCCCCAGTGGTGGATGCATTATTGAAAAGTGTACAAAATATATTTTTGTTTTCCTCTTCAAAGCTGTTAAAAAAAAAGCACAAAGGCCTCAATCAACATAGAACAATGGCGATGGGAGAGACTGGTAACCTCTCTATTCCCTTATTGTAGTTTGTAGTGAGAGATAAACTTAGGATACTGCTTACAGGGGTTCAAGTTCCCCATGAGAAAAATTGATTGAGTCTGGATCTCCTACAACTCCTTTCACAAAAATATTGCACAACAGGAACTTCCTCTTCTTTCTGCGAAAGAGCTGGTTAGACACCTAACTGGAGATGATTACTCCTCTCTGCAAGCATCAGCAAAAGAGAGAAACCTCACTCAATGCTACAGTTAGATACTTCACACTAGAGATGACAACTCAAGTGCTACTGCTCACACTGACCCTGAGTTGAGGGGATGCTAATGCCTTTGGGGGGATTCTCTACATGGCAGCAGCTGAGTGGGACAAAGCTCTAGAGCCGATACTCCCTCAGCATACAGGAATTGTTACATTGCCCATGTTGGCCTCCCCAGGAGCTCCTGGACCAAAGGGTGATAGCCAGAGGGTAGGTAGGCACTCTTTATCACATTACAGGATGCAGGCACAGACCATGCATGATAATAAGGAAGTGCAGCCTATGTTGTGCTGGGGATGAGGCAGGAGGAAGCAAAGGGGATGGCTGAAAAGAGGAACAACAAATACAGTCTGAAAAGATATTCAGATAGATGACAAGATGTGGCAGGTTTGGCAGTAGGACAAGGGATGTCCTACCGGTGATAGTAACAGCAGAGCATGGCACAGAGCCATGACATGCTTTTCCTTCCACCAGTCCCCAAGTCAACTCTCAGGTACATTTTGCAGGGGGGTCTCCAGCTGACAGTCAGGCTTCTCTAACACTTCAGTTCCTGTTTATGTCTTTGAAGTTAAGGATGGCAGCCCTACTAGGACAGCCCTAACACCTCCAATGTGTAGGAGTGGCATAAAAAAACCACCAAATTTCAAATCTTCAGAATTTTTATTAAATTCAGAATGAAACCAAAGTTCCAGGTGTCAGGAATTCCCTGTAGAACAAAACCGCCATTTTCCAACTCATCTCAGTGAATTAGTATGTTCCTATAGTTTACTAAGTAGAAGTAAGCTCTTCAAAAGTTTATTTTATTTCACTGACAATCTTAATTCTACCTCACATTCATGTTAAACTCCACCTAATAATTCAGAAATGCTCAAGCACCGTTTCACGCATTTCTAACATGAAGGAACAGACTTCTACTCCAGACTTTCCCGTTTTTGCTCTCTGTTACAAAATAAAGGTAAAATCCAGATTTTACACTTTTCAGTCTTTGGTTGAATACATGTATTTAATCTTGGAATAGAACATGATGATTTTCTTTCTTGGGGACCACAACTGATGTTTCTAGTACCTTGACCTGCAATGTATTGATTTCTTATTGCCAGAATGTGACATATTGTTAAATACTTGCACAGACAGTGGTCGTATTGTTCAGTTTTTGAGATTCTTGATGGATGCAAGGAATTAGAACTTGCCCTTTGGAGCTATGCATAATATTGCAGCCATTATCTAACCTGCTTTGTAAATGGAAAAAAACCATTAGATTCAACTTAAATAGTCATTTAAATGTGAATGAATGAAACAGTAACAAAGTCATCAAAAAAGAAACAGAGTTGTTTTAGAAGAATATTGTTTACCAATTTGTGAAGATGTATGAGGAAAATAGAAAACTGCAGATGTGAGAGAATGAGAAGTTATGTAACTGGGAAGGAAAGGAAGAGAGAGAAAAAATTATAATATCATACAATATGAATATATATAACAAAATATTAAACTGCTAGTAGCACTTTAAATGGAGAGCCTTAAATGCTGATTTATATATATAATTACTGAGCTTACATAGGATCTTTTTTATGTTAATTGAATTTCCATTGATTATTAAAAGCTTGTTTATGTAAGATGAGCAACTACATAGATGTTCTATTTCTATTACATAGTTGTTAAACCTCAGTAAATAACTTTTTAGGAATGATTTGGTGTTTAATTAGCATACAATAGCTCTCCTCTTAAAACTAAATTAAATCCCTATTTGAGGCACTTAATTTAAAGTGTTAACCAAACGTGCATATCTGCAAGGTGGTAATTTCAGATTTGTGGTAGCAGTCAAGGTCTAGTAATTCTGCAATGCTGAAGGTTAGAAAGTCTGAACTCAGTTCTCAGCTAGGTGATTTTTAACCTAATTTGCCATGTACCCACACACAAACACAAGACAAAAAGTGATCATGCTGCTGTTATTTTTCATTCTTTAATAACTTTGAAATATAGTCACTGAAGGAATCAGTAAAATAACACAAAAATAGTTAGGCATTGTTGGTTTTGCTGTTGTTAGAATTTTAAGGTGTTTGTGAATATTTAGCCAAAACTAGTGTTAGCTGAGGTTTCATTTACTGTTTGGACAACTTTTTCACCTCAAGAATATGAAAACTATTTCAGTATGCCCAGTGGGATTTTCCTCATGTACTAAGCTTCCTTCTTTAGCTTACAACATGCACAAAGAGTGCATCAGGTCTGTGGCTATTTTGCAGACCATCAAGTGTTAGAAGTAGGAGCTAGAAGATCAGCACAGTACCACTATGAACTTGAACTCAGAGCACATCAATCTATTTCTAACTTTATCATTAAAATTACTGTGTAAGCTTTGATCAAGCCAAGTATTCAGGTGCAGATCCAAAGCCAAAAAGAAAAGGCTGAAGCCTCAAGGAGGTAGGGCTGAGAGAGATCCAAGACCACCCCACAGTGCTATTGCAGATTGCTGGGTTTCTACACATGGTGTCCCAGGCAGTCAGCAGACTGCCTGCCAAAAGGGACAAAATCTGCCAGAACAGCATGCCTAGGCCGAACCAGTAAGCAACTGTGTCAGCAGGTAAAAATCCCTGCCCAGGCTTGCAACAGGTGACCCTGTAACCCCTGGATCCCTCTCCTGAGGGAAAGGCTCTGTCGCATAGCCAAAGGAGCAGGTGGCAGTGGCTCCTCCTGGGCTTCCATGTGATGTACAGCTGAGTTATTTTTACAGAGAACTGTAGCTTTCTGGAAGTTTTGGTTTCCTTCTAATGCAGAAGAGTGAGAAAACATTGAGATTTTTAGAAGACAGAACTTTCATTTTCCAGTAAGTTCCATTCGTATGTGACAAAATATGCCCTATTTTGTTGAACAAACACATTAGATACATAGTCAATCAATAAACAAACCCAAAACACAACTATCTAGAGCTTCCACATAACAAATTCAATCTCTCGTGCATAATCATTCAGTTTTTTTAACCTGATCATCATCCTCCGTTGCCACTCCTACACCTGTAGCTGGCTCAGGAGAGCAGCTCTCAGGGAGGCAGGACACCTGGCAGGAGCCCACCAGGGAGGGTACTACTGAGCACCAAGTAATCCCAGGACTCCCAAGCTCACTAGTAACTCATACAGCAGGCACCTAAGGTGCTGGGGATTTCCCATCACCCCCTAAAGCCACAAGAGCTTTAGGGAGCCCCTTGGTCAGACACATAAATGTAGTTATCCCCCTTTCTATTACAAAGCACAATTAAGGTCATTTTCAGCTTGAGCTGCTTGACTCATGCAGTGCTAGAGGCTAAAGCCCAAGTGAGACTTTCCCTCCCCCTGGTAATCAGCCCACTTAGCAAGAGGGTCACAGGCCAAACCACTCAAGTGCTGATGGTCTTCTGAAGACTGAATTTACATGAGCAATGCCTTCTGGCACCTGTAATTAAAAGACGAAAACCTATTTTTGCTATTACTTTTAAAATGACATGAAAGTAAGGTTGTGTCCTTGACTGATGATATACTGATGAGCTGCATGTGGGCAAGAATATTTCAGAAGTGGAACTGAGCTTGTTGTAAAGATAAAACAGGGTGAAGACTATGCCTGACTTCGGCATTACCTAAGGTGGGGCATTATTCATAATATAGTGGGGAGAAGCTTTGGCAGAGGCCAAAAGGGAGGGAATCCTGCATTTTGCAAGATTAAAATGTATGTTGTACGTCTGCTTCTTTCAAAACATTACCAGTAATTTTTTGTTAATAATGCATCAGTTTTACTCTGATTTGAGACATGGTACTAGTCAAGGATGTGCTGTTGGAAGAAAAAAATCAGGTAAATTTTCAAAAGTCCAGCACTGTGAGAGCCTGAACAAAGCAGCAAAAAATATCACCCATTAATTTATTAATTTTATTTCAAGCTGCAGTGAAATAAGTAACAACATCTTTTCTAAAGCAGCAAAAGAAATATGTCTAATTATTGAACCTCTGCCTGTGATTATCATGATTTTTTAGGCGCTTGAAATCCCAAAACGTCACCTGATTGATTTTGAAAAGCTCACAAGATGTGTCTTATGCACATAACAAATCTTCCTGGATGATGTTTTGCAGAGTACACAAACAAATCTAATCCAAGCTTTCTTTATAACATAGTTCTGCAATCTGGCTCCTCCAAACTAATTTTTTCGGCTACTTTATTTGTTTAATAAATAAATAAATAAATATAACGACCCGAGTATTTTACTACATAAGGTTAACAAAAGCAGTTTAGATAGGCTTCAAACTATTACATGTTTGGTGCAAATATACACATCTTTTTGTCACACTGCAGTTTGCTTTTTTGTTTGAGGCAGCTACATAAAAATATTAAGGATAAATGCGTTATTTCCTCATCATTTGTGTGTACTTTTTTAATCAGTGGCAATTGTCTGGATTGGAAAATAATTCCTATAACTGTACAGACTAAGCAAATGTTTTCTCTTAAAATGGAGACTGGCATTGGCTCTTCAATCATCAGCCTGCATTTTCATAAAGATAGGCATAATATCTGCAGTGATGCTGAGACTGGCACCTCTGGACTATCACCACTATGTACCTTTTTCTCCCCATTCACGATACAACAAAGAACATAGTGAAGGAGAAGCTAAGGTTATTGTGGGGAGTGGAAGGCAAGGATAAAGATGTGTCTATAGGATGTGTCAATAGGCTTCATTAGACCTTTTGATGTATGTCATCCTCTTTACATATGTCAGTTGTCTGAACATGCAAATATTATTAGAAAAAGAAAGAAAACTGTTTGCAATTAGCTTCTTTGCCTGTGTAGTACAGAACTGAAACAGAAACTTAAAAGTACTGGTAATTTTTATGTCCCACTGTCATGTTTTAAGCCCAGCTGGCAACTAAGCCCCACCCAGCTGCTCGCTTGCTCCCCCCGGTGGGATGGCATAGAGAATTGGAAGGGTAAAAGAGAAAACTCATGGGTTGAGATAAAGACAGTTTAATAGGTAAAGCAAAAGCCACACACACAAGCAAAGCAAAATAAGGAATTCCTTCACTACTTTCCATGGGCAGGCAGGTGTTCAGCCATCTCCAGGAAAGCAGGGCTCCGTCACGTATAACGGTGACTTGGGAAGACAAACGCCATCACTCCAAACATCCTCCCCTTCCTTCTTCTTCCCCCAGCTTTATATGCTGAGCATGACATTATATGGTATGGAATATCCGTTTGGTCAGTTGGGATCAGCTGTCCCAGCTGTGTTCCCTCCCAACTTCTTGTGCACCCCAGCCTACTCGCTGGTAGGGTGATGTGAGAAGCAGAAAAGGCCTTGACTCTGTGCAAGCACTGCTCAGCAATAATGAAAACATCTTTGTGTTATCAACACTGTTTTCAGCACAAATCCAAAACATAGTCCCATACTAGCTACTAAGAAGAAAATTAACTCTATCCCAGTCAAAACCAGCACACCCCCCATTCCTGTAACTTCGTTATGTCTTCCACTTAAAAAATAAGAAAAAGGAGTTTCTGTAGTGACAAACAATATTAGGGGTAAGATAAGAATTCTTTTTTTTTTCCCTTCCTTTTTTCTTTTTAAGTCTTGTCTAGTGTTAAATCTGGTGGAAACTTTTTCTTTTATCCTGATAGATTACTTAGAACTGGATCCTGTGAAGACTGGAATAAATGAACATTGGTAGTCCACAGGGAAAACAGATTTGTCCTGGCCAACAGTACGATTCTTATGAGTTGTGAATACTTCCATTTCTTACTTCCATATGTGTTTATGGTAGTAATAAAAGCCTGTAGTTTTAATAAGAAGCCACAGCAAAGTTTTCAAGGCATTGCATGCAGACCCAGTTCTTATAGAACTATCCATGCTAGAAAGCTTAGTTAACTGCTTCGGTGATACTAGGGTGAATGACTATGTGTTTAGCTCTGTGCTGCAGCGGAGCCAAAGCTGCATAGGCTGAGAGCCTAGACAGAAGGAGAGATCTGGCAGTAAGCACCAGAGTCCTAGCCCCCATATGAGAAACTCTGAGGTAGTCAAGTAATGCAGCATGATGGTGGGGCTTACAGGAGCAAAAGACATAGCAGGGCATGGGGGACAGAGTGAGAAGACAGCCAGCAGAAGATGATCCATACAGAAATCTACCCTCAACATCTGCTAGCAGACCATTATGTTCTCAAGTTATCCTAGGGAACAAAAGTGCAGGTCAGCTCCTTACATGCAAGGGTGCAGCAAAGCTGGCAAAAACATTCAGTCTTTCTAAACTAAAGGGTCTACAGCCTGGTTTGAATATGGCAAAGTAGGGAGGATGGGCTATAAAATGAGAGGCCAAAACCAGTCCCAGAACTGCAGAATGTATCGTTGAAAATGAAAGAAGAGAAGGTGGACTTTCAAGCTCTTGAAGCTGACAGAGGGGGTGGAGGGAGTTCATAAGGACGAGAGCCTTGAATCCTGAAAATATGCTGAGCAGAACAGGGGAAGAAATCAACATCATCTGTCCTTCCTTCAGTCCTGAATTTTTTGTCTTTCTTGATTTACTTTTTCTCTTTGACTTTTTTCCAGAATGTTGCTCTTCTGTTTGCCTTAAGAAAAGCATTTTAGCATAGTGATTTTAGGGGTTTTTTTCAGTGAGCAAAAAAGTGAAAAGAAATGTCTCAAAGAGTTCACCAGATTTTGGAGCAGCAGCTAAGATCCCATGCTCCTCCTTTCTCCACAAAGGTGTGAGAAAATACCAGAGTCGGAATTCAAAATCTTTGCTATCATTTTCACTCACGTTTTGTGCGAATTTTCTTGTTGTGTCCTAGAGGAAAAAGAAGCCATCTCAGCTAATAATTTCCTCTTCAGCTCTTGCTCCTCTCCTCCAAAATGTACCGTATTTTAATACAAACTAAAAAGGTATTAGAAGAAAAAAATGCTTTATAAAGACTCTCTGAAGCATATAGAAATGGGAATAAAGATTGATAAGAAAATGGAGGACTCAGTAATTTTATCTTGTTTACATTTCAACTAATTTACTTTTTTTTTCCCCGTTCTATATGTTTAGTGAAAGGCCCAAGAAACTTCTAAAGAGTCAGTATTTATGATGAAAATGAGCTAGGTTAGTTGTAGAACTTTGAAGCCCTTGCAACTCATTTAACTCTTTAGTATAATGCAATTATGTTAACACCTGTAACCTTCTGAGCCAATTTGTTCTACCAGAATTACCAAACTTAGCTATTAAACCTAACGAACAAATGGCTGCATATGAGAGGATCCAGGAAGGGAAGAGTACATGTTTCAATGTTTCTAACTGTGGTTCGCTGCTTGCCAAGAAGTTGCTCTGTAAGAAGACTTGAATGAAGGTGTCACCAGATTTTAACTTTAGAGACATTTTACAAAAGCCTTAAAGCAGAGTATAAAAATAGATCTACAGTGACCATAACATGTATTAATAAAGACATTGCTGAATAAGCAAACTAAAGCCACTCAAGCAGGTTTTAAAAACAGGGCCATCTTGGATTAATATTTTTACTGAGTAAAAATAGCTATCATTCCACTTTGCAGAGTTTATTCTGAGTTCCGAAACACCTATACAACTATATGTTATTAACACTGGCATATTGATTACTTCACCTGTTATTATCACCCTGGAACAGATACGGAACAAGATAAGCCCCGATGAAGGCTACACGCTCTCATTTTGCAATTAATTATAACATTTAGAAGGAAAAATGCCTATTCTTGTGACTACAGATAAAAGTTCATCTCAACTACAACCAAAACATCATTACTAATGCAAGATACTTGAGTTAATCTGCTTTTTTCACCATGACCTGACACTGTATATATTTATTGCTATTTGCCAGTTCGTCTCTGAAATATAGCTTAGAATAATAAGAGCCTTTCTTGACTGATGGAATGAAATGTACAGTTGAAATCCTCTGCTGTTGAGCCAAAGGGAGAAAAAATTTTCTTACAGCATGATTTAGTTTGGTCTCAATCAATCAAACCGAACCTTCAATGGCACAGGCAAGTGTATTTCTTTCCTTTAAAATTGCCACTAATTTAAGATTTAATCAGAAACTTGAAAGCAAAGTTTATGCACTATATTAGCAGAACTGTGAATATGATACTGCCTGTCTCAAGAAAAATGAACAAGCCTTTTATGTTAAAGGTTTTCTTAATTAATCAGGTCACTGTGGACCTAATTAATCTATAATATTGCTAATAAAGACAACAGATAAATTGTTCATTTTACTTCCATAACTCAAATTCAAAATAACTAGTAATAAAGATTATAATTATAAAGTCAACTCCAATTCATAAAATAGGCAAATTATCCATTAGCTTACGTAACCTCACATCTAAGAAATGTTTTTAGTATAAAAGTAAACACTTCTAGAATTCATTCTGTATTCTCAAGCCAAGTATTCTCAAACAAAATAGTTTCAACAAAATACCTTCATATTGTCAGATAGTTTGATAGCCCTTTTTCATATCCAGATGGCTATGGATCCACCACACAAAAATCTACACACAGCTTTAACTGGGGAGATATGGTTATATTACTGTATTCTGAATTGGATAACAAACATTTTGATTGTATTTTATTATATTTGATCACTTTTCTCTTAGCTTCCCATTGAACATAGAGAACCTGCAAATTTCTGAACTGCCATTAAGTACCTTGCATTTACTCCATCATAGCAGTAATCAGATGCTTAAATTAGCCGGCTTCCTTGGATTTTGTTTTGCTGCCTTTCTCCTGATAACGTGAAAGCTGCATGCACCCAAAAGTTTAATCAAAGTTTCTGCAGATGCTTGTGTTGTACACATTTTTTTGCAACAGAATCCAAGGTTAGCTGACACATAACTTGTTTGACATTGTATTTCTACCTTGAAATTAAGATAATATATTATTTTGTTAATTATATACTAAGTGCAGTCATTACTCAATTTAAAAAGGGCTGTAATGCGCAATGCTCTATTACAATAGGACTATTTGTAAAGTTATTACTCAACTTCATTAAGTGAGGAATAATGAAGTCCTATATAAATCATGTATATAAAGAAAATATATGTAAGCTTAAAGATAACATTATTGACATATAAGGTATCTATTGCAATTCCATGGGAAATTGCATATTAGGAAGAAATAAAATCCAAACAAAACTCTTGAAAGTACAACATTAAATTTGCTATAAAGAAATTTTTGACTGTGGCTTACGATCTTCAAAGCTAAATGGAAATCATTCTGTTAGCTTTTAACTGAAGTAAGGGCAGAGTCTGTTAATTGCTGCTTCAGAGCAAGTGTAAAAAAGTTGTCAGTGTTGTTTGATTCAAGGACAGAAGTGTTTTTATCTAAACACTTCAGATTATATAGTTTAATGAAGTCTTTTGGCATATATAAATGTCAAATGGGAGCATTTTCTTTTGGATGAAGACTTGACTTCATCTTGTCAGGACACAGAAACTAAATCACCAGTGATATGCAACTTAAGAAAAACAGTTTCAGTGGATGGGTGTGTAGGTCCTGCATTGATCCAATGTTCTTGCCCACATCCAAAATTCAAATCTTCAAAACTTTGTGGAAATGCCACCATGTCCAGTATTATTTCCTTCAGCATTCTCAGGTGTCTGTTACTATGAATGCCCCAAAGTCATTACAAGACCTGAGTCTTGGCTTCACAAAGCAGAATTTATGATTTGTATTGTATCCATCAAGACAAATCAGGTCTGCATTCTCAATACACACCTTCCTTGGGTCAAGTTTGCTATTAAAGAAATATGGAGTAGGAGTTCTCTGTGTTTCTTTCACAGTCTAATGAACTCATTGAAGAAGCAGAAGATCAAAAATCCAATTATCACCTTTCTGAGGGTACATGAACCTAAATTTATTCCCTTTACTCACTTTAAGGCATTGTATTCCAAGAGTCAGCATTTAAATACATGGGTAGCAGACGATGTTTAAACATTCTCCACCCTTTGACACTCTTCTGTTTTGCATGGTATGCCTCACTACTCATCAGATTTACTAGTAGTCATGACTGTACAAGAGTTAGAGTATTGGGAGCTGCAAAGCCAAAAATCCCCTGTGCTAATGAATCCTTAACATTATACACTGAAATGCTCACTTACATGAGGATGGGAACATAGTACTGCAGGGCTTGGTCCTAATATCCTCAGGCAAAATAAAGTTTCTTTCTGCATAATTGAAGCTTTTTGAAAAACTCAGCAAGCTAATATTACATCAGTAAGAAAAAGCACCTTACTTTGTCTTAACAAAATTTCTCCACTTTTTTTTTTTTTTTGCACTGAAAAACACCTGGTGAGATGTCCTGTGTTTCAGTATTAATCCAAACCCAAAATGGATATTCATTTTTCTGACTGAGGTACAGAACACCTCAACTCAGCTAATGCTATTATCTACAAGGAATTCTTTTAGTATTCAAGGAACTGGTCAGGTGCAAAATATTAGGATGATATGTTTCAAATACTTGTGCTGACAGCTCCATTTAATATGCAGGAGGGTACTGACATCAATTAAGAATAGCCAATCGTTATGTCAGCCATTTTACATTAATAAATTTGAAAAAAACTGTACAATATGTAACAGGCAAAATCTACAGCTATAGTCAGATCCATTTTATGTCTTCTCTATAATTTCAAACATGTTAGGAAATACAGCAAAGAATTTGATTAGTTTTGAGGTGTTATAAAACATCTTCACACGAGCTATTTTTGCAGTTTGGCTGAGTGGAAAAAACAGTGTAAAATCTGTATGAGTTATTACTAAACAATTCCTTCAAAAAGACTGTAACATAAAAAATTATTCATAGTCCTAACCTAAATGAATTAAATACTTTAAAAAAAATTTTAAAACTAGGAGAAGAGTACTGGAATTTCTTCCAACTATTTTATAATTGAAATGGCCAGATAAGAATGACTTCATGAGCAAAATACTTTGTGACTTCAATGCAAGTCATCATTTATTCATCGCACATGTGGAACAAGTAATACTATATCTCTCTGATCTTTCTAGAGCTGGCTCTGTAGTAGCAGGGTTCACGCAGTCCTAATCTAATGGCCCATGCAGCCCCGATCTAATGGCCCATGCAGCCATGATCGTAACATGATGCAAAGCACATGCCACACTAGCCTTGGCTATTGAAGAGATTAAAATCCCCTTAATCAGTTTGTTAAACTGGTGTGAAGGTGGAATGCAGATTTTAGTTTCCAACTGATCTCTGGGCATCTTGAAATGAAGAGTTTCCGTACCATGGCTATGAATAAAGAGATTAATTCAGGAAAGAATGAGCTCTAACTGGGCTTACATTTTAAAAGGTCATTAAAAGTCAAGAGCCACCACATTGAAGGCTAAATTGCACATTATAAAAACTAAGTTTCTCTTGAGAACTTCTGGGGGGACATTCATGTTTTGCAATGTCAGCACAGAATATTTTGCAGAACTTTTTAGCAGAAAATGTAATCCATAAAGGATGCCATGTTACCCAATAAAAACAAAATGAAAAATTAAGAATATTGAACTACTTTGGAGATTCCAGAGAGAAGCTGAAACAAACCGACACAGTCAGGGCAACAGTATAAAACTCTCCTGCAAAAATCTCCTGCCCGAGGGATAAACAAATGGTCTTCAGAAAAATGTTGTAACTCTCTAATTCTCAAACTCATCTGCCACGTATCAGTGATTTGAAGGTATCTTGACAACGTCCATATATATTGGTATATATGCAAAGGTCCATATATACCAAGTATATATCTTGATATATACCAAGTTACCAAGGTTGTTGGTATCTTGCCAAGGTCCTCTGTTTTGTGAGGATAGGAGCCTATCGAATGGAAGCACATTTCTCCAATAATGAATTACTTTACCCAGGAATTATCTCATATTTAAACAATAGCTCTCAAGATACAAGGCAACATAATCACAAAGTGAATTTTGATGTTGATGTGAGGTCTGTGAATGAACAGTTTTGGTTTGTTCCAGGCATCCAAAAAGAACCTTTTATGGAAATTTAAAATGATAATAAAGACCTTCATTTGTTTCAAATAAAAGTCAAAACTGCCATGTGATATCCTTCAAACTTACAAAATATCCATTCCACAAGGGAAAGAAATCTCATCTGGGAGAAAAACAAAATATTGAAATGACAGAATCTTTTTTAGTGCATGTCTTGGATATGCCAAATTTTGCTGAGATCTGTATTTGACTAATATTTATTAGTAAAAATTAGTACTTAACTGAAGAAAGTTTCCCAAGAAACAACTTCATTCTGCTTTCAAGATTTTCATCTTAGTATATGTCTTCATCATTGTTTTTTATTCATTACAAAGATGCTGAAGAATTGCTCATGGCAAGACTATTCTAATGGTAGTTCTGCAGTTTTTGTTCTTTTTGGCTAAGATGTAAATCATTTGGAATAACAACATGTTTGGAAGGAGAAGGACTTAATCATAACATGCTTTCTTACATTTTAAAGCAGCAGAGGTTACAGGTTTTACAAGGGTAAGAACTACCCAATGATTTGATTTTCCAAGAACCGGGTCTTCAGTAATCATTTCCTTCTAATAAACATCCAGTCTCAATTTGAAAACGAGATGGAGAGTAGGTACCTACCTACAAGCATGCCAAATCTGGGCAATGTCAAATCTCTTAAGAACACATGAAGGTATTTAGAGATATCTTCAGGTTAAAAGTCTTATGTATCATGAAGCTTAGGACATGGGAATTCACTGCTAGTTAGCAAGGGCTAAAACAAAAAAAAAATCACATTTTATTCTCATATTGTTTGTTTAAAGTCTTCCTTGTGGCCTTACATTACTTTGTAGGCTGAATTCAGATTTTATACTAGCATCTAGTCATCCTTCTTTTAACATGTTAAACAATTTCAAATCTTTAAATCTTTCCTTATAAAGTTTTCTTTAACAGTGTTTTTTTTTATTTTCAAGGGTCTCTAATCCTTCAGCCTCCTATAGAAATGTGAATTCCATCTATATATTCTGGTGATTCACTATCAATACCATGAATACCTTACCCAGACAAGTACTTATTTCCTATTACTACTACTCTGCCTGGGTATCTAAAGATCAGCTTACCCTCTTTTCATACAGCAACACACTGATGGTGTTCACAATAGGGTGTTTTTCTGTTATGGACCCTAAATCTTTTTTAACCTTTTCTCCTGGATGAAAGCCTGTGTTCTGGCAGCAAATTCTTTTTATAGCTTCATAGATGTCTGACCCTATTTTTGGCTATGTTAAAACACATTTTCATATGAATGGACCAGTGAGCTGAATATGTCCATTTATTGTCCAGTAACCTGAATCTCTTTGAATGACTGCCTATGATCTACAATCTATCCGTTCACATCATATATAAGGTTTATCCACCTTTTTAATTCATAGCAGACGCTAAAATAAAATATTGGTGAGATTTAATGCCTGAGAAGCCCCAGTTGAAAAATGCCACTTTGGCTTCCCTGCTGACAAGTAATCTTCGGAATCCTTTGTTCCATCATGTTACACCATTTTATGTTTGCTTTATTGGAGTTATATCATGCTAACTTTTTCAGAATATCATGGGGTACTAATTCAAAAATTATTCCAAATTCCACGTGCATTCCATCTAAGTGGTCATCTTTTATCAACAAAAACTGTTACTCCTGTTAAAATTACAACAAATGTACCTGAAATCATACATTCATAAGACCTATTCGTAGGCTATAGAAGGTCACCCAAGTTCTCACAAGATCATACTTGTCCAATTCGTTACTAGAATGAAAAATCAAATTCAGTTGTATTTTTACAGTAGACTTATATTTTAACAGTATAAAGCATTTGGCAGTGCCCAATAAAAGGTAGAAATACAGAACAGAGGGTAACATTAAGCACTCTCCTGTATCTGTACAGAGCGAGGTAGTTCTTAAGCAGTCTATTCCCCTGCATTTGAACTGAGCTGGCATTTCCCCTTTGTTGATACCTTTTCTCTCCTGCAGTTCTGCCACAAATTTCCAGTTCTTTTCATATGTGGTTGTGGTGCAATATAACAAATAATTAGTATGTTATAATTTATTGATGAGTTTGGTGTCCTAAAATAGTATTTCTATAGGAGTTCTTTTTATTTGTTGCTTCTCAATAATAATGTATGAACTAACATAGATGTATATTCTAGGTTATATTAAACTAACTCATTCTTATTACAAAGCCAGGTTTTTTCTTAAATTTATCAATGTGGTAATGCTGCCAAGCCATAACACTAAACCATTTGACAGTATAAATCAAAGTCCCTTTATCTTCCAATCCGTCAGTACATTTCTTTGCTTAAAATTTATTGCCCTGGCAGTTGCAAATACGTGGGGAAAGCCAGCTGCTGTAAAGATTTACATCACTAATATTTTTTTTAAGGATAAACAATACAGAAAGTAATACTCTGTATGTGTGTGAGAGAGAGAGAGGGAGAAATGTACCAAACCAGTTACTTTTAAAAATCAGTTTACCTTTCATTCAATTATTTCATTTTCATTTTACATATTACTTTGACTTTTCTTGCTTTAACATTAATACTGAATATCAGCTTAAACCAACCTTTATTTCATTTTTAAATGGACTATTCCAGCCATAACTACCCTTGTCAATTTCATATGAAACTCAGTAAGATGCTAGCCTGGGGATCTAAGGAAGGATGGGAAAACAGTACTGGGGATTGAAGAAAGATGTATTTGCATAGCCTTTGGCTATAGTCTAGGTCTTTTTTATAATAAATCAAAGTAAGTCCAGAAGTTCTCAATACTGGGTGATTGACAAGACAATTCTTGTATCATAAACCTAATGGTGACCTCACTCTCCATATCTTACTTGGGAAAGAAATATTTCATGCTCTTGGTGGGTAAGGTTCATTGTTAAATGCTTCCCATTAGCTTGTATGAGAAAGAAAAACAAACCCTCAGTCTCTATTCAATTAGTTGAGTCTGAATTATTTCTACTATAGAAGAAAATGCAAGCTTAGGATTTTGCAAGGTATGATTAGTATCTATAGAAGTAGTTTTTAAGACTAATTTTAAGACTAATTAGGTGTTGCCACACCCATCATCTCAAGGCTAAGGTAATTTAGGACTTAAAATTTGGTAAGAAAGCTTTTATGCTCCACTGAAGTTTTCAGCATTGCAAAATAATTCAGTTCAACAAATTGAGCTCACAACCTTTGCATTTTTGTGGAAATAAAACACAGAAGAAACCCAAGGTCTTACCTCCATCCCACCATACAGCCAACATCTGATCCATATCCAAAGCTTCCAGCATTGCTTTCCTTGAATGAGTCTAGAGCTGTGAAATTCGTCTTCTTTCATAGCAAGTAATTACCCTAAACACTAGAAAGTCCATCATTCTGGGGTTAGGTTTGCTCTGTACATGATAATTCATATTTGTTTCAAATAAATCTACACTGCCTCTAGTAAATGTGGTCCTCTCTTTCACCTGCATCTATGGATGCCTACCGTGTCAGCTGCCCCTGAGAACAGTGACACCCACCACACAAAGGAGCATGGTCTCAGGGTGGCTTAGGCCAGTGATGGAATTTACTCTCTGATTTTAACTTGCAAGCTCTCCCCACACCCAAAATTCACCTCAGCATGAGGAAACCCTTTTTGACAGAACATATCTGTTCCCACAGAGAGTTTCCCACTGTTTTGCAAGAGATTACCAACCAAATCTATTTGGTAGCCAGTGTCTACATGAATTCATCAGCGAGTAACAGGAGTGGGATTGCTCCATGAGGGAATAAGCCAGGAGCTGAGGTGAGACTAGTGCAGGCAGGGTAGTGGCCTCACCTGTGGGATACAGTCCCCTAAGATCTGAGCACAGCAGGCGGAGCAAGGTGTTGGTAAAAGGGTCCATAAACTGACAACACTGAGTTTATTTCAACAGTGGTGGAAGTAGTGATGATGCTGATGTTTTCATAAATAAATAGTGATTATAGCTGCGAGCAGATCATGAGAAATATGTTTTCTATATGTTTGGAATCACAGTAACTTGTCTTGTTTTAACCATCTGCCCAAAACTTAAATAATTTTTAGAAGTTTATCACACTACAGAGACGAGGGCATACATGTTCAGAGCTTGTAATGTATTTCTGCTTGCCCTTTCTAGAATAAATCCAGTGGCATTTCAAGTCCTTTTTTTGCAGAAAACTGATTGTATGATAGTCTTTAATACTTCGTCAGAGAACTTCGGCTGCTTCTGAGTTAAATTTTGAAGAGGCACTGGTTTTAACTATAATATGCTTTGCAGTTAAGCACACCACATCTTAAGACAACTTTTTAATCCCTGTGCTTATGCCTTTTTACAGAAAGAATTGCCAATAAACTGACTTCTGTTCATACACATTTCACACTGCACAAATGACAGCATAACTTTCATATAAAACAGACTGAGAACTAAAATGAAACCTCTAAAACACAGAATTTCATAGATATGTTGAACAGTTTCACTGACATATCAGAAAGTACATATTAACAATTACATTACAGTCAGTGGCAAACACTTTGTATAAAGTTCTTGTGATCTCTGGCACAGAAATGAAAGGAATAACATTAATCAAATGTCAGCATTCATCCCAGCAATGTGTTTTGTATTATCCAGAGTATTCTCTCCATGACAATTATATCCAGGTTATCTTTTTCAATTTTATACCTCAAGGTGGTGAGTGTTTAAAAGGAATAATAATAAGTCTCCACATATTCCCCCTGCCCCTCACCAAGGCCTTGATTTATTAACAACACAAACTGCAATGCAAATGCGCATATCACAGAATCACAGAATCAGCTAGGTTGGAAGAGACCTCTGGGATCATCAAGTCCAACCTTTGACCTAACACCACCCTGTCGACTAGACCATGGCACTAAGTGCCACATCCAGTCTTTTCTTAAACACCTCCAGGGATGGTGATTCCACCACCTCCCTGGGTAGCCCATTCCAATGCCTAATAAACCTTTCTGTGAAGAAATTTTTCCTAATGTCTAACCTGAACCTCCACTGGCACAGATTGAGGCTATGTCCTCTAGTCCTGTTGCTAGTTGCTCAGGAGAAGAGGCCAGCCCCCACTCTGCTACAACCTCCTTTCCGGTAGTTGTAGAGAGCAATACCAAAATCACAGAATCTTTGCAATGGTACTCCAAAATTGCCTAGATTGTTCTGAGGATAGTTTGTCAAGTTCATAATCAAATGTAAGGTATAACCTGCTCAGAAAAAAATAGAGACAATAGATACATGTGTGAAAAGGCTAAAATTGCAGAAGCCTGAAAGAGACGAGCTTATCAGAAAGTAGGTGTCCAAGACCTTCACAACTCAGCTACCTTACAGTCAGGTGGAGTTTCATGGGTGAGGGAAAAGGAGGACAATGACAAATATGGCCAGATGGTTGCTTTGTGACACAGCTGTGTTTGAAGCTGTGCTGTGCTGAACTGAGCACCCAATGCTCAATGCCATGCAAAGCCATTAGTGAATTTGGAAAAACTTATCAGCTGTGGATCTCAGTTTATAGCCATCTTGTACTGGAAGAGCAGGGGACTTCCACAAAAGCTAACTTGTCCTTAGTTATCCTTATAGCTACTCTACAGCTATATTAGCTATCATTTGAAATATATTCACTTGGAAAATGTCAACCTCAGTCTTTGTTGTCTATATACTTCTGAAAACAACCAGTCTGGCACTTGATACCTGGATCCTGTAGGATGCAAAATGCTGAAGTGAAAGGTCTCCAAACTTGACAAGAAATACAGTTAATCACTCCTTTTGTGTCTCTGCAGTAGAGAAACTCTTTTATCTTGTTTCACCAAGTACTAACTTGTGCAATTTGATGTAAACTGGTGTCATACATTTCTTGCACTTCAGTTTATGGGTGGTAAATAAGTCCTGAAACAACTGGGTCACTGAAAATGTCAGTCATTCAAGTACTAGGATGTACTAGGATGTTCTCCTGCAAGCACCAAAATTTGAACACCCCCTACTTGTCTCTCAAAATGATCTGCTATCATATGACACATCAAAATATTATCAGCAGAATGTGCAACATATTCCTCCTGTCTATGCTGTGAAAGATACTCTTAGTCCTGCATTATGTAGTACATTTGCCACAGGTGAGAAGGCAAACTAGAAATGCCAAGGTGTTATTTATCTAAATCTTTGACTCCTTTTAGTGTTGCTCTGTTTCACTTTTTGTATCCCTACCATAGATCGTATGCAGACAACACATTATAGCAAGATGGCAAATTGATTCTTCAAGCTTCTGAATGCTCTGTGGTTTTCTAGCAGAACATCATAGCCATTTTGTGGATTCCCAGTGGCAGGAACATTCCTATGCAGCATTGCACAAATGACAGACTTTTTCCAGTCGCATGCAGGCTTTCAAAGCAGGAGAAAGGGGAAATGGCCTAAGCATGCCGATCTCTGGATGACAGAAATCTCTGAATAGCACACAGCTTAAAAGAGCATTACATTCATTACAGAAGTAATACAAAGCAATAAAACACCATATGTCTTTGTATAAGACAGGTTCTTTTCCAATGAAATATATAATGCAATAGTAAAAACTAAATTACTATCAAGTCGATAATAAAAATGAGGATGACACACTACAGAGAATGTTATTCGTTATAAGAGAACCCCATACGCTTCATATTTGGACAAATTCTGTGGTTTAGTTCCTTCCTAAAGGAGGAATTAGCCTGGCTTCTAATTGTTTAAAGATATTTCTTTTCTTACAGTAACATCCTATGTCCTTGCTAAAATGAAACTCCTCAATTCTGAGAAGCAAGCCTTCAATTTATAAGAAGTGGCCAATATATTTTTCATCAGAATATTTGATTCAGTTTGTTCACATGTTCTTTGCAAAAGCAAAAGTAGGAGTTCTGACAACATACTGTTCAAACCATAATCAGCAACCTGAGAAAAGGTGTATAGTGCTCCTCCCCTCATAATGGAGCGTACAGCCTGTGGTGTAGGATGCCATATCCTCCTATATCACAGGAAAATATTCCTATATTAACAGAGGCTTCCTGTTGTCTGCTTTCTTGTCCTTGTATACTCGACATAGAGCAATAGCTTTCTTAATTCTTGCTAGGTCCCAATGAAGGTTCAATTCATCGACTGTTGAACTGGAACCGTCCAGCAGAGACCTGCAGCTGGGTATCTTATAGCTTGCGGTTAAAGCACTCTCCTGGAATACCTGAGCCTCTGCCTCAAAGCAGATAAGGAAGCCCAAATGTGGGTGTTCTCCATGTCAAAGAGCTCCCTAACTGGCTTTGCAATTGGGTTTATAGGTAGATGTACAGTCTTGAAATTAAACTGGTCATTCTGAAATTCATTGTATATGTAATTTTGTTAATTCAATTGGATGTACATTCTGAGGAAAGATAGGTTTGGTGCGTAACACCACTCTATTTAAGTCCTAATCCTACAGAGTTATAAACTACTTCGAACTACAACTGTATAAATGGAAGTGTTCTATAACGTGGAATCTTAATGTCATAGCTGTTTGTTGTTTAGAAATGAGTCTACAGCATATTATCTCATGATTTCTGTAGTACAGTTTTCAAAGTTCAACTTGATCGGATTGCTAGTACTACAGATAATTCCAGGGGAAAGTGTTCTTGGTCTGTTGCATTTCTTTTTCTTACACATAAGCTTTGCAAAAGATGCAAAATATGCCATAACGAGTCACCTATCGAAAAAGGAATGAAGGAATGTGGCAGGCTTTTATTAAAAAATAAAAAACAAAAAACAAAACCCTTCTGAATATGTTTCCTCACAGAATCCCACTTTGAAAGGTAATGATTAGTACTGTCTGTAGATTTCAATTAAAAGAGATAATTGAGCACTACATTGTTTCGTTTCAGAGAGCATGGAACAACAAAAGTGCTGGCACATTTTTCCCTATTCTGTGCCTTCTTGATTCCCCAAGCTTTCTGATGCCTTTCCAGTTTGGAGCTCCTGCTTAGATAAAACAGATGACTTTCTGGGCCTGTTTCTGCTAACAGCAGGCAGGAGCAACGGTGACTGATTGGTTGAAACATGAGGATTAATGGGTATTTATATTTCATTAAATTTTATGCTCACTGGAGAATAATGTATCACTCGCAGATATTGAAACATATGTCAACCCTATCCACTTACATATAATTCAATTTGACTTAAATGCATTGATCAAATTTTATTAAAGTCCAATATATCTTCCAAAAAGGCCCGCTAACACAATATTGCTGCTTCACATTCATCAGATAAAAGGAGGCAATTGTGTTGTAATTCCATTTATACCATTTTTCGGGAAAAGGGAGATTATTGTGAAGCAAATACTCATTACAAGGTGACTGGCGCTGGCTGAAGGACTTGAGACTGAGATTATTGAGCGAATTCTCAAGTGGTGCCCTTTAGTTAAAATTACCATAGGGTGGGTCATGCCTGTTTTCATCCCCAGTGGAAAAGAGAGATCAGCGTTGTTAATGGTATTATCCAGGAAAGTTTGCCATGCGAGATTTTGGAGCATGCTAACAATTTTTTTTTCTTTTTTTTCCTTAAGTCTTAGTTTATGAATCATGAATAACTGTCTTTGAAAAACTACTTCTCAGTATTTATTCCTCTTTTTTTCTCTACATCCCTCCTTTCTATTCAACTTCTGCAATTACTCTTACGGTGATGATTAAGAAAGATATAAAATGTTTATTTCTTCAATTCTGCACAGAAAGAGAGGGTGTTTTTTATACAGCCCCTCTCTCAAAACAACCACAGCAATAATGGGATTTTTCTCAAGTGTTTGGGTTTAGACTCTTGCCTGCAGTTTGTACTGCGCAGAATAGAATTAAAAAGATGAGGTTTTAGCCCTCCTAATGAAAAGAAATAAAGACTACTTAAAGCCATGATCCAGCAGGGTCATTTAGTCCTCACTCTCAAACTGTAAGGGTTTGGGACAGTGGGGCTGGTGTAATATGCCTTAGCAAGCTCTTTCTTTGTTTCTGGTTCATGTGTTATTAGGGGCTAAGCTGCCTGCACTCGAATACACAAGTGAGCATCTCAGCACAGGGTTTTCAAAGAAAAGGTCCACTTCTAGACTGGAAGAAAAAAGGGTATTGGCCAGGAAGCATGTTCAAGAGTCAAAATAAGGGAGTGTGAAAGTTTAGCTACTCTCAGGAAACTTAAAAAAAACATGGTTACATCATATGGGATCTAAGCACATCACCTGGACTGGTGTCCTATCTCACAAGGGTTGAAATTACTTTAAGGTCACTATGAACCTTACTTCAATAAAAGTATAATTTTTCTAATGTTAATTATCCTGGAAAGGTTCCCCTGAATAAGGGGAGTCTTATCTCCAACAAATGTTTCTTCCTTTTGCCATACTTTTTATTTCCCATAGGTGTTACTTGGTTCTGCGTTGACTATCAGCCTTCTCTTGTGAACAAAGTAAAGATGTTGTACAGGTTGATTGCCATTTTTGTCCAAAACAATAAACAATTTCAAAATCAGTAGTTTCACTCAACTTATTTTAGAAGATCAGAACATTTCTATAAATAAAGAAGTACAATATTAAATGAAGTTAAACTTTCATGAATACTTCCGCAATAGATTTGTTTTCTGATCAGCTGTAATAAAGTTACTGTCCTAGTTTCTACACATCAAGCAGAACTTGAAGATAATTTTTCTTCATTCTTGGGGAAAAAAGAGCATTTGTACAAACACGGGATTTCATGTTAATACACTGAGATGCATTAAGTACACTTTTAACAGAAATTTTAGATAAAATCAAAATACTGATATCTTCCTGTTATCAAAACCCTTGCAAACACATTAAAAATACTTTATGCAAATCACCAATCAATCTCTTTTCCTGAGGCTGATGCTTCTGTCAAGCATCAGCAACAGCTGAGGTGGGAAGGGTCTGTGGGAGGTCATATCGTCAACCCCCTGCTCAAAGCAAAGTCAGCTGTGAGAACAGATCCGGTTTCTCAGGGCTTTATCTAGTCTTGTCTTGATAATTCCCAAGAATGGAGATTCCACTGCCTCTTTGTGCAACCTGCTTTCCACAGGCTACTGCAAGCAAGCAAGCAGACAGGTATATATCGATAATATGATGGTACCCTATTACAGTCAGATGTTGAAGCAGAGGCTTAAGTGCAACACCCAAGACATATTACTTAGCCCTCCGTGCTTAATAGGAAAACTACTGACAGCCCTGCTCCTCTGAAAGTGTCAGCATCACATCATACTTTGATTTAGTTAAAAGATGTGTGAGAAATACACATAAATATGAGCCGTCTTTTCCCCTATTGCCAATAATTTAAGTGCTAAAATATTTAAATGAAGAGCAGCCCCAGTCACCTCTTATATACGTATCCCTTTAAACAAGGATGGTCATCTCTTCTCACATTCCTTTGTCCCACAGAGTCTATGCTGTTACTGCATCCAGGATGAGGTGGCTTTTTGGCAGAAAAAATTACATTTGCCTCTCTACTTTCACCCCTTCTTGCTGCACCTCTACGACTTTCTCACCTCTCCCAGTCCTCTCTCCCCAGTGCAAACTGAGGAAAGCAGTAAGTCTGACACAACTTATGGAGAAAGGAATTTGGTCTTCCAGTTCCTATGCTCCTTTCTCTTTGGTTTCTGGTCAACACATACACACATAACTGTTTGCAAGAAGTGAAGGTCACAGTTATGTGTTCTCATAGCCATATTACATAAGGTTCAAACTCACTCATATCAGCATTTCTGTTAGACGTGATTTTCACTCTGTAAATCAGGAAGCAGAAACAGTAACGTGTGGTTCATCTGTGAGAATCTATCATGTGACATGCAAAAATACTGTTGAAGAAATCACAGCCCCTCATCACTTCCAGAGAATGAATATGGAATGTTAAGCAGGCACTTTCCTCCATGAGCATGCAGAGAGAGATACGCCTTTTCTCCCTGAAGCCTTTCCAGGATCACCTCTGTTGCTCAAGTAGTCTGCTCATCTTTTCCATCTTGTCTAGCCCCTCCTGCAGCTGAAAACATTATTATATAATATAAAGACAATAGTATTTGCCAACAGAACTAGGTGGTTTCTCTTGTATAGTGCCTGTTTTTTATGGTCATTACCCCAACAATGATATGGACTAAGAGGTTACACTATGTGGTGCTGTTTGCAATAAAAGCATCAGACTTCCATGGTATTTGAAGGTAATTCATCAGGCAAATTATCTATTTACATGAACCCTTGTGCCCTGTCTTAATTTGCTCCAGCTGAGAAATAGGGCTGATTTTTCTCAAAATCTTTCTATAGGGCACTTTTACCAAAATAAATTTTAAATGTAACTAGGTTACTGAGAATCTTAAGACCAACTGCTGGTGAATGTTGTCTTTAGATATAGATCCCAGGCAACACTCATCACTCAACCTTCCTTGAATTATCCTCCAGTTTTCTGTGACTTTACTAATCCCCTCACAATGTCCTGTTTCTTACATATGCCTCTGTTGCTGGGCAGCCATCTTCATCTTGTGTCCATATCCCTGCTCTTCAGCTTCTGTCTTAATGCTGGAAACTTCTGCTGTTCTATTGCTTTCCTTCTTGTTGTTCAAATCACTTTTCTGTTGTTAAGAAGGACACTTACAGCCCTGCATGCTCCAAATTTAATGCAGAATATAATTGGCCTTAAAGTCACAAGGCTGTATCTTTGTGTCAGTCCTTAGTTTTCTCTCTCTTTTTTTTTTTAAATATAATTTTTATTCAATAAGGCTGTTGCATAATTTTGGGGATCATGCTGACTTATTGTGAGGACAGAAAAGAGAACTTGTTCATACACACATGTGCAGGCGTACCTCCCTGTTGTGATGCAGCAAAGGACAACTAGCAGGCCATGTGTCTTTGCATTGGTTCTGTAGCAGCACAATTCCAACCAAATAGGCTATCACTTGCCAGCAAAAAGTCCCAGAACCCCTCCAGTGTCACTGAAGTCACCAAATCACTTAGTGCAGTCTCAGACTGCTTTCAGGGGTTCAAGGATGGTGAAGTCTACCTCTGTTGATATGTATAGAGATTGCTTACTCAGATACAGAAATGATCATCTAGTTGTGACCTGAAGACTGGATGTCTACCCTCCCTTGCTTACTCCTCTTTCATCAGCCCATAAAATTACAGGTGGAAGCTGCTTTTTTCTTGACAGGAGGGGTCTGTTTCTGAGTTAGTGCTCTTAAGGGCTGATCTGTAAGGAAGAATTCCAGTAGCCCAAGAAGAGCTGGCAGACAGCAGCAGAGGATGGAAAACAGAGCTGACTTTCAGCCTAGTGCCAGACACACCTTGTCTCCTTTCCATTCCCAGGTTTTTACCTTTGCTGACAGACTATGCAAATGTTTCACAATATTGCTTCTCAAGCTGTTACAGGTACAAACTATCTGGATATTTAGATACTATGGTATCTAATAGGAAGCTATCAATCTTTTATAGTAAGAGAATACATAAATTATGAACAAATATGTCCTTTGGTCTAGCAGAACAGCATAATGATCAAAGACACACAATAGAAATGTATTTGCTTCTACAGTAAGCTTTATTCCCCCAGCACTCAGTCGGTAGTGATGGACAGGCAGTGAGCTGTAAGTTTTTGTTCTGTCTGTCACACTACACTTACCTCCTGTTGTTTTAAGTAATCAATATGAGGGCTGAAATCACCTACCACTACCTCTGCTACCTACTATTTTGTCCACTCATAAATTATGAATCTCTGCACAACATCAAGTCTACAATTTCGATTGCATTTGCTAATCATTGATCAATAATTCAAAAGCCTCTTCTTCTTCAAGGGTCCCTAGTTTCCTGGAACATATGGCATAAGGCTGACAGTGTTCACGAAACTATTCCCTTATCACAAAAAGGAGCCAGGGAAAACAAGTTGTTTAAAGTTGTTTCTTTCATTCTTTCTTTTTTTTTTCCAAGGGACTTTGTACTCTTTTTATTATTGTACTTTTTTTATTATTATTTCCTTGTCTTGCCACAGTTAATGACCACACAAGCACAGTAGCTCTTGTATGCAGTAACTTTCAGGATTATTTTCAGCTTCATACCTTGAGAAGACATGCCACTTATCAGCCAATCTGGGTAGTTCGGTTTTACAGTGATAGTGATTGCTATGCTTACTTTTACTGGGATTGGGCTATTTTCCCCTTTTCCAGAGGTCTTATTTGTCATATTTATGTTATGTTGTTTATCCCCTACAAAAGATCATGAAAATGAGATAAAAAATAATCTTTATTATGTGTTCCTCTAAATACATAAACATGAACACAATGAGCAATAGAGTCTTTCACAAGTGACTCTGAAGTCCTTAGCCACTACAGGAAAGCCACAGAATGCTTGCTGCAGTGTTTCTTTCTTTAAGATTATTTTATTAGCTGTTTTACTGCTAGAGTAGGACCATGAATAATATATATCGTCATACAGAACAGTTCTGATTACTTCTCCATGGAAACCTTTTAAATGGCCAGATCCTGAAAACACCTATGTACAAAAATTCAGTTCATGAATAATCTCTGTGTCTTAAAGAAGAGACAAGTTCAGGCATGCTAGTATATTTGACTATTTTCATGACTAGCTTAAAAAATCCCTTACAATTCTCAAACTTTTTCAGTCTTTTGTTCTATGAGTTTAATTTTAGAAGAAACACAAAAAGGCTTATTTAGTCTGTGTGGTCTAAAAGCATCCTTTAATAAAATAAACTTTTTTATTTTATTATATTTCATTGGTTAAGAAGTTAATTATAAGTATGTAAATGAAACCAGTATAGTAATGTGATCTGATATTTTTTAGAAAAGTTGTTGCATTATCTATAATAATATATTTATCTATAACTCTATTCCCTACAGCTGCATGTAGCAATTAAGTAATGAAAAAAAAACAACCTGGGACTTGGGATTTTAAATACTTGCTTAAAAAATTATAACTCATAATAAAGCTACTAACATGATCATTAAGTTTTTCTAGGAGACAAGAGAGTGTATGCTTAGCTTGAGATTAAGTGATATACTTCTATGGTTTGTAACTCCTTACATCAGTTCTTTCAGGTGGAATATAACTGTGAACAGTTAGTGGCTGCTGTAGTAGTTAGCAGTTAGTATCAGTCTGACCACCAGTTTTATTCTAATTGTGTTAGACGCTTATGTGACGTATGCAGGCAGTACATTGCAAGGTGGTTTACAAGAAACATCAATCATTAAAAATTTGTGGTAAAGCTTGTATTAAAATAGTATTAACAGTAGCCCTTTCTGCTAAAAGAAATAAAAAACACACTTTCTCCAAAGTTTAATCCTAATTTGAAATGTTGTAACCAGCTTTTGAGACTAATACCCCTGACATTCTGGTTTAGGACTTATTTTTCTTTTCAAGTTATTTAAATGTCCAAATTATAGTTCTTCACTGAATTTTCATGCACAAACAGGATCAGAATAAGGATCAGTTTTATCTATAACTATTATATATCATACTCGGGATGCACAGAAATCGTGTCACATTATCTTACTTGATGCATCTCACTGAGTTAAAAGGTTAAAGTCGAAGTGGCTTCTAGAGGGCAATATGTTTTTGTTTCTGGTTTTGGTATTTTTTGGCCTGTCTAAAAAATAGTAAGAATAGTAGAATATCTGCACTACATAGTATACACATGCAGTTTCATCATGAATGAGTACATGAGCTTAACAGTCAGAGGAACACAGGTGAAGAGAACAAGAAGAATGACAATGAGGTGATGCAGGTGCATAGGATAAGAATTTTTCTAATCCAAAAACTTTGAAAGTGAACAGGTGTCTTGACTAGATCAAATTATTGGAGGGAAAAGAATGTTTAACAAATGTCTTGTTATGATGTGTTGTGCTGGTTTTGGGATAAAGTTAATTTTCTTCACAGTAGCTAATACGGGGCTATATTTTGGATTTGTGCTGAAAACAGTGTTGATAACACAAAGATGTTTTCATTATTGCTGAGCAGTGCTTGCACAGAGTCAAGGCCCTTTTCTGCTTCTCACATCACCCTACCAGTGAGTAGGCTGGGGTTGCACAAGAAGTTGGGAGGGAACACAGCTGGGACAGCTGATCCCAACTGACCAAACGGATATTCCATACCATATGATGTCATACTCAGCATATAAAGCTGGGGGAAGAAGAAGGAAGGGGAGGATGTTTGGAATGATGGCATTTGTCTTCCCAAGTCACCATTATGTGTGACGGAGCCCTGCTTCCCTGGAGATGGCTGAACACCTGCCTGCCCATGGGAAGTAGTGAAGGAATTCCTTGGTTTACTTTGTTTGCATGCACAGCTTTTGCTTTACCTATTAAACTGTCTTTATCTCAACCCACGAGTTTTCTCACTTTTCTGATTCTCTCCCCCATCCCACTGGGGAGGTGGGGGGGAGCGAGCGAGTGGCTGTGTGGGGCTTAGCTGCCAGCTCAGGTTAAGCCACGACACTTATATATATAAAATAATTACTTTAGAAAATGGAGATTTGGAAATAAAGCTGATGTTGAGAATAATTCTCAAACTCACCAGAGATCTACTAACACAAGGAATCTTCTTTTTATTCTTGTCAGTTAGGATTTTGATATTTTAGAAGAAATAAAAGGTTGGATTTTTTTTTCAGTGAAACTAAATTATACTGAAAGCAAAATATTAAATAAAAACCTAAGTCAAAAGTTGTCAACAGTATTTTGACAAAGATGTTCCAAGCAGTCTAAAATTATTTTCTGAAAACAGAGAATTAGTAACACTCAAGTTATGAATCAGACCTCATATATATAAAGTTTGAAATCTCTTATGAATAGCTCTACTTTCAAGCGCAAACTTTAATCTTTGCCATATTTCACCCCCTACAGGCCTTGTTTTCAGCAGTTGTTCCTCTGCCAGCTCCCCTATTTGGATCAATCATGCCAAAATCAGTTTTCTGAAATACCCATTTTGTATTTCTGGCAGTAACCTCTACACTTTTTTAACATATTTTAGAGACTTTGGTATTGGTGGTGGAACGGGCCTGCCACAGAGCACAGCTGGAAGATTGGTCTGCATGTAGCAAAGAAATTGCTGCTTGACAGAATTAAGTATAAAAACCTGTTCTTGCTCTGTCCTGTTTTGTTCCTTAACACAAGGAAAAAGTTTTTTATTGTGAGGGGGACTGTGCACTGGCAAAGGTTGCCCAGGCAGGTTGTGGAGTCTCCATCCTTAGAGATATTCAAAAGCTGCCTGGACATGGTCTTGGGCAACTGGCTGTAGGTGGCCTTGCTTGAGCAGGTGCATTGGACCAGATGACGTCCAGAGCTCCCTTCACACCCCAGCCATTCTGTGATTCTAAATCTCTGCTCTTTCTCTCTCCTCAAAGGTAATAAAATGTTATTATTGGAGCTATCTATTAGAGCTATTTCAGAACCAAATTTCTGACACTTTTTTTGATAACAGCAAACATTTTTAAGAAATCCTGATTTGTTCAGACCTGTGATCTTAAATTCCAAAAACTGCAACTGATTTTTTGACAGTAAGTGCATCATCTAGTAAAGTCATACTTTTTTAAATTATAAGCTGCCATTTCCTGGGGTGATTACAAGACATGTTGCAGTTGAATAACACTTCTGATGTAACTGGTGTCAGAGATCATACTGATCATAGAAAGTGGGATAACTTCCCTAGATGAAATGAGCAGGAACTTACCTAACAAGCATTCTGATTTTTTTAGTCTCTTTCTTTTCCTTTTTTTTCATGGAGAAAAAATGTTGTAGCAGCTGTCATGTGGAAGTACAGATAGGAAAGCTAAGCATGAAATGCAAGTTGAAATTGCATTACAGAAAGGAAGAGTCTCATGTACTAATTTAAGCCAGTGTTCAATTGATGGGAGCTAATGAACTACAAAAGCTCTGACATCTTTTGCAGCAGACAACCCAGTGTAAACTAATCAACATTAAGTCAATATAATCTAACCCTTCATTGTTCATTGATCTTTTTTACAGGCTACACTCTGCCTGCCCATATGAATGGGTCAGAAATATACATCAGGAAGAGGATAAAGCTGTTACCACTAAGGAGAACTAAATTAAAATCGGCTGGCATGAAAGGAAAATGAAAATTACCTGCTGCATTCTGCTTTTATAAAATGCCCATATTTTTCATCCATGCCTGGTAGAAAAAGCCTGACCGGTTTATCCATGCCTGTCTAACTTATACACATTCCAGCTGGAGCTATGCAATGAAATCACTAAAAACCTGAAATGAGCAAAGGCCGAGTTTCCTCTTAAAAGGAGCTTCACACCAAGACTACAAGCTCACTATTTCTCTCACAGAGTTTGAGAGGGGCTTATGAAGATTTTATTTTAATCTATGAATCTCTCAACTGTTTTGAACCAACATTGGAGAGATCCAGCATTTCCCACAGAAGCACTGCCTTTTCTCATATCTTTGGATATGCATGGGGGTACGTCACTAGACAGATAAAGATGTTGCATCCCTTTTAAAACCATTAAGGCCTTTGTAAAAAAGTATAAAAACCATATTTTCTCCTAAGTGTACGGCAGACAGACAACTGCGGAGGTTTCGTTATGGACTTGGGAACTAGATATTTCACCTCGTGGTATGTATTTATTTTACTAAGGGAGAGAAATTTCTTGGGCAGTGAAATGATGCCATGTTACCCAGAGCCTAGAACAAATGTGTCTTTATGTTTGTAGAAATAAAATATTTCTTTAAAATATAAAATGGCATTTAGAACCATTGGTAAGGATGTTTATTAAAATCTGTTTTTGAAAAGATTACTTTTGTACTTACAGACATATCCTGCAAAAATTTAAAAATGTTAAAGCAATAATTTACTCACAAAGCTTTTCTATAGTTTTCTCTACTACTACAACTTTCTCCTATCACATTTGTTCTTTCTGTCTGGAAATATCAAAGGAGCCTAAAGATGCTAAGGACCTGACATAAGTGGTGTTTGAAAGCCAGTACCCCTATGACTAATTATTCCAGCTCTCAGCAAGAAGATTCTTGAAACAAAAAGACTTACCAAGGCATATGCAGGTTCGCATTCTGGTCACTTTGCTCACAGGGGTTGTCTCAGTGCAGATAATAGGACAGCTTGTGAGAGTATGCCAAGCAAGCCTTGGCCTGCAAAAAAGAAAAATTTCATATTGCTGCTCTAGAAAACAAATAAAAATAATTTTGATGTCTATTTGGACAGGTGGTTTGCTAACCCTCATACATAAACAGAAGCAATAGGTTTCAGTGTATTCCAGCTTTTGATTGTCTTTTTTTACTAGGGGATTCACAATACTTTTTAGGTCCCTTCAAGATCAAATTATGTTAGAATTTATATTTAAAATTTAACTTTTATTGTAGAATTTAAAATTGTATCTGTGCTTGCTATGACAAAACTGGGAGGGGATGGCTGAGGAGAAGAGGGATCACGTTAAGGAAATCTCCCAAATGTCCACATAAGACCATGTTATTGAGTCATGAAACTATCAGAACACAAGGAGAAAAAAACATGGTGCAACTTCAGTCCCAGGTTTTCAGTTTATTCCAATGAAGGACCCTCAAATGGTTTAGTTAGGAATTAAGTTAATTGGGTTTGGTGCAAGGTTGGTGTACTTCCTGCTGGAAAGTTTCCCATATTTCCTCAGTATAAGTAGCGGCTGGAATCCCATGTCACCCTGTTAGCCCAGGCTTTAATTAGTTCTGGCATTCGCCTCATAATGATAAATGCTGAGATGATGAATGGAAATGCAAATGAGTGTGAAGTGGCTCAACCATCAGAGCTGAATATCATTAATACCTTCCTACTGTTAAATCGATCAATGTCATCCCAGGATCCCTCTGTTCAGCGGGTGCAGATGGCTGTCCGCCAGAATGCCTTCCATTATATTGGCAGTGAAAACTTTGTGGGTTTTTCCTCCCCATATGCTTTTATTCATCTTTTGCTGAATATTTGTTTGGTAACTAGAACTCTAATATATTTCCAGCTGAGAAGATAACTATTTAGGGTCAATAAGTGAGTAGCTAATTTAGAGCAAAGTAAATATGAATATGGATCTCTTCTCACATCAGGAGAGGAGTTTCAAGTGCAGATTCAATAAATTGGAGAGAAATAGAATTTTTCATGATGCAGAATTTCATGTGGTAGTAACAAAAGATAAAAAAGATTCAAAGATGTTTCCTCATTTCTGAGGTATGTTACAGCTTTGTATTTTACAAGTTTCTGGGTCTGGCAGCACGTTCACTGAACTAAGTTTTGTTAAGAATCAAATGGTTGGATAGTGTTCAACATGAAGTTTTAATATCTAAAACATTTTTGGGGAAAATTAAGAATAATCCTTGAAAGCACTGGGAATAATTTTTTCATCAGTTAGGCTGCATTTTTGTGCAGTGAGTGTGGGGGTCATCCACAGGGATGTACATTAGCCTAGTGGGGTTATTCTTCATAAGGAAGCTTCCCAGTCTATGCAGACACAGATGCTTTTTGAGGAAGTGTTTCTGCACACCTAAACTTAGGACCTAACTCTGACACTTCGGGGATCCTTCTCTGCTGAGCGCAGAGGGAGCATGATGATTAGCTTTTGTGAATAATCATTTCTCCATACAGTTCACAACTTTCTAACAACCTTGGACAGTAATGAGTCAAGAGTGCTTTATTGTGTTAAATCAGGAAGAAGTATGTTTCATCCATAGAAAGTGCAAATAACCATCTTTTATGAAGGTGTCAAGAGGCTACTGAGAGGCTAAATTCGCAGCAAGTGTAGCAGCCTAGAGTCTGTTATCTTATAGCTCATGTTTAGCCATATGTGATAAGAGCCAAACCATATCATTTTCATACTATAATCTGTGTAATCAAATCTTCAAATCTCCAATTCTCCATGAATCTGCTCATCAGTGGCTTTGGAAAGACTGAGGAAAAACATTCTGTGATGTGTACACCCTATACACTGTAATGCCTAGATGAAGAGTGTTCTGGTCCTTCCACCCCCTCCTCTTCTCATAAATAACATAGTATATCTCTCATTTCCCTCATAAACCTTCTCATTCCATCCTCTCAGTAGGTTGGAAATTCTCCAGCACATTGAGAACTTACTGGAACTAGTCCAAGCATAAATCACTCATTATCAGGTTCTATTCTTTATATAAATGAAACTGTCTCTTTTTTCCTTAAATGTCTATGTTCCAAAAAGTAATTTCTATAAATCACCTTTGCATTTACCCACTGAATTTATTTAGTAATGAGTTTATTCTCTGATCTTAGGTTAAATGTTTTCTTGTATTAGTCTAATGAAAATTGAAAAATAAAATCGAACAAAATATCTTGTTACTTTGGAGTCTACTAGAGCTTTGGCATCTATGCTAGAGCAGCACCAGCCAATTTCAATAACATCAGAAACACAAGGAAATAAATCAGACATTTTAATTGTGAGACTATATCACTTTGATAAGATGGCTCGGGAAAAGCCAAAATAAATTCTAATAATAAACAATAATTTAAACAATATATCGCATTTACTTCTATGTTATTTTTGCTAGGTTTCAATGTTTAAAAAATTGTAATAATACCTCATGCAATGAAGCTGCTACACTGACTTATGAAATGAATATGAACTTTCATGATCCTTTTTCTTACAGTTAACCTTTTCATGAATCCTGAGATAGAAAGTTAAATATACTGCTCACTTTGATTTGAAAAAGAATAAAACCATTCTGTGGAAAAAAGTGCTCATGTCTCATATGCATACAACATACAACCACAAGTAAATTCCAGGAATTACGTGAATCAAAAGCTAGAGAGTTAGCTATGCTTCTTTTAGTAGTGCAAACATATATTTTAAGCTCTGCTTGCCTTCTCACGTCTCATGGAATGAGAATCTATGATTATTCAGAGCTTGTTGTTCTGAACAGACTTCCTCTCTCTATTTCTTGGATTCTCCATTTCAACTGACAGCTCATCTTGAAATGCACCTTTCAGACCCAATTAGATATTTTCGATTATCTCTTCCTGTGCTATTGCACAACTACTAGTGGATTTCCATAATCATATTAAACTATTTAATACATACCTCTTCATTACCTATCCTTATATGTGGTAACTAATTTTTACAGAGCATTTCCCAACCCAGTCAAATCAGGTGGAGATTTTGCCATTAGCTTCAATGGAAACAAAATTGGTTTCTGCAATTTTCTTTCTAATTACCATCCATACTGCAAGGTCATTATGTTGGTTGTACCCATCGGCTTGCCCTCTATACTCAGTGGAGGTATGTGCAAAGGGAGATATTATGCACAATGCATAAAGATGGAAGATCATGTCCCTGAGAAAAGATGTATCTACTATACATCAAGCTGACAGCATTATCCTAGGCTGCATTACTTTTCATTATAAAAGGCTGCTTTCAGTTATTTACGGCTTTAAGAAATCTGAACCATTGAGTGCATGTCTACAGCTGCACAGGCATATGTGAGCTTTTGCATGCACACACGTGGGTAAAGCTTCATATACAAAGTCAGAGAAACAAAGTTTTCTATCTATAGCAAAAGAGAGCCATCAGGATGACTGAAAATAGGGACAGGTACTAGGAGCCTGATCAAAGAGAAAGACTGTGGATGAATGAAAATAAAGTACTAAAAGCAGGACCGGGACTGCAGTGAAGGACAGTGAAGTAAAGCATAAGTCTTGCTACAGTCTGAGAAAGTTAGAGTCAGAAGAACTCTGTCTGGCCAGGGTAGAGGAGAAGGAAGATTCCCATCAGACCCTGGCAAAGAATCAGGGCTCCCAGGGCCTCAGCCACGTCTCAAAGGTCAAAAACAGTTCTGTGAAAGCCCTTGGCAAACTACGGGCCTCATTTACCTCTGAGAATGTCTCTATGCAAAGGACAAAACCTTACTACTGCTGTCACAGTTAGTGATCATACGAGATATGATAAAGATTTGTGCAGTGGTCTAAAAGGTTTTAGTTCAGCTAATGACAGACATAAGATCTAGGTCTTAATTCATCACAAAGATCTAGGAATTATGACCGAAATATGTGAAACCTAGAAAAGCCAAACAAAAGCAGAACCTACGCAAAGTCAAGGTCTTGATGCATGAGCAACCTTACCTGAATCCCACTTTGTATGATACAGAGTAGTCAGTGGATCAGAGAAAGTTACAGAAAGTTTTGTGGTTAAAGCAGCCTTGGAGAACTGGATTAAACCTTGCCTCTTGTCATACCGGTCCTTGATGAGGCTGGTCTAGTCATTTCAACCAAACTTTTTGTGGGTGGTTACTAATTATATACCATTCGTTTTATGGGTCTCTGATTTGCAAAAATGCTGGGTACTCACATTTACATTGGTAAGAGCTGTGCTCTGAATTAATGGGGAGCTGGAGAACAGCAAGCGTATACATAGAAACCAGGCCATATGCATACAAACGAACAAACAAACAAAAATCAGAGCAAGGGTGTAGCCCAGGTGCACTACCAAGCTGCTGAAGCTGCCATCAACATAAAAAAGGATGATTTTTTCACAGCTCCCTGCTTCTGTCTTTTGCTGACCACTCTGAACATCCACTCTGAAGCTCCACTAACTGGGAAAGAGCTACAAACCTCAGTCTGCAGAGACCAGAGCAAAGCTCAATTCATGCCCCTACATCAATATTTGGGTGGCCTCCCAACATGTCTCTGAGAATGACGAGTCAGTCTACGCTTCTAGCATTACTGTTTCTACATCTCAGCTTTTCCTGGTAAAGAAAAATAAAACAAAAAAAAACAACAGAAATAGCTACGCTATGTCATTCTGCACTGCTTTTTTGATAGTTTGCTATATGCTTTTATATTACAGTGGTGACCAGGATACATCATCACGAAATTACCATTTCTCTCATGTGGGCAAGGTTTAGACAACACTCAGTAAACATGTAATGAGTCTTCATTAAGTAACAAGGGTGAAAAGAAACACTGAGGAGCTGCTGCTTTTGGTAACATCCATCCATTCTGTGAGTTGAATTACAGAAAAACAGAATGTGATCATGTAATTAAAAACTACATCAGACCCTGCAAAAGAGACAACCACAACTCCAGATTTTTAATATCTGAAAGCTTGACAACTTAGAGTTGTTCTAATTGTGGCTTTCTGTACATTATGGAGGGTGGAGGGAAGAGACAGGGAGCAGTGTTCTGTTCTCAAGCACTATTGATAATATGAAAGAAGATTGAATGTTCAGGTAACAAAAGCTACTCTACAGGGATCAATTTATTAATGTCAGATTTACAGATTTATACTGGTGTAAATCCAGCATGGCTACACTGAGATCAAAATACTCTAAATATACATAAGTGTCATTTGTACTTCAGTTTTGTTCTCAATTTTGCATTGCTCTTTAGTCATTGTAATTTTACATAAGTGTGTCATTACTCAGAAGGAAATTTTCAGGAATAGAACATCATGCACTGGAATGGTGTTTACATATACACTGGGAGATTTTAAATACATATGAAGAATTAATTAATCTGAAACTGACTGAGAATTCTGGCATCATAATTAAAATAAAAGACAACTGTGAAGGAAGCCTGAAGGAAAGAAGGACAAGGAGAAGGATGGGTTAATGCAATATTTTGCAGGCACAGAAATGTGAAGGCAGTTGAATTAACAAGAAATAGAAAAAAACCCTAATCATAAACAAAGTGAGGAATACCTATTGCATTCTCACTGTTACAGACAGATGTCTAAGCTGACTTTTCCTGAATCAACTTTACTCAACACCTGTGAGCATGTGATTAATTTAACCAGAATACACAGTGTACTTTTCTTTCAGTCAAAAAAAAAGAAAATGTTGACCTCTAGTATTGTGAAAGAAAGACAATCAGCTAACCTAATAGGCCCTTTATTTGCTAATCAAACCTCTCATTAACAATTAATTGGATCAAAAGTTCGCTGGCCATTATTGCTGTGTCAGTTCGACTCTGAGGGCCTCAGAGGATGAAACTAAATGAGTTGGTCAGGTTATAAATAATTTCCAGTGGCTACTCCTCTTACCTCGGGCTGTTCAGGTAGAGGTCAATATCCTGCCTACTGCAGGCCGAAAAGAGTGTTGCTGTGACAAGCAAGAGGCATTCTTCCTTTTCTAAGATGCTCATTTAAGCTTAGTAATTTAAACCTTTGTAAAAAGCCACATTATAAAAAGCAGATCTGTACTGCAGTGTTTCTGCATGTACTTGCTTATCATGACTGAATCAAAGCAACATTTCAGATTGCTTAAAGCCTTTCAAAAATGAAAGAAGCCAGGAGTTGCTTTAATCAGGAAATCTGCTCCTTAAAGAAACCCTGCAGAGACACCTTTATAGCAATATAATTATTTGTTTCTATTCTTAACCTAATAATACAGGTAGTGACTGACAGAGTTCAAATACTGCTCATCAAATAACATGAAAGAACCTGTCAGAAATGAATGAAGATACAAATGAGAATAAAGCGAACAGGGTTTGGTCCAAAATACGTGCAATGCCACATTTAACAGTTGGTTTCTCTTTTTTCATTAAAAAAAAATTTAATCTTTCTGGCTTCCCTTTAGACAGAAAGTGACAAGCAAGTACATCAACTCTTAACGTACACATATTACAAGTCAATTTTAGGAAGGAGGGCAATATGGTGTGGGCAGGCCAAGTCTCAAAGATCCTGTGTGGTGAACTCTAATACGATGACAGGGCTACTTGTTCATTATAATTTGAATTAAAAGAGCAAAGTAGAGAAGGAGGTGACATCCATCCAGGGCCATTCCAAGGATCAGACATTGAAAAAGAGTGACATAAGATGTACACATCTGGAAAAATAATGATGTTGAAATGCAGTGCCACGCAAGAATTTATGGGTTTCCAGATAGGGTGGGGAAGTTGCAGAAATGTAGGGCTTCTTATATTGGTTAATCAAAAGGAACTATAGTATCAAAAAAAAATGTGAGCTATTTAAAGGGAAGAATCTTAAGCAGTGATAAGTGTTTTTAATAGGATCTTATGTATACAATACGGTTATCCAGACCAAGAAAGGGAGCTGAATATATAGAGAAACTGAACAGTTCCTTGCAAAAGCAATACCGAACGGCTCAAGCTGTCACCTAGAATGGAGGAAAAATCTGAAAAGGGAGTGGGACAGGAAAGGACAACAGAAGAAATATGGTCATTCTCCAGTTATAGGTAACAGTAACTCCAGATGCTGCACATGTACATGATTTTTTTTCAGGCAAATGAAATGATCTCCTAATCGGCCAGAAGGCATGTAGATGTGGTTAGGTCAGCATGACATTAACATATTTATACAGCTTTGTCAAGGCTTGGGAACAAAAGCCGATCTCTTGTCTGCTTGGAGCGTGGACAGAGGGAGGTCAAAAAAGATTGATAGCTCTGAGTAGCTGAGACTTGAAAACTTCCAGTGCATAATAATGTTCTTAGGGACCTCTAGAAACTGGAGACTGTAGTTCCGGATACAACTACTGATATTGCACACTCCCACTGCTGCAACAGGTTTTGTCCACGGTAAACGTCCAATTCACGACCCCTGGCGGGGCGGGGGGGGGGAGAACAACAACCAAACAAACGTCTCTGTGCCTCCAGACACAGGAATGCTCAGTTGCTGGCTGAGCTACATAGTACCACTTGTAACCAGCTTTGACAAAAGTAAAGAGGTCTGAAGAGAAGTGGGTGACTCAGTACCTTGAGAATGGGATCCCAGACCTGGAGAAGAGCCAGGAGAAGGAAACACTGACCCCAGAGTCACCCCTCCTTATGAATTTTGCAGTTTAGTGAAAGATGCACTGGTCAGGCAGGATTTGGCTAACTCTGACAGGATTAAATATACATGATTCCATTTCAGTGACAGGCTGCTTGTTGTCAGGCATATGTATCAAATACAACGTAGTTGTATTTGGAGATATTTTATCCATTTAGTAATGCATATTATTATATACATACTTATTTCCCTCCTGGTTACTTATTTTCAATATATTACCAAAGATGTTTCCCAAAGGGCTAAAAAGGGGGTCTGGGAACCGGATAAGACCATTCTCCAGGCTTAAATTTTTAATATTAAAATGCATTGAGATTTGCTATACACTTGCTTAAGATGTATTGCCCCAAGCAAAACAGTGTTTTATAGATGGACATGCAATTTTGTTGCTTTCAGCCGAGGGTCACATTTGTTTTAGTGGCTTTGGGATGTGCAAAATAATGAATGACAAGTATAAATAAGCATTTTATGTTTGCAAAAAAAAAAAATCAGAATTGAAGTCTTTTTTATACTTATGCATATACACTCATACATACACACACACATCCCTTTATATTGAAACAGATCTTGAAGAAACAAAATTAAGGTAAAAAGAAATATTATATTGTTATTTTTATTATACAAGACTGCATCTTAGATACTCTGGGTGAATCCAGCTATGTTCTTTCCACTGACAAAGCACAATATTCTTAATCTAAATCATGCCAACAGTAAGCCCTAGCCTTCCTACTCTCCTACAAAGAAGAGACATCTGTTTCAGTTGGAGCATAACTGAAATGATAGTTAAGAGGAAGCTACATTAGATCACCTCTGTCTTCCTAATTTTAAATGACACCAGTATTTGAACCATACTTCATTAAATATTCCCAAATAAGTTCTATCTCTACAACCCACCTTCATCAAGACATACAGGGAAACTCATGTGAAAATCTTTCTCTTTGAATACATAATGTAAGATTGCTAATCATGCATTAATATCATGTATTGATTTTGCATTATTCCTAAGGGGGAAAGAAAAGTGATTCTAACAATTCCGTTAGTTTGATAAACATTTTAGCTAAGGTTGTGCTGTGATTAGTGTAAAATCAACTTAATTCACATTAAACTCCCATTTTATCTCACACAACTCTGCATAAAAACTCTGTTTCAGTGATGTATCAGTACATTTGCTTCAGCAAGAAAATTGCTTCTTTGTGGTTGTAGGAAAATCCTTTCCAGACTTGGGTGACTAGGGTTTTTTAGAGTTATGTACAGGAAGACAATGTTGAGAGGAGATGGTGGTAAAATAGTGAGAATTTAGCCAGAGTAAGCACCCTAACTGCAGATAGAGTTAAGTTTATGTAGCATTATATTTAAATTCATCTCGGTTGTGTTAATAGGAAAGCAGGGGAAATACAGGTATGTATTGATAAATAGTGTAATCATTTGTTTAACATTGAGTTTTTGCTCAGAAATGTTGGGAAAAATAACAAGGAAAAATAAGAGACAGTAGACGAAAAATGAAAAATTGTTTTGCTTCTGAGAGCTGAAACAAAACAAACCTTTCTCAATGTTGTGAAATTAAATGAAATCTTGAATTAATGGTTTAAAGCTGTGGATGACATTTTCTGATCTATTTACCAAAAATAAATAAAAAAAAGAAAGGTAATATTTACAAATTTTTAAATCACTACCTAGAAAAATAAATAATTTTTTCTCCATGGAAGAGAGCTAGCCTATTGTATTCATTAACATGTTAAAGCAAATTCTCCTGTTTCTGAGTTGTTGCCTTGAGCTGGGTTTAGGAAGATGATAGTGTGATTACTGGGAAGGTATAAATGAAAGCATGCATCCGTAGGCGAGATAGTTTCAGAACTAATTTGAAGCAAGAGTTAGGGCAAGGCAGCTGCACTGTCTGACCTTTATCTAATGTCTCTTCTGGCGAAGGCAGAATTTGGAAATTTTGTTCACTTGTCCCCTTTTTCTTGGTCATACTCTTTGTTCTGGTGATCAAGTGGAATGATACAGGTTTTGCTACAGTAGCCCTACATTGCCTGAGGGTATTTTCAACCAAAGCTATCCACCTTTAAGAAAGGATTGCATTACTAGTGTGAAAAAAAGAAGTAATGTCACAGGGAGAAAATGTAATCCATGTGGTTTGTTGTCACTTCTACAATAACAGTATCACTTGGTGTTATACATTCAGGGATACTTCCTCAAATGATGTAAATCAGTGAAGCTTTAGCAAAGACAAGTGATCCATACTAATTTAGAGATCTAGATGTCCATTTGCAAAGTTAGTATCAGGTTCTCTTTTCCTAAACCATGGACAAGCAAACAATTTCCAGTGTACATGAAAATTTTGTGTATCTGAAAAGTTAAGAAAATGTAACTTGATGCTTTTCCCCATTTTTTTCTATTTTCTAGCTGAAATACTCATTCCAACCTTATTGATAGCATTAACATTGATGTAAATGTTATTAATTGAAATATTCCCAAACCAAAAAATATAATTAGAACTAGAAAAATTACAGAAGTATAGAGAGTCTCAGTAAGTTTCTGCGGTTTTGTTTTCATTTATGTTTTTACTTTATTCAGTCTTGCCAAGAATAGATACCTAACAGGAAAAATGCTGGTATTTATGTAAAAGTGCATTATCATTTCCTCTGGAACACAGAGATTTCACAAGGTGTGCTCCAGTTTCAGTACACTCTGGTTATGTACATAGGTATGTTCAGTAGCAGGCTCCTCCTTCAATCACCGTAAATGTATTCCAGCTTAGCTGTATGTCTTTCTATCTGTCCTGTTAATAGTAAAGTGACAGTGGCTTGTTCTAAGGAAATATTTGCTCTATAGAAGCAATGTACTAATTTACAAGGTCTATATTAAAAACAAATAAGAAATCCTACCAAATCACTCAGACTACATAATGAGAGGTGAAGAACAAACTTCTCAGTCCTGTTTGGCCCTGTCGTTCTAGAAACCTGCAACATCTCCTGATTAGTCATTCACCAGCTGCAGAAGTGAGAGGTGAGGCAGAACTATAATTTAAGAGGAGTGCTTTGTATTCATATCTATTTTTTATCTTGCTGTGGTTTTTTTTCTCCTTCAAACAGGAACAGAATTAAGTAAGTCTGAAGACAAGGTACGTTGTTTTCGTTTAGGTTGAGGGTCACTTTAAGCTATCTTTTCATGTATCTTTTGCCTTAGAACTGATTTTTTCTTTAGTGTCTTCTCTTGTGCAGAAGTTAGAGAAGGAGGGGAAGAGAGAGAGAAAGATTTCTAAGCATTTTTCAGTGCACATCAAGTAAAATTTCCTTGATATCATCAGACAGCTAAAGCATTAGGAAACTGTGTTCAAAAAGAAAAAAGTGAACACATTTACAATATTCAGGATCACATCAATGGTAAATGTTTTGGAACTCATTTCTAAGCAAAAACATTTGGGGTGCTTGTGCCCAGAGGCTTCCTTAAGTCAAGACATATACAACAAGCAGTCTTGGATACCTGCCCAGGCAGACTGTGCCAAAGTAATCTCTGGCAGCCCTTACAGTGGAGATTACACTTAAATGTGCACTGATTCACATTACTTTCTATTTTCCAGTTCTGACAGATGGAAACAGATACCAAAGAAGAGTCCAAATCTCTCCATATGTTGATCCATCTCATTCATCATACTCTATATACTGCGTTCAAAGTGGAGAACTATTCTGCAGATGTCAATTTGGACAAACTTTCATGCTAGGAAGGAAATAAAATCAAGTACATACAAGAAGATAGTGACAGTGAGGTCTGAGCTCTGTTCTTGATCTAGTGAAAAGGACAAGATGTAGATCTGCAGTTCCTAACAGGACAGCTTATTCAGACCAAGTTGAAGGAAAGTTAGATTAGTGCTATGGGTGCTTTGGTTGGGCATGGCCTTTGGGAGGTTTCTGTAACAAAAAATCAAGTGTAACGATCTCTACTTGGGGCCTTGTAATGCAATGCTAGTGCAGAGGCTATGTTGCCTGAATGTTGCTTCTGCATTTTTTTACATGGGGACCATTTCAGAAGCGTGGTTGAGAGACCTGCCATGTGGAAACAAATGCAGTCAGAGCTCCACTACTAATGGGCACTACAGGATTAAGTAGCATAAATGGAGCCTGAAATTCAGGACACTTTCCAGTGTGTTACTTGCATTCATGGCACTGCTTTTTGGGTTTCTTATTTCATTCTGGCCCTAAACAAAGCACTGCTAGGGCCTGTCGGAGTTTAGAAGATAAACCAAGAAAAGCAGCATCAGCATGACAAAGATTTTTTTCTGGAGGATTCTGTTAAAAAGCAACAGACAAACACAAGGTCTCTGAAAAATCCAGAAAACAGAAATAACTCGTGTCAAAAAAAAAGAGGTGAATATTAAAAACATGAGGTTTTTTCATGTTGGTTTCTTAAGAAGAGAAAGCTTATGTGTGATCATTATAATCTGCCTGCCTTCTCCCATCATCTGTTTTACCATTGAGAAACAGATATGTATCTCAGAGATACTGTGTTCAGACAAGTTTCATGAAAATCAGTCACTAAACATGGGGGAAAGACTCAAGAGAAGGTCCTGCCGAAGGAAAGGCTGGATGCTGAGCTCGACATTACTTGCTCTTCTTTGGCCAGCTGGCAGCTGGGGTGCACATACCAGCTGGGCAACCAGCGCACCCGCAGTTTGGCACCAGCCAGGGTATTTGTTGCCTGTAGAGGTTTGGTTGAGTGAGAAGGGGCACGATCCTGTGTCAGTCACTGAGCAGTCTGAGCAACCCAGGCTTTGAGCAAGGGTTAAGCCCAGAGCTAGCGACCTTGCACTCCCCTTGCACGGAGCAGAACAAAGAACCTCGTGGTGCCTGCTTCGCAGGAAGCAAAACTACGTCCGGGAGGGGAGGGGGCGGTCACGGCTCTGAATATGTAAACCTATGGACCAATCACAAGTGCGATCGGGGCGCATGATTAACATATGCATAGTCTATATAACCACTGCTTTCTTTGTTAATAAACGAGAAGCTTCCATACTCACATTGAGATCGCGTAGCTTATTCCAGACCGTCCCCCAGCACCCGCGAGCGCGCCTCCCCCGGTTTTCCCCGTACTACAACTGGTAGCAGAGGATGGTTCCCTTCGGCGTGCTCTCTCCGAGACTGCGGTAAGCAGCGAAAAGGAGGTGTTGGGAAAAAGACGGCTGGGAGCGGTGCTGTTCAGGTCAAAAGGGCAGAACAGACACTGGAAGGGTTGGCCACCCAGCTCCCAGGGTTCAGGTGCTGTTTGGGTCAAAAGGGCAGAGCAGACACTGGAAAAAGGGCAGCCATGGAGATAGAAGCTGCAGTCGTGCTGCTTGCAGATATTCTCTCTAAGAGAGGGAGCAAGACAGCGGAGAAACAGCTAATTAAGCTGATAAAAGTTGGGCCAGCGCTGGGGACATTTTAAAGACACAGCGCTTGTATTTTCTGTGGAGGAATGGAAAGAAGTGGGAGACATTATGTGGGAAAAGACTGTTGAGAGGGACCCCGAGGAAAAAGAAATTAAGGAGGTGCGTGAACTCTGGCAAAACGTGATAGAGACTTTAAAAACTATGAGGGCAGAAGGAGAGGTCGCCCGCGCGGCTGCTGAGATGCGGCCGGCGCCGCCAGAGCCCAACCCCCCTGCTAAAACAGAAAAACCTGGGGTTCTGGCTCGTTTCTTCGGGTTACCGGCGGTTAAGGGTATGTCGGCAAACATAAAGCCATCCCTGGCGGAGGTTCGTACGGCGGTAGAAGCGGCGAGCTCCCGGGAGAAATGGCGCAGTAAGAATTTAGAGGAGGAGGTTGCGAACAAAGAACCACGTGGCACTCCTAGGACCGCGTGGCAAGGCGAGCGGAAACAGGAGGGGGAGGGGTGGTCAGCCCCTCCAGACGCTGCGCGGCTGGCCGGTGGAGAGGCAGGCGGGCTCATCCCCTCTGCGCCGCCGGAGTACCCGCCCCTTCCGCCCTCACCCTGTCAATCAAGATCCACACCACCTGACCGTGGGAACCTGGAAACGGATGTCACGAGTCTCCTGCAACAGGTTTTGCGGGAATTGAAGGATTTAAAGGTACAGCGACCCGAATTAAGAGCATCCGCTCCTGGATTACAAAACAAAGACAACTCCAGGGATGCTCCGCTTCCACCTGCACCTAAGGCACCGAGGTGGAGTGGGGTGATTCGTGATGCCATATTAAAAGGACACTGGAGTGCAGCAGCAAATCTAGGAGGAGTAGGAGCTTTTCCAGTGCTACAACAGAATGGAGTAGCTACTTGGGAACCACATGACTGGAAAATTCTCCAACAAGCAAAAGCTGCAGTTACCCAGTATGGAGTAAAATCAGATGCTACAAGGAATATAGTCTCCTGGATTATTTCTGCGGATCTTTTATGCCCGCATGACTCACGGAATTTAATGAAACTGTTGCTGACACCTACTCAGTTCCTGTTGTGGGGTTCAGAATGGGCACAACGAGCAGCCAATGAAGCTGCGCGGAGAATGAATGATCCAAATGATCCTTTACATGGAGTTACTATGGATATTCTCACAGGCCAAGGAGCTTATTCTACAGTGCAAGCACAGTTACAGTTACCAGCAGTAGTACTACAAAAATCTGCACAGCTTGCATTTGAAGCATTCCAAGCCTTGCCTGGCTCCGCGATCCCGTCATTCGGATCGGTGGTTCAAGGAGCTACGGAAAAATATGAGAACTTTATTAATAGACTATGGGAAGCCGTAATGAATCATCCTGATCTTGATGAGGATAACAGGCAGCAGATGTTAAAGATCCTGGCTTTTGATAACGCAAACAGACAAACTAAACAGTTGCTCGCTAGCTTACCTAAAGGTGCAGGAGTGGAAGAAATGGTGAAGCGAGTCGAACGTGCTGATATGCAGAGAGCTAACAATACCGTTGCTGTTGCTGTGCAAAGTGCTGTTAAGGAGGTGGTTCAACCTTTGGCAGCGCTGGTACAACAAAAAGGGACACGACAACCAACGCGAGCGGGACAATCCTTTCAAGGAAATTGCTATCGATGTGGAGAGAACGGACATGTCAGAAAAGATTGCCGAGCTGCTGTCTGGTGTGATATCTGCCAGAGGAATAATCATACAACTAAGGCGTGTCAGGGAAACTTCCAAAGGAGCGCGGAGAGGGGCCGCGTGAGGAAACAAGTCAACCCATCATACGAACCAAAGGTTTTTTACAACAGCACCAACCAGCAACCCGAGGAAGCCTGGGGTTCGACGTGGAAATTACAGTAGATGTCACCTTGCGAAGTCAAGAAGTACAGAAGGTCCCTACTAATGTACAGGGTCCGCTAAGCGGGGATTTTGATCCCATGGGAGGACTTCTGTTAGGACGATCTTCTGCTGGTATAAAAGGACTTATAATACTTCCAGGAATCATAGATGCAGACTATACCGGGATCGTATATATTATGATGTATACACTTAATCCACCTATGTTTGTGCCAAAAGGTAGTCGAGTTGGACAAATAATCCCCCTTTCTGCCTATCAACAAGGTGCTAATACGACTACCTACCGTGTAGACCGTGGATTTGGCTCCACAGGACCAGCGGTATGTTTTACCACGAGAATGGACAACAGACCAAATATGTCAATCACAATGTCTCAGAACAACACTCATATAAAGGTACAGGCCTTGTTGGATACAGGTGCCGACGTCACCATTGTCAGTCAACGCGTCTGGCCAAGTAATTGGACACTAGAAACACCTGATTCACACATTGCTGGCATTGGCGGGAATTCTATGACAGCTGTTAGTCATCACCCTGTGACCTTACACTTTCCAGAGGGACAGTGTGTAACTTTGAAAGTTTATGTCTTGTCCTTGCCTGGGGTTTTGGAAGCACTCATAGGGCGAGATGTTTTAAGTCAGATTGGTGCGGTTCTTACAACCACCCATTTTTGATAATGGCCGCTGGAGAGCAGTCGCCCAATCCACCCTTGACTTGGTTATCAGATGAGCCTGTGTGGGTTGACCAGTGGCCTATGACTGAAGAGCGACTGCAGATTACTAAGGGACTGGTAGAGGAACAGTTAAAAGCAGGACATATCAAACCCTCAGTTAGTCCTTGGAATACACCCATTTTTGTCATCCCTAAGAAAAGTGGAAAGTGGAGATTATTACATGATTTACGGAAAATTAATGAGCAAATGCAAGCAATGGGAGCATTGCAACCAGGTATTCCGTCACCTAACATGTTACCAGCAGGATGGCATATATTGATTGTAGACTTGAAGGACTGTTTTTTCACCATATCTTTACATCCTCAGGACACCATGAGGTTTGCCTTTTCTGTTCCTGTTATCAACAAAGCGGAACCAGCTCAAAGGTATGAATGGGTAGTTCTACCGCAGGGCATGAAAAATTCACCTACGTTATGTCAGCTTTATGTGGCATGGGCACTGAAACCATTGCGCCAGCTATGGCCACAGACTATCATCTATCATTATATGGATGATATTTTGTTATGTCAGGCCGATCCTTTTTCAGAAGAAAGTCTCCACAAACTAACAACAACGTTGGCGGAGAAAGGTCTCGTGATTGCACCAGAAAAGATTCAACGAACTGATCCCTGGAAATACTTAGGATGGACAATTTCGGATGCTCAAATCCGGCCTCAAAAGGTGGAGCTACATACAGATTTGAAGAACCTGAAGGATGTACAAACACTTCTCGGAGATATTCAGTGGGTCCGTAACTGTGTCGGTATCTCGAACACCGAGATTGCCCCCCTCACCGAACTGCTGCGACGATCACACCCTGCTGACACCATACAACTGCCTGAGACTCAACAAAGCGCGTTGCGGTCAATCATCGTCAAATTACAAACTGCATGGTCGTCGCGACGCATTCGTGAACTACCTGTGTCTCTGCTTGTAATTAACAGTGAAAATATGGTTTGTGGTGTCATTTGTCAGTGGCAAAACAAAAAGGGGGAACTCCCCCAGGGCTATAACCAATGCCACTACAAATGCCACGATAAAGATGAAGCTTTTTGGGTGTTGGAATGGGTATTTCTTAGTGTACAACCAAAGACAAGCATACAGACTAGACCAGAAGCCATAGGGGAACTAGTGAGAAAGGGTAGATCTAGGATTGTAGAATTAACAGGACTGGATCCAGCGGACATTAGTATTCCTGTTAATGCTGTAGACCTAGAATGGTGGTTCCGCAATTCTCGACCCATTCAGGAGGCGGTTTTGGGGTACGAAGGAAGAGTCCATTCACAGCAACCAAAAGGTAAATTATGGCAGATATTACAGAAAAATCAATGGATAGAAAAATCTAAAGTACATAAAACACCAGTAGTGGAAGGGTTAACGGTCTATACAGATGCGGGAAAGAAACAGCACAAAGCGGTGTGTGTGTGGCAGGAAAAAGGGAATTGGGTACACCACATGCTGTATGGTCAGACCGATGATACCTTACAGACTCTGGAACTATCTGCCGTAGGCTGGGCCTTAACAAATTGGCTGGATGGGGCTATAAATATAGTCACAGATTCTATGTACGTAGCAGGTGTCATCCCACGATTGGAGGAGGCATTGCTCCGAAACACACAAAATCCCCGCCTTGGGCAGTTATTCTTGCAATTACGGTCTATTATGCGACAACGCAGTGCGCCTTGTTGCATAATACATGTGCGGAGTCATCACTGGGATCTTGGTCTGGGGAAGGGCAATCAGGTGGCAGACTCTCTAGTTAGCCCTGCTTGCCATATTCCTCCTTTAGACAAATTTCAACAAGCTAGACAAAGTCATGAGCATTTCCATCAAAATGCAAAAGGAATACAGAGACAATTTGGAATAACAGAAAATGAAGCAAAATCTATTGTTCAGGCATGTCCAAGGTGTGGGGCTCAGGGACCAGGCATTGGTATTGGTGTAAACCCGAAGGGCTTGGCAGCACTTGAGCTATGGCAGATGGATGTAACACATATTCCAGAGTTTGGGAGACAAAAATATGTACATGTCACAGTAGATACTTTCTCGAGGTTAACCTGGGCATCTGCAATGTCCGGAGAAAAGGCGCAACAGGTTTGTAAACATTTGTTGGCGTGTTTTGCCGTTATGGGGGTGCCAGAACAGATCAAAACAGATAATGGGCCAGCATACACCAGCCAAAATTTTCGTGTATTTTTAACACGCTGGGGAGTGAAACATGTTACTGGTATACCACACTCCCCGACAGGTCAAGGGATCATCGAACGCACCCATAGAACCATAAAGGAATATTTGAGGAGACAGAAGGAGGTAGATACTGATCCAACATCGCGGTTGCATAAAGTGTTGTTTACTTTGAATTTTCTGTGTTTAACAGGGGACCGAGAAGAACCACCAGTTGTTGTACATCACCAGCAGTTGAAATTTAATAACAACACCATTATACCTCAGTTACAGGTGATTTATCGGGAACCTGCTACAGGGGAGTGGAAAGGAGCGGTGCCAGTGATCCTCAGTGGCCGGGGATATATGTGCGTGGCCACCGACCAGGGACCACTTTGAGTGCCGAGCCGATCAGTAAAACCACACCTCCCCGAGAAATCGGATGGGTGATGGAACTGGTAAAAATGGTTCTTACAGGAGTTCTTGTGATTGCAGTTATATTGTTAATGTTACCATGTTTATTTTCTTGTTTGCAGAAAGCGTTAATGAAACTTGTGAATCAGGCCTGGCTTGCTCACAAACAAGAAGGTGGAATTGTAGAGGTTTGGTTGAGTGAAAAGGGGCACGATCCTGTGTCAGTCACTGAGCAGTCTGAGCAACCCAGGCTTTGAGCAAGGGTTAAGCCCAGAGCTAGCGACCTTGCACTCCCCTTGCACGGAGCAGAACAAAGAACCTCGTGGTGCCTGCTTCGCGGGAAGCAAAACTACGTCCGGGAGGGGAGGGGGCGGTCACGGCTCTGAATATGTAAACCTATGGACCAATCACAAGTGCGATCGGGGCGCATGATTAACATATGCATAGTCTATATAACCACTGCTTTCTTTGTTAATAAACGAGAAGCTTCCATACTCACATTGAGATCGCGTAGCTTATTCCGGACCGTCCCCCAGCACCCGCGAGCGCGCCTCCCCGGTTTTCCCCGTACTACAGCTGCCCCTTTTGCAGCTGGTGGTTACCATCAGGTTTCAGTGCCAGGTTTGAGGAGAGGTGGGAGGGAACTAGAGACATCTCGGGGACTCATGTTAGGCAGTGTGGGACACAAATCTGTGAAAGCGGGGTTTTACAACCTCTGTTGTTCGAGGAATTAACGTGTATGAAAAAGCTGCAGAATGAATTTTATGGCAACAGTACTGATGATGACCATTAAGAAGCCTACACAATTTTTGCACTATGTTGGGGGAAAAGGCTCTTTCCACTCTGAAAGAATCACATTTCTCTCAATAATTGGGTGCAATAAATTAGAAAGGACTGTTTGAATTACTTAAAAGTAATGTACACTCTTTAAATGTGTGCTGTGTAAATGCTGTTAGTTTCACTTTGAAACTCAAAAGGAAGGTAGAAGTATATATTTGAATGTGAGGGTGGTGTTATCATGATCGCAATTTTAATAACACTCCCTTAAAGCTCTCAGGAATTGTTTTCCATTAGGGATGAGAAAATCAGAAATAAGGGAGTGGCTGACAAATATTTTGTTCACAAACAATGCTCTCTGATAGTGGCAGTAGTAATCATGTTAAGTGTTTCAAATCCAGGGACTCAAGAGAAATGTATAACGTGAGAGAGCTTTTCAGTCTGTGAATCAGGCAGAGGATGGAGTGACCAAGAAAGATTACAATCAGTATATCAAAGAGGGTAAAACCTGGCTGGAGAGATCTGGGTTGTTTAATCAACTAGCATCAAATTTTCAAAACCAGCCTAAATGATAGGAATGGAGATAAGAGAGGACAGAATCACAGAATCACATAATGTTAGGGATTGGAAGGGACCTTGAAAGATCATCTAGTCCAATCCCCTTGCTGGAGCAGGATTACCTAGATCACGTCACACAAGAACATGTCCAGGTGGGTTTTGAATGTCTCCAGAGAAGGAGACTCCACAACCTCTCTGGGCAGCCTGTTCCAGTGTTCAGTTACCCTCACTGTAAAGAAGTTTTTCCTCATATTTATGTGGAACCTCCTGTGTTCCCGCTTGCACCCATTGCCCCTTGTCCTGTCAAGGGATGTCACTGAGAAGAGCCTGGCTCCATCCTCATGACACTTGCCCTTTACATATTTATAAACATGAATGAGGTCACCCCTCAGTCTCCTCTTCTGCAAGCTAAAGAGACCCAGCTCCCTCAGCCTCTCCTCATAAGGGAGATGTTCCACTCCCTTAATCATCTTCGTGGCTCTGCGCTGGACTCTCTCTAGCAGTTCCCTGTCCTTCTTGAACTGAGGGGCCCAGAACTGGACACAATATTTGAGGGGGAGGAGAACCTCTCTCGACCTGCTGACCACACCCCTTCTAATACACCCCAGGATGCCATTGGCCTTCTTGGCCACAAGGGCACATTGCTGGCTCATGGTCATCCTGCTGTCCACTAGGACCCCCAGGTCCCTTTCCCCTACGCTGGTCTCCAACAGGTCTGCCCCCAACTTGTACTGGTACATGGGGTTGTTCTTGCCCAGATGAAGGGCTCTACACTTGCCCTTGTTATATTTCATTAAATTTCTCCCCGCCCAACTCTCTAGCCTGTCTAGGCCTCTCTGAATGGCAGCACAGCCTTCTGGTGTGTCAGCCACTCGTCTTAATTTTGTGTCATCAGCGAACTTGCTGACAGCGCACTCTAATCCCTCATCCAAGTCATTAATGAATATATTGAATAGAACTGGTCCCAGTACCAACCCTTGAGGGACTCCACTAGATACAGGCCTCCAACTGGACTCTGTCCCATTGACCACCACTCTCTGGCTTCTTTCCTTCAGCCAGTTCACAATCCACCTCACTATCCAATCATCCAGACCACACTTCCTCAGTTTAGCTGCGAGGACGCTGTGGGAGACCGTGTCAAACGCTTTACTGAAATCAAGATAGACCACATCCACTGCTTTACCATCATGTATACACCGGGTGATGTCCTCATAAAAGGCTATCAAGTTGGTTAAGCATGACTTCCCCTTGGTGAAGCCATGTTGACTGCCCCTGATGATCCTTCTATCCTTGATATGCCTAGAGACAGCACCAAGGACAAGTTGTTCCATCACCTTTCCGGGGATGGAGGTGAGGCTGATCAGTCTATAGTTACCCAGGTCCTCCTTCTTGCCCTTTTTGAAGACTGGAGTGACATTTGCTTTCCTCCCGTCCTCAGGCACGTGGCTTGTAGTTACTTTCCTCTAATCCAAATGGTACACCAGCTGTGTTGGTATGAACAGCACCACAGTAGTATATCCATGCATAAGACATCCATTGTGGCAGACTGTGCTCAGAAATTATGATTGAAATGAAGCTTTTAAAAAATGAAAACTGAAACTGAAGACCTCAGTTGCAGAACAGTGTGGATTTTTATATTGTTTATTTGTTTTCTTATGTTTTCAAAGAGAACTGAAAGAATGAAAAAGAAATAATTTCACATCAAGGTGGAATTTATATTTATGGAGTTTTTAAGGTCAGCTGAGCTCTCCCAAACAAATTAGAAAATTATTTTTAATTCTTCACCTTTTAATATGTGTCTTTTCTTTTGTTGAAAACTTAAAAAACAAAATGTTGTCTTGAAGTAGGAAATCCCCACACACACATTCCATTAAAAAGAGTCAAAATCAATATTTTGCCTTCTCTCTTGTTTTTTTAACCAGAACTACTCAGTATTTTGACTGCAAATCATGAACATTTCAATTTTTACCAAACTGCATTATTTAACAGTTAATCCACTTAGGGATATTCGGACACTTTGGTATACCATAACATAGTGTTGCCCTGTCAGATTAACCCATTACTCTTAGGTTATGATGATGTTTCTAAAATTTTGTCTATCCATAACCAGATGTCTTATGATTTATATCTCTCCATGGGACTGTTTGCAGTAGGATATAAATGGCATACTAATGTTCCATATGTGGCTAATATAAAAATAAATAATACAGATAAGGGAACAGATAGTTATGCACATTCTGTGATACATGAGATTACTGAAGAAATGCACTGTTTAATGCAAAACTTTGAAAATTCAAATTATGAGAAACTCATGTCATACTGAAGAATTGTAATCAAGGGCAGATAAAGATTTTTGGAAGCATGCAAAAAATACAAGGCCGGATGTTTGATGCCATCATTAATTATAACAGAAGGAAATGATCCTTTACTAATAGACATACGTTGATTTAACAAGGTAATGCTGAAGATGGAGCACAGTATACCATGTGTTAGAGACATTGGCCACACTAAAAAAATACTAAGTATAATCTTGACACATCAATGTAGTTAAGTATAAGTAAAAAAATGAAAATTACAAGTGAAAACTACAAGTAAAGACTATAGAAAAAAAACTTTTAAGAGAGGCTTTTTATATGCTGAAATCCCTTAGAAGAATTCATTTAGAAGAACAGTGTGAAAATACTGTAATTTCTCCACTAGAAGCAAAGCTATGCACTGCACCAGTTTTGTGAGTGATGAATACTGACAGATATAAGGCCACTGATCTTTCAGTTTGAAACAGATAATTACTCAGAGCTGGAAACTCCATACATATCCTTTAAATCTGTAGGAATGGTAAAAAGTTTTAAAATTGCCTTTTTATCATGAACCAGTATTCAAAACAGATTGCAAAGTATTTTTTATGGCAAGGGTATGTATAAATGTAGTTGAGCCTGAAAAACAATGAAAACAATGTAACTAGTGACCTTTCTGTACTCCAAGTAAAAATGGGTCTGCTTTTTCAAATGTTTGACAGCTGCTGTTCAGATCCTACAGTTAATCTTTATTTTGAGATTTTAAAAAACAGTATTCTGAACAGATACAGAAATACAGTTAGTAGTAAAAAGGGACAACATGCTTTAACTTTCATAGATCCACTGTGCAATTAAGTAAGGGCTTGAAGAGGCTACCCATAAACTGAACTTTGAAAAACTTTGAACATAAAACAATTTTCCTTTTTGCCTCATTGTAAGGATGTATGGATGATTTAGTGATGAAGGTTGCTTTTTGTATTGAAATTTCTTTTGGATATTGTTCTTGCTCAAGAGTTTCAAAATTGTTTCAAAAAGTTGACTTAAAATATCAAATTTGGTTTTTTGAATCAGTCTTTTCACACAATTCAGCCCATCCAAAACTAACTCATATAGAACACAAAACAGAATTAAGCCATGCAAGGTACACATACTAAGTAATGAAATATATGAAAAAGCATTAGTGCCATCCTGTATATTCTGCTTTTTCTTTTAGCTGCTTAGTTTTGCATTTATTTGAGAGAAAAGGAAAAAATTGTGCTTCTTCTGAAGCTAATTATAGAGATCACAATCTGAAAACAAGGAGGAAAGAGCAAAAGAGAACATGAGTAGAAGAGAGAGTGTGCATCAGGAAGTCCAGATTTCAAGTCAAGAAGACACCCATATCTCTTAAGAAACAGCTTGAGAGCTATCTGCCACCTTTTCATTTGAGTGACCAGGCATCTATCCCATGTCCAGCATTGACTCAGCTCCATGTCCTATGAGACAAGAGATTGTGTGTGCGAATCAGACCTTGCAACTGGAGGTACAGCTATTCTTCCCTGAGTTGCAAGACCTAGAGGCGCAGGCCCATATTGCACAAATTTGATAGGGGACTTGTTGTCAGGAAAGAAAGCAAGAGGGATCAGGCCACAGCCTCACAGAATAATTCGGGCAGGCAATGTACAACCCACAGGTAGCTGACAGGCCACCCCTGTTCTAAACCACTGAAAATAAGAATACTGTCTATAGTAACTTCTCAAGGTGTGAGCAATATAGAGGAATGTCAACCAACCACAACTGACCTTCCAAGTATCATTAGAAAAGCAGGTATGAAAAGCAACACTGACAAACCCAGATCTTCAAGTTTCTCCCAAGGTGTTCTCAAGTCAACATCAGTCAATTTTTGCCTTGATATTGCTTCATTTATACCGATCTTGCTCTTGATCAGTTATTGTATGCCATGTTTTGGGATATCAGATTCAATCATTTGAAGCACTGCAATCACAAGTTCAGGTTTCAAAGAGCTGATGTCCCCCTCTCTGTTGGTCATAAAGTTGCACTTTTTATTTTTTTATCATGACCAATTTTTGACAATACTTATGGGTATCTGTTTGCTGGTACTTTGCAGTTAAATATTTAAAACTTGCCCAGTGCAAGGAGAGAGGCTGGACTACCCTCAGGTTTCTGAGAATTTGTTTGCTGAATTGCCTTACATAAATCTGGCAAGTGGCTGAAAGGCTGCCCTTGACCTGGTTCTGTCATAGTTACCTCACGATATGTGTAAGAGTGATACCTGTTCTGAACAGACTTTCTGAAGCAGACTTAATTATTGTGTGTTCCATCAGGAAGCGATCTACCTCTTGAGGAATTCACAGGCCAAAAAACTGAGAAAATCCACAAGGCAATCAAAGCACTTGACATCGTTATAAAGTGCTTACTTTTTCAATCTCCAGTCCACTGCAGAAGCCCAGAAAGGGAAGTCCAACCGTTTCTCAGAAATGGCTTTAAGTTTCTTTTTGCTGTAGGACATTTTCTAAGCATTTGTGTGGTAGTTTAATATAAAGGAAGAAAATGTGTGGCTACTCTTGCTGTTCATGAAGGGTATAGTGACAAACTGACCTAATCAGAGGTTTGTACACGTCTGAGACCAGATGTACATTTCACCTTCACAACTATCTCCCAGTGCCTTGGTCACTCCAACAAACAGCTCTGGCACTGCCTTTTTGGCAAAGAGAAACTAAATCAGCATCATTCACCTTGGAACAGCCACAAACTCCTTGAATCTCATGTGTTTTTTTCTGTGAAATGAAGGGAGCAAGTCCACTGGCAGTGGAACACAGACTGTGATCAATAACAGTATGCCGTTCCTTCTCTGTGCCTTCAGCTGCGATACAGTCAGTGCCGGGAACAGGGTGACCTTGCAAACTGTCCATTTGTTCCTCATCTTACACTGCAGTCACGACACAGGATTGTGATAGTTGTCCTACACAGGCTTCTTCAAGCCTAGTATTTCTAAGGTTGCTGTTTCAGTTGATTTAACAACTCACCACTGCTGAAGGGGGTAATTCACGTTCCTCCTTCTCATCTCCCTTGCTCCCAAATACAAGCTTCTGCATCATAACTTATGCTAGTGCTTGCCAGATTTATTTGTTAACCAATTTGACACATTAAATTCCAGAAAACAAACTCAATAAAAAATTCAGTGGGTTTTTTTGCCATTTTAGTGGACTAAGTCAACACACAGACATATACAGTGAGCACAAGGTGGAAGTTAGGTCCACACAGATAGCAAGAGGACAGTAAAGTGAGAAGAGACTGGGGAGAAAGGACAAGGGAAGGAAAGGACAGGAAAGGAGGAAGAGTGAAGAAATACTTTGCCTGTTGAAGCTGCAGGAGATATTTAGAAACACCCAGCTGCCCCTTACCTCCATGTGCAGGTCATAACTGATCCAGTATTGCCACTAGTCCTTTCAGGTAGGCAGCAGACCCATAGACACTGGTTCAGCACTGCTGAACTAGAGCAGTAGTGGGGCAGATAGAAGTCAGACAGAAACTCCATCTCCAGCGAAATCCAGTGTCTAGGAGCAGTCCTCATCCTGGCTCAGGGAGAAAAATAACACAAAATTTTTTTCATGCATCTGGCAGAAACAAGGCCTTTCCTCCTGCATGTCCTTACACAGGGTACTTGAATTGCTAGTGCAACTGTCTGCCATCCCTCTCCCACCCATGTGGAGCAGGAGAACAAAGGCAGAACAAGGATGGGACTGTCACTCTGAACCAAGTGAAGGTCAGGAATGGCTACACTAGAAATAATCCTGTGTCAGGGAACAAGGAAGAAGACAGTGTGGCGCAGGTGAACCTCAATTCACTGAGTGTGCATACTGGGGGCAGGAAGCTGTATCTTCTGTTGTCTGTATCTCTTTCCCTGGAGACAAGCTAGCATTTCCAAAGCAGTTTGGAAGCACAGCGTGGACCAGAAAGTCATGGTGGGGCCTCCACAGCATGGCCTTGCCCAGCAGATCCTGTAGGACCCATGGATAGCTTCTGTGAGCCATGACAGCCTGGACCCTGCTGGCAAGGCTGGATACTCCTGTGGCATAATGCTTGGGCGAGTCTCGAGAGTGTGACTAGTCGCATATCCTCAGTGGATCCAGTGAGATAAGCTGTGTATATCTTGCCTTTTCTTCCAGATATCTTCCTCTAAATGTTTGCAACTTTCCTGTTGTCCATTCAACAGCCAATTTCACTGTACAAAAATATTTAAAGAGTTCAACAACAATCACATAAACACTATGTGGTACTAGATCTGAGCAGTATTACAGAGAAAATATCTTAAAATTGAGAAATCAGGAAAAATGAGGGGAGTAGATGGAGAATCTAAAGACTCTTGAAAAAGCCCATGTCTCCAGAAACATGTGTAAACCACACTAGGATACAAGAACGTGATTTCTTCAAGAAAGCAAGTAAAGCCATAAAGAAAAAAAATTATGTGTATATGTTAATTATATATTCTTCTGATCCTGTTGAGTTTTAGTTTCAGGTAGCATAAAAACAGAATAGTTACCAGACAATGCCACTGAAGTCAGAAGCAATTAACTCACAGCAATATCTGTTTACAGGAAACAGTAAGAAGGCAAAGAAACTTTTGAAGGATACATACAGCTACTGAGTTAAATATGCAACTGTAAATATATTATTTCCATTAAATCCCTAATTTGAGACTAGACCATAGAAGACTTCAAAGAGTCAAAAATGAGAAGCAGACCACAAAGGGAATTCAATTTACATTTGGAAGAACTGGAAGAATGGATAAAATGGTCTAAAGACCAGGTAACAAGTTTTGGTGAAAAGATGGGGAAGGTAAAGAAAGCATGGAGTGGGCCTTCAAGTTGCATACAGAGGCAAAATATTTGTTTCAATGAATTTTCAAAATACAAGCAGAACGACTTCGCAAAAACTTGAAAAAACAGCACTTAAACACAAGATTTCGGATGTGGCCACTGTACTTGGAGGAAGTAAATTATTTTTTTAAAAGTATTCCAACAATGATAAAATGTACCTATTCAGAAATAAAGCATATATATTCTTAACAAAGGACATGACAATACTAATGTTCCCCACAGAAATAAAATTGTCCAGAATTAAGAGGATTTCAGCAGAGAGGATTTCATCTACTGTAAAAAAAAGTGACAACAGTAATGAAGAGGACTTGTTTATGGGAACTGTTCAAGAGAAACCATGTTCATTGACTGGAATACTACATTAAACAGAAATGAAACATGTATTAAATATAAATTGCACTTGGGTTTACAAATGAATTTGAGATCTGAGACTATAGCAAATGGTCTGAAGAGAAAAATCTAGTGAAATAGAACATAGACAGCAAATCTTATCTCTCATTCTGGGAAGATAATTCCTAATAGAGGTATACATGAACTATATATAAAGATAAAACAAAAAATCCTTACAGGTAAATTATTGGAATTATGTCAGAAACAGGATATCTATATTGAAATGAAAACATAACAGATTGCAAGTTCCAGTGAAAGAATCACAGAATCACAGAATCAATCAGGTTGGAAGAGATCTCTGGGATCATCGAGTCCAACCATTGCCCTGACACCACCCTGTCAACTAGACCATGGCACTGAGTGCCATGTCCAGTCTTTTCTTAAACACATCCAGAGATGGTGACTCCACCACCTCCCTGGGCAGCCCATTCCAATGTCTAATGACCCTTTCTGAGAAGAAATTCTTCCTAATGTCCAACCTAAACCTCCCCTGTCGAAGCTTGAGGCTGTGTCCTCTTGTCCTATCGCTAGTTGCCTGGGAGAAGAGGCCTACTCCCACTCCGCTACAACCTCCCTTCAGGTAATTGTAGACTGCAATAAGGTCACCTCGGAGCCTCCTCTTCTCCAGGCTAAACAACCCCAGCTCCCTCAGCCGTTCCTCGTAGGTCATGCCCTTCAGACCCTTCACCAGCTTGGTCGCCCTCCTCTGGACTCGCTCCAACACCTCAACATCTTTCTTGAAGTGCGGGGCCCAGAACTGGACACAGTACTCAAGGTGCGGCCTCACCAGTGCCGAGTACAGAGGGACGATCACTTCCCTAGACCGGCTGGCTACACTATTCCTAATAGAGGCCAGGATGCCATTGGCCTTCTTGGCCACCTGAGCACACTGCTGGCTCATGTTTAGTCGGCCGTCGATCAGCATCCCCAGGTCTCTTTCCACCGGCCCGCTTTCTAACCACTCTTCCCCCAGCCTGTAGAGCTGCATGGGGTTGTTGTGGCCCAAGTGTAAGACCCGGCACTTGTTCTTGTTGAACCTCATGCTGTTGTTCTCTGTCCAAATCCCTCTGTAGGGCCTTCCTACCCTCCAGCAGATCAACACTCCCACCCAGCTTGGTGTCATCTGCAAATTTGCTGAGGGTGCACTCAATCCCTACATCTAGATCATCTATAGAAATATTGAACAGCACCGGTCCCAGAACTGAGCCCTGGGGAACACCGCTAGTGACCGGCTGCCAGTTGGACTTTGCCCAATTCACCACCACTCTCTGGGCTAGGCCATCCAGCCAGTTTTTAACCCATCGAAGAGTCCACCCATCCAAGCCCCGGGCAGCTAGTTTGTCTAGGAGGATGCTGTGGGAGACAGTGTCGAATGCCTTACTGAAGTCTAGATAGACTACATCCACAGCCCTGCCCTCATCTACTAAGCAGGTCACTTTGTCATAGAAGGAGATCAGGTTGGTCAAGCAGGACCTGCCTTTCATGAATCCATGTTGACTGGCCCTGATGCCCCAATTGTCCTGCACTGATATTGTAGAAGAACAATGAAACATGGAAATGGAAATGGAAAAAAAAAACATACAAAAAGAAAACAGATAGGTAGAAGTGGCAAAGGAACATCCAAATCATAATAAACATTCAAATGCCATAAAGAAAATTATAAGGGAAATAATACAGATACTGTTAATAATGTGGGCATTTTAAAACAAATAGATAGCAAAGAAATATGTTACAACATATGAAATGAAAAAAGAATGTGCACTGGAGTCTGGTGATATGCATATAAATATGCATAGATTATTTTCTCATACAGGGAAAATGTATATATTCCTGTTCAACATCTTCATCAATGACCCTGATGAAGGGACAGAGTGTCTTCTCAGCAAGTTTGCTGATGATACGAAGCTGGGAGGTTTGGCTGATACACCTGAAGGTTGTGCAGCCATTCAGCATGATTTGGACAGACTGGAGAGCTGGGCAAAGAGGAACCTAATGAGGTTCAGCAAGAATAAGTGCAGAGTCCTGCACCTGGGAAGGAGTGATAAAATGCACCAGTACAGGTTAGGAGGCGATCTGCTAGAGAGCAGCTCCGTGGAGAAGGACATTGGAGTCCTGGTGGACAACAAGTTATCCATGGGACAGCAACGTGCCCTTGTGGCCAAGAAGGCCAATGGTATCCTGGGGTGCATTAGGAAGAGTGTGTCCAGCAGATTGAGGAAGGTCCTCCTCCCCCTCTCCTCTACCCTGGTGAGACCTCACCTGGAGTATTGCGTTCAGTTCCAGGCTCCCCAGTTCAAGAGGGACAGAGATCTACTGGAGAGAGTCCAATGGAGGGCTACGAGGATGATTAAGGGACTGAAACACCTGCCTTATGAGGAAAGGTTGAGAGACCTGGGGCTTTTTAGTCTGGAGAAGAGAAGACTGAGAGGGGATCTGATTAATGTGTATAAATATATGAGGGCTGGGTGTCAAGAGGAAAGGGGCAACCTCTTTTCACTTGTGCCCTGCGATAGGACAAGGGTCAATGGATGCAAGCTAGAGCATGGGAAGTTCAACCTCAACGTGAGGAAGAACTTCTTTACTGTAAGGGTTACAGAGCACTGGAACAGGTTCCTGTCACGTTCCGGATTAAGCTCGTATCTGCCTTATTAGTAAATCTAGAAATTAAATGCAGTCAGTCCTGAGAGGGACCCGCCTCATTAGTAACTTCAATGCAGTCAGTCCCGAGAGGGACCTGCCCATTCGATGCAGTCAGTCCACGTGGGACTCGCCTGATTCAATTGCAGTCAGTCCACGTGGGACCCGCCTGATAAATCACCCAGTATGCTTTACCTGCCTGCAGGTAAAGCACCCCCAAAATCCTGACCAAAAATAAAATAGATTCATGATCCTTGAGTTCGGACAAAGCACAACCGAGGCACGGTATCAATAAACTTAACCTTGACTTTATTAAGTCCAACAATGAGGCAACTTAGTGAACAAGGAAGGGAGAGAGAGAGAGAGAAGTAAGTAAAAGGGAGAGAGGAAAAGAGATCAGTTGAGAGGGAAAGGATAGTCACCACCCTGGATCCCATGGCATCCCGTGGGTCCTCTGCTGATTCTCAGCAGTCAGGGGTGGGCGCGCACGTGGTGTGGCAAAACGGCCTCTTTTATAGAGAATTTTTGCACAGTCATGCTGACACGGAGCCGCCAGTCACAGTTCGCACCACTCACAGTCTTGAGGGCGGGACAGGTCCGGTTCCCGCGCTGTAGGATTGGCCCATTGCCAGACTGTTGCCTGATATCCCGGATTGGTCTCTCCGGAGGGGGTGGAGGGCTGCAGGGAGGAGACGTCACTCACCCCTAGTCGGCGACTAACTTCTTGCCTCAGAAAATGTCGTCAAGGTCAGGTAGTCCTTTACCCCAGAAGATGGCATCTGAGCACGTGGGATAGGACAGTTTCTGAGACAATGCCGAAAAAAAAAAGGGGGACAAGGAACAGATCCCCACAGCTCCCCAGAGAGGTTGTGGAGTCTCCTTCTCTGGAGAATTTCAAGACCCGTCTGGATGCATTCCTGTGTAACCTGCCCTAGATTGGTCCTGCTCTGGCAGGGGGATTGGACTCGATGATCTCCAGAGGTCCCTTCCAACGCCTAACGTTCTATGATTCTACGATTCTATGATTCTATGATATTGATTACTGAAATTATCCAGAAAGGGCACTATTAGAAATTATGACTGCAAAGTTTGTAAACAAACATGCAAAATCAATATTTGCTAGACATTGTATCATAACAGTAGCAGGCAATGAACCACAATGTATTTACCGCAAGTTAAAAATAATATTATGGAAAACAATGCTACAACTTTGAAAAAAAAGTTGCAATATCACTGACCAGATGAAGAGAAAGCATCCACATGAGTGATAAAAAACTAAGTCTGACACAGTGGAAATTTCAGGAATTATTCAACCCTAATCTGAATCTGTATGAGAAGCCAAAAGTCTCCAATTAACCTGCCAGAGCTATGCTAATCCACCTTGTCAGTGCTGGGGTGCTAACTACCTGCCAAAGAACACAGCACTAAATGCTATGAAGAGTCATCCCGAGTCAACCATCTTCACAGACATTGCACACATTTAAGGTGCTTTCTCAGACAATGCACATCTCTTTCACCTGTAATAACATACTAATATTTCCAAAGTTTAAATGTCGCACCTCAGGTGACATCTGTATTTGACTTTAGACTGTGAATCCAACTTCTGCCCTCTCTGGCTCATGAAACATAGTCCTGAACAACCCTAGACACTCATGTCCTAACCAGCCAGTACTTAATTCAGAGAACAAACGGTTTCTCCTTCACACATGTTGCAAGAAATACATGAGAGATGTTCCCACTGTTTATCATCAACCCTTCCATTCCCAACTAAATTTATAGAGGAGCTAGGAAAAAACATCTGCAAGGTCAGCTGAGTGATGCAGAGACTATATATTTGAGACTACACAGACTTAAGTCATCTCACTGAGCAGAAGCAGCTTTAGTGTTTTGTTAGAAGATTGCTGCCTGTCAGTACATAGGTGCAAGATATTCACTCTCATCATCTGGAATGATTGGCTTCACTAGCAGGAGATAATGGGGGCTTTCCTCGCAGAGGTGCTGGAGGCAAGGTGACTGAATTAGAATGATTTACATCCTTCCTGGCAGGACATACCCAAAATAGTTATGGGAAAACACTCCTCCATGACTCAGTCCCTCATTTATCAATCCCACATTCTTTCTTCACATCTATTTGGTATCTGCTTGCAGCAGCCAGAAATGCTCAGACAACACGGTCCCAGAGGAGGCAGCATTTACATGACGCAAACTTTGCCTTCCCCTTCAGTGCCTAGGATGGCCTAGTGTTTGGAGAAAATCAGCTCATGAATGGAGAACAACTTATTGAAGCTGAACCTAAATGAAATACATATAATGTTGATGGTCAGGGAAAAATCACTTTGAGAACTGGCGTTTATCACACAGTTTCCTTTGGCTGAATATATATAATTTACTCTTCCTCAATTCAGTCTGTAACTTTGTCCGTGATGAGTTCCGTGTTACCATATCTTTACTGGTAGTTTTTAAAAAAATATTATGTACCTATATATAACATATTTTGTAGTCAGTGGAACTGCTTCCATAGAAGTAGGACCAGCAAAAACAATACCATCTTTCATCCCTGATGCAAGGTGTATTTCCCTTAGATTATATTGGAGATGACAAGTACCAAGGCATGGATATCTTTCCAAAGCAAACGAAAACAAATAAAAATCCAGTCAAAAGAAAACATTACACACCATATGTCACAGAAAGAACAAACCAGACATGATGTTAGTTATATGCTGGAAAGTTCTCAGTATAAAAATCAGATACTTGAAAGCCACTGCAATCTGCAAAATACTTTTGATTTCATGTAAATAAAATACCTTCTTTCTGCCTCCAGTCCAATCCTTCAATAGAAGGAATGATGGAAATCATTACTTACATTGCAATACAGTAAAGAATCAGGCCCTTAGCCCTACTCCTCAAAACAATAGGTATTTGGATTTTCTGTACATATCTCAAGACTGCAAAAAGGTGTAAGAATAGCAGAGAAGTTTGTATTTTTTTCTGTGCATACCTAAAAATCGATTTTATTTCTATGTGACTTAATAAATTTGTATAGTAAAAAGTTTATGTGCCTTTTTATTGCTTAATGTTTTACTTTCCAGATTGGTCAGTGGTTGATTAGTACAATTATGTACAGAGCTGCTAAATCAGTTGTTTAGTCAGGTTTAAGAAGTTTATTAGTCTCTTCAGTATTAAAACATTTGCCTAAATATAAAGGTATGATGGCTTCCAACATTTAAGTAGCAAGTAAGGTATTCAGTCTTTTAGATAAGCAATATAGTACCTCAGTAATCCATGGAAATGCATATGTCATTGCTAGGCGAACAATATAGAAAAGAAAAAGCAGCACATAAGAATCTACATTCAGTAGGAAATACTTAATAGTGTTAAATTAAGTTATCTTTGCTGACAGAAAATTAGCAACCAGCATAGAAAAATGTAGTAAGAATTCCCTGATGTATATAACTGTATAATATTCACCTTATTCTTTTTCTCTGACACACAACAACAGCTAATCATACCTTAGCCTTGGCATATATTATTTCTATTAATATAATAACAATAGCTATAATATTTTGCTCTCTCTTTTTCATGTATTCCCTACAATGTACCACTGGTGGGCAGCAGCCAAGTGCAGTGTGGGTGAGAGGGACTGCAAGATCAAAATGAAACTTTACCTATCAATACAGAAACTTATGTAAAACGGAGAGATCACGTTGTAGAGTAAGGGGTTCTTGCTCTCAGATGTTCTGCTTTAAAAATTCATCGTACTGCTTTCTAAAAGTCAGTCTGGCCACTGAAGTAATTCAGAAATTGATATCACAAACATCAGAAAAAGAACTGAAGCAATAAAATTCAGAGTAAAATAGCAGTGATTTTAGTCACTTCAGATGGCACAGTGCCTTCCATTTTTAAAGGTATTTTCACAAAAAACGTAGATGTCATGCAATGGCAGCAAATTATTGCAACTGTGGTCTGAACTCGTTGTCAACTCTTAAAAATTTAGAGGTGCAGGAGAAATCCAAAAAGGAAAAATATTTTACAGTTGTATGAATTCAAGGAAAAATGGTAAGAGACAAAATGCACTGGCATAACAGGCATTGCTCTCAAAAAAGGTGAGAAAAACTCCTTATTTTGCTGCTGAAGTGATGTATGGCATCAGGGAAACATTTGTCCTGCATATTTAAATTGAAATCTCCCTGGAACCCTGAGAGATTTTACTTGTTCAGCACACATAGGTCCTGTACTTGAAAGGGACTACTAGGCACCACAGCAATGTCGAAAGCCAACAGTAGCAACTACATTATCTACTTCATATTATAAGTAATTATTACCTATTACTATAAGCAATTCTTTCTAACTCATAGTTACTGTTTTTATTGTTGCTACTGATTTGGATAGAATTGTATTTCCAGGGAAAGAAGCTTTCTTCCTCTCATCCCCTTGCATTCTTTTCTTCAGTTTAGTACTGAAGCTGATGTTCACGTGCTATATTTGTCAGCTTCTCCTACTACAGCCTATTTTAGCAAACAATGAAAACCTTCTTGAACCACATGCAGCAGAGTGTAACGGAGACGTCATGTACCATATGACTACCATTTATACCTAAGCAACTCTTGCTGTGGATATGCTGACTCTGACCATTTTTCTTTAAAAGAAGAAAAATCTGTCTCTACAATCTATCAGTATCATCAGCACAGGGCAGTGCTTTTAAAATGCATTCATTTCCCAAATTCAAACAAAAATCTGTTATGACTGTGTGATAACAGTCCCTTCTGCAGCTATTTCATTTTGCAGTACTCTTCCACTCTTGAGCTTCCATCTTTAGATTATGTGCAATGGGGACAGCTCTCTCCACTACATTTTACAGATTAAGCTATTCCTGATGTCCTTTTCCTCTGTTGCAGTGGCTGCGAATGGAATTTCCTCCTTTTGTCTAACCCATGTGAAGGTACATTCTCAAATCTCAGTAAATTTGCTCGGAGCAATCCATGATTTATGAAAGCTGTCTGCTTAGGATTGACTTTGGTTGATTGACATTAGTATCTGCAAGATTGTTGTCTTTAGTTGAAGCTTTTGGGGCATTCATAAAGTATCTCTCCTGTGTCTCTGGACAAGTGGGAATTAATGTATCACTTTCTTTCGCTGTCTGGATATTTAACAATATCTCTGTCTTCTAATCTCATGAAACTTAGAGGAAGTTAGTTACATTTGGTTAAAATCAGCAAAAGAATTCAAAATTTGGGGCGATAGAGGAGAGATAAATAGGCAGATAGGCACACATCAAATCACCTAGGAAACTCATAAAGTTTGAAAGCATGCATGTATCAAGAAAATTTCATAGAGGAGCGATGAATGCTTCCATCGCGGAAACTCAAGAGATAGGAAGGTCCTGGTAAATGCACTTCTGGAGACTATTCCTTCTTGGCTCTCTCTGGTTCCCACAAACCTAGATCGAATTCCAGGTCCAGTTCTTGCATTCATATGAGGAGGTTTTCTGGTTTTGGAGAAGAGTTGAAAGAATCCAAACCACTTCTTGTTCCACTGGGAGAGCTCCTGACCGTGTTGTACTTTAAAAATCATGGGAGAGTATATGGTGAGCAAACCTCTGAGGCTATGTGCTAGCTCTGGAGGTTACAGTGAGGGAAGATGGCTTAGTTCGCTTCTTTTTCTTCTGCCACAGCTGCTCTAAACAGCTTCTGATGTTCCCAGTACAACACACTGCTGCAGGTGCTCTTTTGGTAACAGAGTTATCCTCAGTATGTTGAGTGATTGTACCAAACTGCCAATGTTTTCCTGCAGCGCACAAGTGAGAAAAATTTCAATGTCTACCTCTGCCAAAAACTGCAAGTGAAATTTCATGGGGAAAGGTTTTTCTGAACACTTGGAGCATTTCTGCTAAATCCAGTATCAGTACTCCTGTGAAAAATAACAGAGATGAAAACTGCTTGAGGAAAAAGAAGAGCCAGGGCATCATTTCAAGAAGAAAAGACAGGAAATCTAACATATAGGTCATACTGCTATTCTCTCCCATAAGTAGGAATTTAAGAAGACTATGTGCTTGAAGCAGACACACGAGTATTTTTTGTGGGAGCAGTATAATTTATAAAATTTCCCACCACATACTCCCCATTTTCAGCTCATAACACACATGCCTGTTATTCAGGTTCTCCTTACAGACATGGAAATATTAGATCTCTTATGCAGCCAGGGAGCTTTGGTTCAGTTATATTTGCCTCTTCTGGGTTCTTCAAGATGGATATTTTCTATGCCACTTTTTACAAAAGGGTGAAGGTACAACTGACATGAGTGTGTGTTTCCTTGTTCCCCCTATTTGTCTTAACGGTGACAGTGTGGGTTATGGCCTGTTTATTCACAAAGGATAGTTATACCACTCTAGCCTACCATAATAGCATGTTCTTGTCTGGTACAAGTTATGTCTGACTCTGATCAGACACTGAGAATGGCTTTCAGATACAGATAAAAAAAGAAACTAAAAAAAATAATAATTTAAAACAACAACAAATACCCAGGGGAAAAAAAAAAAAAAAACAACCAAAAAACGCCTAAGCTGGAATACATGCAAGAAATAAGGAATGTTATAAAACAAAACAAAACAAAACAAAACAAAAAAAAGCACACAAAGGAAAATGAAAACCCAAGCCACTGGCCATTTCTCCTGACTAGAAGCTTCCACACTTTCAGGTTTTGTCTGCATCCGCAGCTGACACATCACTTAGGATTGAAACGCCGAGGCCACCTCAACAGACTTGAAGTGCCTGAGTTTCTCCAGGAAACAGAATGTGCCCACCCACGGCTGACAGTGCACAGTGGCATGGCTGGTAGGTTCCCGGCATCCTCTCCACATCATCTCAGCAGAGAAGCTGGTTACCAGCTGCATTTGCTTTTTACCTACGCTGGGGCAGAAGGAGGGACCTGCTGACTCATGTGCATAGGTCCAAACACTACTCAAATCTGAAAGAAACTTATTAGAGAGGGGGTGCTGCTACCCTAGCTCATCCCTGCTATATATCTGAGATGTTCCTTCTGGAGTTTATAAAGAACATAATTCCTATACTAAGGGGTACAATACTTGCTTAGCAGTTTCATAAATTTTTGCTACTTAAAATTTTGGTTATGTATATACAAATAAACTATTGGACTTTCACACTGATTTTTGCCTTGTGTCACCATTAGATACAATAGACACATTAAATGTGATTTCCCACAAACAAAGATAAAGATTAAAATAGTTAATGTTGATCTATACTGGACCAAAAGTTAACCATGAGTGACTATGCCAAAATCAAGAGAGTATGTGAGTTACTACTACCAAGTAACAGTGATTTCTTTCTTTAAGAAATCTCTTTTAGTTAAATAGAGTAGCTAAAATCACCTCCATATTACAGGAATAAATCCACACTACAATTACTAATTCTCCACTAAATTGAATCTGTACCCTTCACTTCGCATGTGAAAAGATGGCTACCTCTATTTTTTATTATTAGAAAATACAGACAAACTACATCTCAAATAATAGTTACATGGAGTGAAGTTTCCTCTTTTACACATCGTAATACACATCTGCCATTTCAGTTGTCCAGGGCATTTGTAGTATAGGCACCAAATAACATTATGTAATCCTTTGAGTAGAAAGAAATGTGTTAATAAAATAGTTACCATCATAGACTCTTATTTGAAAAAAAATATAAAATAATTTTTTTAAACCCTACAGGAATAATAGTTTATAGTTGTACAGTGGTATGGTGTTCTTCATTCTGAAGATACCAAAACCACCCTTACAAACAACATGTAAAAAATGGTGAAATGAAGCTAGTTTTACATTTCAAGAGTGACACTAGTATTTGCAATATATTTACAATGCAAGAGAGAAGGGAAAAGTTTGAGAAGAAAAAGCAGCAAGTGAGGAAAAAAACACACAGTGAAGATAAATGTACAGATGTAATTCAGAAAAGCTGATGACCAAGTGATAAACTCCCTCTTACCCCTTTAAAAAGAAGGGGGGGGTGGGCATTGATAACAACAAGAAATTAAAGAGTAATGTTAGATTAATGCAAAGGGTTGGCTTAAAATGACAAAGCTTTATGCTTAGCAATGTACATATACAACCCCAAAGACTTTTGACTGTTCATAGACAAGACAAATGTTGGATGCAATTGATACAAGTGGAATTTAAATCATGATGGTATCTAGTTGGAGTTTTGCAAAAGTTGGATAAAAAAGAGTTACACTAGTCACAGTTAAAAAGGGAATGCTGTACAAATCTGTATTTGCTGTTGTCTCCATAGATCACAGGGCTACTATCCAAAGAGCATTCTTGGGTCTCAGAAACCAGCATCCTTTAAGCAGTACAGATCAATGACCCATCTAGGCTTGGGTGGATCTTTGACCTTGTTTCTGAAGTGCAGTATTCTTTATTTACTATTTATGATAATCTAAGCTACCTAATGTTACTTTTACTTCTGGACTGAAATCCCTCACAGACTTAGTAAGAAAGGCAATGATCCCTGTACAAATACTTCTAAAAATATGTCAATTAATTTCAATTAATTTGAGCTATTATCTTCCAGTATTAGGAATCATGACTCCATATATGCAATAATACATAAAATTCTATTTTTACTAAATAGGAGCATAGTATATAGGAGACATCCTGTGAGGGAGGTGAAGTAGGTTCCTATAATTATTTTAATTTTAATATATTTAAGAAGAACATTAAAGATAAAATTAGGATGTTATTAACTGGCCAATATAGTCTATTAATACATACTCCAAAACTGAAGCAAATAAGCATAATCAAATTCTGTCTCCTGCTATTACTGAAACTGTGACATGTTATACTTTGTGTACACTGATCAAGATTTATCTTAAAAATACAAATTATTATAAGTTTAGCTACACAATTCTGCTACAAAGTGATTGTTTCTAACAATTCTGGCACAAAACTTCTCTCTTGTTTGTAGCCATATTAATTCATGAACAGTTTATATCATCATTGCTCCTGTGAACATCGTCTTTTACTGTACCTGGCCTTTGTCTTTTCCCAGTGTTTATCTCCATGCCTTGATATTTTTATGCAAAACAATCATAACCCATCTCTGCTTTCGTTTTACTAGACTACACATATCAAGCTTACCTTGGCATCTGTTATGCTCTAGGTCCAACATTTTCCTGATCATCCCTATATATGTTTTAATGTTAATATTTTTTCTCTTGAACGAGGCCATCCACAAGTATACACAGAGTTCAAGAGGAAGGTCTATCAGGACTCTTATATTTGCCTTTTCGTGAAGAAATGGGTGTGGAGAGAACCTCTCAAGATACTCTGCGGGGCACCTTTTGCAAGTGCATATCATGCTTGCAAGTTATTAATGTGATCAACTATTACACTCATATATTCTTCTCCTCTGTTATTTCCAACTGATGAATTGCAAGGTTATAGAAATTCTTCACACTATTTCTTTCTATTTCCATTGCTTGCAGTCTTAAGGTATTTCAGTTCTTCCTGTATGCCAGTTTAATCATTTATCACGTTGACAGCATATTTTATCATTTTAACATATTTTGTTTCATAATAAAAGCGTTCAGTAAGATCTATGCTTAAAGAAACTCACTCTAACTTCAAAGGTTCTTCTCTTTTTATTCTCTGAATCTACTGTGGTGAGACAATTCATCTCAAGTCTTCTCAAAGACTTACTTCTTCTCGGTGTCAGTATAAAGCTCTGGTGTCTCCCCTTTCATTTTGCCATCTTTTTGTCCCTTAAATAAGTGGTTTTATCTTGCCAGTACTTCAAGAAGTCTCCTTTAACTTCAGGGCTCAAAAACGTCCCACCTGTATTAGGTCAGTGACCTGATAATATTTTTAAGGGTGCCATATTTTTCTCTACAATTTCTATTTAAATTTATTAAAAGAATCAGCCTCTGGGCCTGATGGTTGTGAAGAAAAAATTAACTGAATGCAGAGGTATCTGTGTGTGCAATCTTGAAACAAAAGCTTTAGGACCTTGAGTTACCACATCCTTTGAGTCTAGTAGTACTATTTCAAGTATCTTTCTATGATGATTAAAATGCCAACATTGTTACAATCATAAAATTACCTCTGCTGAAAGTACAGAGAAGGAAGAGAACAGATCGTGTTATGAAGGGCTCATATTATGTGTGGTGCCCAGCCTGGTGCCGATTGCAAATGATGCTCAGAAGAATGTCAGCACCTGTTCCATCTCCTGATTCCTAGGAAAAAGCTAGAGAAAATAAAAGCCACAGGGAATACTTTGCAGAGCTCACTGGTGTTTATATGCATGTACTGTTTTTCCCCAGATCAGCATTTTACAAGTGACATTCAGACTCAGAAAGCAATCATTATTGAATAATTTTTTTATCACTTTTCTTTACAGTGAGTTTGGAAATAGTCTCTTCTGCAAATTTTACAGAGCTCTGAGCCCAGAGACCTTAAACATCTGTGTACTGTATGCATATCCTGAACTGTATTTGCTGGATGGGAGCAAGCCTCAGGAGCCTAGCAAAGTACATACCAACATATTTATAACATCAGTAACTAGTGACATCTCAAATAGCTAGAATTCAGTTTGTGGGCAAAACCTGGGATGGTATCATTGCTTTTATCACCTCATCTCAGACTCCAGCTCTCATGAGCATATGGCCTGGAGAACAGCTTTGGCTTTCTCTCCCAGAATAGCACTATGAGTCAGAACTCCTTTTCCTATAGGAGAGATAGACACACTGTGCTTTGAGTAGAAAAAATTTACTTTTTTCTCTTCCTTGTTTTGGGGTTTTTTGTTGTTGATATTTTGGGGTTTTTTAAATGAAAAAAAGATGACGTAAAGTACTCACATACTTACCTAACTCATTGAGTTATCTTTTGCATAAGTATTTCACTGTGGATGAAAGATCAAGATTAAGAAATTGTGCATGTAGTTAAATTTGGCACCAGCTGATAAAATCCCACTTAGCTGTGAATGTATGTTTTTTCCATCCCATTTGGTCAATGAATGCCAGCTGTATAGAGCACAGTGGACCAAACTGAGATTATGACATCATGAGTACAAAATATAGAATTACTAATTTCTGTACCACATATATCTTCATTTAGGTCCAGTGCATTTTCTAGCAACTGAACTTCAATGTATACAATTTCTTCAGGTAAAATAAACTGAAATTTTCTCATATTTAATACAAAATTTCTATCACGATGTTGTAAAATTTTATAGTAAGCCACTTCCAGCCCAGTCATACCTTTCTCTCTAAAGGTGCCATTTTAAACTCACTTAACACCTAATTAAATAATATTGTCTAGCTTGACAAAAGACTAATACCAAGAATAACTTGCAAGAGATTTCTTATGATAATGAGGTCTAGAAGTGATTAATTTGGAGACGTACATAAACATTTCCAGTCTGTCGGGAGCTATCATATTACTGTATACAAATTAAGAAAATTATAGAGAGTTTGCATTACAAGTGCAATCACGTATATCCTAGCTGTTACATGTTGAGTTTTTCTGGGGTGTGAGAGAAGAGATACTACAACTTTTTTCTTGCCAGTATCTGGCTAGACATTTATCTATACTCCCACTAACACTTTTGTTACACTGTATTAAACCAAATCAGTGAAACATCTGAACTGGAATAATAATAATAACTAGCCCCACACTTTAAGAAAGATGTTGAGGTGTTAGAGCGAGTCCAGAGGAGGGCGACCAAGCTGGTGAAGGGTCTGGAGGGTATGACCTATGAGGAACGGCTGAGGAAGCTGGGGTTGTTTAGCCTGGAGATTGCAGTCTACAATTACCTGAAGGGAGGTTGTAGTGAAGTGGGAGTTGGCCTCTTCTCCCAGGCAACTAGTGATAGGACAAGAGGACATAGCCTCAAGCTTCACCAAGGGAGGTTCAGGTTAGACATTAGGAAGCATTTCTTCTCAGAAAGGGTCATTAGACATTGGAACAGGCTGCCCAGGGAGGTGGTGGAGTCACCATCTCTGAATGTGTTTAAGAAAAGACTGGACATGGCACTCAGTGCCATGGTCTAGTTGACAGGGTGGTGTCAGGGCAATGGTTGGACTAGATGATCCCAGAGGTCTCTTCCAACCTGATTGATTCTGTGATTCTGTGATCCTGTGATTCTGTAATTCCATTTCCTCATCAAGTCAGATTTCCACATTGATACAGAAAGAAAAGATATACCTGCTCTTTTTCAGAGATTATATTTTGATTACATATTACAACTCTACTTTGTACATGGATAGCAATGATGTGAAAATCTTGTACAGGCTAACGAATCAGAGTTAAAAATGCTGTTACAACACTGAATGTTGTGTACTTTTTACATCTCAGTACTATTATTTTTCAAGCTGCATACAAAAGAAACCCCTCAGCTTGGGAAAGAACTTATTCTCTTTTTTCCATCTCAGATAGATCCTTATATGTCCTAATTATCTAAGGCTCACCTACACTAACAGAGTGCAGCACTATAGGTGCAGACCTGCAGAACAAAAGAATCTGTGCTGAAGACACAATCTACATGTCATGTCCTACAGACATTTTGGGGTCGTTTCTTCAGATAAGCTCTATGACTATTGAAAGACTCAGTGAATATTAGCGGTTGCAGCTCATGAGGTACACTCCTGGAGTGAACCTTCTGGTTTAATTTCATCCAACATTTAGTCCATGTGCTTTGAGGTATGTGCCAAAGCATGGTGATTATGATGTCAAGATTCACTCCAGATCCACAGTAAAACTTTAGTTTGACGTAAGTCATAAAAAGCCTTAAGGAAAAGCGAAGACGAGTGTAAAACACTTATTCATAAAAAGATGTATGTATTTTTCTCATTGTATTACAAGTAAGCTAAGACATTTTTTGCAGGAAATCAAGAACAAAACATTGTTTATATACTTAAAACCAAATACATATAAAATATATATTATTCAAATATTTGTAATGATAACATATACAATTATTTGTTACTGAAATGTCTGAGATCTGAGTCTGTGTTCTTTGAAAGTACTTTGTAGGATTCAAATAAATATTTGCTCCTTAAACAGAAAGAAAAATGAAATTAATTTGAAGACATTACATTAAGTGTTCTAATATTAAAAATATATATATTTACTCCTAAAAAATAACCAGATGTTATGAAAATTCAGCCAACTGAATCTTTATCTTATTCCTCCTCAGCATTGTTAGGAGTCTACACTAAGGAAAAAATATACTGTTTAGAGTTGTTAACTGAATATTTAAACCTGGCAATGATGACCAGTTAAACTGTAGCTTTAATATATATGTGTTAAGCAAAGAAATCTTACAGTTCACCTATGACCTCTGCTGAAGAACTAACATATGAAAAATCACAAATTCTCCTGTCTAAACAAGAACTAAGATTGGTTAACGTGTGTGTGTGTGTGTGTTTCTCATCTCTGCGGAGCACAAGTCCTCAAACTCGGCTTCCGTAATAAGCTTTCTTGCACCCTGTGCTAACGGTGAAACAGTTAGCCATGTGACAAGGAAAATATTGCTAAAAGCATCTAACAGTCTAGTAAATGAGGAACATCATTCTGAAGATCTTAAGATGTCACGACATTTTTGGAATACCCACTGCCCCTCTGTTTCCACTGATGTAGTTTGAATCATAGAATAACAGAGCTACAGAAACCTCAGTAGGGAGAGGCCTCTGTGAGTCCCTAGCACTGCCTCCCGCTTGAAACGTGACTAACAGCCAACAACAGAGCAGTCCAGCCATAGCTTTGTACAGTTAAGTCTTGCAAACTTCTTAGGAGGGAGTCTCTACAGTTGCTCAGGATGGCCTGTCCCAATGCTGCACTAGCCTCCCAGTGCATAAGGACTGCCATTTTTCCTGTGCCCCCCCTCCATGCCATCCCAGTAGCATGCTGTGGATGGTGTGATGTCATCTCTGCCAGAGCTCAGCAGGGCTTGCCCTGATAGCTTTTGCCTATCTCTACAGTATCTTCAATTGTATTGATTACACCTTAGTCCTCCACCTCCCTCTCTTTATCATTCCTTATATTGCATTGCCTACCGCAGTGTTACTTCCCTAAAGCTAGTGTCTGTCTCTTACTTGAAAGGTGGTGAGGGAAACCCATTTAATATCCACCACCTTCTATTAGATCATGAGCTTTTATTCAGTTGGATCTACTACTGCAGTTACTGAATTGTGGCCAAGGTCCTGGGAGCATGCTTTAGAGACTTTAAGTAATTGAGTACTGCTACAGATTGACGAGGGCTCCTCAAACAATTAATTACCTTTACTAGAAAAAAAAAAAAAAAAAAAAAAAAAGGACTTGTAACTTCTATTTGTCTAATTTCAGCTTCTAATGACTGTGACTTGTTACACATTTTTCGCACAGGTTAAAGAATTGAAAATCTTTCCTGCATGCATGTCCCAAGGTTACCTCCCATCTTCATCTTTGGAAGAACACAATAGATTGAGATTTTACTAGTCCCTTCATTTAAGGCAATATTCCCAGGTCTCAAGTCATTCTCCAGGTATTGGGGCTGTCCCTTGCAAATCAACTACATTTTCTAACATTCCTCTTGCTATCCTCTTGTTGAAAGCAAAAAGTTAATGGTGGCCAGCATACTTATGGTTAGTCTCAACACCCAAAGGGCAGTAGATTAACAAAAAGTCTTTGTAAATACTTTAAAGAAAGGTTTATAAAATATATTCCTGTTAGGAAAACAAAGGTGGCTCCTCCTTACTTTAGCAGTACAAGCATGTTTTCTATCAGGTGACTGGTAGAGGGATTTAAGCAGAGCTATCCAAATACTGGTTTCTGGCCTGAACGGTATACTAGTAAGAGTCTTGAGAGAGGCCTGGCTACAGAACATTTAGGAATCACAGAGGCCTTTTGGCTTTACGTCTCTGAATTACAAAAGTACATATAATCAACTGTGAAAGACATTCCAGTTCTGTGATATAAATGAAATAATAGCAAGAAGGAAAACAATACAACTTCTTCCTTTCTCACAAAAACTATAAGGCCTGATGCCAAAAGGCTGTAAGGATTTTATTGCTTAAATAATAACTGGCTGTAGGGACCTGGACTCTGCAACATGTTTATTCTGACACAAAGCCAACAACTTTTTTCTGAAAAGCTAGGAGAAACTCATCTTTCTCCTGATGAAGCAGTTAACTGCCCTCTGCCTAGAATGGTCATAAAATGGTAATTTACACAAGGTCATGAGAAAGCAGAAGAGCAGAGCCCTGTGGGCTTCCATGTCACACCAATGAGAACAATCCAGTCTCTTCCCTAAACGAAGCAGCCTCCTCCCTAACTGTCACTTAGCCTTAATTTGTTTCAACACAAGTATGAGGTTTGCAGGTTTCTTCCTGACTGCAGCCTTGCTAACATGTTTGCAGTCTGCAGTCTCAAGAAAATGTTTGCATTTCCATCCTTAACATCAAAGTATGAGGTTTAAAAACAATTTTTAAAATGAAAATTTAAACATCATCCAAGACTCTGGAGGTAGTATCTTGGGTATAAGTTTTTGCCTTAACCTAGCCAAACTCCAGGGTAAAAGCAAATACTTCCATAAAGAATGATGCCAATCAAGCAATTACCACTGGCATCTTGTGAAGGATGTCTGCTCATATTTTAAGCAGCCACGCAGTCTCACCCACAAAGCCTGTTCTGTATATCAGGTCTCAAGCAGGTGGACCTCAGTTTGTAGACGGAATTTGGCAAAGTGCCAAATTTCTTTCTATATTTTCTTTCAATAGAAATTTCATGGGGAAGAAAATCTGATCCAGGAGAAAACAGGCATAGAGGGACCTTATTATTGATCTACTTTTCTGAATAGAATTCTACATTAACCAGGCTGGCAATATCCAAAGTTAAGCAAACACCCTTTCAAGTCAGGTTGTGTTTGACTGCTTCTGGCTTTGGATACTAGTCACAATCAACTTATAGCTTCTGTTTGTGCAGGGAACATCTTTTAGCCCACAAGGTACTCATCAAAGTCAGTGACCTGGAGATCTCTACAGATGGAAGTTGTTCCTCTGGTTAAAACTTACAGCCACTGTCTGGTCAGGCTGTTGTTTCTGAAAACACTAAGCAGTGATTTCCCTGTCCTAAAGTACTCATGCCATGAAGGATCAAGCCTTTGAAGTCATAGCTCAGACATTTCCACTATCCTGTGCTGTTACCTACATATCTATCCATCTGTATCCTGGGTTATAGTAACAGGACTATAATCAGTAGGCCAAGGGAAGTTATTTTTCCTCTTTACTCAGCAATCATTTGCACCATCTAGAATACTGAGTCCAGTTTTGGGCTCAGAAAAAGAAATGTTTGATCAAATGAAACAGGTACAGCATGAGGACCACCAAGATGGTCAGAGGCTGGAGCACTTGCTGTTTGAGGAGGCTGAGGCAACAGAGTTTGTTCAGTTTGTGGAAGAGACAGCTTTGAAGGGACCCAATAACAGCTCCAGCTCCAGCAACTAAGAGGAGCTTTTTGAGGAGATAAAGCCAGACTCTTCTCAGTGGTGCATGGTAGGAGGATGAGAGCTAAAGGCATAAGCTGAAACAGGAGAGGTTCAGTCAAGCAAAGGTTGTGCAATCCTAATCCTTGAGCATTTCAAGGTTTTCAAGAACAGATAAAGCCCTGAGCAACCCCGTCTGACCTCATAACTGACCCTACTTTGAGCAGGAGGTTGGACTAGAGGCTTCCTGAGGTCCCTTCCTACTTGCATTATGCTGTGAACCTACCATCCTGTATTGTGACTCAGATGTAGCTTTTCAGAGCTTCATCTTAATCCGCTACCTAGACATAAATGGAATAATTATACATGAAACTGTAGTCTGATCCATAATGATTACAGCTACATTGTTCACAGAGGGTTTCTTCATTAGACTAAATTTAGTTTCTGAAAAAAAGTATCAGCTGTTAAAGATGGAAGATGCTATACTCTATTTAATATTCAGAATTAATTCCAGCTTTGACCAACTTTTCTGTTACCAGACATAACTGAATTCCTGGTTTATATGTCATGAGTTGCATAGAAAACTCAAACATCACCACAGATGGTGGATATGTTTGTGTGACCATTTGTAATGTGATAGTTTGTGGGTCACTCCACAATAAACAGGCAGCTGGAATGGCCATTAAGGTTTGTCAAAATTATTACACATCTTTAAATGATGGTGGGGATGGGTGGGTTAGAACTTAACCTCAGTAATAAGATCCATCCATAATTGGCAGAGACTGTAACAATACCCCAGCTGTGCCAAACCAAGAGCGAGGATCCTCCACAGTGCCAAAAGAAAACAAGCTTGCTGAGGATCTGCTCTCAGAGAGGAAGCCATAACTCAGGCAGGTTGTGAAGGAAACTGAGTATACTTAGCAGAATAAAGTAAGTCTTTCCACGGGTAAAAACTGGCTAAGAGACATGATAGAGAAAGTAGGAATATATGGTCAGTTTTCAACATGGAGAGAAATAATTTGTGGAGTTCAAAAGAGTCAGTACTGGGACTATGCTGATAAATCTGTTCAGAGTTGGCCTAGAGCAGAGGGTAAGCCCTGAAGTGACTAGTGGTTTGCTGATGCTTGCAGTCTCATGGGAAGCAGGTGGCACTAGCCCTTCATCCCCTCCTGGCCACTGCCAGAAGACAGGATTCTGACACTAATCCTCTGGTTTTATCCAGTAAGGTTCTTTTGATAGATCACTTAAAGGTACAAACTGTAGGAGATAAAACCAGTTTTAAACTCATGCAGACCCAGACCAGAAAAGCAATAAAATGGAAAAGATGGTCAGGTAGGTATGCTTCTGCACAGTAATATTTTAATGCATGCTTCTTTGCAATATCGGCAACCTTTCCAATTCAGCTATGCAAAATGGCTTCTGCCGGCAGTAAGTACAAAATAATAGAATTCAAGAACACAACAACCATTTAAAAAAAGCTCATTTAAAAAAAATAGTGCTTGAAGAACCAGAATTGTAAATCAAACCCCATCAAGCTAACAGACAGATTGCAGAAGATAGTTGCTTACTGTGAAGACTAGACAGGTGTCTTCATTTTGTGCTATGCTTGGGTAAGCAAAGAGAGAAAAGAGGTAGAGGTAGTAGCAGTAACAAAGCAGGCTGCAAGTAGCACGCTAAGGAGTGAAAAGTACCATCAAACTGGTGCTGAGACACAAGAAAAGAATTTCTGTCAGTATTGTTAGGCCATTTCCTTGAATGCCTTAAGTGAAGTCATCCAAACTTCCCTTAGAGTAATACTGTGTCCTCATAGTGATGGGTTTTAGTGTTTTCCAACACAGTGAGGTCAGGAATAAGGTGCGAATTTTTCACTCTGAACAAACACAGCTATGTCAGCAGAACTCTTAGTGCAAACCTGACCCCAGAGATTTCATAAGCAATGGACTTTTTTTGTCTCAGCGGCCACTCTAGCTTGGTTATTCCTTTTCAACACGTGGGGGAGAAAAAAGGTCACCAGCTTATTATATGTTATTAATGTTAAATAACAACAATAAAAAAGCAACACTTCATTTGTTAATATGGTATCTTTTGTACATCTGTCATAATACTGGGAAACTGAAGGGCTTAATCTTTGATATTACATATTTACAAGCCTCGCAGATCAAACTCAAATGGTATTTCAGCTGTACTTTACCTAGAGCAAGAAATGTCTAGGCAGATAGCCCAGAGCATATTTAGAGCTGCCCTGCAGTCAATGAGACACGTGAAATGAGTATACAATGTCAAAGTACTGTAAAAATAAGTCAGCTAGAATATAATTGGCTTGGATCATAGGTCTACAGGGCTAAGGCACCTGAGCTATTGGTAAATTACACAGCCATTTTTACTTTATTTCTTGTTTCTTCATCTCTGAAGTGATAATTCTGTTAAAGATGATAAAGACTGTTGAGGAGATTTTATTTAATACAGATGGACATGTTAATGCAGAGTGATCTACCCATCCCTCCAATTAGCCTACTAGGTGCAGCTTGATATAAAGCAGAGACTGGAGCCCTGAGGACATAAAGCAAGACAGGGAGAGCAACATAGCTCGGCATGTTTTCAGGAAATCCAATTATTTGTCTGAAGCTTTGAATTCAAAAGTGGATTCAGAAAGTCCTAAAGCAATTATGATTTGCACTGAAAGAGACTGGCTAAAGCCAGCAGCTAAACGTTTGTATTGTTTTTGGCTTGTGTGCTCCATTTATACAGTAAGACCCTTTAGCACAATCACTTCAACATGTAACTGAAATGAGTTTAGTTTCCAATAGGATTCTTCTTTCAAATAAGTTGATAAGAAACACACCAGTTTTCTTATTTTTAGTACAGACAGAAGGGCTCAGAAACAATTCTGGTTTTCAAAAATTATTTGGAAACTTTTATGAGCTTTAAAGACAGAGTTATGTTAAATATTACACAAGATGATAATGCTAAAACATTTGCCTGGGTGTGTACCCTTCAGTTGGTCTATTATCACTCTTTATATGCTAGTGTGTGTGTGCTATGCTATCATGATCTGAAGAAGGAAACATGCGAACAAGACATGTAAATACTTTTTGCTTGATATGTTTGCTAGTTACTTTGGTGAAAAAAAAACAAAATATTTGTATTGGTATTCTCTGCATATTTTAATATTATCACCATCAAGTGCTCCTTGATGGTGAAGAAGAAAAGAAAGAAAATCTACCTAGTAATCTGGATACTTAAATATGCTTATTTATGTATGTTATATACATAGTCCATATATATTACAACCTTAAACCACTTTATTAGTGGTAGCAAGAGATACCTGAAATCATTCTAAAGGAATTCAGATATGCAAAATTATCTTTTGAGATTTTAGATATTTATCACTTGAATAGACACTGACCCTGAACATGCTTAAGTAAAATTATTTCATTCACATTTTATGTGTGCATGAATTTATTTTTTCACTTTACACTTGGTCATGAAAACTATGTCTGTTATTTGTTCTCAAAAGTCATCAAACATAGCAAATGAACTGCTGTGAGGCATCTGTATAACTACAAACTTTATTTTTTATATATATATATTTAGTGCGTATGTTCCTAAAAAGTCAGTTGTAGGCTAATTTGTTTCAATTTCAGAGCCTCTTTAGAGATTATAGTGGAAGACCAATGTACGTTTTTAATCACATTCTTCTAATTTTAAATAATTTTTGTGGCTCTTCTTGAAGACAAAAATCTGTTCTATAAAAAAACACCCTCCTGGGCTGTAGCTGCTAGATACAAAGTTCTCTTTTTTTTAAATAGCAGTAAAAATACCTCATAAGCAAAGCTGACCCAAAACTGGGATGCCAAGTTCACTGGAAGTTTCTTTTTAATTTAGTTTTGTTCTGACCTGTAGTGGCTGTTTTCAATGTCCGTAGCCCAGGCAGACTCTGCAGGAATCCAGGCAGGGTTCTCTTTGAACTCTGCCTTGAGTTTGCTAAAACCTCATTGAACCCAAGATGTTTTAAATGAAAGACTTCAGACTGGATGAAGTAGCATTTTTTGACAAAACTTTGTTTCCTTTGATAATTTCTGAACACTTCTATTTACAACATGCTTTGATTGAAGACAGACTCTTATGATGATATGACAGACGTTTCATAATTATTCCCCTCCAAAGTCTTTTGGATGCCAGCCTCGTCATAATTCACAAATGGGTCAGTCTACTTCTCTTTGATTTGGTGTTTTCAGTCACTTAATAAGAACCAACATCTACCCAAGTAACCAGCTCAACATACTTTAGTAGACCTCTGCAACAAAATGACAAGGATAACCTTGTGACTAATTTCCAGGATTTGTTATTAGAAAAAATGAATTCTGCTCAGTTTTGCTGCAAATATTGTGTCATGATTTTTGTCCTGCCACATAAAACCTCTGAAAATGTCTATATTTGCTTTTGTGATGTGTCCTGAGGCTGCTTTCTGCATTAGATTTCCAGTCCCCAGTAATAATAATAATTTTCTAGTATTCCATCAATTTCCTTGTCTTTTCTGATTATTACATAGGCCTGTTGTTCATTGATACGAAGTTTGTTTTTTGTCAGCATTGAATATCTAACACAAAACTGTCCCAAATATGCCAAGATGGTTACCCAGCCCTGTCCCAAGTTGTTTTGATTGTTACTGGGAAAAAACAATGCTGTCAATCCTCTGCCTTGTATGTGAGTAGCTAACAACCAATGAAACAGAACTGTGTTGGAAAGTGCTGCAGGCATACCACCCCTCTGATTTAGCATCTCTGGGTAGCTGACCAGACTGGCTGAAGGATGAGATGATCCTGCTGTTAGTTAATTGTGCATACATGAAAGTCAGAACCAGACTGTCAAGATGCACAACAGCAATGAAGAACTCAGTCTCTACATTCAGCAGTACTCAGGTGGGTTTTCTGATTTATTAAACACTCTTGCTAGTCACTTTACTTTCTGAACGGTTTGCAGAAGGCAAAGATATATGTCAAGAGCTATATTTTCATATGTATATACCTACATAGATGTACACAGGCATAAGTGTAAATATTTGTACACAAAGGACACATAAAGCTTTTGTGATGTTTTTAAAGTGTATAGAAAAACAATTATTCCAATAGATGTAGGGTGCTTTGCACATTAATGCTTTTATGACTATTTAAATATTTGAGAAATTCTTCACCCACTCTTCATTTTTGCTGTCTATGAGTTGTGCCAATCAGTTTTTACAATAAATCTCTTTGTCTTCTTCTGGTGGGTACCTACAGAAAATAGTCTGAAACTCCCTTGTTAGGGAGGTGCCACATCCTTAACTCGGAGGTGCCACATTCTTAACTCAAGCAGAACTCACGTACAGAAAAAAGGCTAGGTTCAGTTCTTATGGACAATACTGGTAGCAAAAGCAAGGCCAATTTTTTTCCATATCATCCTCAGTTAAAAAAAATACTTTCATTTGTAAGAGAGTAAGGAAAAAACAGAGATGTCCAAAATAATAACAAATAATAAATAAGTACTAAACGTACAGAATACACATACAGAGTATACAATACAGAATGCATTATGTTAGCTTAGTTTGTAACAAAGATAGATTTTGTTCGTAAAGTATAATACATCTTATTCTGCTTCTGTCCTTTAAACTTTAAATATATTAATACACACACACATACATGTATACACACAAGATTTTTTTTGGAAAACAATTTCAAAAAGTCAAAATATTCCCAAAAATCACTAAAAATATTTACACATCAGAAAGATACTTCATATCTGCTTTAAAAATTAAATGTTCTTAGCCCTTCAGAAGAGTAAAATATTGGTTGTCAGACTGTGACATCAGAGGAGCAGAAGAGTCACTGGTGTAGAAAATAATCTTCCCCAGCTGGGACCATGAGTAAAGCTTGTTTTGGAGAAACCTGTGATCAATATCCCTATTTTGATTGCATTTTTTCATAAGGCTGCACATTAATAATATTAAACATGATGAAATTTCTGGTCTCTCTTTCTGAAAAGAAGATGCAAACAATGAGAACACTGCAGAAATCTGCACCGGTTGTTGCTTAATGCCCTGGTGGAATTTAAGACAGAGCTGACCTACAAAGTCCTAAGTGGCTTGGTTTGGGCTATCTAAGTGCCTCTCTCTGTACGTTACATTACATTAGGTGTGTTCTTTGAAGGTATTTGAGGTAGAATTATCTTTGGAAAACAAGGCAAAGAAGCATTACTAGAGTGACCTCCATGAATAGTCTTCCTGATCTGCAGGTTTGCTTCATTATGCATTACTGTAACTTTGTATTATGGTCTTTATAGATCTCTGGAGTACACTGCACAGCTAATTTATTTTTTTTTCATATATCTTTCTAAGAGAGGCATACTCTTAACAGTAAGAAAGGTTTTAAGGGTCATTGTACAATGGTGCTTTGGCAGCACCAGTCTGTGGTGGAAAGCAATTTCTTACTGCGGTTATTAAGCAATAAAGGCATGAAAGGCACTTTTAGAAACCAAATAGTCCTTCAGCATTTTAAGAATTAGAATAAACTTTATCTTGAATATATTTATTGCTCTTTTTATTATTATGAATATTAAGTGCACACTTTGGGTAACAGTATTGTAAAATTATCTATGAATTATTGTGAATAAATCTCTCATGAAAGTTTTGTCCAAGTGAGGATGGTGTTGGTCTGATTCCTTTGTGACCATATGGACAAAACAGAACAGGTGTATATTCACAGCTATGCATAACTCCACTGTTTACATTAAAATGAAGTTAAACCTTTACAAACCATGGTTTAACATTAGCCTCACATTAGGTTTAAAACACTATTAAAACCTACATTTCATGTACATCCATCATCTGCACATATAGAAATAGTGTCAAGATGTCAGATTTTTACCCTTTTGGACGTTTAAAGGGCAAGCCATAGAAAGACTCATGGCTTTATATTGCTGAGGAGGGCTGCTGGGGAGGGGGCAGACCAACACCTGCTTTGTGGCACCTTATGGAGAAGCTTGTGTGGAAGTCTGTGCCCTGTGATCCCTTTTGGTTTCCCTTCTTCAATCACTGCCATTGCTCACTGCTTCCCTTCCCTCCACCTCCACCCCATAGTGCCTTGAAGCTCACCTTGAGTTTTAATTTCCCTGTGTTGTTTATATCCTCATGTATTCAATTTTAAAAACTGTTTGTTCTTTTTTTTTCTTGAAAGCTCCCTTTGTCAGTGTAAGGATTATTGTCAAATAAGATTACACTACAGGAAAACACTCCAAGAAAGCAGTCTGTGCATAAAAAAGACTGTTTCATTAAAAGGCTACTACAGTTCTCCCAGCTTCCTGCTTCAGAAGTTAGTTGTGTCTACTGGATGTGGCTCTGAGGGGAGCTATTCCAAGCTCCATCACCTTAGGAATTGCCCTGAGAGGTACGTTGGGTCAGAATGATAAGGAGTCTACGTACCATGACACCAAGGATGACCAATACCTAGCTACCTGGCAGGCTTGTGAAATACATCTCCCTGAGTTCCTGACCTGGTTAAAGATGGAGAAACAGGTGCCTATGAACAAGAAACCAAGTGTTAGCACGTTTTCTGAGGAGCTGCTAAAACTAGCTACTTACAGACAGCAAGGCAAGAGAGGAGTCTGGAATAATCAGCCAAATTACAGCTGAAGATGTCTGGAAGGAAGAATTCAGGATATGCTTTGGGGACAAGATCAGTCTTGGGGCCTGAGTAGATTTATAATGGCTTTTCTCTGCTTTACCCTTGAGGACAGGCAACTATTTCTCTCCTTAATAGAATTTGGTTTCTAAGGAGGACAGGTATTCATGGAAATTTTTTCTACCTTCTCCTGCATCAGAAGTTGGTTACACTGGATACTGAATAGAAAACCTGTAATGCAGGACATCAGACTATAAACAACTGAGGGATGACGCACCATTCTCTGGGATCTGATATATCAGCAATCACTTCTTATACACTTAGGCATATAAGACAGCTCATTCGCAAAAGGTTTCACAGGTGTAGAAGTGGTAGTCATCTCCTGCTATGCAATAGAGCAACAGTCAGCTCATTGGCATGTTTTTACCGCCAGTCTCTGCCCAAGCACTTTTCAGCTCATAATAGAGATTTCTCAAGTGGAAGCCATAATTATTCACTTATAGGGTTTGCTGGGGTAAATGTTCTGTCATCGTGCTAGTGGAAGCTATATTTGCAGAGACAAATCAACATTAGTTGGGATGGAGGGAAAAAATGAGTGACTCTAACCTATTGGACAAAACACTTATCTGGAAAAAGAACACCTGAGTTCTCATTCCTGATTCAATGAATCTTGAATTATACTGTGCCCCGAAGCTTGAAGTTAGCCAGCTCTGGGGCACTTAAATGGGACTCAGGCTCTGAAGTCCTGCAGATCTCCTGCATTGCCCTCTGGACAAAGAGCAGTGTACCTGTCATGCTAGTCCTTAGAGTCGTACTGTCTGCCCTGTTCCCTGTGGCAGGCTGCATGGCAAGAGGAACGATTTGGGTAGAGCTCTGCTTTCCCTCTTTTTAGGGGAACTGTACCTAAAAGAGCAAGTAGTGAAAATGGATAGACTTAGTGAAAGAGTCTTTCGTAAGTCTTTCAACTTTCATAATACTTTGAAACAGAATGCATAGAACATTGTTTAAACTGAATTCCTTCTTGGTTTGTATTCCTCTATTTTCTTCCTTTTTTTTTTTCCCCAATGAAAATGCATTCTAATTTGATGATTTTTCTTTCAAACCATGCTGCTTCTTCACCAAATATAGCCTGCATTCAAAATGCGACATTTCTTTGGTTAACTATGTAAATTAATTTTTGTTCATGTGGTTATATAGCTTAAAATATATTTTGATTCTTAACATTTGCATTATTGTATTAATGATGAAGAATAGACCATTTTTTAGTGATTAGATGATTGCTTCTTCCTCTCCCTGCCCCACCCCAGATTTATACTAAGCGACTTCTAGATGAAAACCAGCACTGAATTAAAAGTGCACAAATAGAGCATTATTGCATTGTTTTGTTAGCTAAGCTGCATTCTATTGTATATTATGGGGAAAAAAAAAGACAAATAATAATTTTATTAAAACATTAGTGTATTTTAAAAATGGAATCATTTACTGCAGTTTGCAAACAGTTTCTTTACTTGTTTCTGGTTTCCATGGATAAAATTCCAAAAAGCAGACAAGTACTTTATGGGAATTTCAGAAACACTCCTCCCTTCCGCCTTCGCGGTATAAGTGGGTACTAGGAGTCAACTTCTTTAATTACCTCTGAAATTCTGCACCCTCAGAAAATGCAAACAAGCTACCATAGCTACCGTAGGGATAGATACACTGGTGATCATCTCTTCTAACACAGCTGCCGTGGCCACATGCCCCAGGAATTCTGGCTTGGGCTGTGATTCTCTGAGCACCCTCCCCTGAGCAGATGTGGTTCAGGAGTTCATTGCCTACTCCAAAGTTATGTCACAACTGCCTCATAACAAACCTCACCATTAGAACTATTGTGTACCCAAATCCTATGTCTTCTAATATTTTTAAATATCCTTAAGAGGACATGATGATTGGTGTGAAAAAGTACTCTTTGCTATAGCTTGATGTGCTATATGAACACACATTCATACTTATCTCTGAATCCTTAGAGTAGCGCCAATAAAAAGGGAATTCAGGGCAGGGCTTTGCCTCTCCTATACCTTTTTTTTTTTTTTTTTGTCTCAGAGTGTTAGTGAGGAGTGAGAAGGATTTTTTTAATTCATCAAGAGAGCAAGGTCCAAACCACAAGTCTCAGGAGTCCAAAGTAAGGTGCCCAAATCAATTGTTCTGCTGCTGCTGAGTTGTAACTTGACTTTCCTGTCGGCAGGCTGAGGCACTCTGCCTCTACATATTCAACACATACTTGCATTCCTGCTTTGTTGAGCTCATCAGAGATGCCTGACTCCTCTTTCACACAGCAAAGACAAACTTTATACGATTTGAGAAACACAAGCTGCTTTCCGTATTGTCATTTTGCAAGTTTAGGTGGAAAACACCCTCCAGACCATGCCCCTCTATGTGCCAGAGCCCCATAGGCCCGAGGATGGTTGATGTGTCAGCCACATACACCTGGCAGGCTTCACACAGACACTCCACACAGCAATAATGTGCACTGAAAGTAAATAATAATAAGAAAAAAATGTCCTCTCTTTCAGTAGGGTGAAATCCCAAAAGTGTTACTCAAGGCTGTGTATTCCGTTCTTTGGACAGACTTGCTTTGGAGACAAAATTATTTTTCTGGATCTGAGTCTCACTCCTAAACAAATTTTGTTTGTTATTAATTTAAATAGCTGATTGTATGACATCTCTTTCTTCTGCTTTTGGCTTTTATTTCTGAGAAATAAGCATTTTACTTAATGTTTGCTGAAATAAGTTAAATGTAAAATGCATTAAAAATACCAGTTGTTTCAACATGTGGCTCCATCATCAGAGTACTATTGCATTGCTGTCTCCAGGTATTTATTTTCTTCTACCACATCTGTGGTAACATGTATGATGCCTGGTTTTTCTTCAGGGCTTGCGCATCTAAATGAGATTACAAATTTATAATGGAGAATTATTCACCTCTACAACATCTAAATCAAGTTTATTACCAGAACAGTTAAAAACAATGCAATTTGATCTTGTAACTGTGTAGTATGTCTTGTGTTTGTTATCAGTGGTTTACATCATGTTAGAAAAGACATGCTTGGACTATGTGGTCTAACAGATCTTTCCCATGGCTACATCTTGAGATTCTAAGTTCCCCTTAATTCTGGCATAAATTAAGCTACTTAAGATTTCTTTATATTCTGGTAGAAATGACAGGAAACCATGAGTTCCATATACCTCTTATTTAAAATAAGAAGTGTCCTATCCATGATGAAATAGTACCCAGTGTAAATACAGACTGCCCAATTTAGTCCCACATAAAAAGCGTACACTTTGCAATGTACAGTCCTTGTTATTGGATGACTTTAGAAGGTCAACTTCTTACTCATTGCAAGGCATTGCTAGCTTACAGGTTATTTGTAAAAAGTATGAAACTAAAATTGCAGTTTCTAGTAGAAATGCTGGCAATGGCAAAAAACAACCCTTGGATTTTGACATCCCCATGTTATATGCTAAAGGACCATCAAGACTGAACAATACAAACAGCCAAAGGTATATTAAACTAAGCAGACTTTTTCATCTACTTCCAATTTAGTCTTATTTAATTTAGCTTTTAATGAAATGCATTTCTGTTAACCATCACTTCACCTTATTGTCTGTAGAGCTTCAAATGACTGCCTTTTAGAGCTATGAATAGCCAAAGTAAAAATCTATAGTTACATTAGTCGCAGGTTATTGGTCAATAAGTGTTCATTAAACACTACACTTATTCTTTTCAATTTACAGTGTTATTTGTTTTCTCATTTCATTTGCTCTGATAGACCTTTTAAGACTTATTTTTACAAAAATATCAGTGCCTCTGATAGTGGAGCATAGCCAAGCTCTTCTCCATGCAGTTATAACGCTCAATCCCTACTCACTCTCCTGAAACTTATGGTGATTTTTTGCTCAGAGTATATGCAGACAAAAATGAATTCAAAGCTTAGAAGAGTTTTGGTCCTGATTTATTTTAAACAGGATCATTGAGGCTTTTTTTTCTGTTTCAATGGATCACAGAAAAGCCAAGTGATAGCATATAAGCATTTATGGTGGAAAAAAGTATTACACGCAAGTGTTAAGCTTAAATGTAATATTTTGATCTTTTAATTTTGATTCATAGTTTCTGTGTCTTCTTTTTTAAAAAACTCGTCAATCTAACCCAGTATCTAACTGAATTCGCAGCAAGTGGTTTAAAGTTTATAGTTTGGGTAAATAGTTAAAGTCTACTTTGGGTAAATACCATCCAAGACACTTCCCAAAGACAGTGACTTTACCAAAATTGCAGTAGTTTTAGTTTTAACTGTGGTTAAAATAAATGGAGAAAGTGTGAAACAAAGAAAAACAAAAATCCACAGCAAAATTTAAGCTTGCGGGCAAGTTAAGGTACGAGGAACTAACTTATCTTCAAAGTGGAAGGTTTTTAATCTGATGTTAGAAAATATAGGTGTTTTTTCAAAGCTACACATACCTAATTCTTATTCTGGTTGTGTGAGGAAACTTGCTGGTTTCCTGAAGCTAAAAATAATTATATATATATTTTGGATGCTTTCTTCTGTTGCTGACAATAAATGTATCTTAGTGTATTCAAACACCGACAACAACAACAACATTTTTGTATTAAAAAAAAAAAATTGTGATTTTCTGCCTGGCAAACTGGACTGTCAGCCTACCTGAAAAAAAAAAAAAAAAAGTAAAAAAAAGCATAGGTGTCAAGTAGCTAAGTAGCCATGGCACTACAGGAGAAACAAACAAATCTGCCTGAAATTGTAGATGGATCATCAGGACAATATAATGAAAAGCTGTCAAGCATTTTAACTCTTGGGGTAGCAGTCTTGATCTGTCACAACAAGGTACTCATTAGTTAAAGCAAACATTTCTATATTAAAGCAGTTCTGAATTCATAGCTAGGTAGATCTGCTGTTATATTTTACCTAGAACATACCGTTTTTTTATGGCTGCTGAAACAAAATTTCATACTGCATTATGCCTTTCTAAGTGCAGTCCTAGTCCAAGGACTGATATGGTTTAACAAAAATAGGGAAAGAAATTAATGAAGTAGTCTTGTAGCAGTCTTCAAATGTCATCCCTCTTCTAATAATCCCACTGAAAGTGAATAAGAAGATCGGGAAACTCCATGTAGAAAGAAATGCTTTGAGCAAGCAGACATATCTGTTGATGACCTAACATCTATTTCAATTAATAGATTTTTGCACTTTTGTTTGATTTTACATCACTCTTTGCGTGCCTTGATTTTAGTTTCACGTAATGATTTCTTACTGATTCAGTGCAACAACAGGAATAAAAAGGAATGCGCCAGATTCAGCAGGTCAGTTCATGGCTATATGACAATTTTTGTTTGGTAAGTGCTGTGCAGGATCACCTCTATTCCAAATGTTTTTTTCCAGATCTGCACAAGATCAGTTATTTATAGTAGTAATAATACAATTCCCTTCTAGCCTCATACTGTCCACCCTACTCATTCTTTCCCAACAGTATGCATGCTCTGTCCTTGTGCATTTAACCACAGTGCTTCCCAAGCCAGAGTGAGCTGTGTGTTTTCTGCCTTTTCTTCTCTGCCACTTCTTCCAGGACAAGCTTTAACAGACCAAGTAATAAAAGGTTAACTTTCTTAAAGAATAAGTAGTTCAGTTCAGTGAATAAGAAAGATTTTTTTCAACCCACTAAATGTTATGCTCGAAGAGGATGTTCAATGGAAAACTCAACAGTTGTTAAAGATATCTGACAAAATTTTGTGGTTTTGCCACATCTATGTGGCTATGTTATAGGAACGTAGCCTCAGAAAGGTCAGGAGGCAATTTGTTCTTCCAAGAGCTGTCCAGGGTCCATGGCTGAACTTTATGCCAGAAGAATGTTATTAGCCAAAGGATGTTTGTAATTAACGTGAACTCTCCCCAGAACATTGTGGTGAGCTATTAGAGTGTCATGAGTCTTTCTTTGCTGAGCAATAGTCATATTCCATGAATATAAAATCTCATTAAGTGCCAGGGCAAAACCAAGTAAAGTCTTCATTCATTTTAATTTATTTCATAACTGCTACAGTGAGCAACAGTTCATTGAGGTTAATCTATGAGACAAGTGTGTAAAAAAAGTATCTTACACTCTTCTTAGCCATGCTGTTTGGAAAGTCTTCCCATTCTGTTTGAAATGCCATGTATTTTCATTCTGTGAAACATTATTTCATTTTTCAAAATATTCTTGATTCTGCTTTCAACGATTCTGAGAATTCTTTCAACAGTGTAACTCAATCTGTTCTCAAAATTGTTGTTAGTAAATGTTTCCACACTATCAAGTGGTCCCTGTGTCCATGCCAGCTAACAGATGATGACTCAAGTTACTACTGAAGAAGGTTAGTTCTTCGGGACACTTCAGTTCTAGAACACAAAAAAAAAGGTGTTAGTTGATTACGCAAGCACAAAACTGAATGCTCTCCAAAAAGGCCAAAAATAAGATACAAAAGCTTCACGTAGCCATAATTCAAATCTTTCTACATGGTAGAATGCCTGCCCTACAATGCTACTAAGACACTAAATCTGTCAGAAAATCTGTTCTTAACATTATTCATTTCTACTAATAGGAAAGTAGAGCATGTGATATAAAAAAATAAAAGAAAAATATGTAAAGTTACAGAAAAAAACACTTCTCAGAAGGAGATTATTTAAACTTTGATTTTCCTATGACAGAGTGTGAAGGGAAGAAGAAGCAGTCCTAAAGGCACTTTATAAATCCCTTTGAGATGGCTGAACTCTGACTGGACCTCCTACTTCTTTTCCCTCCCCTCCCTTCCCTTCCCCTCCCTTCCCTTCCCTTCCCTTCCCTTCCCTTCCCTTCCCTTCCCTTCCCTTCCCTTCCCGTCCCTTCCCTTCCCTCCCCTTCCTTCAATTTTCTTCAATTTTCTTCAATTTTCTTCAGTTTTCTTCAATTTATGTTTCATTTTTTCCTAGTTTATAACTTAACTAAGAGAGTTCCATATATTCTGCATTCCAAGTCACACAGATAATTTTCTTCTGCTTTGGCCTGTCCTTTACAAAGACTGGCAATGGTAGACTATGGTAGATCTTACATTACTTTTCTTTTTTTCTTTTTTTTTTTCCCCTCAAGACCTGTTTGTCTACCATGTGAGGCCTGGATCTAAAAAAAGAAAGCTAGCTTTACTTACATGTGTAATAACGGTTGGCAGTCTTTCCAGTAAGCCAGATTTTTAAAAGCCAGAATAGGACCAAAATATTTGCTGTAAATTTCCCTTTAGCATCCAGGCAATTAGCTCATTTTTCTTTTATCTTCCACAAGCTCAGTACTCTTTGATGTTTTCAAAACTGTCAGGGAAGTGGCCTTTGATGTCTTCAAATCAAAACTAGATATCCATCTGGAAGATACGCTTTAGTCAAATACACATTTTTCAGCTCAGTACAGGGATAACCAGGTGAAATTCTACAGCCCATGTTTCAAAGGTAGTCAACCAGATCAGCTAATGTTTTTTTTGCCGTTACATTTTATGAAGCTATAAAAATGAAGCACTATGTATCTTTATGCAGACCCTCAGAAGGGGATCATAAAAAGAAGTATGAGAGAAAGCAGACATGGTTACAGAATGATGAATTTTAGACCATGATAGTGTCCGTGATAGACCATGAATTTTAGACCATGACCAGTGAGGAAAAATCAGAGCAATCAGAGATGGACAAGTTTTTATGTGAAAATGCCCACTGCAGAGAGAGCTGCAGAGCTTCTATTATGCAGTTACTCTTTACTGAGAGTAGCAATATAAAGGTAGAATAAAAGATGCCCGAAAGAAACATAGCTATCCAACAATCAATACCTTACCATGCCAGAGTTAAGTCTACCTTTCCTACTGCCTATATTCTTGTCTGGACAAGTTACTGAATTCCATAACCACTCTTCTAAGATGTCTTCAGCAGCACTTTAACAAATCTGAAAATATCAGCATAAAGCTTGCATCAGGTAACAGTAGATCTATCTCATTGACTGGAACATGATTTTGAAATTTGTTTTCAGAGCTCCTTTTTATACAACCTGTGAAATGTTAAAAGTCCCATTTTCAGAGGTAAAAAATCTCCAACACCCAATGACTACTCTCCATTTATACACACAAGAGTCAACATCAGCCCACTCTGTCACATCATGTCGCAGATGTTCTCACTAAATATTTGTCCATTGTTGCTCCTAAAACTTTTGAAATCCATTTCTCATGTATGCCTTTTTTTTATATGCCTTTTCCCAAAGATATATGAGTGGCATTTGAAAAAGTGTGTTATTTAAATAGGTCCATGTAAACTAGTGATTTACATTGCTTAGTGAGACTTCTTCCATTCCTTGACCAAGGTGCAAATCCTTGGAATATGTTAATATGTCATCCTATCTTCGACACTGTTTTCCTGTCCTTTTTTTCTTGTTGTTAAATTGCTCTGTCAGAATGTATTGGTTTTCTGCTGTGTTTCTTTCTGAGCTCTTTTCCTACACTATGGCATATTCTGTGTAAATATGCAAACTTAGGTTTCTGTGCATTACTTTGCTGACAAAAAAAAGACTGCTTCCTCTGGTTTATCTAAACTAGATTAAGTTTCCTAAAGGCTGAATCAAAGAAGGAACACAGTTCATAAACAAAGGATCTACTGACTGTACTAACTCAATTCCTTTTTGCACTTGCTTATTGTTCTCTTTGTTCTTTTGAGCCAAATAAAAGGACTGAATTTATATTAAACAGCTTCTTTTTCTGCCTGTGTTCTTCCTAGACAGAAGCCTATCTAAGAATGCGTTATACATACTTGGAGAAAAGCTTAATTTGCAAACTGACCCTCTCTTCCCATTACAGAGAAAACCCATTCATTTCCCACTCAGATGCTCAGGCATACAGACATTTAGAAGATCTTTCCTGGTGTCTTTCAGTACATCTGGGAACTCTGATTCAGTCTTACAAAAGAGAGAAAAAAACCTCCTAAATGTATATACGTTGGCATACACATGTCCTTGTGTCAATGTATATGTCTCGCCACCTAGCTCGTGAAAAATTGGACCAAATGGCTAGCATAAAACATACTTGTCTGACAATGGGATTCAATTGCTTTCTTATATGTATATTCATTCACCTGGCACTATTCTGGAATTAAACGACTGTAACTAAGCAGAACGTAGTTGTCTTCATGTTGGGAATAAACACTGGACACCACATTAAAATTTCAGAGAAAAGTTAGTCAGAATACTATCATAAGTGCAAATATTTAAAAGTTTGCACGCAAAAACATATGCAAAACACTTGGTGACTGCATACAAGCTGCAAATGCATATGCAAAAATGTGCTTTTTGAATAATGTTTTTAAACATTATTTTTAAACAGAATCACAGAATCACAGAATCACAGAATGTTAGGGATTGGAAGGGACCTTGAAAGATCATCTAGTCCAATCCCCCTGCCAGAGCAGGATTGCCTAGATCATATCACACAGGAACGCGTCCAGGTGGGTTTTGAATGTCTCCAGAGAAGGAGACTCCACAACCTCTCTGGGCAGCCTGTTCCAGTGTTTAGTCACCCTCACTGTAAAGAAGTTTTTCCTCATATTTATGTGGAACCTCCTGTGTTCCAGCTTGCACCCATTGCCCCTTGTCCTGTCAAGGGATGTCACTGAGAAGAGCCTGGCTCCATCCTCATGACACTTGCCCTTTACATATTTATAAACATGAATGAGGTCACCCCTCAGTCTCCTCTTCTCTAAGCTAAAGAGACCCAGCTCCCTCAGCCTCTCCTCATAAGGGAGATGTTCCACCCCCTTAATCATCTTTGTGGCTCTGCGCTGGACTCTCTCTAGCAGTTCCCTGTCCTTCTTGAACTGAGGGGCCCAGAACTGGACACAATATTCCAGATGAGGCGTCACCAGGGAAGAGTAGAGGGGGAGGAGAACCTCTCTCGACCTGCTAACCACACCCCTTCTAATACACCCCAGGATGCCATTGGCTTTCTTGGCCACAAGGGCACATTGCTGGCTCATGGTCATCCTGTTGTCCACTAGGACCCCCAGGTCCCTTTCCCTTATGCTGGTCTCCAACAGGTCTGCCCCCAACTTGTACTGGTACATGGGGTTGTTCTTGCCCAGATGCAGGACTCTACACTTGCCCTTATTATATTTCATTAAATTACTCCCTGCCCAACTCTCCAGCCTGTTCAGGTCTCTCTGAATGGCTGCGCAGCCTTCCGTTGTGTCAGCCACTCCTCCCAGTTTTGTGTCATCAGCGAACTTGCTGACAGTGCACTCTATTCCCTCATCCAAGTCATTAATGAATATATTGAATAGAACTGGTCCCTGTACCGACCCTTGAGGGACTCCGCTAGACACAGACCTCCAACTGAACTCAGTCCCATTGACCACCACTCTCTGGCTTCTTTCCTTCAGCCAGTTCACAATCCACCTCACTACCCGATCATCCAGACCACACTTCCTCAGTTTAGCTGCGAGGATGCTGTGGGAGACCGTGTCAAACGCTTTACTGAAATCGAGATAGACCACATCCACTGCTTTACCATCATCTATCCACTAGGTTACGTCCTCATAAAAGGCTATCAAGTTGGTTGAGCATGACTTCCCCTTGGTGAAGCCATGCTGAGTGCCCCTAATGATCCCCCTATCCTTGATGTGTCTAGAGACAGCACCAAGGACAAGTTGTTCCATCTATAGTTACCCGGGTCCTCCTTCTTGCCCTTTTTGAAGACTGGAGTGACATTCGCTTTCCTCCACTCCTCAGGCACCTCTCCCGTTGCCCACGACTTAGTAAAGATGATGGAGAGTGACCTAGCAATGACTTCCGCCAACTCCCTCAGCACCCGCAGGTGCATCCCATCAGGGCCCATGGATTTATGGACGTCCAGACTGCTTAATTGGTCCCTGACCCAGCCCTCATCTACCAAGACAGTTTCCTCCTCTATCCTGACTTCTTCTGGGGCCTCAGGGGTCCGGGGCTCCTCAGGACAGCCTCCAACAGTATAGACAGAGGCAAAGAAGGCATTCAGTAACTCCGCCTTCTTTTTATCCTCTGTCTCCAGGGCCCCCACCTCATTCATCAGTGGGCCTACATTGCCTCTAGTGTTGGCTTTACCTGCAATGTATTTGAAGAAGCCCTTTCTGTTGTCCTTGACCTCTCTTGCAAGGTTTAATTCCAAGGAGGCCTTAGCTTTCCTAGTTGCCTCCCTACATCCTCTGACAACAGACTTATATTCCTCCCAAGTGGCCAGCCCCTCCTTCCATGATCTGTACACCCTCTTCTTCCACTTGAGTTTGCCCAGCAGTTCCCTGTTTAACCATGCAGGTCTCCTGGTACCCTTCCTTGACTTCCTACCTGCGGGGATGCTCTGATCTTGAGCTCGGAAGAAGCAGTCCTTGAATGCTAACCAACTATCTTGGGCCCCCTTACCTTCTAGTACCCTGTCCCATGGGATTTCCCCTAGCAATTGCTTGAAAAGGCCAAAGTTGGCCCTCCTGAAGTCCAGGGTTGTGATTCTGCTAGCTATTCTGGTCCTGCCACATGAGATCCTGAACTCTACCATCTCATGGTCGCTACAACCAAGGCTGCCCTCAACCTTCACCTCTTCAACCAGACCCTCCTTGTTAGTAAGGATAAGATCCAGCAACGCTCCTCTCCTAGTTGGCTCATCCACCATTTGCATCAGAAAGTTATCATCAATGCACTGGAGGAACCTCCTGGACTGAGGATGGCTGGCTGAGTAGGCCTCCCAGCAAACATTATTCTACTTTGCCCTGGTGAGGCCGCATCTGGAATATTGTGTTCAGTCTGGGCCCCTCAGTTCAAGAAGGACAGGGAACTGCTAGAGAGAGTCCAGCACAGAGCCATGAAGATGATTAAGGGAGTGGAACATCTACCTTATGAGGAGAAGCTGAGGGAGCTGGGTCTCTTTAGCTTAGAGAAGAGGAGATTGAGGGGTGACCTCATTCATGTTTATAAATATGTAAAGGGCAAGTGTCATGAGGATGGAGCCAGGCTCTTCTCAGTGACATCCCTTGACAGGACAAGGGGCAATGGGTGCAAGCTGGAACACAGGAGGTTCCACATAAATATGAGGAAAAACTTCTTTACAGTGAGGGTGACCGAACACTGGAACAGGCTGCCCAGAGAGGTTGTGGAGTCTCCTTCTCTGGAGACATTCAAAACCCACCTGAACGCGTTCCTGTGTGATATGATCTAGGTAATCCTGCTCTGGCAGGGGGATTGGACTAGATGATCTTTCAAGGTCCCTTCCAATCCCTAACATTCTGTGATTCTGTGATTCTGTGATTAAATGTGATGCCCACCATACACAGAATGTGTCTTGTTAAACCTTCAAATCTCTATAATTCTTTTTTTTTAAGGAGTTTTAAATTATTAAAATTCATCTCTAGGAATAAAATGAGAGAATCCCACTCAGTATTTGTACTGGCATTTTGATTTCTTCTAACACACCTATACGTGCAACTGTGAAGCCCTGTCTCTGTATAACTTCATTCTAATTCTGCCATGTAATCAGTGAAGAAACTGTTATTTTTAGGGAGGTTCTTATGTAATCCACTGAACCAAAACAATGTCCAGCAAAGTAGCTCCTATTAATGCTACTGAGATATGAAAAGCCCCTTTGTGAGAAGCATTCTGGCACTAACAAGCCTCTCTCTGAAAGAGGCTGCTGAGTACATCCCTGTTGAAACTTTTCTCTTAATTTTTTCCCCATTTCCCCTGACTTAAGCCACCATATCTCAGGTCATAGCAAAGGCAGCAGCAGGCCAGAGTGAAGGCTGCTCATGCTGTTGCACATTGAAGAGAGAGTGTTGACCGCTGTGAGAATCATAAACCTCTCAGTTTGATGATCAACTGAGCAGTAAATTAATTAATCATCATTTTATGCCTCATCAGGCACTTTGCTGAGACTCTCAACAGGGGCCAGCTCAATTAGCCAATGGGAAGCAGACTGTTTTGTTTAGCTGGGTGAGTCTTCCACAAACAGAGGAAGCTTTGACAAGCTAATAAATATGTCATCCGTCTGTGTCACTAGCTGCAATGTGGCTCCACCTGTAAAGTTGTGGGATCCTGCTTGGTATAGCTTGGATAGCAACTTGAAAGAATGAGAGTGAGGTATTCTAACTCCTCAAACAAAGCACTTCTCACAGCTTATCAGGATCCTTAGCCACTGAATTTGGGCTTGATTATTAGGAATCAGATACTTATTTTTGACTACTGAATCAGATATTTATATCCTTTTAAAACAGATTCCTGTGTTAGATATGGTAAAACCAGTCAGGTGCATTTATAATTTTAAATCCTCCTTTCCTTTTTTTTTTCTTCCCTAGAGAAAAAATGCCCACTCCTCACAATAAATGCTTGTGGTAACAAGCTTCTCAAGGTGAAAGCTTTTGATTAAGTGGCAATAATGCTTCTGTCAAAACAGACAGGTTTGAAAAGTCCTTGTATCAAACCCTGCAGTTCCACTGAAGTCACTAAAGTTGCATCAATCTAACTGAAGTCAGAATTCAGCTCCTGTCACATTAGACATTTCATCATTCAGAATGGAAAACAGAAATCTGCATTTAGAAGTTTCAGCCTTGAACCAAATCACTGACTGTTGCAAATTTGTGCCATTGACTTTCATGTAACTTTACGGCCACAAGGGCCCATTATGAGTTTCTAATTTTCTGCATAACACTGCCTGTAACCTCTGGCTGAACAAGAGATAATCACAAACATATCCAATCTTTGCTGAAAAATTTCAGGTGGTGGAAAATCTATCACATCCTTTGATAAGCAACTCCTATAATTAATTATCATCATTGGTAAAAATGTGCATTTTATTTCAGACTTTATTTTATCTGACTTCAAATTCCAAATATTTCATTTTCCAAAATCTTGTTTCATGGAAAGGGGCCCCAAATTTCTTGTAACACAGATCTCAACAGAAATAGTTTCTCCCAACTTTTTTACACTCTTTCTTCTTTTGAGAAAATAAATAGTGTTCTTGGGAGACTGAGGGGCATTTTCATTCACTCAGCATCCCATAGCCTTGTGCATAACACTGACGTGTTGCCAGCGTTGAAAGGAACTACCTTCTCCCTCCTTGTTCCAGGACATACACACTTAAGCTCTAAAGAGATACATGTTACTTTTCTACAGTCTTGTGAGTTTTATGCCACCCTCCTGGTTTTGGACCACTGAGGCTGTCCACAGTGGTCAGACGCTAACACTTTGGTACAGTGGTGTTGAGGGGCAGAAGGGATGAAAGGATGACTTGTTAGGAAATGTGTCTACAGAGCCCTCATAAGACTAAAGTGTCAGGGCACAGCATAACTCTTGGTCCAATGTAGAAAGTGCTTTGGTTTCCCAAAAAGAGGGTGGAGAAACACCAGTAACATTTAGAAGTAGTGACTCCAGGGTCTCCTCAAGTGTCCATACAGGCTAGAATAACAATTCATTTCACTTACCACTCCAACTGGTAGGAATGGTAGTAGCTAAACTGGAAACAAAAGCTCAAATATTGGAAACCAATTTCTAAATCACAGCCAGCTTTAAAACTTCCTCCTAGACTTAGGTCATCATGTGAAGGAGTGCAGGAGATACTTACATGTGACTCAGTTTAGGCACTACGAGGATTCTGTCAGTCCTGTGCTCCCATCTTAAAATGTCTGAGTTTTCTGGCACACAGTTTACCAAAATGTCTAGATTGCTCCCTGTATGAGCACTTCATATGTACAGCTCCATCAGCCTTTGTACCATGTACAAATTTTATTAGCAAAGGTTTCCTATAGTCCTTCCAAGCCATTGCAAGGGATAGAGTGTAACAGAAATCTCTGTGCTCCCTTGTAAATGACTGCACAGAGTGATGACTCCTTTTAGCTGTTCTATTTTAAACTCAGTCAGTCTGGTTTTAATCCATTTACTTTTCTGCAATGATTTCACACAGGACTAACTTTTGGCTATGTGAAGCAACATGCGTTAGAACCTTCAAACTGTTAAAAAAAAAAACAAAACAGGCACAAAACTATGAACCCAAACGAGCTCTTCACTTCAATAAGGGTTATTACATTGACATCCTGAATCATGCTCTTTCCCGTACAAAGGGAAAAGAAACAACAGCAGAAATTGGGGAATGGCCACAAGAAGGAAAATAAGAAGCTGCCATTTACGTAGCTTTAAGGATGGTGAGGGCCTTCTGGAATAGAGGAAGGAGCAACAGGATTAATGGGAGCATCTTAGGAACGGTGAGATGGGAAAGTGACACAGTGACATTCCACAGAAGACCTGGTGGTATAACACATCTGACCTAGAGAAGCAAGAGTTGATCCTACCCCTTATCAGGATCGTGAGCCTTACATACATATGTACAGATACACCTACAGAGGCCTCTCTGTAAGCAAATTTCTAATTCCACTGAAAAGTAATACAAATTTTATTTGACCAGCCTACTTCCCACAGATCAGACTGATCTTCACTGAGTTTCTAGTACCTGGAGATGTGTTTTCACGCTTAGTTTTGAAAAAAGTTTCTCATGGAATTCATGCATGGAAATTAATTGTTTTGTTGCCATATTTGGAATATGTGTATTGCTTCATACTTCTTGTTATACTTCTGTAAGAAAATGCAAGTGTACATGCAGTCTTCAAAATTTTGCTCCTGTTGCCTGGGTAAATGGGTATCAGTCTATTACTCTATTTTTCACAAAACATTTTATATGTAATTATTTCCAGGGATGGGAGGGTGCCAAATGATGCAGCAATAGATTTCATAAAGTAAAAATAACGAGTTTGTTTTGCTGATATTCATGAAACTATTTTTTTCCTGACTATTCAGATGAATGGCTGACATTTCTTCCAAACTCAGCAGTTTTGCCTTGCAAGGGTTGGTGTGAACACTGGTTTCTGCTTCAGGTCATGGGGGTTCAAAGCTCTAGAGTTTCACTTTGAATTTGATGATTGCTTACTGAGAACCATTTGTCTTCACTCGCATAAATCAGCCTACATTCAGCAAGAATAGGCCATAGTTTCCTCAATGCTTCAAAAAAAGAGGGAGTGAGCTTCTAGCATGTTTTTAATGGTTATCGATTTCATACCACTTTGCAGAGTGGTACTCCAAAAAATTCTTTAGAAAATACATGTTTCTAGTCTGCATATCTCTCTCACTTGTGTTTCAATGTCTTTTGAAAACAGCAGAAACTTTTTTCAAGCCTGTCATGTAAAAAGAATCCCGACCTGAGATGGGCTTCTAGTGCACCCACATGGGCACTGATCCGGTTCTCATTAGAGTCTGATCAGAGGTTTTCAGCGACCTCAGGGAACACCGAACTGTGAAGCATTAGTAGCAATATGTTATTATGAAACCAAGTAGAGACAAATAACATAAAGGAAGAACTTTCCTCTGTTTTAACTTTACTTTCCTCTTCTAGAAATCTCTGCATGCCACTAGTCTTAAACCAGGAGCAAATCTGAATGACCTTAGCTCATTTTTCCACTTTTCTTTTGTGGATAATTTTCAGTGATCATTTTTCTTTGTTTCCAATGTGAAATTCACTCTGCCTTGTTCTATTTTACAGTAACCATTCTTAAAGATACTTTGAAGTGAACAACTCAGAATAATCATAAATCTCGCTGTCATACAGACATATGTGAACTTTCTGTTGAAAGCTTCATTGTTACTCATCTATTCTGTCTGGAATTACCCCAACCTTGTACTTTTCATCCTTTATCACTTTTATGAAGGGCAGAAACTTTAAATATTTGAGAAACTCTAATCTCAACTCAATTACAGTTTGACTAATTACATCACATGAATTTTGCCCCTAGTGCTTTTGTCCAAGATTAATATTGGAATGTCTCAGATGAGTTTGTAGGCAGTCCCTTTATGCATCCAAAGTGTAACACCAAAATGAAGCCACACATAGCAGAAAGAAACTTCACTTAAGAGCATTGGGAATATGACTATGCTGGTGATTAAACAACAAGATCTAATTTGGTTTCAGGCCTACAGCTGAAAATCATCTTTCGTAGAAGTGTGCTTGCCAAGGTTATTGTAAAATTATCCCAGGCACCAAAGTGATGAATGGTCCCAGCATTTGCTGTGATATGGATGCCATCCCTGTGGGGCTTCACCAAGCGGGATTTTTCATGTGGACAGACTCACATGGAGGACAGATGGGAAAGAAAGCAAAATTACTTGATCTGTGCTAGAGCAAAAATCCATCTTTCCTTTGCTACCCAGATTGTGCATTTGTTTTTTTGCAGACACGGAAATGTGTTCTTAAATTATATGACTCTTCTCTTTTTTCCTTTGTGGAGTGATTTGAGTGTTTTATGCTGACCTTGGGTTTAGTGCTGATTTGCATTCTTGAACTTTCATGCCAATCTAATTTTAGACATGCTAAGCAGCAAGCCTAATATCTAAGTTAGCATAAAAATACTGTCTCCAGTTGCATGAATATGAGCTTTAGTCCGATTCTGAAGGCAGGCAGTTCTTAACAGTAAGAAAGTTTCAAATGGAAACCATCACTCAAGCTTAGCTTTCTCAAAGTCCAACTAATAAGCCAGTCAAAGACTAACAGTTTCATTTAGCAGACAGACGGACTTCCTAGGCCCCAGTCCTGGGATGATACGAGCAATCCCACTTATGAAGACACTGTAAACAGTGCCTTACAGAATCGGGGCCAATCATAGTTCGAGCAACACATCTGAGAAAAATCAGCACTTAGACATTTTAAATGCTTGACGGTGAAAAAAAGTCTCTTTGATACTTACATCATTATATGCTTGTGACAGAGAAGGAGGGAAGGAGTTAAACTATCCCTCCATTGCATCTGTAAGAGGTGCAGTTTGATTCTGAGATAACAGAAAAGTTGCAAATCTCATAATGTATTTCCTAAAAAGCAGATTTTGGTAAGCCACTATTAGACTGCTTTAAATTGCCCACATCATCTGAAATGTACTGTTAACAACATATCATTGCATTTTGGATGTAGGAAGTATTATACCAACAACTGTTCCAGAGGGAGGAGAAATGCAATAAATGCTTGGTGTATTTTTCCATCTACATTTATCTCTTAATCAGATTTCCCAGGGTGAGAGGTTAAACTTAGAAAGCCAGCAGAGATGTTAGGATTGTTTAACAGCAATATAACTAACGTCTTAAGAACTGATTTGTCAGAATGAATTGCAGTCCAGAGTGCTCCGAGTTTTCAAACTAAATTTGTTCTTAAGATAAAAGGCACTTCTTAAAGAATCACAGTTCTTGTTCTAACTATTCCCCCACCCTCGCCTCCAAGGCATTTCTTATAACTCTGATAAAATCACAGACCAGGTGCTCCAAGACTTTCAAAATAATAAATTCCAATCTGTCACTAAAAAATAGAAGGTTAAACAAGTTTATAGAGGGAGTTCTGTTCCAGGTGTTATTTTGAAAGAGTATGCCTAATTTATCATTTTTCAGTAATAGTTACAAGTGATAAAGATCATGTAAATACTTTGTATTAGAAATAAGCTTTCATTTTGTCATGCAGATAGTACTAATGACTAAACAGACTTTAAACAGATCTCCACCTACTAACGTTAGGACTTCTTAAGAGTAATGCTATCATCAGATTTTCACTAAAATAAAATGCTCACACTGGAGAAACAAAACCAAATGAAACTTAAACGTTGGTTATATATCAGTTTTTATAAGAACCAGAAGCATGAAATCTTTTCACAAATCACCTACTTTGGAATGGACCTTGTATAGGTTCAGTGGATACATCTACCAAGTGGAACGAGGCAATGGAAACTGCTAACATCTTCCATATGTGACAGCCTTTAAATTATAATACCATTTTGGATACAGTGAACAGACTGTTCTAAAACAGCAGTATGTCAGACGGGTGACTGGGTTTCCCTGCAGTTCCTCTTTCACTTTTTTTTCAGTCAGTCTTACACAGTTCTAATTCTGCTATCTTGTCCATTATTTATTAAAGTGTATAGCTAAAAAAATAGCACAGGTTTTGCCCAAGAGGTCTGAAACGTGTGCTTTGGCCCACCATAAATCAAAGGGAAGGCTATAGTTCTCAGGCATTTTGAAGCCAGGAGGAAAATTCAGGTCCCGGTTAAACAAAGAGCACGATTATGTTCTAGGGTCCCATTCAATTCAGTATTTTTTCCCTATCTGCAGAATGGGTTTCTCCATCTCTGTCAGATTCTGTGGTTTCTAAATCAAGTATGGCAGCGTTTGGTGTGGCATTATGCTGCAAGCAGGTAGTAAAGGCTTATGGATAGGCTTCCATGTGTATATATATATATATATTTCACAGGCTTGTAAATAAAGAGAGGCTTTCTCACTCAACAAGGAACAAAATTTCTCTCCTGTTACTTCCCTTTATGCTATTCTAAACTCTCTCTCTTGTTTCCCATTTTCAAAATTATTTTTTAAATTGTTCTTTCTTTTTAGCCCCTTCCCTCCCTGATCCCATACAAATACAGTGGCAGAAGTTAACTGCCCTGAAATTTTCCTGTTGAACTAACTTTCAGAAAAGTCACAAACAGAGCTCACTCTAAGTTTAGCTTGTCTAGATTGCAGAGGTGAATTTACAAATTCTTCAGATACAGTTAACATATCAACTCAGGGTACTTTCCTGTATAAAACTTAAAAAGGGGAAAACTGCACACTGAACAGAACTGAAAACTGTTTCCTCATACATGGTTAAAGACTGTTCTTTAAAAGAAAAAGCAGCTCTTCCCCATGAAATCTTCTGTTGCATTTTGAAACTCTAAGGAAGACTTATACCAGCTTTCCTCAAGGAGCAAAAAAGACAAATGGCTATAGCTACACTACATAGCTGTATTGAGCTTTCTCAATGTGGATGTAAGCTTCTACTGCTAACACACAAATAAGTGGAAGTTTCCATTGCTTACTTTTTAGATTACAACGCAAGTTTCACAATGCATACAATGGTGAAGGTTTTCAGTGTTGTGGCTGATTCTGTGTTTAACTCTCTTGGGTTTTAATATGTAGCGATTACCCTTAAATGTGGAGTCTTTTAGCAAGGCAAGTAAATTACTCTAAATTAATACTTTTGATTTTTTAGGAACAGTAAAAGAATCATTCTCCAAGTAATTTGTGGTAGTTCTTATTAAATAGTAAGCTGAGTTATTTAGTATGAGTTGAACTGAGATAAATGAATTGGTAATTTCTTGAAACTAAAAACAATTTTTCAATTTAGTATGTAAAAATAGCACTTAGAAAAGTTACTACTAATTAATATTGTTAGTTCTTACTTAGATGTTGTAACTAGCTGTGCTCTATTATGTACTCCTGTAGAGTGTGTAAGACGCTTTGCATTACTTGCAAAATGGACATTTCTTTTACCCCTTCAAGGTAGATGAGTTTTGAGTGCTCTGTACTTATACTGCATTTCTTTCTTTTAGGCAGGCATTTAAATCTTTTTTTTTAAGATGAGAAATATTTGGGCACACAAAAGTTATTTTGTCATGATACATTACTCCTGATAGATAATAAAAATAATTAATAATTAAGATTGTCACAAAACCTTTATTTTACAGCTAGAGAGAGATGGGAGGAAATGGTGGTACTGAGCTTCAGCACCAGAGAGCAGCACCATCTAAGAATTGTGATTCAAAGCTCCTCCCTTGAACCCAAATCCTCTTCTGGATGAACCAGGATTCTTTGGGGCTATAGAAGTATGTAATTCTCCTTTTGGATAACTTTCCCAACTGCCACATGTGAAGAGGGACCCATAGCAACGCTTGGGTTTTTTTACCACTTTGATACATACGCAACACATTTGCTTGTGGAATAACATCAGTAAGTAGCCCAAGTTTTCACACCAGAGCACATGATTAGTCTAGATCTAACATGATCAGGAAAAGGACTCACCCATAAGACCAGCTCTGTACCCCAAACAGATGGATTTGGGTTGTCAATATCTAGCCCTTTATTTTCTTTTGTTTAGGATTTATAAGTAACAGTAATGTCAAAATGACTAGTAGATGTTACTGTTCTCCTTGGGAACAGTTCAGCGATACCCTCTGGCAGTTTTTGCCCTGAGCATGGGAGCGAAAAAGAAAGTCTAAAAAGCATGCAATTACCCCCAGGAAATAATTACAATGCAAAAAGCACTGAAAGGTACAAGTGTCATTCCAGTAAACAGGTGAACTTGTATCATCGCCCTGCTTTGCCTCAGGGATATTTCTGCCAAAGGAATATCATCCAGTTCCAAAACCAGCCAAGGACGGAGGTGGGGCTGCGCATCAGCCATTCCAGGTCAGAGCCTCAGGGAGCCAGAAGTTGTGGGCAAAGGAAACTCCTGCTAAGCCAAGCACTGACATTGCAACTCCCAAAAGCCAGGGCAGTAAAGCTTACTGGAGGTGATTTTTAACCACCAGGTTGGAAACCAAACCACACCAAGAGCAGCCTTGCTTATATATGAGACTTTCTTATTCTAAACTTAATGATTAAGAGAAATACGGGAAACAAACTTTTTTATGCCTAGTTCTGTTCACACTCACTCTCATGGGAGCAGAATCAAACTTTCCTCTCTTCTTGGACTATGTTAAACTTCAAAGTTTAACCAAATGCTGGATTTCTTTCATTTCTAACCTTCTTTCAGTCTCTGCTGAATGAGTCTCTGTCTGCAATAGGTAGAAGCTGCAAACCACACTGCAGAAAGAATGGCTGGAAGAGCAAACAATTAAGGTAAACGTGGCCAGGTTTTATCCAGCAACATTCCCCACTCACTACAACCCTTTAAACCAACTCAGCTAGCCTCACATATATACACACAAACCCCCTATTTACCTAGGCAGATTTTCTTACCTAGCTGCTGTTTCCAGAGGCACACAGAACAGCAGCATTTAGTACATGGTACTATTGTTCTCTTTAATTTACTTCCAAAATGCCTTCAAATATTGCATATCGACTATTTCAGAATTGGAATCAACTCTTCCGCATTTTCTAGATGCCTTCTGAGAATATACAAAAGAATGCCAGTAAGACAAGAAATTAATGCACCTACACACCTCTTTTCTGTCTCTGGATTACCACTATCATAAAAATGGAATTTGACTTGAAAGTCTGTGGTGTCTGAATACACTTTCTGCACCCTCAGCTGATCCATACTATGCAGCTCTGTACTACAGTGCTGGGTTCTAGACACTTAGTCAAACCAAACCCCTCTTCTGAGCCTTCCAAGGTATGCTGTCAATAATGCTCAGAGATGGGTCTGCCAAAACCATTGGATTATCTGCTCTCCAAATAAAACAAGCAAATATACAAAAATGCTTAAGTTGAAGTTGCCTCAAGCACTTTTACCTCACATAACCAGCACTTTTGGAAAGGTCCCATTGACCTTGGCAGCATATTCAAACATGGCTGAACAGCTCTTGAGCAATTTTTCCGATGAATTAGGCACAAACAGGCATATGTCATTGGGCACACATGCAGACTTTTCTGTCTCCTCTTTCCCCTTAAAAATTAATAATTTCTCAAAACTGCCATGCAAAGAAAGTCACAGCAAGAAGCATGTCCTAGTATATTGCCGGCCCATGTCTGGTATTTGAAATTACTTAGCTAGACACTTTGTAAAGACCACAGACTTGAGTTCTGACCAGAGACCAGTTAGTCAAATGCATTTATCTTTTCTGACATTCATCTTAATCACAGAATTATCATAAACTGGACATGTGAACTGACTGTGCATAATTTAGGTACCAAAGAGGGAAAACTTACAGATTTGGAAGCATTGACACTGTGTGTTAAACTCAGTCATCAAATTTTCACAAATGTAAAAGCTACACCAGTGAAAGCAGAGAATAGTGATAAATGTATTACATGCTGTGCATGAAGTCTATCTATTCACTAGTTTTTAAATGCTTTAGAAAAGTGTACAAAAATCACCCCACTGCTACAGTTATAATCTCATAGAAGTTTTCAGTTCTTACTTTATTGCCAGGTGATCTACAGATCTGCTCTTTTTCCTGCCAATTTGTTGTCAGACATCATTATCCCAGCGCTATCAGTGTTTTGACCTGGGCAGGGAGTCAGTGTTACATTGATGCCGCTGCACTGACGAGTACCCGCTGCTTGGCTGCCTTTCTCCATTTCCTCACCTGTCCCATCAAGTGCCATTCTTCATTTGTCTCCATTCTGCCCATTGATCATTCTTTTCTGCACACATACCTTAACTCGCAATTTGGCCTTCTTTCTTTCATGAACTTCATAACTCCACTACCTTTCTTTCCTCCTCTCACACTTCTATTTCTTCCTTTTCCCCATGGGTCATATGAGCAAAATAATTCTGAAAATTTGGGAGGAGAAAAAGGGAAAATGAAACATCTTATGTTATAAGGCAACACCTCAACTAGAAAAATTATGACTCATCTGTAGCTTTCAGCACACATCTTTTTTATACAGTACTCTGACTGGTACCAAACATAAACATCTGTTACCATGAGAATCTCCACTCACCATTCTACCTTGTTGCTTCACACTTTCCCACATTGATAACATGTTCCAAGAACTTTCTTGCTTTAACTTCATGCATTATGGAAACAGTTTTGGGCTGCTATGAAAAACTCATCCCAACCCAATCAAAACGTAATACAAGCCTTAGCTCTATATTTTCATCTGCAGATGTCAGGACACAGTACAGAGTTCAATGCCATTATCCCACTTCACAAAGGGAAAGACCAAGAAAGAGAAACTGATTGACTCAACAAACCAGTAGCATAGCCACATGGTCACTAATGCACACTGCCACACAAACAAAGTGAGAAAGGCATCTAAAGTCTGAGTAGAAGTCCATTTACTTCATTGCTACAGCTTCATCTGGAACTTCAGCTACACAAAGAATGCGGGGCTGGATTCATAATGGGCATTTAATGATGTTTTCTTACTTTCTTATAATGTTTATGATTGAAATGCCTATATAGGACTATTTTCTTACAGTTTAGAAAACAACCAACAGAACTTAGGAGTAATTATAAATCAATACTACTTTTAAAGACTAGGTAGGCACATAGATGATTTTATGAAACTGTTGAAATAGAATTATGCCATTTTGCTCAGTGGCACGCTAAGTCAACTAATACGATTCCACAGTTTCTTTGAAACATATATTTGCAATGTATATTTGAATTAATTTATAATGGGGCAGTAAGTTAGTGCAGTTAAACTGCACTATTCCAAAAATTACTATTAATTAACACCAGTAAGTACAAACAATTAACTATCTTGGAACTTTTATTTAGAATTAAGAGAGGAGGGAAACGTGAGAGCAGTTGAAAGCAAGATTTCTCAGGAAAAAAGCAAAGCTATTTAATGTTCATTTCAATTTGGTTTGATGTTTATTTGTTTTTTCAGTTTGCAGTAAGTGCTTTGTTATGATCACGTGAAAAGTTATTAGAGAAAAGAAGAAAGCTTTGTAGGGTTTATTTGTTTCAACAAAAGCTAAGGGAATTAAATAAAAACAAACTGAACATAAAATATGTAAAGATAGTACACGTTGCAAATTAATAGCTTGATTTTAAAAAGGAAATTTAATAAAGCAATGTCGTTAGCTATTTGAAAACTGGAAAAATGATACTTAAACATGCCAGGAATTTTGGCAAGTTTTCCTACGTGAGATGCAGTGCAAATAACTAGTTATTATACTTATTTTATTTGTAATCAGAATTAACTAGATGACAATATTATTCAAACATGTAACTGGAAATATCATTGTCTTTCCAAAATATTACATGGCATAAATAATACAGATTTTCACTGTAGGATTTTGAAAGCAAGGTGTTCTCTCATGTTCACTGTGTCTGTAGTTCCATCACATAAGCCTAAACTACTGACAGTTCACAGTCAATGAACTCTGATACAGTTTTGAAACCTGAAACTAATTTTTGCTATTGTAATATACTGAAGGAGTTAAAATCTAAATGATACTGCAAAGAAAAATGTTCCTCTCCACAATATGTAAAAGTGAATAAAAATAACATAAAATCAACATATTGTCACAATCGGAATATAAGCGGTATTAATCATAGCACCAATGCTTGATTTTTAAGTGTCTGCACTGAAAAGGTATATTTGATGTGACAGTTACCATGGTAACTACTCAGTTTCAGTGCATACTACATAGTTGTGTAAAAGCTGTTGATGCATGAGACCTCACCGTGACAGCCTTAGAATGTGTATTTATATATAATTGTTTTGTTTCTTTCTTAAATGGAAAGAAATTCCAGGAGAGTAACATTTAGCTGTCCTGCAACTTAGTATTGTTTTATGAGTGGTGGTAGGATCTTCTAATAGCACTGTAGAAAGAACAGTCACACAGAGAACCAGTGAGGAAGGAGAAAAAGTTTTCACTTCATTGTATTTTCACACTTAGCATTTCTCTAGATTCTTGGCTGCCCAGCCAAATCTGTGGTTTGAAATGATTGTTCATTTCTTGCCCATTGCTTACAGATTTTTTTTTTCTTGAGCAGACTTTTGCTTTGGACTTTCTAATCTGAGTATAAGTATTATTCAAATATTTCTAGAAAAAAAATAACCTTTCCAAATACAAAAAATACTGGTCCTTTGGCCTTTCAAAATACAACAAATACTGGTTATTTGTCCTGTCTTGTATATATATCATACAAAGTCTATGATAACTTTTCATCTAGGAAGAGAGTTGTGCTCTACAGAGGGGAGGGAAAAAAAAAAGCAAGATTAATGAAAAAGCAAAAGAGGCCTGAGAATCTCAGAAAATACCCAGAAATTTCTAAAGGTCTAGCATGGGTGCATCTGAAGCATGAATTAGTTCTGCAAAACAAAACCTTTGTTTTGGAAAGGAAACTATCAAGAAAGAGTTTGGTACAAGGTGTTAATGAAAAGTTCTTCTGGGAAGTGGCAGCTGGACCTCATGAACACTCTTCTTAAGAACCTAAGTGAGAAGTTTCAAAACCCCAAAACGTTTTCTGTTAAGTACTAAACTCATCAGAGGAGCATTGAGGCTACACCAGAGAGGACGCACCTAAACTTTCTTGTCTTGCTGTTACCATTAGTGGCAAAGTGGTGTTTACTACGTCAGCTTAAAAGCTGCTGGCAGCTCAACAGCTGGCATCTTGTGTCATGGAATGCAGAGAGGCTTACAGAACTTGGTAAACTCAACAACATAGTCCTGAAGTTTGAGTCTTCACTGCAGAGGTGGGTGACACGAGTTTTCCAAGACAGAGAGTCAGAAGAGCTATCTCCCCTACTCATGTAAAGAGCTCCTCCACAGCTAGACTGAGCGGTGGGGCCCAACCAGAATGAATACAGCTTTCTCCTGGCTGACTTGCCTCTATCTCCTTCCTGTCAATGGGGGTTTTTTGCGGGGGTCGGGCTGGGAGGGGCAGGAGGACAGGAGCAGGAGGAAGGGGAAAATTCACCCCTATCTGCTCTTACCCAGATAGAGCCTGGGAACACACCCACATCAGACAGCTCTGAATTAGTCTAGGCATAGCCAACCATTCAGGTCATATTCCCTCCAGCTCTCCTACCTTGCCTGCCTGAAGCTATCTCTCTTCACAGTTATGTGGTCTACCTCAAGTTTAGTTCACCCCAGCTGTGTATACCTGCTGTGCAGCACCAGAACTGTGGAAAGAGGGAAGCACTGGTGAAGGTCTGGAGAGCAGGGAGACAACCCCAAGCCATGTTCCGGAGAAAGCAGCAGTCTCAGGTGCTGCCGCAAGGCAAAGATGGCTCTCTACAGCCCCCAGCTGCCTCTCCCAAGGGGTATATTGTGGGGTAGGGATGGTTTAACAGGTTTCAAAATATGTGGTAATGAGGGGAACCAGAGAACATAATGTAGGCCTGCAAGAAAAGCGTTTCAGATCTTCTTTTATTTCTTATTGCTGCCCCTCTGATAATATTTGAAGATCATAAACTTTCCAGAAAGCCAGGCCACATTTGAATGCTTCGCAATATTAAATGTCTATATGTGGGGTTCGGTTCCAGAATCTTGAAATTTTTATGATTTTCTATAGTTAAGATTATAATAATTTATTTTGACAGATGTCTGAATCTTTTTGTGTTGGACATAATAGTTCTTATTAATTTCTTCACTCATATATATTTAGAAAAGGAACCTCCATCTCGAAATCTGTGCCAGACATAGGTCCTTGTGTAGGCAGGGCTCTGTCCTTCCTTCTGCTTGTAGCCACGGCATCATTTTTCTGTGGTAGAAGCAAGAGGAACTCTTCATGATGACTTCAGATGTATCTGTATTGTCCCTTCCACCTGGATGGTGAAGGCAAAGGAGAACCAAGCAGAAAGCAGACCTAGGCTTCATTAGGCTCGAGAGAGAGCAGAGATTTTTATGTTCCTGAAGGGGAGACTTCTATGAGGGTCTGAAGATAGCCACTCAGATGCCCATCTTTTCCATTGTGCTACTTCGCTACTTTTCAGTAAAGTCAAACTAGAGCAGTGACAAAGGTCATCCGTGCACACAGACTGAAAAGAGTACTCCTTTTCAGGGAATAACTAATATAACCCCTGTCTCACTATGGATTTAAGGAAAAAACTTCTCCCACTTCAGACAGTGGAGAAGCAGATTCTGCAACTGCTTGGCTGTGCTTCAGCCATTTGCTCAAAGCTCACAGGGATTGCTCTCAGAATCACATGGACACAGTAGTGGTTACCCTAATACAGAAGCTGCACTCACATGCCCACGATACACGAACAAGTTAAGAGATAGTTACCAGACAAAGATCCTACAGATAACATAGCATTCCTTCTACAGGGTCTCCAAAGTCTCCTTTGCAGGCTGATGCAAAACAGCTTGTTGGGAAATCTGTTTCTGTTCGCTCCTTTCTTTTTTTTCCCCCTCCACCTAAGAATAACTAGACTGAATATCCAGAATATCCATCTGCTGTTCCAGATTCTTTCTTCAGGAGTTATATTCAACTTGTACTGTCTACCGGATGCCTTTCTTTAGTGATTATTGATGTCTTTTACTGTTAAAGATTCTTCACAGTTATAAGGTCCAAATCTGTTCTCTTATGAATAACCACCAACAAATACAATCACTAGGACTGCCATGTCAACCACATGGATGTATGACCCATAGCCAACAAGCTGTGAAGAGAAAACTGTATAGATTAATCTTAAAAAAATCAGGGGGGATTTACCTCCAGAGATGCAGCACACAAGAGTCAAAATGTTTAGCGTTCTTATAACAAGAGTTTGAACCTACCACATAACACTCAAGGCTGAGCCTCCTCATACCCTGGAGGACTGTCTGCCAGAAGAATCACGCCAGACTTCCCACCACCTTTGCAGTGAGCTCCTATTTTGACCAACCAGGCAAGGGCCTCTGGGGGGCTTCGTGAACAATTGTTACTGCTGTGGGATTTATAGCCTGCTTTAGATCCCTGATTCTCTTATTTTCATTTATGTCATTCTAAGGATAAAACATTCTTTCGCCTATCTGTCAGTCCTGGATTGGATACAGCTATAATTTGCAATGGCCTACAGGGCACAGAGTTAGAGGCCTCATGGACACTCAACTTGAGGGCAAGGTTATGATTAAGAGAAAAGTTTGAAGCTTCTTCACAGAACTTACTGTAACTTTCAATATTTCAGGTTTTTTTGATTGAATAATCTTTGCATATTATGTTACCAATTATGTTGCTTGTCTCTATTCCTAGGAGAACTATTAGTAAACATTGATTATTTTTGTGAACAAAAATTTACTACAATGAGAAGTGAGAAATCCAACTGAGAAGGCACTTCAATTTGAGGAAGTCACATATCTTTTCTTATTTTTTGGAAAGCAAAGAAGAGCTGGCAATGAAATAGTACAACGAGAGGAGTAGTTACTGTCCAATACACCCACACCTGAGGCCTTAGTCTTGAAACTGTGAGACCGTAACAGAAAGGTGTACCAGTCATTGCTAAGACTGCTACATGTAAGCATGCTGCAGAACGGGCCTACTTAGGTGGTCATATGAATGACTCAAATCCCTGCTGGAACTTTTATGCTTGCTGCTCTTGAGTTTGCAACTGTGTTGGGACACAGGAAAAAACTGTGACGGTTTTGTGACCGTGGAGTTTGCCTTATCATGCCTTCATCAATGAACTCTACTCAAAAATTGCAGCACACTTTTTACACAAAGTTTAGTAGCCACAACTATGTGAATGACTGTCCTTTAGTGACATTCAGATGTAGCACTAACTCAGTGTATGGAAGCAATTTCTTTATCCAGCATAAAACATGGCAGGTTACTGAATAATTCCTTAAAAGTGTCAGGTTGGACAAGTTCCCAAGGAAACATAAAATGCTTTAAAGACTTAAAAGAATTCCAGTCTAGTACTCCACAAAGTTATTGCATTGGTACTTTAATGAATAAAAAAAAGGCAAAACACTTCAGTGGTTTATCTCAAGTGAGTGTACTTCAGTGCAGCTTCTTTCAACATCAGAACCCTACTCACTGATAAACCTTAATGTTGTTCTTTTCTCATGGGCAAGTGGTCTGTGAAGAGTTGACTGGATGAGTAGAAGTGTGCATCTGGATAGACTCATATGGCATAAAACCACTCATTAGAGAGTAGGTGTCCTCCTGTTAGCATGTGCCAGTCATGTAGGCATCCTCCCCTCCCCTCTCCTCTCCTCTCCTCTCCGCTCCTCTCTTTTCATTTTATAAGTTTCATTTTGTAACTAAGACTTAGCAAAGACTGGACCGGTATGTCAGACATGTATTAACCCAGTGGTTGATTCTGCGTACGGTATGTACATGTCTTCAACTTGACTGTACAGCCTGTAAAGTCTTATCTCCTAGACTACTTTTCCTTCCCACCAAAGTCTACAGTCCTAGGTGCTTGGAAATAAACTTCCTCTACTCTAAGCAGTAGAATACAAAGTACTAACTAGGAAGAAAATAAAATATTTGACTTCCAAACATCCGTATTAGCCACTGGATCTCATATTGTCTCTCTGTTGGCAAGAGAATATATACATCCAAGATGATATTTTATTGGTGATCCTTATGGCTAGTGAAATGTTTAACATCCTTTTATTCAGCTGAGTCCACATGAAGGCCAACAGTAACTCATTTGTTGGCATTCTGAAGTAGGGTACAGAAAGTTTACATTCTAATAGCAACCTCACTGGTGATACTTATGGCTGCCTACAATAACATTATGGGATGGGTTTTTTCCTTATTTTAAAGGCTTGTGACATTCACATGATGCAAAACTCTCTTACAAGCTTTATAATGGAAAAGCCTTAACAATATTTCAGTTATGGCCTGCCACAAAAGAAAACACAGTTATATATATTCTGAGAACTTAGAGTACACTGTGACTGTGTCATATTTTGGCACGTTTGAAGGTTCAAATATATAATTGCAAATTTTAAGAAAGAGGTCTGCCATTTCTCTGCGGCAGCCTGTAACTTGAATGTCATTGGAAAAATGAGAGTCAGTGGCCAGTCAGACCACTACTGATGCTGCAACTGTCTGAACATAAGTATTTTCATTCTGCTGGTTGGCTAAAATACCATTGTGAGTTGTTGGAAGTAGTGGCCATTTTGGTAAACAGTTATTGAAACAACATTGGAAAAAATAAGTAAAAGGCAGTAAATCTTATAGATACAATTTCATTTCTTGCAATGTGTGTTTGAAAGTTAGTGAAGACAGTAACTATCAGATTTTTGGAGAAGACAAAAGGTTGTACAGGAGCCATTTATTAGCAGAAGGGTTCCAAAAAGTTCAAATTATTTCTAAAATGAGATCTTCAAGAATTTTGCCTTAAACTTTGAACTGATGGTAAGATTTGAGGACATAGGCTAAATTATTCCTATAAAACAGAAGCTACAAAGAGAATTAAATGGAAAATTAAATCAAACCTTAAGTCAGAAGCATCGCAGTAATGAGATCATATTTTTCCTTTTATTTCCTCCCACTTCAACTTCTTCCTGAAGTTCTCAAAGGAAGCAAATAAAAAACATGTTCTAGTGAACTTCTGTGGTTTTAGATACAGGGACATTCAGTTAGCTGAGCTTTTCTATGCATTCATGCCACAGATGTGCTGTATTATTCCTCTTTTGTGTTAGTTCAAAAGCACTTTTGTAAATCATCAGTACATAGAATATTATGACACCATCGCACCTGGACAGCAAAAGGACTGTGGCCTGGACTGGCCTCAAGAATGAGCTACCTTGCGTCTCTGTCCCGTCGTCAGGAATATAACACAGTAGAGATCGTGCATCAGTCTTCCTGTCTCCTTTGCACTGAAAAGAGACATTTCTCCTCCAGGATCACTTGCATAGCCATGTATAATAATCGAGTTCATTATAAATCAGAAATATATACATACTGTCTCCACATAGTAACATTCACGCATGCAGTTCTTCCTAACACAAGATGGTTTTTTTTGTTTTACTCATAGTATTTGCAGAGCCTAGGGTGGCTCAACAAACATTAGAAAAGCTAGTAAATTCTGATCTACCTTTTATAATGAGAGCGATTTTTACTATAAACCTAAGTTCAAGTGTCTTCTGACAGTAAGCCAGATTTTCGCTTTTTTACTTTTAATAGTAGAATAAATTAAACAATACAACAAAGTCTAATACAGGAAGGGGACCCTTATTAAAACAAAATGGAACTTCATGTGTTTCTGACTGTTTGAGCCTGAGGCTTCTACCAGGTGCTAATAATATATTGGCAGCCAAAGTCAGGCAAAAGTTCAAGGAAACACTTCTCTGCCTTTAAAAATCTGACAAGCAAAACTTCCAGTTACTGTTTTGAATAAATGATTTATAGCCAACTTTCTTAGGAACAGTTATCTGTCAAGGATATTTTGATGTGAGTCCACCTCTTGAAAAATCTATTAATTAACTGTTCTACCCAGGTAGTGAACTATTTAGTGAAATATAGCTCTCCCTTCCATTTACGGCATAGAGATTTTTTGCATGATCCTAAACACAAAGAAAAAATAGTCACTCAGACTTGGGAAAAAACTTAACTTCTTCACTTTAATGCATCTGCTTTCTTTCCTTTGACTTTTACTGCTGTGATTTCTATTACGCTGTAGTACAGCAAGTCTGACTGAGCTACCACTCTCCAGCCTTCACCAGTAGCCTCAACTTTGTGAGATTTTTTAATATACTTTTCAGAATTGTTCTGTTCTCTCTTTAAGACTAAAAAAGGGCATTGCTTGTTTTTTAATTTTTTTAATAAAAAACTGTAGAATGTATTGTTTCAAATTATAAACAATTTTTTTTCCTAGCAAATGTTAGTAACTTAAAGCAAGGTTATACTTAACTAATTTTAAGGCTACTTTACACTTCTAAAGTAATACATAGAGGTCTTAATTTAACTGAGAATATAGATACTCATATTATTTAAGGATAAGATTGTCTTAACGCGTAACACTGCGCCCCATCCAGTATGCTATAATCCTCAAAGGACACACTGAGTTAACAGAAAAAAAAATTATACATAAAATAATGAACCCTTGGAAATTAATTTAGTTTACTGATACAAGTAGCTTCTACTTTCAAAACTTAATAATTTCACTATTAAACCTATCTGATTTCAGTTAGATTTTCACTGGAACAGTTATCTTATTAAAAAGAGTAATTAAAAAGAAGATCAAAACACCCGTAAAGTTTGTCTGTCATGCAGAGATAAAGTTGTGATTTAAATGTTGGCTATCTAAGAAACAGGCTCTCAACTTCCCAAGAATGTTTTTTGCACTTTGATCACACTTCAAAATAGAGAAAGAGACAATACACCCATTCACTGTGTTGAACTGCATTCTGAGACAGAAACTCCACCAACCACGAGCATATCTAATGTATATTTTCAAGAAAAAGTCAATACAGTTGTTGATTTTTAGCCATTCCTCTTCCTTATTCAGCTACTGCCATCTGCACTTCTGCTTTCTTCTTGCAATTCAGAAATGAAGATCCCAGCTAATCAAAATCTTTAAGGAGTTACCCTCTGTTTTGCACTTAGAACCTCAAGATGAATAGTCATGGATAAGTACTGTGTTAAGTTCACACTGACATATACACCTAGGCCACAGCATTTGCAATATTAAAGCCTTTCACCATTTTTAATTTTTGGCAAATGTAGTGGCTCTTTATTCTCTTGACTGGGTTAGATTTTAGAGGGGGGAAAAGGCCCCATATAGCTCCTGTTAAGTGATAGAGGTTAAACAGAGATTTTATTTTTTTGAGGTTTTGTTTGCTTTTTAAATGGGGGCACTGATTTACAGTTACATCAGCATTCCACGACCCCACTCAAAGGATCTGTGATACAGTACAAATTTCTGAGAAGTGATTTCTTAAATGCCAGTATAACTAAATGGCATTACATTAACATTTGGCTTCTCTGGAATGGGAGACTTACCACTACAAAAGTAGAAGGGAAAGGGCAATATGTAAAGGATAACAGATTAGGAAGGGAGAAAATATAAACTTAAGTGGAAAAGTACTAGACAATATTTTACATTCTGGTTAAATCAAGACCAGAATTGAAGTATGGCGATCTGATTTGCAACTATAATTCTTTTTTTTCTTTTTTTTTTTCTTTGCAAAGGAAATGTTACAGATCTCAGTTAGTGGGGAATGAATCATAGAATCATAGAATCATTTAGGTTGGAAAAGACCTTTAAGATCATTGAGTCCAGCCATAAACCTAACACTGCCAAGTCCACCACTAAACTATGTCCCTAAGCACCACCTCTACACGTCTTTTAAATACCTCCAGGGATGGTGACTCTGCCACTTCCCTGGGCAGCCTGTTCCATTGCTTGATAACCTTTCCAGTGAAGAAATTTTTCCTGATATCCAATCTAAACCTCCCCTGGCACAACCTGAGGCCTTTTGCTCTCGTCTTATCACTTGTTACTTGGGAAAAGAGACCGACATCCACCTCGCTACAACCTCCTTTCAGGTGGTTGTAGAGAGCGATAAGGTCTCCCCTGAGTCTCCTTTTCTCCAGGCTAAACAATCCCAGTTCCCTCAGCTGCTCCCAGTATATTACTGAGTTGATGTGCTCTCTATGTGTGTTTTCGCCCGTTCTTCAATCCAGCATAAAACACTCTTCTAGAAGAAATTACACAATGTAGAATATATCCCAGAAGGACTGTATTACACTATGATAAAGTTCTAAGAAGATATTGCTAAGTATTACCATATTCATCGCTGGGCACTGCTTTTGAGACTTCACAAAGGCAATCAACTAAACGAAGAAAAGAACTTCCTTTCAAATGGTAGATCTATCTATAGACAAAATAAATTATTTGACTAAAACATGTTTCTGAATTCTTGGATTTATTCCCAGTTTAACTGGCAATTATTTAGGTCTTTCTTGGTGGAGATAATTTCCTTGGTCTGGATAAAGTACTAAAAAGCATTTTCAGATGTACAAAGGTGGATATTGAATTTTCTTTGTCTCACAGAGTTAGAAAATATTATTTTAGTAATTTACAAAAATACTTTTTTTTATCAAAGCCTAATTCTTATTTATGTGTGGCTGATGAGCACCACACCAGCAGTATGAAAAAGTATTAAATACATATAGCCCATTTGAAATGCTCATAATCTAATAAAAGTTAAGTTTATAATAGTAATTACTGTATTCACAATTTTATTCCCTTATTTCCTTACCAGAAAAATTTGGAGAAAGTTATTTTTTTTTCTTTTTTTTAATTAAGTAGGTCACGTTCTGACTGCATAAATAAGAAACAGACTGAGCTAGTCCGTTAATTCTGGGTACAACTTTCATTCTCTTACTTTCTGCAAGATTTGTTAAAGGAGAGGGCTTGTCTGAATAACCAGAGACACATTAAACCACAGACACGTTAAACCACACTCTTACCACTAAGTTGAGTGAGAAAATGAGAAAAAGGGGTTCTAGTGCTCAAAACTTCAGTACATGATTCAAGAGGTGCCTGGCTGAGCCAACTCTCCTTGACTTGACTCCTCTGCCAAGCCAATTAATGGATGGGGATCCCTTCCATACCAGAAAAATCCTGGAAGAAGTCATCTCCTTGCACAGAACAGTTGAATTCCACTCTTAATACACTCTCATACCTTATTCTTGAGATCCATTTGATTAGGTCCACAAGAAGTAGATAAACATAGAAAAACTCCAGTATATGTTTTCTGAGCTAACTTTACTACTGCTTACTAAAGCCTACCATAAATGTTGTGCTTTCCTGACATGTTAACCATCTTCTTGGACAGATATGAAAAACCTCTGCCTTGGAGAGGGAGGAACACGGAAGAGTGAATGGCATTTCTTCATGTGGAATCATAGATAAGACCTCTGAAATGTCTTGGGAAAGATCAGTCTAAAATGCAAACAGACAAACAAAACTGGAGGAAGTTTCAGAAGTTTGCCAACTAATGAGCTTCAATTTAATCATCCCCTAATGAGTATTTGCATAAATTAAAAAAGAAAGATTTTTAAATATAAGGAGATAAATGTGTTTATTGAAATGATTCAAAACATTAGGAGAATTTTTTAAATTGTTACATCATACTTAATTTTGTTGTTGGTTTCTATTATAACCAGCTATTCAAACTGCTGGACCTCCACACTGTAAACACATATATAGGTACTTTGGAACTAGAAACACAAGCACTACCAGTGAGCCATAAAAGGAATGGTAAAAATAAATAGTTAGAGAAATCCCAGCTAAAATAAAGGAGGAATAATGGTCATGAAATAAAGTATTAAAATTCCAGAAGAAACTTGAAATAAACAATAAAAAAAGAAATCCCTGCTTTTTGTGCTAGGAAAGAGGGAGACTAAGATAATTTTTATGAAATCAGTTGAATAAATAATTTCCTTTCTCTCTTTCAGGAGAAAGGAGATAAGATTTGAAATAAAAGTTTTAAAAATGAAAAATAAAATAAAAATGAAACCAGGCTGTACTGCTCAAACAATGATGAAAATGCAAATGAGAAGGAAGGTATTTTTTCAAATGGTGAATAAATTACATTTTAGCAATATAACTAGAAAAGAGAATATATTTCCTTTGTACACTGTAGTTCACCCCCAAGTACATTAACAGGTGAGGGTGGGGGGTGGGAGGGATTATAACAGTCTGATTCTTTTCAGTTTGCTGTATATGATGATCCTTCAGAAAAGCTGTAGCTAAGCAGCCAGGGCATAGCTGCATCTGTGACTTATAGATTCATAGAATCATAGAATGGTTTGTGTTGGAAGGGACCTTAAAGATCATCTAGTTCCAACACCCTTGTCACAGGCAGGGACACCTTTCCACTAGACCAGGTTGCTCAAAGCCCCATCCAGCCTGGCCTTGAACACTGCCAGGGAGGGGACATCCAAAGCTTCTCTGGGCAACCTGTTCCAGTGTCCCACCACCCTCACAGTAAAGAATTTCTTCCTAATATCTAATCTAAATCCATCCTCTTTCAGTTTAAAAACATTCCCCCTCATCCTGTCGCTACTTGCCCTTGTAAAAAGCCCCTCTCCCGCTTTCCTGTAGGCTCCCTTCAGGTACTGGAAGGCTGCTATAAGGTCTCCCCAGAGCCTTCTCCAGGCTGAAGAGACCCAACTCTCTCAGGCTGTCTTCATAGGAGAGGTGTTCCAGCCCTCTCATCATCTTTGTGGCCTTCCTCTGGATTCATTCCAACTCGTTATCCTGGCTCCGCAGCCTGAGTCTGAGGGGAGCTTGTGGCTGGAGGGGAGATTGCTCTTCTCCAGAGTCACATCAAACACACACAGCTGGGTACTGCTTTTGGAGCACCCAGTGAAACTGCCAATGGGGGAGAAACACAGCGAGCAGCAAACCTACATCAAAGGTGCAGAACAAAAGACAGGCTCTGAGGAATACAAGAAGCCAACACCAGTAGTGACAGAAAGTAGGTGACTTTCCAGCAGACCCCAGGGAATATTTAGAGTTTTCCCAATCAAAGAAGCCAGAGGTTGTTGTTGGATGGGGCCTGCAGCACAGGGACATAGTGGGCAGGACCTCCTGTTGCACCTGACAGACTGCATTTGCACCTTCAAAAAGTTCATTTCTTCTAGGAAATTCTCTTCTCTTCTCATAAAACTCCACTTGAGACACTAGATGCCTTCTGCTGCACTTGTTCTAGAGGAAGGGAGGCAAAGGACAAAGCACTGCAGTATTGAAGCATTTCTCTATAGAAGCCATATCACACATGGAAAGCACAAATCTCACAACAATGTAGAGAAAACAGTTATGATTGCAGATTTTCTTTGATTTTATTTTACTGAAGATCGTGTCTTGAAACTTTTCTAGGTCTTTGTAGGCATCTTCTGTTACAAACACATGATGATTCATACCAACATCAACCAAATGTTTCCTATATATAAATACACATATCATATGTCTTTATGCTTATATAAAAAATATGCCTTGTGTATAAACACACATATATATGTTTATATATAACTTTATATACTGAAATAAATATTCAGCAATAAAACATAGATTCACTAGTCCCCAGATTTACCGTATATCCAGTTTGTGATGTCTTTTGGCATTGAGAATTTGTCTATTTGATACATAAGGATTAAAAACTTCACTGGAACAGAAACCTAACTGATAAGTTTAAGAGGCTTCTCAGGCTGTGGTTTGGAAACCACTGAAATGAATACCATGAAGGAAGTCAGGCCAATTTAAAATAAAATTAAGAGCCTTGTCTATTTCATTTGCATTAGATATCTTTTTTGGTTCCAGTTATAAAGAGTCTCCAGGAAGAATTATGCTTTAACAAGAACCAGTGTTCACCATTCAGTTTTATCAGGATTTAAACTTTGGAAAGATCCCTGTGGTTAAAGAAGAAAGTCAGAACCTCACATCCTTCAAGCAGAGACCTCAAGATAAGATTTAGGCCTTTGGCAGTCAGGATTGTTCTGCTTAGTAAAAGATATAAGTAGCTGAGCTTACTGCTTATTACTGATATAGAAGTTGTTCTGTAGTTATGCAGAGTTATTACAGCTTTCTTTTTTTGTTGTGCAACTATTTTAACCATCTGTGCAATTCTGAGAGTTAGTTGCTTGTGCAGGACACAATCACATAGAAATATGTTTGAAATCTTTTTTTTCCCCTTTTTAATTCCAAAAGCTTTGAATTCAGAACTGCCAGATAGATTCTCTTTTCTCTGGAAAGCAGAATTCAAAGCTCTTTATAATCATCCAGGCCCTCATGACCTATGAGCCTACTCTGAAGGAAGTGGCATTTTGATGTTATGCGTATTTTTTTACTAACCACTTACATACCTCCCTATTATTTTATGATAGTTACCCATCACAGACCTCAGCAGATAGTATACATTGGAAGCAAGCAGTCTAGCAATAGGTCAGTTCACTGTTTCCAAAGGAACAGAGTATCCCTGTGCTTGTTAAAACATTTTGCCCTCACGTTTACTACTGGACAAGAACAAAACCCAAGATGAAGTAATTTGTTCTGAAATGTCAATGCAAAGTTTCAGAAATAAAATTTTTATCAATAAACAACCAAAATTTTAGTAATGTTCCCAGCTATCATTTAGGGTTTTCTCTGAGGATATCACTAAGTCATTCAGGCTGAGGAACTTCTAGCAACTATTTCCCCCATTAGTTTTTAACCTTGGAGTACAATAGTCTTTGGTAACAGTCTGGTTTTTCTACTGCTCCTTAAACCTCAGGATGCAGGTGCAGCTCTTTGGATCTGATTGCTCATATTTCCTTGAAGTTTCCTTGAAGGAGCTGAAGTTAGATGGGTGGCTTTCCTTCTTTTTGTGAGGTACAAGTTCTACAGGTTACACATATAAGTGGCACAGTAAATACTGCTCCTAATTAAAACAAAAAACATGCAAGAATGGCCCTATTAATATATTAAGGCGCTATAGTGTCTACAGGAAGCCATCTGGATTCAAAAGACACAAAGACAAGGTTATTTCAAGCAAGTGATTCAAGACCATATTTTCAAATACCAATGAGAAAATTCAGTCTCATTAATCCATGTTTAGAGATTAATAACCTCATATTTGTTAATCCACATATAAAGAGCTCAGTAATCTAATCAAACTCAGTAGTTCTAATTAGCAGTTTCTCTCATTGCCATCCAGAATGGAAATAAACTCAGACGCTGAACTTAAGCACCTCTTAAAATACTGGCATCGTTTTTTCTACTTCTGCAGAAAAATGCTTTGAGCTTTGTCTTTTTAGGTACATCTTTATCGTCAGCAAAATATAATTATCCACAACATTGTAGTATCTGTGTATAGATGCAAATGTTTTCCTACAGTAGAAATAGCTCAGGGGAGAAACAATGAACTAAATATTTGCTCTGTGTAACTCTGTCTCATGTTAGCACATTCCTTTGGGATCTTAGAGATGTGGTTTTGGATTCCTTCGAAGAGTGGTATGAGGCCTCATTTCCACACTGTAGATGACCATTCTTCTGTATTTGCAGAAAGAGTGGATCTGAACTCTGCAGCAGATCTGAACTACGTGGATCCACTCTTCACTATGCCAAAGAGAAGAAGCTAGAAGAATTTGGACAGGATGTTGATTAGTGTTTACACTGATGCATGTAATTTCTGTGGCTCAGCCCATCTCACTTATGGACTTGGCTGCCATCCTCATGCCTAAACAGTCAGACATTTAGATTAATCCTGCCTTCACTATGTTGGGGTATAAACAGCAGACGAGAAATCGATGATGAAGGCAGTACAGTCCGCACCAGTAACTGACCAGTATATACTCTGTTCTTCTGCAGATCCTGAGAGCTGGGCTAATGACAGTGTATGATTGATAATTACATCTGTTCTTTCTCTTCTGTCTGCCTGTTCAGCAGAAAGTGTCTTGGCTTTCTGCGAAGACAGGGAGAGCTTACTTTTTACATGCAGCCACACATGTTTTCAAAGGTATCATTTCTCCTACTGGAAGGGTATAACTTTCTGATGAAGTCATTGACATACAGCTTGAAATATGATACCATATGGAATCTGTTCTTTAGATTTCACGCACTTGTCACAAGAATGACTTGTGACTTTCTCTTAACTGCTGTTTTCAGATTTGTCGGTCTTAAAATAAAGTAGCTTTTCTTATATATAACACAGTGGCTTTACTACTCTTAACTGATTCAAAATGTCTCTATGTTGCATCACTTGAATTTTCTATTAGAAACAAAACATGGTGTTGTTTGGTCAAGTACGTTCAGATCTTTCTGTTTTACAGTGTAACACTGCAGGCTGATAGGCATTTATCACTTCAAAAGAATCTCTTGTAAATCAGACTGAACACTGAGACCAGCCACCTAATTTATCATCAAGTACAATCAAAGATTACAGTTCATCAAATACCAAGAGCAAAGCTGGTTTTCTCTAAGTTTTTTCACAGCTCTCTTAAATTAAACGAGGCTTCCTTCACTTTGATAATATGTAAATAATAAATAAGTGTCTGCTTATGCTTTTCTTACTAGCTTCTGTAACAACCCTGTGGTGATGAAAACAACTATCATCTGCTAACTTATATAACTGGCATGGTTTTAAGAACTCTGAAGCCCTGCTTCAAGGCGTAACTAAATGTCAACAGAGAGACATATTTCCACTTACACAAGCAGGCTAATAAGTTGTGATTGGAGGAATACTTGGAGTATATTTGTTCTCATTAACAAGAATTTCACAGCCTATTTCTATTAATAGATGAGAAAAAAAAGTCTAAAAGGTTTAGTTACCTAAAGCAGGACTTAGGCAAGAGACTGTTAAGTCTTCATCTGTGGATGAATTTGTCACCACCTGAATACTTTTTCTCAGGTGCCATTCGGACCGATATTTATTGTAATGGATGACCTTAAAGGTCATAAGTTACCTAGTTACCTAGTTACTCCATACATGTATAGAAGTATGATACCACTACTATGAGGTTGGCCACTGTTGAGGGCCCTTGAGTAGCTTCAGCTGCCCTTGATGTACCTGATCCTGTTGGTTATTTGGAGTATATGTTCTTGAAGCATCATATTCACAGCAAAACACAGCAACCATTGTTGCTGTCTCTGAAAACAGAAAGACATGAACTAGTGGTACTGCTGCTTTGTTTTCTGTAGAGTTATGGTCACCTACAACATGTTAAGCAGGCTTCACCACTCCTCTTCAGAGGAATTCAAACCTGTATCTTTCAGATCACAAAGCATATTAATACTTAAGATTACAGGTGGTTAGGCTGGAGAAGGGAAAATGGGACTTGTTCTTTCTCTCTCACCTTGTGGAAGATACAGGATTGAGGAGACAAAAACCTTAGGCTACATAAAAACAGCACAAGAAGGCATATGAATCAGCAACTAAGACATTAACAGGCAAGAGGTAGATTTAATGTTTTATTGATGACCATAAATTTCAAGCTACTGAGCCCATCTTCCTTTAGAAGAGAATTCTGAGCTGAAAACTCTAAATGACAAAAGTTCTTTCTTCCATACTGATGTGGGAATTTCATACAGGCTGTCTGCACACTCATTGCAGCCTTTTCTTGTTGCTAAGCCTAGAAATCCAAATGTTCCATTTGACATGTTGTTTCAGCTCCTAAATCATCCTACATGCCATACAAAAAACCCAAGAGCTAAAAAAACTCCTTCACTTAGGTATCCGAATTCTGCAGACTAACAACCTAAGATGTAGGCATCTAATCCTTATCACTTAACACTTTAATGAATTAGACCATAAGTGACTTGCTCAACATCACACAGGAAGCCTATGCCAGTAACTGAAACCCTGTTCTCTCATGTTTGGTCTAGTGCTTTACCTGACACTGAATTTACTTACTAAAACCAACACCAGAGAGTTCACTTATAGCAATACATCTATGCAAAATAATGGTGTATCATGTTAGATTTATATACACAAGGAAGACTGCAACCATCCTTGTACTATATCATCACTAATAGGTGTGATACATATGGATGTATCTTCTTGAAGGGAAAAGAATATCCACCAAATTCCCCATGAACCCTGCCGAGAATCAAAATTATTGTGGAGTTTGTGATGAGAATTCCCGACTACAGAAACGGGGATGAAATCACCAAGCTAGTTTCATCGGAAAACTAATGTATTCTTCCTGCTCCCCACACCTGTCAGATTTCTCTATCCTGGATCTTCATATTTACTATTATTAGCCAGCAAAGGTCATTTTTTCGGAAGCTTGTGTTCTTGAATAATGGTGTAAGAATAAGTGGCTGGCAAGACTGACACAATGGCAGTGTTCTGGTAGCCAGAATAAACACAAATGAATGAAAGAGCCTCCGCCTGAAATGCTCCATGTCGTGTCGAGATAGCAGTGTGAGAAAATTCTGCCTTTCGTTTTAGCCGATTCCAAAAACCCGTGGCTTCCTCGGATGTTTCTACAAAAAAGTACTAAGGCAGGCAAGGAGGAATATGAGATAAATGTTGTGAATCATGCCTAAAATTTTATCCTTTTCAACACACAGCACAGGCGTATTTGAGGGAAACCTAAACTAAAAGAATAGGGTTTTGCCTGTACTTCTCTAAAAGCACAGTGAACTTGTCTCTATCTTCTTACTTAGTTTATAGGGAATCTAGGTTTGGGTTCTGCCTTTGCCAGAAGGATTTCCCAAGAGAATGTTCTAAATAACAAGTTCAAAGCTTTTTCACAGTGGCTGGGTGCAATGTACTTTTGTTTGCACTGATTTGGAACTTTATCATTTTTTGTTCACTTTTTATGTCACAATTAAATAGTGACTGAAACAGAAAAAGGATCCCCAGTTCAGGATTTGAACACTGAGTTCCATTTGCTGCTCCATCAAATACATAAAGCTAAAGCTGTAATATCTCCCTCCTTACAGGGTTGTTCTGAACACCATGCCTGATACACCGTGTCTCTTTCCCTCCTCTCATTCCCCAAACATTGTTCCATATGCATTCACCTGTTCCTTCACGCAAAATGGAAGAATTGTAGGGGGGAAACTATGAAGTCAGTGAATTTTCTGTAGCCTGACTGTTAGGGTACTGCCTGGTCACATTCAGATTCGAGTTTCACATAGAAGGGGGCTTTGGAGACTTTTCTCAGAACGCCAACTGTCATTTAGCCTAATGAGAAATTCCTGACTCATGCACAGCACTGGGAGTCCAGGCCTCCTTTGAAAGTCCTAATGCTCAGTACAGCAAAATTCCTCCTTGAGGTGCCTTGGTGAATCTACCTCTGGATAAGTATTCTATCATATATCAGTAATTGAAATTCTCAAATATTGCTCATCACCAAATAAGTGACGAACATTTTGACTAGCAAATGACAATTATTTTATACTTAACATAACACTTTTTGTCCTTTGGAGTATGAAAACACCTGCTTCTGTTTTAGTACCCATGTACCGAAAGTCTCAGATGGACATATCTTTTACTAAAGATTAAGTCTTATTGCACAGTGTTTCAGAGCAGCAAACGATAAAGGAAAATTCTTAAGTAATTGCTCCAGTTGTTTTCCTCCCTACTTCCCTAACTCCAGCCTCTTCTACCAAAATAAGCAATAAAACCTTGTTCATTAATCTTCAGACTAAGTGTTTGGCACAGAAAAGTTGTACTAGAAGTGTTTGAGTTTAGAAGACGTGTCTTTAATCTTACCTGGGAGTTGCTCTTTGTGTTATTACTCACATATACATGCCCAAGAACAACATTTAATTTTAGCATGTAATAAGAAAATAAACCTTCTGTTTACTTTCATTTACCACTAATTAGATATAATACTCTACTCAATATTTGGCAAATCATAATTACATAAAATTAAGGAAATTGAGAGAATGTTCATAAGGAAGGCAAACACACAATTCAGTGAGAGTCTTTCCTCTGACAGGTAAATAAATTCCATCCATATACACACCCAAACCAAATTCTCTCAAAATCAATGGAAAGGCTCCCATTGGCCTCAGTGGCTTCTGGATCAGACCCAGCCTATTCCCATTAAAGTCAGCTCAGGACTTGAGCTAGATCATGATGTAACTGAATTAATTAGCATGAAATTATGAGAAACTACTCTCCATTACTACAAATTACTTGTAAAATAGACAAGCTTTACTAGTATTAATGATTCCAGCAGTGTTAGATGAGAGTTTCATTCCATGAATATTACTAATTAGAACTTTAGGACGAAGTTTGGGCTTTCAGATTCCCATTGCCATTTTACAGTAACAGACATACAAAAACATGGGTGCCACCTCATTGCATTAGTTACCACTAGCTTGACTTGGGTAGAATCAAATCCATCATCTTGACTCCTCTCCTGGACTCCCGGACACGTCGCTTTATTGTGTCGGACCATCACAAAGATCCTACTCCTCAGGAATTTTGCACAGCCTGAAAGTCCTCTGCTGTGAACTTTTAGGCTGTTTGGATTTAGTGCTCTGATTTAATATATATAAGGGAACTTCAGGCTGGGAATTTGATGCTAGGTCTGTATTTCTGGCTCAAGCCCAGCTGTCTACATTCAGAAATGTATTTGATTTTGGAACACGCTTTTCTGGAATGGAATGTCAAGAAAATACATAATCAAGAGGGCATCATAGATAATGAGTGTTCTGGTTTGGCCCAAACCAGGCCAATTAGTCTTAGAGAAACCAAGGTCACTGCTAAATTCCTCACTGCTTACGAGTGAAGAGCCGAAGGGAGGTCGCACCTGCAGGGAGGAGCAGACAGGGCAGGTGACCCAAGATTGACCAACGAGGTATTCCATCCCACACACGTCATTCTCACTTTCCTATTTATCACTAACCCACTGCCTCCTGGAGGTGGGGCCCAGAAGGGAGGGGCCCTCCTGTCTCCCACTGATTGGTACCAGCTTTGCCAATTCTCCAGTTAAAAGCCTGCAGGTGTGATGGGAGGGGGAGCTACTGCATTTTCCCCTCTGCCTGTGCTGGGTGGAGGTACTGCATTTTCCCTTCTGCCTGTGCTGGGGGGAGCAACTCTGCCTGAGGAGGATTTCCAAGCTCTCAGTCTTGGTTTTGTATATATTTGTATATATTTGATTATTTCTATTATTCTTATTATACTCTTTTTCATTACTATAGTTTATTAAAACTGTTTTAACTTTCCAACCCATAAGTCTCTCTCCCTTTTCCCTTTCCCTTGGAGGGGAGAGAGGGTTAACAGAGAGCATCTACCACTGGGTTAATAGCTGGCCCAGCTTTAAACCGTGACAGATTTATTGGAGCCCAATGTGGGGCTCGAAAGAAGCTCCAACAGGTTGCTTTGATAAGTTGAATCCTGGCTCTGGTGGGAGGAGACCCAGAGGGCTCAGCTGAGAGAGTATCAGATTTCTTCCTTTGAGATTTACAAGGGGTTGGAATTTAAAACAGATAGTGAAGATGGTGATGTCATTTTTGAATGCTGTGTTATCTCATCTTTTTATGGAGTTTCTTTCACAATTGAGTATTGCAATGATGCCTTACCTGCCGTGGGCACTGTGTTATTGCTTGCTTCTTATGAATGTTTACATGCAGTTTAGCAGTGGGCACTGGTTGAAATGTATTGTTTTGGTATGGGGTTTGATACTGATTTATGCTGTGATAAACTGGGCAGTTAATATTCCGATCTCTTATCTCTATGACACAATGATGGGCAGCTTTAATCGCGAATCAGTAGCAGCGACTTCATTTGCACGCTCCAGGCGTCCTTTAGCTGATTCTGTTAATGATTACACTTCCAGTTTTACTTTGGGAAATAGTACCTTCTCCTTTTCTGCCAAGCTGATTCCACTAGATTTTGCGAAATTAGGATGGTGCTGTCTAGGTGGCATGTTTTTATTTTCAGTTGTCCTGAATGTGTTTCTGATGTGGGATAAGATTAAATATCGGTGCAGGGACAGTTGTAGGTGTTATGCAGCCACCTCAGATCCTACAGTGTGTACTGCCGCTACAGCCACGAAACCCACTGAAACCTTGGCAGCCTCTACCACAGCTGCTACACCCCCCAAGATGGCCACTGCAGCTACTCAGACTCTCAGCACTCCCACGACAGCCACTGCATCTACTCAGACCCCAGCATCTATCGAATCTGTACCAATTGCTCCTGTAACCAGGAAGAAATACCAAAAGAAATCAGCTCGTGAAGTGAAGGATGATGACTCAGAGCCTTCTAAGGCAGAGCCATCATATGACCCAGGTGAGGGCCCTTCTCAGGCAGAGTTAGGGCCTGACACAGATGGGGGTTTCCTCAATCGTCCTTTTAAAGCAGACCCATCACAGAAGAAAGGTCCTTCTAAAGCAGAACTATCACAAGAGGAGGACTCGGACGTAGAGATAACCTACCACTGCTTATCCCTGAAGGACCTGAGAAATATAAGGAAAGACTTCAGCCGTTATGATGGTGAGCCTATTACTACCTGGTTGCTCCGATGCTGGGATAATGGGGCAGACAGCATGCAATTAGATGGCAGAGAAGCCAGACAGTTGGGATCCCTGTCCAGAGATGGTGGTATTGATAAGGCGCTTACAAGAAAGTCAAACACTATCAGTCTCTGGAGGCGACTCTTGTCAGCTGTAAAGAGCAGGTATCCCTATAAAGATGATGTTATGAGCCACCTAAGCAAATGGACCACTATAGAAAAAGGTATTAACTACCTTAGAGAACTAGCTGTGCAAGAGATCATTTATAGACACCCACGGGACATTGTAGATCCTGTAGATCCTGATGAAGTGGAATGCAACCGATCCATGTTCCGGAAGGTTGTGAAGAATGCTCCACCAACACATACCCATACATTGTCAATATTAGTCTGGGGAGAAGATGCTGTGGCACGATCTGCTGTGGGTGAAATGGCTAACTGTATGCGACAGTATGAAGATAGTATTTCTTCCCCACTGCAGGCACGCATCTCGGCTGTGGAAAAACTGACTAAGGAGAACAAGGACTCATTTAAACAACTGTCAGACAAACTGTCCAAGATCGAGAATAAACTTGACTCTCTACCTACACAGGCGCGTGTTGCAGCTGTTAGGAGAAAACGTTCTCCTACAGGACCAGCTCAAAGGAAATGGAACACATCACGAGGTATCCTGTGGTTTACCCTGCGTGGTTATGGGGAGGACATGAGCAGATGGCATGGACAACCTACCAGTACCCTACAGGCACGAGTACGTGAGTTGCAAGCTAAAAGAAATACCAGAGAGAATTTTTCTAGAAGGATGGCTGCTCCAGTTACCAGTGAGCAGGACCCCAGTCAGGGTAGATGAGCCTCAAATCCCTTTTTCCCAAGTGTGAATAGGAGGAATGAAGGTCCAGTCCCTGTGAGCAGCATGAATCCATTTCTTAATTAGGGGGGCCCTGCCTCCATCCAGGTGGAGGAGAGGGACAACCGAGTTTATTGGACTGTGTGGATTCGATGGCCTGGCACATTAAAACCACAAAGGTATCGAGCCTTGGTAGACACTGGTGCACAGTGCACCCTAATGCCATCGGATCATAAAGGGGTAGAATCTATCAGTATTTCAGGAGTAACAGGAGGATCTCAAGTGTTATCTGTATTGGAGGCCGAAGTGAGCCTAACTAAAAATGAATGGAAAAAGCACCCCATTGTGACTGGCCCAGATGCTCCGTGCATCCTTGGCATAGACTACCTCAAGAGAGGGTATTTTAAGGACCCAAAAGGGTACAGATGGGCCTTTGGTATAGCAGCTGTAGAGACTGAGGACATTAAACAGCTGTCTACCTTGCCTGGCCTCTCAGAAGATCCTTCTGTTGTGGGGTTGCTGAAGGTTGAAGAACAACAGGTGCCAATTGCTACTACCACGGTGCACCGATGACAATATCGTACCAATCGAGACTCCCTGATCCCCATTCATAAACTGATTAGACAATTAGAAAATCAAGGAGTGATTGGCAAGACTCGCTCACCCTTTAATAGTCCTATATGGCCAGTGCGAAAGTCTGATGGAGAATGGAGATTAACTGTGGACTATCGTGGCCTAAATGAAGTTACGCCACCGCTGAGTGCTGCTGTGCCAGACATGCTAGAACTTCAATACGAACTGGAGTCAAAGGCAGCCAAGTGGTATGCCACCATAGACATTGCTAATGCATTTTTCTCTATTCCTTTGGCACCAAAGTGCAGGCCACAGTTTGCTTTTACCTGGAGAGGTATCCAGTACACCTGGAATCGACTGCCCCAGGGGTGGAAACACAGTCCTACTATTTGCCACGGACTGATCCAGACTGCACTAGAAAAGGGTGGAGCTCCAGAACATTTGCAATACATTGATGACATCATTGTGTGGGGTGATACAGCAGCAGAAGTTTTTGACAAAGGGGAGAAAATAATCCAAATTCTTCTGAAAGCTGGTTTTGCCATAAAAAGAGGCAAGGTCAAGGGACCTGCCCGGGAGATCCAGTTTTTAGGGATTAAATGGCAAGATGGGCGTCGCCAGATCCCGATAGAGGTGATCAACAAAATAACAGCTATGTCCCCACCAACTAAGAAAAAGGAAACACAAGCCTTCTTAGGCGTTGTGGGTTTCTGGAGAATGCATATTCCAGATTACAGCCAGATTGTATGCCCTCTTTATCAAGTGACCAGAAAGAAGAATGATTTTCAGTGGGGCCCTGAACAACGACAGGTTTTTGAACAGATTAAATAAGAGATTGTGCATGCAGTAGCCCTTGGACCAGTCCGTATGGGACAAGATGTTAAAAATGTGCTCTACACCTCAGCTGGGGACAATGGTCCTACCTGGAGCCTCTGGCAGAAAGTGCCAGGGGAGACTCGAGGTCGACCCCTAGGATTTTGGAGTCGAGGATACAAGGGCTCTGAGGCCAATTACACTCCAACTGAAAAAGAGATACTGGCAGCATATGAAGGAGTTAGAACTGCTTCAGAGGTAATTGGTACTGAAGCACAACTTCTCCTGGCACCCCGATTACCAGTACTAGGCTGGATGTTCAAGGGTAAGGTTCCCACTACCCATCATGCATCTGATGCTACATGGAGTAAATGGATTGCATTAATTACACAGAGGGCTCGAATAGGAAACCCTAATCGCCCAGGAATCTTAGAAGTGATCATGGACTGGCCAGAAGGCCAAGACTTCGGAATGCCACCAGAAAAGGAGGTGACACGTGCTGAAGAAGCCCCACCATATAATGAACTACCAGAGGATGAGAAGCAGTATGCCCTGTTCACCGATGGATCCTGCCGTCTTGTAGGAAAGCATCGGAAGTGGAAAGCTGCTGTATGGAGTCCCATACGACGAGTCACAGAAGCCACAGAAGGACAAGGTGAATCAAGTCAATTTGCAGAGGTAAAAGCCATCCAGCTGGCTTTAGACATTGCTGAAAGAGAAAAGTGGCCAAGGCTGTATCTTTATACTGACTCATGGATGGTGGCAAATGCCTTGTGGGGGTGGTTAAAGCAGTGGAAGCGAAGCAACTGGCAGCGCAAAGGGAAACCTATTTGGGCTGCTGAACTGTGGCAAGATATTGCTGCTCGGCTAGAGAAACTAGTTGTGAAGGTATGTCATGTAGATGCTCACGTACCTAAAAGTCGGGCAACTGAGGAACATCGAAACAACCAACAAGCGGATCAAGCTGCTAAAGTGTTCCAAATAGATTTGGACTGGGAACATAAAGGTGAACTATTTTTAGCTCAGTGGGCTCATGACACTTCAGGTCATCAAGGGAGAGATGCAACATACAGATGGGCTCGTGACCGAGGGGTGGACTTAACCATGGACTCTATTGCACAGGTTATTCATGATTGTGAAACATGCGCCGCAATTAAGCAAGCCAAATGGTTAAAACCTTTGTGGTATGGGGGGCGGTGGTTGAAATATAAATATGGGGAGGCCTGGCAAATTGACTATATCACACTCCCTCAAACCCGCCAGGGTAAACGCTATGTGCTTACCATGGTGGAGGTGACCACCGGATGGCTGGAAACATACTCTGTGCCCCATGCCACTGCCCGGAACACTATTCTGGGCCTCGAAAAGCAAATCTTGTGGCGACATGGCACACCAGAGAGAATTGAGTCGGACAATGGGACTCATTTCAAAAACAGTCTCATAGACAACTGGGCCAAAGAGCATGGCATCGAATGGGTATATCACATCCCCTATCATGCACCAGCCTCTGGGAAAATTGAACGGTATAATGGGCTGTTAAAAACTACCCTGAAAGCAATGGGGGGTGGAACCTTTAAAAACTGGGATAAACATCTGGCACAAGCTACCTGGTTAGTTAACACCAGGGGATCTATCAATCGAGCTGGCCCTGCTCAGTCAGACCTTCTACATACAGTAGAAGGAGATAAAGTCCCTGTGGTGCATGAAAGGAATCTATTGGGAAAAACTGTCTGGATTCTTCCTGCAACGGGCAAAGGTAAACCCATTCGTGGGATTGCTTTTGCTCAGGGACCTGGATGTACTTGGTGGGTGATGTTGCAAGATGGTGAAGTCCGATGTGTCCCTGAAGGTGATCTGATTCTGGGTGAGACTACTTAATTCTGAACTCTATGTTGTTACTGCATAAGTGTCTTTCAGGTTAAGACAGTGGTGATGAGACCGGAGCTAGCTTCATCAAGTGGCGTCCAGTAACCTCCTCGAGATTGATATCTTTAACCTGCAACCCTTGGGCACGAACCATGACAAAAGAGAGACTGCTAGCCAGATGGAAACCCACAATCCTGAACCAAATGAACTTGATGAACTTTTTGCATAAAGATGAATCATAAACTAGTGATATGTGTATATATATTTGAAAATGAAAAGGTAGTGGTGATCTGAGTATGACGTGAATGGTATGGAATAAGGGGTGGAATGTCCTGGTTTGGCCCAAACCAGGCCAATTAGTCTTAGAGAAACCAAGGTCACTGCTAAATTCCTCACTGCTTACAAGTGAAGAGCCGAAGGGGGGTCGCACCTGCAGGGAGGAGCAGACAGGGCAGGTGACCCAAGATTGACCAACGAGGTATTCCATCCCATACATGTCATTCTCACTTTCCTATTTATCACTAACCCACTGCCTCCTGGAGGTGGGGCCCAGGAGGGAGGGGCCCTCCTGTCTCCCACTGATTGGTACCAGCTTTGCCAATTCTCCAGTTAAAAGCCTGCAGGTGTGATGGGAGGGGGAGCTACTGCATTTTCCCCTCTGCCTGTGCTGGGTGGAGGTACTGCATTTTCCCCTCTGCCTGTGCTGGGGGGAGCAACTCTGCCTGAGGAGGATTTCCAAGCTCTCAGTCTTGGTTTTGTATATGTTTGTATATATTTGATTATTTCTATTGTTATTGTTATTATATTCTTTTTCATTACTATAGTTTATTAAAACTGTTTTAACTTTCCAACCCATAAGTCTCTCTCCCTTTTCCCTTTCCCTTAGTGGGGGGGAGAGGGTTAACAGAGAGCATCTGCCACCTGGTTAATAGCCAGCCCAGCTTTAAACCGTGACAATGAGCTACAAAAACCTGTTTGTCACCCTCCTCCCACAATGGCGAAGAGCCTTCTGCAGCTGCTAATTAGAAAATTAGAACACCATAAATGGATTATATTTCACTGGCAGCATAGCGTCTTCCCCCCAGTGTTTTAAAGTACTTTTTGAATTGTTTGCTGTCAGCAAAACAAGTGCCCTACCTGCGATCCTATAGACAACAAAGCCCGGCAGCAGGATTTCAGTGAGGTGATGTCACCTAGGTAAAAGTGTACTGACAAGCTTTTAATTAAAGTTTTCCCACACATCTTTCTGCTGGTCCCCAGGAGCTATTATTCATTATGTGCCGACTGTCAGCCAATTGTGAGTCGGGAGGGAAGTGTTTTATTTTCAAAGCCCTTGCTGACAGCTAGAGAACACTTTGTTATACAATCTGTTTACTTTTTTCACACACACAATCTTGCTAAAGGGGAAATGGTCATGCAGTAGTGTTTACAGTTTATGGCAATAATTAAATGCATCTGGCAGAGCAGTAGCTGAAAGGAGGTCGGTGTGGGTGTGGGTGAAAAGCCATAAAATTCCTCCTATAAACAGTTACTCTCACCTTGCAGAGCCCCTAGCATTTCAAGACAAAGTTTCTTTGGGAAAGGGCAGGTCCAAACAGGTGCACAGATTCTGAAATGTGAATATTTGGCTCTAGCCATGTGGTACTTAATGCTAAGAAATACTGTCCAGGAGTCAGGGTAACACTTCTCATCTGTGACTAGAACAGTTTGAAGTGGTTATAAAACAGCTGCTTGTCCTTTGCATTGTTAAATCCCAAAGTACTTACCTTTCTAAGAAGAAACATACAATGAGAAACAACTTGCCACCAGATGAAAGCAGAAGGCAGTGTCGTGTCCTGTTTCAGCAAAGAGCCAGTGTTTGACACTTAATACTTGCTTACAGAGAAACAGTCCTCTTGAAATTTTTAATGGCTTACAATAAAATCCCTTTTATCAGTTGACTGGTGATGATAAATATTTATTTAGAGTTATGAACAACCTTTAAATCATGGTAAAAATTTGTAAGCAATAATCACTGCCTCACCTTAAGTATTTAATATTTCTGTTTATTAAGAGTAATAGAAAGTCAACAAGCATTCTTAAAATGTTATTAGAGGAATTAGAACTAGTGCAATATTCACATACAGAGGTAAAAAAGTAATTGCATGCCACTTGCTGCCAGGCCATTGGTAATTCTGTGAAAATCACTTCCACTACCAAACAAAGAGATGGGAAAATAAATTATTTGATGAATATTAAGATACTGTCTTTTACTGATGTTATTATAAGTTAATACAGAAATTATAGAAGAGATACAGAGTTCCATGCCTAATGAATGAAAATCTTTCACTGCTTGTAAGTGCCTTTAAAGAACTACACTCTTAAGAAACCGTTTTCTTAGATGGAAAAAAGTTAAGGAAATCAAGGAATGGGTTCTTTAAAATGGGCTTTTTCTGCAGTTATTGAGCATTAAACAGTGGGCCTTAGCTGTATATGGACAGGGATGGGAGGCAGTTGCTGTAGACAATGCAGTATGCCTGCCTTAAAAAGCCTTTTCTGTTTGGATATCATAAAATTTCTTTAGCTCACCAGTACATGAACACACCAGTGCAGGTTTCGTTAATGGAAAGGAAAACATTAAAAATTCTAATGGCAAATTTCACTCATAGGTGCCACTTTGTAGTCTGTGCTTTCCCACTATTACTGTATATTTTTCTTCTCTAGTGAAATATCTATTTTATTATTTTTTAATTTTACTGTATGGTATGAGCAAAATTATATTTTTATATATTTTTGTCTCAGTGACAGACAGCAAATAGGTCCTAAGATACCCCACAGTTACATTCAAATTAACATATTTGTGATCATACTCTTTTCATCTTCCCAAGCTTAACAAAACCAACATACTATGAATAATATAAGCAGTTGATGTTAATCTTTACTTTAATATCAATGTTATAAGGGAGTATTATTACTTTAGGATCAACACTTTAAACACTAATAGCAAAATTTATCAGAGGTTTCAGAAATCAGAGTATAGAGATTAGGTAACTTGCCTGAGATTTATAAGGTAGAAAAAGTGAGGAAAATTTTGCTTCAAAGTTCAAAGCTGTCCATGCATTTTTAGTCAATGACTATTGCATCCAAAATCATAGAATCATAGAATGGTTTTGGTTAGAAGGGACCTTAAAGATCATCTAGTTCCAACCCCTCTGCCACAGGCAGGGACACCTTTCCACTAGACCAGGTTAAATGCAGGAGCAATTAACACAATCCTAGGCTCCTTGCTGATAAGGGGAAAAGGACTGATCAGCAAGTCATGACCATTTCACTCTCTCCCACATGCTTTCTACCCCAGAGAGGTTGGAGAAGCTGCAAGGTAAAAGAGCCAAATATCTTCAGAGCAGGTACTTGAACCCAGAAGGGATCATTCCTTCAGGCACAGCTGTACTAATGTGATTGCACATCTTCCTGCTGGAGCTAGTCCACATCTAGCTGGTCTGAAGTCATAGGAAGCAATTGTCTGCAACTGGCTTCCCAGCTCCCTCCCTAGCAATGCACCTTCCTTTGTGATGCTGGGCTCAGGACTCTCATCTGACAAACACAAGGGACAAGGAGTACCACTGCCTCAACTCCCATCAACTTTCACATGCAAAAAGAAAAGGTTGGTCAAAAAAAACCTGTAAAAGTCAAGGTAGAGAGGTGCTCACAGACTGACATGTTTTGAAGTTACCAGGAAGTTGTAGAGAACTCATTTTATGGAAAATAGGATTTTTAAAAAGACTGAGAAGGATTCTCTAGAAAAAAATCAGGTCTACCTGCTAAGGTTTGATTGTGTGTTGTGTACACATGTGGTTGGACTTCTGTGAGGCACTGGACAGTAGATAGGGTGAAATAACACAAGAAAACACCTTCCAATACCCAACATAAGTGTACTGGTGAACCCATGTTGAAGCATGTACTGCAGCCTCTTCGTTGCTACTGATATGTGTCTCCGTTAAAGCAATGAGGACTACTGGTGCTATAAAAATGCAACCATGCCAGGTAGCATATGGGAGAGGGTTAATAAAGTATTAGCAACATACTATATTAATGGAGAAAATATTAAATTGTTCATAAACAAGTTCAAATGAACACCCGACATCAAACTAACCTGTTTTTAGCAGTGTGCTGAAAGGATCTATTTTTTGCCCAACACAATTTGATATTATCATCAAACGTCTGAAAGGAAGCTAAAATGGGAGGGTAGCACAAAAAGAGATAGACTTAAGCAAATGATAGAGACTGGTCAGCTATGCAACCCATTGCATTTCAGGTTAAGGAATGTAATAGACATCTGCTCTTGAAACAAAACGATTGGTGTTTAATAATAACCAGATAAGCATGAACTGCCCTTCTTCTTCCAGGATACGTAATTATTTAAATATCCTTTTATGCACTGAGCTCCCAGTTGCCAACCATCACCCATTACTTCCCATATTTACTGCTTCTTTCTAATCCTGGCCCCTAGTTTTCAAACTGTGCTGAAGTTGGGGGAAGAAAGTAAAAAAAACCCAGAAATATTTTATGGGGTATTTTTCATATATTACAAGAACTTACAAAAGGATATCTCCTAGACTTCTGCCCAAAATGGTCTGAGTACAAAGAGATCTACATGTGAAAAAAAGCCAAACAACCAAACAACTTTGACAGTTTTGCCTACCTTCCCCAGCCTCACCTCTCACCTTTCATTTCCAGATAAGATCTGAATAGCCACCAGAGAAACCAATCATGCTTCTTTTTCCAATGTGATATCCCCTCTGGCTATGTAACATATCTCTGGCCTAATAAAGGGAGAACTACTTCTGTCTTGAGTATACTCAGCGCAGACTTGATTTTTTTTTTAATCTTTAGCTGTGCAAAGATAGTGGTTTTTATCAGAGTCAGTATATGGTATGATTACTGTTACATCAAATAAAGTTACTTAGCATGACAGAGATCATAGCTTGACAATGGACTACAGCTTGGCTTTCTGCCATGCACTGGACCCCTATTTGTTGTCCAAGAAAGTAAATAGTAAAACCTATTTTCTGCTCTTTGTGTCTTCCTTGATAAAATAATTACCTTCCAACACACTTCCCGTTCAACTCTTGTCATTTGTCTGGACTGGCATGCCACCTTCCTTCTGCAACATGTTTTAGCTGATTTGGAGTTACCAAGAACCACTTTTCAAATTCTAAAATTATATTTACTAAAAGGTGCCTCTGGAAACTGACAGTGCCCTGCAGGGTTCTTGCCCCAGGCAGCTGAGAAAGCACATGAAAATACCGTAAAGGGTTCTGTTTGAACAACTCTTCTTTCCTCATCTTCAATCAGGTTATTTCCCCTAGTAAACTGCAGGTCAGACTGTCGGATATCTTGTCTTTCTCTCTCTTTTCTTTTTCTTGCCTCTGTTTATATTTTCAGTGAACTGATGCATCTCCAAACACGCCTATTATATTTCACATTAGTCAGTGCAGGAAATTACTCTAGTTGTGGTCTCTCTCTCCCATTTCTCTATTCAGGTGTTGCAATATGAATTTATCTTAATTTCCAACTTGTTACAGTGCAACACCTGTTTTAGGGTGTTGTGTGTGTTGAGTTTTTTATAAAGCAGAGAAGAAGAACAGATATAGCGGGCATCTTTCAATAACACATAACATTCTTGTCCCTCTTCTTTCACTACTTTTACAACACTGTGAATGAAGTAAGCATTAGGGATAGGAGGCAAACTGCATGAGGAAACCCATGCACAATTGTGTTGACAACCTGAAGATGTGCACTGTAACTCACATTTCAAGACTGCCCACATGTGCTGGAGCTGTGAGTTCACTCATAGTTCGCGTCTCTACAATGCAATGAAAATGGGAGTTAGCTCTGGAGGTAATATTTCTCTTCTTGCACTCATCAGTGTGGATCTCCATATCATCAGCTCCCCATAAAGCGGGCTCTGTGCTGGTCTAATTGAGTCTTCAGTCTTTCTATATCTCCTCCTCTTGACCTTAACGGTGTGAATGACAAGTAAAATGAGCACAAATATCTGGCTCACTCTACAAGCAACTGACACATGCAAGTTCATGACAATCCAGCCTTCATGTGGCTCAACTTCTTCCTTTGAACACAAAATAAGTGCAAACCTCACACCTGAGCTACCACACCCATTTGTCTAATATGAGTGAGTAATACTGTCTTTTGGGTCATGGGCTTCTGAGCAGCAAGTGTCTGGAAGGGAACGAACGTATGAAAACACCAGAACAGCAACACCTTGTCAAACCAAAGATCCCTGTAACACTTTCTCTGACAATACTTGTCAGAAGACACCTCTGGAACAGTTAGGAAACAGGACAAACTCATGCTGTTGTTTCTTCTGGATAATCTGTCATCCCCAAGTGGCAATGCAAATTTCTGAGCCAGAAATAGCTTTTTCATATTTATAATTTTTTCTTCCATTAGTTTGTTCAATCACTTTTTATCTCAAGTAAATTTCTAACATTCAAAACATCCTTTTGGCAGGGGATTCCACAACTAACCACACATTATAAGAAAAACTGCCTTCCTTGTTCGGGATCTGCCACTGACTTGTTTCATTTGATGACTTTAAAGTTATTGCAGTGGAAGAAACAGTGCTAACTATTCTTCTCATCTTCCCATCATAAATATATAGACCTGTGTCACATCTCTCCTATGACATCTCCTTTACAAAAAATCCCAATCATATGAGCTACTTACTTGCATGGGCATCATTCCATACCTTTGTTTGTCCCACTCTCCTTTGACTTTCCAAGATCTTGTGCTCCTTTCAAAGTTATTATACCCGTTCTACATCCAATATTCATGATGCAGATGCAGGATTTATGCAGCACAACTCTAACAACTTCTATTTTGAGCTCTATTTCTCATACTACTTTATTTTCTTTTTTTATCTAGTGTTGAGCATAGTTTTCATGAAACTACAAAGTTAGGAGTGTCCCCTGATACATATCACTTCAAATTTATCTACCCCAAATTTCATTTGCCATTTGGTCTGTCACTCACTCATCATCGTTACATCCTTGTGCAGTACTTTGCAGGTGTGTCTCATTTTTATAACCTTGATAACTTAGTAACACCTGTGAATTTTTTCACCTCGTTGCTCACTTTCTTCTTAAATCATTAATTAATATGGTGAACAGCACATATATGACACAGACCCATGTAAGACTCCACTGGTGATCTCCTTCCACTGTGAAAATTTATTTCTACATGATTTTTCTCATATCAATTTTTTTATCCACGTGAGAAGATTTTCTTTTATCTCACAACAAGTCAGTTCAAGAGCTTTTGGAGAAAAAATTCCAAACAGAAATGTTTTTGGAAAACCAAATGGCTACGTCAACTGATCATCTTTATCCTCATACTTGTTAACTCCTTCAAAGAAGTCATAGCTCATTAATTAATTAGAATTCGTTTCACAACAACTTGTTTATTCTTTCCTAATATATTATAGTCCTTATTATATTTATCCCTAATATATTCTATTTATCCCTAATATATTCTATTTATCCATATTTTATCTATTCTATCCTTTACTGTAGTTTCTACCAATTTTATGGGTACATACATACCTTACAGAGTTATGTCAGTCCCTAAGCGATCTCCCTAAAAACTGCATCTTAAGTCTGTGTTAGAAGGGAAATTATATGCTACATTTAATATTTCAGCTATTTCATTCAAGGGAACACACAGAATCTGAGAGGCAGGTGAACATGAATTGCTTTTGACAATTTTTAGAGTTCAGTTTATTGATTTATTCCTCAGCTCCTTCTATTTATATCTTTATTTTGAGACAGATCCTGTGAGTTGCACCCAAAAATAGGAATTATTCTGTTTGAACCTCCCAAAACTTTTGTTATGAAAAAAGCCCTTGAAAAAAAAAAGTCTTTTTTTACTATAAAATTATCTTCTCGGAGATCCCTACAGATCTCCCAGCAGGCTTCCTACTCCTGATATATTTGAAAAATGGTCAGTATTTTTTATGCCTTCTGTAAATTGTTTCTCAGAATCTTTCTTGCCTTTTTTTTACATGTTCATATCAATAGTTATCCTAATGTTCTTTCTCATTTTCTTCCTTTGGATAAGATATCAAGCTTTGACTCTGCTGCACTGAGGAGGCACAGCAGCCTGTGCAAACAGAGAGAGATGTAAGTTCTTGGATACTCGTAGGGGATGTGAACTAAGAGATGAGAACTGTGTGGTTTTCTTGACATGTCTTTTGAGAGCAGCGACTTAAATGTGAAAAACACCAGTGAACATGTGTGGCATGAAATTTCACTATACTTCACATGTCTGAAAAGTGGGAGTATATTTAAGAAATACCATAGTATATAAGAAATAATATAGTATGAGCAGAGGAAAGCATTATTCAAACCTCCAAATGTAAGCCAACTGACATTTGTTGGCTCTACTTATACAGCCTCTATCTCACCAAACATATAAGTTAAACTGTGCTGACAGGTATACAATCATATACCAACAGATTTCAGCCACTGACAGAAAATAGGCTGCACATTGTGGTCATAGGTTTATTGCTTTCCAGCCAATATTCATGCTTAAAACAAGTAGAGGCTCCACAGTTTTCCCATAATACTTCAAAGAACCATTCCACGGAGTCAAAAAGTAAATCCAACTCATTCTAAAATACCGAGTGCCTGGGATTGTTCATGGTGCCGAGCAGGAGCCATGAACCTCAGTGAATGCACAAGTGACTTATTTTTAAAAACTATTCTAAGAAAATTCTAAAAATAGATGTAGAAGTTGGTCATTTTAGAGATGGTTGTATCTAGGGAATTCCTTAGCTAAAGTAACCTGGGTCTAGCCTAGCAAAGCAATTTTACAGAGCAAACTCATGAGGTATTTAAACTTTCCTTAAAAAAAAAAAAACAGAGTGGGAAAAAAAAAAACAAAACAGAAATTGAAATACAAAAAATGTTTGTAGTCCCTAGATACACACACCAACAAACAAGTGAACATAGAATGTCCACCATCACAATTAGCAAAGGGAAAAATTAATTTTTTATTGCATACGAAGAGTGGTTTGCTTCCACCATCTGTCCAGCCGAGCTATCAAGCAAAATCTGAACTGAATGAGGGTGTTTCACATTAAAACACTCTTTGCCTTCTTGAGACTCAGCACTGTACAAGGAACACATTTTAAGTTCCCAGGAATATTGTTTCTTCCAACTGAAGTTCAGATTTACTACACATAATTAAGTCTGTACTCAAATGTATTAAAATAATCAAAATAAATGCTCATATGGTCTTTAATTCTATAGATATCAGTTTGGTTAACTGTTCTGCTCCATACAGAAAAACGTATTGAAATAACAAGTGTACCAGTCAGTGAAACACTTTATAAAGAACAAAATATAGGTACTTTTTTTCATCGGAGAACTGCCATAATAATATGACAGTTATACTATGAGTTATGGGTAAGGAGACAGGGCAGTGCATTAGATTAATACTTTGCCTTTTTAATCTATTAATCTATCACCTTTGGGACATGATTTTAAATCCACTGCAGAGCAAAGTGACTGAAAATCATTCCATCCTGACAGCTTCAAAAGATCACAAGTGAAACGTGTTACGAAGGTCTCAACTCAGTTGATACTGAACAGAAGCAGTCATCTCGGAAGATACCCAGCATTGGTCTTCTTCCAGCATTCTTACCAAAACAGATAGCTTTATTACAGCAAGGGGTATTTCATACTAGACTGGTGATAAAATGATTGAAGTACAGGCTAAAGCAGCCCAGGATGAGCACACTGCAGGTTCACTGTCAAAGAATATTTTATGTCCACTAGTCATGTATAAAAAGTTAGGAAAACATTTTCCGTACTGATGCTGGTATGAAAAGGCCAGAAGGATACAGTGTAAAAGCAATACATTTGATTGATTGTTTTTTATCTTTCTAGAATCATCTGAAAGGTGGAAAGAAGTTAGGTAAATAGTTCTGCAGCATTAATGTGCTACTTTAAATCATAACTGCAAATTCTCTAGCTGGTCTTTTCTAACTGCAGTAAGTTTATTTTAAAAGTGTTTTTTCAAAGATGCAAAATATTCTGGCAACTGCTGTGGTTTCTTTTCTCTCACTAATAAATGTGAGTAAAGACAAATAACAGCTTTAATACTTTTCCTGCTGGCGAATTCCTAATTAAATAGTTTATTAGTAGATTATCTAACCTTCATTTAATGAGGCCCTCCAGATGTTGTATCTTAAGTGAAGCAAAAAGGAAAACAGCTGAATGCTAAGCACAACATAATCTGTCATGGTCAGCTCGGAAAAGACTGCGTTCTCATGTTACCATTACTGTAATAACATATGATTTTCTCTAGAAATTTTCAATGAATGATGACCTACAGAAAATCCTTTAACTATCTCCAGTTAGAATTTTAAATATACTTGGCTATATTTGCATCTCTTCTATTTAACATTAGTCTTCTCCCCATTAGTTTGTGCAGCTGTTTCTAACACTTAGAGATTCCAGCTTGCACTATTCTTCTCTATTTATGAAACTTCCATTTTTATGATGAAATTTCTTCTATTTGTTACTCCTAAAGAACTGTGTCCGGTACAGATTCATATTTCCTTTCTTTAATAGTTAGACAGAAAAATCATCTCAAATCATTCTATCCGGATTTTTCATGGGATAATAATTGATCAGAAATAAGACATTTAAGATTTAAGTAGAACAAACAGAATCTTCGTACAGGGTAGGAAACAGCCTATGATTATAACTGACTATCAAAAAGTCTAAAGTTAAGCCACTGCCTACATAAGCTTGATGAGAAGCATTTTAAACACAGAATAATTTTTTTTTTAGTAATCATATTGAATCTTATAGGAAAAGTACCAAATTTTCTTCCAGAAAAACATGGAGACAATTCATGTATCTTTTCAGTGCTTATAAGCATTTTAAAATTAGTCGTGTGACACTTCTTTGAAGACTTCAACAGTATAACGTAGATAAAGGAAGATAAAGATACTTTCCAGATTTTCAAAGGAACTGTGTAGTCATGGGATAAAAGGGATTATAGCATGGATAGATACTGTGCTACTGTGCTGGAAACAGAGGATAGGAAGAGATGGTCAATTCTTATGTTGGAAGGAGGTTTTTCAATTTAGTGATTTGCCCTAGAGTTCATGCTTTTCATGTCCCTGGCAGAAGGATAACCAGGTGACAAATTTTCTGATGACACTATTAAGGATAGTAAAAAGAGGGCCAACTCTTAAGAACATCAGAAGGATCTCATGTGATTCAGGGTCTGGGTAATAAAACAACAGATGAAATTTAGTTTTGATAAACCTGGACTGATGCTTATGGTAAAATAAGTCCTACCTTTCCATATAAAGGGATGGTCTTTGAGCTGTCAGTGAAGTAAGACATCTTGGAGTTATGATGGAAAATTCCATTAAGACATCAACTTGATGCACTCTGGCAGTCAAAAAGACAAATCAACCACTAGGAATTAGAAGGAAAAAAGTATATTACTATGTCACTCAGTAAACAGATTGCTGACCCACATCTTGAATGGCACATGCGCTTATACCCCCATGTCCAGGAGGAGATCACTGAGTTGGGAAAGGTTTAGAGAAGGGCAAGAACAATGAAGAGTATGGATCAATAAGGAAGCACTTCAATTTCTTCAATTTGGAAAACAAACAACTATAGCAAGGTATGATAAAATCATCTTTAGGATGGAAAGGATGGGCAGGGGTGGCCACTTCACTGTCACTTGCACTATAATAGCTGAGGCATTAAATGTTGCTAGAAAGAAGAGGGTTCAAAATGAAGAAAAGAAGATGATCTTTCCTAAAGCAATGCAGTTAGGGTGGGATGCCCTATCGAAAAATGATGAAATACTGAAAGCTTATGTATGTTCAGCAGGAGTCTAGGCAAGCCCCTGTTAGAGCAATACAATGAAGCTATTAAATACACAGGAATCACAGCTGGGTGAGGAACTCTCGGATCACTGGATGGTGGTGAAGCACTCTTTACTTTACTTTTAGAAAAGATTCCTTTCTTTTACAAGAACACAAAATAAACTCCTTTGAGATAATTTTTCTTCTTTCATTTCTACAGTTCTGTATTTTTCTCTTTTTCCTTCAAATTTCATGAAGATACAGATAAGATTGTATATTTCAATTATTCCTTTGCCTATCAGTAATTGTTCTGATCTTGAAAAAGGTCTAAAAAGTCCACAGTGAAAAAGGGAAGAAAAAAAAATGAACATTTGAAAAGAAATATTTCCATGCTTTTCACTTATTATATTTATCAAAAAAATGAGAATAATGAAGGAGAAATAAAAATGTGGATTTTCAGCAGTACAACTTTCCAAAGAAACACGATAAATTGGAAATTCTAAATAAAGAACATGTTAATTTCAAATTTCCCTGAAAATGTTCAAGTGCAATAAAAGTAATGTTTTCTCATAAAAGTTATTTCTAAATGAAGGTTAATTTTCTAGCAGGATATGCTTGCATTTGGTGTGTTAATATTTGAATAAAGATCCCAAGAAAATGGAACATTTTGTCATCTTTCTATATAAGTTTTACATGCAGTTTATAAATTTTCACCTATTTTTCAAAAACAGAGACACTTGGTTCCTCTATTATTGTTAAGGTTTATATAGCTTTATATACATACATTCTATGAATAAACATATTTTGCAAATATCATAATAAATTGATAATAACATTTAAAATAATTCTATTTTTGCTACATCATTTGTGAAACATCAAAAAAAAAGGCAATCCTGCAGTCACTTAAAACTGACACCGTACACAAATTCTAGTGAGGGTCTTTTGGGCCATGGGGAAGTAAGGGGGGAACAATGAGGGAAATAGTTTAATACCTGCATTGTTTTCCAAGAACCATGCTCAAAATGTAAGCAAGCAGACTACAAAGGCAAAACTTTAACTCGTTCTGACCTTTTGCATCACGGAATTGCACTTGTTCCTTTGATCATCAGCCCTGCTGAACCCAGGCTAAACTAAAACTGCTTGGTTTTCATACAGATATTTATTTCTTCTAAGAAAGCTAGTAAACAATATGCTTTATACAAAATGAGGATGATATGTTTAGCTGACTATCATAAAACCTAGTGTTAACACTCAAGTCCTGACCATCTCACATTATCATCAGATAGTTTAATGTAATGCTAAATAAGACCAAGTAGAGAGTAAAGACTGCATGTGAAACTACTCAGAACAGTTCTCCATGGCGAAGGTCACCTGCAACTTGCCACTTCCAGAATGTTCTCCAAGAGTGAACCATCTGCAAGGAAATCATCATGACTGACTGGTTTTCTCTCTGGCACTTTTCAGTGAAGAGTCATATTGATGTATTTGATCTATGATTTTTGCTGAGATTGACTGTTTGATGGAATACTCATAGCAACCATTTTTCTGTTTGTTATTAAAGGTTAGTGATAGGTCACACACACCACATAGTCTTGTTTCTGTACCCTAATTGAATTATCTAATCTTGGCAGATCCTTTCTACCTTCATAAAAATCAAACTGAGTTTTATTTCTTTAATAAATTAATCTTGACTGCACTTTTCTAGTTAAAGTGAACACTTACAGGAATAAAACTTAGCTCAAAGTGGTGTTTATGCAGCATGAACATATAAGATGCAAGCGCATCAAATTCAAACTGCCATTTGAAATTTTTCAAAAATATTAGTGAATATTTTTCTTAAATTGTCAGTTAATACCAGCATGGATGATTGCCATCAATAAATAATAGACCACTTTGAACAATAAGGTTGGAGGAGGTACTTGGGAGTTAGTACACAGAAGACATTTAACCAAGCTTTTACAAAACTGATCTTGCAACAATCATAGAATCATAGAATCATGGAATTATTTTGGTTGGAAAAGACCTTTGAGATCATTGAGTCCAACCGTAAACCTAACACTCCAAGTCCACCACTAAACTATGTCCCTAAGCACCACATCTACATGTCTTTTAAACACCTCCAGGGATGATGACTCCACCACTTCCCTGGGCAGCCTGTTCCAATGCTTGATAACCTTTCCAGGGAAGAAATTTTTCCTGATATCCAATCTAAACCTCCCCTGGCACAACTTAAGGCCTTTTCCTCTTGTCCTGTCGCTTGTTACTTGGGAAAAGAGACCAACACCCACCTTGCTACAACCTGCTTTCAGGTGGTTGTAGAGAGCGATAAGGTCTCCCCTGAGCCTCCTCTTGTCCAGGCTATGAATGCATGTACTTAAGCTCCAGGACTCTTGGGAAGCAGAACATTCAGACCAGATGGGACCCTGTTCTTAAAGGAAATGTGTGAACTAAGGTGAAATAATTTATAATTCAGACTATAACTACAGTAAAAGTCTGAATCCACAACAATCTGCAGTGTGTGTTTAAAAACTACATAGTAAAACTCAAGGGATATCAAGGTTATTTGAGACAAGAGCTTTGGGAAATACGAAAAGGTGACAGCAAATTCCCATGCGAGGTGTCAGCAGTATAAATTAGAGTTATTTCTACTTCCATATCTTAGTTAGTTATGCCAATTTAAATTGCACGTTTCTATTCTAAAGTATAAGTAAACACTAATGAACTGCTCCAAGGAATTACTAGAAATCCTCACTTGGTACAGAAATATAGTAATGACCAATACTGAACTATAGTCAAATCTCACACCACTCTGCAGAAAACCCTGTGGGGAAAGCTAAGCTCTTCGGCATGACTCCAAGACTAATACCTGCAGGTAGGCCAAGCTAAAAAGCAAATCCAATGTAAAAAGCCATGGACAGACTGCTCTTCCACCTCACTCCCTTTAGACTATGTAGGCCAAACCCAGAGGCTTTCATTGCGCCTTGCAGCAGGAGCGCAGCTGCGTTGATGGTGGAACACCACTCTCTCAAACCACGTTTAATACGTGATTCAAAGCCATTTGCACAAAGCATTGCACAAAATCCTGTGAAGATTGTATCACAGTGTGACAAAGGGATGGATTATTGTAGCAGGGTCTGTATCTGAGAGAGGCAGTCACAATCTTCCGAGAAAGCACAAACGACAAAAAGAAATCTGTGGAAATCAGGTCAGCCTGTTTATCTGACCTCTGGAAGCGTAGGCCTTTTCTACATGACAAAACACACTCTAATGTAGTGGGAAATGTATTTATTTTAATTATGCTATTTGCAAATTTTCTACAGGATTACCATAAAAGTAATGAAGTTATGTTATTACAAGATATCTATCATAACACTCCGCTATTAAACCATTTTACTACTTTCGTGTAGATTACAAAGCAGCAAGTAGTGGAACATAGTTAAAATATTACAGTTCTCCTGTAGATGAAATACTGTACAAAGGGTACAGTAACCTTTAATCCAGTAGCCTGATTACCCACAAGTATGATGTGCAACAAATCACTGGGAGGAAGGATTACTTGGAACAGAATGAACTACTATTTTATCAATCATTTCTTTTAAAAACACAGAGTAGTGTATTAGAGTCACATTTATGAATGTGTGTGCTGACTAAATTCATGTTTAAAATGTTGTCTTTTTCTTTGACCTCAGTATTTGATGGGCACATACAGTTCAGTTACTTGTAAAAACAAAATACTGGAAAATAATCCAAGAAGAAAATGTCTGTCAAATTCAGATTCATATGATTATTTTATCTTGTACCTATGAATGATGTCAGTTGACATATACAACTCATTTTAAAGAAAAATATCAAGAACTAAGACTAAAAGAAAACAAGATTAAGTTGAAAGTCATACATTAACTAGATCCTAACTGTGAAAGACTCTAAGTCTAATAGTGAAAATTAAAAATTTTACTCATGAACCAAATATTTTATGTGTGTGAGAACAAAAAATTAATGTGGAGGCCAGGAACTGGGAGATTTCTTTCATTGGTTTACAAACCACAGATTCTACACAAAACCTAAGCAAGTATCAGAGGTTTTTAATGCCAAAGCTTAATACTGAAAATAATGGCAGCTAATGCTAAACACATTTCCTCTTTGACAATATACATTTGGCTCTTCATTTATACTTTAATATTGTACCTGGAGCCTTCCATCAGCTTGTAAGCTCCTACCAGGACTCTAAATTTCTCAAACAGAAGCTTTAGAAGCTTTGTGGTGAAACTGCAAGCACTTGTATAAAACCAAAAGTTCTTATAAATTCAGGACCTGTATTTACACATATTCTGTATTTGTTGTATTTAAACATAAATGATGATTGCACTTAGACAAATGACAACCACCTTTTTAGAACAGGTAAAATTCAAAATGCCAAGGTAACACAAGATAGAATTAAAGATCCTTATAAACCTCTACCTACATGCACATCAGTGCTGCCCTCCAGACTCAGCTCCAGTACATTGCCTTTATAAATCTGCAGAAATGCTGCTCTGACTCCTTCATCAGCCTTTCCTCACTCCTCCTGCAAGGCCCTGCTCTCTGTATGTTTCCTGCTCATCTTAGCAGTAAACAAACTCTTTGCTGTCCTCCAAACACTTGGCCGGTGAAGCTGTCCCACTCATGACTCTCCAGGGAAAGGGCAGCCCCCATCCCCAGCCAGTTCCTTCTGAAGGAAACATGACACAGTAGCATCTACAAGTAAAGCAAATACCATCAGTCATAGCAAGCCAGGAAAAAAAAAAAAAAAAAAACACCACCAAAAAATCACTCTTCTGGTAGTTTTCCCAAATGGTAAGAAATGCACGTTACTTAATTTAGCTCTCAGTGTTTTGTCTGAATTTGACATCATCCTCCTGCTTTGCCAAAAAGAAAGCTACCCAATCTGAAGTATAGCAAACCCGTTTTTAGCTAAAACAAAGCACTTCAGTAACTGTGATAAATACAGACATACATTTCCAAAAAAAGTGTGAATGAGATGCCATGCTTTTTCTGAAATGAGGCCTTTCAGTCATGCCAGTTGTTAAAGGCATAAACACCCATGCTTTTCTACCTCTTAATTTTAAGAAGTAGGGTTCCTCTTAATCAGACAGAATAACAGCATCATAATTTCATGTACAGGTCATTAAAGATGAAATATTAATCTAGAATTTCAGTACAGTTTTAGAATTCAGAAGAAATATTTTTTTAAAAAAAAGTAGATCTTAAAAAACCTTCTGACTGTGTATCTGTCAGGTCTGTTCAAAATCAGAATAGGTATTAGCTTACACTAAAAGAATTCAAACTGAAATAACTAGAGGTGATGATAGCCTAGAACTCTTCGTTGCATTAAGCATAGGTGTCATTAAATTTGTATTAAATTCCATTTAAATTCCATCAAACCAAGATGAAGGAAGTAGTATATGATTAATATTTTCATTTAAATAGAAACAGTAAGTTTTATTTTCCTATTGTAAGGTAAGATGATGTGGACATTTTTGTATGTTGCACAGAAATATTACATCCTGTACAATTTTCATTGAAAGGTTTTATGATATATACAGTTCACTCTACATTTTCAAAGGTATTAAGGACATCTCAGGAACTGATTTGTATGTAACTCACATTCTTTCTCTGCTATTCATACCTTGCCACTGTACTACTACTCAATGGCATCATTATAATTGAGCTTTTTGTTACTTAATATGTAGAAAACCAGAAGCGAAAAACGAATACTTTGGGGTAATTTATTAGCTCCTTTGTATTAAAAAAAAAAAAGCTACAGCTGAGACCACAAGCCTCTAATTCCAAAATAATCAAGCTTTCATCTGTTGAAAATTCATTCAAATCAACCTACTAACATCCTTATGGTTTTCCCAAAATTAAAATGAATGTAGTAGCTGGCCTTATATCTCCATGCCTAATTTAGAGTTTATGGCATTCGGTCTGAGAATATTTTGACATGGTTACTAAGCTTTCCACTAATCGAAACAGGAATGCCACCCCTTCAGACATGTATCCCTACAGATATCTCTACAAGCACATACAACAGCTTCCTATCACAAGGTAGCAGCCCTTTGTAAAGTTAGATGCTAAAGTTAGGCTCCTAAATCCACAGTAAGAAAGCTACTGCTTTGTGGCTACGCTTACAAATCACACTGCAATCAATGCGATCTCACCTTCTTACTTACAAATATTTTATCTTATCCACCTGCTTGTGTATGGATTTAGAACTCTCTCTTTAGGAGACATGATTTGATTACTTTGGATTATTATTTTTGTTTTATCTTTCTTAATAATGAGAACATGATTTCTGCGAAATGGAACAGTTTGGTCAACATACTTGAAACTTCCTCCCATAGATTCGGGTTACAGTCTCAGATTATTCTTTGAGCACTTGAACATCTGCAAGGAATGCTTAAAAATTGTAAGAGAAAATAAAAAAAGAAATCTTTTGATTTTTTCTTCTCTTCAGTCATAAAAGACAAGACTATTGCAGAATTAGACAATTCTGAAATCAGACTGTTGTAGAAAGCAGTCATCTGCTTCCTATAAGAAGGCTGTTGTATGGTGTTGCATGCTACAACACTACTTGCATACCGTTAATAGCTGTATCTCCTGTGCAGATATTTCACACGCGAAAAAATTTCGATAACAGTTTCATGTCTTTTAAATGGCAAAGCTGGCATTTTTTTTTCATGAAAAAAGACACAGAATAAATGTCTCTTATTTGTATTATCATTCTTAATTTGAGGTTTCTTTTCTTCATGTGGCTTACAGTACTGAGGCTTCTGTCAATGTTTTGTAATCCAAGAACACTGTTGCTTCAAAAAAGACCCTGGAAGTCCTGTTGGGAGATTATAATTACTTATTCCAAATCTTCGGTTAGATTTTTCATAATATGGTGTTATCTTGTCAATTGTTTAAAACAAATGAGACCAAGCCAAATGGTTTGCATTTATTTGTCATTAAGGTAGTCTTGAATATTTTGCTGATAAGTCAATGCAAGTGAAGTTATTATATCAGCTGTTCTTTGACGTGGCCATAGTCCAAACTCTGCAGAACTTCAAGTAGTTCTTGAGCTGCAAAGCCCTTTTACAAACTTGTGCTAATGGGCAAATAAAAAAAACCAAGGATTTAAGCATACAAACCGCAATCCATGTCTTCCTCCAGGTTCATTAGTCCAATTCTATTAGATACAAAGATGCGAAGCTGAATTAACATGGCGATGAATCCTGTGTTCAATCAGCAAATATATCATGAAATGTTGGTATCAAAGAGATTATAAGACAGAGGCTTTGCACTGCAGAGTCTTTGGTGTTAAAGTGAATATATGGAACTGAGCTCCTAATTTTAGGAAAAAAAAAACAAACTGGTATCTGTCACTTATTGCTCTATTATTATACCAGAACATGATCTAATTTACCTTTTTATGAAAATCTTTTATGGACAGTAATTAAACATTTCCTTTGGGGAGGTTCAGGTTGGACATTAGGAAGAATTTCTTTGCAGAAAGGGTTATTAGACATTGGAATGGGCTGCCCAGGGAGGTGGTAGAGTCACCATCTCTGGATGTGTTTAAGAAAAGACTGGACATGGCACTTAGTGCCATGGTCTAGTTGACAGGGTGGTGTCAGGGCAACGGTTGGACTCGATGATCCCAGAGGTCTCTTCCAACCTGATTGATTCTGTGATTCTGTGATTCTGTAATATTTATGAGAGGCTGTTACCACCAGTACCTCTAGAACTGAAGCTCCCTTTAATTTCACTTAGGCATGTTTTGAGTGCAACTTTTTGCATATGCAGTGCTTTGGCTGTTGTGATGTAGTTTCACTCACTCCTTTGCTAAAGCCCATGATGACAGGCTTCTTTCTTTAGTTTTTAACCTCAACGTCCTCCCTCTTGGGTTCATTGTCCTTTTATACCACCCCCATCCACCTGTCTTTGACTCCATTCTCCCCTTCTTTCCTTCCTCTTCTTTCTGCCTTTATTTTTCTATTTAGATTGCATGACATTCAGACCCTCCCTGGCTGTACCTTACTTTGTTTTTGTAAATCACTGCTTATGAAATGGAGTGTTGTTCTCTATTGTCCTTGACACATTTATTTGAGAATATGTTATTTTATTCCAAGGTGTCAGATAAAATGAATGCTACACCAGGCCTAAGGTTACCAAGCAGAGTACACAAGAACGCTGGTATTCTCATCAGTACACAATGGTGTCTCCCATCAGCCAAGATCTTCAGATCTTCTTACCATACAAATATGCTACTTCTACAACAAACAAAAAAAAATTCAGACTAATCATAAATTTGAGAAAAACTGAGATGGTGTGTCAATCAACACAGAGAAGAACGTGCTGTCCCTTCCACTAAACACAGAGAGACTGAGCTGTTTGTTGCACGTGAGTTCACTTTTATTAAAATTATTTCTAACAACTGTGCTGGTGTTGATGGAGAGGTAGTTTACTGCATTCATAGAAGTAGGGAAGTTTTCTGCCAAGTGTACTAAGCAAATATGGAATCAGTGTCATATCAGACTATAATGCAGACTAAAATTGTACAAGGCTGTTGTGCTGAACAGACACAAGATTTTGACATAGTATAGAAAGCACATCTGCCAGCTGGAGAAGTTCCACCAGAGGCACCTATGTGTCTTGCTCTGAGTCAGATGTTACACTAAGCTGACCAGTGATGAATTCCTGCAGCGTACCCACATGGAAGGCCCAGGTGTAATGGGCTGGACATATGGCTTGGATCAATGATGTACATATGTTCAAGTACCTCCTATGCAGGGAACTGGAGTGTGGAAAGAGGAAGCAATGGTGATCCAAGAAATCACTTCTAGGACACCCTAAAGGCAGGATTGATTGAGTGCAACCTTCCGGCCAAATCTTTTGAGTTCTTTGCCAGAAAGAGACAGCAATGGAGCATCAAGGTGAAGGAAGGCATAGGCCTCTTTGAACAAAAACAGATGCCGTTGGGCAGGAAAAGCATGTGGGGAAAAAAAAATAAAAAAAATTGTGTCAGCAACAGCAGCAGTAATAGATCATTCCATGCAGATAGTGAGTGGCATGGTGGCAAGCGTGGTAAAAAGTAGTTATCCTGCACAGGCCTCTGCAAGCTTTCTTTGCACCCACTGAGTTTGACTCACCCATCAGCTGAACAGGACTGCCTTCTTTCACTTGGGAGGACAAACTGTGAGTGATTCAACAGTTTTGCACATAAAAAAAATATCTGGGGCGGGTTATTTTGGGGTTTTTTTGCTTTCACTCTGTTATTGAAGTCAAATTTAAAGGAACATTATAAAGAAGTCAACTCAGAAAAGAAAAATTTTCTTTATTCTACTAAATTAATAACGAAAATATAAGAATTTTGTCTTAATAATTCCTTTTTTTTCTTTCATTTTGCTAATATTGTCAAGAACTCTGATCTCTCTCTGCTATTCTGGTAGCCTTCTCATCGCAAAATCTGACATCTGTCAGCTTTTAAGCAGCCTGGGTATACCAGCTAGTTGCTGCTTTTAATGACATCTATATCTTCTACCTTTGCTCCAGGTGGGAGTCTTATCAGAAGTCATGGAGTGAATGAGTAGAGAAGCTGACCTAACTCAGAGACCCCTGCAGTTCAGGACAGAAGTAGCCTGGAGAGGGTTATGTACCTTTGTCTGTGCTTGCAACTTCTGAGGACATGACTACGACCCAGCTCTATAAAGCAATGTATGTGCCTTAAGTACTTCCTCATGCATCTAACTGCATGCACCTAAGTCCTCAGGCCTTTAGCTAAGGCTCTAGGGACCCAGTTTGTCCCACTACTGACCGTAAAAAGAGCTCAGGGTGGTTATCTCAGACTTTGATGTCTGCCAGTAAGATATCAAATGTAGGACAAAAAACCTGTGGGTATCGGAACTTTTTAAAGTGGAGCTTCCTAGACTTCCACAGTCCTGCTGTGCGTACCAAAAGCTGTCTCCTCCTTGGCAGGACACAATGCTTAGTCAGAGGTTGTAAATTTAGCAAAGAGTTACTGGAAGATTCTCAGGTACCACTTACCTTCTCAGTCTGCATTTTAGAAAATAAGGACTGGCATCTCTCTCCATCTGTTTTGGGAAGGAATGGCTCATTTGATAATCTCAACCTGGACTCTGCATTGCAGATCCTCATTTGCGTTGATGGTTACAGGCCTAACACAGTGCTCAGCAGAGCACTTACCTGCACAAGATAAAAGTCTCTTTTCTCGCTTACGTGTTCCAGGACAGTTTTTGGATCTGCTCACTGACTGCGATCAGGGCTAGTCTGAAGTGTCTAACCATCCCTCCACATTGTGCAGAAAAATTTGACACCTGACTGAAGGCTGTTAAACCTCCTTCAATTCTTTCAGGGATCTAGCAGCAAAACTAGCTTTTTTCACAACCATTAGCATTCATGTTGGATGAGAAGTTTCCTTCAGAGAAGCTGAAAGATCAGAAAAGGAAGGACATATTCGAAACTTTTGCATTTTTACCTTTCCTGTTGGGAAAGTAAGGCAGTGTTCAGTTCTGAGAATAGCTAGTCTTTAGCAAACTGCAAGTGACAGTTTTGCAGTTTTCTGGCTCATCTATGCAGTCAGCAAGTCTCCTAATTTTATATCCCTGTACCATCTGATCCTTGTAAGACCATATATCTCTTCAGGGCACGAAAGCCTGCTGAGATGAAGTTACTGATTAAATGAACAGCAGCAATAGGAAAAACTACAGTGTTACAATGGGATTTGAAGGAGAAATGAAACATTGAGCAAATACTATTTCACTTCCCCGTGATGCTCCTCTTTACTGCAAATAGGTAAGTATAAACTCATTAACCACAACAGAGAAACATATGTCTATGCTGTCGTGTCAGACTACCACCTACCTACTTTTTCTCTCTTTGTTATTCTTACTTACAAATTTCTATGAAAACATTGTGCTACAATATCTGTCTCCACCATATAACAGGGAAAAACAAACAGAATTTGAATATTGTTTGAATAATAGAAAACCTTTCTCAAAAACTGAAAGTCAAAAGCAAACCAACCCCAAGATAGTATACAAAAAGCTAAAAAGCAGATGAGACCACATAGTTTACAAAGTGCATCAGGAGGAAATCAGCACATGACTTTCTGAGATCCTTACCTAGAGCTTACCAAGTTGAGTAAAGTATCCTTGTTCAAAGACAACATTAAGATTTATGCCTAACTTACAAGCACATGCTGAAGACCTCTTGAGGGCAAGTGTTTACAGGAGCAAGCCAATCAGGAACACAGCACCTGAAGTGGAGTTTAGGCCAAATTTAAGTCCAAAATTAGTATGCAAAAACTTTTCCTTGGCTGCTCCCTAGTCCTGAAGGCAACATGAACTTCACAGTGCTCAGATTTGCTCTATTTTGAGCTGGGATGAGGAGCTGGGCACCTTGCTTACCAGCCTGGTGGGAATCCCAAGCTATGCCTGACTCCCCTGAGAGACGCCATCTAGTAAATGCTTGGTATTTCTTGCCCCTTGAATGAGTCCCTACTGGCTGAGCTGCCTGACTCAGATCACAACCCGCAGAGTATGCCCAAGAAGGGCTAATAAAATCAAGCTGCTGACAGCATCACGAGAAGCCGTGCCTCAATTTTCAAACCCCAGGCAAGGGAAAATGAATGCACTTTATCCCATTAATTAATCTATGTATTAGGAATAGGGTATACAGCTCCGTACATCCCACTCTCTCGGCTCAAGGGTTTAGGACACTGAACTGGGACTGCAGATACACAGAGGACAGAACAAAATTTGCAAAAATTTGACGGTTCTGCAGCTGTTAAGCAGTTGGACCGGTGATTTCCTTTATTGAAAAGACTGTGTCCCGCTCATTCTTCCAAAGAAAATCATCAACAGCCTTATACCGGAGAGAGGACACAAACCTGTGGTGCACAAGTGGGTGCAGATGCCTGGGCTGGGCTGTTTGCCCCCCAGGGAGGGGCAGGATTTCATACATCCCTGCTCAGCATTTCCTGGGCTGGTGGACAGAGTTTGATCCCATCCTGACATACCTAATCTTCCCCATGAAGATTTAGCGTATAGAACGCTAAATTCTCTTTCCAGGAACAAGCACATCTTTCTTCAAGAGTTCTCCTGAATTATGACCAAATTGGACAACTTTGCCATTTTTGCAGCGCCCAATAGCCAGACCCAGCTGTATAAATAAGCACAGCTTAGCTGAAATCCATATAATTTCACTGATTTATGTCTGCTTAGTTTCTGGCCTTGGAATATTGATTTATGATTTGGTATCTTAGCACTTACTTTCACAGGCAACAGGCCTGCCAGTTCATACAACCAAACAGATATTTTTTTAAGTCCCTCTTCAGTTGTAATCAGTATTTCTTTTTACCTTCAGTGCATAAAAATTACTACCAGCTTTAAAAACACCATACTGTAGTCAGCTTGGTCTTTGACAGAGAGTTCTTAATTTTCCAGAGTTTTGTATTTGAACCAGAAAGGAAACAGTTTTCCAGGAATAGAGCAAGTAACCAATTTGTCATTTGTATATACAACTAGTATGTTAATTATACCTCCCTCTTCAATCCATTTGACTACTATAATTTAAAATGCTCTAAAAAAAAAAAAGGAAGAGAAAACACAGTTGACAAAACAAAGACTTAGTCTGAGATGACTAATAAAAATCTCTGGAAATTTTCGTGTGTACAACATGAATTTAAACATGTCAGAATTTAAGCCCATAAGACACAGAACTCACCTTGGATTCAGATTCTAGTTTAGGAATAAAATGATGATAGTATAATTATGTAGCAGAACTACGTTGAAGACAACTGAGACTAAATGAGGATTGAATTGCTTGTCTTTCTCCACCTTGTCCTCAGCCAAGTGGCAGGAAACAGCTGGCCAGAATTTTTGAGTGCCGTTAATGAAGTGAATACTTAGTTGTTAGGATTTGGTGATTAAATGAAATAAGACTAATATTCCTGTGTGGATTTGCTGAAAGATGATTGTCCTGAAAGGAAGGCAACTCTCTAAGTGAGATTTAGCTAGGGAGTAAACTTATTCAAATGTTCAATATATGGAGAAAATTCTTAGGCAGTTCTATTTTTTATTGTTATTATTACAAGATTCCTTAAAGACACTAAATCAAGGAACAAATTAACTGATTTATTTTTGATATCTCACCTCAACAAAATACATACAAATGGCTAAGCTAAATAAATAAGCTAAGTGAATTTATTCTGCTGTCAGGACCTTCTTAATGTTCTGCTGTAATGAATATAAAGCTCAAAGAGTTATTACAGAGTGGCTGCAAGTTAAATAAAATTCTTCAAAACAAAACCTTGAAGCTGCACAATGTAGAATTCTCAGTGCATAGGAAACTCATCCTGATGTTGACGTTTAGGTATAACAACAGGCATCAAAAAGTGACCAAAAGCATGATGTTGGACATTTTCCATCTGTTTATGTTTTACTAGAGGAGACATAAGAAATTCCAGATTTACTTTCATCATGTTTGGTACTTGCAGTTGATCTATATTCCAGATTTGCTTAACAAGAAATATTAACTTTTTGGAAATTCACCCTTCCTCTTTAGCTACAGGTATAATCAATTCATAATGTAATCCATAAAGTAAATATTTTTGGGCAGATGATCAAACTAGACTTGCCATTCTTTTGCAGGAAAAAAAAAAAAGGGTGGGGGGGGGGCAGCCAAAGAAACAAATGAGCAACAACAAAAAAAACTCAGGGTAAACCAAGTTCAACTAAAACACCAAAAACACTGTCAAGACCCTTTGATGTTCGGTCACATGGTTCTGATAAGAATTGAATTCTATCAAACAATATACTGAATAATCACATTTGTATTCATGTTATTTTTTAAAAGCAATCATAAAACTATTTAACAAGCAATCTCGAAAATAATAGCATGCATAAATATCTTTACCTATCATTCACAAGTAAAACAGAATAATTTGAGTATATTGTCCATCCTAAATAATTGAAATGCTCAAGGCATTAGCCACTTCTTCTAGATCCAAGAAAGGGTTTGAAAAGTCACAGCATAAATTCTTCTTATCAAACATTTTTAAACATGAAAAAATACCTCCACTTAAAACTTCATCCACATCTCAGTTAAATAACAGGGAGATTTTCTGACAATTCCAGTGAACTTTTGGTAAGGTCTGCACACTGGCAAAACCCACTTGATTTAATCAATTGACAGAAGTCCAAAGAAGTGTCACATTTAGCCACTGCACATTATGCCCCTCGGTTTGGTAGGGGTTTATTGCTTAACCTGAAACAGTGAAGAACCCAGTTCTATCAGTAACAAAGCAGACTATAAAAAGTAACTCAAAAATAAGAGTGTCAACAAATTCCAGGGGAAAAGCACAAAATACTGTATCTAATTGATCCTAGTTTTTTTCCTTTTGTATTTTTCAAGGCTCCCAGGATTTTGGTGATATTTAAGACACTTTCTAACAGTATTATGTTTGGGGTTTTTTACGCATTGCTTAGCTCCTGGTGATTTTCTTTTTTGCCTATAAGGGGCTATCATAACAATGTAACCTAAATATCTACAATACTCACTCTGACCTTTGAAAATCTGTTCTGTAAAACACTATTAATGTCTATAAAGAGAAAACATATAAAATCTAGAGATATTTAAGCAAAATATTATAGTGGACCCTTATGAGACGTTATCTATAATTTCAATAATTTTCTTTCTTTTTTTTTTTTTTAAGGCTGGCTTATAGACAAAGGCAAAATAAACAGCTGCCTGGGGCAGGGGATTGCTAGAGGAATGCACTTGGGAGGGTGAAAGTGAAACCAAGCACAACGCTGCTGCAAAGAGATGATGCAGCCACAACTGTCCTATCCCTCTGGATGGAGCAAGATCTGCATGCCTGGCTCCCTGGAGCTGACTCCCCGTTCCCCATGTCAGGCACAAACTCCTTAGTCTTGGCAAGACAAAACTGAATTCTCTCTGGACCTCCGTTAGCCCATATGGATGTCCTCAGGCATCCTGAAGAAATCCTCCGAATTTCTAGTGTGAAGTCCTACACAGTTTGGCTGTCTGTGCCCTTTTTCATTTGTTTTTAATGCTACCAAACAAAACACTGCCTGCTTAGAGCCAAACCTGAGCACAATTCTTTCACGAGCGTGGGATTTGCTCAGCCTAAGACTGCTCTTTCCCTGCAACTTCAGTGGAAAGAAATACATCTCCAGTCAGCAGTAGTCCGGCTTCACTCTCTGATGCTACATCCCCCGATGTAATGTGGTGGCAAACAGCAGGGCGTAACAGAACAGAACTCCTTCAGAGTACCACAGTGCCTCAGTCCCTGTCTGGGACAAAGTCGTAGAGGGCATGAGCAGCTGAGATCACCGTCTTATGAAGCACGATGAGTCAGTTGATAGGGCAGAGGAACTATCCTTAGATTTGTCTTGCTTATTTTCTCAATCTTTCCCATACCCAGACAACATTTTATCATTTTTAAAAACATATGAAACCTTATTACACAGTGTCAAAGAAGCACAACACATGGCTACTGTCAAGACAGGAGCACATTAAAGTGAGAAATTTTTAACTGTAAAGCCACAGAAAGTATATCAGGCTCAGGCCTGTTTAAGCAAGTTTGAATTGCCTTCATGAAAATGGTATTATTTTTAGATAATGATGCTCTCCTACTCTAATACCTAAATTATCCTAGATTGGCAGGTTTTATATGACATAATACACTTTTTTTAGCACTGTTGATTGACCATTGCAAAAAGGTTTTGAAATAATTTTGGTATCATAAATACTAATCAAAGATTATCAAACATTCTGAAATAAAGCATCTGAGGTCAAACTTTCCTGCAGGTGTGCATAAGTAACAATATCCATTATATAAGAGAGAAGTGTGGGTGTGCATACCTGTGCGCACGTGTGTGTAAAACACCAGGAGGAACATGGTTATATGTATACATACATGGAAACCAGAGATACGAATTCTTACTGGTGTGATTATTAATCTGCATAGCTGGGAACTGAGAGATCCTTAAAATTTTCCTTCATATGATTTCCTGTTCTTCCCTTTCATTACTTCTTGGATGGCATCAAGGGTTAGAGGTTTGTTACTTTATATGTTTTATGTCATGTCTTATTTCTCTGAAGTAGCTGAAAGGAAGCAAGAGAAAAGTATATTCTTCTGTCTTACATGCTCTTTCTGCTGCTAAATTCTTAGGTTTGTTTTCCTTCCTAGAAGCAATTTTTGGGGGGAGAAACACTGACTGACTGACCAACTGGCTCAAGGAAAGCATTAGATACACTACAAATGCTTTGGCAGGACTAACACATCTGGCAGTTTAGCCCTGACTTGTCCATATCCCTTTCCCATTTAGGAAGACAACAAAATAACCAAGGCTCAACTCCTGCAAATGTTAATGTAAACCAGTAACTTTAAACTTATAAATGGCTCGGTGCCTGCATTGACACTAGCTATCTGCATACATTTTTGGACAGATATGGAAGCTCTGTATACATAAATTTAGCATGGAGCCTTGCTGCAATCAGTTAGTTACAGCATATTCCAGCATTAACACTGCTGGAAGAAACAGAAAGTCTCTAAATAGCTACAGCCAATAGCTGCAATCCTAGAAACTCTCACATCTGAATAACATCAATGTCACAAATTCTCATGCTAGATTTGGCAGTCCTCACTCAAATAAGGTAAATTACTTCACCAGAGTAACTGTTTATAGGATTATGTAACTCTCTGCTATTCTTTATTCCATCTCTAGCCCACAAAAAGACATGTGAAAAGAAAGAGCACATAACAACATACATACACAAATATAAAGCATGTATAGGTGTACATTCACACACACACACATATATATAAAAACCGTCATAATATGGATGATGAGTGACAACAAGCCCAGTTGTGTCATTTTCTTCTATCACTTGCTGCATTCGAGAATCAAGTTGAAACAAAACATTGGGGCTGCAAGGCCAAACATTGAAAAGTTAGGAAATCCACAAGTAAAGGCTAGTTTTTGAAACAGCGCCTTGTTCTCAGAGATCTGTCTGTCCAGCAGACAAACAAGTGGCATGATACATGGCCTAGGGAATAAAAAAGATAATCACTTCTTTGTTTCTTAGTCTGAAAAAAAATGTTAATCACATGAAATCTTTCCACTTCTCACATTGTGGACAACAGTGTTGGAATCTGAATTCCAGCAGAAGTTTACCACCTGAGACAAGGGAATAATCAGCAGTGATTGTGGACCTACTGCTATGGGGAATAAGAGATTTACGCTGCCAGAAATGTCCCAATTATTTAGTAAGTAGCAGAGGAACCCTGAAAAACAAAAATCCTGGGTCCTACCCCAGGTTCTGGAAGATGATGTGTTTTAGTGGCTATAGACCTTTTACGGTCTTTTCTAACCTGTCATATTCTACCTGTATCTTTTCCCCTGCACAAGCTGTTTTCACCTCTCTTCCAAATATCTTTTGTTTCTACTGCCTGACCTTGTCCATGACTTCTTCCAGAGCCTGTTGCCATCTCCTTCAGATCCTAAATCCTGCAGATACCTGCCCCTGTCCCAGTTCTGCTCCCCATTCAGACTTATATTCAAGACAGATTAATCTGCCCTTCTTCAGACTGCCCTAAAGTAATGTGGATGGAAATGAAGGAGGAATGAGAGCCAAAAAAAGACAGTCTTCTTGCCCTCACTTCTAGCATTACTGAGGCACATAAGAGGAACAATTATAGGGAATGACATGCTTAGCTCCAAGATTGCCAACCTTAAACATGCAGGCTACAGATGCAACCTACAAAGAATTAAACTAAAAACTATTATATCAAGTATACCCAATGATAACTCTGCCAAATGGGTGTGTGCTTTTATGGGGAAAGCAAAAAAATGAACCTCTTTCTGGCCTCAAGATACCCTCCTTCCTATATTTACATCATGTACTGTAAAGCAGTTTATTCAATAAGGTCACACAGACTTTTATCATTAGCAAACCAAATCATTTCTACCTATCACCATTCCTGGAAACAGTTAAACTGTTTTGCTGAAGCTTTCTTTTTATATAAAAGCAAGACACGCAGTGTGAAGCTGACATCAGTCATAAAAATTCTTGTCTGAATGATTACATCTAACAATAAGAAACACACTAGAATCTTACATAAGAAAATGCTCTCCATCTTTAAATAGGGATCTCATTTCCAGCTCCATCTGTAGCATATATATACATTAGTGTTCATTTTTGAGTGTTATCTATTTTAACCATCTGCTATCATTATTATTTCTCATGCATTTCAAACTTTTTCTCTTTACGTGTATTTGTAGGTAATCTCGTCAAACACATGATCTGTTTCTCATGTTAAATTCCCGTTAAACTCATCAGGTCAAATTCCTCTTAGTAAATTCACCAGCCTCTTTTGAGTAACACCAGTGACTATTTTCATCCAAGATATACATAATACTGATGTAAAAATGTAAATGCATTTAAGGTTCTGAGATGAAAATATCTTGAACAACTTACAGTGCTCCTGGTTCCTCTTCAAGGTCATATCTTGAATGCACTTGTTGAAATCCCACTGTACATAGTTATTTAACACTGCAAAGCCTAAATTATTGACAACTTAGGCAAAAAAAAATTATTTAGAAGGACTTTGTCTCAAATTACTATGAAGTCTATCCCATTCTCTTTACACATGCCAGTAAACTCTGAATAGTTGGATAAAGTATATATTCATTGTTTTATCTGAAGATTTTTGTTTCCTTTCAAGGGATTCAAGGAGAAGCTTACAGAGTATAACAGCAGTTGTAGGCATAAATCTTAAATGAATTGATGGAAAGCCTAACCTCATCATAGTTTATCTATTAAACCTCTAAATGTGTTTACATTCTTAGACAAAGGCAACCATATTCCCTTAAAGTCAACTCATAGATCCTTATGTATTGATTCATGGATTATTAACATATTTGAAGAGATTAATATGTTTAACATGTAATTCTGTAGAGCTACAGTAATGTGATGTCACACTTTCAAGGTAAAATGTATTTTACAAATACATAGTTTTCCTTTAACTTGGGCGTTGCCAACATCATATTACAAGTTGACAGCTGCATCTCAGGGTGTAGACAAATCCTGGCTGAACATTATAAAGCTCTGATTTTGATAGAAGTGTGGTTTCCTCCTCTCCTGTGTATAAACACATCACACATCTCTTGAGAGTGTTCTAGGTATTTACTTTCCTAGCTTCAATCTAGGTCACAAGCGCTGCCCTCCTTTACTCCCTACATCAGCTAATTGCTGTGATGGCTAAGTCTGACAAGAGACAAGAAGTCTTTCTCTACCACCAGTAGATGCTGTTCCAGAAATATCTGATGGCTTTGGCAACTGAGGTGAAAAGGTAGGTAGGCTAGGCTAGGCTAGGCTAGGCTAGGCTGCCAGCAGCCAGCATGCTCCCAGCTCCTACCAGCCTGACACTACCTAATATATAGGTCATTCAGTTCAGTTGATGAGGTTTCTACAAAAAATGCTGAATTCTTACTGATGATGATAGATGGTAAGAAGTAGTTACAACACAACTTATTTTTAGCTTTTTTAAAAAAATGTGGAAATAACATACATAAGGAAATATCAGATCTCACATACTTTGTACCATTCAATTCCAAACACATCTTCCTTTTACTGTGCTTGTGCCTCACACATTTGCAAGGCTTTGCTATTTTTTCTCTCTCTCTCCCCCTCACTTCTTTGTCTCTTGCATATGGGTCTTACATATGACCCCCACACATCAAATACAATTGCCTGACCTGATCTGTGATCTACTAACCAGCTGCATCTGGAATCACAGACTGGGAGAGAAGCTATGGCACAGAAGTGGAGATGGAGGAGTGCCTCAGAGGAGATTTCTGCAAGAAAATCCTCAAACCCCTCCAACTTCAGCTCAGGACAATAGCCTTCCTTGTCATATGCCCAGTGTCCTTTGGAGGCATGATCATCACAGTCCTGGGCTCCAGAAGCCCCTGGAGTTTGGTACTCCACTATATGATCCAATTTAGGGAATCATATGTATTACAGTATAAAAATTAGATAATTTAAAACAAAATGCATTTAACTTATTTAGCCTTTCAATTCAAGCAGTTGAAAGTGTGGATATCACACAAATAATGGCTGTGAGATCTTAATTTTTACAATGAAGTAATGATTTATGTGAGCACACAGTTTTTTTCCACTGGACTTCTCTTCATTCTATACAAAGGTAAATAACCATGGTAGCAATTTTCTGCTAAAAAGATGACATTTCCCAAATAACAATTCTTCTATTTAATTAAATAGGGTTGCATTCAATTTGTGCATTTTTGATTTTGGATTTTAGAACTGGCATACTCTTTTAGTCTCTTTAAATGCAAAAAATAGCTAATTCACAATAGGAAAATGTTAGAAATGGTTTTCTCAGTATTAATGAGTGATTTGACATATTTTAAAAGAGGCTGTTTCTCACAACTGACTTTTTACTGCATATTCATTATATACTTTTACATTCTAATATTCTAATGACAGTGAGATAATAGAAGCAAATGGAAGAATATGACTGAAGCCATATTTCCCACTGACTCACACAGGCACCTAATGCATTCACACTTAATATTCTCAGGCATTATTGAAGGGATTAGAATAAAATAAAAGGAAAAAATACAAAGACAAAATGTACATATTAATCTGCTGTCCAATCCTTTCATTAACTTGAAAACAAGTTTACTATGGATTTACACTATGACTTATTATATTCAGAATCACAAACCTACTCCATTAATAAAAATAAGCTTATACACACACTACATTAAAATAACTTAAGGATGAATAGTTCAACTTTACCACTTTTTTTAGGACTGGATTCAATAACAGAAATTGGACTCAGCTGTATGGATTTTTCAAGGATATTATGGACCATATTTCCACAGACATTTTTATTGTTTTTAGTCCTCTGAAACATCTGAAAAGTTGTGCTTTTGAACTGAATAGTTTCTTCTGTTTATTAGTTTGTGTAAACATTTTTTCCTGTTATGTTAATTGCAGTACTATAATTTCATTCTTGCTATTATATATGAAGAAAAGTTCATTTGAATGCTACTTCTTGAGTATTTAACTCCCACTGAAGTCAGCTGAAGTAGAATTATGTGTGTTTGTAATTCAGAAGGGGCTTTGCACAAAGTGGGTTTGGAGGATTCTGATATATAGTTTTTTGTAACTATATTGTAAAAATATATTTGTTAAAAAATATAAACAATTTATTTGTAATGGCCAACTTTCCAAATTCAACATAAGAAAGTTAAATGATGTGTTCTTACGTGTTCACCAATAATATTCTGCAATTCAAATGATTTTCTATGAAAAAATCCAAAGGAAGTAATTTTTATTCCTCCATAACCACATTTTGCAGCTCTAACGAGAATTTAAAAAAAATGTATGTGAGCCAATGAAGCAAGAAGATCTAGCTTACAAACATTAACACTGACTAAACATGGAGAAATAGAAATGTAATTATGCAGTCACTTTTCTCACAATAACAATATTTTAAAGTCAAGTAAGATTTTGGTGTTTTATGGGAAATCTCATACTTGTTTTGTCGGTGTTTTCTTGCTTCAAAGCCCCAGATTCTGGAACTGAGTAATGAGGTAAGTATTCCACATTTCATTATTTTATAAATGAACCTCTGTCTCCCAGACTTACACTGTAAAATTTGGCGCGAAAGAAGTTAAAGAATCAGAAGACAAATGAAAACCCACCAAAAAAAAAAAAAAGGAAGAAAATCTCATTATCTGTAGAAAGAGAGCTGAACACAGCATTGGAGGTTTGGGGTTTGGTTGGGTTCTTTTTTCCCAGAAGAAACATGTGCTGAGAATAAGATTCTTCCTACCCAGTGGAAGAGCAAGCAGGAAGAGAGAGGAACCAAATCCCGTAGCTTTCCCCTTGTGCTCCCTCTCACCGCCCCGTCGGTGGGACTGAGCCTCACCTGTGTTTCGGCAGCTGCCCCCCCAGCTCCCTGCCTGCGGAGGGCTGTATCCAGAGCAGCCCTCTCCCTGGGCACGAAGCCACCTCGCATGTGTGCAGCTGATAGGAAATACAAAAAGTGGCAAAGTGTGGCTTAAATCTGCTCCCCCCTACACGCGCACACGGCTCAAAGCTTGGGGAAGATAATGTCCATATGCTGGAGCCCGCCTCTACGGGAAAGCCTCTGTGCCCCCTCTCTCACAGAGGTGTGAAGAGGGGAAAGGGGGAGGATCTCGCTCCCATTCCCCTGATGAGGTTGTGCAGCAAAAGGAGGCGAGGGACACAGCGCTGGAGAGCTAGAGGCAGCGCAGGGACGTGGCTGCATTGCCTAGCGATTAGGTCACTCTGCTGGGAATAGGTTTCTGTCCCTGCTCCAGAGGTTTCATGTTGGGTTTATGCTGTGCTGTCACCAGCAGGAACAACTCCATCTCAGGTGCATTGGAGAAGGCAAGGGTGACCACCTCCTGCGAGCAGCTGGGGTTTCAGGCCTGCTTGGGGAGGGTGTACCAGTCTGAGCCCTTCAGGGATGTGGGGTGGGGGCATGCTGGGGTCAGCATCCCAAACATGGTTACGCATAACCTCCTCACCTCTGGGAAGGCTGAAGCTTTTCTAGACATAAGGAAAGACAGCACATGATTTCTTGGATGAGTTTAAGGTCAAAAAAAGAGCATGATCCTGAAGCCGAGTGATCTCAAGGCTAAGAAGCCAAACAGGACTTTTCTAGTCCATTTACGTCTTGTCCCCTTCTTGAATATAGCCCTAAGCCCCTTTATGAAGGGTGCAGAGAGGTCCCGATGCCTGGAGGCCTGTCCTTTCTGAAGGCTTGTTTTTTTTCCCCCAAAGAGCAACACAAAAACAAAGTACCACACCAAAGCCCAGATGGTTTACAATGTGAATCCAGAACATATGAGAAGACCCTCCCAGGACCTGGTCCTAAAGTTCATCCAGAGCTGTGGTAAACACCCACGATCCAGAGGCATGATAACAGCTTAGCATATCTCTGGGTACCGATTTTAAAGCTTCTCTCTCTTTAAGACACACTGCAAATGCTTTAACTACCAGGTACTTCCCTACAGGGAGGGGGAAAAGTCATAGCAGAAATAGGAAATATGCCCATCTTAAAGGGTATGAAAATCCCTTCCACTTCCTTAAAATATACAAGAGAAATGTTGCAAGATATTGCTCCCCCTTCTCTGGCAAAACCAGACCTGACCGAATTCTGTCAGAACAGAGGGCACATGGCGTGCCATTGAGATGGGCGCAGCACTCCTCACCAAAATCAATGGGGAGTTCTGAGCCAGATCAATGCCCCGATACGGCCAGCAGCCAGCACAAACCCATTTCCACATGAGTCACCTACGAGACTGCAGGTGCTGGAGGCCTATGGAAAGTTGAATCCTAGCCACTAACAGCTAATGTAATCGTGTTGCTTGCTCAGATCTCCTGCTGATAAACGCACCCAGTTACTCCTAACTGTCTCCCTTACAAAATAGCACCTCCCAGGACACCTACCTCTTCAATAGTTTTTAACCATGCTGCAGCTTCACGAGAAAATCCATTCATCAATTATAAATCAATTGAGGAAGAGAAATCTGCTGCTCGCTTGACTGCCCTTGTTGTCCCTGCAACTCACTGATCTAGCTAGAGAAACTTTCCAGCCTGCCAGGTCTGTTTATTTATTTATTTATTATTATTATTAAAAATAATTATTCAGAGCTTGAACAGATCATTCCTTCCTTTGTAGAAAATACTCTGCAGCAATGATCTGTTACCAGAACGATCTTCCCTCTGGTGGGAGAGAGGAAAAGAGAAAGGGAGAAAGAGAGAGAAAAAGAGATTGATTGTATTCTGCAAAAGGCAATGCAAGTATGGTGGGCCAGATGCAACCGCACTTCCTAGCTACAGCTCTCCCTCTTTGATTGCAGGGGACTTCTTTAAATAGGTAGCTGTTCCCCGAGAACGAGCTCTGCTCCTCCTCTCCTCTTTATGCTGTCAATTCCCAGCCCTCTCCTTCCAAGCACAGATTTGCCTTGTGCGATGCTGCTTTTAACAAGGAAAGTGTCTGCAAAAGTTTACTTCAGAGAGAAGGATTAGGCGGGCTTGTTGCTCGACGGTGAAAAAACTCAACTGCCTGGATAAGGAGGAGGGAAGGAAGGCTGGACATGTTAGAAAGACTGGAAAGGACTTCGGGAAATTTTATGCACCCTCCGAGAAACATAGCTGCATTTACGATCATTGGGAATGGAGAGGGGGGAAATTACTATGTCAAAGGCTGGTAAAAACAACAATAATATTAATAGTAATAATAATAATAAACAACTCCGTGGGGAAGGGGATTTTTTTACCCTCATCTGCTGAAGCAGTCTTGCGGATATTTTTCTCCTTTATTAAACTAATCACTGTAAATATCACAGTATGCTTAGTATTTCTGGAGCTAAACGAGGAGCGGGACAACTGGATATTTTACTTTTTTTTTGGTGTTAAGTGTTCCGAGGTGACTAAATTTGCCTTGTTGAGCCTTGTAAAATCCTGACTTAATCATGTAAACTTCTGTGTAAGCAAAATAAACGAAACTTCAAAGGGTCAAAAACCCTTTAGGGATTTGCGAGGAGACGCCAGCAATAGATCCTAATCTGCCTCCAGAATCCTGGCTGTATTTGTCCAAGAAACTGGTACCAGCAAACTCTCGAAGGTAGAGATAGTGGGTTGATTCAGCCTTTATCCCCTTAGAGAGTATTGGCTTTGTGAGGCTCTAGGCAGTGCTTCAACGCCAGGGGATCTTGCCCAAACCCTCTAAAAATGAAGTACAGGAGTAATTTGAGATAATGACTTTGTAACAGGCTTGGGCAGACCTTGGACAGAAGAAGTGAGAGATGTTATCACCCCAGCATTCCTCTTAAAATGCAGTTTTTCCCCCTGCTTATTCCCAGTTAGTCAAAGCTACATTAACATTCCATCCAGGGCTGCTAAACAGAATCTTAATTAGTCCTGATACTCTTGTGCAAGGGGTTTATTCATTGCACTCTTAACTAATGGTTGCTGTCAGAGTATTTTTTTTTCTTCTTGGGGTTCTTTGGGGATATCGTGTTCTGCTGCAAAGCATGACAGAAATGTAATGTGCATGCAAAAAAAAAAAAAAAAAAGAAAAGAAAAAAAGCTTGCAGATCTGAAATCTTGAAACTGAGGCTGACTCCAGCCTTGTCTAATGGTAAGTCATTGTTAGGACTAATGAGAATAACTTCACCAACAGAAACATTCCTGCATCTTGTTTATCTCAAATTTTAATGGTACACTCTCGCTCTCTCTTTTTTCCCCCGTGACAGAAAACACTACAAACTTGTAAGTGTTTTGAAGCAATTCACGCATCTCCCACTAAATTTGCAGCCCTCTGTGTTTTGCATTAGCTGCCTGTGGCTCGGTATTTAATGAGAGAGTCTGTAGGTGGAGAATTAGCAAGTTTCTAAACGGCCGGTTGCTCCGGCAGGATTTTTCTCTCTGCATTATATCGTATTTATAACCCCGCTCTGCAGTCATTCTTCCCTCTACCCCTCGCTCTGACACACACACACAGACGCACCCGTTTCTGGTTTACACGCACACAGGGGTCTCTCTCCGCAACTCGTCGACTCGGACCAGCGCCGGTGCCAGCAAGGGGAAACTTAGGCGCCCGTGAGTGCTATGTACACACATGTCATTTGATGTGAGCGTCCCTCGAGGTTATTTGTGGCTCAGGGCTGAATCGTGACAACGAAGAGCCGCGACACACACCACTAAAACCAAGGAGGAGCGTGGCAGGGGTGCCTCTCCATCCGCACTGAGCTGAAGCGGCTCTTCCGTTTATCAGCCGCGGCAGAAGTCGTTATTTGCCTGTAAATCTACGTTCAGCTACACCGATCTCGGAAACACATTTATAAGACTATAAATTACCTTTTCTTTTTTTCGGGTTGGGGGAAGGAAATTAAGAGGAAGAGGCGGGGGGAAGAGAGAGAAATGTGGGTTTTTCTGAAATAGGAGGTCCGCGTTACTTAGCTGTTGTTCACCCCTGTTAAAGGGTGAGCACTCCTTCCCATAAGCTTGCGTAACATTGATTACTCACAAAGAGTTCACAATAACTATCAAGTAGCTAAACTAATTGAGACAATCATGCTAAGTTATAGTCAGTCTAAAAGGTACCATTGATGTGGTAATGCCTATAGAAAGTCAGACATGCGACTCACTACCATTTAATTGCTCCTTTAAACCTGTTATTACAATGTTAACTGGCTTAAGTATATATTGCTGCCTTTTATTGCCTTGATGTGACAAATTAAAACATACACTCTGGAAGCGGCATTCATTTGCGGAAGGAGTTGCAGGAAAAAGGGAGCCGGGCGATGCCAAACCTGTCAGGATGAATTAATTTTAAATCTTACATTTTGCACTGCAATTCCCACTGCAGTTTTCTTGCACGGGGAAACATTTTATATATCCAACATGCGACTATTACATATAATATTATATACATGTATTCCATCTCACGCGGATCTGCCGTAAAATCAGCCCCATCGCGCTAAAAACGAGAAGTCCTTTTGGCTCCGAGACCTCACCTGACACTGAATTGAGCGGAGGTCTGGAGGAAAGCGGGGAGGGGGCAACGGTGGAGTTTCTTCCTGGGCTCAACGCCACACGCCTGTATGGGATGGGATGGGGGGGACGGGGGGTGTGAAGGTGGGGGGGCTTTTCAGCGGTTAACTCGCCTTTGGCTGCCAGGTCCCAGGCCCGGGGCGGCGGTTTACACACGCCCCAAAACCTAGGGGCAAAGCAGCAGCCACCTTCCCTGCGGGCTGCCCTTCTGCTGCTCTTCTTCACGACGAAGCTCTACGGAGTTCCCGCAAGGAGGGGGAAAAAAAATGTAATAATAATTTCTTGCTTCCTCATGCCCAGGGCTGAGCCGGGTTCGGGATCGTCTTAATGCGCAAGGATGCGCCTCTCCCGCTCCGAGGAGCGGAGCCCAGCCCCGCAGTGCGGTGCGCCGCTCCCCCCCGCATCCTGAGCGGGCTGGGCGGGGGGCTTCGCGGGCTCCAGGTAAAGCACCCCCTCCCCTTCCCTGCGCAATCGTGAAAGCATTGAGGACTCCCCCAAAAGCGAAATACTCGGCTCCCTCCTTCTCCTTCCCTCTTCTTTTTTTTTCCCCTCTCCTCCGCTCGCGAAAAGATGTCAGAGGGTTAAAACGTCCTGCGCGCCCTCGCCCTTGATCTCAGGGAGAGAGGTAAGATTTGTTGGCACCTTTATGGGACTCAGACCTGCTGCGGCTGCGGGAAGCGTCAGCCCCCGCTAACTTTGATCGGCCTTATTCATACCAGCTGTGCTCTATTTGTTTGTCATTTCGCCCTTTTCCTCCCAGAATCGTTATTTATGGTCTGAAAAGTGAAACGCGCCGCGATTTGCCTTTACATGGACCCTTCTGCACACAGGGGGAGACACCTCCTTCCCCCAGCCGCCCCGCGAGGGGGGGCTGCCAAAAGAGAAGGAAAAAACTGTCTCAATTATTACCAAATCAGCTTTGAATTCATTACTCCAGAGCATTAACTAATTACCAGATCAGAGAGAAGAAAAAATAAATATTCCTTTAAATAACTGAAGGTAATTATAACCCTGTTGTTGACAGTAACGATTAATAATTGATCAGAAGTTATACACAATAAATTGTCAATTTATCTCCCTATAAAAATGCACATACTTATTATTATTTTTCCTGGGCGATTTTTAAGAGCCCGAGCAGCGACAGTATCCACACAGCCGCCGTACGAGGAGCAGTACGACTATTATTTTTTTTTTTTCCCTCCCAAATATTCAGGAGTATTTTGAAATCCCCCGTCACGGATGACACAAGCCCGGGTGGATCAGAAGTGATTTTCGCTGCCGGCTTGCTCTCCTGCCTTTCCGAGGAGGGCTGGGCCGGGGCTACCGTCGTCCCCCCGCCTTTTCCTTTCTCTTCAGTCCCCAAATCCCGAAAGGAGCGAAGTTAACGGTGGCTGCCCCCGAGGCAGAGCGGCCGAGTCCCTCCGTCCCTTACTTTTGCTCAGGGAAAATGCAGCCACCTCGGCCCGGATTGGATGGGAAATGGTGACATTCCCCAGTGAGTCACGGCGGGGGAGGCGGGGGGGTGGAAGCGGGGGCACAGGTCCAGATTGCGGGAGCCCGGTTGTCACTTCGGCCAGGGCGCTTACAGGTAAAACCCTCCTCCAGAGCCTGCCTGCCTCCAGATCGCTGCCTGCAGCTCCCAGCTACCTATCTGCCAGCGTGTGCCCCGCCGATCGCGCTTTGCCTCTGTAGTTTTAATAAAGACTCTGCTTCAGAGCCGCCGAGTAATAACCAGGGATTAGATGCATGAGTGCTTTGAATATTCACTGTGGATCCCTTTGTTTCCTAACTTTTTTTTGCCTCGCTTTTATTTCTTTAGAAGCCGAGAACATACCTGAGTTATTAGTTACTGGATTAAAAACAAAGGGGGTGAACTTCATGTTACTTAAAGTGCGGTATTACTGTTAATAACAATATTTTCTGCCATCATTATTCAGTTCCTACAATGGAAAGTCTCATTTCAACTAACTGGGTCGTGAGAAGCTTGCCCAAGCACTCGGGAAATGTCTGAATGTAGAAGGCAACGAATCGACCTATACGTAAATTCCGCCTCTTTTTTTTTTTTTTTTTCACAAAAGTTAATAAACAATAAAATCCTCCCGGCATTGATTACGTCCTTGCCGCGATTCCTTAGTGGCGCGGTGAGTCTGAACCGCCTTTAAGTGAGATGTAACGTGTGACGGAGGCAGAAACTTCCAGTGGCGAGAGGTTTGGTTTTTTTTTTTTCCCGTGAGGTTGGGCACGGAGGGGAGCGGGCCGGGCCGGGCTGACCCGCTCCGCTCCAGGCTGCCCGGCCCCGGCCCGCTCCGACTCCTCGCAGCGGGACTGCCGCCCCCCCCCGTGTCGGGAGCTAATTGATGGCCCATTAGGGAGGTGGGTGCCGCCAGGTACGGCTCAGACAGTGCACCTTGCAATTTATTTCTTCACACGAAAAATCACCCTTCACCACCAAACCTTGGAGATCTCCTTCACGTGTGGATGTTTGGGAAGACAGTCCTCCTTTTCTGTTGTTGTGGTACGTTTTGTTACTATTTTTTTTTCCCCTGCAGTCTCCCTCTCTCTTGCAGGGGCTAAGCATGCCGGGGCCAAGATGCAAATGGCGCGGGGAGAGAAACGCAGATGCCCATTGCGCTTTATATTAACTTTCCCCTTAGCCGGGCCCGTTCCCCTCCAGCAGCGAGCTGGTGGGCAGGAGCGATTCCCACGTCCGTCTGTCCGCTGCTGGCCTGGGCTGCGAGTTACCTCCGTCCTCATCCCTTCCCCCAGCCAAACAAAGGTGGGCGACGCTTTTTTCCGCTCTCAAAGGCAGTTGGTGAGCAGCTTTCCTGAAACAATAACTCTCTTATTGAGAACAAATGTTGATATTTGCAGGGAGCGAGGAAAAAAGCAGCCCGGGAAGAGCAAAGTGGAAAGCAACCCTCTTCGTATTTGACGACAGCGCCAATTCCTCCGGGATCCCACCTGAGATTAAAGCCTGAATTTCAATAAATCAGCTCTAATGAAACCTCTGGCCCCGAAGAGGGGAGGGTTTGTCTTTCCTCTCCGAAACAAGCACAGAAACGAGGGGAGGGGATGGGCGGAGAGGGAGTAAATATAGAAAGGAGTGTGAGATTTTAATCCCAGCAGGCTGATTAGCATCGTTATGAAATAAACCCTACACAAAGTGATGTATTTTATCGTTCATCCCTCTTTCCTGCTATACTGAAATAATCGCATTGTTTGTGCCAACAATCTAGCAAGGCTGCACTTTCCTCCTGCTTTCATTTGTGATTATTAAATCTCAAATGACGTTGAATATGCAGTTCTTGCTCATTAGTTTCTTGTTTAAAAAATAAGTTTATTTGCCAAATCATTTGGGTGTCGCCCATCTGCATCCATGAACCGTTCGTGAATTTCTCAGAGGATGAGAGAAGTCCATTGGGTTTTACATACATAGTGAATACTTAAAAGCGAGTTTTCCAAGTCTTTCTACTTTTCTTTCCAGAAAGAAATCCAGGTCTAAATACTAGCAAGGGTGGGTAAATTATGGAAATCTTTTATAAGTCTTTGGGCGTATAAACATCAAAGGAATGTCGTTAGCCTTTTTTAATCTCTGCCACAGCTTTTGGTTTTTACCAATTGAAACGTACACGTTGTGTCCAACAGAGACCTGGAACGTGAAATGTGGGTGGTGGGGGCAGATGGAGTAGGAGCAAGAGTGGGGAAGAGAAAGTTCAGGCGTCTCCCCTGACATAGAACGTCCCTCTGTAAAATCTTCCTAAAGTGCACAGTAAAGGCGGTCAGGGATGATTACAGCAAATATTTGCATCTACATCGTATGCTAAATTGGAGGGGGAAAAAATGAATTACTTCTTAGCTGTTTGTCTAATTGTACTACACGCTGCACACAGATACAATTGCATTTTAGCTCAATTAGAAACAGGATGTTACAAGAGCAAAGAAGCATCATTCTACAAACAACATAAGAAGATGGGTAGGCCTCCAGCTGCAAAGATCTTCAGTGTTTTATTTTTAGCTAGATGGATCCCAGAGTTTTCCAGAACTACAATATTAATTTCTGCCCTATCAGCTGAAAAACACATGCATTTTCTCATTCACTTAAGACATCTTCATAAAGGGTAGAATACGATGGGGGAGGGGGAGGAGATGGATCATGGGAACTGCACATATGTATTTAAGAAAAATAGCTTCCTTTCCCCCTATTTAATATAATCACAACATATTTACTGACACCAGACTAGCACGGCTCTTTATCCAGTTAACATTCCCAAGGCTGATGCCTGAAGTATCTCAGATCACTTTCAAATGCCCTTTCTAACAAGACCTGAGCAAGAGGCCACTAATTTTCACTGAACAAAAAGCCACTGGAGAGAGATCCGTTTGTCAATATCAACTGGTCCAGCAATTTCCCATCTTCAGACACATCAGCCTATCTGAGCTGGCAGATGTTTAGACAAGATTTTATAAATTGTTCAATATCAGACCATAATGAACCCCAACTGACCATTCCAAAGCAGCTAAAAGCATTCAGGATCTCCCCTGCTGGGATCTAATAATGCTCTCACGCTGGAACATTATTAATCATGGAATAAAATAGATGAGCCTCTTGAAAAATAAGTGTATGATTGATTAAAGGGCAATCTAAGAAGCTATTATTCTTGTTTTATAACCGTAAGTTATATTCACTCAATTTATCTTTTGGGGAAAATAAATGATTGTTCGTTTCTCTTCTGAAATTATATTATATGAGGATTCCCATTATTTTACTAAAAATTAAAATGATTAGATAGCTGATTTTATGAGCCCAAAGTGGATTTTCTATGTGACTGTAAAGATACAGTTTACTGATACCAAGGAAAAGAGGAAAAAATCATAAAAACTAGGAATTGGACTTTCTAATATTTTTTTGCATTTCCATATTTTAGCCAGAAGCAAAACCAAAGAAATTAGAAATAAGCGTAGCTGATTATAATTCTTTGTTTTTTTCCTTAGAAATGGTGGATTTAAAGAATGTTAATTCAAATAAAGAGCTACTTCACACCCAACAAAAATAGTTTATAAGAAACATGCATGTATTCACATCACTTTCTCTACGCATATGCATGTATATATACAAATACGTATTTGCACACATGTGTGTATTTAAAGCTTAAGTATAATGGAACAACCCAGAAGGAACTAATTTATGCAAAGCATATCTTTGCAACATTTTCAAATTGCTTACTCATTTTACGGTCTAAGCTCTACTAGTGAAATTACAGCTTTCGTCTTTTTCTGAATAATATACTATTACTTCGAGGGAAATGAACGAAACACACCATATAGTTGCAGACTAGTCTGTTTTTATTTACAATTAGAGATATAAATTAGTAAAGAATTCTTGTTAAACAACCAAAGATTGTATAACCATCAACGTTTCAAATAAAAACCAGGCAAAATTTATTTACAAAAAGTTCAGATTCTATTGCAATACAACTTGCATAAATTACTAGAAGCTTTATATTGTTACAAAAATAAATATCAAATTTGTTTCCACTTTGTAAGGACTCAAGTTCTCCAATCACGTCTTTATTATCTCTACTGTATACATCTTTTACAAATAAATTTTACAATAAATCCTATCACACCTATCGAATATATACCATGGCAATGAAGTGATCAATTCAAGATATCCTGAGAAAAACAGATCTGTTTTCAAAGGTCACACATACATTGGGAAAACTATACTATACCAGCAAACTCACATATGTCCAACAAAATTCTGGTTTAATAATTAGAGTCTGAAGATTTAACAGTGCTCTGTGGTCTTCTTTTATACAGTGGCACAAGATGTGATCCGGATTTAGAGATTTGTTATATATATTAGCTCGGGGAGAGATGATGGCTTGCTGACTTTTTTCAAAGCAATTGTGACACCTACCTGTGGACCAAGGAAAAAACCAGATCATCCAAAAATCCTTCAATTATACTCTAACACCATTGAACGGGAAAAAAAGGAAGTAAGGCAAAATTCTTACTCGTCTGACTTCTTCTAACAAAAGAATCAGTTGAGAAAATGTCGGCAAGGCGATTTTTTTGTTGTTTATTTAACTCTAAATAGTGGAGGTATTAAGAGTGCCATTGCTACTAGGCAAGAGGCAATTCACAGATAACATACCCTGCTTCCGATGCATGTCTATCCCTAATAATCGTCCCTCTTCCTTTTAAATACACGGTCACTGCGTGAAGCCTCACTCAGAATGTACAATTTTAGCACTGTCACTTGAGCACAAGCACTTTGTTCTTAAACAACAATACCTTCAAAGATTTTTTTTCTAAAGCTTTCTTTCCATAACATTTAAAGAGTCTTCACGGCTTTGCCTTATGCAAGTGAAGAGTATGCAAGATGAGGGAACTCTCTAACGTGACTTTAAAATTAAGACAAACCCGAGAAATAAAAGCTGTAATGAGAGCATTAAAAAAAAAAAAAAACCAGCAGAAAAGAGTGTCTTACTTCGTAATCAGACTCTTAAGGAATGAAGCAAGAAATTAACGTTAAGCAAGTCTAGAACTGTGCAGCATGTCTTAGACCTGATGCCAAATGATCAGTGTAATAGAAAATGTTCTCACTTACTTGCATTGCTGTGTGATTGCACTTCTATAGGTATGGTTGTACTCCTACTGTGCAGACTTCAGTGGGATCTGTCAAAATATAACCGTCAGTTAGTCACAGGACACAGCCAGCTAACTAGATTATACGGGGTGTGTAGGTCCCAGCCCTCACTTGCGTAGAATTTGTAGCTGAATCGTCTAAAAGGCTGGCCAATATTTTATAACTGCCCGTATCTCGAGGATTTTGTTAGAATAACTGGCAATTATATTAGTGCAAAACTTTTCCGGAAAAAAAAAAACCCACACAGTTAAAAATGTCACGCTCCACGTAATTTCACGTCCAAGGTTAGCAATTATCTGAACCCAAAGCTGTAAAAAAACCGTGAGAATACTGAAACAAAGAGAGCAAAACCAGTTTGTCGGAAAATAAAAAAAAAAAAAAAAAAAAAAAATACAGCCAATGACACCAGTGCTCTCTGGATATCTGTGTGTGTAGTATTTATTTTAAAAATGACTTCTAAAAGCTGCGTCTGCAGCCTTTGAGACTGATCTAAAAGTCGTCTTTTACATTTACTGTCTCGGTTCTTAGAGGCAGGTATCGATACGACAGCGACATGCCGGTTTTAATATCCAGATTATACTATTGCCCATCTTCACCCAGCGTTGGTAGTGGTGACAGTGCGCTCACTGTTTTCTTCAGAGAAGGTTTCAATATTTACAGTGTATAAAGGACTTGTACGGGTCGGGGAAGGAGGGCGAGGGAGAAGGGGGAAGAAAGCGGCAAAAACAAGTCACCTACCTTTCTTAGAGTCATAACTAGAGGGCCTGTAATGTTGTTCTAGCTGGTTAGTGATCGTTTTCAAAGAGTCACTGCTCTGCTTGTGGACAGAGCTGGCATTTAGGACAGTCTGACTTAGTCCCTCGTTTGAAGTCACTGTTGCGGAGTTGTATCTGAGGATTCCCTGGCTCTGCAGAGCGTTAAAGTTCCCATAGTTTGTATAATTGCTATAAAAAGGTGAGGTGTAATAAATATGCCTCCCCAGGAGGGAGGAGGGCGAGTAGGCAGCGCTGTGCGGGGCGGAGGCGGGGGTGGCAGAGGAGAGCGGCGCAGGCTGGCAGCCTTGGCCCAGGGTCTGGCTCTTGAGGTCCGAGGTGGCGATTTCTGCCAGCGACCAGAGCTTGGGCTTGCTGGCCGGCGTCGGGGGGCCGGGGGAGGTGCGGCCGCCCAGCGCCGCCTTGCTGGCGCTGCGGGCGGCGTCGGCGTGCGGGTGGCCGAGGAGCGGGGCCTCCACGGCCGCCAGCGGCGAGGAGGTGGCGGGCTTGGCTGGCGGGTCTCGCTCCCCACCGCTGCCGTCGTCCTCCTCGATGTCCTCTTCTTCCTCCTCCTCCTCCTCGATGTCCTCGTACTTGTCCTTGCACTCCGAGCCCGACTCGCAGAGTGGGTCGCCCGCTCGGCAGGGCAGCTTCTCGCCGTCCGACTCAGCGGAGCAGGAGTGGTCCGTCAGGGAGTCGACTTGCAAGCTGATCCCTGCAAGAGTCCGCCGAGCACAGAAAGGCAGAGTCAGGGGGGACGGCAAAAGAGAGCGGGCGAAAAGCGACCACGGCCACCGCCACCGTGGCCGTCCCGGCCTTTTCCCTGCAATCCCCTTGCGAGGAGCATCCATCCCTACGGGCTAGCTCCGCCGCGGCACCTCACACCGCCCCGCCTGCCCCCGCATGGCGCCGCCGCGCCGCCGCCCGCCGCCGCCGCCCGCCCCGGCCATCGGCACTGCGCAGCGACAAGCGCCCGTAGCAGCCGGAGGCAACTTCATGGGACACGTTTCGGAGTCGTTTTTATCAAACGCCACCGCACTCCCCCCTTCTCCCCTGCCCCACTCCCGGGGGGACGCGACGGGGCAGGACGGGGCCACCTCGCCGCGGCCGCGGTCACCCCGCGCCCACCTTCGTCTTCCGCGGAGGTTTCGTTGCTCTGGGGCTTCTTCTCAGGACTCTCCTCTTTACTCCTCGCCCCGTCGCCTTCGTCGTCGTCCTCGTCCTCACTCTTGTTCCGCGGGGCCCAGGTCATCTTGTTCTCCTTCTTGAGGCGCCGGCGGGCGTTGGCGAACCAGGTGGAAACCTGGGTGAGGGTCATCTTAGTGATGATGGCCAGCATGATCTTCTCGCCCTTGGTGGGGTAGGGGTTCTTGCGGTGCTCCTGCAGCCAGGCCTTCAGCGTGGCTGTGGCGTCGCGGGTGGCGTTTTTCCTGTACGCGGGGTCGTTGAGCTGGTAGGGGTAGGCAGGGCTGCCGTACGGGTGGTAGCTGATGGCTCCGGTCATCCCCGTCGTATGGGCGTCGTAAGGGGAGCCCTGGACAGAACAAAACGGTGGGGTTGGCAATTTGTTATTGCTGATAGCCATTAGTAAGTTGTCAAGGCGAGATCGGCGGTTATATTTGTATTTCCCCGGGATGGTGTCTTGTATCCATATTCTATGAGGGGGAGAAGCAGCACCCAAAGGCCATTAAGTTGCAATTCCCCCCCTCCTTCGTCCTCCCAGCACACAGACATGGGCACACGCGCTTAAATCGGCGACGTTTTAATCTTCCTGACTAATTTCAGCTCCTTGTAATTGAATATTTCCCAATATAATTTTTGAACAGTGTAGACATTTTAAAGGCCCTACAGGTAGTGTCTTGATATCTACATTTCTCTCAAAGGTTCAAAAGATGTTTCCTTTTTTGCTATAGAAAATACAACAAAGCCGCCACTTAGCAATTCACTGCACTAATGCATTGCAAATCCAATTTGCAAATCAGAAGATATGCACCGTTTCGAATTGTTCAAATGCGATGTAATTAGCATTTTAATTCTCCCTTTAACGTTTAAATTGTGCTTATTTAAGTCTGCATAATGCAAGAAACGTTAAAGATATCGTTAAGGAACTCGCTAACTTTCAGCACGTCTCTGAATCCCACGGATCGGCGAGTCACAGGCGCAACATCACTCAATATCCCGCACAGTTCACAACCTCGCTGCAACTTCCAGCTACTCGCCTACAGCTTCTCAACAGGAAAAACGAGCAAGCGAGATCCTCAGGTCTTTTATATCACCCCGAATAAAGACTGCACAACAATTTATGCACCGTATTTTACAGACAGAAAGCAAGCAGTTTCCCTGTCACTTTGCAGGGAGAGCGAACTGCCCTGCTGCCATCCCCTCACAGGATCTCGACAGCGGCTCCAGTCTCAAACTCCGGGCACAGGTCTTTGTGTGTGCGAATTAGATACGTGTCTGACTCTGTGTGTCTGTTCACAAAACTGTATAACCATCTAGACATGCAGTTTATTTATATAGTTTATGGTTTTATTTATATAGTTTATGCACAGAATACACACACACACGCAACTGAAAATGCTCCTTTTAACTAATAAGAAAGTGAAATCCGAAACTGTGGCCACCACAACCATGCTGGGCTTAAGCGAAGCTCACAGATCGCAAACAGATGCTCCTTTTCATTCCTAAAATCCAGTTAAACCATTAGCACAAAACACACGGAAAGTAAATAAATCCACACGAGGATAAAGCCCGCAGCGCCTCTAAACACCGACTTAAAAAGAGAGTGAAAAAAAGAGGAAAAAAAGAAGACAAAAAAAGAAAAAAGAAACCCTCCCCTACTCTACCACAGCGAAAAGGAAAAAAAAAAGAGAAAGCGGGGAGGGAGGGGGAGAATGAAAGCATCCAACCCAACTGACTGAGACGATCCGTATTTGTTTAACCAGGACGCCCGCACGGCTCCGCGAACCGCGGGGCGAGCCTGGGTCCCAGGCCCGCCGGCACTGCGCTCGGCTGCGGAGCGGAGCGAGGCGGCGCTGCGGCCCCGGCCCCAACCCCGGCCCCAGCCCCGGCCCCGGGCCGCCGCTCCGCTCCGCGCGTGTCCGCGTGTCTCCGCCGGCCCGGCCCGGGCTGCGGAGCGGCGCGCAGTGCGGTGCGCGGCAGCGCGGAGGCGGCTGCGGTACGCCCCGCTTCGCGGCGTGGTGTCGGGGGCTGATGGGTGAGTGTGTGAGGAGAGAGGCTGAAGATGATGAGGATGAGAATGCAGATGCTAATGAAGAAGGAGAGGGTTTCTCTTCGGTAGTTACCATGTAGGAGGGGAATCCCGTGGCGGGGTCTGTGGAGTACTGGAGCGGGCTGGTGAAGCCTGTGGCCGCCGCCTGGGCGGTGAAAGCTGCCGATCCCGGGTAAGGGCTGAACGCCGATCCCGACGAAGACCTGGCCAGCTCCTCGCTCCTGGGGGCCGCCAGCGCCGACGCCCCGTACGCCGGGCAGGAGTACAGAGCCAGCGAGCCGGGGGGCTGGTAGAGGTAACCCTGAGGATAGGACATGGCTTGCACTGGCGTGCACAGGAGCAGGGAGGGGGCGAGGGTGACCGGCCCTGCTGCTGCCGCTGTTCCTGGCGCTGCTTTCGTGCTCTCCCTCTCTCCCGCCCTCCCTCCCTCCCTCTCTTTCTCTCTCTCTCTCTCTCTCTTCCCCCTCCCCTCTCTCCCCCACCCCCCGCGACTGGCTCTGTGCAGTTATGTAGAGAATCAGAATTGTTATATGCTCCCCTCCATGCGCACCCGGTAAGAATAAAAACAAACAGGAGGGAAAAAAAAAAAAAGAACACCTCCAAAAAAGGGAAAATAAACCGAGCGGTCAGAAATCTAACCGGGAGGGGAAGGGCATCTGGGAAAGATGGAAGAGGAGAGGGTTAATAAAAAGAGAAAGAGAGAGAGGAAGGGAGAGAAACAGAAGGGGAGAGGGGGAGAGAGGGGGAGAGAGAGAAGCGAGCCCCCGAAATCAGAAAAGTGGCTGCTGCATATGGAGTTCTCCCAGCCAGCCAGCCAGCTCCCCCAGCGCCTGCGAGCCTGTATTTTGGGGGAAGTATAGAGTCTGAAGTGAAGAGTTGAGGGAAGGAGCACTCGAGTTTCTGAGGGACATTGGAAAACAGAGCTGTCCGTCACCGCCGCTCATCTGCATAGCGCGGCGGGCCCGCCCCCTCCCGCTCCGGCCCCGTCTCCTCCCGCGGCCGGCAGGCAGGCAGGCAGCGAAGGCAGGCTTTGTAATGCAAGCCAGCCTCTCCGACTGCGAGCACACTGCTGAAGCCAAACGATGATACTGCTCATCAGCTCCTCTCCGGACTCGAGAAGCCATAAATACTCTTTCGCACACTCTCGATTACACCCCCTCTCTCCCTCTTTCTATACCCACGCGGGGAACAGGAAAGAATGTGTATTATAAATAGATGCATCACTTCACACACACACACTCACCGAAGCGCTATATGCACGCACACGTGTCATAGATGTGTGCGTTTGCACGCGTGTGGGTACGCAGGGCCAGGCTCGACGGAGCCGGGCAGTGTAGAAGCACTTTGTAAAAGTACTGCCCTATATGGTAGGAAAGAAGAGCAGCTGCTCAAATCAGCAGATCCAGGATCGTGCTGTTCCTGGCAGTGAGAGCTTTATAGTTTTTTAAGTTGCCACAAACAGTCAAGATCTAGGCATGGAGCGCGTTTGCATGTGAAAGGGAAAAAAAACCCTCATCTTTCTTTCATTTCTATTCTTCCTTGTCTGGTGCATGGGGAAGAGGCCTGAGTGACTCCTTCCGGGGGGCTAGCTGCCTTACTCCCCCTTCCCCCCTTTTGCAGTTCAGATAAATCTCCTGGAATGCGATCACGATGTAATTAATTTCCCAAATAACGTAGTATCTCCCTCTGTCCCCTCCCTTTTGCCCCGGCCACCATTGCCTCCTCCGGGAGGACGAGGCGAAGGCACCGATCTTTTCTTCTCAGTGCAAACATAAATGAATACATATATGCGCGCGTGCATTTTTTTTAATGATTAGCCTAGAGGGACCCTTCAGAAACTGGCCGTGAACTGCCCGCACTCGAGCTCTGGCCTTTGCCTCCCGGGACGAGGCGCGGTGTCGGCACGCCGTCCTGCAGCAGCCGGCGGTCCCGTGTGTCCCCCCCACCCCGGCGCCGGGGCTCTCCCCGCCCCGTCCCCGCACTCCCCCAGCCCTCCCAGCCGCGGTTCACGGCGTTGGGCCCTGCCCGCCCCACCGAGCCGCTGCCGACGGGGCCGAGGAGCGCTAGGCCGCTCCGCGCCTCCTGGCCCGCACCTGTGCCCCGCAACGCCGCCACCGCCCCCCGGGCGGGGCAGGATGAGGCCGGCAGGTAGGGACGGGGACGCCGGGGCTGCAGGGCTGGAAGCCACCGCGCTTCCCGCAAGCCCTTCACCCGCAACCTGGGGCGGCTTAGGAGCCCGGGACGAGCTGAAAAAAAAAATTGTGTTTAGGCGCTCACACACACACACAAAAAAAAAGGAAAAAAGTGTTCGTCGAACAGTGTGTTTATTTTTCCAACGTCTGTGAGTGAGCACTTATCCCCTATTTAACGAAATGAAGTCGCTTGGCGTTTACGGCCGACTTCGTAGAATACCCCAGGTAATTTCAGTTAGGTAGGATGAGGAAGACGCATCTGATGAGGTACGCCGGGGAATCGGCTCGCCACCGGCAGAGGGGAGGTGGCAATAGCTGTAGAATTGCGGGTTAGCAGGGCAGCCTATTGTTAATCAATTAAACATGCAGCTAATTTAAAAAAAATACACTTCGAGAAGCCGCTTCAACAACCTCGCGGACACGGTGGGGAAAATGCCGTATTGAAACTACAGTCAAGTATCAGGATGCTTATACTGTCTGAAGCAATCCGAGCTTTGTATTTTCTATCTTTTTTTTTTTTTTTTTTATTTCTTTCCCTTCCTCTCCTGTCAAACCCACATACCAGTTTACCCCTGAACGCAGCAGTAGAGATCTGGCCACCAGACATACCGGCTTAATTCCTATCCGGATCTATCAGCTGGCCTGTAGAAGAGGCAATCCTTAAAAAAGCAGGTGAGGGGGAGGAGGTTAACACCAACAGGTATTTCTTGTCATTAACTCCCGACTTCCTGATAAGAGAGTGATAAACAACTAGTAAACTCAGTGCAACAGATTACAGAAAAGACATTTGCTTCCCTGCGTGGTGATTAATGCGCATATATTAAATAAAAATAGAAACTCTAAAAACAAGAGCTTTATATAAAACACATTCATATTTCAGTAGTTCTATGAAATAATCGATATCATGCGATTACATCTGAATAGTCAATTCCTGTGTTCCGCAGACCGATTTCTAAGTATATGAGCTCTGCTTCCGAACGGAGCAGCAGCTGGAGAGCTGAGAATGCAAAATTAATTATAACATTATAAAGTCATACATGAATCTCTCTAAGTCAACCTGCATGCCTTGCAAAATGTGCTATACTCTCTGCATTTTCATTTGGGAAACCGAGTCTGTTCTTTTCCAGCAGGAGTGGTGTAAGTGTGTGTTTATCCACGCGAATTGATTGCTTTTAGTTCCTTCTCTTTAATAATTAGTGGAACAATACAGATTGGGAATACAATGGCCGTTGTGTTTACACTATAACAAGGGATTAATGCTATTAAGTGAGTGTTACAGTTATGACCTGGGAAGAGTACTTAAATAAATACCGTGATCCCAGGAGAACTGATATAATTCAGTTCAGAGTGTGTGAAGATAGGCACAGACACGGGGACACACACACACACACACACACGAGAGATACAAATCTCCATACATATCTACTCGCATATGTTATACACGCTAGGTATACGTGTCCGTCCCTGTAAAATGTGGGTGCTTTTTTTTTTGCCTCCATCTGCATGTCTTTCCTCTATGAAAATATGTTTTTTGTGATTTTGGTGGAAGGAATGTTTAAACCGGGGACATTACCCCCCTTCCCCCAAGCACAAAGAGCAACAGATTATATTTCTGATGTTTTAGTTTGTGCAGTCCAAAAATATTGTTTTATATACAGAAACGGGGTTAATTTCTCAATCAGAGATTATTGGAGTAAAATATTATCATTTCAAAAGACAAGTTCTGGCGTTGATTTGATTTGCATAATTTTTGTGTGGCTTCAGAAGGGAATGGATTTACCCGCTGCAAGGAGATGGTATGCATTTTATTACAAGTACACCACTAATTTGACTCTGCACAATGTAGAGAACGAATACTGGTGGGGTCATTTAAATATAGCTGGCGAAGCCTTTGCGATAAACAAACCAGAAAACCGTGTCAATAACGTTTTTAAATATCTGTCAGTGTACGTGGCTGTATTTAACTTCTTCTCGGAGTTATCTCTGTTTGATTTGAATGCCTTTCGCATGGGAAGAGGTTTTTCATCTGCCTGGCTCCACCGCCGAAATCTAATTTTCCCGTAGTACTATCCGTTACTAATAAAAAGCCATCTAACTTGCGCTGTTAAACACTAGAATAATATTACATGCACTTTTTATTGGTGATAGCTGTGGCAAATTAACATGCCTACACAGAGATATTAAGACTTCACACACTGAGTTTTTATTTGAATAATCTATTCATTAGTTCAGCGTTTACCTTCCCAGATTTTAAGCGGTGCTCTTGCCTTGTCTTCTTTAATTCAGTTTGCTCCAGCACAGTTGAGCAGATCGCCGAGAGCCACCCCCCCCCATCCCTCCCTTCGCCCCTTTTCACCACCTATCGCTCATTGCCGTCCTGGGAGACAGGTTTTGCGGTTTCTCATTTATTAGCTACATCTCCTTGCCCTAGTGACAGTGGCTGAAGTTTTCGGGCGAGTGGAGTTCAAAGCCACGTCTGTGGGAACGGCGCTCCGGCCCCTGCTGCGAGAGGACTCGCTGCGAGCGGCGGCTGCTCGCCCGCCTCTGCCCGGCACTCGGCGGCTGCCCGGCGGCCGTTCCCTCAGGACCCCGCTCCCTTCAGTTTTACTTAGGTAAAAGAAAAAAAAAAAAAGAAATAAAACACTCGTTGGCGTGAAGGAGAGATTTCCCCGTCTGGGGAGGGCTGCCTGTGGCCCGGAGAGACGCACACGCCTATTGCCCGGACAATGCCAGTTGCCCAATTGCCATGGCACCGGTCACAGCAACTTTTTAAGCAGAGCGGAGTGGAACTTGGTGGGGTTTGGAGATGTAACACAATGCGCAGCAGAAACAGTTTCCTGTGACATAACCACACAATGGTCTGGGAATGCTTTCTCCTTTCTCTCATGAAATGGGGGACCGCCACCATCTCCCGGAGACAACGATGTGAAATAATAGACTATTGTATTTAAAAATAACAAATGACACACGCATACTGTGCGAGTGGAGTTGTCCAGTTTTCTAGTAAAAGGAGCCCGGTTTACGAGGCTCTTTCTGAGCGAGGTGCTTTGCAGAAGCGACCTGTGCGAACGAGGGGAGACGGGGTAAGCTGGGCGAGCCGGTCTGCCGTAGATCTGCTCACAGGGTTAAAGCAAAGAGCGGGGAAAACAGCGAGAGAGAAAGGACAAGAACTTTTCTTTCCCCATCTTCAGGACAAAATCGTTAGTTCAAGCTGCGTGTGGGAGGGGGCGCTGTGGCAATGAGTTCTCCAGTGCTCCCCAGCACTGGCAGCATAATTGTTTATGTAAGCTCCTTCCCTGAGGTTTCTTTTCATATTTCAGTCATTACTTTTATTAACAATGTCATCTAACTGTCGCCCCGTGATACCTGCACTAAAAGGTGGACTGTTCACATGAGTTATGGTCACTTCTTTTCCCCTTATCCCAATTTTTTTTTCCTTTTCTTTCTTTTTTTTTTTTTTTTCCTCCTTTTCAGTTCGGTAAGAGTAGAATAGCATATTTCATTTTCAAAACACACTGCAAAGAAGGCTCTGCCCAGGTGAGCGCTGAGAATTTAGACGACTTTCTATAACACGCAAACGCGCACAAGTAGATACATATGAAACATACTCCTTGTCTGCAGCTTCTTTTTTTTTTCTTTTTCCTTTTTTTCTCTTCCCCCCCCCCCCCCCCCCCCCCCCCCGGGCATCTGTGGTTTTGACATTCTGCACTAATAACGGGCCATGTCTTTACAAGGATTTAGGTCCCCTCTTTTGGGACTTTATTGGGGGGAATGTTTTGGGGAAAAAAACCAAAAAACTAAAGCGGATCTCTGAAAAGCAGATCTGAGGCTTAGAAAAGTTGCTTCCTGTATGTCACACTGTTATTAAGAGCCTTAGTCATTTTCTGCTTAGGGAAATATAAGCAAATATGTATCCGTTAAGTATAAGATAAAAGACCTCCAAAGCTTTCCTGGAGCCTGCTATTTTCACCTGCAAGGCAGGCAGTGTTTCTCAGGGAGAGAACAAGTATACGATCCACAGGTGGGATAGTTCCTCCTTCTTCAGGGGGAAAGGAAAAAAAAAAAGAAAAAAAAAAAAAGAAATTCAAACAGTGTATCTGTTTTTTGAACGAGCCGCCGAGCCATCCGTGCGCTGGAGGCAGAGGAGCGGAGGTCCCGTCGCTCGCTCCGAGGGACTCGGAGCAGCCGCCGCTCCCCGCCGCCCACCCCTCGCAGCGCCCCGCGCTCCCCCGCGCTCCCCCGCGGAGCCGGGCGGAGCGGCCTGCGCTCTCGGCCGCCCCCTGCGCCCAGCCGCGGCCGGTTCTCGCAGCTCCTCGATTCGGTTCCGCTGCCAGCGGCACCGAGCAGCCCGGTCGGGCTAAGCCGGGGCGACTCCTCTCCACCGGCGGCGGGGAGGGAGGGCTGCCCTCCGGAGCTCCCGGCAGGGCCGTCGGGAGGAGAAGGGCTGGCTGCGGGGGTCAGGCGGGGGCGAGGACCCCTCTCCAGCTCCGCCCCGCACGCTGCCGGGGGAAGACGCGCTCCCCATCCCCCATCTCCGGCTCCTCTGGAGCCAGGCAATCAATCCCACGTCTTCGCCTCTGGATTTTGTACTCGGCCAGCGTGTCTTGGAAAGACTGCTTCAGAGTCAGTGGGAGGCTGAATCCCTTCAGTGCCTGGTACACTTGCAAAGTGGGTGATGGACAGAGTAAAGGAAAAGTGGGACGGCTTAACTGAAGGGTTGCTTTATTGTAAGGGCTCATGTTAAAACGGATTCTTCTGACACAGGAATAGTCAACAAGCAGGGTTGGGCACTTCGGTGCCCAAGGAGCACTGGTAGGCAGGCTCCTGGGAGTGCTTCACTTGGACTAGATGAGTATAAATGTAGTTCTACTGGTTCTTCCTCATGCTTATGCCAGGGTTAAAATTGTTTTAGGCAATTTTGAAGTCACTCTGCCAGACCCTTTCCCCTTCTTGTAATTGCCATCATCTGTTTGATCACCGCTTTTAACACTAGAGAGCACCTGCTCACCTTCTTTGTGCTTTTCTCTCATTCATTCACCTCTGTGTCTGTGTACGTGTATGTGTATCCTTCATTTGTAGACCCAGAAGCACATTTCTAGATCAAGCCCACCCCCCACTCCCAAACCAGAAAGTGCTACTCTCTCCAATAAATAACCTTCCTGAACGATGAGACCTCTTTGTATCCATTTAAAACCAGGTAGTTTCCTTTCTCAGAACAATCAACTATCCCCATTGTATGTTAAAGAGTCATTCGAAGTTGCTGGTATATTTCCAAAAGTAGACAGAAAAAAGACAAAAACTGTAGTCATACCCAGGAAAACTATTACATATTCATGTGTTTAGTGATATCATGAGGTATCAAAATAATCTATTTAAAATTGATGCAGCATAGTTCACAAACATGCAGGTTGCTTTATAGTAATTTTGCATTTTCTTCCATTAATGGGCAGAGTCAAGGATAATTAAGTTCTTAGTTTCATATTTTCCTTTAAATGCATGTTGAGCTTCCAGTGTTCCTTACATTTTGTCAAGGAATTACTACAGAATTCTTTTTTTTTGTTTTGCTTTTTCTTTATTCTTTACCTTCAAGCTTTACTCCAAGTTAGAATCTTTGAATTTTAGGAGGAAGATTTTTCATGCTACCAGTCCTTCATACACAAATGGTAAACAAGAAAAACCCCAAATATTACTTCGAATATTGTTACGAACAAAACCCGCATAACTCTATTTCTAACTTGTTAAAAAAAAGTTATCTAGGTTTACTCATATGGTCTCACTGCTTTTCCTGGCTTTGTAGCAATGCTAGAGTAGACTGCCAGTTGAACCAAGTTTACAGCCTTCCTTCACATTTCATAAAGGAAGGGCAGACAGACCATCTGGCCCGTACATTTTCAACCTGTAACTACAGATTTTAAGACACTTTGGTTTCGGAAAGGCTGGTCGCTAATTTGCCAATGAGAAGTCTAAACACGTGCACGTTTCTCCTCATACATCTGACTCATTTCCATCAGCAGCAGCACAGAATGAAAACTAGCTGAAAAGAAGAGTTGTGCTTTGATTCCTTCTGATATCAACACGGTTTTAAGAATGACATGAACTGTTGACTTTGTTGTGTGTTTGGCTATGCTCAGCACAACAGTGGGATCATGTTGTTGCTAAAATACTGTGTATAGGCTGACTTCACTCTATGAGGGGTTTGGAGAGCTTGTATTGTTTTGCTGGTAGTAAGACATCTGGGGGGGAAAAAAAAAGCTTGACCGAGGTCTTCTAAAAGATCTATGTTAAACTAATGTCAACACAAACTAATCAACAGATTTTCTTCAGTTTTCAGAAAGTCATTTTGTGTTTGAAGTGTAGGTTCCAGGAGTTCGAAAGAACAAATCTCTTCATTCTTATCAAGAGACAATGAATTCTGCTTTATGCAGCTCAGCCTTAAAATGCTTGACCTTTTAATGTCTATCTAAAAGGCAAGTAGTGAAAAGATCCTTTTTTTTCTTTTCTTCGATGTTCCCCAATTGCTAGTTAGTGAAGTCCTATAAGATTGTGACTCCTCCGTGCTTTTGAACATGGATTTTTGAAACTGCTGTTGAAATGATGTGATATCATTATCTCAAACACCAGAGGTACACAATGTTTAAATTTTATTTCTCATGGAAAGACACCACCCGACTTTTTCACCTGGGACCCATTTGGTGGAGTCCTTGCACACGAAAGACAGGAAATGATAAGGATGGGAAGTAAAACCAACTGATTAACCAGCAGCCTCCACCATGACACTTTGTCTCAAATAATTCTATCCTGGGATCATCAAAATTTCTGTAGTGTTCTGTTCTTCTAGTTTTTTAAAGCTATTGATTTCTCAAAACAAAAGCAAACCAAAAATTCCTCCCTTTCTTTCACTCTTTCCTTCCTCTGCTGCTACTCCCTTATCTTCACTTAGCTGAGATTTTCTAGAAAGTAATGGTGTGCCAGACACATCATGACTTGGCAATGGTGGACTTGCCTTTGTGACCTTCAGAAGGGAATAATCTCACCAGAAGAACTTTAGAAGCTGCTGCATGTTGTTTGAATTTCAGTTCAATAGTCAGATAATCAGATATTCTTTACCATAGGTTTAATGAAATTTCTTTACAAACTAACAAAACTTAATTCTGTAAATACACTGATTTAAGCAATTGTTCAGCACCACTCTTGTAAGAATGTATAATAGGTTTTCATTTTTGTAACAAACACAGTTAATATGCTATATGCACTTGCACACCAGTTAATTTCTTTTTTTTTTCAAGTATAGGTACTTAGTTCTAACACCTCTTGTGTTTCAGCTGAATTTATGCACCTTATCAGATTTGTGAACACTGTCCACTGAAAATATTTCCACTAACTTGATCAAAAATCATGTATGAAGGGATAAAACATTAATTCTAACCCTTGTAAAAAAATATGGGATATAAAGGAATCTTTTCCCTGTAAATATGCTTCTTTCAAATATGCAATTGGAAGAAGAAACAGTACATTTAATATGCTCTTTTTTTTTGTTTTAATTGTTTGCTCTGTTTTTACCTGATTAATGGATTTGTCTCTTTCAGCTCTCTTAATTGATTTTTGTTTAGCAGAGTTTCCGTAAAAAAATTGTTCGTCTACTAATGCTAGAAACTCATCTGTGATTTTACTTGGGACTAATCTTTTATTAGTCTTTTGCTTCCTCCCTTTTCCACTTTAGATAACCACATACTGTTTACCAGATATACTTTTCTTAAAGTCACCAATCAGTTTTTTGTCAATGGCACATGTAGGCCATGATTGCTGCTTAGTTCACAGGAAAACTCAGTGAAGTTTAAAAAAAAAAGAATAAATTAATTTTTCATCAATATTCAAGATTCTTTAACACTGTGTAGGAGATCAAGACTCCATAATACTGGGTGCAGCACAAACACACAGCTAAAAGGACTGCTCCTAACCTACACAGTAAATAGGACACATATATACAAACACTAGTGGGAAAGTAGTATAGGTAACAGATCTGTTAGTAAATTTAGATATATAAATTATGTTTTTTAAGTTAAGACTTTCAGCATAATTTAGATCATAAAAAAGATGACAAGCATAGAAAAATCAAAGAAAATAATAATAGGTGAAATGCCGTGGAAGCAATCGACTTTTCCAGCCAAGAGGCAGGACCAAGTACATAGCAGGACTGGACTAGTGTAGGTAACCACTGAGCATACACACGAGGTGTAACTTTACACAGAATGAGCCACTAGACAGGGAGCACATTAGAGACATCCACTTGTCATATTTGCAATAATTAAGCTTTGTACTAGTGACTAGATAATAAAGAAAGGATCGTGTGATGTTCCTCCCTGCTTTAACAAACAAAATATGACCCTTGAACTTTAGTGTCTGAGGTTGGGCAAGAATGATCTCTTCATGGACTGACTATGTTTCTGTCTCCTCATAGCTTAAAGCATATGAAAGCATCATCATCAGCAAGACTCTTCTCTCTGCTACTTTTATTATAACTGTATCATGAATTATTTCCTTCATGTAGCATTTGTATTTCATTATTTTAATTCATTTGTCATATTCCATTATTGAGATTTTGAGCAAAGCTCTTTCAAATTAGTTCTTTAGAGTACTTTGAAGGTGATCACTTGATCTTTCTTAGTTCTTTAGACCATGTCTAGGGGACAACAACAACATGAGAGGAAATTCAGCTGAGGGACCAAAGGTTGGATTTCACACCAAGAGAAGGTAGATTGCTATTTTGGCTACCAGACGAATATTCTGTACTTTTAAACATTATATTTTTATTGAGCTTCACAACTAAAAATTGCTTTTCTTTTGTACATGTTATTTTGTGCGATATATAACTCTAAATTTCAGCAGAATAATATAAAGAAGTTCTGTCAAATGAGATATATATGACAAAAAATAGTTTCAAGCATTAGAGCACACCCTGTTTCATTCTAGGAGCTGTATATAACATGTAAACTTCACCTTAAGTTTTGGGATAAAGCTCAAGAACAATATACAAATTGAATGTGCTTCACAAATCGGCTATGCGTGCTCTCTGGGTTAGCACAAGGACTTCAAGGTAAGCACATCAGGACAAAACCTGTCTCAGCTCACACACTCTTCATTTCCATTTGAGAAAAATAATTTCTTGTGGGACTATGAAGGAAACTGTGACGATCACCAGCCAGCCTGGATGAACAGGCGTTCAAGCCTGTAGGATGCACTGTGAAGTGCACTTCCTCCACTGTGTAGACCCAGCCATTGTGTAGTGTATAGTGCCATGGACACTTTGCTGATGGGCATACAGCCCACAGATATATGTACGAGATCACAGAACTGCCATTTGAATAAGCTGGCTGGGGAAGCTGGTTTGATGACAGGTCAGAATCAAAATACCACAGAGGGGTAAATTCCTGTGGTTAAGATCTGTCTGAAGAAGCTACACCAGCATCTTGGCCTTGATTTTAGGGAGTATTTTGACAATGCTTCAAGAAGACTTCTGGGCCTAAAAGACATTTTCAAAGATCGTGACATAACTAGAAGCCTATATCTTGTTGGCCTCAGTGTGATTTGGGCTAGTAAGCGTCTGAACCCCTGCCACAGTTGATATTTGATAAAAGAAAACTCTTCTGAAATGTTTGACTACCTGATGCCCTGATTAAGAATTTGGTTCCCAGGCTTGTGACTATAAAGAGCACAGAGCCCGAAAGCCTCTAAAAAATGGATCCCACATCTTCATCTACACAGGAACTAATGTTTTTTGAGGAAATTGATTTGTCTGAACCATGGGCAGAGTGTGCTCAGCTTTTGTTCACTTGGAAAAAAAGGCCTTGGTCAATTCGTATCTCCTGCTGCACTCAGCTAGACTGCTTGAAGCACTGAGTCCTCCATGTCCGTGACAGGTAGAGCTGAACCATAAACGAGGTACTTAAAACTGATTCCTTGCCTACTGGAAACGTAAGACACCTACTCTGCCATACTGTTAATTTTCCGTAAGTTGATTGCTGAGTTCTCTCTCAGCCTCTCCATTGATCCTTTTTTACTCCATATGTGATGCCCTTCCGTCTATGGCCTCTTCTTGGGAGAATTTCTTTGGGTTTACAGCAAACCCCAATTTCTTTCCTGTAGTGCTACAGGGGAAGCAGATGCAAACTAAGCTCTGGCAGATGAGGAATAATAGAAAAAAAATAGCATACTGGCTTTTGAAAACAAGAATTGAAAAATAAATAGTCAGAAGTGTTCAAAAGGCAAGTAGAAGTCAGAATTAAATAGCTGCTCTCTCAGAGAACAGCTCTTTTGCAAATGGTATTTCACTGTAAAGGTTATTCTGGGAAATTCAGGGCTGAGAATCCTTACTTTAGCACCAAGAAAGTTGGTTGAAATGCTAATTAAAAACAGAATTATAGAAGACCCAGCTGAAAATAATATGATGGAGACAGATCACCATGGCTTCTGTAAAAGAAATCTGTGCCTCTGTAAGCTATTCACATTCTTTTAATTGTTGGGTGTGATAACAAAAGAGTGAATACAAGAAGACTGGAAGACATAATTTATTTGGACTTTTGCAAAAGATGACAAAATTCATCCTGTAAATCTCATGAATTAGCTAGGTTCATTAAATAGACGTGGACTTTCTTATCAACAGCTCCATCCACTCATGAGGTCTCACTGTCCTCAGTGTGGAAAGAGCTAAGAAACTTAGAATAATTTTTCAAAACCCAGTTCATTTTTATGATGGTACCTTAGCCAACAGAGTAAAGTATTTAACATAAAAGTGCAACACTGATTTACACAATGACATAGTAATTGTGCTAATATTATTTTTACCTAATTTTTATTGCTTTAATAAGTCTGGTCATTATTCTGAACAAAAATGACCTAGTTTTTTTCCCTAAACAGTCCCTATCTCCTCAGTCTGTCATCATACAAGCTTTTTAATGTCTAGAATAATTTTGTTCATCTGCTTCTGCTTTTGTTAGCAACTTCAGCAACTAATTACAATTTTGGGCAAAGAAAGTCTTTGTTCAAGATCCTCATTCTTTATACAGCAGTGCCAGAACACCCAGAACACAAGACTTCCCAGAGCTGCTCCAGGAAAAAAATAAAATGGCAAAACCCAAACTTGGTATTCCTATAATATTAAAAAGCCTTCAAAAGATGAAACTGAGAAAGAGAAGGAGAGAAAGAGAGAGAAAGAGAAAGAATAAAGAATAAGATAAAGAAGAAAGAAGAAGAAAAGCAGCAAAGAGAGTGAGAGAGCGTTCCAGTGAATTCTGGTTTCCATATTTTTTTTTAAAAAGAGGAAGATAATACTGATTTAACAAAAAAAAGGAAGATCTGTCCTGAAGAGAAACACCGAAAACAACAGAAGTCCCCCACATGAATTCATCAACACCAGAAGACTCAGTCGATTAGGAACAGAGCAGATACTTTATCTCAGGGACATCAAGCTGATTTTACCTGGTTTATTTTCCAGCGTCCTGGTGCCTGCTGTGGTCCACGTTCATCCAGTATTACTAAACAGGGACAGCATAAACCTAACCTGTATTGACACACATGGTATTTTTCTCCAAGACCTGGAATCATGCATACCTGGTACTTTGTGAGCCTGTGTGGATTCAAAAGCAAAGTAACTTTGTTCCTAAGGTGTGATATAAAACTAATAAACTCAGCTGACAGTTGGAGATGGGGCATCTGTATGGCACAGCAGCAGGCCATATGGTTTAGCACTTCAGGTCAGCATTAGCTCAAGGCGTTCTTCCTCCAGCACAGTTTGATGTGCTTGTAGATTTCTGGGAGGTCTGGGAATGTGTGAAAATACTGTGTAGGCTCAGTTTGTCCTAAAGGCTGCAAGTTTTCCTTTTCTGCTTAACCTCTCAGATCTTTTTCCTATTCAGGATAGTCCTTAGCCTGCAAAGGAAATGTTGCATGTCCTTCACCTTGTCCTGAAAATAATTTCATTTCTTAAATAATTGAAATCCACTAGTGATGCTGGCTCTGGCTTTGTTTCCTCTCTAAATACCAAATAGGAAACTTTTGTCATGCCTATGAAAATCTGTGGAATAAAAATTGCCAAAACACACTGAGCCTCTCTGTAAAACAGGCTTTTAAAATCACTGTATCTGAAGTTATCAGGTGAGATTTCCAGCTAATGCAATTCGGTTTACGAGTAGGGAGACAATTTCTGCTAGCAGAGACTTTGACCCATAATTGTTCTGGAGGAGGTATTTGTGTCAAGACCACAAGATGTTCTGTCCTGGAATGTCTGGTACACAGGCATCTAAGAAGGACTGGGCAAAAGGAGGAAAGAAGGAATGTAAAAGAAAATGGAAAATAATAAAGACCAACAAACAATATCCATGGCATATCTGTTTTTAATTTTTATTCCTAACAGATCTGGGTTTCTGGTAGGCTATTCTGGTTATGACTAAACTAACTCTTCAGGGGCACTTCTGGTCTGTATGGCCAGAAAAAGTTCAGTGCTTACATGCTTTTTAGCTCTTAATGTTTGCTTGTTTGTGAAGCTGACTGAAATTTTTCAATGTTTTTTTTTCGGCAACGGAGACAGATATACCAAAACACTTTGCAAAATTGTGTTAATTTTGTTGAGTGCTTCACTTTGAAAAGAACCTTGTAATTTTTTGAAAAAATCAAATACTTCCTTTTGACGTTTTTGTAAGTGAAGCATTTCAATTATTTCATTTGAAATGACATTCCATTTTGAAATTTCCTTTCAATTTTTTGAGAAAACAGTTTTAAAAGGTTTGAACCCACATAAAGTATTTTGGGTTGCATCACTTTTGCAATGTTTTATGAAACTATAAAAAAACAAAATAATTTTCAATTTGATCCAAAACAAACTCTTTTCTCTCTGAACTACCAGTGAACCAAAATCTATTCTTCACCCTATTCAACCTACTGAAACTAAATGAAGAATTAGTAAGGAGACGTTAACTAATATACTTTTCCCAATTTTTCATACACCTTTTGGAGGTGGTTTTATGCTACGTATGAAATTTAATTGACTACTTCACAGTATTTCTATCATTCATGTATCTCTAGTGCTAAGGGGCAAAACTGGGGGTCTCTTCTGGTTCTGCACCTTGTGAGAGGACAGATGGGGCTTTGATGATGATCTAGACTTTTTCTTTACTGCGAGCTCCCTGAAGAGACCAAAGGGTCTTTTAAACTCAAAAAGACAATTTGTATAGAATAGAAATGAGAACATTTAACTTTATTTATAAAGAAACATTTTCTCTCTCTGTGAGGAAAAAAAAAAGGACAAGGAAAGTTCATAAACAGCTTCACCCCTGTCCCCCTGTGTGGTGTTAGGTGGATACTTGCTTCCAGGTTTGGTTTCAGCCAACTCAGTGACTTTCTGGGTTGCAGCAAGCTCCGCTCAGTCCTCTCTGATCCCCAGGAAGTTTTCTTCCTGTCGCCAAGGGAGCCTGGCTATGCATATGTTCCCAGCTCCTTTCATGAGCCTCTCCATGAACAGCAGGCTCCCATCTTTTCGCTAGGGCTTCCATTCTCTTCTCTCTTCGCTACACCCTGAAGCCCGGGGAGCTCCTCCTCTCCTCCTCCTCCTCCCACCCAGTCCTTAAGCATGCTCATCTGCTCTCCAGGGAAAGGAGGAATCTCTGCTCCCTCCGGGGGGTCCATCTGACCTAGTCACTCCCTTTTTAAAGGAACATGACATACAACGGAGCACAAAAAAGTAAAACAGATGCTGTCCAAACTAAACCTATTCACATGCCAGAAGAGAAAATCAGCACATCTCCCAGGCTTGGTTCTCTCAAATCCCCATCACGTGGATGCTTAGGCCCTCCAGCTGTTTGTTCTCTGTGTGTGGAGCAATGAGACCACGTTCTGGTAACTTCTGCACAAACTGGCCAAGATCCATAGGATTTTTTGATCCAAAGCTTTTACCCATTTCCAGATTGCAACTTGCTCAGTGCATTTTACATGAGACACATGAAAACAGAGGGAGTAAATCCAAGATTGTTTGTTTCTCTCTCATGTTTCTGAAAATAGCAAGGGCTGCATGGTCAATAGTACCTAACATGATGAGCCTACAGGCTGCCTAAAAATCCTTGTGCTACTGTGCAGGGGCTTTGATAACCATACTGGACTTCTTTGTGTACAATTGTCTCTTCCTTATCCTCCCCCAAAACTGTACTAATTGGTCCTGCCTAGGTAGCAAGCACAAATCTAAGTCCTCTACAGCAGCCCGATACAGCCTGAGGGTGCCTCTGTGTCTCCATGGACAGCACATGACTCAAGCTGGTAATTTATGGCAGAATTAGAGACAGAGCAGGGTGAAGTTGAGAAACATTTTCAACATTTTTACTGCTGTATCTCACTGTCTTGCTATGTTCAGGTGTCTTATTTTCTTTCATGGAAGATTAATGGAACTGACTGATGATGGTTTCATGCAGTTTAAGGCCAGAAAGGATTATTAGATCATCTTAGCCTGACATCCCGTGCATTACAGGTCATAAAAGGTATATGCACGTGACACGGTGCAGTGCCATACAGAGATATCCGTGCTACCTCTGAACAAATTAGCTCAGCTACAGGAAGCAATAAAGCTGCATTAGACTGGGAGCAGTGCTGAAAGCGTACAGCTAACGTAGTCCAGGCGCCGCAGCTCCCGGCTGCAGCTGTGCTGTCTCCAGTACCCAAACTGTCACTGCCAGAAGTGGCTCAGGTGCCTCTAATAATAATCTAATAATAAATCCCTTTAGATTTAAACCTTTCAGTTTTTAGGGGTGCTAAGCTGCGTGTCACAGGAGAGATGAAAACCACGTACCACTGGCTGGAGGGGATTTCTCCACCAACACTCCTTGCACTATTGTTACGGGGAAAGCAAAACCCCATTAAATCACTGCCTGGTCAGAGGCTTGTGTGGGATGACCCACACCAGTGCAGCCTGGTTTCTTCTGCTGGGTGACCCCTGGCACAGCTTGTCTCTACTTGTGGTCTGTATGGAGGGACCTGGCAGTCCATCTTTTTGGCTTAGAGTCCTGTTTAACTAGCCTCACAGCTAGGATTTGACAGTGTACAGAGGCAAGACCACCTCTCTGCTTCCACTTGATTTTTCCTGGTTTAGACACCTTTTTTATTTTTTGTCATAGACTTGCACTGACAGTTGAGGTGGTTAATCCCCAGTATCTTTAAACTGTTCCTTTTGCCACAGTTTTCTAAAGTAGAACCTCTCAGCCTGCAGGCACAATTTTAAGCATTTTTAAGCAGATTATTTAGATCATTTGTGATGATTCTATTCATTATCTACCTTACTAACCTTTGTGTTATCTGCAAAATTTATTAACAAAAATTTTTGTACCATTTTTATATGACTGGGACATGTGTAAAGATAAAAAGAAATCCCTAAAAGACATCCTTAGAAACACGACTACCTAGTCTGAGATCTTTTAGTGAGCTCGTTTTAAACTGATCTGTGTAGTCTCTGTCAATTTTAAGTGTCCTGTGCTCTGGAGAAATCCAGGTTTATTATGGTAGCACACATTGATTAAACTTGTCATCTTGACAAAAATGGTTGTTTGGCAACAATTCTTTCATCCAAGTTTATCTGTAAATAGAATCCTAAACTTAAAATCTTTTGGTTAAACCAAGTTGGGTGAACCTTCTATCAGAATTGTATTGGTATAGGAAATTTTCCAGTACCTTGAAAATTCCTCATTTTGCATATATTTACAAAAACATAATAGTGGTTGTTCAAAAGTCTGTGATTAGTTTCTATAAGGCTTTTGCATGTAAAGTATTTTCATAAGATATGTTAATTTGAAACTATACCATTTTAGCATATGTTTCCTCATGTGCCATCCTTTGAAGGTGATTGATAAACTCTCAGTCCCTTGCACTTTATTGAATGTTATTGGTATAGTGTTTGGTTAAAATGACAAGCCCCAAAATATTGATGGTACACACATACATACACACATATATTTAGTGCAAATTTTGCAGGGAGAGGGGAGTTTTTACTAAATTAACAGATGTAACTGGAAAAAAAACAGGCAAGCTCTTGGACATATAGTCTTTTCTTTAGGCTGAGTATACTTCAACTTGTAACTTATAATACTTTGTTATTTATGCAGGTTTTGTATTAATGTTTTGTATTCCATTTTGTTTTCAATCTCCTTTTAACTAGGATAACTTCTTGCTCAGTATAATTTGTTTTACTTGTGAACCATATGTTTGGATATACAAGATTTTATTTTTTGACAGTTCCCATATTTTGCCAATACTTACCAGTTTAAATACGTGATATACCAACGATTGTTTCATTGTACACTGTGCCAAAAAATAGCCTACACAAAGTTCATATATAAATATATATATGTACATAGTTTGGTGGTATGTTCTGTCTGCACAAGGTAAATGCAATCAGATCACGTTATCTATATCTAGGAAACTATTTGCTTTATGGTAGCAATTAACTCTTAGTTCATTTAAATAAGATCAAAAACTGAGTTATCTTTTCTGAGTGCAGGAGTTTCTGCATAAGGATATTACCATTTATTATTTTTAGAGATTCTGGAAAATTTTGTGATGCATGAGATGATGAGCAAGCATCTTCCGGGATGAAGTCACCCTTATTAAATTTTTTAGCTTTGTTACACATTATGGACAGATGTTAAAGAACAGTACAGGCTGTTATCTACTGTGAGTAGGTTTTCTATTGTGGATTCTACAAACAGACCAGTAGACTTTTTTAAATTTTTTTTTGCTGTGTAGATATTTCATCCATAACATTTGCCTCCTATTCTGAGCTATCAGAAACAACCAACAGTGTCTTTGATGTGAAGTCCCTGTCTGCGTCTTTTTTCCCCATTTTATCCTTATGGAAGAAGCTGGAAGTATGAAAGGGTATTTTAGCCATAACAACCATCTTATCATATTTCCAGTACCAAATGCAGAATATTCCTTCTCAGGCAAGAGCATCTCCAGCTGTTATTTTTATTATCTAGGGTCCTCTCACTAATATACAAATGGTTAAAAATGTGTTCCTTATCTGACCTCTTTTGCTTACATTATCGTGTGGAGGATACCATAAAACTGGTTTAAACACTTGAGTATATCTACTAGGATTATCCTGTTACCACCCTCTGCCTTCATGGTTGCATTAACAGCAACTTAATACCTTACCTAAAGATTATTCCCTCTACTACTGAGATGGTATGCATTAGAATCATGCAATCTGCCTTTCTGTAGTATCTGTGTACTACACTGAGTAAATACTCTTTCTCCTTCAGACTACTGAAGAATTAGACTACTAATTATTTACAAAGAAAAAGAAGAGATACTGATATAAAAAGACCTTAAACTTTAGAAAACATATTTTTTGGGTTGCTGGGGAATGGAGACCATTCTTACAGAATTGCCCAAAGGAACAGAAAAAAGGGAGAAACTTAATGATATTGACCAATAATTGCAATCAGATTTTCCCACTAAAATACATTTTACCGAGTTAATAGAACTACAAGGGAATAATTAAGTACGAAAAAAAAGGAGAAAATTCATCTCAGGATTCATAATGGCATAAAAGCATGTATAATCACAAAGCAAAACAGCCTCATCATTACAGAAGCATATGTAAAAGCGCACATTAAAGCAGTTTCACCTTCATGAAGGTGCACATAAGTCTAAAAACAGGAAATAAGAAAGATTTACATTTTAGAAAGTAGATACAAAGTATGATCTTTTATTGATCTCCTTCCACACAGGAAATAAATAAATAATTTAAAAAAATAGCTGGAGTAGGATATGTGTTCCTTCTATCAGCTATGTAATGGCACAGACGTGCCTTAAAAGCCCATGGGAGAAATGTCCGAGGGGAACTGCTGAAGTAGAAGCCCTGTAACAAATACACAAATTAAAAATTCAGACCTTATGGATAATTAGGTGGTGCTAAACAACTGAATTGTAGCTAAATCTAGCTCTCCGGGACGTGTTAAGGGGGATGCGAAACATCAGTGTACCTATCGAGTACCAGAATTGGAATGGTGACACTCCTGAATAAGAAAAAAATCCATGTTGGTCCTTACCTTCTTCCTCCATATTTGAGGTCTGCGTTTCTATTCAGTGCCTGTTGCAACCTTCCGCAGTTCCACTACACCATGCTCTAATTTTATCTCCCATATCTGTGCCATCCACACAGGGGACAGTTATGGTCAGGATCTCACATCCAGTGAGCATAACAGCTGTGTGGACCTACCATTTCTTTTAGCATCTGCAAAAGGCAGGGCACGGGGAACAGAGCATGCTGTGTATGCTGGAAAACACCGCTATTGCCAGCCTCACCCTCTTTAAGAGCAGAGCAGCTGCCTCAGTTCTGAGCTCGTTGTGAATCACGGTGCCACTCTAAATCCCTGCATCGGCAGGATAGTTTTTCTTCATTCTCCAATACTGAGTTGCAGTTGTAGGCCACAGTTTCTCTCTAAACAAGTAACCTTTATGGTCCTTTTCTTCTGCAAACAATCAACAGAAATCTAAACATGTGCATAACAGAATATAGTAAGAATAGAGCTCTAAATTTAGAAGTCGTGCATTTGGGATTTCAAAGCTGCTTCAAGTGCTGTTAGTACTTTTGGCAGCCCAGATTTATGTTAATTACATGGGGGTTGCTGGAGATGTCTCTTAGTGTCTGGACATTTTTGCATGTACTCTGTCTGTCTTGGTTTCCTGCATGCCACAGTCTTCAACAGAATGTCAAATTTTAGTTGCAGCACTGAAATCATAATTCCACACAAATTCTAAAGGGCCAGAGAGAGTTGTGTTTCATAGCTTAGGTTTCTGCAGCAATATGGACTTGGTGTTACAAACCATTTAACATGTGACTACCGCTGAAGGAAGCAGGCACAGCTGGCAGCTGCGTGGATGAGCAAGCACGTTGAATGAGGACATTTTTCAAGCACTGGTTGGGGAGAGAGAAAAATATGCAAATAATTTCTTTGGCAGTGTTTATTTATTTATTTTGGAGCTCACCCCATTGTTTATCATCATGATAGTTTCTGACAGATCATGTGTTGTGGTTACTTTGTATTTCAAAGACGGATGTTCTGATATAAGGCATGCTGCCCACCCCACTTATTAATAGCAAGGGGTTGTAAACTTCCATAACTGCACAGTTTATCATATCATATGTTACACCTTGTCTAGGAGGAATATTTTCATCCCTGAAAAGGTAGACAATAAATAGACAATAACAGACCATAATTTGTGCCAGCCAGAATGTATTTGCCAGGAAATGTGGTGACCAAGCTGGGCAGATCGTTTGGGCTGTGTTATACAAAAGCCACCTGATTACTGAATGCATGTGTTTGCACAAGGATTTGTGAAAGCCCAACCAGCACAGTCATCCCTCTCCTATACTAAATGTGAAAAATGAAAAGTCCATTCCATTTCTCTGCAAACCTTCTCCTTCTTGTCCTAGGTGTTTTACCTCGTTCAGTCATGTGCAGGATCAAGGACAACTGATCAAAGAGATGTAATAAACTATTTCAGTTGCAACATCAGCCTTGTAATGTCCAAGCCTTGTATCAAACCTTGCGTATATTCACAGAAGCTTCTGCGTCCAGGAGAACTTAACAGGAGGAGGTGATTCTCTGTGGACCCTGGCCTTTCTCATAGTACCATTCCTTTAAGGCCTTTGGTGACAGCAGAGTCAACCCCTGGATACACAGCAAAATCAGCCCCAGGGCAGGGCGCAGGGTGGCAAAACGGCACTGCCACATTCCAAGTCCAAACCGTGAGGGTATTAATGTCCAGTTAGTAGCACTTGGTTAAAAGGAAGCGTGACAGCAAGACGGAAAATTCTTCTTTGGCTAGAGCTGGCTCAGAGATTCTCAAAGGCTGTAGAGAAAACCGAATTTTCTTCCCAGCAATGGGATACCAGGACAAGGGTGGCAACTCTTGCCACGAAAGTGGGAGGGAGAGGGGGGAAGCACAGAATTAAATAAAGAACTGAAGGTAGAGCCCTGGAGAGTTGAGCATGTTGTTTTGCTCCTGCCCAAAAAAAGTTTTCTTCTTTGGGCAAACTGCTCCTATGGAAGGGTATGTCTTACTTGCACATGGAGCGCCAGTCCTCAGCAATACAGGCTCCAGAGGACAAGAGAAAGCAGACAGTAGATCCAGGACTACTTGCTGCCTCCAGGAACTGCCTGCTTCACCATGTTTACAGGTGACCATGTTACGCTGTGGGGAGTTGTCACGGTTTAAAGCTGGGCCAGCTATTAACCAGGTGGCAGATGCTCTCTGTTAACCCTCTCCCCCCCCCCAAGGGAAAGGGAAAAGGGAGAGAGACTTATGGGTTGGAAAGTTAAAACAGTTTTAATAAACTATAATAATGAAAAAGAATATAATAACAATAATAATAGAAATAACCAAATATATAAAAATATGTACAAAACCAAGATCAAGAGCTTGGAAATCCTCCTCAGGCAGAGTTGCTCCCCCCAGCACAGGCAGAGGGGAAAAGGTAGTACCTCCCCCCAGCACAGAGAGAGGGGAAAATGCAATAGCTCTCACTGCCATCACACCTGCAGGCTTTTAACTGCAGAATTGGCAAAGCTGGTACCAATCAGTGGGAGACAGGAGGGCCCCTCCCTCCTGGGCCCCACCTCCAGGAGGCAGTGGGTTAGTGATAAATAGGAAAGTGAGAATGACGTGTATGGGATGGAATACCTCGTTGGTCAATCTTGGGTCACCTGCCCTGTCTGCTCCTCCCTGCAGGTGCGACCCCCCTTTGGCTCTTCACTCATAAGCAGTGAGGAATTTAGCAGTGACCTTGGTTTCTTTAAGACTAATTGGCCTGGTTTGGGCCAAACCAGGACATTCCACCCCTTATTCCATACCATTCACGTCATACTCAGATCACCACTACCTTTTCATTTTCAAATATATATACACATATCACTAGTTTATGATTCATCTCTACACAAAAAGTTCATTAAGTTCATTTGGTTCAGGATTGTGGGTTTCCATCTGGCTAGCAGTCTCTCAGCAGTCTCTCTGGCTAGCAGTCTCTCTTTTGTCATGGTTCGTGCCCACGGGTTGCAGGTTAAAGATGTCAGACTCGAGGAGGTTACTGGACGCCACTTGATGAAGCTAGCTCCGGTCTCATCACCACTGTCTTAACCTGAAAGACACTTATGCAGCAACAACATACAGTTCAGACTTAAGTAGTCTCACCCAGAATCAGATCACCTTCAGGGACACATCGGACTTCACCATCTTGCAACATCACCCACCAAGTACATCCAGGTCCCTGAGCAAAAGCAATCCCACGAATGGGTTTACCTTTGCCTGTTACAGGAAGAATCCAGACAGTTTTTCCCAATAGATTCCTTTCATGCACCACAGGGACTTTATCTCCTTCTACTGTATGTAGAAGGTCTGACTGAGCAGGGCCAGCTCGATTGATAGATCCCCTGGTGTTAACTAACCAGGTAGCTTGTGCCAGATGTTTATCCCAGTTTTTAAAGGTTCCACCCCCCCTTGCTTTCAGGGTAGTTTTTAACAGCCCATTATACCGTTCAATTTTCCCAGAGGCTGGTGCATGATAGGGGATGTGATATACCCATTCGATGCCATGCTCTTTGGCCCAGTTGTCTATGAGACTGTTTTTGAAATGAGTCCCATTGTCCGACTCAATTCTCTCTGGCGTGCCGTGTCGCCACAAGATTTGCTTTTCAAGGCCCAGAATAGTGTTCCGGGCAGTGGCATGGGGCACAGCGTATGTTTCCAACCATCCGGTGGTCGCCTCCACCATGATAAGCACATAACGTTTACCCTGGCGGGTTTGAGGGAGTGTGATGTAGTCAATTTGCCAGGCCTCCCCATATTTATATTTCAACCACCGCCCCCCATACCACAAAGGTTTTAACCGTTTGGCTTGCTTAATTGCGGCGCATGTTTCACAATCATGGATAACCTGTGCAATAGAGTCCATGGTTAAGTCCACCCCTCGGTCACGAGCCCATCTGTATGTTGCATCTCTTCCTTGATGACCTGAAGTGTCATGAGCCCACCGAGCTAAAAATAGTTCACCTTTGTGTTCCCAGTCCAAATCTATTTGGAACACTTTAGCAGCTTGATCCGCTTGTTGGTTGTTTCGATGTTCCTCAGTTGCCCGACTTTTAGGTGCGTGAGCATCTACATGACGTACCTTCACGACTAGTTTCTCTAGCCGAGCAGCAATATCTTGCCACAATTCAGCAGCCCAAATAGGTTTCCCTTTGCGCTGCCAGTTGCTTCGCTTCCACTGCTTTAACCACCCCCACAAGGCATTTGCTACCATCCATGAGTCAGTATAGAGATACAGTCTTGGCCACTTTTCTCGTTCAGCAATGTCTAAAGCCAGCTGGATGGCTTTTACCTCTGCGAATTGACTTGATTCACCTTGTCCTTCTATGGCTTCTGTGACTCGTCGTATGGGACTCCATACAGCAGCTTTCCACTTCCGATGCTTTCCTACAAGACGGCAGGATCCATCGGTGAACAGGGCATACTGCTTCTCATCCTCTGGTAGTTCATTATATGGTGGGGCTTCTTCAGCACGTGTCACCTCCTTTTCTGGTGGCATTCCGAAGTCTTTGCCTTCTGGCCAGTCCATGATCACTTCTAAGATTCCTGGGCGATTAGGGTTTCCTATTCGAGCCCTCTGCGTAATTAATGCAATCCATTTACTCCACGTCGCATCAGTTGCATGATGGGTAGTGGGAACCTTACCCTTGAACATCCAGCCTAGTACTGGTAATCGAGGTGCTAGGAGAAGTTGTGCTTCAGTACCAATTACCTCTGAAGCAGCTCTAACTCCTTCATATGCTGCCAGTATCTCTTTTTCAGTTGGAGTGTAATTGGCCTCAGAGCCCTTGTATCCTCGACTCCAAAATCCTAGGGGTCGACCTCGAGTCTCCCCTGGCACTTTCTGCCAGAGGCTCCAGGTAGGACCATTGTCCCCAGCTGAGGTGTAGAGCACATTTTTAACATCTTGTCCCGTACGGACTGGTCCAAGGGCTACTGCATGCACAATCTCTTGTTTAATCTGTTCAAAAGCCTGTCGTTGCTCAGGGCCCCACTGAAAATCATTCTTCTTTCTGGTCACTTGATAAAGAGGGCGTACAATCTGGCTGTAATCTGGAATATGCATTCTCCAGAAACCCACAACGCCTAAGAAGGCTTGTGTTTCCTTTTTGTTAGTAGGTGGGGACATGGCTGTTATTTTGTTGATCACCTCTATCGGGATCTGGCGACGCCCATCTTGCCATTTAATCCCTAAAAACTGGATCTCCCAGGCAGGTCCCTTGACCTTGCCTCTTTTTATGGCAAAACCAGCTTTCAGAAGAATTTGGATTATTTTCTCCCCTTTGTCAAAAACTTCTGCTGCTGTATCACCCCACACAATGATGTCATCAATGTATTGCAAATGTTCTGGAGCTCCACCCTTTTCTAGTACAGTCTGGATCAGTCCGTGGCAAATAGTAGGACTGTGTTTCCACCCCTGGGGCAGTCGATTCCAGGTGTACTGGATACCTCTCCAGGTAAAAGCAAACTGTGGCCTGCACTTTGGTGCCAAGGGAATAGAGAAAAATGCATTAGCAATGTCTATGGTGGCGTACCACTTGGCTGCCTTTGACTCCAGTTCGTATTGAAGTTCTAGCATGTCTGGCACAGCAGCACTCAGCGGTGGCGTAACTTCATTTAGGCCACGATAGTCCACAGTTAATCTCCATTCTCCATCAGACTTTCGCACTGGCCATATAGGACTATTAAAGGGTGAGCGAGTCTTGCCAATCACTCCTTGGTTTTCTAATTGTCTAATCAGTTTATGAATGGGGATCAGGGAGTCTCGATTGGTACGATATTGTCGTCGGTGCACCGTGGTAGTAGCAATTGGCACCTGTTGTTCTTCAACCCTCAGCAACCCCACAACAGAAGGATCTTCTGAGAGGCCAGGCAAGGTAGACAGCTGTTTAATGTTCTCAGTCTCTACAGCTGCTATACCAAAGGCCCATCTGTACCCTTTTGGGTCCTTAAAATACCCTCTCTTGAGGTAGTCTATGCCAAGGATGCACGGAGCATCTGGGCCAGTCACAATGGGGTGCTTTTTCCATTCATTTTTAGTTAGGCTCACTTCGGCCTCCAATACAGATAACACTTGAGATCCTCCTGTTACTCCTGAAATGCTGATAGATTCTGCCCCTTTATGATCCGATGGCATTAGGGTGCACTGTGCACCAGTGTCTACCAAGGCTCGATACCTTTGTGGTTTTGATGTGCCAGGCCATCGAATCCACACAGTCCAATAAACTCGGTTGTCCCTCTCCTCCACCTGGCTGGAGGCAGGGCCCCCCTAATTAAGAAATGGATTCATGCTGCTCACAGGGACTGGACCTTCATTCCTCCTATTCACACTTGGGAAAAAGGGATTTGAGGCCCATCTACCCTGACTGGGGTCCTGCTCACTGGTAACTGGAGCAGCCATCCTTCTAGAAAAATTCTCTCTGGTATTTCTTTTAGCTTGCAACTCACGTACTCGTGCCTGTAGGGTACTGGTAGGTTGTCCATGCCATCTGCTCATGTCCTCCCCATAACCACGCAGGGCAAACCACAGGATACCTCGTGATGTGTTCCGTTTCCTTTGAGCTGGTCCTGTAGGAGAGCGTTTTCTCCTAACAGCTGCAACGCGCACCTGTGTAGGTAGAGAGTCAAGTTTATTCTCGATCATGGACAGTTTGTCTGACAGTTGTTTAAATGAGTCCTTGTTCTCCTTAGTCAGTTTTTCCACAGCCGAGATGCGTGCCTGCAGTGGGGAAGAAATACTATCTTCATACTGTCGCATACAGTTAGCCATTTTGCCCACACTAGATCGTGCCACAGCATCTTCTCCCCATACTAATATTGACAATGTATGGGTATATGTCGGTGGAGCATTCTTCACAACCTTCCGGAACATGGATCGGTTGCATTCCACTTCATCAGGATCTACAGGATCTACAATGTCCCGTGGGTGTCTATAAATGATCTCTTGCACAGCTAGTTCTCTAAGGTAGTTAATACCTTTTTCTATAGTGGTCCATTTGCTTAGGTGACTCATAACATCATCTTTATAGGGATACCTGCTCTTTACAGCTGACAAGAGTCGCCTCCAGAGACTGATAGTGTTTGACTTTCTTGCGAGCGCCTTATCAATACCACCATCTCTGGACAGGGATCCCAACTGTCTGGCTTCTCTGCCATCTAATTGCATGCTGTCTGCCCCATTATCCCAGCATCGGAGCAGCCAGGTAATAATAGGTTCACCGTCATAACGGCTGAAGTCTTTCCTTATATTTCTCAGGTCCTTCAGGGATAAGGAGTGGTAGGTTATCTCTACGTCCAAGTCCCCCTCTTGTGATAGTTCTGCTTTAGAAGGACCTTTCTTCTGTGATGGGTCTGCTTTAAAAGGACGATCGAGGAAACCCCCATCTGTGTCAGGCCCTAACTCTGCCTGAGAAGGGCCCTCACCTGGGTCATATGATGGCTCTGCCTTAGAAGGCTCCAAGTCATCATCCTTCTCTTCACGAGCTGATTTCTTTTGGTATTTCTTCCTGGTTACAGGAGCAATTGGTACAGATTCAATAGATGCTGGAGTCTGAGTAGATGCAGTGGCTGTCGTGGGAGTGCTGAGAGTCTGAGTAGCTGCAGTGGCCATCTTGGGGGGTGTAGCAGCTGTGGTACAGGCTGCCGAGGTTTCAGTGGGTTTCGTGGCTGTAGCGGCAGTACACACTGTAGGATCTGAGGCTGTAGCGGCAGTACACACTGTAGGATCTGAGGTGGCTGCATAACACCTACAACTGTCCCTGCACCGATATTTAATCTTATCCCACATCAGAAACACATTCAGGATAACCAAAAATAAAAACATGCCACCTAGACAGCACCATCCTAATTTCGCAAAATCTAGTGGAATCAGCTTGGCAGAAAAGGAGAAGGTACTATTTCCCGAAGTAAAACTGGAAGTGTAATCATTAACAGAATCAGCTAAAGGACGCCTGGAGCGTGCAGATGAAGTTGCTGCTACTGATTCGCGATTAAAGCTGCCCATCATTGTGTCATAGAGATAAGAGATCGGAATAGTAACTGCCCAGTTTATCACAGCATAAATCAGTATCAAACCCCATACCAAAACAATACATTTCGACCAGCACCCACTGCTAAACTGCATGTAAACATTCATAAGAAGCAAGCAATAACACAGTGCCCACAGCAGGTAAGGCATCATTGCAATACTCAATTGTGAAAGAAACTCCATAAAAAGATGAGATAACACAGCATTCAAAAATGACATCACCATCTTCACTATCTGTTTTAACTTTCCAACCCCTCCTAAATCTCAAAGGAAGAAATCTGTTACTCTCTCAGCTGAGCTCTCCAGATCTCCTCCCCCCAGAGCCAGGATTCAACTTATCAGAGCAACCTGTTGGAGCTTCTCTCGAGCCCCACATTGGGCACCAATAAATCTGTCACAGTTTAAAGCTGGGCCAGCTATTAACCAGGTGGCAGATGCTCTCTGTTAACCCTCTCCCCCCCCCCCAAGGGAAAGGGAAAAGGGAGAGAGACTTATGGGTTGGAAAGTTAAAACAGTTTTAATAAACTATAATAATGAAAAAGAATATAATAACAATAATAATAGAAATAACCAAATATATACAAATATGTACAAAACCAAGATCAAGAGCTTGGAAATCCTCCTCAGGCAGAGTTGCTCCCCCCAGTACAGGCAGAGGGGAAAAGGCAGTACCTCCCCCCAGCACAGACAGAGGGGAAAAGGCAGTAGCTCCACCCAGCACAGACAGAGGGGAAAATGCAATAGCTCTCACTGCCATCACACCTGCAGGCTTTTAACTGCAGAATTGGCAAAGCTGGTACCAATCAGTGGGAGACAGGAGGGCCCCTCCCTCCTGGGCCCCACCTCCAGGAGGCAGTGGGTTAGTGATAAACAGGAAAGTGAGAATGACGTGTATGGGATGGAATACCTCGTTGGTCAATCTTGGGTCACCTGCCCTGTCTGCTCCTCCCTGCAGGTGCGACCCCCCTTTGGCTCTTCACTCATAAGCAGTGAGGAATTTAGCAGTGACCTTGGTTTCTTTAAGACTAATTGGCCTGGTTTGGGCCAAACCAGGACAGGAGTTAATATCATATCATATCATATCATATCATATCATATCATATCATATCATATCATATCATATCTATACAAAATGCTGCCTTCTACTGATGGCATACCTTATTTAATTTAACCTGGCAAAACCATCTGTCTTAAAATTCTTCTGGCTGCAAAAACTGTCTGTGGCTGTCTGTGGCAGCTGACTGAAATATTCTCTTTACTGTTTAAGTACTACCTGGGGTACTGGAAGCAGATCTGAAAGAATCAGTGCTAGTAACCCCAGCAGATGCCTGAAGCACAGTGTATTCATAAGTTGGATTTGCCCTTCAGCCAGTTCATGTGCATACCTGGGAAGGGGCATATTTTCCAGCAGGGGAACGCCCCTCTGCCCTGCCCTTCAGGTCCCATTTCTCTAAGGCAGCTAAGGAAATCACTTCCGAGGAATAATACATTAACATGTGTTTTTAACCTGGAACAGATCTAGATCTGCTAATAGGCATGTTATGAAACTCATGTGTGTGTGTAAGTGGTTCTCTGGATGTAATTTGTACAAGCAAAGCCCTGGCTTGATTCTTCAGTTATCAGTCCTCAGTTCTTGGACTACAACTTGCAAGAATGAATTTACAGAAGTGGCTGAGGGCACTAAACCCATCCTCCTTCACACATGCTGCCCCTTGCAGTGAGTACTCCTGCCCTCATGGTGCCAGAGCTGGGCTGCACCCCATCCTTCATCTCTCTCCCCTTATGATCAGGTCTCTGTTCACTCCTTGCTTGTTTATACAAAACCTCATTGTCTGGTGATGCCAAAATATGGTCTGGAGGCTTGTGATAGTACCAGGTGCATTTATTTATCTTTGGAAAACAGAGGATTAAGGGCCAGATCACTAACTTCCGTTAAAAGTGGAATTCAGCTGCTGCCCAAGGGTCAACATCACATTTTTTTTAAAAACATATTTCTCTACTTTTTCAAAAAAAAATCAAATGTCTGGGAATTAACAGTTACATCTCCCAGTCTGCTCCCTCTCTGCACATAACTCTTTATAACTCAGTCTACACCTGTCTCAGGCTGGCTCCCTCCCATCTTCCATCTGCAAAAATATGTACAGAGGTCAAAATACCAAATTGCTAAGAGATTGTTGGAAATAGAACGTTTAAATAGGAAATGGGGTTTTATCATCTCTGTTTGCCCTGCTCCCTGGAAGGGCAGAAGGGTTTATAATGGCAAAAGCAGGAGTCAGTAAAACCTTACCATGTGGTCTGTCACCAAACTGGAGACAAATGGGGTGAAAATAAAGCAGTTGCATAGAAATTGCAATACAGAAATTACATGAGAATTATATTACAGAATCACAGAATCACAGAATGTTAGGGATTGGAAGGGACCTCGAAAGATCATCTAGTCCAATCCCCCTGCCGGAGCAGGATTACCTAGACCATATCACACAGGAACGCGTCCAGGCGGGTTTTGAATGTCTTCAGAGAAGGAGACTCCACAACCTCTCCGGGCAGCCTGTTCCAGTGTTCGGTCACCCTCATCGTAAAGAAGTTTTTCCTCATATTTATGCGGAACCTCCTGTGTTCCAGCTTGCACCCATTGCCCCTTGTCCTGTCAAGGGATGTCACTGAGAAGAGCCTGGCTCCATCCTCATGACACTTGCCCTTTACATATTTATAAACATGAATGAGGTCACCCCTCAGTCTCCTCTTCTCTAAGTTAAAGAGACCCAGCTCCCTCAGCCTCTCCTCATAAGGGAGATGTTCCACCCCCTTAATCATCTTCGTGGCTCTGTGCTGGACTCTCTCTAGCAGTTCCCTGTCCTTCTTGAACTGAGGGGCCCAGAACTGGACACAATACTCCAGATGCAGCCTCACCAGGGCAGAGTAGAGGGGGAGGAGAACCTCTCTTGACCTGCTAACCACACCCCTTCTAATACACCCCAGGATGCCATTGGCCTTCTTGGCCACAAGGGCACATTGCTGGCTCATGGTCATCCTGCTGTCCACTAGGACCCCCAGGTCCCTTTCCCCTACGCTGCTCTCCAAATAATTTGCAGCTAAATAAATTGGGCAGCATTGCCACAGTGTGTTCGTTACATTGAATATCTCAGCCCTTGATGTAGAGCATCTTCTCTCGTCTTAGCTGTGGTCAGACCTCACCCAGCTCATACAGTAAGTGGCTGAAAAACAAGTATGAGCACTGGCAGCAAGAGAGGGAGGTTGAAGTGTTCCCTGGACAAGTCTTTTCCCTGAACGAACAGGTGAGCAGAGACATGGGGTCCTTTAGTTGGTCCTTTTGGTTCTTTTTCACCAGGAATAAATTGTCAGAGATGTTCTGGGCCAGCTACAGGTGCCATCTCTGGGCATCCTGACACTACGCAGTGGTGGACAAAACCAAAAGGACTGAAAGAGCTAGTGGTAAGGGATGCCTCACCTGGAATACACAGAGGAGTGAAAAGACTCCATGATATTGTTTTGGACATGGAAGACTTGATGTTGACAGGAAAACACTGGTGAACTACATCTCTCAGATTAGAAGCTGTTGGACTTGGTATTTCAGGAGAATTGACTAGAATAACCTCTGGAGGGCAGTTACAGACAAACAAAACTAGAAAGTTTAACTCCAGCAGTCTCTTGCACCTTCAACACTTGCTTCCTCTACTCGTTCGCTATGTACCTCATCCACCATTCTGTACCATGACAAAGATTGCCACTTTTTATGTAGAAATTACAGCAAAGGATACTAAGCTTGATAAAACCTAACGAAGTCCAGTTAGTGCCTCAGGCTATTTGAACAACATACTGAACTATGTTCCCTGAAAAAAGCCCATAATTTATAATTTGTTAGATGTGTTCCTGTGCAGATTTATTCAACATGAATAAGGGTTATCTCAAATACCCTCTTGGAGGAAAAGTAAATACTAAATAAATTTACCCCTAAAAGGAATTTTTGTATATTTATTATGTGTTCAATTATTTTAAAATAAAGAATATCATCAAAGAAAAGCCTTTTAATTATATATTAATATAATAATTGCTTTATCATATAATAATTCTAATGCTCAGAGTAAAACTACATTGTAAACATTCTTGCAATGCTTGTACACAAAAGTAAGCCTCCAAATGATGGTTGGCTAATTTATGAGAATGGAATAGCTTAGAATGAGTAGTATTCTAGCTTCTTAAGGCCTTGCATTCACAAAATCTAATGTTACACATTTCAGTAGGTTTCATCCCTCCCTAGTGTCTACAGATGAAGAGTAAGCCAAAGGAAATCTATATCCCATGACTTCATTGAATAAACTCTACTATTAATCTTCTCATAAAGTCATAGATTTTTTTTCTTTCTAGAGATATGGAAAGAAAAAAGGGAGAGGAAAGTAAAGGAGAGGGAAATAAAGGAAAGTTGTACAGAAAGAAATACGAATGTTTCATCTGTCTTTCGGAAACCACTGACTTCAAAATGTATTATATTGTCTTGATTTTTGAGGATATTTTGCAGTCCCAGAATGTATTGAGATATGTTTTAATCTGTTGTATGTCTGAATGCGTTTTAATGTCCAGCCACAGAAAAATATAATTTTTCTCATTATATGACCTATATTAATAGCAATGGCGTTACCAGTAGAACGGCATTTTTTTCCTTACGCTTCTGTTAAATGATATTTAACTTCAGCCCTAATGTTGTACTCAGAATATTCAGAGGAATAGTCTAGTTTCACACCAAGAGACTATGTGGTCCAAGACAAACATTAGGTGACACAACTCTCCAGAATTCCAGCTTAGCTATTGCTGTGGCAGATCTACCAGAAAAAAGATGTAAATTTATGTTTAATCCTTCCAGTTGAACTGGTGCAAAAAAACTGAATGCTGAAAGTATACAGCAGACTCAATGTTACAAAATATTTTCATGTGTCTTATGATTTGAATGTTATTTATGCATTTATTTCTAGTTGAAATTTCTTGCTAATTTTTCACAGGATTGTGTAAAGTTTGAGGAAAGCTGTTCAGATCTATGTGTTTTAGAGATTAGTGAAAATTACTTTTCAAACCATTTTTTTGGTCAACAGATATGCATATGAAATGTATGGGGTTGGAAAGTGTCTTTTCATATGAAAATAGTTCGCTAAAGTGTAATGTAGAGACTTGTTCTAGATAACCTTTTTGATTTTGCCAAGCTAAGAGCGCTTAGAAATCTTGTACCAACCATCCACCTTATTTCTTAAAAGTCTGTCACTTTTATCTTTCAGGGTTCTGCAGACACACATTTGTAGCTAGGTCTATGGTTGGGGAAAACTAGCAAAGGTTGAGATTCTTCTCGTTATGAACAGGTAACATCGTAATTTTCATAATCTCTCTGGTACTGAACATCTATCTGAAGTGATAAATGACCTGAGATCAGTTCATTTATATAATAGGTCTTAGTGAATTCACATTTTCTTCAGTGAAACTTTGTATCCTCTTCAACAATAAATATTGTTCCCCTAAATGTCAGGTAACTGAGAGTCATTTAAGTCAACTTGACCAATCTTTTAGGATCAGGTAAAAAGGATTGCAATGTAGAAACAATCCCCTTTGGCTACAGAAACACTGCAGAGGGTCATGTTCAGCTTCTTATGTGATGCTTGGTCTTTTCCAAGCTACTACTTTACTATCAAGGAAATTTTATCTATTTGCTCCTTTATATTTACATTTTATCATAATTATTTCCACTTTATATTTGATCATATAGAAATGAGGTTTTGCTCATGCCCAGTTTACCAGGGAAGCTATATTGCCTTCTCACCTACGGACATACAATCATGCCATTTAGCCAAATATCTCTTCTTTAACAGCAGTCCTTAGCTTTTGGCAGAGGTGACATGATGACAAGAAGGTGATTTTCCAAGGGAAAGGCTCATCAGATGTGCTTGTTCCTGTAATTTCCTTAGATGCAACAAACAGCTATGTATTTTGTGATAATGGTGAACTGCATTTGAGCTCTTCCCCTGTTTAGCACAAAAGCCTAAAACAACCCCAGTGGTAAATAACACACGCTTAAGGGAAAATAGGAGAGTCCAGTAGCAGTACTTTTTAGGAGAGTATTCTCCCAGTCCCCAACAGTGCATGACATGGCAATTTCCCAAGTACTGTCCTGACAGTTAACTGCTATTGACAGATTTTTCTTCCATGAAATTGTCTGATTTTTTTTTTATTTTTTTTTAATCCAAACATATATTTAACATCCAGAGTTTGCCAGTCTACCAACAAACTTTTCAGTGCCATCTTTTCTATAGTTTTCTTTACTATTCTACTTACCTTAGTACTGTCATATCAAACTTATTGCCTAAATATTCACCCCTTTCAAATGATTAACCAGCACAGATCCCTTTGAGACTCCTTGGGTGATTTCCCCTTTTTTATGAACACTGACCATTTACTCATACCATCTGTTAAGAAAATGTTTATCCATTTAAGAACCTTCTCTTAAAAAGCATTTAAAAATGAGATTTTCTGAACTTTTGGATATTTGAGAAGACTAGATCAAATAAATCTTCGTCCACATAGGCTTTGACCCCTTCAAAAAAGTTCTATAGGTTTGTGAGGCGTGCCCACCCTTCACAAAAAAAATGGTTTTCCCCCAAATATTTCATATTTATCTACATGTCCGTTTATCAGACTCATGTTCTTTATAGATTACATTTTCCCTGTCCATTACCAATCACTGATTTTATCAATAGTAACTATTTTCAGATTATTGATAGAAAGATTGAGTAAGAAAGACAAGAATGGATCTATAATATTTTCCATTTCATATTTTTACTGAATAGTTAGAAAGATTTTTCATTCATTTAATAAATATTAGCCTTCAGTATTAGTTTGATTTCTTCATTACAATATGTAGTATCTGGTCAACTACAAAAAAAACCCTCTCTATGCTACTTTAAATTACTCTTTTTTTTTTTAAAGACATATTATGGAAAAAATGTACAAAGCAAGTTTCCATAAGTCCATGTTCAGTAGGCTCAGTTATATTACTCTTCTTAATTCTTTTTTTATCACATGTCACGCTGGGTACTTGATTAATCTGTGGTCACTGTCATGTTATAAGTCCTGTAATTGCTATGGTGTTCCTGTTTATTTTTCTAAAATATGGACACAATTATAGCTTTATCCTATTTTGGAGGACTTTCCTGAATTCCTAGAGTTACTGAAATACAGCCTTAAGAATCTAAAGAATTATTTGGTTGGTTCTTTTAAAAAAATGCGTATTTTCTAGAGTTAATGATTTAAAAAAGACTAGCTTTAACAGATGCTGTGTAATATCCAGGTAATAAATTTTCTAGCAGAAAGTGTTTCATCATCGTAGCACTGTGTACCTATATAATTTGGTTTTCTTCCAAACACAGAAGTTTTGCCTTCTTGTATTAATTTCTGGCAATTCTACCTTTTCCATTTTTCAGGATTTCTTGTTTTCCCAATATTCCAAATATCTTGTCTAACTGGCGATTGGGTAATAGCACAATGGGACTGTGCTTTAATTTAAAGAATCCTTCAGGTGCAATGACTCCCACCAGATTTTTCATTTATGTCTAGTGACAAAGCACTGAGGAGGGAAGCTAACATTCCCGCCTCCTGAAAGACTCATGTGAACATGATTTTGGATATTTAGGGAAAAATGACATTAAGAGATCAAAAATAAAATTGATGAGGAAGCGAGTGAGTGGGGAATCCTGCTTCTGGAATGGATCAAGGTAGCATAGCAAAGAAACATCTTGTCTATTAGGAAAACCACGCCAAAAGCTGTGACCAGAGCTGGAGATTGCAAGTGGACAAAGGACAGCTTAATGTTGTCCTGGAATAATCTCCATGTCTTTGTCCTAGGGTTCCTGGAAATGACTCAGGTGCCTAAACACAGAGTCCAGAAAATATATGGAAGCCCTACACAGGGATGTCAGATATGGCACAAGAGCCATGGAAGACCCACACATTTCTGGAGCAGCAGCTGATGACTGGGAGGATGATGGAAATCATCCAAAATGGGCTATGTTTAGACATACTCGCATTGCAGCCCTTCTGCCAGGCTTGGAAGATGACTTAAATTGATGGTGTCAATCGTATTCACTAATTGTGTTTTTCTTGTCTTTTAGGTTTGTACTTGACAACCTGAGCTCTCTTAACTCAGAAGAGCAGACAAAAATTAGAACTGAAAACATAAAGCAGTGCATTGTACTAAGTACCTACTGAAATCAGGTCCTAAACGTCTTAAATATGTGAAATATTTGGAAACTTTTCATCCTAAATGCTATTTATAAAATAAGTCACTAAAATGTTAAAACATATGCTGATCAAAGACTCATAGAAAAGAACAGTAGACTCTCATTCTTCTACTGACTCATATTTAGTCTGTGATGCGGAGTAGATAATTTCATATGCTTGCAGACCAGTTGACCTACTTGCAACTCAGACTAGTTATATTTGCCACTTCTGCAGAAGTCTTCTTGCTACTTATGGACTTCTGACCATAACAAATAGTATTTCAGTTTATGGAAAAGAATCTGAGGTAAAGAAACCCTGAGTATATTACTAGAGGTAGTAGTTACTCCCTCTAGAGGTAGAGAATTTGCTGTCAGCCTTTTGAAAGCTTACTAGTTGCATAATGCTGGCTTGCTGCACAACTGGCTGTCAGTAAAAGGAGAAAATGAAGACGACAATGTTTTTGTTAGATGGGCACGTGCAGTATGACATGTGTTTATTAATACACTTTATTTTACTAGATGAAAGCCTGGATCATGTAATGGCTCTTGGAGAACTAATGTACAGACCTTTTACCGACTTATCAACATGATCCTCTTTCAGTCATGCCTTTCGGCACAGTTGTCCAAAAAAAAGCCCGGTCGAGTGAAGAAAAGTAAAGAGAAAGCGTTTATTTAGTTAAGTATCCTGCTAGCCATGAATCCGATTCCTTTATTTTTTCACTTGTCTGTTCATCATGACCACCAAGGCAGCACTTTATTCAAGAACTAGAGGCTCTGGCAGATCCAACAGCAGGTCAAGACTCAGAATGTGTCATTTCTTCAGAACAATGTGTGGTGTACATAAAATAAAGTTCCTAGTTCACATAAAATTCTATGAGCATAAGTCTAAGTACAGCCTTTCAGTAAAAAAAACTTGTTTGAATGTTACATTCAAAGGCATTGAGTAAAACATTTTGGCTGCAAGGTGCCTTTTTTTTTTTAAAGTAAAAAGCAGGAACATCACCCAAGCAAGAGAGAACAGCAGCTGTCCTGCTAAGCTACAAGCTACTCCATAATTTTTTAAACATTCAGTTTTTCAGGTAATCTAGGGTAGTTTATACACTCACTAGAGTTAACTGAACAGTCACTAGCTCCTGTCATAAACTCACATAAGAAATCCCTGAATGTTTAAAAATCAGGAAAAATAATTTAGCAAAAGAGAAGCATTTCCTTAAAAGGTGGGTTTTCCCCTCATTTAATGAAAGTATAATATGGCTTGTAAAAAACTGCCCAGGCTGATGATAGGAGTAGGGTTAAGAAGGTTTGGATTGGTCACTCTAAATCTGAACTCTCATAACTTGTGTTTGTGGAAAGTAAATTCCACATGTAGCAAATTTACTACTGCAAAAATTAACCCAAGCATCCATTTAGTTGAGCAGTCTGTCTCTGCAAGTGGTAGAGATGTTTCAGAAGAAGGGACATAAAATGCTGCACTGTTGCATAAAATTTCTCCCTACCACAAGTCACTAGTAGCTGATCTATTACTTTAAGTGGATAGCTTTTATAAGTTAAATTCCTGGTTTTTTTTATTTACTGTCTTCTTAAAAAATATGAATCCTATAAATGTGAAGGGCTTGGCCTTGATACCCTGTGGTGGTGAGTTTTGAAAGCTAACAACATTATGTATTCATTGTAGAATTTGCCTAATTAGTAAATGAGTAAAAATAAAAAATCAGTGATATTTAACTCATCAAAGAGTCAAAAAAGTAATGTATTTCTAGGTAACATATCTAAGATATATGCTGATTGAAGTAATACAGTCCAGTGGGGATGTCAATGCATATTGGAAACTCTGATTTCTTATGTATTTAGAACTTGTTTTTGCTGTGGTTATGACACACCTTCTGAAGGATTTGTGACCATTAGCAAGTGCACAATGCCATATGTCCTTATGCACATGGCTCTGATTCAGAAAAGGAAATAAGAAAAGTTTGAAAGACACATTCTGAAATGAAACAGGCAATTCTCACAAGATGTCCATCCACATTTTTCACATCCAAAACATTTGTACAGTTCAGAAGACTTCAGACTTCTATCCAGACTTGTAAACTGAGACTTCAAGGTTTTTGAAATTTGGCCATCTTTACTTAGTAAGCTTCAACGAGGAACTTTTTAATATTGACTTCATGTTTCACTTGAATAGCAAAGACATATGGTATTCTTTTCACATTGCCATTTAAGCCACCTGTCCACCAAAAAAGGACATACACAGGTAGAATTTCCACAAACCTGGGAGTGAAATATTTTTCCTTAGCATTTCCAATTTACTTAAAAAATGTTAAGTTGTATTCTGCAGAAACAAGATTCTCCTATAATGTGTTGTTTTGGCATAAGGGCTGACCTTGATCCTGGAGGTGTGCCTCAAGCAATATCTTCACCATGTCAGGATTTTTATGCCTAATAGTTTTTAAAGAATCTTATTGAAACAGCTCCCTTCTATTATATTTCATGCATTGAGAAAATATTAGGATACAGATACTACCTTGTCTCTTTGGAAAGCACTCAAAACCTCAGACTTCTAAAACGTGCTGGTTTTCCTAGTTACCATAGTGTTTATCTCATTCAAATAACAAAGCTTGAAATCCTTTAATAATACTAGAAAAAGAAAGGGGAAAAAAAGAAGCTCTGATAAAAGGATTTTGAGTCTCCTATAATAGTACAATTCAAGCCAAATTGTTTTAATTCAAGTATTTAGAATGCAGTAACACATTTCAAAACCATAATGCATTTGTAGATAACCCAATTTCTTTGTGTATAGAAATCTCAAAAGAGAGATGTGAGTTTGTTATTTAGTTTTGATCATTTATTTTGTATAAGTAATGACTATAACCTAAAATACAGTGTGTTGTGTTTTTTTTAATTTCAGTAAAATATATTCTATTCCATGTTTAGCACATGAAAAGACAGACTTTTTCTGAAACAAATGCAGTAGCTGCAACTTCTGTAGAAGGGCTTACAGTAAATGGATTTGATTTAGGTACAGTACAGTGACAGCAGCCTGGATCTGCAGCTGACTACTTTGATGAAGCCTAAACAGGGCAATGAGATGTCTCTGGAATAGCAGCTCTGAGGATGATCTTTTGCAGCGGGGGAGAACCCAGTCCCTGCTCCATGTCCTGCCATGCGGGAACCTTCATATGGTTCTCACATGGGAGAAATCTGCAGGGAACACCTTTCCTACCAGCCTTTTGTTTTTTAAAAGTGAAACTGACAATCTCTCCCCCTTTCTCTCCCTTTAGAGCCCCACAGGTTTGGATGGAACATTTTAAAAGGCTTCATTTTGTCCCAGAGTCAAATGGTAGAAAACAGTAACAGTGTTTTGGTTGTGTGGGTTGTTTTTTTTTTTTCTTGGGGTGGAGATTTTTCTTCCCTGCCAAAATTTTCAGCTGCACTCAGCACTTGTGTAGCAAAGGTAAGTCTGGGAGAGGCAAGGATGCATACAAACCAGGATGGTCTGTTAAACAAAAAGAAAAGGTTGGGATATGGGGTAAGTCCTTGTCCAGAGTATAAGTAACAGTAGAAGACAGAAGGAAGTACATGTCTCTGTATTGGATCATGTATCTGGAGGTGAACTCTTCCAAGGGATTACATAGACTAGCACAAGGATCAGAGTGTCTGTCTCCCAGGCTTTGTCACATGGCTGGGAATGGCCTAAGAGGACGAGAGAGGGAAAACTGCCTGTCACCCCTCAAAAGGTAGAACAAAACAAAATACTAAAAATGGCATACATGGTCATCCTACCCTAAAGAAACCTACTGTAAGGTTGTTCTGGTCCTAAAGAACCTTGGAGACTGAACCTATCCCAGGCACAAGTCCTTAAGCACAGTGGTAGTGGATGGGTGGAATTTCTTGCCAGCTCCCCTGTGTCCTGCTCAAAGTCTGACTGAATGGACTTAGCAAGGGAGAAAAACAATGTGAAGTTGAAGGGGAGGGTGGAGGGAGGAATTGTTTCCCTGCAGCCCAAAGCTATGATGTGCAGAAGTCATGCTGCTGTAACCAGCCACTACAGAGCTCCTCGGCATAGCGGCTCTACATGATGCAGACACATAATAATAGTCATACTCTCAACGTGCTTCTCCCAGCTTCCTCTTTGCACTCTTTTGGAAAGAGACAGAAATTGTGCAATAAAATTCAAGGACACATGGAATTAGAGGCTCTGTCTGCAATTTGCCCCATGGCACCCTTTTGGCCTCTAGATTGTTATGCCATGAGATTTAGTATTTGGCATAAAACGATTTAAGGTTTGGGGGGGTTTACTTTAACTTGTTTAACAGACATTTTTAAAGCTTCAGGCAGTAAATACAGACTCATTTAGATTGTTTATATGCCTGAAGTTTGAGAAACAACTGTATCAACTGAAAAAAAAAACATTACAAACATTATTAAAATATGCATTTACATAAAGAGCAAGTTTCTTCCTGTCTGGGTGCTTTGTTTCCAGCACATGGAAAAGACCACATTAAAATAAACAAATGAGTATTTTAGTTAAATGATCACACTCAGAAATATAGGAGAATAACTTGACAACTAGAATACCCCCTGCAAGCTTGCTCATAGCATTGCTCCTGGCTGCTTACTCTGTCTTCTCCCACACTCTGCCTGTAGCAGAAGGAATTGTAGACTCCAGACATGACTATCGTAGACCTTTTTTTCTTCATTTTTTCTCTAATAACTGTAATAGGCTGAACTACAGTCTTGCACAAATAACTGTGTTGCTACTCAAAGCATAATATATCAGAGAGTAAAGAAGAAACTCTTATACATTTAAGCTTCTAAATGCAAACTAAAGCATCACTATTGCAGTTTCTGCAGAGAAATAAGTACCTCAGAACTAGCACAAGCAAAACTTGTGCTTTTCCATGTATTCCTGTGTGAGGCTGTCTCACAGCTCTGAACAGTATTAAGACGGAACTGAATCATGAGTACGTGCATGAAAGTGCTGATGGGACATTCTCTGTGAAGCCACCTTTATTTAGGAGTTTCCTCTTCTTCAAGCCACCAGTTCCTACTTCTGTTTACCTGCTTGACACGCTGTGGGACTGCGTAAAGTACAGGTTCTTCTGGTCCATTTGTATGTACAACAGAGATAATTACATAGGTCCTAGTCCTGCAACTGAGCCTATCTATCTGCATGGTTTGCACAGGAACAACTATGTCAATTTGTAATGTTAGGTCAATAATTATTGTTGGGCTGCAACTCTTTGTACTGAATAAGGTATCTTTAGTTAATCTGGAACATGAAGAAATCATCTTTGCAGTGTAAAATTTATCCTTATCATTCCCATATGGTAAGTAGCTTTATAGCAACACATGTTATTCTACCAGCCTCAACAAAATTATTCAAATTCCTGACATTGCTTTGATGTGACTTGCATAATCAGGATTCAGAGAAAATTATTAAAATAAATAAGTTATCATTTAGCTCCACTGTTCAGACATATATGGAAATTTTCCAATGAAACAGACTTCACCATCAGTCAAAGAAGCTTTCCCAACTGAAAGCAGTGCTCTCTTTTCTGAGATGAGAATAACCATTACCAAGACTCTCATATTTACCCAGCATGGCGGTCAGCTTGGGGCATCAGGGGAATTTAGGAATGGACCACAGCGGCAGACTACAGCATAGGAACACTCTGTGTGAATACCTTCCACTACTGGGCTGGAGCCAGGAGGTGGCATTACCAAGTAGGCATCTTCATCCTTGTGAACTGACTAAAACAGAGCAGACCACAGGGAACTAGCATCCTGTTCTTAACCTAGCGGTATCAGCGAATGGATAAATGCTCCGACTGCTCATTGCTATTTTCTGCTGGAGTTACTCCTTTAGTACCTTGTCATCAGAAAAATCACCTTTTGTGCTGAGTTACTGGCAGAGCAGTTTCTGACTTTCTTCAGCTGCTTCAAGCAGATTCAGACAAGTTGTGGCACAAAATCGCATTAATTGTTTAAAAAATATGTCTGATTTTCCTTGAGATTAACTGAGGAACATTCACATGATTTTCTCCAGCATTTGACTGTCAATGTTGGTAACTTCCCGGTGGAAGATAGAGTTAGGGATGGTAATGGTTTCCGTTCTTACAGCTGGGTGCAGAAGACACACAGAGTGAAATCACAGAGTAATTTTGAGGATATGAGTAGCAACTAAAGTGTGACCAAAGCATGCATCTCCATACTGCATAATGGAGAGTGGCAGAGAGGATCTCAATCTAACATTAACAGAACTGGTACATGCACACAGTACACTGACTTGTGAGCAACAACAGGAACCATTTCAAAACTGAAAATGGAGCTATAGAAAATTAATGCAGGCATGCAGTACCATCACATGGCTCTATCTTTCAGAATTAGCTAAAAAATTGTAATGAAGCTATCAGTTTTGCTAAGAAAGTACATTCACACATTCAAGTGTACATTTTGTATGCACAGATATTGTATTTTCAAATGTAACATCTGCTTTTGGAGCCATGCAGAAAGTGATAAAATTGTAATAGTAACAAGACAGAATGAAAAGCCTGGGTTTGTACTTTCACCTGAACACTACAGGTATATTTACATATTCAGTTTTGGTTTAGGTTTTTTTTGTTGTTTTTTAATTGCATTAAATATATAGTGCAACTTTTATTTACTGACCAGAAACATATTTTAATTAAACGATATTGGTAAAAACAGAGAAAGTCCACAAGTAAAGTATAGCATTCTTTGATATTAAATGAATGCATTAGACTTGCCACTTTTATACTACTGTCTAAGTAGAATACTGTTTGATCACTAATAAAATACAATAACCATTCTACTCATGAGATTAGCCTGAGAAATCACTTGCTGTTATGGGCCGAGTTATTCTGTTAATCCATACTCATGGGATTAACAGCGATTATATCCTTTGGGAAATCATACAGCTTTCTAAATATATTTCTACTTTTCTTCAGAAGTACTGGTAGGAAAACACGAAGTGAATGGAATATACACAGTGATTTCCCATGGTCTTTGAAAAGCAATTATTCTAATTGTATTACATTTACATAACTCCTAGGCCTTTTGCTTAAAAAGTGGGCTTCCTTTAATCCATCTGTCGTACTTTATTCTACTACAGGATGGAAATCACAACATGCTTCAGAGAGTTAATCATTAAAGACTATGAATTGCAGTTTTATGCACAAAAGGGCATAGGTAATGGCACAAATACACATTATATCATCTTATCACACTATCTGCTACACATTTAACCTCCTTTGATCTTATCTAATAATAGATATATTGCTGAAATAATCACCATTTAAATATATTAGGTTGTTTGACATAGGTACTACACACAAGGAAAATCAATAATGATTATACAATCACTAGATACAATGTAAACTGCATACCGCAAATGTCTTTACAGGGTTAGATAACATCACAGAAATCCTAATGAAAGTCAATAGCCATTAGTTTTTAGAAGAAGCACTTGAACTTTTGGGATTTTTTACAGTAACTAGTCCAGCCTTAGATGCAAGATTTTAAAACAAATGAAGATCAAAGAAAGAATGACAAGTAGATTTAATAAATACATCTCTGGGACTGGTCAATATTTGCTGTGCTTTTGAAAAACTAGTAAATATATATTCATCTTCTGTAGTAATTGGAATCTATGCTAGCAAGTTTATCCAGAACCTTCAAGTGAAAGTATTATTTTAACATCTTTTTGCAATGATAGCTGAGCTAATAACCACCACCTGTTAGCTCTCACATATTGAAGCCAGTGTGCCTACATAAGAGGTAAGGTCACTACATGGAATTCTTTAGCAAAACTTTATTCCACAATCTTAAGTAGCACAACCAAACAAAACGACAACAAAGTCTACAACCACTGTTAAATACATGTTCAAAATCAGAACGTGGCTTGTGAATAATGCTTTATTTTGTTCAGCCCATCTGAAAGTGACACTGTAATATTCTTGTTATACTTTCTGAAGCTACATTCCTGTCTAATTTCAGTGTATGCATATTTGGCAGGTTTTAATATTGGAGAGAAAGAAAGACATTTTGATTTTAAAGGTGCAAAATTAAAATAAAAAAAATGAATCCTTTTACAGAGAAACTGTAGTGGTCATTAGAGAAATATACAAGGTTTTATCAGAAGCTGAGAATTAAAACCATTTCACATTTTTTGGCATAGCAAGAACATACAGACTTTCAGCAAGAGGTGCAGCATTTATCTTTAATCAAAGACGAGTGCAATTTTATCTCTACACAAAATCAGTTGGTAGTTCTTGGTACTTTCCAGGTGTAAAAGTGCCCAATATAATCACACTGACATAAAGGTCCTGCTGCTTTTCTTACCAATAAGATATAAAAAAGATTCTGTAGATAAGCTGGCTTTGAAGATAGTTGCAGAGCTGTAAAACAATTTTGTCTCAATTAACTGCTATTTTAAGCAACGTTCAGAAGGCAATACAGTGTTTATTTTATATCTCCATGGTTTTGAGTCAGACGATTTTCAAATCTCAGTTTATAAGTAAACATCAAAAGAGGATAAAAAAAGTTTCACAAAAATATAATCCATTCATTCCTGTCTTTTTATAAAATTAAAAGATTTTGGAGGTATGGAACCAACAGTTTATAACCCTTATCTTCTATCCACTCTAACATGGCTGTCAAATTTACTGTTTAAGCTTTTCTTTGTAATCACACTATTACGCACTTCATCACCTTCCCCACCCCCATCATTTGATCTAATGGTTTTAAAGGGAAAGGAAATTACTTGTCTTCACTGCCAGCACTTGACACTTTTATGGGTCATTTGTAATGAAGCTATTCTTTGGTTTTAATGGAGACCTTGATTTGGACCAGTGTGAATAATTGTCAAAAGGTGATTAATTAAATAATCACCACCACCCTGTAAAATGGATCAACATATTACATTACACTGATCCAAAAGTTATTTTATTCCGGCATTAGACTTCAAATTCTATGCATTTAAACAAGCCTTAAACTGGGCCATATAATTTACTACACATTAATTATACATATAGTGTGGCTAAAGGAAGGAAAAGTGTTTTACACCTTTTTTAACTCTGTAAAATATGCTGCCAACACTTATAAAAATAAAAGATCCTTTGGGGGAATAATATTCCTGACCGACAATACATACAGGCACACACACACATACTTATATATATAAAATAAATAATGTTATATACATAAACTTAACATTTAGAAAGATCTCTGTGTTTTAGAAGCACACAGTTTTAGGTGAGACATATTTTAAAAACACACACACAACTCCATGTTTAGTTACATCTGAACAAGAGACAAGCATATGGTTAATAGCCTGTACAGAAGATGGATAGATATTGACTGTTAAATCATGAAATATTATTCTTTAGTTAGACAGTCCTGTGCAGGTTCACGCACTGCTAACTCTTCCAAGTAATAAACTTTGTTAGAGCCATAGCTTTTGTTATAGCTTATTGCCTTCAGTTCCTTTTAGACAGCTGAAATACTATTAGGAATACTATTTATAATTTGCTCACAGTCTACATAAATGAAATGTCAGGATTTGGAATCACAATTTTTGAAACTAAATAAGATAATGCAGCATTTTGGTTGCTGAACCTCTCCAGAAGAAATTAAGCTTAAAAGTATTGCTGTTTAAGGTATAAAAAGGCACCAAGCAACCTGCATATATAAATAGTCATTGTGGGAAACTGGAGAGAGAAATCTCTTTTTGAGCACATTTCTGCACTTGTTCCAGTGTCTACAAAATACTTCAGTAGACTGACAACAGAATCACATTTCAGACAAACATTAAATATCACCAACAAGTTAAATGATGATAGAAAAGGCAATACTTCACAGAAATATGTAGGTGTCTGCTGTACACAAAAGGCAAATAGCTGTTTTGAACTGTGAAGACTATTTAAAGGTTTAGTGTACACCTTGGATTCCTGCTGCCTACATAAGTAGAGACCTAAATCCACTGCATACTGGGACTAACTGATCAAAGCAGTAGTTAAATCTATCCATGAAAAATCTAAGTAGTCTTTGGAGGCAACTCTTTGAATGCAGATTAGTGATTTCATTGAAGTAGTCAATCAACTGCTTTTTTTCTGGTTGTTAAAATGTCACTGAGTGAACACAGTAGACAAAAAAATGATGAGCAAAATATAATATTTCAACTTGAACAAACTTGCTATTTGTAGACTGGATCACATGAATCTGCTTCAGTCAAGATCATTTCAGAGGTAGCTACAGGAATGAATCCTACAAAGGGACTAAGTTTAATCATCCAATCCCAGACTGTATTGATTTTGGAACTACTTGCAATGACTATATAAATAAGCCATTTCTTTGCAACTGTATCTGGAGTCGGTCATGAACCCAAAACCTTCACAGCCTGGTCCAAAGTGAATTATGCCCTGCAGAAATAAATTAATAAAACTAACACAGCTAGGCTTCTCTACTAACTTATTTTCACGTTTCAAGAGCTTAAAAATATAAAATCAATAATCATTTAGTCATAAGGGTAAATGAAGCGACATAACTTCAAAGTATACCCTTTAGCCATTCAAGTCATTCTAGGTAATTTATCTCATCAAAAGGCACTGGTAATAATCCTTTCCACTCTGAGACAAGCCGCCACACAGCTGCTGTATTATCCTAGAGAAAACAAGTTTGGAGAAAATATTAAAAATCAATATCTGTTTCCTTCTATCAGGCCAGATGGCATCCATCATAAATCTGCCTTTGTAAAGAGTTCTTTAGGTTTAGCAGCCAGCGTGTGAAAGACAACTGAATTAACAATATAAAACTCAGGCCAGTTTAATAGGAATTGACAGCTGGATTTTCTTAAACTTACAATATTGAGGCAACCAAACAATTTGCTAAAATTAAACAGACATGGAAAACAATCCATTACATTAATGTGCTATCTAAAGGAAGCTTTGACTAATCTTAGACACTCCAAGTAGCAACATTAACTTCACAGAATCCATAACAACACAAACATAAAAGACTCACAATTGTCATTTTTCGCATTCCTGTGGTTCTCATGCCACAAAACACAGCAATCACCTCTCCTTTGAGGGCCTGCCACATAGTCCTATTGCTGTCAGGCAGTACTTACAAGAAGTTTTGAAAAAAGGAACTTGATTACAACATCCTGAACACAATAGTTGCAATTTATCAGATTTTGTAGCAGCTGTTTAAATCACTGTTGTGTTGAAAAACAAATCTGCAAGTTCATCTCAGTCTTTTATGTACAGCTTTAATGTTGAATGCTTGTAGGCTACTGATTGCACCATGAAGCAAGCAACAGCTCTTTTCATTCTTCAGCACAAACTAGGGCCTCAAAGTGAAAAAGACCGCCGTAAAAACTGTCATATTTCATGTTTTATATCCTGCTAAGGGATCTTTTCCTAAGTATTGTAGAAATGGGTTATCAGGTGCCCTTTAGTAAACCTACAGAATGGGGTGCGTCATGCTGGAGAGGGCTCTTAAATGTTTCCAGTTCAGGCTGCACAAGCTCTTACTGACGTGTGGACTACTCTGCTCATTCAGCCTCTTTCATCCTCCCCTGCTGTTTTTACTTAAACAATCTTCTGTTCCTTAGGTGCATCCAGAATGTGGGACTTCCAACCCTAGACTTCAAATGTGAAAGACCCAAGAAAAACTCACTATGTCAGTGTTCAAGGTGACATCACTGCATGTGGTTTTTGGACGGGTTTGAGAATCTGTCTTCAAACAGAAACATTGCTGCAAGCTTACTCACAGTGTGGCTAATCACCACTCCATGATGCAGTTTGATGCCAACTCAATTTCAAGGTTTGAAGCCATAGGAATCTAGGTCTCTTCTGGTTCACACATGACACAGATATTTAGTGCTGAAGGGGCTTCAATGAATCACTGACTGCAGTATAACTTACTTGTGACACTGTATTTCAAATTTCATCAGAAACGTATGCTTTTTAATCAATCCTTCATTTATTCTCAGTCATCTGTATTTTCGCAAAGAAGACACGCATTCATTTCTCTGTGTTGGAGAACGACTCAGACTTCACTACAGTACTCTTCCTTATGGCTGTATAGCCCAAGAGTGTAATAATCTACAGTCGCCAAATCTGTGGCCAGGAGCAGATGAATTATTTGTTGAGCTTTTTGTAGTCCTGTATTTGGCATTAGCTAATAAGATAACTTGCATATTTTCAGTTCAGTTACACAAAATCGTAAACATCAGGTGATAAGGCAACCTATCTTCTCTCAAGAAAATCTGGGAAAAAGCATAGCCTGTGCAAATGTTTTCAATCTTAGGGGGAATAAATGGGTGAACACTCAGGGTGCCGAAGGAAGGGCTTGCGAATGGAAAACTGGCAGTGCCCTGGACTGAGGGCACACTCTGTTTCATAAGAAATGGGGAAAGCTGCTGGGATAGATACTGGCCTCCTCCTCTGTCTCTGGCAGTACTCTCCAGTGTCTGTTTCTTCTCTCAGGTGCAGCAGATATAATGGACAGAATGACCATTTATTTGGTTGCCTGGAGGAGTCACTGGCTCTCCTGGAGCAGCTTTGATGGGACCATGATAAATTCCTCGTTTTAAGTCAAAAGTATGAACTCTTCTAAATCTAGAACCTAGGGGTCCTGTGTTACACAAAGGATCATACCATACAAATGCCAATGGTTCTGTCTGCCATAAAATTTTCTGACTGGCAGAAGGAGCAGCGTCACCCATCCTTTAGTCTCAGTTGTGTATGCCATGGCTTAACTTAGTTTCAGGAGCTCACAGCAGACTGTCAAATAAGCGAACATCATTCCAGAGATAAGAGACTTGGAGGGTTTCCAGCTTTCCAGATTCTTCTCCTGCTCCCATACTAGCTTCTCTCATTCTCACAAAGATTCCCCCTTCCCTCTGCTCTCTGATCCTGTTGTTGGGTTCACAACACAAGTGACTTTGTAGTGAAAATTGCTAGCATAATAAGTCTCAGATAGCAGCTGAGCTGGAGGGCAAAGAGCGTCTTGTGACATGATAATATTTTCCTATGAAATTGCACCTACAGAGACAACTGGGACAGAGAAGCACAAAGCTGTGGGAGGAAGGAATAAGCTTGAAAAAGCCACCGAAGAAAGCAAATTAAAAAAACCTTGGTCCTCTGAAAAAGCCTGAGTAGAGATTGGCAAGATGAGTTAGATGTTTAACACAGATCTAGATATGTTTCTGCAAACAGGATCTGGATGTCAGATGACTGGAAAGGTACTTACTCTAAAGTATCTAGGTGATTTGGGCAGTGTTTCTTATGCATTTCCAGTCTCCCCTTTTGAAATCAGTATTCTCGTTCGCGTAAAAGCATACAGAACAAAGGACTGATTGTGCCAGAAAAGTCATTAGATTTAAATTATTTTCCCTTCCCGCAGATCTTCCATGAGATAAGATGGTTACATTGAAGGTAATTATATAATATATGATAATTTAAATAATAAAGATGGTGAGACAAACATGTTGGTTATTTCCCCCTAAAAACTATAATCACTATACCATACTATATTATGTCAATGCTAAAGGCAATAAAGTTAAGTTTTTATTAAGCAAAGTTCTATAATTAGTCTGCCTATTTTATTTTCTCCAAATAATGTTACTATTGATGTTATCATTCCTCTAAACTTAATGGTAGACAAATAAAGGTAATTATTTGAATAAGTATTGTCAGTATTAAACAGTTTATTAGGTGAAGTAGAAAGATTAGACAAAGTTTCTTCTAAAATACAATGGCTGAAAAGATATTCTTTAGTATTTTTATTATTCTTATATATTTTGACTTTGTTAATAGCACTACTAACTCACATGGTCATGACAAGTATCCTCAGTTAAAAATGTTTCCAGTGGTTCTCTCTAGAGGGCCTAAAGTCCTGTCTTAATATAGCAACTTACAAATGACTAGCCAGACTTCAAATGCCTACTTTTCAAAAAACGTATTCCTTGCTTTTGATGCTAAGTTCAAGTTGTGTTAACAGAGGCCACAACATTTGGCACAAATTAAAGATCTATCAAGCAAAGAGTAAGAAATCCACTGTAAAGGGATAACAACTATCCCACCTTACATTTACAGTTGAGAACCATTGACATTTCCTTCATTTTGATTGTCACGGACTCAAGTACAGATACTGACTTGACCTGAACTTCAGAAAGTGAAGACATAATCATCCAGGTTTGATGGGAAAAAGACACACACACTGAGAATATCATGCAGCCTCTTATATGTGAGGAACATGGCAGATAATTTAACCAGAATTTATTGTAATCCTGTGCAAAAATTGCTAGGGGTAGATGATCAAATGCTCAGAAAGAAAAAACACTTCTACTTACCTAGGAACTGGAGACAAGTTAAGAACATTCTGTGGCCCAAGAATAAAAAGGCTGCTAATAGGCTCAAGACTCAGTATAACACAAGTTTATCTTCATCACTGAGGATGGCTACCTCTGATGTAACTTTGTTGTTTATAAGTACGATGTCTAGTCTTGATGCAGTCACTCTATGTCCACTCTGTGGTCAGTGGAAGAAAATAGGCATCTCCAGAGATGCTGAGATAAGCATCTAAAATAGGACAGCTGAATGGCCCTTAAGAAGCACTTACTTCTCTTCGTTGATTGTAAGGGCAGCCTAAAGTAAAGAGCTCAAATGTAGACATCTGATTTTATTTGTCTAAAACTCCATCAGAATGTCACCATGGGGAAGTGATATTCAGCCTAGAGATCAGCTAAATGTCTTTGCCACTTCTAACCCTAATCTCATTTAGGCTTAATCAAGCACAAAGTTATCTCCATAGGTAAAAAGACTGAGCTAATGCTAAAATTCATAAGGAAGGCATTTTCTTTGAGACACCTTCTTACACAGAAGCTGATGAAAAAGGATCATTTTATAGAAAATGACAATCTCTATAATCACAATTATTTATTTATACAAGCTAACTGTATTGAGTATGAAAGTTGTTTGCACACTACAGATCACAATTTTACCAGAAGTTGTTATGTGTCAGTAGACAAAACTGACCAAAACTTCAGTCAACAGGATGTTGTCTTGTCAGCCTGAGACTTGAATGTCTGCCACAGAAGTGTTTTAATAACGCAATTGCTATATGGGAGAAGGTATAGTCTGAAGTGGTTAGGTGGTGAATTACTCAGAAAGAGGCTTTGTCACAGCAGTCATGAAAGACCTCAGAATTTATCTCTTCCAGAATGATTACATTTAAATCCATGATAAGCAATTGTGTTTCTGTGAAAAAACCCACAGTTCGAAACTCCAGCCAGCTGGACACTATTGCTCTCAAAAAGAGTTTATTACCTGCCATTTCTTTCCTGTGTTTTCACTTTGTTGGAAAGCTAGTCATTCACTACGTGCTTACCTCTAATTTGTTGAAAAACAAATCTAGAATGGGTTTGTATAAACTGCACATAGTCAGTTGCTAAAGAACAAAAGTGACCACCCTTATTAAAAGTAAGTATCCTCTCTTCTCCTTTAGCATTTGAGCAAAAATATTTCCAAACTTTAAGGACAGCCTGATATTAGATACCTAAATGATATAGATCTTAACCTCAAAGCAGCTGCTGTTTATCGTGTAACCCTCTTAGTTTCCCCTTAGTTTCCTCTCTATAGTGGGGAAGAGCATTTACTGCTGTAGTCTACCAGCATTAATCAGTCAGTCAGTGAACTAATCAAAAGCCCCAAAAAGCTAGGGTTAAAATCAGGCATCACAGTTCTTCTTGTTGTAAAGAAATCTGAAGTACCTATTCCTAAATAATTCCAGGAAATTTTATCACCAGTGCCTTTGATACAGGCACTTTCTACAGCTCCTACAATCCAAGATTTCTTAATTTACTCAACTGAGAGCATAATATCACGGTTAATAATTTAACAGAAAAGTTTAAATTCAATTCATGTATGCACAAAAAAGCATGCATATAGCACAATCCTAATTTTAAAATGGAAAATAAAAAATTCATATGAACCCATAGGCGAAACTGAACCTTGTTATTTTTAGAACTTTTTTAATGAGCACAAACTCTTTTGTTCTTTTGATAAGTATAATGAAAAATTGAACATTCCTAATTTCCACTTGTGGTGATTCTTTCATATTAGACATTTATTTACACAAATTTCTGGTCTTAAATTGAATTATATTCCTGCAACTCCTCTGCTCATTGAATACTTTTAATCTTTAATAGAAATAGAGCAGCTTTCCATTTGCACAACATACCTATATTATGAAATCAGGACAGTAAAACAGTATTGTTTTCATATGGCAGAAAAAACTAAATGACAGTTGATTGAGATACATACACATATATAATCTATAACTGTATTATATATGAACAGATTAATATTGTTGATTTAAACATACTTTTAAATATTCACTTTTTGACTTGTCAGATAGGTAGGCTACACCTGCTCAAAAAGACGTGAAATTCCATCTCAGAATAGCCATTTAGAAAAATCTTACAATTGCTTATCCTATTGTTTTATTTGAGGTTTTTGTCCACAATCCATTGCCTTGTATATGAGAACTGCCTCCTTTGCTATCTACAGCAAGACCAGTAGTGTTAGGACTGGTCTAACTGGACCTCTGCATCTGATGAGCATTCAGCAATCTGAAATAGTCCAAAAGTTTTTGTACGTCATAGCTGGACTAAATAAAAAAGTGTTTATCCTCTCCTTGAAACACAGGGTGGGAATACATTAACAATAAATTTGATCACCAGTTACCGCACAACATGCCAAAGCCTTAGCGAGGAATGATTAAATTATTCATCACAGTAAAGCTAGAAACACCCTGGCTGAAAGAGCTTGACACCTTCAACATCCAAAGGACAGTAGGTCCTTAAAATGTTCTCAGTTTTTTCCAATTGTCGTGACGATCAACACACTAGCTAGGCTGAGCATAGGCCTCACAAATACAGTCGTATACTAGATAAAGTGTTTGGGCTGTAATTGGAAGTTAGGTACTTGAAAAACGGAACTGATGCCTCCTGGAATTTGGAGCTATTCTTACGTTGCTGAGGAGAGGAGTTTGACCTGACAGTCCTAGCTCAGAGATCAGTAGAATCAGAATTCTTTCAGGAACCTGTGAGTGAACAGAAATGTAGTTGTCTTCTGATAGGCCACTCTTTCTAGGTTTTGGAAAATTGCTGCTATAATCTGTGCTTTCAGCCTCTGCTACAGGGACTCTCTCTTGTCTTTTCTCCAGCTTTTACATCTGTAACTCATTTTGGTTTATTTGCAACATCTGAAGTAGGTGCCAAGATAATTACATTAATTTCTGGCTGAAGCTGATTTACCTTGATTTGATGTGCATCTAGCAATATGTTTTTTTACAGTAAATCACAGGCACCTGCATTCCACAAGAAATATTTCCTGATGTTTTATATGGTTAGTTAGCTAATATTTTGGTAATGGACATTTGAGCTTCATAGAGCTCAAAAATATTATGAGGTCTTAATAGACTTTATAAATATATTTCAGAGCTCTGCCACAGGGCTTATGGCAATTGAAATGTACAACTTCCATAGTGCTGGTGCAAAAAAAATTGTAAACTTCTCAGGTTTAGGAATTTAGTAACCACATAGTTCGTGGGACTAAGAAGGAAATACCTTTTTACAAGAGATCTATCTTAAAAAACATACTTAGTATTGTTTTGAAGCTCTATACACCAAACAAGTTGGTACAAGGAGTGACACACACACTGTGTACATAGTTTACAAAGCCCTTAAAATAAATAGTTCTGATTCTAGGACTAAGTTAGTTAGTAACTCTTTACATATTTATAAACACAGTAGAATGTTTGATAAAATTAGTCAAAATCTTTTGGAAAGAAGATGTTTTTAAGGTGAGAAAACACTGTTCATTCAGTTAAATGTAGAAATGAATTTATAAATTAAAGACAAGAATATTTGTGTTTGCATATTAATCAGTCTTGTATTTTACAAGTGCTGAACATAGCTAAAGAACAGCACTATAAACTTTGCCACAATGATGTTCTTAGAGTCCTTGTTCATACTTTTTTTAGGTAAACAAACCACTAACATATGTGTTGGGTCACCAGCAGTCCTGATAAAATATCTACCAATGCCAGAAATGAGCTACCTTCACCTCAAAGGATTCAGAAGAAAGCTACAGTAATAATTCCTAGTCTAGAAAACCACATTAAGGGACAGACTAGAAGAACTCAATCTGTTTTGTTTATCTGAGACAAAGTTGCGTGGTTACTTGTTTGTGTGTTGTATGTGTAGCTGGAGAGAGCATTTCTGATGAAACAGTCCTTCATCTAGCTTGAAAAAGTATAACGAACTTTCAATTGGAGGGTAAAGTGAAATAAATTCAGACAAAGTGTGTGTTTTTAATGGTGAGGACTGTTGTTGTCTATCAGCACAACTTGTTAATTCTAGTGATGGCTTCTGCACTACTTGAAGTCTTTAAATAAAGCTTGGTGACTGTATAAAAGACATGTTGTGATTAAATCAGGATATATGGAATTCATGTAGGAATCCTTTAGTGAAAATCTCAGCCTTCTGTTATTCAGGAAAGACAAAGCAGACTGCTGTAATGGCACACACTGGTCTTTAAATTCCCTTATTTTCTGGCTGAGGTTCAGGTTTCATTTGGTGCAAAGAATGATGAGGTCCGCAGTTCTAAAGGGGTATACAGGATCCTAGATGATCATGTACAAATCCAAGAAATTTGAAGAATATGAACATATTGTTTTCCAGAATGAATTCTAGCAAGAAAATGAAGAAAGGCAAGTCTGATGGCTAAGACAGTTTGTAGGAAAATTTTGTTGTGGTGTTGCCAGTCTTTGAGCAAGAGTTCCTCCACACTAAAGAGATGGAAAGAAATCCTTTTTGAAGCTTATATGTAGCCCAGAAACAACTTCTTACTTAGCTGCATTTGCACAGTGACAGGAGCCCACATATGCAAAGACATCTGAACCACTGCCACATTCCTTTTTGTATCAGGTTTGCTCCAGCAGCTTCAACACAAGCACAATCCACTTTTCATATGTCTGAGGACCTGGCAACATTCTTATATGAACAGTCCTACTACGAGCGCTGAGATACAACTGATGAGACTGTGTTATCCTTGATCTTTTGGGGCAAATTGGGGATCACAGCTGCTTAGATAATGTCCTGAAAGATGTTATTTAGGAATCTAAGGCTGATTATCTGCTAGTACTAGTGGAAACAGAGCTTACAAAGACAAAGAAGACCTACACTACCCCATGTTAACTATGAGGAAGAAAATAGAGGAACCAACACATTAGCATTAATCAGAATATGAATGAGTCACAGCACTCTATTCAGACACTGACTGTCCCATTGGCCCCAGCAATGACAACAGAATGTGCAACCAGGTTTCCTACCTCCCAGTGCTCTGGGATGCTTTCTGCAAATATTTAGATACACCTTACACAAGGGGAAAATGAGACTTGTGTCTTGAGCTAAAGCTCAGTGAGGACTGCCAAAAAAGTGTAATATGCTAGGTTCTGGGTTCCTGGAGTGCCCTGGAATTTAAAGCTCTTTGAGACCTCTTTGGAACCACAGCCACTGTGTAGTGGTAATGTACGGAGCTTTGGGGCAGATTAATTACCTCTCTTGACTTCTAGATGACTGGCACAGCTGATATCCTACTGTGTGCATAGTCAGTCTGCAAAAGTCAGGCAGTCCAGAGCATTCAGGGAAATTCAGAGAGGTGTTCTGGGAGCATGTCACATAGTCCACAGACTTCATTGCATGGAATGGCTTAAGGTAAACATATGAGAATCTGAAAGGAAGTGTGGCCTTGCCAATGTTTTGAGGGTAGAGAATATTTGTGCAATTTGAGCAATCTCAAGCACAAATACAGGCCAGGTGGAGAATGGATTGAGAGCAGCCCTGAGGAGAAGGACTTGGGGGTGATGGTTGACAAGAAGCTCAATGTGAGCCTTCAATGTACGCTTGCAGCCCAGAAAGCCAACTGTATCCTGGGCTGCATCAAAAGCAGCGTGACCAGCAGGTCGAGGGAGGTGATTCTGCCCCTCTATTCTGCTCTCATGAGACCCCATCTGGAGTACTGTGTTCAGCTCTGGGGCCCCCAACAGAAGAAGGACATGGAGCTGTTGGAGTGAGTCCAGAGGAGGGCCACGAAGATGATCAGAGGGCTGGAGCACCTTTCCCATGAAGACAGGCTTAGAGAGTTGTGTCTCTTCAGCCTGGAGAAGAGAAAGCTCTGGGGAGACCTTATAGTAGCCTTCCAGTACATGAAGGGGGCCTACAGGAAAGCTGGAGAGGGACTTTTTACAAGGGCATGTAGTGACAGGATGAGGGGGAACGGTTTTAAACTGAAAGAGGGTAGATTTATATTAGATATTAGGAAGAAATTCTTTCCTGTGAGGGTGGTGAGACACTGGAACAGGTTGCCCAGAGAAGTTGTGGATGCCCCCTCCCTGGCAGTGTTTAAGGCCAGGTTAGATGGGGCTTTGAGCAACCTGGTCTGGAGGAAAGGTGTCCCTGCCTGTGGCAGGGGAGTTGGAACTACACGATCTTTAAGGTCCTTTCCAAACCAAGCCACTCTGTGATTCTATGATTCTATGAAAATAAGACGTATGACAATATGAATCCCCTTTCCAATGTCATTGTCTTCCTTCAGAGATGCACCAGTACCATGGGTCTGATTGTTTTTTTGGGACACCATATTCTGCTTTGCTGACACTTGCACCAAGTTCCCAGGACTTGCATATGGCATCCCAGTCTGAGATGCTGATGGAATCTGAAAATACCATTGGTGATGTCTTAAAAGTCTCTTCAGTTTTGCCCCAAGGAAACACAACTAAATTTAAGAGCATGCTGCTGGGCATGAACATAACAAATAGCTTCTGGCACACCGAGCAGAGTGAATGCAGCAGAGATCATTGAGCTGAGTCTTCCCAGGAACCATAGGTGGGTTTCTTCCCTTCTCCCCCATGTGTTTGTGTAACTTTATGAAACTCTCTCAAGTATGATGGTTTGACTTGTGTAAGTAACATTATGATGATTATACACTTAAACACCTTGCACAGCACTTTTACCCTGTAATCTAAGCAATGCTAAATAAAAAATGATCAATTTTTTGTCTTTACTAAAACTTACCATTCATTGTTAACCTGTTAACAGCAAGCTGTCAGGGAGCTGGTCAAAAGCTTTTAAAGGGTGAAGTGAAAGATATCAAATATTTAATATAAAGTTTTCCTTTGTCCTTTCCTCTGTTGTCATGATCAAAGAAAACTGGTACATTTTTGAGGCATAAGTGACCTTTGCAGAAGTTACTATTTTTTGGTTACTCTTATGTTGTATAACTTTTCTGTTTAACCTAATTTACTTGTAGTTTAAGTAACTTTTTCTAATCTGTCATTCTCATTCTCACACCTAATGCAATAGAGAGATATCAGCTTGTTAATATATTACTTCAGGCAGTTAAAAAACAGGATAGATGTTTTGGACAGGAGGTTAGGCCTATCAATTTTAAATTTCTTCAGAACTCTAAGATAAAAATGCCAAAATCACTATAATGATATTGACCCACCAGCTTACTTTAGAGTTTCCTCTTTTGTTGCTTTAGTTTCTGAGTTGCTTCATATCCATTGCACAAGAATAGAAGATCTGGGATAAATATCTCCCACCATCTTTTAAAAATATCCAGTTAGATATCTTGATGTCTAAACAATGTCTGCATTTCCTTTATAAGCTAGCAGTGCTAAAATAGGAGGATCGTTTGATTTAATATTCATCTGTTTTCTGTCTAAGTTATTAGCTTTTTAAAATTCAGAGTTTACATTTTACCTGTTGTAGTTGATAGTTTAAAAACCAATTAGACAGTATTTGGACTTGATTGAATAGGATTTTCTGAACTGAATATTTTTATGCATGGAATAATCTGCTTTTTTTTTTTTTCTTGAATACTTCACTGTTGATAATTCTTGTACAGCTGTAAAATACTGGAGAACTGACAATTTTCAAGTGCTGTTGGAATGTGTTTTTAGTAACTGTATTTTCTATTTACTTTTATCATGTGAGGATGAATTGGAAAACAACTGAAAAGGCACTAGCAAAGCAGGCTAATGTGGCTGAAGGTAGGTTCTCCATTACCCTTGTATTTATGAGTGATATGGATGAAACTTGACAATGCATACTGGAAATTGTCATGGTCAGTCAGGCCCTGTTATAAGGTATTCAGAAGTGTATTGATGCTCATATCAGAGGGAACCAAAAGCTTTCATTAAACTTTGTGGTTACTGTTTAATATTATTCATATTGTTGGCAAGCAAATTGAAACCAGAGTATCATTGGCAAATGCAGCAAAATATACAGCAAGTTTTTTGTACTTTCTCTTGGTATTTCTCAAAATATTTCTCAAAATATTTTCCCAGACCTTCCTCATTTGAAATGAACTTCTCCTTATGTGCCCAGAAATCCTAGTTTGCTGCAATAACATATTGCTTTTGCTGATGCAGTATTTGGGGAAGCCCTTCAAAATATCTACTACTTTTTCTGAATGACTGAACTTTTGAATGCCAACACTGTAAGTGGCCTCAGCTGAGGTACAGCAGCTTCACTGATGCTAATATCCATGACCAGAAGTTTAATATTTAAGGTAGTACTCAAATAGCATATGATATCAGTCAGAGAGTACGAAGTATAGAACAAAGTGGAGCAGCATGACAGTGTCGCAGTGTGATGAGCAGACAAAAGATATAGGAATAAGGGGGCAAGGTAATCATAAATAAATCTCCTAACCACTTTCCTGCTGCAGCAGGCCATGGAAGTGCTTGAATTCCCTCATTAAGTTACTTGAGATACATAGATCATAACTTTACTTTCAGTGGCAACTTAGGTCAACTAAAGCTGTAATTTTCTTTTCCCTGTTCTTGCCTAGAGCTTCTGTCCTCATGCTGTGAGGTTGTTTGTGTGCTCACACAAGGTGAAATGGATTGAGAAACTGCTCTGGCTGCTAGTTATGCATAGAGTCCTGATCTGGTTTACCATCTGGACAGACAGACATTTGTATCAGCATAATGGAGTAGGCAGCATGGGGCAAGGACAAATGGCCAAGGGTGGGAGTTGATGAGGTAAGAGAGAAAGCGTGGGGGTGAACAATGAGAATCACCAGTTTTGTGAAAGACTCTTTTATGATCTACATATTAAGATGCTGTCACAAGACCACCACATCTTGACCTCATCAGGGTACACCGAAGAAAATACTGCTGGCACTACATGAGCTATATGTTCCTCTGCTTGTCTCACTGTTGAGAGCCAGTCAAACAGATGTCCTCTAAAAGTACTGAGTGGACAGAGTATTACACAAAAGAACACCAAAGGAGCTGCTTATTGCCTTTTACCTCACTCTAATTAGCCCTTAGCTGAGATGTGGAGGACCAAGACAGAGGAATGTCCTCTGCTTAAGATAGAGTGATGGGATAGAAGTGGTTATGTATTTCATATTCACTTTTTGCTGCTGCTGAAGAAAAATTTAAATGTTGTTGTCCTGGGGACTTTAGCCTGATTATCAGGTGTGTATTCTAGCAACCCGACACAGAATCCATATGTTGCCTTGATCCCTGGCACAGATAATACTTTGTATATAGTTCTAGTGCCAACCAAGAAGAATGAATGAGTAGGTACATGCTTGGGCTTATAAGATTTTCTGCTCCCTGATGAGGATCAGATGAGATCAGATGTGGATCAGATGTACCAGCAACCTGGACCTTCCACATTCTATCTGAGACCTTGGCACTCATGGTAGGGAGGTAGTCCCCACACACTATCTGTATGAGAAATACTTGACATCTAATGCAAGAGATCTGTTCACAATTGCAACTGTCAAGGAAATAAATGAAATTGAGGCTCACAGATCTGAAGTCTTCCATAGTGACTGGCTTAGCTGACTCCATCTTCATTGTGCCAGGTGAGGCAGAGTTTACCATCCAATTCTTCTCAGACTTTACAGTAAGGAGCCTGGGGATCAAATCCAGAGTGAATAGAGGCACAGTGAAGCTGTGCCATAACAAGTGAAAGTTAGGTGCCTTGCTCTAGGACAGTAGTTCACAGTCATGAAAGAGAGAATGTTTTACTCACCTAAACTGGGATTCATACTATCCAGCACACTCAGTACAGTTTTGAAAAACAGCCCATATGAAATGTTGGCTGTTCAGTCCATCCTTCCTTGGCTGCTTTGGTTATATATCTGACATATGATGTGTGGAATGCAAAAGCAGTCCCAGGAGCAAGTTTTATTCAAGTTTTTGTTTGTTTGTTTGGGTTTTTTTGTTTTTGTTTGTTTATTTGTTGTTTGTTTTTTCCCTTTTCTAGCTGTGTTTTGAAATGAACCTCTCTATAGCACTTGGTGTCCTCTGAGCAATCCTGGCAGATCAAATCATTCAGTGAACATAGTGACAGACTTACCTTGGGACAGGCATGACTAGACACACTGTCTCAAACATACTATACTGGTGTGCACACGAGGTTACCCATATTTAGAAATTGTAATGTTAATCACAATTCTCTATCCACCTGATATGCGTGGTAGCAATACAAAGTACTGAAAACAGTTCTAATGAACCCCTCCTACACGTCACCCTTCCACGCCCATTCCTATCTTCTTCCCACTCTTACGCTGGATGGTGTAGCTGGGGTTGGAGATATCTCTATGCTTTACACTCCAGGAGACTGGTATCACTCAGGGAAAATTCCATAGGGAAAATGCCTAGTCACTGAACATGTTTTATATTGGTTACTTCTGTGTAAAGTCTCCAAAGAAGGCTTTGTTAAGTCAGCTCTAGGAGCTATGGATATACTTAACTCAGTTAGGAAATAGTAAATCCATTGATTTACAATGGACTTACTTTGAACCACTTACAAAAGTAAGTTCTCCTTAATGTCAATAACCATTGCAAAAGTGAGGTCTAAATTTACAAATGTGCAATAGCTGTCTTAATGAGACAATTTCTTGATCTGTTCAGCTCTGATTGAGAGCTTGTTGGTAATATCCTGCTGAAATATTTTACCAATTGGAAATCCTTTTTTTTTCTCCCTGAACAGAATTTTTTTATACACTTCCATGTACCACCCTGATACAAAAATGAAAGTTACTTGATCTTCCCAAGAAGATACTTGTCAATGTCCTTGTAGATGAGCTGGAGTATACGCAGAAGGCAGAAGATCCCAATCACCTGCCTCTGGCATCTCTTTCCTCCTCCAAGTCTGGCTGCAGGAGGAACAACTAACCTGTGGCATCCATTTTTTTGGTGTCCTGACTCAAGATGTATTTTTTTCTTCCAGAAAATATAATATTTTTCACAGGCTGGGATTTCCATTTTACATCCAGGTCTGGTCTCAGAACCTCTGCCATATCTCACACAGTAGCAAAAAAGGAACTTTTCTGTTGTAACATCTGGTCATTTAGGTTGGAAATGATATGCAGGGTCACATGTTTATGTAATATTGTACGGATTTGTGAACTGGTCATCCTGATTGTGATTATAGCTTTAGTTACCCACGCTCAACTCAATGATGCTAGCTTGGGCCAGAAAATGCAAACAGTAGAACCACACTTGAACTTAATAGGTGTATATTTGGAGTACAGAATCACTGATTCTCCCACTGAATTATTAGTTTCAGCCTCACTTATGTTTCCTTCAATACTCCCCAGAGTTAAAACCCCACTTAACATGATTAGAAATGTTTTTGTGTACATGGGAATCAGCTAGTGACAATGCTCAGTTAAAATTCATCCTACTGCTGCAATGAAGACAAAACCCAGAGAAGGAAAAAGAAAATAAAAGAAGAAAAAAAAAAAGAAAAGCAGTTTGCAGGGTCAGAAGATTGAAAAAATTCTGTTCCTGCTTATCTTAGCATGAGCTGGTATAGGAAATTTGAACAGCATTTTATTGATTCTAGCCTTTAGTTTCAAACAGAATAATGGATATTATACTGACATTCTCATACATAAGTACTGTTTAATGCCATGATCCTATTTATTAAATGTGCTTGTTGCAATAATGCATTTTTAAAGGAAAAGAATAATTTATCTAAGTAAGGAAAGGTAAGCTAAAACCTATGCAATTATCCACCTTTTGATCTTTAAGAACCTTATTTTCTAAAGAGAATGTGTAAGTGCTGTTTAGCTTTTGGTTCAGCTAAACTCAAACCTTTGAAAGAGATGCTCTGCATAAATAAAGCAAATGATAGAATGGCTGATTTTTGGAATTTTGTCAATGAACTGAAGGTTAGTGTTATTAAACAATAATTAAGCACTTGAAGCATAGTCTTTTACACTTGCTAATCTTTGTGACTGTTTACATGCTACTGTTTGTTAAATGGCAAAGTTTATTGATTTGGCAAATCCAGTACCACGTTGTATATTTTTATTCAGTCTGTGTTCTTACATGCAGTTCAGCATTTTTAAATGTCACCCGCAAAGTATTATTGATCTGTAATTAAAAGTGCAGAGACAAATTAGCATAGTAGAAGTTTATGGTCATTAGTACAAGTACTGTTAGGCAATTATTTATCTTGCTTTAACATCTTTTTTTTTTTTTTAATTATTGACATACAGTATGATACTAACCTGCACTCTTTTATGTTGTTAAAAAGGCAGGTTGAATAGTTACCAAACAGTAGCCCTTTACAGGATTCTTGACATCAGCACTTTGTGGAATTATCTAAAAATCTTTTAGCTGAAGGGTTTTCTTAAATGGAAGAATATTAAAGAAAAAAATAAGTAGCAAGTGCTACAGGTATACTCACTATCTAGAATCAATCATTGTCTAAAATCAGAAATTGCTTTTCCTATATGAATAGAACTGAGAAAAAAATGGAATTGGACTTTTCTTTCTAGCTTGGGATGTAGATGCACTAACAAAGTATGTACCATGTAGCACATACATATTTTTTCTCTAATAATACTTTTTTCTTCCTTAGGTACGGTGTATGTTCTTTGAAAATGTTCTAACGTGTTTTCTTTCTGGTTCATCTCAAGATAAGGTGAATAATAACTGGAAGTGACTGGCAACTCTGCCGTGGCCTGAACAAAAGGCCTTCCATATCCAAGTCCAGTTTCTGTTAATTAGCACAAATTGGTGACCTTGCCATTGCTTCAACAGAGGGACTGAGTAACTTGAAGAGAGGACCTGCTAGGACAAGGTGAGGAAGAGTGTGCAGCAGCTGCTGCTATCATGCTGTCTGCTACATGAACAAATGAGAGATGGGCTCCCAGGTCCTTGCCCCAACTCCTTCTCTGAATATTCATTCACTCGTATGCACACTTACTGTACAATGCCAGGTCACTGATGTCTAAAAATAATTTGAAGTATGTGTAGACACTTGCAAAATTGCCTGCTGTTTTTTGTTGTTTTTTTCATCAGGTATGTATCTCAGTTCTCAGATACTGGCAACAACCCATTTTGTATGGATTTCAGAATGAGAAATGCTGAAAAAATTACAATCATTGAGCTTCAAATCAGTTCATTATCAAGCTGCATTTCCTGGAAATGCCTGCTGGTTCCACACCTCTCCCATGCAGCACTTCCCTTGTGGGACTGTGTATCCCACCATGTCTCTGAGATGCTTTCCATAACCAGTGCTGTAGAAGCCAACAGGAAGGTTATATGTGGCTCAGAAGATCATATTGAAAGATGCAGTCTGGCCATTGAATATGCCCTTAGAAGAGGTTGCAGCTTTCCTGAACATAAGTAACTCTTCCCATGAGGCAGCAGGCCAGCACAGGAAATGCAGTTTAGAACTGCTCTGATTTGGCTCCCTCAGGTCATTTCAGTTCCACTCAATTCCGTTATGCAACTGCTAAGGAAAAAAATAAGTGAGAATTTCCATTTTTGCTGACAGGACATCCTGGGTACTTTAGTTTCTTTGTTTTCTAGTGGCCTCTGAGTTTTGGGGCATAATTCTAATTTACAGGAGATATCTGATAAAACGTTCCAGCAGTAAAAACACTAAGTCTTTTAATTCGGCAAGAACTCCATGAGGAGCCTCATGAGAGCCATGATATAAGAGTCAAACTTGAGACTTTGATGAACAATCTTTTTCCCCATTGTTAACAACTCATAATGCATCTGCTGAAACGTCACCTGGACATAAGTCATTATAGAAATACTTAGTTTTCACTTTTAGAGAAAAATAAATGCCTCATCCTCTTAGTTACCACTTTGCAAAGGAATTATATGGAATTACAAGGAAGGTTTAGAAAGACAGAGCGGAAGGTTTAGAAAGACAGAGCTTAAAGCTCAAGAAAAAATAAAACCAAACATAGAACCATGTTTTAAACAATTAGTATGCTAAAGCTAATCTCATGACTGCTGTGGCCCAATAACATGTTATCGAGCATGTTAGTGGTGAGGAGAGAGATACGTACAATGTGTTACTGTTCCAAACCAGAAAACTGCTTCAACCTGCCTTTTTTTTTTTATCCACAGTATGCCAACAACACAATACTTTTATGTGGTAAACAGGTATTAGCAAGATAGTATTATCCTTGCTCAAATGCAGAATTTCCTAAAGTCTGTTTCCTTTCCTCCCCCCATTACTCTAAACTATGGATAATGTTTTGTTACTTTTTGGAAAGAATACAAATTAGGATCTTTTTTTTGAGACCTTTTCACTGAGAAAATAAGACTCCCTTCAGGTTTCTTGAAAAGCTCAAAGATTAGAAAATTGTAAGGAATTACATTCATACATCATGCCTATTTCTTGCTTTGTACTAGGATTTTCATGCAAGGGTTATCTATAGTTGATTAATTTACAGAAATTGATTAGTATGGTATAATATTTATAGCACAGCACTTTCTGTCCTTGATCTCCATCAGAATTGTGGCCAGAATCTGTATAAGTTTCAGAGTGTGATATTTACAATCAGTTAAACTAAATAAAAATATCTTTTCAGATTGAAAATTAAGGTAATAAAACCCAAACAAACTCCCAAACTCATCAATATGGACAAGGAACCATTAAACAGTGAATTAAAAATCTCTGAAACTTATAAAACCCAAAAATTTAAATAAAATATTTGGCCAAAAAATGAAGTCAACACAACTATGTGTAATACCAACACTGAACTTTCAGTTTTTCTTTTCTGATAGCTATAGAAAAATATTAGAAAAATATTTTGAAATACTTATTTTGAAAGTTTAGTTGTGAAACAAAAGATTGTGCAAGTTATGAAGTGTGAAATTATTTTATTGAAGTGTAGGGTCTTATTCATCCAGGTATCAAAGCCTTTTTTTAGTCCTAATATAGAATCAGTTATAAAGCAAATATCTTGCCCTGCCTTGACAGGAACATTTGCCAAGTGAAATTAATATTTTTTAAATATAAATTTTGGTCAAAGAAAGGGATTTTCGATTTCTTGCTGAAAACAGAAAGAAGGAAAGAATCTGGTTTCATTAATGTGAAGATAGTGATTGTTTGTCTCTCTCTGTTGACAATATTGAAAGTAGCAGTGCAATTTCTGTAACAGCATCACACCTTGTCATCCCTTTTTTGGTGCTTGGTAATTTTAGCATTAAATCAGTTGGTTTTGTGTGAAACTCAGAGAAATCAGGGCAAGAATCCCTGTGAAATTTTCACACAACTTTCGCTTTTGTGCAGAATAAATATTTCCTCTGATGCACATAGTAAATCTAATACACTACACAAGTACCATGGATGAATATGGGCCAGAGTCACCAGGAGAGATTCATGACCCATGGCATATGGCACTGAAGATCTTTCATACTTAGCTTAAATTATCACAATGTCTGGAAAAGTCACTGTCTCACTTAACCATTCAATGGCAATGTCATATGGACAAGGACTGGAAAATAATGTCAGAGTAGAACCTCTGGCCCTAAATACATTCACCTACGTAACCCAGTTCCTAGGTTGAGATGTACCTTTAGGACAGCAGGACTACTACATATAGGAAGTACCTTTCCCTACACAGACTTTTAACTTATGTATTGAAAACTTACTTCTTCAGTAGCCTCAGATGGAAAGGCAACATTTTCCCTTTAGTTAGAATAGTTTTGTTGTCTTTTTTCCTCTTTGCTCTGCTTTTGTCATTTCAACTCTAAAGTGTGGTAAGGTGGTACTTTGTTTTTCTTTCCAACTCATCAGTCTGTAACATACTGCTTTTTATCAATATACAAATCTTTGAAATACTCTAAAATAATACTAAAATATGACATTTTAATATTTTTATGGCTTGGAATTCAGAAGTATTTTTCTAACTTTTATACCGTGCATGAAGTAACATTTAGTGGTAAGGCATGCATGATAAATTACTGCTCCAAAATTCAAAAGTGCCCAAATAAATTTTTGTTTTAACCTACAACATGCTGATTGTACAATATGACTACGTAGCAGATCACTTCAGATCACATTATATTCTATTTCCTTTCCTTGAGTGGCATGATAAAAAAAATATCTCAATGTTGCAATGTTGTAAATGTTGCTTTTGTAAAGCCTTTTGAACAGTACTCTCTTACTTTGGTAAAATACACACACATGCGCATACACATACGCACACACACAAAAAATATAGTCATAACCATTTCCACTGTAATAGTAACCTTTCCATAGACTTTCCAACTTGTCTGGTCTTCCTTGAAGGTTGATTGGGTTTTCACCTCTGTTATCTGCTAGGTGTTTGATGGAGTGGTCCAGATAACAGTGGAGAGAGCAAAGGAAAAAGAATTTTTTGAAGATCAAAAGTGTCTGTTCATTTTGTTATCTGACCCTATCTGTTGTCATAGTAACAGGTTTCTTTTAACCTCTGCCATCAGATGATTTGTCTCTATCTGCTGTGAATTCTGCTTTGACTGAGTAGCTGCCGGTAAGGTATAAAATGGGTACCTTGTTTTCCAGTTTCCTACTGCAATATTAAGAAGTGAAAGATAGAAGGTGAATTCTATTTTCCTATTGGGTTGTTCAATATTTCCTTTTTCAGAAATATTGAACCATCATGCTAATTTGACCAAATAGATAAAACTTCCAAAATGGTCATATAGTAGTCTCAGTTCTAGGGCTGACAGGATACAAATGAAAATCCAGGACTAAATCCCGAGAGGAACAGTGCAATTCCTGTTTAAGGCTGCAGAGCCTGAAGTCACTCATTAAATGCTCATTGCTTCCACACAAAAGCAGGAGCAGGTTGTGAATGGCTTAGTCACAAAGGGGTCCAGAAGAACCTTATTCTGTGCTGGATGTGCATAATGGCGGGTCACTGTAGTAGTTCCTATTTGCATGGACTATTAATTCTCTCCTCCCTTGGGGGACTTAATCATCATCCAACATATGGAAGGAGAACAGAAGATTATAGAACATGAACTCAGTCATCATACCTGGTTGTCTGCCATTGAAGAAATCACAACATATTGCTCCTTTCAAAAACAGAACAAACTATCCACCTAAAAACTACAAGATTTTCTTTTTCTTTCCCCTCCCTTCAATTTCGTCTACTGAAAGGTGTTCCAGAATCTCATGGCCATCATCAACAGGCAGCCCTTCACTACCTTATTTTTATCAGGTTCTCTGCCAAGTTATTTCAGTCTCCTCCTCTTCTTGTCCTCTGAAGCCAAAGCAGAGATCTGTGATACTTAGAAATTATAACTGTATTAATCAGTATATAATTAATAATGGTTAGTTAAATATAACCGTACTAAGATAATTTAAACAATAACAGTGTACAAATATTTTGCAAAATTGTGACAGCATACCCAGACACAATGTATAAGCATTTTACATAAGTATGTGAACACTGTGACCATCAAAGGGGGAAAGACGCGTGTAGTTGCAGGTAAGAAGCACCCACGTAACAAAAAGTAGGAAGACAAAGAACAAGCAGATGGACTACCTGAGGACAACCCCTTTTGGGAGGGCGGTAAATAGCATTAAAAATCAAACAAAAGCAAGGAAAATTGGAGAAGAAAACAAGTCCATTTCTATTCCAACTTCTCTCCCAAAAGAACTCTTGATCCTGATCACCTTGTGCATACTCACAGCTGTTTTGCATACTCATAGCTAAGGATATAAATGTTAAGAATTAAGAGTTTTCCATATGTAGTGAAAATATAATTAAAAATGTGTAAAAACTGTTAGCAGAAAGTGTGTTATTAGTGAAAGAATTTGGTAAAGTTTTGTTCTAGCATTTAAAACTGGCCTCATTTATTACTCATGGCAAAGTGATCTCTAATACACTGATGTATAGATATAGGTACATAAATATTCAGTAGCAATAACTCTCCATTCTTCCCATTGTTACAGGAGAAGTTTTTGCTTCGGTTGACTTTATCTTTCTATAGCACGTGACTAAAAAGTATTTTCTGCAACCGTCCCCTCAGTTTATAGACATAATTTCTAAGACTTATCTCCACCTCCACGAAATTTCAAAGCCCTGGATTTGCTGCCTAACAAACTGCATTCCATACTACAGGCCTCAAATTCTCAGTTAGTCTTCAAGGCTGAAAGTTTTGAACATTTTTTTTACTCTGTAGGCTATGGTAGGCGTGAAAGAAGTATCATTCTTTAACTAATAATTAGATGCATGTGTTTGATACCCCTCTGAAAGGGAATCATTGTCTATAGATTCTTGTGCAGTTCTGAGAGCATGAAACCCTAAATAGGAAGAACTCATCTTCATATAAAAAATATAAAATACTTTGAAAGATGGCTGAGATGGCTACTAGAGAAAATTGTAAGTTAGAGATTTATTAATGGTTGTTAAACCAAATTAATTAAATAGATCTAAACAAGCTATACTCGAATGACTTGTCAAAACACATAGCAATGATCAATGAGTCTGTGAAGATGAGGTCTACTATTCACAGTGATATTTTTAGTAATGTGAAAACCTAGCAGATTTATCAGACCGGTTTCCTGAAGAAATATGTTTTATAAAGTCAGGGGATCTAAACATCTGTCTAATGTCTATTGAAGTTGCTAGCAAATTTCTAGGAAGTTTGGTACAAGAACAGAGATTTCAAACAATAAGAAGTTTCCACAGGCTTTGAGGTGGCTGAATGGAGAAGGGCCTGCAGAAATGAAAGATACACCATGATTTCTAATATTAGAATCAGAAGATCCACGTGGAAATGTGTTATGAAGGCATTACTCCATTAGACATGGAGCAATTCAACCAGAAAACAAAAGTCACAAGAAACCAGGCTTCCTAACTTCTGTAATTCATATAACTGTTACAGCTGCTATTGATACTTGCAGTTGTGAAAAATTCCTGATTTAGGATTCCTGAAGTGAAACACCTCTGGGCTGTCAGATGGCTGGGCTGTGATTGTGCTATGTGCAGCTGACTGCTAAGAGGTTCCTGAGGGATGTGCTACAGGGAGGAGGCTTGTGGATCTGCTAAGAGTGGTTGGTAAAGTGAAACATTTGTTCTGTTATGCAGTATGTATAAGGCAAGAGAAAGAATGCTTTTAGAACCTCAGATTGATTATGCGGAGGAGTTTCTTGAGCTGGATGTACATTTGAGTGGGGCTTTCTGTCAGTGAGGGCCTTTGGTATCAAGCTAAGCTGAGAGGCAATCTGTGGCCAGCTCTCCAGGGAGTGCCAGTTTTCCCAAACCCAGGACAGACCGCTACCAATTAACATTTCACAAAACACTAGCTGATCAGAATTGTTAAAGTAGCTTTTTTAAATCACTGGACAAGATGACACAGATGATTAACAATATTATTATTTTTAACTAACAGGAAATTTGTGACAAGAAATGAGGGCTTTGAGTGGGTTTACAATAGTTACTGGGAATCCACACGGGAAACTTGCCAGAGAAGCTGTTCGTCATTTGCTAAGAATAGATTTTAAATAGTTAAGTCTTAGGCTTTCTTAAGATGTATGCACCCATGTATTTTGGGTATCAGAAGTTAATGGGTGGATTTCAACTTGACTCCCATTAATGTTAAAAAGGATTTTACATCTGTATTAATATGATGGCTGCTCTCTCAATATTAACCTAGGTGCCTGATTTTACTTTGATAATTGATCAAAATTATCATTTTGATAGTTTTGTTCCTAGAATTCTGGTGTTTCATTGGATATTTGCTATTTAGTAATGCATTCCAATGCAGTACCAATATTTTCTCCTGTAGGGGAGATACCTGTAGCTTTGTGGTAGGTGCCTGTTCTGTTTGAAGAGCAGGCAGATTTCAGGCTGCCTGCAAATCCCACCTGGTCTTGTGGTACATGATGTCATAAGCTTTCTGGAATGACCTTGAGCTACATTATTTGCCTGACATCAGGCACTGACAGCGTGTTATGAAGAGCTGCTATACACAATGACAGCCGGAGTGCGTACTCAATCACTAACTGCTGTAGGTAGGTGTGCAGCTAGGACTGTCCTGAGAGACAGTAGAAACACAGATTTTCCTCTGACTTACCTAAGGCCCTGCCTCGCCATGGGGATGGAAGGTGAGATCAGGTTCTAACATCTATGGAGATGCTTGGAATATAGTGGAGAAGTACTCTTTTTGATGAAGGAGAAACATCTACAACTGACTATTTGTGCCTCCAATTTTCTACCCCACCAGCATAATTATTGCTGACAGATAAAGTTTTGATTTAGGACTATGGATCTCAATTCTGCAAATGTTTATACATGTGTTTAACTTTAAGAATGCAGATAGTTCCATTGTGGTTTATGAAACTAGCCATGTGCTTGGAGTTATGCATGTGCATAAACGTCAGGATTGCTGCCTAAGGACATAATTTACCAGTAATCTGTAGGAAAAAGAAGTATCTTCTACAGAGGGCATCTATTTCTTTCCGAAATGCCTACATGGGATATTGTTTTCACAATCATTTTCAGATGAGTTACTTTCTAAAAATCCTGGTTCATGGGATTTTCTTTTGAATGTTTTATGGATATATCTTCCTTTCTTATTGAGGTGTTTTCTGGTGAGAATTTTAAAGTAGTTTTCAAAAGCTAGTCAGACCCAGCTTCTTTTCTTCAGAGCAGGCACGGGTGGGCCTGGTTCCTTTAGATCTGCAAACTGGGGAATCTACAGGCAGGTCAGATCTCAGGAGAGGAGTTTGTCATATGGAAATGTTTAACGGTCCAGCTTACATTCTGTATAGTTTCTCTTTTATCTTTTCAGGGTTTGAACATGATCCTTTCAAAGCCAGATAACCCAGAAAAGTCCTCATGACTGCTTTGCTCACTCCCTGATTCCTAAAATCACAGTCCAGGAGGAATAGGTTACTATGACAATATCGTTGCAATAGTTTTGTAAAGTGTTTTAAAATTTTTTTCAAGTCCCTCTCAGCACTAAAGTCTTTTTCTGTTTTGCAAAATGATACTTTCTGTCATTTTACTTATACTACAATCAAGAAACAAAGGAACTAGAAAAATATTCTGCTATATGAACAAACATTGCCTCTCAGCATTTATATAAGCAGAGGAACATGGTCAGAGGCACCCACTTAGAAAAACTCTTCAGCTACATATCTGGCTATATGCTGCTGAAATATCTTTAGAAAACTTCTGTTTGCTTCCTAATATCTAATAAAGCATGAGGATCATGTTGTGTCCCTTTGTTATACTGATAAGATCATCATCAGGGACTACAAACACCGATCCTCTCTTCCAGTTAATTTGTGTTTTTGAAAACATTACGCTTATTAGCAAGTGTCTTCAATAATCATGAGGTAGAAGAGTGAGAACCACCATGCAAGAAATACCAGAAGTTGGGGCCAAAACTTTGATGTCATCTTAGGTCTATGTCATCAATGTTTCTTTTTCATATATTTTTCCCAATTATGGTAATGTTATCGTATGTGAGAAGTAAGGCCAAAGATAAATTGATGCAATTTAAGGTTTTGATTTTTGTATTTTTGTATCCTTATATTCATAAAGTCATAGGATAATTTGTTGTAACGTTGTAAATGCCCTCAGGAGGTCTACAGTCCAATCTCTTGATCAAAGCAGTGTAAGATATAAGGTCAGAGCAGGTTTCTCAGGGCTTTATCTTCTCTGGTCTTGAAATCCTGCACAGATGGAGACTGAACAACCTCTCTGGGCAACCTGTTGCAATGCTTGACTGTCCTCGTGTCCTGAAAACCTCATCAAATTTGCACAACTCTCTGGGGCCAAGATTCCTCTCCCTGTCCTCAGTTTCATCCCTAGATTTTCAGCCCATCTCTGCCTTAAGTCCTGATGTGAGGGTGCAAGTTCTGATCCAGAAAAACTCTTGGGGACCAGTTCATTGAAGTAAATAGAACATCTCTCATGCTTGAAATTATGCATCTGCTTCATGCTTTGCTATCTCAGGGCCTAATCCTGAATGGTAGAGTTGCATGGTACAGGGAACATTTTGCAGATACTATCTACAGTGATTAATTGTTTTTAAACATTTCACTTGTGAAGGTGGCTGCCTTACTAGGGTTGCTACAGCTTTCTCAAACCAAGGCAAAATTCCAGGTCGAAAGGTGTGGTTATGCAGTAACATTAGATTGGTGTAAGAGAGAAGAATATATCTACCTGCAAGTAAACAAAGGACTATGCAGAGATAACTTGCAATTCCATGCGTATTTTTGAAAATATTTTGCAAATAGTTCTTCTCCAGTAATAAATGCTGTTACTCTGGCAAAACTGTATTGTTTCTAGTTCTCAAGGCATGCTATTCAGAGCTTAGATGGGGATTATGTAGTATAATATAAACCTTGTTTCTACCTTGATCATAATCAAGTCAAAGTGAGATGGCTCATAGTGAAGGCATTTTACTCTGCATACTCACGAGTGATTACAGGTTATATAAAATGCAATATATAAAATATAACACAATATAAGAAGTGCTTGGAAACAGTACAAGATTATTTTAGTTTATATTACCAGATAAAACTTAAATGATCATAAAGCCTTTGAAAAATGATGGTAGGATATAGAAGTGAATTTAGTTACTTGGATAGAATCGGATTCAAGATTACGTTTGATTATATATTATAATATTAAGACTACAATAAAGACTGGATTCTAGCAGCTGAGAGTGGTTGTAACACCTACAGAGACCTGAACATCACTGATGAAGAAGCAAGTTCACTCTGTCTGGTGGCCAGCCTTTTTCTGTCAGCAGAATTTTGATTTTTGGAAAGACAGTCACTGGCCCTCAGAGACCACATCTTCCCCTATCTTCTTCCAGGCAATAAGTACATTATCAGGATGATAAAAAAATCCTCTATTCTGATTTGTTTCATCTTTTGCACTTTTTCTTTGGATTTTTTTTACTAAGCAACACAGGAACTATTGAGAAATGCTAATTCTGCTGTCACACCACGGCAAACTGGCACTAAGCTTGGCCAGATACCTGCAAAGGATAAAATGGAGATGGAAACCACCATTTGTACCACGCCCAGATAACTTGTAAGGTAAGTAAGGGAGCTGGAATCTGTGTATCTGGTAGATACAGGGAGATCAAGGCATGTGGGAAAAAGGGCCGGAAACATATGGGGTGCAGAGACCACATGGGGAGTGGGAGAGCTGGCAGGACAGCTGGTTCCCAGATGATACTGAGATCAAATGACTGAGTACTTCAGCATGGTTTAAATAGCTAGGAAGTGTGGAGATGGAACCCTCCCTCACACACAAGAATGTACATGTATTGCTGCTCTAATTAAGTCTCCTTCCCTAGGCATGAGTATCAGAAGAAACCCAAAGTCATTGAGATGGTTTCCTCATAAAGATCAGGATTTCCTCAACCAACCTATAAAAGTCTTTGAAATCTCCTAATCCTTGGAGAAACAGTTTACAGGCTATGAACCTGTAGCTCCTATTGGACTTACCCCAGTAAAACAAGTTTATTTAGTGTTTGTTGTATCACTGAAAACACACAATAGTGTGGACTTTATTGCACTCCAGTACACCAGTGATATTCTCAGAGACTTTGCAGAAGCTGTGCACTAATTGCTAATGCTGCTATTACTTCATTTCTCTTGCTCTGGTTTGTGACCTGTGCCTGTGATGTTCACTGTGAATATGATTGCTTGTATATGCCTACATATACTATAGTCACATCTTTATTGTCTTACAGAGGCAATAGAGGAGGTACAGTTATGTTTCAGTCCATGGTGGTTTACAGAGTTTGTAGCTTTTAATAAAAACTGCTTCAGCTCGTTTAGGCTTAAATATTGCCTATCTCTGGTTGTTTTTTTCAAAGGCAAACTTATTTAGAAGTTCTGAAGAGAAAATCACACTCTACATCAGGCAGAAATCTCACTTTCCTACTCTTCCTAGTACAGTCTTTTAAAATCTGCTGTTAATATTTGGAAGCATAAAAATAATTCCTGCACCAAATGTACTCAGCGAAAAAGACAAAGCAAACAGATATTGCTGATAAGGGAAAACCAGAGCTCACACAAAGTGATCAAGCTGGAGATTTGCCACTCGAGTGTATAATAGATGACTCTTTGTTCCCTCTTAAACTTACTATTATTAGTCAGCTAATGCTTTGTAGGCATCATAGTTGCTGGAAATGGGCACTTCAGAAAGATCTGAAATCACATTGTAGGTTAGGTGTCCCTCTAAGCATCTACAGACTGTGAAATTAACTCCCAGAGAGGAAGCGGCTTTCCCAAGATCACGTGGTGACCTAGAGAAAACTAGAGATAGATCACAGGGCATCTGGACTGCTTTGTTAGGGGCCTGTCCACTGGACCATGCAAATCTTAGCTGCTCTGTATCCAGGCTTCTGCTGGTTAAGTGCATCTGAGCAGACCTCTTTTTTGCATGTTCCCAAGCCTACCCTTACTCCCCATCAGCTTCTCTCCATCCAAGAAGTGAAGTCCAATGCAAAGCTGTAATTCACACACCTCCAAGTGTCAGTAAAGCACTCCCAGTAACTTACCTCTGGATAGAGACTATGTGTGGAAAATTTCATCTACAAAATGGATCAGAAACTTAGATATCACCAGAGAAGAAGGAGTTGGAAAGAAAACAGTTAGGTAAATGCAAGTATGAGAGCCTCTACCTTACCATTACTCTAACTACTATAAAAATATTGCCAGTGGGGTGAAGAGATCAGTCTGGCCACAGCTGTCATTGTCTTTAAAAGCCAGCCAGTAAAGCATGTCTGTTTTTACCTTGCTGCAATTGTTATAAAAAAATTGTACTCTTGAAGTGAGAGCAATGTGTGGAGGAGAAAGCAGGATCTATAATAAGAGGATTATCAACAAACCATTTTTATTCCATTATTTTTAACCTCATCAGTGAAGGTGATTTCATGCTCTAGCAATATTCATTCTAGTGTCTTCTCTTCGCAGTTCATAACACGTAGGTGACTAGTCTTTGCAGCAAGATTTCACATGCTATCCAGTTACACCATATTTATTTGCCTTCTTGAAACCACATACTCGGTGGGATTCAACTGCCCCAGGAGAAGACGTGCCTGACCAACTGACATAGACAGGGCTTAGTCTGCAGGGAGGGTTGAATTTCCTTAGCATGACAATGGCCGGGGTTTTATTGGCACAGACGGTTTATGTCAAGCATGTGAACATATGTTCCTGAGGTCTGCAGGAGGAGCAGTTACAGATCTCTTAATACCCAGCTTGGGTTTTATGTAGGCCTGCTCCTCTGTCTTAGGAATGATTCACTATGGGTCTGAGTTTACTGGGGGCTACCTACTCCAGAGAACTGGTAAGCTGTCTGATTATGTACTGAAGTGTTTGCCAATAGCTTCATACTCCATGGTTTAATGTTTCTGATTACACTGAGTTTAAATATTCAAATAAAGTTCCCTGAAACCCTCTGAACTTAGAAAAGAAAAAAAAGCGTACATGTTTTCATTACAATACACAGGTCCAATTGATTCCACTCCTAGTTTGATTTCAGCCCAAACAAATCTTACATTTTAGGCCAAATCCAACAAAACATCTGAACATCTAAAGACAGAAATCAAAATACTTAACATTAGGTACCAGCTCTTTGGGTTAAAATTAAAGTGAGGCTCCCAAACAAATAAACAGACTTCTCAGGATGGATGGCAATTGGAAATAAAAAGAAACAGTGTACCTGAAATCCTGCCCAGTTCAGCCCTACAGGTCACAGAGACCATCATCTGCTCCGGGTCTGCAGCCTGAAACCATCTGAGTGACCAAAGCTGGTATTCATTTATCATGATTTGGATATCTAAAAGTAGGATAAACATCTAAGTCTAAGCCAGTAATTCTGGGCTCCTCTTGTAGTTAATGGAAAGAAACAGACACCTTCAGGAGACTTTTCATCTCCTGCCTAGAAAGATATCTGGAAATAGGCCAGATGAATCACACTCAATAGGTGTTTCTTACAGTTTTCTTATTCTCTCTCTTGAAGCAAAAAAAACAATTGTCAAGGCCAGAACAGTGTATTCAGAGAGAATTGGCTCATGCATACTTCAGTGTATTTGTTGCTGAAGGCAGGGGTGCAAAGAACAAAAGATTTTTGTCTAATAAACTTGACTCCTATTAAATAGAAGAATAATAATTTATTTCCCTTTAGGCTGAGAGATAATATGTTGCTCATGATATGAGGCTGTAATGTGTACGAAAAAATAACACCAGTCAGGGAAGGATGGAAGACCAAGTCTATGATCTGATATAATCTCTCTCAGAAGATGATTACTCTGGTTTTTGAATACTTGGATGAGGTGGGCAAGTGGAAAAGAGGTGTCAAATCTATGGGTACCCTGTATAATATGTGATATGTCAAAAGTCAGTCTCCTTTTATCTCTATTCTGCCTTTTCACATCCTACCTTCACGAACCTTTAGACATGCGAGTAACTTTGGGCTCATGAGATGTTCTGACTTGGAGAAGCTGTCCTCACATATGATTTCTGATCATAGGTGTAATCTTTCCAGGGTTGAGACTTTGGGAAATTTCATTTAAAAAAAAATGTTTAAATCCCCGAAAAATTTTTGGAAGCATTCAATGACATAAATGACATACTGATTAAAGTTTAGTAACTCTTTAAAAAGACATGCAGCAGACATGTATGATTGGGGGGCTTGTTGGAATGATTTTATGCAATTCAAACAGAATGCTTACTTCTGCTTAAGAATATAAAAATTTTGTAATTGACTTGCTGGGAAGAGGATAAGAGCATTTGTTTTATGGCAGAAATAATAAGGCCGTTCACAAATATAGGCTAATACAGTCATGTTTCCTCTTAAAGTTCCCCATTGACTTCCATCCTATTTTCTGCAATACAAAATATAGGCTAATACAGTGTCCTGGTTTGGCCTAAACCAGGCCGATTTTCCTTTCAGTGATTTTTGCTTTCAGCTAAGTCTCCTCTAAGTAACTGCATGTTTGCAGACAGTGTCTGCCTCCAAGACTGATAACGCCCGAAGTTTGTAGTTATCGCTGAGGCACCGGTAGGGATGTTGTGCAGTAAGGCTCTTGCTGTACTTATTCTTAGAGAAACCAAGGTCACTGATGAATTCCTCACTGCTTACAAGTGAAGAGCCGAAGGGGGGTTGCAGCTGCAGTGGGGAGCAGACAGGGCAGGTGACCCAAAATTGACCAACGAGGGTATTCCATTCCACACACGTCATTCTCGGTATAAAGGGGGGGGATCACGAGGGTCGCGCCCTTTTCTGCTATGGCCGGTGTCCAAGGAGGACTCCGTCTGTTTTCCTGCTGCCCCCGATCCCGATCCGTGCATCCCTGAATACAGCTCTCGACCGTTGCTAGGCCCAGCCTGGGCCTTCCCGGAGCCTGCCCTGCAGTGCCGGTGGTGACGTGGCTGACTTCAGGGGAGCTCAATCTTGGTTTTGTATATATATTTGTATATATTTGATTATTTCTATTATTATTATTATATTTTTTTTTTTTTCATTATTATAGTTTATTAAAACTGTTTTAACTTTCCAGCCCGGAAGCCTCTCTCCCTTTTCCCTTTCCCTTTCCCTTTGGGGGGAGGGGGGGGGGGATAACAGAGGGCATCTGCCACAGGTTTAATAACTGGCCCAGCTTTAAACCGTGACAGATTTATTGGCGCCCAACGTGGGGCACGAAAGAAGCTCCGACAGGTTGCTCTGATAAGTCGAATCCCAGCTCCAGTGGGAGGAGACCCGGAGAGCTCAGCTGAGAGAGTATCGGAGTTCTTCCTTTGAGATTTACGAGGGGTTGGAAATTAAAACAGATAGCGAAGATGGTAATGTCATTTTTGATCGCTGTGCTATCTCGTCTCTTTATTAAGCCTTTTACAGAGTTAAGTGTAATAATACCTTACTTGCCGTTGTTTGTTAGTGTTTATGTGCAGTTTATCATTGCTGGGTACTGGTCAACATGCATTGTTTTGTTATGGCGTTTCGTACGGATTTATGTCGTGATAAACTGGGTTGTTACTGCTCTGACCTCGGTAGCAGAGATTTTATCTGCGCACTCTGGGAGTCCTTTAGCTGATTCTGTTAATGATTATACTTCCAATTTTACTTTGGGAAATAGTACCTTCTCCTTTTCTGCCAAGGTGATTCCACTAGATTTTGCGAAATTAGGATGGTGCTGTCTAGGTGGCATGGTTTTATTTTCGTTTGTTCTGAATGTGTTTCTGGTGTGGTATGTGATTAGATGTCAGTGCAGCAACAGCGGTAGATATCATGCTGCCCCTGTAACCAGGAGAAAACACAGAAAGAAATCAGCTAGTAAAGTGAAGGATGATGACTCAGAGCCTTCTAAGGCAGAGCCAGCACAGGACCCAGGTGAGGGCCCTTCTCAGGCAGAGTCAGGGCCTGACACAGAGGGGGGTTTCCTTGATCGTCTTTTTAAAGCAGACCCATTACACAAGAAGGACAAGAAAGGTCCTTCTAAAGCAGAACAATCACAGGAGGACTCGGACTCGGAAGTAGAAATAACCTACCACTCCTTATCCCTGAAAGAACTGCGAAATATAAGAAAAGATTTTAGTCGTTATGACGGTGAGCCAATTATTACCTGGTTGCTCCGATGCTGGGATAATGGGGCAGATAGCATAGAATTGGATGGTAGAGAAGCCAGACAGTTGGGATCCCTGTCCAGAGATGGTGGTATTGATAAGATGCTTCCAAGAAGGTCGAACACTATCAGCCTCTGGAGGCGACTCTTGTCAGCTGTAAAGAGCAGGTATCCCTATAAAGATGATGTTATGAGCCACCTAAGCAAATGGACCACTATAGAAAAAGGTATTAACTACCTTAGAGAACTGGCTGTGCAAGAGATCATTTATAAACACCCTCAGGACATTGTAGATCCTGTAAATCCTGATGAAGTGGAATGCAACCGATCCATGTTCCGGAAGGTTGTGAAGAGTGCTCCACCAACACATACCCATACATTGTCAATATTAGTCTGGGGAGAAGATCCTATGGCACGACCTAACGTGGGCGAAATGGCTAACTATATGCGACAGTATGAAGATAGTATTTCTTCCCCACTGCAGGCCCGTGTCTCGGCTGTGGAAAAACTGACTAAGGAAAACAAGGACTCATTTAAACAACTGTCAGACAAACTGTCCAGGATCGAGAATAAACTTGACTCTCTACCTACACAGGCCCGTGTTGCAGCCTTTAGGAGGAAACGCCCTCCTACAGAACCAGCTCAAAGGAAACGGGACACGTCACGAGGTATCCTGTGGTTTACCCTGCGTGATTATGGGGAGGACATGAACAGATGGCATGGACAACCTACCAGTACCCTACAGGCGCGAGTACGTGAGTTGCAAGCTAACAGAAATACCAGTGAGAATTTTCCTAGGAGGATGGCTGCTCCAGTTACCAATGAGCAGGACCCCAGTCAGGGTAGATGGGCCTCAAATCCTTTTTTTTTCCAAGAGTGAATAGGGGAAATGAAGGTCCAGTCCCCGTGAGCTGCACGAATCCAGTCTTTAATTAGAGGGGCCCTGCCTCCAGCCAGGAGGAGGAGAGGGACAACCGAGTTTATTGGACTGTGTGGATTCGATGGCCTGGCACATTAGAACCACAAAAGTATCGAGCCCTGGTAGACACTGGTGCACAGTGCACCCTCATGCCATCGAATCATAAAGGGACAGAATCTGTCAGTATCTCGGGAATAACAGGGGGATCTCAAGAGTTATCTGTATTGGAGGCCGAAGTGAGCTTAACTGAAAATGAATGGAAAAAGCACCCCATTGTGACTGGTCCAGATGCTCCGTGCATCCTTGGCATAGACTACCTTAAGAAAGGGTATTTTAAGGACCCAAAAGGATATAGATGGGCCTTTGGTGTAGCAGCTGTAGAGACTGAGGACATTAAACAGCTGTCTACCTTGCCTGGCCTCTCAGAGGATCCTTCTGTTGTGGGGTTGCTGAAGGTTGAAGAACAACAGGTGCCAATTGCTACTACCACGGTGCACCGACGACAATATCGCACCAATCGAGACTCCCTGATCCCCATTCATAAACTGATTAGACAATTAGAAAATCAAGGAGTGATTAGCAAGACTCGCTCACCCTTTAATAGTCCTATATGGCCAGTGCAAAAGTCTAATGGAGAATGGAGATTAACTGTGGACTATCGTGGCCTAAATGAAGTTACACCACCTCTGAGTGCTGCTGTGCCAGACATGCTAGAACTTCAGTACGAACTGGAGTCAAAGGCAGCCAAGTGGTACGCCACTATAGACATTGCTAATGCATTTTTCTCTATTCCCTTGGCACTAAAGTGCAGGCCACAGTTTGCTTTTACCTGGAGAGGTATCCAGTACACCTGGAATCGACTGCCCCAGGGGTGGAAACACAGTCCTACTATTTGCCATGGACTGATCCAGACTGCACTAGAAAAGGGTGGAGCTCCAGAACATTTGCAATATATTGATGACATCATTGTGTGGGGTGATACAGCAGCAGAAGTTTTTGACAAAGGGGAGAAAATCATCCAAATTCTCCTGCAAGCTGGTTTTGCCATAAAAAGAGGCAAGGTCAAGGGGCCTGCCCGGGAGATCCAGTTTTTAGGGATTAAATGGCAAGATGGGCGTCGCCAGATCCCGATAGAGGTGATCAACAAAATAACAGCTATGTCCCCACCAACTAACAAAAAGGAAACACAAGCCTTCTTAGGCGTTGTGGGTTTCTGGAGAATGCATATTCCAGATTACAGCCAGATTGTACGCCCTCTTTATCAGGTGACCAGAAAGAAAAATGATTTTCAGTGGGGTCCTGAACAACAACAGGCTTTTGAACAGATTAAACAAGAAATTGTGCATGCAGTAGCCCTTGGGCCAGTCCGTATGGGACAAGATGTTAAAAATGTGCTCTACACCGCAGCTGGGGACAATGGTCCTACCTGGAGCCTCTGGCAGAAAGTGCCAGGGGAGACTCGAGGTCGACCCCTAGGATTTTGGAGTCGAGGATACAAGGGTTCCGAGGCCAATTACACCCCAACTGAAAAAGAGATACTGGCAGCATATGAAGGAGTTAGAGCTGCCTCAGAGGTAATTGGTACTGAAGCACAGCTTCTCCTGGCACCCCGATTACCAGTACTAGGCTGGATGTTCAAGGGTAAGGTTCCTACTACTCATCATGCAACTGATGCTACATGGAGTAAATGGATTGCATTAATTACACAGAGGGCTCGAATAGGAAACCCTAATCGCCCAGGAATCTTAGAAGTGATTATGGACTGGCCAGAAGGCAAAGACTTTGGAATGCCACCAGAAAAGGAGGTGACACGTGCTGAAGAAGCCCCACCATATAATGAACTACCAGAGGATGAGAAGCAGTATGTCCTGTTCACCGATGGATCCTGCCGTCTTGTAGGAAAGCATCGGAAGTGGAAAGCTGCTGTATGGAGTCCCATACGATGAGTCACAGAAGCCACAGAAGGACAAGGTGAATCAAGTCAATTCGCAGAGGTAAAAGCCATCCAGCTGGCTTTAGACATTGCTGAACGAGAAAAGTGGCCAAGGCTGTATCTTTATACTGACTCATGGATGGTGGCAAATGCCTTGTGGGGGTGGTTAAAACAGTGGAAGCAAAGCAACTGGCAGCGTAAAGGTAAACCTATTTGGGCTGTTGAACTGTGGCAAGATATTGCTGCTCGGCTAGAGAAACTAGTCGTGAAGGTACGTCATGTAGATGCTCACGTACCTAAAAGTCGGGCAACTGAGGAACATCAAAACAACCAACAAGCAGATCAGGCTGCTAAAGTGTTCCAAATAAATTTGGACTGGGAACATAAAGGTGAACTATTTTTAGCTCGGTGGGCTCATGACACTTCAGGTCATCAAGGGAGAGACGCAACATACAGATGGGCTCGTGACCGAGGGGTGGACTTAACTATGGACTCTATTGCACAGGTTATCCATGATTGTGAAACATGCGCTGCAATTAAGCAAGCCAAACGGTTAAAACCTTTGTGGTATGGGGAATGGTGGTTGAAATATAACTATGGGGAGGCCTGGCAAATTGACTACATCACACTCCCTCAAACCCGCCAGGGTAAACGTTATGTGCTTACCATGGTGGAGGCGACCACCGGATGGCTGGAAACATACTCTGTGCCCCATGCCACTGCCCGGAACACTATTCTGGGCCTTGAAAAGCAAATTTTGTGGCGACATGGCACACCAGAGAGAATTGAGTCGGACAATGGTACTCATTTCAAAAACAGTCTCATAGATAACTGGGCCAAAGAGCATGGCATCGAATGGGTATATCACATCCCCTATCATGCACCAGCATCTGGGAAAGTTGAACGATATAATGGGCTGTTAAAAACTACCCTGAAAGCAATGGGGGGTGGAACCTTTAAAAACTGGGATAAGCATTTGGCACAAGCTACCTGGCTAGTCAACACCAGAGGATCTATCAACCGAGCTGGCCCTGCTCAGTCAGACCTTTTACATACAGTAGAAGGGGATAAAGTCCCTGTGGTGCATGAAAGGAATCTGTTGGGAAAAACTGTCTGGGTTCTTCCTGCTACGGACAAAGGTAAACCCATTCATGGGATTGCTTTTGCTCAAGGACCTGGATGTACTTGGTGGGTGATGCTGCAGGATGGTGGAGTCCGATGTGTCCCTGAAGGTGATCTGATCTTGGGTGAGAATACTTAATTCTGAACTGCATGATGTTAATTGCTGCATAATACTAACAGTGTTCATAAGTGTCTTTCAGGTTGAAGCAGTGGTGATGAGACCGGAGCTAGCTGCAAGTGGCGTCCAGTAACCTCCTCGAGACTGACATCTTTAACCTGCAACCTGTGGGCACGAACTGTGACAAAGCTCATACCATCTTTCCTACCCTGGGAGACTCCTAGCCAGATGGAAACCCACAATCCTGAACTAAATGAACTTGATGAACTTTTTTCTTCTGTATAGAGATGAATCAGAAACTAATGTTATCTGTATATATTTTAAAATGAAAAGTTAGTGGTGATCTGAGTATGACGTGAATGGTATGGAATAAGGGGTGGAATGTCCTGGTTTGGCCTAAACCAGGCCGATTTTCCTTTCAGTGATTTTTGCTTTCAGCTAAGTCTCCTCTAAGTAACTGCATGTTTGCAGACAGTGTCTGCCTCTAAGACTGATAACGCCCGAAGTTTGTAGTTATCGCTGAGGCACCGGTAGGGATGTTGTGCAGTAAGGCTCTTGCTGTACTTATTCTTAGAGAAACCAAGGTCACTGATGAATTCCTCACTGCTTACAAGTGAAGAGCCGAAGGGGGGTTGCAGCTGCAGTGGGGAGCAGACAGGGCAGGTGACCCAAAATTGACCAACGAGGGTATTCCATTCCACACACGTCATTCTCGGTATAAAGGGGGGGGATCACGAGGGTCGCGCCCTTTTCTGCTATGGCCGGTGTCCAAGGAGGACTCCGTCTGTTTTCCTGCTGCCCCCGATCCCGATCCGTGCATCCCTGAATACAGCTCTCGACCGTTGCTAGGCCCAGCCTGGGCCTTCCCGGAGCCTGCCCTGCAGTGCCGGTGGTGACGTGGCTGACTTCAGGGGAGCTCAATCTTGGTTTTGTATATATATTTGTATATATTTGATTATTTCTATTATTATTATTATATTTTTTTTTTTTTCATTATTATAGTTTATTAAAACTGTTTTAACTTTCCAACCCGGAAGCCTCTCTCCCTTTTCCCTTTCCCTTTCCCTTTGGGGGGAGGGGGGGGGGGATAACAGGGGGCATCTGCCACAGGTTTAATAACTGGCCCAGCTTTAAACCGTGACATACAGTCATGTTTCCTCTTAAAGTTTCCCATCGACTTCCATCCTATTTTCTGCAATACAAAATATAGGCTAATACAGTCATGTTTCCTCTTAAAGTTTCCCATTGACTTCCATCCTATTTTCTGCAATACAATTTTCAAAATGTTACAAATAAACTTCCTGATTTTGTGTATAATTTCTTAGGAACAGCCATTGTCTTGCACTCCAAAAGCCTTCAAAAGTATATGTAGGGCTGTCATGAGAGAGTTAATAAAACTTGAAATTTAAAGATGTAGAGGAGAGAGAGGATTTAAGCTGGCACTTGATTACTGTAGCATTTTCCTACAGATGAATGGACTCTTCTAGGGTAAGGATAAATACTCTTGAATTTTTCTGAGAGGTGTTTGAATTATTGATATTTTCCACGAAAACACAGGGCTGTTCCATGGGGGCAAAATAGTTTTACCAGCCTTGAAATTATGCGAGCTAATACAGCTTATTTCTAGTTAATTGGAAACAACAGCAAACCTATTAAAATATTTCATTGTAGATAGTGTGGCAGTTGTAAGAATATTTCTTTCCTCAAACCTTCACTGCTGATGATTTGTGCTTGTGAGTTAACAATATTGTTGAAAGAGAATATTTGTTTATGACACCTGCATGTCTAGAAAGTCTGGCCACTGCACACTTGCTGAGACTCAGAGAGATTTCTCATTAAATCTGCTGGATATCTTAGACACATATCCAATAGAAAAGGTCTGGGATTTAGTGTGCAGATATAACCATAAGGAGATATTTTTGTTTATATTGCTAACTTAAGTGATTAAATAATAATGATATTAGCAAAACAAAAAAATTATTTTTTTTGAGAAAGATGAATAATATGATCCTTTAATACTAAAACATACACAATATGTGTTTTAGTAATTCCTGAGAAAAAGAACGGACGACAAAGCCAACAAATGTTGCTGGACTACTGTTAATATAATTTTGTATCTTTTGAAAAACTGTCAGGGTATTCTCAGTTTTGTCCTTTTTTCAAAGCATCCTAATGCCATTTTGGCAAGTTTGATATTTCATTTGAAGGGAAAATAATAAAGTATTTTCTTTGTATTGATTGAAGAAATATAGTGCTTATTTTTTCTTGGTTTTCTAGTAGTTATTCAATAGGTTAAAGGGCAATACCATCTGTTTCCTAACAGGACATTTTGTGTAAGATTTGCAAGTCCTACAGGTACCTTTAAGCATGGATAAATATGCACTCATGGTTTCAGCTGGATAGTTTTTCACCACCAAAGGATGATTATGTTGTGTGCCTTGAGACGTAGGCTATAATATATTTCCTGTCCCTTTATTGCATTTTGGAATCATAAACAATGACTGTTTGGCTCAAAGCCATTTATTCAGCCCAAAAAGGCATTATTTGCACAACAAAAATCAATAAAAATGTTACTAGGTCTGGCTGGATACTTTGCTTAACTGTGATATTTGTCTGTCACCGATGGCATGCCATCTCTCGTAGGAGACTGGGGCCAAAACAGAGCTATTGATCCAGTCATCAGTGATGGATACTGGCATTTGGAACAGGCTGCTGCAGAGAATCTCGATTAAAAAAAATATTTCTATGTTTTGCCTGCAGCAGAGTCAAGATAACCTGAATGAGGAGATTTTCTCTTTTATATTGGGTTTCTCCTCTTGTGGTTGTTAAATGCTCTGGACCGAAGTTCATTATTGAAAGAATTAAGTCAATCTATGTTTAGCCAAAGGCTTTGACATCATATCAAGCTCTCCTGATTTAGACACAAGCTAGTTGTCCTTTTCATCACCTTAAAAGCATAGGGGAAGTGTTTTATACACACCAGTGATAGAAGTGATATGCTGGGGTGTGCTTACACTTTTTTTCTATTGTAAAACATCAAATTATGTCTAAGAAAAACAAGACAAAAACTGATTCTCACACATTGTTATATAAACACTGAACTATCCTTTGAGGCACTGAGTACTCTCTGCTCTTGCTTTATGAAAAATTTAAGGTACTCAACACTTAGAAACTCCCAGTGTTTAGCTCTAGGTTATCTAATTATGAAACATCACTGCTGCTGCTTAAGAAAATATATTACAACTGAAATATTGAACAGTATTTAAAAAGGCTGTTATCATTGAACAGTATTTAAAAAGGCTACCTGACATTTCCAAATGCATTTTAACATTTTAAAATCTGTTTTTCACCAAATTAACTGATTTTAAAAAGTGTAATATTTTGTGACAGAAAGAAGAGAATAAAGCAGCTTCTTAAATCTGCTTTATCTTAGCTTATAAATACTTAGAAACATCTTCAATTAAAGATGTTCAGATTCTTCTTATTTATTCCCTTTTTCTCTTAGAGGTCAGAACTTTCACATAAAGTATGGTCATGCAAATATTCCAAGAGTGACTGAAAGTAGGTACACTTTCTAGAAATAATATAATCATTCACAGCATTGATGAGGATTTAGGAGTAACAGATCACTTACTCAAGTCAGCTGATTTATGTGTTATGACTTTAGATCTGAATAACTTACAGGCATCAGAGTGGTCACTCTGATTTTGGCAGGACAATTTGAACTGCATGAAATCAAGCACACGTGAAAGGCTTAGGATCATGATCATCAGAATGGTGTCCAAAAACATATAGGCAATGTAATTTTCAAAGCATTGAGGGCATTTTGAAAGCCTTACCATTCCATCATGTATGTAATTAAGAAAATGAAGTCTTTACTTAGAGTAAACTAAATTTCTATATAATATCAAAGTTGTAACTACCACCGTCATTCCAACTGTAACATAAGAATCCTGTTGATGGCTAGAGTGGCTACCAAAGTACCTAACTTCAGTTGTTTTGGAAGGAGTTGGTAGCAGCTATGTAGGTTTTGTTTAATTTCTCTTAATTATATTTCTCAGTTCAAGGATGAAATACTGTGAAGAAATATACAAACCTGTACAACTTCTGCAAACTTGTAATTTTCAACCAAGAGTATATGGAAGGGAAAGTCGTGATTTCAGTAAAGCGTTTGACACAGTCTCCCACAGCATCCTCGCAGCTAAACTGAGGAAGTGTGGTCTGGATGATTGGGTAGTGAGGTGGATTGTGAACTGGCTGAAGGAAAGAAGACAGAGAGTGGTGGTCAATGGGACTGAGACCAGTTGGAGGCCTGTGTCTAGCGGAGTCCCTCAAGGGTCGGCACTGGGACCAGTTCTATTCAATATATTCATTAATGACTTGGATGAGGGAATAGAGTGCACTGTCAGCAAGTTCGCTGATGACACAAAACTGGGAGGAGTGGCTGATGCACCGGAAGGCTGCGCAGCCATTCAGAGGGACCTAGACAGGCTGGAGAGTTGGGCGGGGAGAAACTTAATGAAATATAACAAGGGCAAGTGTAGAGTCCTGCATCTGGGCAAGAACAACCCCATGTATGAGTACAAGTTGGGGACAGACCTGTTGGAGAGCAGCGTTGGGGAAAGGGACCTGGGGGTCCTAGTGGACAGCAGGATGAGCATGAGCCAGCAGTGTGCCCTTGTGGCCAAGAAGGCCAATGGCATCCTGGGGTGTATTAGAAGGGGTGTGGTTAGCAGGTCGAGAGAGGTTCTCCTCCCCCTCTACTCTGCCCTGGTGAGGCCGCATCTGGAGTATTGTGTCCAGTTCTGGGCCCCTCAGTTCAAGAAGGACAGGGAACTGCTAGAGAGAGTCCAGTGCAGAGCCACGAAGATGATTAAGGGAGTGGAACATCTCCCTTATGAGGAGAGGCTGAGGGAGCTGGGTCTCTTTAGCTTAGAGAAGAGGAGACTGAGGGGTGACCTCATTCATGTTTATAAATATGTAAAGGGCAAGTGTCATGAGGATGGAGCCAGGCTCTTCTCAGTGACATCCCTTGACAGGACAAGGGGCAATGGGTGCAAGCTGGAACACAGGAGGTTCCACATAAATATGAGGAAAAACTTCTTTACAGTGAGGGTGACCGAACACTGGAACAGGCTGCCCAGAGAGGTTGTGGAGTCTCCTTCTCTGGAGACATTCAAAACCCGCCTGGACGCGTTCCTGTGTGATATGGTCTAGGTAATCCTGCTCCGGCAGGGGGATTGGACTAGATGATCTTTCGAGGTCCCTTCCAATCCCTAACATTCTGTGATTCTGTGATTCTGTGATTCTGTGATTCTGAGTAATACCATGTTTGTAATTCATTCTTCATATGTAGTATGAATCACAAACTTGTAATTGAAGATCTCATATGCCAGCCTGATGAGAGAAATAACGAGAGTGTACTGGCAACTGGACATATCTAAACAGGACAAAGGATATTGTTTTGCAGAAAGAAAAACCTCGGAGCACTTCCAGTAAAGAAAGTTAATGTAATGACCACTACATTATGCCTCATGCACGTTATAAGATATATTTGATAATCAATGTTAGTTCTAAAGAAATAATACGATAACCGCTGAAGGAACATTTTATTTGTCTTTGCAATGTGCTTAGAGGTAAAATATCTAGACCTTCATACTTGTGTTTATTGTTGCATGTTATAATTTGGACTGTCTTTTTAAGTTGTTAGAAACTCTGAGAGAAATTAAACATTTCATCCAGGTAGGGGGGAGATGGAAATAGACTAAAAAAAATGGGAGTCCCCTGATTGGGTTTTTAATACAGCCATTCAGTGTCTGTTGGCCTGCATTACCTAGTTTGTACTCAGACATGGCTGCAGAGGGCAAATGTTATGAAGTGTAGATTGCGTTATGACTTGCTGTATAGGTTTCCCTTCCACTCCTGCTCAAGAGAAGCAGCATCAAAGAGCTGATACACAACTGGTATTCTATCCATCTCCCTTACCACCTAAAGCCACTTGCTATTATCCTGTCACAAATAAAAAAAAAATGAAAATCTGTCTCTCAGAATAATTTTAGAAATGATAAACATTTCTCTTCCACATCAGAGAACTTTCTCTAGATGCATACAGGGCTTTTAATACATTGAGTGTTTCATAATTTAATGAAAAAGAAAAAGAGCAAATTTTTTCTCTTTGTTTTCTCTCTGAAGAAGCAGTTTCAAGGTAGTAATTTGTTTAGCTTTTCTGTTTCAGAAACATAATTATTAGTAGTATTGTTAATCTCAGGAATAATACGCTACAGTTGTTGCTTCTTTGTCTCATGATATTTTTGCATACTACTACGGTGCAATTAAGGTAAAACAGTCTATATCATCTGAAGATCTGACCCATTTCAAAGAGAGGCAATTTGACTTGAATGAAAACTCCAGGCTTAAACATGAAGTGCATTGGGAATGCACTTTCATGCTTGCCATCCTGCTAGAATTTTTAAAGTACATCTCATACTTTGAAAATTAGATTTTATACATTCTGCTAGATACCATTTTGACAGGCTTTCCAGGACTGAAATCTTAGATGAAATTGCAATTGTTGGCAACCTCAGTGCTAGAATTTTTTCATTCTTTCTTGGATGAAAACTAAAAATGACTAGCATTAAGGCTCTATGTTTTAACCATAATAAATGATATTTATTTACGAGCTCAGAATGAAATGTTTCCCATATTCACTTATATCAATAATAAAAAACTACATAAATTATAAAAATGACACTATACATGTCTACACATTTTTACATTAGTTGTCTGTGGAAATATCCTATTATTATTTAGATTTCTTTTTTATTAATGTTATGTGCTAACTGTGAAGTCTAATGTAAAAAGCATGTACATTAAATGAGTTCAGTTCTTCAAATGGAAATCTATTCTAGCATAATAAGGTAGGTGAATTAGCCTTATCTGAACTAAAATGTTCAGTGAACTGAAATTCTTCTTGTAAAGGAATGAGACTGTTGGTGCCATCTGATTTTCGTGAGGTACAGCTGTGCTTTCAGTGTCAGGAGAATTGTTTTGCAAAAAACCACAACATGACAAACATAAGAAATAGGGTCAAATCTCTAACAAACTACAGAAATGCATTCAATATTTTTTAAGTTATTCTCATCAAGTAGTTGAAGTACTTTAAGCAGGTGTTACATACAGATTACGCTTAAGGAATCTAAATAGGGATTGTAGCACATGGTAAAGATTTAGTAAATACTTTTCTAGTCCAAAATCAATGCCATCGATTGTCATTAAAGTGGCAAGCTAAAAACAATGAAGTGGTTTCTAATTTTCAGGCTCCTGCTGGAGTCTGCTCTCTCTCTTCCTTTTTCCAGTTAAGAGCATCATTAAATGGTAAGAGCAAACAGCATATTGAGAAGCCAAGTGTTTTATTAATTCATCATCAGAATTATCTCAGCACATTAATATTAATAGCCTCAAATTGGATTTCATTTAGGAGGTGAAATAAATATGCTGATAGTAAAAGCCTACATAGCCAATGAATCTTTTGAAATGGCACTTAGAGAGAGCAATACTCAAAACAGATTTGATAAGTCATGCTGACTTCCTTTAGCATAGGGGCACCTTCCAGGAAAAATTTCATGTTTGTCTGGAACTCACTGAAATTTTAACTTCTGAAAAAGGCCTGCTTTCCCTTTTGGAAGCTTGTTGCTTAAATGACTGAGACTAATGTGGGCATGTATCCCTCCCTTTATCTGACACTTTTTTCATTCCCTTTGTTGACTGTAGTAGACAGCCACCCCTAAAATCCCTGTTTTTTCATAACAGTATGTGTCTCCATATCTAAGGGTGTTATTTTGTGTTTACATTTGCTTTGACTCACAGGTAGTGTATGGTTTTTTTGTCTTTTTCATTATTAAATTCTCTAGATCCATAGAGTCATAGACTTTGTGGCTGTTTGCAGGGAGAATTACTATTCTTAAGTAAGTGCTGAAGAACATGAAATGTCCCCCATTTGCAAGGATACCACATGGTCCAAGGAGGAGATAAGGTGAAGAGTAGAAACGAAGCTGTAGCTGTGCATGGGCTTCACTAAAGGCGCCATAGACACTTTCTTATCTGGTGAGTCAGTGGTGATAGCTCAGTCCTTCCCTCTCACCACCCTCCTCCAGTAAACCAGGCTGTTTCTATACCTTCCTGTTACCAATGCTAATTCATTGACTAAGGCCAATGCTCTTATGCTAAATTGGAAAAAAAAGGCACTCAGGAGGAAAATGGTCTCTTTTTTTTTTTTTTTTTTTTTTTTTCAGTACGGTGTCACAGCATCATTCTGGCATCTTACCTAATACAGCCTTTTTACAGGAATGCCAGATTCAACCAGACTTAGATGATATAGACAACTCCACAGCAATATTCACCACTCAGTTATTTCCTGCTGTTTGTGGCTTCAAGGGCACACATATTTGCTGAGGACCATTATCACATGGAGATGACCCAGTCACAGCACCATTCAGTCATTCAAGGAGCCTGTCCTGGGAGGCCAAGCAGCCAGAAGGCTTCCTGACTTCTGGATGCTTCTTATTGCTAGCAGGGACACACAGATTAGTCATACGCAAGAACAGTGTGTGCCTAGGGGTCTAGTTACTGGAGCCACTGGATATTGAAAGACTAGTTTTATTTTTCTATTTTTCTATTCTACACTGCTTCTCAAGAGAAGCCTTAAAAGAAAATCGCATCATGCAAAGTGTAATACTGCACAGAAAACAGAAGTCATGTTCTGAGACAAAGTAAGGAATCTGCTCACTGCAGTGAGTCCTCCACTTTGTAACTAGCATTTGGGGAGTGTAGAGCCATGCCTGCAGAAATGTGGGAGACCTTGAGTGCGGGTTGGAACTAGCTGATGTATCCAGCCACTGGTGTATATCTCTGTATGGAGGACAGGGACAGGGAATATCTTCTCTCTTGTCCACCATGTGGCTTATGTCAGAATAGGTGGAGAACACAGGCAGGGCAGTAACCAGCTACTCCTTCCTGCAGCCATAGCGTGATAGCAGGATTGAGACACTGAGTGGAAGTGTTAGGGCTTGTGCTTGCTTTCGCTTTGGCAAGTGAAGAAACTAAAGCAAACTGGAGAATGTGGCTCAGTTAATGTGTTTCTGCTCCAGACTCTTTCAGTTCTCTGAGGTAGTCAGACTTCATAAAAATGTACACATAAAATAAAGTAAATATGCTCTTTTTTTGTTGTTTTTATATTGTTCAGATGTATTTCTTTCAATAGTTCAGAGGAGGAAAGCAACAGTGATCAGAAGAGAGCAAAACTAGCCATGTACTTTGCCTTCTTCCGGTCAAACAATGGTAAATGTGTTCTGAACAGGAGCACGGTGCTCAGGAGAAATGCATTTGAATATTCTGCCTTCATCTTGCAAGCTCCTCTACCGTAATGGCCATGCATGAGCACTGAGGTGTGACTGGATGGATTTTGGCACTGCTGAGCAGTGGAGAGGTAGCTCTGGCAGCTACAAAGTGACCATGACAAGATTTGGCTGCCTAGCCACCTTTTAGCTAAACTAACAGAAAGAATAGCTTGAGGTAGGGTTTGCCTTCTGCTCATAGCAGACTAAGTTACTTTTGTAGCCATGGATCAACTTCCTGCGGCTGAAGGCACTGGCTGTCCCTCCAAACTAGTAGAGAGAAGCATGAAGACTTGTTAGTGCTCCCCGCACAGCTGCTAGTAAGAAACAGTCTGCGTTTTGATTCGGCCTGAAGTCTGAATTTCTTGTTTCAAACAGCCCAGCTTTACATGTTGTCTAAGCATTTTGTTGGGAGCTTACTTCAACAGCCTGCTACAGTCTACATGAGAAAATGGACTGGTTGTTTCCATGTATGATAAAATACATGTTCAAAAAGAATGAAGAGGTTTCTGTGAGGGGTTGTTCTTTTTTTTTTCCTCTCTTTTGCTACCAGAAATGTACAAGGAGATTACTCTTGTGGTTGTGGCTGTGGATTGAGAATTACAACATGATTCCTGGCACTGCCACAGATTTGTTGTCTGTTCTTTTAATTTGTCTATGTTTTGGATCCCGACTGACCTCATGGAAGGATTCTTTCTTTAATGCAACCACAATGAAGATGCTTTCTTTAATGTTTGTGAGGGGCTTAGAGTCCCTGGTGAACAGAACCGTGCAGGGCCCTTGAGACACTGAGATTATATAAGTTTTATGATGTAAGTCATCTTTGTCACTTCAGAATATCTGGGCTCTTCCTCACCAGTGAACAGGATTTGCAGCCTACTGATTTTGAGAAGCGATAATGAAATTGTGGATTCAAAACATTTATCTGTCAGTCTGTGTTGGCGCAAGCCTCAAACATTGTTCTCAAGCTAGCACTCATGAAATTTATTATGAAGTAAAAGAAGTTCCCAACAGCCTGCCACTATTACTGGAGAAAGAATGTACAAAAGGGACTGCCATTTAGGCCACCATTTGGAATGGCATTTAGGAGCTGCTGCCTGGAGTTGATGTCCAGAATAATAGGGCTGACATTCAGAGGACCCACCCAGCAAGCAGAGGCAGAAGTAATCTAATTGTTACTGCTTTCTTTCAGACTTCTTGCCCCTCTATCATTTTCACGGCTTTTCCCAAAAATAAATTACTCTAATTGTAGCAAAAGTCTGGAATGGAGAATTATTATTCTGTTTAGTTTGTGAACTGGTATTTTCAAGTTTCCTTAATGACTAATATAATGGAGAGGTTATTATCAAAATATGCTGGGTTCAGAGTATATTAAAGCTCTCTTAGGACCCAGTTTAGTATCTGTTACAGTTCAGCCAAACCAAACACAGCATGTTCAAGTTGCTGCTTAGTTTTTGGTGGCTGTTTCCCATAGCACAACAGGGAACCACATACCCAGTAAGACTATATTGACAGCCTTCTTTGCTGATGGCCAGAGCAACAGCAAAAGATTCATACGTCACACTAGGAAAATCAAAAGGCTCCTTTTTGTCTGTTCATTGCTCCTCTCCTGAGGCATGCAATAAGTGACCAGTTATTTATGAAGCCATAGGTATCACTGGCTACTTCTTGTCCTCTCTTCTGCCACATGAGGTCTTCTTTTGTGAGGCAGTTGTCTTCTCCCTTCCATTCCTCATTTCTTCACTGCGGTGGTGTAACACCTATGCAGTTATGAGGCAAGTCCATGATAGTGTTTACACAAAAGCTGATACTGCCAGGAAGTTTCTCAGGGCTGTCATTTTTCATCTTTATGCAAACAGCTCTACTTGTACCCTTAATGTAACATAGTAAGTTTCTGCCCCTCCTCATTCTTCATGAAAAGTTGTGCATCTTTTCCACATTTTTTTAAATTGAAAATTCAGTGCCTATTACCATAGAAGATTTTTTGAACAACGAGAATATTAACAGGATTACTGCTTCATAAATACTAAGAAAAATAGACCTGATGATTGATTGACAAGGGAAGTGATTCTCATTCAGATATTTTAGAAGATATTTGAGCTATGTTTGGCTGTATGAACATCTATTTAAACTGAAGAGTAAAGACAAAAGTTTCCCTCTGAAACACCCACAATTTAAAGCTCAAGTAGTGGCATTCCACCTGAGAGGGATGCTGATATTTCTCTTCAAGATAAGAGTCCTTGCCTAGTTTACTGATGCTGGTGCAGACAGGGCTAAACTTCTCTTCAGACACCTTTTACTTTGGGGGACAAGACCCTGAATCTCACACGTGGGTCCACACTTGGTCATATTCATTCTGGTTCTCGTTGGCCTGTTGAAAGTTTGATATATTTTGGCTACTAAGCAGACATTTACGACCTAGATATAAGTCAGGCTGGCTACTCCAGCTTCATGGTTTGGACCACATTTCTGTTGAGGTTCCCAGATTTCCTTGCAGATCTGTATAGTCTGCAGCGAAATTTCTCCTGTTTCAGCCATATGGTCCTGGTGGCAGAACTTAGCTAAACAGGTATACACTCTCCTGCCATAATCAAATCCCTTTCAGGCTATGCAGTTTCACATTAAAAGAAAACAGGAAAACCAAACCTGATCTGAATCATGTTTTGAATGACTGGAAAACTATTCAATATATTCATTATATTGATGAAAAAATATTCAATAAATTCATTAATGACTTGGATGAGGGAATTGACTTGGATGAGGGAATTGACCAACCTGGTCTCCTTCTATGACCAAGTGACCCACTTAGTAGACGAGGGCAGGGCTGTGGATGTAGTCTATCTAGACTTCAGTAAGGCATTTGACACTGTCTCCCACAGCATCCTCCTAGACAAACTGGCTGCCTGGGGCTTGGATGGGTGGACTCTTCGATGGGTTAAAAACTGGCTGGATGGCCGAGCCCAGAGAGTGGTGGTGAATGGAGCAAAGTCCAACTGGTGGCCGGTCACTAGCGGTGTTCCCCAGGGCTCAGTTCTGGGGCCGGTGCTGTTCAATATCTTTATAGATGATCTAGATGTAGGGATTGAGTGCACCCTCAGCAAATTTGCAGATGACACCAAGCTGGGTGGCAGTGTCGATCTGCTGAAAGGGTAGGAAGGCCCTACAGAGGGATCTGGACAGGTTAGATAGATGGGCCGAGACCAACAGCATGAGGTTCAACAAGAACAAGTGCCGGGTCTTACACTTCGGCCACAAGAACCCCATGCAGTGCTACAGGCTGGGGGAAGAGTGACTAGAAAGCGGCCTGGAGGAAAGAGACCTGGGGATGCTGATCGACAGCTGGCTAAACATGAGCCAGCAATGTGCCCAGGTGGCCAAGAAGGCCAATGGCATCCTGGCCTCTATTAGGAATAGTGTAGCCAGCCAGTCTAGGGAAGTGATCGTCCCTCTATACTCGGCACTGGTGAGGCCGCACCTTGAATACTGTGTCCAGTTGTGGGCCCCGCACTTCAAGAAAGATGTTGAGGTGTTGGAGTGAGTCCAGAGGAGGGCAACCAAGCTGGTGAAGGGTCTGGAGGGTCTGACCTACGAAGAATGGCTGAGGGAGCTGGGGTTGTTTAGCCTGGAGAAGAGGAGGCTCAGAGGTGACCTTATTGCAGTCTACAACTACCTGAAGGGAGGTTGTAGTGAAGTGGGAGTCGGCCTCTTCTCCCAGGCAACTAGTGATAGGACAAGAGGACACAGCCTCAAGCTTCGCCAGGGGAGGTTCAGGTTGGACATTAGGAAGAATTTCTTTTCAGAAAGGGTTATTAGACATTGGAATGGGCTGCCAAGGGAGGTGGTGGAGTCACCATCTCTGGATGTGTTTAAGAAAAGACTGGACATGGCACTTAGTGCCATGGTCTAGTTGCCATGGTGGTGTCAGGGCAACGGTTGGACTCGATGATCCCTGAGGTCTCTTCCAACCTGGTTGATTCTGTGAGCATAGAATGCACTGTCAGCAAGTTCGCTGATGACACAAAACTGAGAGGAGTGGCTGATGCGCCGGAAGGCTGCGCAGCCATTCAGAGGGACCTAGACAGGCTGGAGAGTTGGGTGGGGAGAAATTTAATGAAATATAACAAGAGAAGTGTGGAGTCCTGCATCTGGGCAAGAACAACCCCATGTATATGTACAAGTTGGGGACAGACCTGTTGGAGACCAGCATAAGGGAAAGGGACCTGGGGGTCCTAGCGGACAGCAGGATGACCATGAGCCAGCAGTGTGCCCTTGTGGCCAAGAAAGCCAATGGCATCCTGGGGTGTATTAGAAGGGGTGTGGTTAGCAGGTCGAGAGAGGTTCTCCTCCCCCTCTACTCTGCCCTGGTGAGGCCGCATCTGGAATATTGTGTCCAGTTCTGGGCCCCTCAGTTCAAGAAGGACAGGGAACTGCTAGAGAGAGTCCAGTGCAGAGCCACGAAGATGATTAAGGGAGTGGAACATCTCCCTTATGAGGAGAGGCTGAGGGAGCTGGGTCTCTTTAGCTTAGAGAAGAGGAGACTGAGGGGTGACCTCATTCATGTTTATAAATATGTAAAGGGCAAGTGTCATGAGGATGGAGCCAGGCTCTTCTCAGTGACATCCCTTGACAGGACAAGGGGCAATGGGTGCAAGCTGGAACACAGGAGGTTCCGCATAAATATGAGGAAAAACTTCTTTACAGTGAGGGTGACCGAACACTGGAACAGGCTGCCCAGAGAGGTTGTGGAGTCTCCTTCTCTGGAGACATTCAAAACCCGCCTGGACGCGTTCCTGTGTGATATGGTCTAGGTAATCCTGCTCCGGCAGGGGGATTGGACTAGATGATCTTTCGTGGTCCCTTCCAATCCCTAACATTCTGTGATTCTGTGATTCTGTGAAAACTGGAAAATTATCAGTTACTGTGAGGGAATTAAAAATTACATTTTCTGTCAAATAGCTGTAAAATAGCTCTGATTAAACACATAAACAAGCAAACTCTAAAAAAAATAAAAAAGGAGCATCATATAAGGAGCTATTATAAAAACGGATTTTTTTAGTCAGGTAAAAAGTTACCTGACTCTCAAGCTGCTCATTATAGCAGAGCATTTCTAGCATTGTTGAAAAAAAAGAAAAATCTTTTTCTTCCTCTTGTTTTTTTATCTGTGTCTGTTGGAGCATTGTGAACTGAGTTACAAATAACTTAATTTATGTACCACGAATGTCTATGCTAGTTTCAAAGAACAGTATGTACTTGAAATTTCATTCACAATGGATTTGGACAAGGATGGATTAACAGTGAGAGAGAGCAGTGAAAGAAGGAAAAAATGGTCATACTCTAGTATGAAAGGAAGCTGATAACGAACTATCTAAAGAGGCTTTATGAGTGCTTAAATATTTTAACTGAAGAACTGGATGAAGGGCTGGAACAGCTTTGATGAATTGCTCAAGATTGCGTGTGTCTAGGATAAGTCCATAGGAATCTAACAAAACTAGGAGAAATGTTACCAATGAACGAGACAATGTACCCTGATCTTTGATTTGATCCTCTGATGAGGAAGAAATAGAGGTATATACAGTGACTGTCAGAGCAAAAATGAAACAATGCAAAACTCTTGTGCTGAAACATTTATAAGGGTGCATTTGCTTGCACGATTAGGTTCCAGGGGGGTTGGAACTAGATGATCTTTAAGGTCCCTTCCAACCCAAACCATTCTATGATTCTATGATTCACAGAACTCAATGAGAGGAAAGCAAGGCCAAAGGAAGAGCAAAAATATTTTTATAATTTTTACCATTCTATCATGCAAAGTACAGAAAGGGATCTCTTGCATTGAGATGCAGATATAAACAAAATGTGAAAAAGATTCCATATGTTGAAAGAAGAACAAGATTTGAATCTCAGCAGAAGATTTGAGCCTATTTAGAGTCTTACAATCCACATGACCATTGAAGGAGATGAAGAAACTAATGATTCAGGTAGACTATAAAGATAATCTACCTATAAATATTCAGCTCAACACAGACACTATAACCTAAACACTTTCTGCTAGAAACAAGGTAGAAATGTGTCAAGATTTATCAACACTAAGGTGATGTGATAGAATCATCTTGTTAATTTATTTAGGAACACAATCTCTGCCACAAATAGATTAAAAACTTTTTCAAGCAGTAGCCACAGTCTGATGTACCCATATTTCTTTAAGTGCTTTTGTTGAAGACTCCTGTGTGATGGATTGGAAGATGGAAATTCCATTATCAGTAGGAGAAAAAATTGCCACGTGGTTTCTCTTTTTTTTTTTTTTTTTGAGGGAGGGTGGAAGTGAAGAGGTGTGCAGGGGACATTTCTTCGTTGTTTCCTAACTAACTAGTTTAATCTTTTATGTGTTTCTTTGCTACTATACTAAAAAATACAATCTTTGGGTTTATCTTCCTCTGGAAGCTTCACACTCATTACAAGGTTAGATACTATTTGAGAGTATGAACTACGTGAACACTCAGTGGCAGTATTCTGTGGTCCTTAAGCCATGTGAGAAAGCGGACAGACAGGGCTCATGACAAGTGGCTCCACTGGATAAGTGCTGAAACTGTGCAATGTATTTTACCATGTTAGATTTTTTTTTCTATCTGCAAAGCAAGACCGATTCATTTCAAGGTGTTCTAGAATCCAGGGTTGAATCAACATTGCATATGAGATTGTGCATTGTGACAAGCCATTCCCATTTTGAGCTTTACGGAACAAGCATTAGTTTTATAAGCAGCAAGGGGAGTTGTCCAGCTTGCATGGCGTTACCTGCAATGGCCTCTTTCTTAAATAGAAGAACAGGAGTTATCTTTCTATTTGTCTCAGCTCTTCCTTTGTTCTCTGTTCTTTAGGCAGTCAATCTGATGAACAATTTATAAAGTAATGGAATATGATATTAGCCAAGTGGTTTACACAGCCTTTACTCAGATGGTTCTAACTATTAATTTAAATCCATAATTTTGCATTTTCAGTCCATATACAACAGTAATTCTAGATACAAGTGAAAAAATTACAGATCATTTGAGAATAAAGGTAGATTTCTTAACTTTGTACACTGAAGTGTACGTTACATGTTGGTCATGCGTCCCACAGCACTCAACGTAGGAGCAGCATCCTCAAAAGTTAGTGAACACTCAAGAATTGTCTGAAGCAAAAAAAAAAAAGTAACTGACAGGTCCAGTGAAGCAGAATACTCAAAGAAGATTAATCAATCAGCTGGAATTTGCAATAACTCAATTGTTGTACCAAATATGATCAATGATAACAAAAGAAACATTTAGCCAAAAGGGAAATAAATATCTGCGGTCCTCGCAGGAGTTGTTTATTGATTGAACTTGATTTGTCAAGTATCTTCAGTATCTAGGACCAGAGTCAGACTATAAGTGGTACCAGGCTCAGTGACATAGAGGGATTATGCTACAATCTGTATTTGTTCTTCTTTACATTTTGATGAAACTTGTCTTTTAGACACTTCATTTCACTTGCTGTCTTAACAACATTTTATACTTAGGTATCTTTGTAGAAAAGCACATATGTGCAATATAGAGTCAGTTGTAACAGTTAAGGCTATTCCACATGGATCTTCAACATATTAATTCTTATTGAAGTCTACAAGATAGGCATTCAAAGTTAAATATATCTAAGCGTTGTCCTGACTACAGATGATTTTAGATTATTCTTTGACTGCTTTCTTATATCAGAACCTATTGTGGAGTGTCTTGGACCTGCTGTATGAAAAGTTTGGAAAGGTCTGCATTGGAAAAGTCTGCATGTGGAAAAGTGTGCATTGGTATGGACATGCTGACAAAAGAAACATACACAATTTAGCAACTATCTTTAAATTGCCAGAACTGCTCTCTAGAAAGCATATGTTCTGTTAGGACAATAGCTATTAAGTAACAGACATCATTCTAGAGCAGCAAGGTGAAGTAGTATCTGAAACATAGAAGTATGTTGCAGACTTTTTGTAATGAGTGTAAAAGGGTATTAGAGACAAAAGAATGTGATGTATCAGTATACACCTCAACAGCAGTAATTGGCAATCATTCAAAATGGAAAATCTCTTAGATTATAAATTATCTGTTGACTGTGTAATCAAATTACAAGGAAACTGAGGATGGGGATGTAATCATGTTTTTTTGCAATATTATTCTGAAAAAGGATTGGAGATTGAAATTGCACAAAGAAAGATTTAATAAGGGAAGAATTGTTTTCAGGTCAGGTTGAAGGCAATTTAAGATGTTGAAAATTGGGAACTGAACAAAATCTGAAAAACTTAAAAGAAAAGGGAAATTAATGGATATATAAATCATTAGAAAAACCTGTATACAGAAGAAATAAGATCACATGAGAATATGATTCTGGATAGACTTATCTTTAGAGAGTTAAAAGTATATATTAAGGTAGCCAGAATAATCCATGTATTTAAATAAGCCACAAATGAAAATTTTATTAAAATTCACTACAATCATTAAGATAAAAGGAAAATACTTCAAATGTCAAAACCCTGTAGAAGAATAAAAGAAAGCAGCAAATCTAAAGAAAATAGCCTTGTTTGTTTTCAAGCATAAGAAGAGTTCAAAGAAATCTGATTAATAGTTTCAGGAACTGTAACAATATATTGAAACTGAGCAAATAATTTGTAATGAGTAATTTATTCAAGGTTAAAATTTGGTCATTTGCAAAGGTCTGGCAATGATGCCTTAAAATTCAAGCAAAAGGAAACTCCTGCTTTTGGAAGTCTGAGCATCCAAATTCCAATTGAAAACCTGCGTTGCCAAGTAAGAGAAGAACAGGGTGTCAGTACCTAGAATACTTGCTCATAGCAATCCAAATAAGAAGGTGAATTTTGTTTTGTTTCAGTGAATTTGTTTTTTTATCTATTTGAAACAGGAGAAAACACAATACAAACATTTTCTCCCAGAATCCCTATTAGATGTAAGTATTATCCATTTCCTCACATTCAGTTCTGCCTTAGGGATCTACGTATCCACATATCAATTGATTCATCAGAGGCTTCTTACAAAGCATGTATTTTTTTCAGAATAGTGAAGTACATATAGATTTTTTGAATAGATCCAGAATGGTACAGTCTAGGATGAATCCTGTGTCTGCCCATTGTTTCTTATTAGATAAAGCATTATTTGATTTAGATTTTCTAAATCAAAAATGTATCAGAATATATTGTCTAAACTGTTTCGCATCTTCTGAGTATGATCATCACACGATTAATGGTTTCTTTTAGTATCATCAGCCTTATAAAGTCTTTTCCTGGTAGAAAAAGCTGATCAGATTTAAACTGAGTAAATTTCAAAGATAATGCACATAATATTGACAAGAATTAACTCCACACTATTTTATTTATTTAATAAATGGAAGGCATGTTATTTTTAATTGCATATCTCTACCTTCTTACTCACTGGGAGATATTTGACTTTTTTCCTTTACTGTGGCAGAATTTTCGAGATGAAGATTTTGACTTGTACATATGCTAATTTTAAAAAGATGAACTTTTTCTATTATAGTGTTAGAGTGCCTAACAGACAGAAGTTTCAGGACGTTCCTGGTGAATAAAGATGTCATCAAAATCTGAGCTAATAGGCACTGAACCTGTACTCAAGTGATGGTGACTTTCAAGACTTTGTATAGTCATTGCTGTAGCTGTATGCAGCTGTAGCAGAGCTGCAGGAACCTTGGATTTTTTGCTTTGGTGAGAGTGAAAAGCAAAGACTAGAAGGCTAGGCAGTGAGAAACAAAGGGCTTGAATAAGATATGAGAAAAATGCTTGCGTATCTATTGCTGGAAGTGGAAATCTGTATTACATGGGAACCTATGGAGTTGTGGTATGTAGGAAGAGGCCCCAGGGGTCTGCTTCTTCATCCAACCAAAATTAATTGAAATAGGATTTTGCATAAAGAGAATATTTTGTTGTCACCCATTTTGTGAGTTCAGGATTCTTAGTTTTCAAATCCAGCTGTTTACATATACCATGACATTAGAAAGAGAAGAATACTGCATCAAACCAGTGCTGTTCTGGGGTTTACAAAGCAACCAATCATCTTGTTACACTAATGCATTTGCAAAATATGCTCTTCAGTAGCTAGGAAAACCTACACCAAGACCCTTAAATACAGTTTGAGTCTAGGTTTCAGTTTTCCAAATAAACCAAAAATAGTTAATCATCAGAAGTTATCAACAGGGAATGACAAAAAGGTTGCTTACATCTCAAGGTCTGACATACCAAAGTCCTTTCTCTTTCTGGCTAGAGGATATATGGGAAAAACACAACTACTTCCCTTAAAAACTTGCAAAAAAAAGAGGAGGACAGGAAAAAAGAAGAGGAGGATGTAAAATACTGGAAAGCTATACAATACCAATGAAAATATCAAGCAGCTCTGCCGCCATGGAAGGAAGAAAGAAATTGTTGATGTTCCGCTCTACTGTTGCTAAAGTTTCTGAAACTGGAAGAGCTGAGTTCTGTAATCTTGTATGTAGCCTGAACCACTGGGAGTTAATTTTACAAATCACGGCATTATATCCTTTCCTAGAAGCTTCCTGATGAATGATAGCTTCTTCATTGATTCTCATGACACAGGAATCTCTCATCCTCTCTATGCCACTCATTGTAGCCTAGAAAGGACTAGAGTGTTGACATTTCACCAGGTATTAAGGGAGCTGGCTGTCAGCATGTAAGAAAATTATAGGAGGCTTTAGGACTACATGTGTGTGTACAAAAGGTATACATTCTAGCTGATCTCAAAGCACACATTGTAACACAGGATGGAGAAGGAATGAGAAGGCTGAATGAAGCTAAGATAAAATGGTAAAATTTCACTAAGACACAGAAGGGAGAGATGGACATTTCTGTGAATTTTTCACAAAAACACTGAATTGCAGAATCACAGAATGTTTGAGGTTGGAAGGGACTCCTGGAGATTTTCTATTCCAATCCCCCTACTCCAGCCTTGTCAAACAGAACAAGTTTCTCGGGGTCTGCCAAGATGGATTTTGACCGTCTCCAAGGATGGAGAATCCACAACCACCATGGGCAAACTGTTCCAGTGACTGACCACTCTCAGGGTAAGACAGTTTTTTCGAATTCATGCCTTTTAACTTTTAATTGTGTACCACTGAAAAGAGTCTGGTCCCATCATCTTTACACCATTTCATGAGGTATCTATTCACACTTAGTAAGATCCCCTTTGAGGCACCTCTTCTCAAGGCAAGACAATCCCAGCTCCTTCAGCCTATCTTCATATGTAAGATGCTCTAATCTCTTAAGCATTTTCATGGAACTTGGTTAAACTTCCTCCAGTACGCTCATGTCTTTGTTGTGCTGGGGAGCCTAGTACGGGACGCATCACTCCAGATGTCCTCTCACTAGTGCTGAGTAGAATCATAGAATGTCCTGAGTTGGAAGGGACCCACAAGGAGGGGAATGATCACTTCCCTCAGCCTGGTAGTGTTGCTTTTCCTAACACAGCCTGGGTGCCACTGGCCACCTTTGCTGCAAGGACACATTTCTGGCTCATGGTCCACTTGGTGTCCACCAGACCTCTGGGCTTGTTTCTGCAGAACTGCTTTCTAGCTGGTTGGCCCTCAGCCTGTTTAGGTCCCTCTGAATGGCAACACAACCATCTGGTGTATTAACCATTCCTCCCAATTTAGTATTGTCTACAGACTTGCAGAGGGTGTACTCTGTCCCATCACCCAGGTCATTAATGATATTGTTATATCATGTTAGCCGACACATTGACCCTTGGGGTTGTCACGGTTTAAAGCTGGGCTGGCTATTAAACCTGTGGCAGATGCTCTCTGTTAACCCTCCCCCCCGCCCCCCACGCAAGGGGAAAGGGAAAAGGGAGAGAGACTTATGGGTTGGAAAGTTAAAACAGTTTTAATAAACTATAGTAATGAAAAAGAATATAATAACAATAATAATAGAAATAATCAAATATATACAAATATATACAAAACCAAGACTGAGAGCTTGGAAATCCTCCTCAGGCAGAGTTGCTCCCCCAGCACGGGGGAAATGCAGTACCTCCACCCAGCACAGGCAGAGGGGGAAATGCAGTAGCTCCCCCCAGCACGGGCAGAAGGGAAAATGCAATAGCTCCCCCTGCCATCACACCTGCAGGCTTTTAACTGGAAAATTGGCAAAGCTGGTACCAATCAGTGGGAGACAGGAGGGCCCCTCCCTCCTGGGCCCCACCTCCAGGAGGCAGTGGGTTAGTGATAAATAGGAAAGTGAGAATGACATGTATGGGATGGAATACCTTGTTGGTCAATCTTGGGTCACCTGCCCTGTCTGCTCCCCCCTGCAGCTGCGACCCCCCTTTGGCTCTTCACTCATAAGCAGTGAGGAATTTAGCAGTGACCTTGCTTTCTCTAAGACTAATTGGCCTGGTTTGGGCCAAACCAGGACAGGGGTACACCACTAGTGGCTGGCATTCATCTTGACTTTTTGCCACTGACAATCACAACCGTTTTAACCTGGCAGTTTATCCAGCTTTCAGTTCACTTCAGTCTCCATCTGTATAGTCCCTACTTCATCTCTTTGTCAATGTGGATGCTATGGTAGACAGTGCCAAAAACCTTATTAAAATCATGATAAGCAATACCCACTACTCTCCCTTCATTCACCAAACCAACCATTTCATTGTAGAAGTTTTTCCGGTAGGTCAGGAATGATTTCCCCTTCATCAATCCATGCTGATTTCCAGTCACCTTCTTGTTCTTAATATTTTTGTAAATTTCTTCCAGGATTATTTGCTCCAACATCTTCCCATGGTCAAGGTGAGGCAGATTGGCCTGTACTTCTCTGACTTCTTCATCTCGTCCTTCTTGAAGATAGCAGCTACACTGGCTTTCTTCCAGTTCGCAGGAACCTTCCTTGATTGCCATGATCTCTCAAAAATATTTGAAAGTGGTCTTGTGAGGACATCAGCCAGCTCCCTTAGCACTTATGGGTCATAAAGTCCCTTGGACTTAAACATGGCTCCATTTGCTTTAATGGTTCCTAACTTCACCATATTGAACAGAGGTTAAATCTTCCAGACTTTACCTCTGGTCTCTGGGGCCTGGGATTCCTGAAGGCCATTCCAACCAGTAAAGACCAAGGCAAAGAAAGCATCGAGTACTTCGGCCTTTTCTGTGTCTTTTGTCACCTGGGCCCCTGCCCTTATAATTGTTGGGCCCACTTTTTCTCTTTTGCTGTTCACATACTTACAGAATCCTTTCTTGCTGCACTTTACATTCCTGGCCAGATTCAACTCCAGATTATTTTTGACTTTCCTAAACTCATCCCGGCATGCTTGGATAGTATTTCTAGATTTGTCCTGGGCCACCTTACCCTCCTTCCACCTTCTGTGTACTTCCTTTTTATGTCTGAGTTTAGTCAAGAGCTCCTCGTTCATCCGTGCAGGCCTTCTCCCAACTTTGCTTGATATCCTGGTCACAGGGGTAAGCCATTCTTGAGCTTGGATGTGATCCCTGAAAAACAATGAGCTCTCCTGGACCCCTCTTCTCTCCACAACTGTCTTCTGTAGGACTCTTCCAAGCAGGTCCCTGAATAGGACAAAGTCTGATCTACTGAAGTCTAGAGCTGGGATCCTACTTTTTGCCTCATTTGCTTCTCTCCGGACCCTTAACTCCATCGTCTCCTGGTCAAATCAGCGAAGGCTTCCCTTGACCTTCACATCTTCTGCAAGGTCTTCCTTGTTTGTAGATACCATGTTCAGAAGAGGACCTATCATTGTCCAATGATTGATTGCCTGTGTTAGGAAATTGTCATCAGTGCTCTCCACAAATTCCCTGGATTGCCTGTGGCCTGTTGTGTTGCCCTACCAGTAGATATCAGGGTAGTTAGTGTGTCCCATGAAGACAAGGGCATATGAATAAGATGCTTCCTGCTGTTGTCAGAAGGGCTTATCTGCTTCTTCTTCCTATTGAGGCAGCCTATAGCAGACACCCATGACAACATCACTCATGTTTGTCTACCCTCTAACCCTTAAGCTCTTGATTGGCTTGTCATCGATCCCAAGGCAGAGCCCCATGTGTGCCTGCTATTTTTTCACATGAAGGGCAACTCCCTCTCCTTTCCTTCCCAGCCTGCCCTTCATAAGGACTCTGTACCCATCCATTGTAGTACTTTAGTCATGGCAGTCTTCCTACCACATCTCTGTGATCCCAATATCATTGTAGCCTGCACCTGCACACTAATGTCTAATTCTTCCTGTTTGTTCTCCATGTTGCCTACATTAGAGTACTGTCACTGCAGATGGTCACCCAGTCATGCTGATTTCTCTCCCAAAAGTGTGAGAGCTTTCCCCATAACGCTGCTGCCTTGGTGCTTCCTTATTTGTGTGCATATGCTTGAGGTGGACTCCCTTTGCATAATTTGACTACTGTCAAACACTGAGGTTTTACTCTACTAATTTTTCCTCAAAGGATTCAGTCAGCCATCTGACAGACATTTGATAGATATTAATTAAATGTATGAAATAACATATTTGACAAGTGTTTCTAGCTGTTTGTCTCTTCTAGAAGGATCTGGTTCAGAAACTGTCTAAAACACAAAGCTGTTTTGCTGAATATTCATTTAAAGATATTTTAAAGTATGTGATGCATAGCAGTTTTGTTTGTAGTCAGTGTAGTCTTCAGGATAAAGAGCACAAAAGGCTAAAAAAATGTTTCACCTTAGGTAGCGGGCTTTCAGATGTAACTGAAAGTGAATTTCTGCATTTCTGATTTCTGATGCATTTCTGAAAGGGAAGTTAGAGTACACAAACAGTTTTAGAATAAAAATATACCTGTCTCCTTCTAGCCTGGAACCTGAACACAGCTATTTCCCACCTAAGGGTGCCTGAAAAAGTAGCCTGCTATGGGATCGATAGTTGGTGAGACTCATAATTTTGAAAGATCTAATCTGTTGTATCAGCCCTTCATGGATCTATTTGACATGTCAGAGGAATTATAGAAACATAAGTTTAGATAACCTGGAAATACACAGATTCAAATATAGTTTTCCATTGTTCAATATGCAGCACTTGCAGCTCATGAGTCTATAATAAAAACTACTCAATTTACAGACTGAACAAAACTCAGCAAATTGGTTCCTTAGGTTCAGTTCTCCTTCAGTTGTCTCACCCAACACAGTATAAAGAACTACCTTGTAGGCTTTAACTGTGAAAAGTATGCTCTGATCTACTCCTGCAACTTCACAATATTTGAACTTTCTGTTTCCCAGGGCACTGCAAAAACCTTTTGCTCCTGTTACTCTTGAAATAAAAAGCAGTGTTCCTTATGAATTTTTAACGTGGCACACTTTTCCTGCCAGTGCTTTCAGGCAAGTCACGTCAGTATCTGGACACTTGAATTTGAAGCTCAAAGCCTGACTGCCTCTATTTGTAAACAAGTGTGAACAGCATAAGCACAGTAGTGTCACTTCCCAGTAAATTCAGTGTTAAGAAATTACAAATATATGTACTATAGAACAGTTTGACAAAGCTGTATTGGAATACATTATTCATAGTAATCTTTTTCAAAACCTGACATTTTGGAAAGTTTTCCATTTTGTGCATCATAAAATTGTAATGTTGGTTTTGAAAATAGGAAAAACAACAACAACAAAAAGCTGAATGTGTTTAGCCTTTTACTTTCAAATAATCTTTTCCAAAGAAAAAAAGCCTGTTGATTTTTCCTCACCTTAAGGACTGCTCATTTTTTGTCTAATTATCACAAATAAATTACAGCTGATCTTTATCTACTGTGGCATTCCCAGCTTGCATTTTGTGTGTGTGTGTGTGTGTGTGTGTGTGTGTGTGTGTGGTCAGGGGAAATAATATGTGTCAAGACTGGCTTATAAAATCAGTTCTAAGCCTTTAACCTTCAGCAGAACACTGAATAATTGAGGGGTCTATGGACACTGACATTTATGGCAAAGCAGGAAAATAGATGTCTATTTATGGGGCTGTATCTCTGATCATAGTTCATAGTCCCCTTTCAGTGGTGGAGTTAACATTACCTGCTTGATGTCAGGCACTGCAGTGATCGCTGCCAGATGGTCCCAGGCTGATGGTCCCAGGTCTCTTTTGCCAATGATAGCTGTTTTACTGATATGATCAACATAATTCAATCACTGTCAGTACTTATTTCTTCCCTGTTTCTCCATGCTAGTCACTTGCTGACTTTTCCCTTCTGTGCTCTTTACTTTTGAAAGATATTAGCACAAGGGAAAATAAAAGTGAGCATTTGCCAACTTCAATCTTAATAAACTTCAGGTTTGGTTTTGCCCCCCTTCATTCCCATAGCGGTATTTATGAATGTAGTTAGATTTGTAAGAACTGCCCCCTGAATGCAGGGAAAGTTTATGTGCTTGAAAATATCGTTGTGAACTAAACGGAATAGTCACTTTGTTGAGTTTTACTAACTCATTGAATTATGTTTCTTCTGTCAAAAGACTTCATCACACTTGTGAAAAACTAAGTGGCTGTTACAAATCTTATCTGAAACAGCTGTTACAGATTTTATAGACTTCTGTTTATGTATGTTAAATATTCATTCATGACTTCTTAATTTTCCAAATATTTTCTTTCCTTTACTGGGAAAATGTTAACTCTATAAAAATAGTTTTACTCTTTTCCACTCTTTAAAATATTACAGTAAATTAATATTACTTCCTTTTCTCTTCCTTCTCATTCATAAAAACTGCCATGAAGAATCTGTGGAAGATGCTGCTGTCTGAAAGAGAGGGCAGCTGGAGAAGGATACGCTTCCAGTGTCCCTACCTCTGGCTTGCACTGTAACCTCCATCATGAATGCACTTTTCCAAGGAACAGAGCCTGGCTCTGCAGAAAAATCAGATCAGCTCTGAAGCAGGTGTACTGATATGGGGAAAGAGATGTTGTCTTTTTACCCCTACAGCCTTCCAAAACTCTGATCACCCCCACAGTGGTGTATGTCCATACCATGATATCTTGTTTTGGTATCGCTGTTGTGAAGACTTCCAATGGTACTCTCCATCATTTTGACAACTACTTCCATTTGATTTACACTGGAAACTTACAAATATAGTCTTAATTTTAAAATAACATTTAAAAAAATGTTATGTAGGAGACTAATGGTCTTTTCAATGTCAACTTCTGAGAACTCCCACAAATGATAACCGTTAATTAGTACTTTCCATAGTCTCACATTCTTTCTGTCCAAGACACAAGCTACTTTGGGTTCCCTGAAACCATCTGCTCAGCTTTCCAGTTCCTACTAGTTCAATTTAATAATGAAAAATGACATGAAAATGAAAGACTACCTTACTTCATCCAATAGTTTTGAGCAAAAAAATTCCAGTCCATGAGCAAAGATGTGTGTCATAGCACACAGCTAACAAAAGCAGGTGCTAGAGGAATTGATGTGCCTTTTTTTTTCCTTTTTTTTTTTTATGCCAAACACACATTTATGAATTTTAAAAACATAAATTGCACAACTGGTAATTACATCAGAGATGCTGCAAATAAAATGGATAAGCAGTGAACCAGTTGTCATATTTCCCCATGCTTTAAGACACACTGATGTATATGCAGACATACAGCTTCCTTTTTACCAGTGATAATTTACGACTTTCTGCTGCCACTCTCTAATGCTGTCAGTCGAGCTTCTGTCCCTGCTGGCCTGACTGTTCTGAGAGGAACTGAAGTGGCAGGTAGCCCATCACTATAAGATGCACATTAATTTTACGCTTCCCTTCTGAGGTGTCTGTGTGTTGCTGATGTCTCCTTCAGCATAATACAGCCATATCCAAAATCTTACAGTTACTGAAGAGAGATACGTAGATGTAAGTATAAACTTTTACATATGCCTTATAAATAAATATAAATGTATAGCTGCACCTGCAACTATAAAATTAAGATCTTTATAAATATCTGCCTTTTTACATATAGCTGTGTAAGAAATATCACACACCTATAGTATATAGCATGTATATAGGGAATATCTGTGTTGGTATGTATAAATACATATATATGGATGTATAAGGATATGTTTCTGTGTGTATATATAAAAGTGCAGTGACCAGATGTGTAAAACCTTTGGGTTAAGTCCCAACATCTGCAGTAGAATAGGGAGCCGTATCTCCAGTAATAAAGTCCAGCATAAAATCCATTACAGGAGGCAAAATCTTCTGAAAGGGATTCCTAAATGCAGAGTGGGAAGCTGACAAGCTGTGTGGTGGGGAGCACTGAAGACACGGGTTGGTTTGACTCTCATGGTTAAATCCCATGGGAAATGACAGAGTTTGGATCCTGTCAGGGAGAGGACATGAAGGGGCCTAGATATACTGAATCCTCAATGAGTGCTAGTTGACAAAAGAATATCAGGCACACTCAAGATGTGGAAAGGTGTTGGCTACCTCCTCTTCTGTATTCTCATAAGCTCAGTGTACTAGATATACAGCTCCTTTTTCATGTATGTAAGGGTTGCGAACGGAAGGAAAAGAAAGTTTTTCTTTTGTACTTGTTTTATTTTGCTAGTATGTGAGTTTATGTTCACTTTTACGTCTGTTTCTTGAAGAGTTCAACATGGAGAAGTGCCAAGTCCTGCATCTGGGGAGGAACAACCTCGGTCACCAGTACACACCAGGGACCAACTGGCTGGAAAGCAGCTTTGCAGAAAAGGACCTCGGGGTCCTGGTGGGCACCAAATTGAACATGAGCTGAAAAGGTGCCCTTGTGACAAAAAAGGCAAATGATATCCAGCATTAGAAGGAGTATCACCAGCAGGTCAAGGGAGGCCATCTTTCCTTTCTATTTAGCACTCGTGAGGCCACATCTGGAATGCTGGGTCCAGTTCTGGGCTACAAGAGAGACATGGACATACTGGAGACAGTCCAGCAAAGGACCACTAAGATGATGAAAAGACTGGAGCATCTCACATATAAGGAGATGCTGAGAGGACTGGGAGTGTTCAGCCTGGAAAATAAAAGGCTCAGGGGGGATCTCATCAATGTATAGAAATATCTGAAGGGAGGCTACAAAGAGAAGAGAGACAGGCTCTTTTCAGTGATGCCCAGTGACAGGACAAGAGGCAATGGGACAAACTGAAACACAGCAGGCTCTATCTGAACATCAGGAGATACTGGCATAGGTTGCCCAGAGAGGTTGTGGAGTCTCCCAACTTGGAGATATTCACAAGACATGAGAACCTGCTCCAGGTGGCCCTACCTGAGCAGGGATGTTGACCCAGATGACCTCCAGTGGTCCTCTCCAACCTCAGCCGTGCTGTGATTCTGTGACAGCTTTGATGTCAATTTACAGATGATACTAAGCTGAAAAAAGCTCACAAATAGAACCTGACTACAGTAAATTATGAAAGGCATGTGTGTGTCTAGCAACTGTATAAAACTGCAAACTGTAACTGATATTTTAGAAGATGAAAAACACATAGCACATGTTCAATGAACACAATTCAAAATGAAAATTTTGGCCTTTACTGGTTTTTACCTCATCTATTTTAAACTATTCTTTTCCCCATTTTTATTCTTTTTTTTTAAATAAGCCTGTTACAAGTGCAATATTGGATTGTTTGCTATATTTTTATTATCATACCCCTGCCATTTGCAACCTTTTTTTTCTTTCTTTAATTTTGTGTCTGATACTTGCTGAAATAGCATGAAGATGAAGAAATGGGCAAATTATTCAGGGATTTTGAAAAAAATGCTTTCTATCTGTTTTCCAGAGGATCTCCTCAGATCAAATTTGTCATTTATTTTTCACATTCAGTTATCAATATGTATAAGCAAGGATGATGATACCTGCTCTTTGCGGGAGAAATCTAGTTTATTTCATTGACAGAATTTGTGCCTTAGAAGTAGTAATTATTGAGTTCTTTGGTAGTAATTATGATTGGGATGATTCTTTATATGTGATGAGGTGTTCTGGTTTGGCCCAAACCAGGCCAATTAGTCTTAGAGAAACCAAGGTCACTGCTAAATTCCTTACTGCTTATGAGTGAAGAGCCAAAGGGGGGTCGCAGCTGCAGGGGGGAGCAGACAGGGCAGGTGACCCAAGATTGACCAACGAGATATTCCATCCCACACACGTCATTCTCACTTTCCTATTTATCACTAACCCACTGCCTCCTGGAGGTGGGGCCCAGGAGGGAGGGGCCCTCCTGTCTCCCACTGATTGGTACCAGCTTTGCCAATTTTTCAGTTAAAAGCCTGCAGGTGTGATGGCAGGGGGAGCTATTGCATTTTGCCCTCTGCCTGTGCTGGGTGGAGCTACTGCCTTTTCCCCTCTGTCTGTGCTGGGGGGAGGTACTGCCTTTTCCCCTCTGCCTGTACTGGGGGGAGCAACTCTGCCTGAGGAGGATTTCCAAGCTCTTGATCTTGGTTTTGTACATATTTGTATATATTTGGTTATTTCTATTATTATTGTTATTATATTCTTTTTCATTATTATAGTTTATTAAAACTGTTTTAACTTTCCAACCCATAAGTCTCTCTCCCTTTTCCCTTTCCCTTTCCCTTAGGGGCGGGGGAGAGGGTTAACAGAGAGCATCTGTCACTGGGTTAATAGCTGGCCCAGCTTTAAACCGTGACAGATTTATTGGTGCCCAATGTGGGGCTCGAGAGAAGCTCCAACAGGTTACTCTGATAAGTTGAATCCTGGCTCTGGTGGGAGGAGACCTGGAGAGCTCAGCTGAGAGAATATCAGATTTCTTCCTTTGAGATTTACAAGGGGTTGGAAAGTTAAAACAGATAGTGAAGATGGTGATGTCATTTTTGAATGCTGTGTTATCTCATCTTTTTATGGAGTTTCTTTCACAATTGAGTATTGCAATGATGCCTTACCTGCTGTGGGCACTGTGTTATTGCTTGCTTCTTATGAATGTTTACATGCAGTTCAGCAGTGGGTGCTGGTCGAAATGTATTGTTTTGGTATGGGGTTTGATACTGATTTATGCTGTGATAAACTGGGCAGTTAATATTCCGATCTCTCATCTCTATGACACAATGATGGGCAGCTTTAATCGCGAATCAGTAGCAGCGACTTCATCTGCACGTTCCAGGCATCCTTTAGCTGATTCTGTTAATGATTACACTTCCAGTTTTACTTCGGGAAATAGCACCTTCTCCTTTTCTGCCAAGCTGATTCCACTAGATTTTGCGAAATTAGGATGGTGCTGTCTAGGTGGCATGTTTTTATTTTTGGTTATCCTGAATGTGTTTCTGATGTGGGATAAGATTAAATATCGGTGCAGGGACAGTTGTAGGTGTTATGCAGCCACCTCAGATCCTACAGTGTGTACTACCGCTACACCCACTAAACCCACTGAAACCTTGGCAGCCTCTACCACAGCTGCTACACCCCCCAAGATGGCCACTGCAGCTACTCAGACTCTCAGCACTCCCACGACAGCCACTGCATCTACTCAGACTCCAGCATCTATTGAATCTGTACCAATTGCTCCTGTAACCAGGAAGAAATACCAAAAGAAATCAGCTCGTGAAGTGAAGGATGATGACTCAGAGCCTTGTAAGACAGAGCCATCATATGACCCAGGTGAGGGCCCTTCTCAGGCAGAGATAGGGCCTGACACAGATGGGGGTTTCCTCAATCGTCCTTTTAAAGCAGACCCATCACAGAAGAAAGGTCCTTCTAAAGCAGAACTATCACAAGAGGAGGACTCGGATGTAGAGATAACCTACCACTCTTTATCCCTGAAGGACCTGAGAAATATAAGGAAAGACTTCAGCCGTTATGACGGTGAACCTATTATTACCTGGTTGCTCCGATGCTGGGATAATGGGGCAGACAGCATGCAATTGGATGGCAGAGAAGCCAGACAGTTGGGATCCCTGTCCAGAGATGGTGGTATTGATAAGGCGCTTGCAAGAAAGTCAAACACTATCAGTCTCTGGAGGCGACTCTTGTCAGCTGTAAAGAGCAGGTATCCCTATAAAGATGATGTTATGAGTCACCTAAGCAAATGGACCACTATAGAAAAAGGTATTAACTACCTTAGAGAACTGGCTGTGCAAGAGATTATTTATAGACACCCACGGGAAGTTGTAGATCCTGTAGATCCTGATGAAGTGGAATGCAACCGATCCATGTTCCGGAAGGTTGTGAAGAATGCTCCACCGACATATACCCATACATTGTCAATATTAGTATGGGGAGAAGATGATATGGCACGGTCTACTGTGGGTAAAATGGCTAACTGTATGCGACAGTATGAAGATAGTATTTCTTCCCCACTGCAGGCACGCATCTCGGCTGTGGAAAAACTGACTAAGGAAAACAAGGACTCATTTAAACAACTGTCAGACAAACTGTCCATGATCGAGAATAAACTTGACTCTCTACCTACACAGGCGTGCGTTGCAGCTGTTAGGAGAAAACGCTCTCCTACAGGACCAGCTCAAAGGAAACGGAACACATCATGAGGTATCCTGTGGTTTGCCCTGCGTGGTTATGGGGAGGACATGAGCAGATGGCATGGACAACCTACCAGTACCCTACAGGCACGAGTACGTGAGTTGCAAGCTAAAAGAAATACCAGAGAGAATTTTTCTAGAAGGATGGCTGCTCCAGTTACCAGTGAGCAGGACCCCAGTCAGGGTAGATGGGCCTCAAATCACTTTTTCCAAAGTGTGAATAGGAGAAATGAAGGTCCAGTCCCTGTGAGCAGCACGAATCCATTTCTTAATTAGGGGGGCCCTGCCTCCAGCCAGGTGGAGGAGAGGGACAACCGAGTTTATTGGACTGTGTGGATTCGATGGCCTGGCACATTAAAACCACAAAGGTATCGAGCCCTGGTAGACACTGGTGCACAGTGCACCCTAATGCCATCGGATCATAAAGAGGCAGAATCTATCAGTATTTCAGGAGTAACAGGAGGTTCTCAAGTGTTATCTGTATTGGAGGCCGAAGTGAGCCTAACTAAAAATGAATGGAAAAAGCACCCCATTGTGACTGGCCCAGATGCTCCGTGCATCCTTGGCATAGACTACCTCAAGAGAGGGTATTTTAAGGACCCAAAAGGGTACAGATGGGCCTTTGGTATAGCAGCTGTAGAGACTGAGGACATTAAACAGCTGTCTACCTTGCCTGGCCTCTCAGAGGATCCTTCTGTTGTGGGGTTGCTGAAGGTTGAAGAACAACAGGTGCCAATTGCTACTACCACGGTGCACCGACGACAATATCGTACCAATCGAGACTCCCTGATCCCCATTCATAAACTGATTAGACAATTAGAAAATCAAGGAGTGATTGGCAAGACTCGCTCACCATTTAATAGTCCTATATGGCCAGTGCGAAAGTCTGATGGAGAATGGAGATTAACTGTGGACTATCGTGGCCTAAATGAAGTTACGCCACCGCTGAGTGCTGCTGTGCCAGACATGCTAGAACTTCAATACGAACTGGAGTCAAAGGCAGCCAAGTGGTATGCCACCATAGACATTGCTAATGCATTTTTCTCTATTCCTTTGGCACCAAAGTGCAGGCCACAGTTTGCTTTTACCTGGAGAGGTATCCAGTATACCTGGAATCGACTGCCCCAGGGGTGGAAACACAGTCCTACTATTTGCCATGGACTGATCCAGACTGTACTAGAAAAGGGTGGAGCTCCAGAACATTTGCAATACATTGATGACATCATTGTGTGGGGAGATACAGCAGCAGAAGTTTCTGACAAAGGGGAGAAAATAATCCAAATTCTTCTGAAAGCTGGTTTTGCCATAAAAAGAGGCAAGGTCAAGGGGCCTGCCCGGGAGATCCAATTTTTAGGGATTAAATGGCAAGATGGGCGTCGCCAGATCCCGATAGAGGTGATCAACAAAATAACAGCTATGTCCCCACCAACTAACAAAAAGGAAACACAAGCCTTCTTAGGCGTTGTGGGTTTCTGGAGAATGCATATTCCAGATTACAGCCAGATTGTACGCCCTCTTTATCAAGTGACCAGAAAGAAGAATGATTTTCAGTGGGGCCCTGAACAACAACAGGCTTTTGAACAGATTAAACAAGAGATTGTGCATGCAGTAGCCCTTGGACCAGTCCGTACGGGACAAGATGTTAAAAATGTGCTCTACACCTCAGCTGGGGACAATGGTCCTACCTGGAGCCTCTGGCAGAAAGTGCCAGGGGAGACTCGAGGTCGACCCCTAGGATTTTGGAGTCGAGGATACAAGGGTTCCGAGGCCAATTACACTCCAACTGAAAAAGAGATACTGGCAGCATATGAAGGAGTTAGAACTGCTTCAGAGGTAATTGGTACTGAAGCACAACTTCTCCTAGCACCTCGATTACCAGTACTAGGCTGGATGTTCAAGGGTAAGGTTCCCACTACCCATCATGCAACTGATGCGACGTGGAGTAAATGGATTGCATTAATTACGCAGAGGGCTCGAATAGGAAACCCTAATCGCCCAGGAATCTTAGAAGTGATCATGGACTGGCCAGAAGGCCAAGACTTCGGAATGCCACCAGAAAAGGAGGTGACACGTGCTGAAGAAGCCCCACCATATAATGAACTACCAGAGGATGAGAAGCAGTATGTCCTGTTCACCAATGGATCCTGCCGTCTTGTAGGAAAGCATCGGAAGTGGAAAGCTGCTGTATGGAGTCCCATACGACGAGTCACAGAAGCCATAGAAGGACAAGGTGAATCAAGTCAATTTGCAGAGGTAAAAGCCATCCAGCTGGCTTTAGACATTGCTAAACGAGAAAAGTGGCCAAGGCTGTATCTTTATACTGACTCATGGATGGTGGCAAATGCCTTGTGGGGGTGGTTAAAGCAGTGGAAGCGAAGCAACTGGCAGCGCAAAGGGAAACCTATTTGGGCTGCTGAATTGTGGCAAGATATTGCTGCTCAGCTAGAGGAACTAGTCGTGAAGGTACGTCATGTAGATGCTCACGCACCTAAAAGTCGGGCAACTGAGGAACATCGAAACAACCAACAAGCGGATCAAGCTGCTAAAGTGTTCCAAATAGATTTGGACTGGGAACATAAAGGTGAACTATTTTTAGCTCGGTGGGCTCATGACACTTCAGGTCATCAAGGGAGAGATGCAACATACAGATGGGCTCGTGACCGAGGGGTGGACTTAACTATGGACTCTATTGCACAGGTTATCCATGATTGTGAAACATGTGCTGCAATTAAGCAAGCCAAACGGTTAAAACCTTTGTGGTATGGGGAATGGTGGTTGAAATATAACTATGGGGAGGCCTGGCAAATTGACTACATCACACTCCCTCAAACCCGCCATGGTAAACGCTATGTGCTTACCATGGTGGAGGCGACCACTGGATGGTTGGAAACATACTCTGTGCCCCATGCCATTGCCCGGAACACTATTCTGGGCCTTGAAAAGCAAATCTTGTGGCGACATGGCACGCCAGAGAGAATTGAGTCGGACAATGGGACTCATTTCAAAAACAGTCTCATAGACAACTGGGCCAAAGAGCATGGCATCGAATGGGTATATCACATCCCCTATCATGCACCAGCCTCTGGGAAAGTTGAACGGTATAATGGGCTGTTAAAAACTACCCTGAAAGCAATGGGGGGTGGAACCTTTAAAAACTGGGATAAACATCTGGCACAAGCTACCTGGTTAGTTAACACCAGGGGATCTATCAATCGAGCTGGCCCTGCTCAGTCAGACCTTCTACATACAGTAGAAGGAGATAAAGTCCCTGTGGTGCATGAAAGGAATCTATTGGGAAAAACTGTCTGGATTCTTCCTGCAACGGGCAAAGGTAAACCCATTCGTGGGATTGCTTTTGCTCAGGGACCTGGATGTACTTGGTGGGTGATGTTGCAAGATGGTGAAGTCCGATGTGTCCCTGAAGGTGATCTGATTCTGGGTGAGACTACTTAATTCTGAACTGTATGTTGTTACTGCATAAGTGTCTTTCAGGTTAAGACAGTGTTGATGAGACCGGAGCTAGCTTCATCAAGTGGCGTCCAGTAACCTCCTCGAGTCTGACATCTTTAACCTGCAACCCGTGGGCACGAACCATGACGAAAGAGAGACTGCTAGCCAGATGGAAACCCACAATCCTGAACCAAATGAACTTAATGAACTTTTTGTATAGAGATGAATCATAAACTAGTGATATGTGTATATATATTTGAAAATGAAAAGGTAGTGGTGATCTGAGTATGACGTGAATGGTATGGAATAAGGGGTGGAATGTTCTGGTTTGGCCCAAACCAGGCCAATTAGTCTTAGAGAAACCAAGGTCACTGCTAAATTCCTCACTGCTTATGAGTGAAGAGCCAAAGGTGGGTCGCAGCTGCAGGGGGGAGCAGACAGGGCAGGTGACCCAAGATTGACCAACGAGGTATTCCATCCCATACATGTCATTCTCACTTTCCTATTAATCACTAACCCACTGCCTCCTGGAGGTGGGGCCCAGGAGGGAGGGGCCCTCCTGTCTCCCACTGATTGGTACCAGCTTTGCCAATTTTCCAGTTAAAAGCCTGCAGGTGTGATGGCAGGGGGAGCTATTGCATTTGCCCTCTGCCTGTGCTGGGTGGAGCTACTGCCTTTTCCCCTCTGTCTGTGCTGGGGGGAGGTACTGCCTTTTCCCCTCTGCCTGTGCTGGGGGAGCAACTCTGCCTGAGGAGGATTTCCAAGCTCTTGATCTTGGTTTTGTACATATTTGTATATATTTGGTTATTTCTATTATTATTGTTATTATATTCTTTTTCATTATTATAGTTTATTAAAAGTGTTTTAACTTTCCAACCCATAAGTCTCTCTCCCTTTTCCCTTTCCCTTTCCCTTGGGGTGGGGGGGGGGGGGGGGGGAGAGGGTTAACAGAGAGCATCTGCCACCTGGTTAATAGCTGGCCCAGCTTTAAACCGTGACATGAGGGATCTTCACAACCTCTTGATTTTGCAGAATGTAGATGTAATCTCATTGGCTGGAGAAGCTAAATATTTTTCCCAGTATTTTCATATCTTCTGTTGGCTATCACTCGACTTTCAATAGCAGTTCAAGTCCCAGGTCTCCGTTTTCAACATCCAGTGTCGTAGTCAGGTGCATCAGATACTGCATATTAATTCACGAGCAACCATTCAGAACAGTATAACTGACAATGCCCGGGGTGCAGCTACTGAGAGGCTGAGACAAACTTAAAACTCAGTGGGCATAATGACTAAATTACATTCTCCCTAAAACTGGTCCCTTCAGGACAAATTGCCAGATTAGCAGTGAATTGCTGGGGCTGGGCAGCAGCGTCGCAATGGCTACAATCCGTTGCTTTATCTTTTCTAGGCATAAATGGACAGAGCACAGTGAAGCACAGTGTATGTGTGGTCTTGTTTGCGAAAGGCTGGATTAAGGATGATAAAATCAATGTAAAATCCCAATTCATAACAGTTTGCCATCCCATTGGTGTAACATATTGTTAATATAGAGAAGAACTCAGTAATGAGATAAACTAGTTACTTCACTTCTCAGAACTGTATCCCATGGGGATTAATTAAGGAATGCTATCTGAAGACCTCTGAATGGATAGCACACAGTTTCCATGTGTCTTGACCATTTTCTTGTGTTGCAAGGAGAGATGGCAAGTAGCTGATGCAGAAGTGTTTGCTGTTATGTATTAATTTAGGCTTTAGTAGGTCTTACTGCTTTCATATATTGGGCCAGCGGACTGCTAGAATCTTTTCGTACTTAGTTCAGCAGAAACAGCAGTGTCTGAAATAAACGTAATGCATATGTGTCAAACCTGAGTACATAGTCACTCTCATCCTATAGTTAGTTTTGAATAGTATACAATTTCATTTTTACTGCAGAAAAAGCTGCAACTGCAGTTTACAGCCTACACAGATACAAGCATACTTGCACTTTCCTGATCTTAAAATTATGTCTGAAACTTGTGCTATCGAAAGATTGATTTGATTTCATACCGTACCGTGCCAATGAAAGACGTAGTTCGGCAGCTGATAGAATGTCTCCTGACGTTGGTGGAAGTTCAAAGTTCTCAGCACTTCAAAGCACAACAGCCTGTATAAGTTTTAATCTCTTAGCTTTTGCAAATTATCTTTACTTTCTAATTTGGGTAAATTCTTATTGAGTAATCAGTTTTCATTTTAGAAATTATCATGTAGAGGTATGTATGTCCACAAATGCTTTTAGGTGTCAGCAGTACTACTCAGAAGATTACATAAACAGTGCCAATGAATTTGAAGTAGATTGCAGTGATCAAGCTACACTGCTTGTAACCCTTGTGTTCAAGGTATCCAGGATTTGGAAATTGTTTTAATCTAATCTATGACACTCACCATCTGGCTTCATTCTAACACAGAAAATACCAAATGTTGAGGAGTCACTGCATCACTAGAGAAATGGCACAGCACTGTAATCTGGATAAATAGTAGGACTCTGAATTTTAATAGTCTAACTTCCTCCCTTATTGAGGAAAAGAGATAGTAAAACCATCATCATAAAACTTTTTGAGGTGGAGGTTAAATGCACTGTGGATAGCTGTGAGCAAAACATAAGCTATTATCCTGTGACTTGGAAAAGCAGAGGCAGTGTGAAAGTGTTACACATGCTGTTAGGAGAGGCAGACAGGAAAATTAGTCTAAAAATGCAGATTTTCACTTTGCAAAATGTGTTACCACTTGCAGAACGGGATCAGATAACTCTCCCCATCTACTTTCAGTGTTCTGTGTACCTTTTAATCATCATTGTGTATAATCTGATAAATAGTAATTGAAGTTACAAATGGGATAGCTAATTACTTAAGTAAATCCAGCAACAGGAGAGGTTTGAAGAAAAATGAGCAGTACTTTGCTCAAAAAGAATAAGATGAATACATTCGTTTTCTTTTTTTTTCCCCTGAAGAGGATGATACCTTGGTGGTGGAGATTCTATACATAATTCAAAGTAAAAATTAGTTGCATACCACCTTTTCTTCCCAGCATATAATCTTGGTAGGCCATGGATTGTGATTCTTAGCATTTCAAGGCTTCTGTAGTGGAACTAAACCATACTCAGATTTTTGTCCCCCTAGTTTTGCTATTTAAATGATAAGTATTCCTATTTAAAGAAGACTTACAGAAAAAATCAATTCTAAGTAGCTAAAGTTCATTGTCATAGTGACATTATAAGCTGTTATTCACAGTTTGCTTTGTTTCATTGCAAAGTACAATGGTGTAATTTATTCTGAGTGAAATACCTGGGAATGTATATACATTTATCAATTAAAAACATCGCATCATTCATATCTGCTGCTAATAAGATCTGCATCAAGATCTCAGCTTCATTGCACAAGGACATTTATAGGATTTACAGGAGTTAGTGTCAAATATCAGCTGTTTAATGAAAACTCCTAAACTCCATGTACTCCACCAGCACAGAGTTTGTGCTTCAACAATTGCTGCACTCATTGGTGACAGCAGAAATTATTCTTTTATCTTCTGGCTCTGTTACTGATTTGCCATATCTTTTGGTATACAAAACAATGGAAGTTGGAAGGGTTCATTGGAAAATGTTTCTTTTATTCCTCTCAGCAAAGTGATTCATGTTTTGAACCCAAGGTTTGCAATTTCATGAGTCAACCCTGTTTAAGAAGGCAACCCAAAACACCATACAGATAAACAAAAGCTCTAACTCATCTCTCTGTCTCCCAGGCAAGTAAAGGGTGAGAAAAGGGGCGGAGTTAAAAATCAACCCCTGACATGAACTGCTAGGAAAGAAAGTTAGTGTCTTTGTTCAGTGCTTGCACAGAAGGGATTGTGTAAAATTACGCAAAATGACACAAAAGATTGATCCCTCGTACCTCTATCACTTATTCTTTTTAAGCATTTGTGGTTTGCATGTTTTGCAGAGAGAAACTCTTGTCAGAGACTTACTCGCTGACAGAGTAACTTTTACTTGTTCTTTTTCTCAAAATGTTTCAATCAGATACAATAGAAAGCTAGGAATAAACTAGAAGAAATCTATGACCAAACAGTTTTCCCACACAAATAAAATGTACAAAGAAGCCTCTAAACAGGAGAGACCACAGCAATGTTCTCTGTTATTTGAATAGTAAATCTTTAGATCAGGCTCTTCTCAGACATGTCATTTCAAATATAAGTTTTTCTCTTCTGTTTTCATATGCATTTTATCACCACTTAAAGTGTTAGTATGAAATGAATGTAAGTAAACAACTGTTGGGATTTTTGATTGCTTTTGGAGTCAATCATTAGACAAATTGATCAAATATTACATTTTGCTAGATCCAGTTATAAGCTAATAGGGGGACGGTGCAAGCAGAAGGCCGAATTGTTATATTTAATAAATCATCTGACATTCAAAACAGGTTTTTTAAAGTATAATTCTATTATCTGATCAAATTGCCATATACAAAAATTGCAGTCAGTAGTTACCTGACCTACTGATGTTCTTAAATTATTCTTTCCCATATTTTTTTTTTACTTGTAAAGCTGACTTTATTTACATATGATGCATGAAAGCAGAAAAACAGAAAAAATTCTGTATTTATAAAAATGCTACCTCTTTAACCTTTATGAACAACATAAATATTGGCTTCTCTAGCATAAAGCATTCGGTCAATTCTAAAAGAAGTCTAAGATATCAGCTAGGAATCTCACAGGACAAATATTCTTATTGCATGTACCACCGTGTATGGTTTAATAATGACTCACTTGGATGCTCTGTGTTAGGGATTTTCAAACTGGTAAGATTAGTCTGATGTCTGAACATCACCTACTGGAATTATTATGAAAATCGGCGTATCGAGGATGTTGAAAATACAAAGAAATGTAACAATATTTCTTGGTACTGATCTCATTTCACTGGTTTAGACTTGTAAGCGGTTTGAACTTTTAAAATAATTATAATAAAAATATGCGAAAGACACTAGAAACTGTAACAAGTCTGCACAAAAAAAAAAATCATATCACAACATTTGAGTTACAGAAACTGTCCTCGTATATATGTTGGTTAACAATGCATAGAAATGGATAATTTCCTGGCAGGATAAATTCATGACCATGGTTATTTCATTCAAGACAGGATTTCTGACTCTAGCTTTCTAGACAATCAGTGTCAGACTGATTTTTTTTGGATGTTGCATTTTTTTTGACTACCAAGTTGTGGAATGAATAACTATGTCCTTTACTGGAAAAAAGATAAACCATCAAAGTAACAACAATACTAGCTTTGTAATCTCACAGTATTTGACTTTTCTGTCTACTTCTACCATGCCATCCAGCCAGAGTTGTGTTGTACCCTGAAGAAAAGAACAAGATAACAGTTTTTGCTTATGAACTGGTGGAGATACAAGTAAAACATTGCACTCGCATCAGAAACCAGATGAAACAGGAAAATCTACAGCTTCTAGCTTGTTGTTGCACTACTCAGATTATATATGACTAGGAAATCACAGGTCTTGAACATAACTCAATTTTTAAGGCTGTGTTTTAACTTTTCTTCATCAAACCAAGAAGAGGTAATTGTCTGTTTGGGAAAACTCGCATTCACTGCTGCTGGAGATGGTGCTCTCCTTGTTCCTGACCCAGCACACTGAAAGTTAAAAACCTCTTCCAAATATCTAGGAGGTGTTTCAGACATAGCAGGTTTTTCAAACCAGGGCACTGGAAAGAACAATGCCAGAGGTAACATCCTTAGCAAATGCTTCTAATATTTAAGTTTAGCTTATATATTTATGCCAAGATATGAGTAGTTCCAGATCATTCTATGCAAATAATAGTTATAAAAAAAAAATCTTTAAAATAAGTCCCAGTAGTATCTGAAAGATGTGAATACAGTCAGGTCAAGCAATGTTGTTCTTATATTGTTTTTCAAAATTGCATTCGTTTAGTAATGTTATTTTTATTTAATCCTCTTTGAGTGGAAAGACTGAAGATTGCCTTGTGATATACTCGCTTCTGAAAAGAGTATCAATATTCATAATGTTAAATGCCATTACTACTTACATGAGCAGCATTGCTTTATTATGTTTCAGCAGCCACTGAAACAAAATTAGAACTTGTAGTCGTTACCTCTAAAGCAGGTATACTCTCCTTGTTGCCCTGCATTTTTCAGTTCTCTCTAACTCATTTTAATCCACCTGAATGTGTCTTTTAAATAATGATGAAGAACAATGGCTACAATTTAAGTGTTTGCTCTGACATGGATCTTAATTGGGTTTTCAGGCATTAGGTTCTATGGGATGTTTAATCATTTTCTCTGGCTAATGTAAATATTTTCCTGTATTTTAAAACAGTTCAGTCTATCTTAGTAGGCTTCATAAATGGAATATTTCTTTCCCTCCTTAGGTTAAGTTAGCTGACTGCTTTCTGCTTAGTTTTGAACGCAATGCTACTAACTCATAAAATTAATTCCCATTTTGTGGGATTGTCAGAAACGAGGATTGCTCTGACCCCTGTTTGAACTCATCAGCTGAAATGAAGTTGTTCAGTGAGCTGGAGAAGACAAAGCTGAGTTCCAAGAAATTAATCAACTCCATCAGACTCTGCGATAGGCGAAAATGGCACACATCAGACTGACCCTGAGCAGCTCTGGATTCCCTCCGTAAATGAAAGTCATCATTCCTGGCAAGGAAGATACTAAATTATAGGCTTTTAAATTTAATTTTTGGTTTACTTGTGTTTTCGATTAGTGTGCCATGTTTCATAAAGATGGTAGTACCTTTAAGTAGTAAATGCCCTTCATCTACCAGCTCAATCCCTGTTGTAATAAAAAGGTAAATTCGAAGTAAAAACTGTTAGCAAATGAAACATGTGATTGGTTGTTGGGGTTTTTTTGGGTTTTTTTTGTTTTTTTTTTCCTTTCTCAGTGACACCTTAAGCAACAATACCAAATTATTTTCTTCATACCAAAATCAATAACAGGCTTGGAAATAAAAAGTAGCCCCGCAGCCTGAGGCCACAGATTTTCATGACAGGCTACTAAAACTATCTTTCAGTAGCCTGAAGGTCTGCCAGCTAATCATTCACTTTCCTTTCACTATTTAGTTGTCGGATATCTCTCCGGGCTAGTAAAACTTAAAGGCTATGTGACAAATTGTCTGCTAAAGAAACATTGTCCATTTTTATCTTTGTGGAACTTCAATCTTTAGTGCTTAGGCTGAAAAGTTCACATTGCTTTGGAAGGAAGGCAAAAACTGAAACTGTAAAAAATGTTAAATCCTTAAATGCTTTCTAAATTTATTAAATGCAAAGCATTGAAGACACTGTTGTGTACCTTTCCAAATCGTTAGTTAAAATCCCATTTTTATCAGAGGCAAGATGGATACATGAGGGAAAACAAGTTTAGGATTCTTCAATTAAGCTCTTAAAGACGAGGGAGCATGACAATTAGGGTTGAATGCCTTACTTAAGTTTCCCCCCCTTGTACATATGCATGACAATATAACCTATAATTAGGTAACTACAGCAATTCCCAGTGACTATCACAAGTGACATCTATCCTATAGCAGTGCTAGGTGGAAACTGGAAGGTGATGAATGCTATCACCTCTACTCAAAGTTCTGTTTTTTGTATGTTTTTTGTTTAAATAAACTTGGTCAAAATTTATATATTTAGCCCAGAAATTAAAATCTTATTTCTACCTTTTTAAAGAGTCAAACAACTCTAATGGTTCCCAAATAACAAATTTAGCAACTGCTTAATAATGTCAGCAGTAATTTCCCATGAACACACTTGGGAGATATTTAATAGACTAGATTCACTAGCATCTTCTTAGTATTCCAGGTTAATCATGAGTTTCTAGACCTGTACTTGTATATTCTTTCAAGTGCAAGAGCTTGAGGTAAAATATACACCTTCACTTCTTAACCGTTCTTCAACACCCCTGATGTTTTCCCTCTTTACCTCTCTTCCCTCCAAACCATGTCTTGGAAGGGTTTTTGCAGATAAACCGAACTAAAGCTTTCAGATACATAAGTATCATAATCTATGCTAAACCTTTACATCATCTTAAACAGATTACATCAATATAAGTCTTTAGATCATCTTAAGTACCTCAGACCTATTAATTTGTACTCTAATAGGTGCTTAACTATACAGGTGTACAGATAAGGGGTAACTAGGTGGCAAGTCAGTTAACCCTAGTTTGAAGTCCCTGAAGTGCTTTGCCATAGTGGTGATGTGCTAAGTTTTAGTGATTAACCTTTTGTGGCCCAAAAATATCCTGCTATAGTGGATATTGCACAACAGTCTAGCTTAGTTAAAAAACAACAGGCCTTTTCAACCTTAATTATTGCTTATTAGCTTTTATATCCAAGAAGCAAGTTTTGAGGCGTTTCAGTTCTCTATCAGTGTAATGGAGAAATAGCTGGAGAAGTCTATTCTTTTTAAATTTTTTTAAAATCGTGAACAGGAACGTGTACTCACATATATCATCTGTGTATTGTACACACAAACATACACACAGGAAAAAGGTGACTTGTACTGTTTCTCCACTGTTCTTTTAACTCAAGCACAGTCAGAAGAAGTAAACTCCCAGTCTCAGTTCCTTTCCATTTCTACACTACCATTCTCCTCAAAAAATGATCTTTCTGCTGGTGAAAACTATCAGACTAAAGGTGTGATGATTGGCTTGTTATAAAACCAGGAAAGGAGACTGTAGACGTTCTGTGCATCTAATGGTAGCAAATGTGACCAACACTTACAATGTCCCTTTAAAGGGCCTTTTTGCAGGCTTGAACCCTTATGAGCTGAACAGAAAATAGCACAGACATACACGTCAAGTATAGTAATAGTAGACATGAAGTTCTGGGAGTAGCTAAAGGAACCTCCAAGTTTTCTTGTCAAGGCAGGAACCAGGCAGCCTCATGTTTTTGCTCACTATCTGTGCTAGTTGGAAGGCTGATTTACGCTTGAGTATGAACATCCACGCTTGCCTAGCAGTCACTGTGGTGCGCAGACTGCTCCTGGGGCAGTCAGTCTCTGGAACAGCCTCAGCTTGGACTACATACAGCAAAGGCCGAACAAAGTGTGTGTGTGTGTGTGTGCGCGCGCACGCGCACCCCTCAAGCACGTCTGTGTGCATATGTGCAGAACTATCACTTCAACAGGAAACCCAATCTGAAGTTCTCTATAAAGCCCATTTAATCTTTTAATAGTGACAGTGGGTCCTTTCTAAAGAAGAGTCACAAACCATCTTTTCTGCCTAATCTGTATCTCAGTGATAGTCAGAATCCACTGGAATAGTCCAGTAACAAGATATGCAGGTAAGTGTACTTTTGGGTGCTCTAATATGCAGAGTGAATGCATGCTTCTCTGTGTGAGCACCCCAGCCTTGCTCTCCTTATTCCAGCCCTGATCATATGCCCAAAGAGGAGCACTGTAGGTAGCCAAAGGAATCTGGCATTGCATACTGCATCTTAGATGGAGCGTAAAGGACAGGGTTTGTATAACTATTTCACCTTCACCGATTCTGTGTGGTGTTAATAGTTTCCGGGGTATTTCCCATGCTTTTTTATGGCAAAGTAGTCGGAGCGCTCTGTGACTCTTCCCAGGGACAGGGGTCATGGTTCTTCTGGAGCACTGAGGGTATGTTCAGGAGGTGCTGCTGACCCTCAGTGCTCAACTGAGTCAGGGCGCACCCTCCCTGCAAAGTAGACAGGCTAAAAAATCCAAAGTGAATTCAAATAAAGGTGGCCAGTGTGGGTTGAATGAACCAGTAATATCTAGGTAAAAGCATTTTGAGTGTTTGAGGAAAAGTAGCCCTGCAACACCACTTAAATAAACACTTAATAAACTTCTTGCTTCAGTATTTTTGGAACATAATCAACGAGACATTATGGAGAAAATTATTGTGGCTTTATCTTACAGTGTTTCTGATATTAAAGTTTACCTGGCAATAAATATAGCTGGAATACCTAAAAAAATTATCATCATTTAGCTGTCCATCCCGTCCCTCTGCTAGAGATTACTGTTGAAGAAAGAATGAATTAATGGTATGAAGGGCTGAACTTCATAAAGTTTTATAAAGAGCAGACTATTTATGTAAATAGCTGGAGATTTCTGTTTATGTTAGCACCTGCTGATATTTGTATTTTAACTCTTAAAAACCTACTCGGACATACATTCAAAATGGAGATGCAAGTAGTCAGATGATTTACATGAACTGTGGATTAACCAGAATTGTCTCTGTAATCCATATTTCCTTCTACTGGTCCACAGTGTGGCCACAATACAAGTGCTCTAAAAAGCATCCTTATTTCTTTCCCCAGAGTATACTCTGCAACACCTTGGAAATTAAAGAATATCAAACACACATGTATGCAGATGTTCAGCTCCAGTCTCTCCTTTATTTTGATAAATTACATTTATACGTTGTGCCCATCTCTCCCTATGAAGGCATAATTTGTTTTCTTCCCCTTGTTCGTGCTGGGCCTCCGTACAGGCATCCACAATGACACATGCTAGTGGAAACAAGGTGAGAACTCTAGTGCAGGCATCTTCTGCTGTATGTCAGTTATGTCATTATTGGCACTTGATCTAGTGGTATGCATTTGTTTAATGAAGCATGGTTGCTTTAACCTTCTAGACTGTCCCTCCCTGAGAAGCATCAGCTCTCTCCTAGAAATTGAGTCATGACACAGTAACGTGCCAGTTATTATTGTAATAATAACTGTCTCCCCCACAGAAAAGAGTAATTTGATAATCTTCTATAACTAACTGTACATGTTACTCTTCACATGAGGTGTTAACCCAATACTAGAATATACTAAATACTAGATTATTGGAAAATGCTGAAGAAATCCAGTCCTGGACTTCTAAATTTGTTTTTCTTGCATTTATTCTTTCTGTGACTGGATTCACTAGAGAAATGAGGTCTCAAAGTCTAACAATTATAGTAGTAATTTTCTTAGTGAAGTCTGAACCTAAAATAATAGTAGTATCAAGCTTCCTGGCTTAATGTTACCTTGCAAATACCAGCCTTAACTAATACGTGATTTACATTAGCTAGTCTGAAAAATTACATGTATAACTAGAAGTTGGGACCTCAGTAGCTTGGCATTAACTAAGTAGAGAGGAACAGCCCTATACAGTTAACAGATACTGGTTTTATTTCTATGTTAACATCAGAGGCCTACTGCAAACGTCAAAATCAATAAGGGATTTAATTTAACTGAAACAAAGATGTATTTGAGGCAAAGTATTATATTTCAGAAGTTCTTTTCCTTCTCTTTCTTGAAATTTTGCTGATAGGAAGGTGACTATTACTCTTATAGCTAAATTTTATTCTTAGTGCTTTATTCCAAAACAGCTGTTTGTCCCCCTCAAAGAGAAATTCATCTGAGCTTTATTTAATACTTCCTTTGTATACTCTGGCAAGTCACAGATCTAGCTTAACTATTAACATAAATCAAAAGATCTTGTGAAAACAATAGACTATCCAGGAATTACTAGTGCTATAGGGAATATGGACTTGGAAGTAATGAAAACGTTCAGATATTTGCCTACCTTTCCTTGTAATTCAGATCTCATGGACAGAAAGATTACGAAATGTAAAAATGTAAATAAATGGTTCACTATTTCTCTGCACACCTTTTTGAGTTGGATGCATTCTCTAATCAGGTTTTTAGACAAAGGCTTTGTGATACATGAATACTACTGCATGTGATTGTGATGAAAGCTCGGTGTTACAAAAACTTCAAAGGCAATGGTTCAGTGTGAATTCCTCTGATTTGAACACTGGTGATAACCTTTGTTTAAAACACCAGACTGGAACACTCATATTGTTAAACACTTGTGCTGCACTGACCTTTCTCAGGATTGTTTACAGTTGGATATTTCCACACACCATACCTGCAACTGTATTGACTAGAGTATTTTGCCTGTCAGGATTAAGTTAATGTTGTTATCTTTGGCTGTAATGGATTTTGAGCCTGCCGATGCCTGCCTGCAAATGCAACTGTAAATTACTTTAAAGTAAGACATGATGATTTGCTAAGTCTCTTGATAGGTTCTTTAGTCAGATTTAGTGTAAAATATAAGGTGAAAAAGTTTTTGTGTGCTGACATTCTACATTGCAGTTGGAACCTTATCCCTAATATACATGAGAAATTTCACTAATTTCCTGGAAATTTTAGTATTCTTCAGAGGATGAATGAAGTAGGAAAAGAGTAAAGAAGAAATAAAGGGTTATGTGATTTCAATGTTTTCATCTTACTTCTGCAATTACTAGGAAATTCTAGGTTCCATGTAAAAATATTTCTATTCTTGTAACCGAGCCTAGTTGCACAGGTAATTGACACATTCTCTTCAAGAACTTATAGCAAGACCTACCAGTGGTCTCATGTTTCCTCATGTTTCCTCTTCCAAATCATATGGGTGAGACAAGAAAGCAGGCTGGTACAGAAAAGCTTACACCTCGGCTGTCCTGTGGCTGGTGTACCAGCTGTGTCACCTTCCCAACCATGAATGCAAAACTTTTGTCCTATAATTTGCATCTTACTTAATGTAATACTCTTTTTCTTCTTTTGACAAATGCAGTCCTAGCTTGTTTATGTTTGTTCAGGACAATTCTGTGAAAAGTGCTTTGTTAGGCAGATATTAAATTACAGTTCTGGTGCCTTTCAGGAGTTGCCCTTTGCCTATCACACCAAGCATCAAGCTTCTGGTTTCCAGTCTGAGTGGCTATTGGAACCTATCTACATCGTACTTATCATCATGCCAAAGTTAATGGGAGATGAGCCAAAATGAGTATTGGAATACTGTGACCAGTAGCATCCTAGAGATCTGAGAGGACACAATTGTCCTCAGCAGGGTGACACATTGGGAAACACTGGGAGAGGAAAAAGGTGCAATACCTTGTAACCTCCCTCTAAAAACATTGCCCCTTGGCATTGATTATGGCAAACATGAAAATATATTTAAACTGAAAGGCAAATTTGACCTGGTTGAGAAATAAATAATGAATTTAAAAGAGGTGTCTAAGAAATAAAAAAAGTCTTAGCTCAGAATGAAAAGCTAAAACTTAGAAATTTCATGAAATGAAAGTTCAAATTAATTTGGTTCAAGACTACTGAAAAATCTCATTTCTGCTTCTTTTGTTTAGACTTAAAACTTCAATGTTATCTCATATGTACAATTGCATATTATACACAGTTAAATTGTAGTTTATATTAAGCTACTACTGCCAAGTTTCCTGAATGAAAACATTGTTGTAAAGAAATTTTACACTTTGTTTGGGGAAAATATAGTTGCTACCTTTTATGTAAAATTGTTAGTTTATAATTAATCTTTTTAACATGGAAGGCAGTACACTGGAATGCTTTGGACTGGGTTCACAATTTCTTTGCCAATGATAACCATTTTAATCTCAAGGACAGGACAGGAAAGTATGTTCCCACCAGAGCAGCTGTGGTACCAATCAGCTGAACAGAATTCAGTTTTTATTCTGCTTCCAGTTCTATGGACCACAGCTACTGGATTTAGTTCATCTGCATTTCAACACCTACATTATAGATATTATATCTGTCTAGCTTTCTAGGCTTTCCTTATAAGAGGTACCATTTAGGATGATTGCCTCTCTCTGTTGAATGTAACTGGAGTCTAATGATTAGGAGAGATGTAGAAGTCTAAGAAGAGTTCAAGTGAATGCTACACAGCATGAGCAAATTGTGCACCAACGCCACGACTTCTTTGTTTCTGCAAGTCATTGGTTCCAAAAGGCAGTAGAAGTTTAGGAGATTTCTATGTTTTGCTAAAACAAATAAATAAACTTTCATGATAACAGATGGCTGTGGTGGAATCTGAATCAGAACTGGCCTCAGGCTCCAAGACGAATTCAGGGACTTCAACCCACAGCCTAGCAAATCTCCCTTCATATCCTGCAACAACTAGGGAAGTATGAAGAGTTAAAACCATTAAAGTTCTCATCTCCAGCCAATGTGTAACTCACAGTGCATTCACAGATTTTTTTTTTTTTTAAGAAACAAACAGTTGTTTCATCAGATGGTTTATAACAAAAAAAGAAAAAACATGGGAAAGACATCAGTATGTATTCTATAGTATCGTACAAAAAGCAGATATTGTATATATCTCCCATAATAATTATCCTCCCAAGGTTTACTATCTATTTGGAAAAAAAAACCTGGATGAAAAACACAGAGTGGAAGGAGAGAAGAGAACAGAAGTTCTAAATTCAGAAAGAAAGAAACAAGAAGGTAACAAAAGAACAACTGTCTCTTAGCTGAGTGAACATTGATCATGACTTACCACACTTTGTCTTGCCAGTGTTTCATGAGCATCACAGATGAGGTGAGGTAATTCACATACTGCCGGAAAAATACCAGCACATCCTTGACTTTTAGTGTCATGTGTTGAAGCCAAAATACTTGTAACTAGGTGTTTAAGGAAAGGCACTTTCATCCGTTCTTGTTGTCTACAAATATTGAAGTGCCAAAGCTGGAATACCATGGGAGAGAGTTTGCACATAACAGAAGTTTCAGCTGCTATTTCCTTAATTCCATCTGGGTAGCTACAGGAGGGTCCATCAGGTTTTAGTCAATGAAGGTTCTACGGTGGCTTTGCTTGGGGGAAGAGCGCAGGATGTGCTGATATAGACTTGCATGTTACGACCTAAATGTTTCTTTCATGTTGACTAGAAATATAGATTTCCAATGCAAAAATTTTTTAAAAACATTCTTGAAAACACCTTTTTCTGACTACAATATACAGTAAAAGAAATATGCACTGTAAATTATAGGAATTTTCAGAAAACTAATTATAATATTTTGAAGGCAGATTCAGCAGAATGTTCAGCACACATGCAAGGTACTGCGTGTTACTGAAAGAAAAAAAATGAAACAAATGGAAACTTTGGGCAGAAAGAGTATACAAACCTCCTTGTGATTATGAATTTTCACTCCAGCTGGCAGCACATCTTGCAACAAGAGCTGATTGTATGGTAATATTTTTAGAAACATTATAACCACAGTTCTTCCTCCCTACCTGTAGAGCCAGCTCTTAGTCTCCATCTACTGCTGAACTTGTTTCACTGTTACTCACACCATTGTTAAAGTGCATGCTAAAAATTGTGGATTATTTCTGTTCACTGCACACTACATTGTTTTACTGTGGATAATGTTTTATTTATAAGGAAAATAAATTGTCAGAGTTAAAAAACACAGTGCATTTTGTTCTAGGCAAGACATTGCTTTTATCACACAAATAATTTATTGGTTCTGCTCCCAGGCGAGTTGTGTGCTGACCTTTCCAGGTATGCTGAATATTGGTGCATAATTCGTCTTGTTGAGAAAATGTATTTATTTCAGCCATTAATACATGCTATCATAACCTTTGTGTTGAGGAGCAAGTTTGTTGTTTTAATTCTGAGACATATTGTTATAGAGGGATGTACAGAAAACAAAACTTCCTATCTTAGTGCCTTTGTATTCTGAGGAAGAGAGATGGATTCGAATCCGAATCATATAATCTCTGGTTATAGATTGGAGCTAAAACTAGAACAGCCTTATTTCCTGGTTACAGGGCAGGCACAACCCCATTCCAGTTCAAAAACAGCCTCTGCGAATTGTCAGCCCAAAATGGCAGATGTCTTCAGAACAGGTCGCTGCATTTTAGTAACACCAAAAGTGAGTTTGCATAACCTTCAAACGTTACTTCATGGCATCACCGTCTTATGCAACCAGATCACCCACCACATCAGCCCATCTCTAGGTGAATATTTGCTTTGCAAGTTCTATGAAAGATGGGTCTGCAGGACTGTATGTAGTAATAAAGCTGCATCAAGCTATTTTTAGAATTATAAGATAGAATGTGCGTTTTATCAACAGAATCAACCAGGTTGGAAGAGAACTCTGGGATCATCGAGTCCAACCGCTGCCCTGACACCACCCTGTCAACTAGATCATGGCACTAAGTGCCATGTCCAGTCTTTTCTTAAACACCTTCAGGGATGGTGACTCCACCACCTCCCTGGGCAGCCCATTCCAATGTCTAATAACCCTTTCTGAAAAGGGTTATTTACTAATGTCCAACCTGAACCTCGCCTGGCAAAGCTTGAGGCTATGTCCTCTTGTCCTGTCGCTAGTTGCCCGGGAGAAGAGGCCGACTCCCACTTCACTACAACCTCCATTCAGGTAGTTGTAGACTGCAATAAGGTCACCTCTGAGCAACATAACGCTACTGGAAGTTAGCGTTAACCAGTTACAGGTTACCAAGAAACATTTGTTTAGTCTTAAATGCTAGGAGAAAGTGGTCTTGTTAAAAAAAAAAAAGCAGAAGAAATGCCAAAGCTGCCTTTTTCTTAGTCTCAGTTTACAATGAACAGCACACTTCGCAAGAGTTAAAGGTGTTAAGAGTTAAAGATGTCCAAGGACTAAAACCAAGCTAGAGTAGTGAAACCATTTAGAGTAATGAAATACATTTTGATTATAATGCATATGAAGTTTCATGCAGGTGTTAGGTTTGAAGTGCTACCTTTGTATATTGTTAAATATACATCTAATAACTCATTTTGAAATAGCCGATTCAAATTTTGTCTTCTGAATATTCTGAAATTTGCACGATAAAAAATGGTTCATTACAATAACTGCAAAAAAGCAGTGTGCAAGCCTGTGGCTTACACTTATGGAACCTCTGAAAATAAAGTTGCATCTGGGTTTTTTTTACTAAACATCAATCACTTAGTATCTGGTGTTCAATTTTTGTAGTTTTCAAGTCATTCTTCTATAGACTGCTCAAAATCTGGCCTCATACTTCATATTTACCCATTCAAGCAGTGTTGCTGAACATATTTATTAGTTTGTTGGGTTTTTTTGGAGAGAGGGAGAAAAATATTCTGAAAGCAGAGGAACGCTCAGGGTTAGAAGATGAGCAATGGCTTGCAAACATTTCTCACTACAACAGCTGCTCTAAGAGTTTAATATAACTTTGAGTTTCAGTGATTTCAATACACCTCCTGTTTAGGCAGCTGCATAAATACATGTTCATACATACAAAGAAGAGAAAACGCTCCCATAAAATGTGGCACCTGTGAAAAAGGCAAGACTGTGAGTTGGAATAGCTTTACCTCTGAAATTCTTATCTGTACTGTAATTAATTTAGATAGTTTCTGGCATTTACTGTGGATTTGAAAAATGAACAATATTTACATCTATTTGTACTCATGTTCAGTTTTGTCAACTTATGATATAGATGGCAGGAAAAATAATTTCATCAAAATTTTTTATAATTATGATTTTTTCCTTGAAATTCAGATAAAAAATGAGGCATTTCCCCCCAGAAAAACCCAACAAAAGATGTGAAAATGTTATGAGAAAGATCTTAGTGCCAGTATTTCTCCTACTCTCTCCCTGGCCCATTTATTTAATATTTATTATTTAACAGTAATATTTAATTATTTATGTGAAGTGGAATAGCATCAACAAGAGAAGCTGGGGGGATAAAAAAGACTGCCTTTGTAGAACACTGGTTATTATACTTGCCCATGATGTGGAAGATGGAAGTGTGAGTTTATATTCCAAAGAAGGGAAAGCAAGACTTGAAGCTGGTGTGTTCCTATCACGTTCCTATCAGGAGACTAAGCTATTCCATGACACAGACTCTCTAGCATTATTTTCCTTTCTACCTTTTCAGGGGATGGTATTACAATACACTGTTGCAATTTTTAAAAATAAAAATGGCATGTCAATATAGAGAATGGAGGTGATTCGCTTTGGCCTGGAACATCAACTTAGGTGTCTCAATAGGCAGCTGTAGGCATCTCAGCGAGGTGGTACAGAGCACTTTCTTTTGATATATACATTCCCTATCCAATCAATGGAGAATGTTAGCTGCTTTCAAAGGGTGGTAGGGAAAGCCTATGAACTGTACTGGGAGATGACTTGAGTTAATATGGAAAAAACACAGAGATGTCTTTGAATATCTGCTCCTCTTTAGAGCAGGTACTTCAGTCCTCAAAATCCAGACTCAAGATTTATGTTATCTCCAGCTTGTCAGCGCATGGACTTGTAGAAAGAAAGATGCTAAAGCAGGGACAGACCTTGGCACACACCTTCTGTCTGGTTCCTTCCCTGGCCTATAGGGATACAAAATCCATACCACAAACTTTCTGGTAGGATAGCCTGACCTGGGAAAGTGGGACAAGGAGAGAGAACAGAAGTTGCCACTCCCAATTAGTTCTGAGACAACCAAAGAGAGGAACTCTGAAATCTGAAAGGTTTCTGGTAGGTTGTGCCTTAGACTGAGATCATCCAGCCTTGGCAGCTGCAGTATACAGAAATGCACTCTTCAACAGCATCCTTATCCCCTCCTGAGGCTGCTGTGCTCCTTTTCAAGGAAACAACCATTTGCCTTTTCACACCACCAGAAGCAGCTGTCAGCAAGAAATCTATCCCCTCCTGTACCTGTTTGCATGGGTGGCTGATACGGGGGAGAGAACAGAGTAGCAAGAGATGAAGTGAATAGCTGCATCTGTTCCGTGCAATCCAGATGCTGCTCTAGGTGGGAGGGTGGAAAAGGGAAAAGAAGCAGAACTGGGAGAAATCCGGTGCTGGTTCTTCAAGATGCTGAGCTCAGTTCAGGCCCTTCTTCCTACTGCGGTGGTTGTAGAAGGGTTGGTAGAAGGAAGACCAGTCTGATGAAAGGCTATCAGGCTAAAGAAATTTTTTAGTCGTTCTGGCAGTGTTGGCTGCTGGAATAACCATCTCTCTTTCCAGAAAGATGCAGCAGGGTGGACAGGAGAGTCTTGTGGGCTAAACTGGGCCTCTGGTGAAGTGTGCTGTATTAGGCAAGCAGGGACTAGAGCCCAATCCTTGCCCTTTAGCAGAGGAAGACCTAACAGCTAGCTCTGCAAGCTTCACAATCTCCATTTATCTCTAGAAATCAGGATGTTCAGTACTCTTCTGATCTCTCAGCAGCCTCTTAGTGCTTCATGGTCATGACATACGCCGACCTGAAATTGTCATGCTTGAAGTGTGGATGTGCATGTGCATCTTCAGCATTGTTTGGTCAGCAATAGGGCCTCTGTTTCCATGCAATACACAGTTAAGAAGGCCCACTTTTTTTCCAGCTACATCCAGCATCCCCTGCATTTGTTTGAAAATTAGATTTGCCTAATTTCTTTCTCTAGTTCCATGACTGTAGTTTGTGATTCTCTGTTCCCCATTGACCCTTCTAATAACTGGAATTCTTGTGTGTAAATATTTTTTTTCGAAGACTTTAAAAACAAACTTATAAACTTAAATTATCTATCTTTTTAATATTTCAAAGGGAAAAAATACAGAAATACCTATCTATTACAGAAGAATTTTGATAATTTGTCTTATTTTATTCTGTGTGGTTAAGAATATTTTTTTCAAAATCAAAATTTCACTGTTGTTTTCATTAATATAATCATGAATTATCATAATACTCAGAGCAATCTCCCCTGTCCTCCTTCTAAAATTGGTTTTCCTGAGTCGTTGTCTTGCTTGAGGTTAGATGGGCCTTGAAAAAAGTGTAGCAAATCAGACCAGTTTTAGCATACTATTGCATTTAAGAAATTCAGTGCAGCTGCTTTGAATCACCCCTGGAAGACACTTAACCTCTCTTCATTGACTACAGGTCATTTAGGTCCCTAAATTTCAGGAATCCAGATTGTAACCTTAATTAGATGTCTAAAGTATGCTAAAGTTGCTAGTGTATGTATGCCTTAATTGACAAATGATTCGAAGTTGGTGTATCCACTTGTAGGAACAGGCCCAGTCAAGATGAGGATATATGTTTGTGAATTTGACCGCAGAATGAGGACATGCTCTAATTATAATGTTCACACAGCTGCTATGCTTCAAAACAATTCCAGGCCCCAATCTTGGAAAAAGTTTTGTTGTGAGGTACTCTTCGGCATTGCAGAGTTTTATTGACTTCAACGGGCCTACAAGTATGTATTGGTGCCAAGCATTGCAGCTGCAATAATTAATTAAGATTGAGATTTGTAAGAGTGGGAAAAGGTGTAGTGTTTCTAAATCTTTTAATCCAGAGCTGCTTTGCTGTCATGTGAAGATCTAAAACTTTATAGCATGTGAACACCATGAGTTTCATTACTATCATTTTGATGGTCAGCATGCTATGTACCCTATGCTAACTGTGCCTAAATTCCGTAACAATGTTAATTCACATTGAAACAGCTTACAACTCCATTACTTATTCCCATTTTTAAGTATGTACACAGTGACGGCTTGGACTTGAATATGTGCACCTTGTGCAAAATGCTTGATTATTTCCATAGTTATTATTTGAAAAACTGGGGATTCTTTTGGATCTCTAACATTCTCAGGCTGTAGGAAGGTATTAGGACCTAAAATACTGTTAAGGGGCACCACCTCAGAACCTGCTTCTGCCCTCCTTTTCACTCATTATTTTTCATCGTATTTTTTTTTATGCAGCTCTTCTTCTCATATGCCATTTATCTCAACTACTTCCATAGTCACTTGTCAACATCCTTTCATACCATTGCACTACTCTTAGACCACCAGTGCTGGAAATACCAGCTGTGTAATAAAATTTCACTCCCCCTTGTGGGAAAAGGGGGATAGAAAGCAGCAACAGGCAGAGATTACTCTGAGAAGCAGGTAGACAGAAAATAATACTGGATGTTTGCTGTCAGCAAAATGGAAAATACCACAGATTTGCACTGGTTTTCTAGACCCCACTGTAAGGGCTAAACACACATTTCCAAATTGAAAGCTGACACTCCAGAACACGTTAGTAACAAGAGTTAAATTCCATGGCCAAGGAATCACTCAGTCTTGCTGATACATCTGCCTTGTTAGTAATAAATCTCCAGGAGTCATTATCTAAATCTGCTCCCAGCTACATCCCCTGTGGTTAAAGTTCCTTTACTTCTCAGAGGCTTGGACAGAACAAGTCTGATCAGGACATGGGCAAGAAAATTTCAAGAGAATTTGAGGATACTTAAAGACATCTCTTCTTTGCAAAACAGTACTGAAGCGTCAGCTGGAGTGGTAGAAAAGCATATCCTGCTGCTAGAGAGGGTAGCTTGTCAGGATGCATGCTAAACTGCTTTGTTATTTAATCTCAACCTTTATATGCTTGTAGCATGAGGAACATAAAAAGTGTGTTCCCATTGTGCTAGGCAAGTATAGAGCAATATCCCTGTTCTTACTCTGAACGGCTTGCCAAGTGAGCTAAGGACAAGCATTAAGAGATTAATATATAAAAACATATAAGTAGGGGAATGATAGGACAATAAAAGCAATGGCAATTGAAAAATTGTTTCAGAGCTCCATCTATTCAACCACCTCTTATTTTTTCTTTTCTTTTCTTGGCTCTGTTTGAGGGACTGTACAAATGGTATTCAAACATATTCTTCTGCGGAACATCTAAATCTTTTTGGCATTCCATCAGAATGAAAAACATTACAGAAGCACAATATTATTAAGATGAATTTTTTAGCTTACCTCATTCATTGTTCCTATTACAGCATCTGGAAGGAGGAGATCTGCCAGCTAGTTTAGCAAGTGTAAATTACAGTTGACAAGGATAATGGATACTCCTGAGCTCTCTTTTCTGTGTGGTCAGCTGGGAGTTTTGAGGCTACACAAGTTTTTATACATCCTTCAGATAAATTGAAAATCCAAATGTAGAATGCTACACTAAGAACAGTATATGGATTTGAGGAAATTCCTGAAAGAAAGAAAATCCCAGAGTCAGTGAATAGGTTATACTGTCCTATAGTTGTATTGTATCTGTACCTCTTTGAGATACAGCATTTTTCTTTTAAGTAAGGTACAATAAGCACCGTGACTGAGAATTATGGAATCATATTTCTTATATAAAGCATAGCAACATTTCATGGCCCACTTCTCAGGGAAGTGGAGAGCAAGCAGTGAAACAACATTTAAGAAGAGCTGGTGTGCTCCAAGTCTTACCTCACTGAAAGCATTTTCCTGGAGTGCTTATGAATGCATGATGATGTCATACATAGGAAATCTAGTGTTTTGTCTATAAAAACTGTCTTGCAGACTTGTGCCTAGGGCTACCTTTTCATATTTTAGCAGATAGTCGTGGTATATATGACCTGAGGGCAGGACTCAGGCCTCCGGTCATACACAAAGCGAGAAGCTTGCAATCCAGAACCAGGTGCTCAACCTCTGCAAAACCATACGAGTTAAGAGAGACAACTGTGTAAAGTGTTGGTTTTGGCTGGGTTTTAAGGATCGTTTTTCTCAAGTATCTAAATTCCATTATCTGAGAGGGAAGCTTAGGTGCTGTACTCCGGGTTTTAGATTCTTATCTCAGAGACCCATTTGTAAATCCTCTGGTCTTTTATGCTGTATTGCCCTGTGTTGTTCAGAACTCTAATCATTACTTTTGGCATGTGAAAACTAAGGAAATTTCGAGTTTCTTGTTTATACATATGTTATACTCTATTTTCCTATGTTTTGAAAGAGAATACTAGAAAATAATTTCCTTTATTACTCAAGTGTCAGGACACCAACTGAAGAGTTTACAGGTCTCCTGAAAAGAATAGATGATATTTGCAAGTAAAGCAAAGGATGAAGATGATTGATTGAGTCCTGGCTTTGTGCGATATTTTTGATGCTCACAGAAAATCCTCTTAGCTGACTTCCAAAAATGCTACATTTTTAAGACTCTTTGCACCTTCTCCTAATGATTTGAGATATAGAAATATTTTAGCACTTATTTTAAGTGCTTACTTGGTCATACATGAAGCAGTCATAGCATTTCTTTGAGAAACAAGTCCACTGCATATAAAGTTGCAAAATTAAAAGGGCATGTTCTGCTCTTCCCTCTCTTGGGAGAAATCTGCCGAGACTTTGATCTTAGCTGTGTTGCCCTATTACTTGACATAACATCAGTATTTTGCATTGCATTTCTAAGGATTTATAGAAGGGCATAAATAATAATTTTTTAAGAGCCTTTGTCAGTTTTAATATACATAGTACCATTTAAAAAGTCTAATCCAATTAGCTGATCCAGAGTTTGTTTCTCTGATATCCAGAGCTGTTTCTCTGGATATTTAAATTAACTCAAAAGTATTCTCAGGACTGTCTTTCAGCTACTTTATTTTCCTCCAAACCTGGTCTCAGATAAAGTCTAGGAAATTTGTGAAATTATATTAAACTTATCATTGATAAGATGGAAAATAGAAGACAGGTCTGCTACTTCAGATGTGATTTTACATTGTAAAAGATGGTAGTACAAAAAAAATGAACCAGCATGAAAAAATGCTGAACACTTTATATGTAACCTGTACGAACAAGACATTTCCCACAAAAAACTGCATTCTTCAACTGTGTGGGCAAATTGTAATCTTCAGTCTGTTTGAGAGAAATTTTAGGTCTTCGGGAGACTATTCTACTTCCCGAACCTTATATATAAAATATGTGAGGTTGTAATACAAACACCTTGCAAACATCTTGAGTTATATAGAGAGGGATTTTCAGAAGAGCTAATCACTGGCCTAATTTTCCTATCAGTGACTTCAGAGGCAGCACAGTTTAACTGGAGCATGTGAGCTAGAAAATCCCACCTTTTTTTTTCTTTTTTAATAGGACAAAAGCAACCAACATTTTGATGGTGTCTGGAAATCCAGAGGCATTCAGACACTTCAGGGATGCGATGATGTGATTTCAGTAAAACAAATTTCTCACCAAGGAGATGGCTGCGAACTGAATGGGGCAAAATCCAACTGGCGGCCGGTCACTAACGGTGTTCCCCAGGGCTCAGTTCTGGGGCTGGTACTGTTCAATATCTTTATAGATGATCTAGACGTAGGGATTGAGTGCACCCTCAGCAAATTTGCAGATGACACCAAGCTGGGTGGGAGTGTCGATCTGCTGGAGGGTAGGAAGGCCCTACAGAGGGATCTGGACAGGTTAGATAGATGGGCCAAGACCAACGGCATGAGGTTCAACAAGAACAAGTGCCGGGTCTTACACTTGGGCCACAACAACCCCATGCAGCGCTACAGGCTGGGGGAAGACTGGTTAGAAAGCGGCCCGGTGGAGCACCTAGGGGTGTTGATCGACAGCCGGCTAAACATAAGCCAGCAGTGTGCCCAGGTGGCCAAGAAGGCCAATGGCATCCTGGCCTCTATTAGGAATAGTGTAGCCAGCCGGTCTAGGGAAGTGGTCGTCCCTCTATACTCGGCACTGGTGAGGCCGCACCTTGAATACTGTGTCCAGTTGTGGGCCCCGCACTTCAAGAAAGATGTTGAGGTGTTGGAGTGAGTCCAGAGGAGGGCGACTAAGCTGGTGAAGGGTCTGGAGGGTCTGACCTACGAAGAATGGCTGAGGGAGCTGGGGTTGTTTAGCCTGGAGAAGAGGAGGCTCAGAGGTGACCTTATTGCAGTCTACAACTACCTGAAGGGAGGTTGTAGTGAAGTGGGAGTTGGCCTCTTCTCCCAGGCAACTAGCGATAGGACAAGAGGACACAGCCTCAAGCTTCACCAGGGGAGGTTCAGGTTGGACATTAGGAAGAATTTCCTTTCAGAAAGGGTTATTAGACATTGGAATGGGCTGCCCAGGGAGGTGGTGGAGTCACCATCTCTGGATGTGTTTAAGAAAAGACGGGACATGGCACTTAGTGCCATGATCTAGTTGCCATGGTGGTGTCAGGGCAATGGTTGGACTCAATGATCCCAGAGTTCTCTTCCAACCTGGTTGATGCTGTGATTCTGTGATTCTATGATTCTGTGATTCTGTGAAGCCCCCTCTAGCTTCCGAAAGGTGCTACTGCATAATTTGGCATAGCATGGAAGCACAGTAATCGAGTCTCACTGCTACAAAGACAAAAAACATAACAGCAAGGTCTCTATTTGAAAGAAACCACCACAGTGTTAGGTTCAGGCAGATGTAGGGGAAAAGTCAACATGCCTGGTCATTATTTTCCTGGACACCATTTCATGATCCTCTAGAACATGTGTTTGATGCACCTGAGATGTAAAAGTGAATATTAATTGACTTTTTTACACCTCTGGTACACAAAACACTGTCCCCATGGCCTTTACTGAATCTGGCAAACTACAAGTCAGAGCTCTTCTGGACCCCTTCTAAGTCAACCTCTGGAATATCAGAAATATAGCCATGTTGAAAATTGTTGACTAAATAATTTTCTCCTCATTTAAATTGCTGACTAAACAAAATCTCTGCTTTGATTAATCTAAAATTCCATGTTTTCCATAAATATCCTGAAACTCTTGGAGTATTTTATTTCAAACTTCTGAAGACAAACAGTCTGATTTTCACAGTCTGAAGGAACTGGGAAATGATGTTCTCTCTTCTCTACTTATTGCCGAGTCCCAGCTTTGTCTTCTGGGACAGGTTGAAAGAGGTAAAATAGCTCACACAAGGATTTCCTATCCAGCTGGAAGATCCTGGTGGCAGGCTATGTGTATAAGATGTCCACTTGTTACAGGTTTATTAATACTTGATAATGATCCCTTATATCAACCCATCATTACATACAGAGCTAGAGTGGAAGCATGTCAGGAATCTGTTGCAGAAACATTTCCATTATTCTTAAGAGACTTCCCTCTCTTGGGAGTTATACCTCAATAAATGCTAAAAATGGCAATGCCATCACTATGATGTCCTAAACAAAGATCTACCTCAAATCCCACCACATTGCTCTACAGTAGGTTGACATCAATATAAAGGAGCAAATGTTTGGCCTGAATAATGAAGTAAGAGGTGTTTTTTTGTCTTTTTTTTTCTTTTTTCTTTTTTTTCTTTTTCATTTCTTTTGAAGACAGGCTAGAGCTATAAGAGTCCAGCAAGATGGTCAGGAAACCTTGTGAAAACTGCACACCAAGAATATATTTCTGCTCTTCAACTGTAACACTGCTCCTGAGTAGTCACAGATGCTAGTCCAAATTAGTGTTAGTATTAACTAATTTGTTTCTGGGCTGTGATGCTTGGTGTGGTTTTACATGTCGTCTCTTTCCTCCATCGTGTAATAAATAATGTCTGTTTTCAGAGAAAGGAGAACCTGTGTGTGACATGAGCAGTGACTTCAAGCTTTTGTAGAAAGCTGATTAAAGGGTTGTGAACAATATATGCACTTGTTAAGTCTAATTTGAGAATATTTGTCATATCAGACATATAAATCTCTTCCTACACTGTGCTTTTTCTACAGATGAAAATTCAAGTAGTAATTTTTTTCAATGAAGAGTAAAAGGACAGTCTCCCTTCATATAATGCATTTAAATACCAATTGTCGGCTGCTTTTTACCAACATAACGTTATTAAGTTGTCTTTTAATCACTCTATATGATATTTGGTATGTAGCAGTAAGATGTTTATATTGCCAATTGTACAGTAAACCTTAGTTTAGGAGCAATTTATTAGTCCGGAACCATGAGAATCTGACTATATCTGAATATTGATGATCTCACTTTCCAAGTCTCTCTGGGATTGGGGGTGTGAGGTGTTGATCATTGCTTCTCACAGATAAGCAAAGTATTTCCAGAGCGTGAAGAATTCTGTGGTGTGTGAGAAGGATAAACCATAATCTGCATCAACACACTAACTTCTCCTCTTCCATTTGCATTGAAAATCAGGTAGAAGTTATGCTAAGCTCTCTATTATAGCCTCATGTATGTGAAAGGTCTTCCCCTTCATTTGAATAAGGCCTCTTATGCATGTGAAAAAAGCACATTTAAAAGGAACGTTCCTTTAATTAGGGTGGCATTTAAAAGCAGAATCCTTAAATGTTCACTTTTTGTGATGCTAAATTGTGGAGTATTTTCAAATATGTTGTAGCAGTCATTTTCATTAACCATTTTTATTTTTATTTATTTTTAAAAGGAAATGACATGCTCTATAATGTGAAGTGAAGGAGTAGATTAATATGACTAGCTAGATTAAGGAAAATTTAAATCAGTGTGTTTGATGAAATGTAGGAAAATGTTTAAATATAGGATTAGACTTACAATATAGAAAGCAGTCAAGGAGATCAAAAGAACTCTGTTCAGAAAGTCCTATTAAAAAGAGGAAAAAAATCTATTGAGTGAATTCTTATAGCTAAATGATTAAAGTGTTTTTAATATACTACATTCAGTCTGACTTTAATATAAAAATAAACAGTACAGAGTGTGCACGAAGTAGAGATTGTATTCATTTTTTTATAAAGACGAAGTGACTGGGCCTATATAAAACTGTCATAAAACTATATATGAGACTATGGAATTTAACTTAAAAGGAGTTCCCTGGAGAATAATTTTAAATCTGGCATGCAGCTTTATGGAGACAGAAGTTAACTGATTGGCATCTGTATGAATATGGATTTCTTTAAATCCATATTTGATTTTCTACTCCTTAAAAAAATCAAATGTAGCCTAATAACTACATCTTAAGCAAACCTTTGGAAGAACATGCTTAATCCTCTAGGGAGTCAATAGAAATGCCTCTAACTTTGGTATTGTACAACTAACCAAGATCATAGGAGTGACTTCCAGAGCTGTCGGTATCTTCTATATCTCAGTAATCTAGGTTTGTTTTGTTTTGTTTTTTTTTAAGTTAATGTTAGACTGGATTCTTGAGTCATGGTTAACACTCAGTGTTGACAGGACCTTGCATGCTTCTTTTCCCCCATTGGAAAACTTTACAAGAAATACACAGTGAATAATTTGGATTATGATGTACTGTTCACATTAAACTGACGTTTCTTCCTATTTTTTATCAATCTGAGAATTTAGTAGGTTTTCATTATATAGAATAAACAAATAGTGGGCACATAAATATTGTACAGCTGTACATGCAGTGTAAATCACCTGTAAAATACACTTCCCCTTCTACTGATATATTTTTGTTTTAGTACTTTAAAAAGCAAAAATAAAAAAGAAGCTTTAATGTAGTGTACAGCCCTTCAATGCTCAACTGAACCACAGAATTCTTTTTGAATTGATTCCCTAGTCCTTCATTTATTAAAATAAATATCATTACAGCAGCGATGAATTTCATTCAAAATGCATACAAATTTGTATTTCAAAGTCCTATTTTAATTTGGCATGATTATTCACTAGTAGATGTGAACTTCTTCCTTTTCCTAGTTTCCTCTATCTCCAGGTGTGTTTGCTACAACTGGAAAAGAAAAAGGTGTCTTTTCTTTAAGGTCCCCCTTCCCATCAGTCCTTCCCGGTGACATTTACAGCCATTCTTTCCAAATATCATCTACAGCAAAACACAGGAAAACTGTTGATAGTTTGAATACTGGTGTGTGGAATGGACAGCTCTTCCAGTTGCATTTTAGAAGCAACCCTGCTCACAAGCCAAACAGATGATAATTTGTTCTAATTCGTCAACAGTAAATGGGATACATTCATCCCTTAGTTCAATAACTACAAAATACGGGATAGAATAATTTTCCAAATACATACATTTTTTGAAAATGTTCTTGGTGCAAATGGGTGATTCCAGGTTTTCTTTTTTGTCTAATGAATTTCAAGCAGGATTAATTTATTGTTTCTTCTTGTTATAGCATCACAAAGGCATGGTCAGTTGATTAGTTTATTAGTGCATACTGACAGTACTCAAGGGCTACGTTCAGAGTCTGGGATGTCCTGTAATCAGAGCCCGCGAGGCTTGTGGCTCTAAAATTTCCAGTTGTTCCTACAACAGCTTTAGTTCCACAGGTAAGAGTGAATGGTGAGAATACCTGTATATAGAGCTACCATACTTTAATTTCTGTGCCCTTTGGTACTGCTGTGAGCACAGGTTGGCAATGTAGCTACAGTCTAACAGCTGCCAGCTGCTACTATGCAGCAGAATGGGAGATATATTGCCTGCAAGGTAAACAGAAGCACCAGCATAAGATGGAAGGTGGGAAAATGTCCTGGAGGCCCAGTGGTTAAAAGGAGCATAGTCAGGAGCTCAAGAGTAGAAGAAATAAAGGTGGAAAAAACCTGGCATCAGCTTCTCAAAAACATATTTTGAAATAATAGAAAACACTATAGATTAAAATAGTGAGGGGGGAAAAAGTCAGCAGAGAAGAATGTGCACCTACGAAGCCCGAAAGAATAGGTGGCTACACAAACCTCTGAAGAAGCCGTCAGGCTTTTGGTTTGCAGTAAGTAAACATGATCCATCTTTGTCTTACCAGTGATCTCTTCCTGGTGGAAGCCAAAAGGCTGGCTTACTCTTTATTTCTACCTTTATGCTTCACTACTCACTTTATCTCTTTCTTTTGCACATCTACAGAACTTTTGCTTTACTCTTTCCATCCTGACAGTTGGGAAGAGATTCATGATTCAGGGTTTCATTCATTCTCTCCTGCAACGAGACAAAGTGTAAAAATTAGCATTGATATTGAATATATTTGGCATCTAACTACAATCAGACAGATCTGATCTGAAGGTGACATACTAGCACTCCAATAACTTTAAGCAGTCTCGTCAGTAACTTCTTAGCTTTCCATATTGACAAACATTCTTAAAAAGTATGTTTAATCAATCCTTTTTTTTTTCTTTACTCTGAAACACCTGAGGAGAGGTGTTGATATCATGATGTGACATAAATATTTCGGTGAAAATAAAGAAGGTAGTAATTAGTAGAACTAGAAATTGGAAAGAAGATGATAGGCACCCAGAGATCAAGCCTGGGACAGAATGGTTTCATACTGGCCTTAACGACCTAGCACAAACAAGAGGGTACTGATGAAATTAAATGATAATACAATCCAATATTGAAATATCATCTAAGAAAAATCAGATGACCTCAAATACAGACACAGCAGAAATGGCATAACAATTGAAATTTGAACTATTCATTTTTTTCTGTATGAGTACGATCATTTGATATATCAGACAAGTTATTTCTGGACACAATATATGATTCCAATTACCCATTTTGAAATTAAATTACACCAATAAAATGCAGAGAACTACTACAGTAATCAGGAGAATGGAAAGGACAACTGATGAAGAGTTAAAGGAATGGGGTTGCTTGTCTTAGCAAAGTAAGGGGTAAGAGGATATAAAATGGACTGTTGCTGTCCATAGGTGCACCAGGAGAAGGATGGAAGAGCAGAAGATAGATAGACTGTAAAAAAGATCATAGAATCATAGAATGATGAACTACATAAGCTTAAATGCAGTGTTGGTCAAAGAACTGCAGGGCCATGAACAAGATTAGGATGTTAACAAGGTTAGGAAATAGGAGGAAGTATTTTAATTACCATAGAGTAACCAGCGGAAGAGAACTGGGCTTGATGAGCTAAAAGTCCTTTCATGCTTCCTTCCTTTGCTAAGAGGTATTATTTTCCAGTGAAAACTAGCATCTGCTGCAGCTACTATCCTAGATTAATTTACATATTGTTAGTTAATTCATTTAAACATTCTGGCCCTTATTACACAACAGTGGGGTTTTGTGAGCTTATGTACATGAACTTAATGACAAAGGCCACAAGCAAGTACCTATTGTCAGTGTATGAGATCTGTGTACTATGACAGCTCATTTGTACACAGCAAAAAAGCATGTGCAGCTGAATCACAGAATAGATTACTTCCATGTGGATCTTCACAGTCTGCAGGGTAACTGTCTACTTTCATCTCACAGTGTGTTAACATTGCTGAGATGGCAGATTACTCCTGACTAGAAAGGATGCATTAAATTCACACCTGTTGTACATTACAAAAAAGTTTTCCATGTAAATTTGACCTGAATTTAGGAGGAATCTAGCTGTACATTGTGAAAATGAAGGAAGCTACCTCCCAGGAAAGGCCTCCTCCTATCACAAGCAAAAGGACTCCGTCGAGGAAATCATGCTGGCATACCTGGCACGTTAAGACCTGACTTCCTAAACATTGCCTTGCCTTTACAGAGAAGTCCTAGGTATGAAACTTCAATCCTGGTGTTCAGCAAGCAAAGCTTAAAAATTTATAGCCTGAATCACTTTCCTATTAGATCAGTATGAAACAGGGGTCATGACATGGTATAGCCCTTCTAATTCAAAGAGTAGATATGGTATGCAGCTAATGAGCTTTCAGAAAAAATGGATAAAAACTTAACACTGAATCTTAAAACCATGAAGATGATTCATAAAAGTTGATCAAAACCATTTACATTGTCCCATTGTAAAAGTCACTGGGTCATTCTACAAAGTTATTGGCTGACAGATGTAGAATGAATGAAAGATTGAATTTAGCACAGCTCTTCAGGAACCTTATTTTGAATGAGACTTCTGACTTGTAATAATAACGTGTGGAAAACTCTCTTCCCTATCCACCACACTTAGCCCAGCAGGGTGGAGAATGCAGGTAAGAAAAAAGTTTTTCAAAGGAAACATTGGCTCTCAGGAGGTGTATATGTTAGCTGAGTTCATTTACAAATCCTGAAGTCTACCTGCCTATAAAGTAAACAAAAACATGTTAATTTTAAACAAAACTACATTTATCCATATCCCCCCAAGTGCAAATATGTGTTAAAACATCTCTAAAAATAGAGTTCAAAGACAAATGCCTTTCCTATGGGGATCAATGAGAGAGAATTTCTTTTCATCTCAGTAAAACTTCAATTCAAAAGGAAGACTGCAGCCTTTGGGGAAATACCTAAAAACAATGTTAAGATGTTTCAAAAACTGTTTTCTATAGTTCTGAAAAAGCTCACCTGAGTCTAAATTTCTGAGGTATGACAGATCTTGTTAGGTAATTTCAAAAACAAAACCAGAAGTAACAATATAAAACCAGTAGAACTCTCAGATGTCTGTTTCTTTTCTCTGCCTGAAAGCAAATATACGCCTTCAGCCTTGTTTCACTTCAAAAAATAGAGTTCTATTAGGGAACAAACCCCACTGTTCAAGGCACTGCCTGAAGCTGATATGAAAATCTTCGGCATACCTCCTGCACTCCTGGAAAAGTTCCTCCATGAAGTCATATGTCCTCCCCTGCCTCTAGACAAAGAAGTACAATACAATGAATACTGTCACTGTACCTGGAAATCACAGACATCCTCGCTGCTAGGAGTGCTTTAAATCACATGCTTAGCTGGCATTAGAGTTAAACCTTTAAGAAGCAGACCCATGCTCAGAGCTAGTACCAGGCCTACGAGTGTGTCCTTTGTACAGACTGGCTATTCAAGATTCTAGAAAACACTTATACTGACTGAGGAAGAATTGTCATTGATAAGTATGAGCTACAGCAAGCGTTGCCTATGTATCCTCTGTTCATTAACTTCCAAGAACATAATCTCATGAGAGAAATTTTTGTCATAACTAAATAAGTTCAGTTCCATATATGAATACTTTCTAGACAGTCTCAAACAATTTTGCATTGTACATACGTGTGGTTCACCATTACAAGATCCTTAACACTTTGCTGAACCTGTCAGCTTCTTCAACCCATTTTATCAGTGATTTTTAATGTAATGAGATGCTTCCTATTTTCACAATAGACTGTGACCTGTCATTGCAGACTGGCTTTCTGTTATAGTAGGCACTGAGTAAACATGGAACAAATGCATGACCCCTGTTTTGAACAACTTCCAAGCTAAGTAACTCTAAGAGCTATACTTCAGTTTGAACATGCAACTTCCCAGGGAAAAAAAAAAAAAGGTGCTATTTGTTTGGACTTACGCAAGATCTGCGTCATCATTTTCCAGCTCATTTCTGTCTATTTATTTACCTCTAACAATACTTCTTTATCATTCTCTTTCATATACTAGTTTTCTGACAAACAGATTAATAAAGACTTGGGTTAATATGGTAGAAGAGTTTGTAGTGTGTGGCACTAGGCCTTATGTGAGACATATCTGACTCATGAGAAATATAGCAATTGCAATTTAGACACAAAATCTAACTGCCTCTGGCTTGATATTCTCCAGGAAAAGAAGATGAAAGACTTGTCTGTATATGTGTGAGTTTAGGGAAGAAAGTCTAGTTTCCAGGTAGCTACTTCTCTTCCAAAGTAAGTGTAAACCATACGAAAAAGCCTGGATGCCTTTGTCTCCTACATGAATTTAATGCTTCCAGCTCTTGCCGATTAGATGGGGCTCTTGCTCTCACTCTCTCTTCTAAAATCCATGACTGGATGTCATAATATTCGTATAAACTTTTACTAAATTACTTTTTAAAGTGAAATGTAGTGGCAGACACACACACAAGATTTCACACTAAAATTATTGAAGGTGAAAAAGAAGAAAACATGTATTCTCCTTAAGTGTCTTTGATTAAAATGTAGACTTACTTCCTTTTGAAGAAGAGAGGAATTTGATTTTGATTTTAAGCCTCCTGAAGTGTCCATATGTGTATCTCAACAGTAAGATAGGAAAATGAAATACAGGACAGAAGATCTAAACAGAAAATAATTTTAGAGCAAGATGATAATATTGCAGGAAGATACATATTCCAGTATTTTTAAAAAGAATATTTATTTTTCCATGGAAACAATTCATTGTACTTTTTCAAAACCTCAGCCTTTAAAATGGCTGAAGTTTATTTAATTATTTAAACTATTTAATGTTTGATACAGGTAGAGACAATTCTTTCCTTGACAGAAATATGCTGAAAGTGTAAAGGAGAAAATTAGCAGGACTTATTAAGCAAATGGTTGGTTTTAAGTATATGGAAGGAAATAAATATATGTATATATGGAAAGGAAGTGAAAAAGAAAAGAAATGGTCCTGTAAAGAGTATAGCAGATAGTTCCATTTGATCAGAAAGCTGGCTAGGATTTCTTTGCAATCACTTTTTTGATAATTTCTAAGAATTATGTCCTCAGTTTATTGTGGATACTAATTTTCTGTTTTTATACATCACTTATTGAACGTTTGACTTAATTAAATGCTAAGACAAGACATCCGTTGACTATCTTTGGTATGTATAACTAACTCATAATATAGAATTAAGTCACTAAATTAGAAGAAAAGGAAAATGTGATAAGAAGGCAATGCCACTTGTTAAATTTACTCTTTTCTGCTTCCCTGGGTGGTATATCAGGGAAAGGTTGTCTGAGCTGTCATTGTGGCATCACTAAGAGGATGTACACAACATTTCCATTCAAATTACCTTTCAAATCAATCACCCTCATCAAGCTGCTATCTTCATCTGATGGCTGTAGGACAAATGTTTTGGCTTATAGGTAGGAAATGTTAGCATCTGAAAGAGCTCTGAGAAAGAAGGTTCAATGATTAACTTTGATAAATTGTGTTGAGAAAGAACAGTAAATAATATGCTTGTTGAAATACTTCATGCAACTGGCTTGCAATTTCTGAAATAAAAAGGCTGCTCTATAGTTTTGTTTTTTTTTTCCAAAATTGAGTACAAAACGTGTCCCTGAAAAACCTAGAACGAATTCTTCCTGGGTTTTCCCAGACATGCATTATTCAAAAACATGCTAACGTGGTACACCCATGTGTTTGTTGTAGAACTGTCTTCTGAATCTTAAATTACTTGGTTTATCTGGAAAACTGTGAATTTTCCCACTAGTATGTGCATGTTTTTGTGTCTGTAGAAAAGCATGAAGTAAATAGCTGGGACAGCATGAAGGTTTGTGTTATGTTCCAGCCAGATTAAACTATAAATAAGAAGCCTGGGTATTTTAATAACATATTAAATAGTCCCTATGCCCCTAGTACTGCATAATTGTGAGTTAAAAACCAGCTTCAAATATTTTCTGTAGTACTCTCATTTTTTATACAGTAGCTTTTTAAATATGATAAATGATGCTCAGCTTCAAATGCATTGTAAATACTGCATGCATATTACCAATACACATTTTAGAATTTTCTAATCTTGCTTTAACACATATGGTATTATCAATTACTTACACTATTTTAATACAATGTAACATTTCTTTAAAATGGCATACAATTTATACAGGATGTCACTAGCCTGTAGACTACCTTGACACATATTTATATATTTCAGCTACAATTTATCACTTTGTGAAATACACTTTGCATAATTGAAAATAATGACACAAAAATCATCTACTCTTACACACTGGTAGTATGATATACTATCCTGATAGCTTAGCGTACTATATGAAGTCAGTCTGCAGAGCCGTGCCTTTGAAATATGATTTAAAACAGAATTTATAATGTCACAGAATTACATAAAACTGTGTGAAATTGTGCAGATAATCATTTAAATCTCCCTACATGAAAAGATAATTGCTCCAGAAATTAACTGTACCTGGGGTTCATTCATTTGGTCATGGCTAGTTTCTTATATAGTGATGATTTGATATTAGAGCTAATTAAGATCAGGTCAGAGTTGCTGAAGGTCAGACATTAATGCACAGGATCATTGAAATGATAATTATAAACAGATTAGGAAGCTACGGTCTTTTATAAGGGGTTATTAGATAATTACTGTGAGAGAGTACGGCTTACTGTAATAATGGATTATCGACTACTTACAGCGTTTTAAGGGTGAGAGTATATTACTTCCTCAAGGACTAAGAGGAATAATGTTGTTGGAACTCAGGGCTCTGTAAATAAAATAGCACCAATTGCTTTTCAATTTTCTTCTAGAGAATATGTTCCCTTATTGGAACAATCTGTATCATTTTATCTCAATGAGACTTTAAATAGTTGTGTAGCTGGAAAGGTCCTTTACATTTTTTTTCCCACTTTTTGGAGAAGAAAGAAAAAAATGAATTTCAAAAATAAAGATTTTATTCTACTTTAAATACATAGTTAAGGCTGCCAGAAGCTTTACCAGCAGCAATAGAATGGGAACAATATACATTTTACAATGTTTCAGGGAATAGGAAAAAATTAACCTGAAACTTACTGAGGTAACTATTTCACACTTCTTTCTCTTATTGTTATGACTTTTATTCTAACATATTCTTTGACAAATAAAAAATACCAAAATAATAACTAAATAATAAAATAATTATTATGTAGCTGAAGCACACCTTGATCTACTACTGGTTGAACTCCATTTCATTTAAACCTTTGTGCATCAGAGCATGACCTATAGCTCAGCAAGAGGGAAAAGGGCTTGAAAAGAACTTCTGGAAAGATAACATCATTTAAATACTGCAGAAGACACTCTCAGACAAGTTTCAAAAGTGGCTAGTGTAAAGGAAAAGGAAAGTCATTTGTGCCACCTGTGGTGACAGTGACTGTATGACCAAAAAAGTAAAACAAGCATGAGGGATACCTGTGTGGTCTCCTTTGAGAATAAGACTGTTTTTATTGTGTAGTCCTTCTATGCAGAACAAAAGAGATAACCTTTGGAGAGAAAGTACTTTATTCTCTTGGACGAAAATTGTCATATATAATAGCAATGTTGAGTTGCAGGTGGAAAAGAATGTATTTAACTCAATCTTCTACAGAGGGAGGAACAAATCACATGAATGGGTGACTTCCCAAGTGGGTCCCACACCTGGTTGTGGAGAGGACTGGAAAGGCTACGAGGGGGCTGAGTGGCACCGGCAATGGGGGAAGCAGACCACTTATATCTGCAGAACCCTGAAAATATTTTGGCTTCTACAGTGGAATAAACACAGCACAAAACAAGAATAGAAAGGGGGTTTTCCTTGTCTACTACTATGAGAAGAGATCTCTACCATTTGATTCTTCTCAGATCTTTCGCCATCAATGGCAATAGGAAGACTGTTATTTCCTACTATGCCTTAGGATGTGCTGCAATACTGGGCCAGTATTTCAACACAGGAGACAGGAAAGTCCCCTCTCTGAATCTTGGAAAGAAGCAAGCTGGGAGGAGCTTTGAGTCATTGTTTTTTCATCTTTCTTAGAAGACAAAGGCATTCTAGACCAGTGTTATGGAGGTCAGAATTAAACACTTCTGGCTGTTCTAAAAGCTTAAAAAAATATCAGCCCTTGTTAGATGTGAACAGATCCCTGACCTCCACTCCTCTTACATCCTCAAATTCAGGCATTAAACTGAAAAAAAAACATTAACTGCTCAGTTTTATTCATAAGGAAGTGTAAATATCATTCAGTAAATAAAGGCAAGCATTAGCAATCCTTTAACATTTAGCCTGTCTTCGTTATACAGGCCCAATATGCCCTGCTAACACATATGTATATCAAATACACTCAAGACGATTCAATTTTCATTTGCATATGTCTGAGGTCAGCCTGTCCTCTATCTTTTCAATCCATGGATGTAAATCTTGCAGCATTGCCATATAAACACAAGAGTTAGCCAAATCTATTGGGCCATATCCTCAGTCTTCTATTGAGCATCTTGGGGCTGCTTGGAGCAATGGATGAAGGAAAAGTCTCAGGAATATAATACCTCTCCTGGATTAGGGGGAGCACATCACTTTGCCCCCTTCATCTCTTCATGTGAGGGAATATGTGGCACAGCAGTCCAATTTAACAGAACAACTCTTAGAACTGAAGAAGTTCTGCACTGCCTCTGTGCAGAAGATTTGCATGTTTATATGTGAAAGAATGTGGCATATTAAGGCCTCAAGGATAACATCCCATGCTATCTTTTTTTACACAAAAAGCTAATGTTTCTGCTACAGAATAGCTGTATTTATTGTGTCTAATACGGAGCAATGAATACTGATGTCCCATTGCCTTTGAATGTTGCTGCACAATGAATATTTCACAGGTTTTCTTACTACACATTATGTCTACTTCTTGTCTGAAAGTTATTTTAAGCTTCCACTAAATTTGTTCAGTTGTTGAAAATGGCAACATAACTGATTTTTTCCCCCTAGCTACCAGTGTTGAAATACTTTATAACTTACAGACTGTCATTTGCCTACTGCATATCAATTGATTATAGGTGCTGAATTGTGACGGATAGCCATGTGATAGCAGCAAAACTCCATGCTATTTTTTTTGTATCTAATTCTGTAGCTAGATTCAAACAACTCCAATGAAAAATTTTGACTTTTCTTTAAAGGAATGAATCAGAACAAAACAGATATCTGATCTTTATCACATCATTTTTTTCAGGGATTATTCCAAACGTGTTTTAAAACAAAAGCACTTTACCTTAAAGGAGGAATCTAATTATAGCAGATATGTTAGATGAGGCTTTCTGTGTGTTTGTGAGTCACAGAGGTTTAATTGAAGAGAGGCTTTTGTTTGTTGCTATTCAGTCACTGAGACTACATTTTATACAATGGAAGTGTTGAAAGAAGATTTACACAATCATCATGTTATACCATCTCTTTGTTCAGCTTTTGTGGAAGAAAATTACATACATCTCAACAGTTCTCGGAAGATTAAATCTACAGTTTAAATTTGCTATTTGAACCTTGTATTCAAAACAGCATTCCACAATTAGTGAGCCATGCTGTGTGGCCTGGGGTTAAACTACACAGGAGACAGGGTGAGGGGTGCCTAGGACCAGTGTTTTCAGGTAGAGTGTGTAAATAATGGTGCTTTGATATTGCAGTTCTCAGCCTACACAGGGCTCATTCATATGTGTTCATTTTTGACAGTCATGCAGGTCAGAAAATACTTTTTTCCGTGAGTGAAAAGTGGCAGCACTTAGGAACAGCATTACTGCCTGTCAAAGAAGAGAAGAAAATCCTGGATGTTTAGATCTTCCCTGTCTTTCTTGCCTTGCATGAATGATAGTAAGATGGCCATGGATAGACAGAAAAACAACTCTCTCTGAAGCTAAAAAATAATGTTGAATATTCACCACAACTTGCAGGCCCTAAAATACTATTGACCATATGTCAGTTATATCTGTTTATAGCCAGTAAAGGCTGGAGTACACTTTTCCTGAGACATGAGGGAAGTGGAGGTGGAGAGAGGAAGGGAGAAACGGGAGCAAAGAGACACTTGCAGACAGTGAAATCCTAAAAGGCATTCAGGAATTGCACATTACACTGACTGCTTCTGGAGGATCTCACAAGACCTGACAAAAATATCCGAAAAACAATAAATTTTCTGTGTTCAGCGTGGGTGCACAGACAACACTTTATTTTTACCTCTGATATTTATTTCTATTAAAAAGGTCTTGGCATTATGCTATGTCTTTAATAGACATTACATACATGATTTACATACTTATTTATAACTAGGTACTGCTGATATAAGTAATTGAAAGGGTCTGTTGTTATAATGCTGAGGTATTTATCCTATCTCAGCAATGGTAAAACACTTGTAAGTACCCCTAAACACACAGTCTATGCATGCTTGAGTTTGTGAGTATATGTGTGTGTATATATATATATGTGTAAAAAATATGTATCATCTAATGTGTGCACATATATAATATATGTGTGTGTTTGTGTGTGTGTGTATATATATAAAAAATGTTTTCCTGAGTATTAAAAGGCCAGACAGAATTTAGGGTCTGCCAGAGTAAGTGATAATAGGCAATTTCTCTATGCCCACAGCATCACCAGGAAGCAATTCCAAAGCAATCACTTAGCCCACTCCCTTTTTTGCTGTAGGACAATGTAAGTCATAGGCAAGTTTAAAGCACAGGTTGAAAAGGTTTGCCTTTTCTCCTTTGGACCCAACAGGATACTTACACCCAATAGCTATGGTACTACAACAAATAATGTTGACACTTCAAAGCATTCAAAACATGTGAGTAAGACCCTCAAAAAATAAGATTTCAAATTAATCTCCTTTTGGAATTTTTCTTTGATTTCTGTTTTTTTTTTTTTAAGCTACCTGCTTTGTAGCTTTTGCACAAATATTTCCACTGCCATGATGCTGAGAAGATTTTTTTGTGTTCTTGAAAATGAAATTCATTATGTACTGTGTTGGAAGTTGGAGTATGGATGAATGAATGGAGACTGAGAGCTAGGACAGGAATAGGAGGATAGAAGTAAAAGGGGACAAGAAACAAGACACAGAGAGAGGAAGAAAAGCTGAAATAGGCTGGGAGTGTAAAATAAAAGAGAAAAAACTTTTTTGGAAGTGCAGAAGAGCCTACTGAAGTTTGGGAAACAACATATACTTGAACTTGAAAAATATACATATACCTGAACTTGAACATATACCTGAACTTGAACTTCAGGGATCTACATCTTTATACAGTCACTGAGCAGCAGTGTAAACTATCAAGCCAAATGTACTTGTCTACACACCACCACCTATTCGTCCTGTCTTTCTCCGACAACAGAAGCACCAGCACACTAACATGCTACCATACTGTATCTTTGCTCCAGAGATCATTTGGATTTCTTTCAATGATTTTTTAATTTTTCCCTCCAATGGAAAAATGTTGTCTTGCCAAAACTGTCACCATTTATTTGCAAGCATGAATTTAAGTTGAATGAATTTTAGAATGTGTCAAAAATATTCATGTTCAAACAGAAAATTAAAAAAATTAAGTGTTTTTTTTTTAAAAATTACTACTGTTGAGAAATTTACATTCATTCACTATTAAAAATTATTAAGCATTTCTACGTTGATGCAAAAATGAAACATTAAAAATATTTTTATTCATGCCATCTTATTTATTTTTTGTAAGTTAGGTATTTCAATTTTCAAGATACATGTAGGATGGGAAATTTTTAAATCTCAGAAATTCTCAAAGGATTTTTTCTGGTTACTCCTCTAAATATTAAGTCAGCAAGGTGCCCGGGGAAAAGAAAATCTGTAACCATAGTCCAAAAGGGGAAATAATAAATTCCTGATATAGTCTTCATTGTAACAGGACATTGTGAGATGAAGATCCTAGGATCTTTGTCGAAAACATAAAGGAGGTAGTGTGTGAAAGCTGTGGTTCATGAAGATGTATGTTCTACTTTCAAAGGGAAAACCCACCAATATTCCCTTTCTCTTATCCAACCTCTTTTTTTTCTATGGGAAAAAGGAAGTGAAGTTCCTATTCGATCCCCTACTACTTTGTTTTTAGTAAATAGACAAATAAAAGAACCAATCAATGACCTTCAGGTTTTTTAGTTTACGATTTTGTCCTCCTTAATCTTCTGCCCTATTCTTCAACAGTAGTGGGAAATGAAAAAACATTGGTAAAATATTGTATTATTAACTCTGTGGCTAACAAACAGACTTATCTGCATTCTCCAAAAACTGTTATAAGGATTTTCATAGTCCAGTCCATGCTTTGGAATCTCTCTGCTATAAAGCTGAAGCACAGATAGATTTAGAAATATTCAAGCCTCAGTGCTGTTCAAGGTTCACATCTAAGGAGGATGCATGTTTCCCTTAATGCCATTATTTTAAAAAGTGAGAGGAAAGTACAAAAGAATGAGCCTGCCTTCAGAAAGAAGTTCTGCTCGCTCAAATTTTCATAGCTTTCCAAGATGAGGCTTTGGGTAGGGAGGATGGAAAGGTACATCCTCATTACATGGTGGTAGGTAACTGGGAGAGATCTATAGTACAGTGAGACCAGGGAGAAATTCCTTCATGTAAGGATGACCCAGAAGAGAGTTTTGTTCAGAGGGGTCTAAGTGTTTCTGGATCACTAGATTCCTCAAGTGCAAATTTTGTATCTGAAGGTGATGTACCCTTCACTTGTCTCTCTAGCCATTTCCCTATTATGTTTTTCATCACATGCAAAGCTATATCAACCAGTAGTTGCAGTCTTCAGGACAAACATTTTTACCTCCATACACACTTTATCTACAGTTTAACATCTGGACATAAAAGGATACAAACTCTAAATACACAGGTTTTCAACAAACAATATGTTTTTTCTCCTTATACCATCATTTACTCCTATCTCAGGAAACGGAGACATTGTAGAATTAGCTTTTTACAATGAATTAATTTTATCTTTTTTTCCTGTGCTCTATCCATTTTTTGCAGTTACTGATTATCATCCATTTAGGTCCAGATATCCCTGATAATTCCTACTTTGCTTTCCACAGCATAGTGCATTCAACAAGACAGTAAGAGAAATCCATTCACAATAAATAAGTGCCGAGCAGGCATCTGTGGCTGTCAGAAAAGTGTGGTGCTGCCAGGTGGAAGATTCCTTCCATCTGCTGATCAGCAAACAGGGACAAAATTTACTTTCAGATGGGTCATAGGCAAAAAAATATTAGATGTGAGATAAACTGAAGTGATAGATGCTCCTTCCTCTGTCACCTGAAATGCAATCCAGCTTGGCACCCCTCGCAGTGCAGTAGGATAACCCAGACTTGTGCACAAGTTGAGTAAAGAATCACCTCGTGTTAGACAAGAAACAACACTGAGGACTGATGGGCTACTGAAACACTTGAGTTGATTGACTCAAGAGTATTTATATGTGTGTATGGGGGGCTCTGTTAATATGGGATTGATGGCTTGGTATCCCATTGTGACAGTAGGCTTGTGCATCTTTTCTTCAAAAACGAAGTAAGACAGTATTGTCTTCTGAAAATCATAAGCTGGGAAACTTAAATTCAGAGAAATCAGGTAAAAAAGTTAGTTATTCATATGGCAAAAAATGATAAAACCCATTTGTTTAGTGACTATGGCATGCTCATCGAGTAGATGGGAGATGTGATTGGACTTCTGCCCTGAGCTGAGAGGTGCTAACCTAGGACCCTGACCTAGGTGCCTAACCACTACAGATCCGTATTTGCAAAATTATTAATAACTGCTTGACTCCATTATAACTCCTGGAGCAGAAAGGCTTGGTAAAGGATAAGGAATTTTGGTGTTGATTTCTAATTTTATTAGAACCCTACAAAATATTTATTCTTTCTCATATGCATAGTAAGAAATTTTAAGAGTTCTAAAGATGATCATATCTTCTTTTACATTTCTCCCAACTCTACTGACTTCCATGCAGAAGATTAACTTTATATATTGAACGAACTGATCGAAGTAAATATATGTTGAATGAAAAAATAGAGAGAAGCCCAGTTCGTGGTTTGATTTTTTTTTTTAATTATTAGACCTAGAAAGACTTCCAGAAAGTGGTTTATCTTACTTGTTCAGATACTTGATTTTTTTTCTTAAAAAAATGCTCTCATTTAAAGTAGATGTTTTCTGTTTGCTTCTGGCTAACCTCACAGCTCAGTAAAAAACTTTGAAGCATATAAAAAACATAAAGTATTGTGGTAAGTTTCACTTTTTTCACTTTCAAAGGCCATAAAAAAATATATTTTGGAACGATCATCACACACAAATATTCGGTTTCCATGAAATGGAATTTATGCTTGGCAAGCCATTCACTAGTGCATAAACATTTTTACTCCTTTCTTTAAACTGTTAGAAAAAGATGTTACATTTCCACCTTTTGATTTTCATTCCTTACGGAACTGAGTTCCAAATAAGTTTATAAGTAAATTCTATGCCTGTCTAGAAATGTCTTGATATTTTGATGAAAATAAGAGACTGATTCTCCTTCCTTGTCTTGACTAAGCCAGTGCTCACTGCTCAGTGTAACAAATCTTAAGGTTAACCTCAACAGAAGTCAATCAATACATCTTTATTATTCTGTGTATGTGTGTAAAACATCAAAGACTCACTGACAAGAGACAGCTAACATTTCATTTCTAGGACAAGAACCTGGGAAACCTTACTGTATGGTTAATGGCTGAATCTTAAATAATTTTAAGAGTTCTGAAGAGCTCAAAAAGTTGAAGCACATATATGAAGCAAAACAGAAAATAATGTGCGTGCATGAAAAATGAAACACAAAAAACATCTGGGTAAATTTATAGAACTGTTATAACCATCTTTCACTGTGAGTATCTTCATTATGTTAGCTGCCTGTTGTGAGCATGTGCTTCTAAGCAACATTTACATTATTCAGGCTCGTTGATTTTCTTATTTGATGAAATGTACATTTCAGAAATATCTCTAGTTGGTTCAGAGGAAGAAGTCAAACTTAAATGCCTACTTTCAATTCCTGTTGTATATTGTTCATATATGTACAGTTGAAAGAACAGCTTTCCAAATGCATGAAATGATGCTGACAAATTTTGGCACTTCAAATGGGTAATAAAGGAAAAATCTTGTCTAGTAAAATATACACCAACTGTCTACGTTAATTTGGTATGTCACTAGCATGATTTCGTAAGACAGTTACTCTATACATAAATTGATTTAATAGGACATTATTACATGATGAAAATATAAATTTTTTTTAAAATCATATTTAAGTATTCACAGAGCATTGTTATCTTGTGTTTTTCCCTAATTTTCTTTTCAAAGTGTACTTAAACATTCAAAATAACATTGTTCAACTGTTTTTTATTACAAGAAACTAAAGTTAATGTGAAAATAATTTATACAAGAAGAAATATATTCTTAAAGATTGAGAATGTTGTAGTCACAAAGTCAGTTCTTTTGGTGTTACCTGTTCCTACAAAGAAACCCTTTAATATTTACATTATATAACACCTATAGTCACATCACTTTGAGATTTTAGCAGGATGAAGAAACTGGCCTAGTGCTATATAGAACAGAATTATTCAACTGAAGCTATAGAAGTGAAGACCTCCATCCATTGCATTTGAAATCAGTGAGGACCTTTTCCATTTCAGAGTGATAAAAATTGAAAGGGAATGATATTTGTAGTTTAGAGAGCTGGAGCTGCAACTCATTTATAGAATCATAAAGGTGGCAATGACTATCTAATTTAAATTAAAATAGTTACTAATGTTTACTGTGTGACTTAAGTTGACAAGTCTCAAGATACTTAGCTATAAGATACCTGTATCTCTTCAGTTTAATAACTGGTTGTTTAAAAATACTTCATACTCTGAAAAAAATCCTTTCAGAACTTGTATTTGACTATTATTACTTGAAAATCAAAACTTTTTATTAGAAAGAACTTCTTTTACAGAATTTTACTATTTTAGTGTTATTCTTTTCTCTAAGCGTTAAAAAGATGCACTCTTCAGAAATCCAGTTGCAATTATTTAAATGTGTTGTCCGTGTGCCTTTTCTTCTCAGCCACCGTTGTAAAGCTTCTGGTCTTCCTCCTGAAGGAACTTTCTGCTGTTGCTCAGCTTCTTAAGAGCAATCTTCAGATTTCCAGGCAGTTTACCCTTTTGCCTGAATGCCTCTCTTGTGTTCCTCAGTTAATTAGCTGCTCCCAAGTAGCTTCTCTACCCTTTCTCCAGAATGCCTTAATGGCTGTCACAGGGCCAGGTATACAAATGCCACTTCTCTGAACAAGTGACATCATTGCTCTATTGCTACTCTTCTTTTGCTATTGTGGTGTCTCTCACAGCTGCTAACTAGATGGAAGTGGCTGTCTAACCCACAATAGTTTTGAGATCTGATAGCTAAGGTCTCAAATGAGCAACTTATAGCTCAGCAGGTTTGAAACAGCTTCTTCTGCTGTACTGTGCCTATCCACTGAATGCATTTTTAGGAAAAGTCAGAAATCCGTAAAACTACCTGGCCATAGAAAATACTTTTTTTTTTTCTGTGGAGCTTTCTAACAGCAAGAAGTCCACTTCAGGACTGAGATGGCAGAAAATATACTCAACAGTGAACAAACACACGATAGCAGTAATATCAAGTCAAGTCCAGATTTCCATTTTGATTTGCTTTGGACAGTTCCACTAGATCAGTAGCTTCTAACTAAGGTATAATCCCTCTGTTACTCATAAGGTATCCAAAGTTATATGCCAAGGCAAAACCCAAGCTGTTTTTGAAGGAACTTACAGTTAAACCATTTTTCTTCACTGTATGCAGTACTGCTGCCACCTTCTTGTATTCTAGTTGTCATATATCTTAATTCTTGTGTTCCATCATGTTTATATGAAGAGTACTACCCTAATATCAATGCTATACTGCCAAACTCAACCCTCTTCAGTTAGGTCTCCTTGCTGTGCTCTTTTTTTGTAACAGATGGAATATGGTGAAAATCTGTTGTTTATAGTCACCTAAAATCTTCAGCTTCTTTTAAAATATGCAGCACATAACACCAGAGATAATTTTCTTCAGCTGCTTCCTACTGAGTTGTGTATATATATATATATATATGCCTCAATCCAGTGTTTGCACACCTCTCAAATTAGGTGCCATGAAAATACATTGTGCTTGCTTCCCAAATGGTTTAGGAGATATGCATGTTAATACATTCCAAAAAGTCTCAGACTCGTGACCAGCATCCATTTCAGACAAGGGAGACTCACTAGCTATATAGAACTAGGCATGACCCAAACTGCCCATGATCATCTTCGCTGTCACTAATGTTTGTGGGGAGAGGTGGGTGGGAAGGGAAAAAAACCACCAAAGACGAGGAAAGTAGGATTGCTTAAATAAATTTGCAGTTTGTATTTGGAAGCAGTAGCTGCCAATCAAGTAAGGAGGCATTTTACTAAATAGTTTTCTGTCTGAGCCAAGTAAAAACATAAGAGAAATTGGGGTGGGTTAACCTTGGCTAACAGCCAAACTCCCATCTAGCTGCTCTCTCACTCCTGCCCCAGTGGGATGGGACAGGGAGAAAATAAGAATGTAAGTGAGAAAGATCATGGGTCAAGGTAAAGACAGGGTTATTGTTTATCAGTTACTCTCATGGGCAAAACAGATGACTCAAGGAAAATTAATGTATTGACAATTAAATATTTTCTGGTAGCAGTAAACAAAAATACAAACATTGAAACAACATCGTTCCTGCCCCCTTTCTCAGACTCAACTTCACATCTTCAGTCCAGACTTCTCTAGCCTCCCCACCACTGCCCCAAGCTGTGCAAGGGGGATAGAGGATGGGGGCTATAGTCAGTACATAATGGTTTATTTCTTCTACTTTCTTCCTCATGCTTGTCCTCAGCTCCAGCCTGTGCTGTTCACAGGCCGCAGCACCTGTCAAGAACATCCACCTGCTCCAGTGCAGGTCCTTCAAAGTTTGCAATGAATGGTCCGGTACTATGGAGCATCTCCTCCTCCTTCTCTTCCTCCTTTTCTGACCTTGTGTCCTGGTTTCATGGGGATAAAATTTATAGAATCAAGTTTCTGTTAGATTTTGTTACAGTTTGTGGCCAGCCATGGTGATCAAGGCCCTTAGCAGTTAAATGCAGTGCAGCTGACTCTGGCGGGCCCACAGGTGTATTCTATATCATTAAAGTCAGAGTCACTATAAAAGGGAAAGCTTGCATTCTTCTTATTCCTCTTTCTCATTCTGAATGTTTGCTATTCTTAGAGTAACTTTCTGCAACTCTGTGGGTTAAGTATAATTTTGTGTGTTTGTATTACTGTTGATGTTGGTTTCTTTATTTTATTAAATCTGTTTAAATTTAACCACAAGTCTCTCTCCTTTTCCCAATTCCCTTCCTTGGTTGGGGAAGGGACTTTGGGTGAGAGAAGAGGTGTTATTGTTTAGCCCTGGGTGTGGGCTAAATGAAGACACCTTGGTTTTCCCTCTGCTGCTTCTCACTCTGTTCTCCCTCCTCTGCCTGTCCAACATTTTTTGTCCTTTCTTAAATACACTTTCCCAGAGGTGTCACCAGTTTGGCTGCGGGGCTTAGCTATGTCCTGTGGTGAGTCTGTTGGAGCCAGCTAGAACTGGCTGGAGCTGCCTGTGTCTGGCACAGGGCATCCCCTGGCCTCTCCTCACAGAGGCTGCCCCTGCAGCCCCCCACTGCAAGAGCCTGGGCATCTGCACCTAGTACAGAAAGATGTTCATAAAAAGGTACAGTGTATGACAAATACTGAAGAACGTGCGCCTGGTCTGATGTGGAGAAGTAGTCTTGCAATGGTCCAGAGGTTGGATTGTGTTTGTGTAAATATCTCAATAATACTTAGAAATAAAGCAATTATAGTTTGCCAAACACCAGAAGTCCACCCAGTTTAGTGTGAATCTCATGAAAGCTTTACACTGCTCTGACATTGTGGCATAACAGAGAAGAAGGACCTGTTGAAGAAAAGACACTGAATACCAGCTGACAAAAGGACAGGGCACTGAGCTTGTTTTGTTGTAAACATCACAAACCAGAGCAGATTGTTGCAGTTGAAAAAATTTCTAGTGCCAGCAAGGTATGCCCAGATTCTGAGAGTAGCATTGTTGGCTGTAAGGAATTTTTTTCAGAGTGCCTGTGGAAAACATGTCAGCAGAAGATGAATGCAGCATTAACTTTTGAGAGAAAGGATCCCTAGAACCTGACCATTAGATGAGGAGCTCACAAAACAAATCTACCAGCCTTAGTGTCAGAGGAATGGAAATTGACAAAAAAAAAATTTTAGAAGGGCCTCAAAGAGTGATCTAGGCAACTACAAATCTAGAAGAAGAAGTAACAAAGGTGACAAAGTTTCAGAAGATCTTGTAATACTGAATGGCAGTGGTAAAATGATAGAAGAAATATTGATAAATGATCAGTAAATTATGTGAGGAAACATAAGCCTGATGGTACACACAGAGTGAGGGACGTGAAATTATTGCCACTAAAGAAAGAAGTCTCAGAGTTATTGTGGATAGTACTTTAAAAAAATCAATTTAACGTTCAGTTCATCTCACAAATAAATGCCTAAGATGTGAGGACTATTAGAAACAGAAGAGAAAACACAGGAAACCACAGTGTAAATCTAGTGATCTCACTTTTAAAAATATTGCATCCAGATCTATTTCTAGTTCTAGACACCATATCACACAGCAAAAGGAAACCATCAATGCTTTATGGCAGGAAGGATAATTCTGTGAATGCTGGATGCCCCAGTTTTTTGAAGGTAGGACATATGGGAGGAATTTTAGGTGAGACATGCTAAGCCATCTACAAAAGAGCCTGGTACAAAACAAGCCAGGATTATTTTTGTGGTTTATTTACTTTTTGTTTACAAATTTACATCTAAAATTCTAACTATGAGTCTTGCTTAATGCATGTCTTTTTTAGCATTAAGACAATTAATTAATATGGAAACAAGATTAATTGGGTTAGTTTGACAAATTAAGGCACATTATGCCTTTAAAGATCCTAAATCAAAGTAAAATGGCTTGTGGAATCATTCTTGAAGAACCAGAGCCTCAAGACTGGGTCTGGGGAAAGTCGTCTGCAACAATGAGAGACACTTTAGGAAAAAATGAGATGAAAGCCTTCACTTACACACAGATTGACAAGAACAAGACGTAAATAACATGGAAATGCTCATTTGCCTATACTACCAATTAGGACTACATGCAGAACTGATACTAAATATTTTGCTATATCAAACGTATCAGCAGATTTTAATCAATGACTTTGAAGGAACCACGACAGGCAGTTTCATTCTTCTAATCCTCACGTAGACACTGTTCCCACTACCGTAAGGGTGCAGATGGTAACTGAGATATTTCACTGGAAAATGTGAATGGTGTAGAAGGTACTGAGAGTTTGGTCTTCAAGCTGGGGCAGGGGAAAATGTCTGTAGTTTGGGTGCACCTTTGGTGAGAGTAAAATGGGTAGTCTGAATGTAGACAAGCAAAAGTATGAGTCTTCACCTAACAGCAACAACATATATGGGGAAATTCATGGCAGGATGAGCAGAGAGACCACCATAAAGGCATTCCTATCCAACCAGGAAGATGATCGAAGCTTCAAAGGAGCACTAAACAATGTAGAGAGATGTATGACTAATTAGTGTTAATTATTTACCCAAACGAGCATCTAATCATGCTGCTATGCAAAGCTGTCCACTGAAATGGGTAAAAAGGTATTAAGAATTACCTAAGTGAAGATTAAGGAGCCTTATTTGTGAGATACTATGGCAACAAACAAAACTACATTGCCCATGAGTATCTTTAATGAAGATGTTGACAAAACTATTGTAAAATTAAGGAATGAAAACTACAGACTGTAAGTTCCCATGCCAAGTATATAACTAACACTGCAGAGCCATTCATTAAAGGAGAAAAAGAGACCTTGGCCTAAATACAGACGCAAAAAAACCACAAGCTTACAAAAATGGTGTGTGTCTTAGCTGACATCAACTATACACTATATATACTATATATAGAGGTGAAGGTTGAGGGCAGCCTTGGTTGTAGTGACCATGAGATGGTAGAGTTCAGGATCTCATGTGGCAGGACCAGAATAGCTAGCAGAATCACAACCCTGAACTACAGGAGGGCCAACTTTGGCCTTTTCAAGCAATTGCTAGAGGAAATCCCATGGGACAGGGTACTAGAAGGTAAGGGGGCCCAAGACAGTTGGTTAGCATTCAAGGACTGCTTCTTCCGAGCTCAAGATCAGAGCATTCCAACAGGTAGGAAGTCAAGGAAGGGTACCAGGAGACCTGCATGGTTGAACAGGGAACTGCTGGGCAAACTCAAGTGGAAGAAGAGGGTGTACAGATCATGGAAGGAGGGGCTGGCCACTTGGGAGGAATATAAGTCTGTTGTCAGAGGATGTAGGGAGGCAACTAGGAAAGCTAAGGCCTCCTTGGAATTAAACCTTGCAAGAGAGGTCAAGGACAACAGAAAGGGCTTCTTCAAATACATTGCAGGTAAAGCCAACACTAGAGGCAATGTAGGCCCACTGATGAATGAGGTGGGGGCCCTGGAGACAGAGGATAAAAAGAAGGCGGAGTTACTGAATGTCTTCTTTGCCTCTGTCTATACTGCTGGAGGCTGTCCTGAGGAGCCCCGGACCCCTGCGGCCCCAGAAGAAGTCAGGATAGAGGAGGAATCTGTCTTGGTTGATGAGGGCTGGGTCAGGGACCAATTAAGCAACCTGGACGTCCATAAATCCATGGGCCCTGATGGGATGCACCCGCGGGTGCTGAGGGAGCTGGCGGAAGTCATTGCTAGGCCACTCTCCATCATCTTTGCTAAGTCATGGGCAACGGGAGAGGTGCCTGAGGACTGGAGGAAAGCGAATGTCACTCCAGTCTTCAAAAAGGGCAAGAAGGAGGACCCGGGTAACTATAGACTGGTCAGCCTCACCTCCATCCCCGGAAAGGTGATGGAACAACTTGTTCTTGGTGCTGTCTCTAGGCACATCAAGGACAGGGGGATCATTAGGGGCACTCAGCATGGCTTCACCAAGGGAAAGTCATGCTTAACCAACTTGATAGCCTTTTATGAGGACGTAACCCGGTGGATAGATGATGGTAAAGCTGTGGATGTGGTCTATCTCGATTCCAGTAAAGCGTTTGACACGGTCTCCCACAGCATCCTCGCAGCTAAACTGGGGAAGTGTGGTCTGGATGATCGGGTAGTGAGGTGGATTGTGAACTGGCTGAAGGAAAGAAGCCAGAGAGTGGTGGTCAATGGGACAGAGTCCAGTTGGAGGCCTGTGTCTAGCGGAGTCCCCCAAGGGTCGGTACTGGGACCAGTTCTATTCAATATATTCATTAATGACTTGGATGAGGGAATAGAGTGCACTGTCAGCAAGTTCGCTGATGACACAAAACTGAGAGGAGTGGCTGACACAACGGAGGGCTGCGCAGCCATTCAGAGGGACCTGGACAGGCTGGAGAGTTGGGCGGGGAGAAATTTAATGAAATATAACAAGGGCAAGTGTAGAGTCCTGCATCTGGGCAAGAACAACCCCATGTACTAGTACAAGTTGGGGGCAGACCTGTTGGAGACCAGTGTAGGGGAAAGGGACCTGGGGGTCCTAGTGGACAACAGGATGACCATGAGCCAGCAGTGTGCCCTTGTGGCCAAGAAGGCCAATGGCATCCTGGGGTGTATTAGAAGGGGTGTGGTTAGCAGGTCAAGAGAGGTTCTCCTCCCCCTCTACTCTGCCCTGGTGAGGCCGCATCTGGAGTATTGTGTCCAGTTCTGGGCCCCTCAGTTCAAGAAGGACAGGGAACTGCTAGAGAGAGTCCAGCGCAGAGCCACGAAGATGATTAAGGGAGTGGAACATCTCCCTTATGAGGAGAGGCTGAGGGAGCTGGGTCTCTTTAGCTTAGAGAAGAGGAGACTGAGGGGTGACCTCATTCATGTTTATAAATATGTAAAGGGCAAGTGTCATGAGGATGGAGCCAGGCTCTTCTCAGTGACATCCCTTGACAGGACAAGGGGCAATGGGTGCAAGCTGGAACACAGGAGGTTCCACATAAATATGAGGAAAAACTTCTTTACGGTGAGGGTGACCGAACACTGGAACAGGCTGCCCAGAGAGGTTGTGGAGTCTCCTTCTCTGGAGACATTCAAAACCCGCCTGGACGCGTTCCTGTGTGATATGGTCTAGGCAATCCTGCTCCGGCAGGGGGATTGGACTAGATGATCTTTCGAGGTCCCTTCCAATCCCTAACATTCTATGATTCTGTTATATACAGATTAATATCATTGTCATATGGGACCTGTCAACGCATCTCAAAAACACAAATCTCAGATCTGCACACTGAACACAAACCTGGGGAAGCTGAGATGCTTGTATATGTGTCCTCTGGGCCACTTGATAAGTGAACTTTGGTAAGGAGCTAAATCCAGAACTGCTTTGTGTATGTCAGTCTAATCAATACAAAACAAAAAACATTAACTATGGATTATGATTGTCAACTGCTGAGGACAGGAAGTCAGAGAAAACAATTAAGTTTAATATTACAAGGTGGTTGAAAGCCATATTTGTAGCCGCTTCTACTATGCTAGCAAGAGGAATCTTTTTACACTAATCTGTATTTAGTTCAAAGAGATAAGGACAGTCATTCCTGGGTTTGAGATGATGTTATAGGTCATTAAAAACTGTTAGCATGTTTAAAAACAATGCATGGAAATCACTTAAAAGTTGGAAAACCTTAGACAAAGCCCAAATACATGTATTTCACACTAGACTCAAATGAGTCTGTGACATCAAAAATGCAATGGTTTTTGACATGGTATGATACTATGGGTCACACTTGGCAAAAGAACACCTTTGCTGATGCACAGGAAAATCTGACTCCCTGGAAAAAAGTAGGAAAACTGGGGGGCAAAGGAAAAGAAGGTCTATGCCCTCGCACTGGATCATCATTTTCACTTCTGCAAACTAATCCCAAGTGAGGTGTGTGCTGTAGTATTGGTCTGGACAGTAGAGGGCACTGCCTATTTGTTCTGAAGTGAAGGGAAAAACAGGCACTCCTGAACGCGTGTGGCTTCGTGGTGTAACCCGCCCCTGGGGCCGTGCTGGGCTGTTGCAATCGTTTTCCTGTGCAGTCCTTTAAATTACCAGAAGTTGATGCACGCTTCCATCGGGCAGGACAAATTGGTGATAAAAAAGAAATCCCTCTGTCTCCCACATCAGTACGTATTGTTTCTCCAGCTCCAAGGCATGCCTGCAATCCCTTGTTGTGCTTGGATCAGTGTTGGAAAACAATGAACTTGTAATTTGCAACACAGCTTTTTGAGGAATGAGTGTTGCTGCTTTTACATTGTCTTGGAACAGAAACCAGCATGTACTCTCTACTCAGTCTTTGCAGGTGTTAAATATTTTTTCATTCATGTTCATTTTTTTCTTCCCTTGTCTAAAGGTCTTGTTTTAGCTGAAAGCTTTAAGTTTTGTCAATGTAGACCTGATCTGAGAAACTGTTGTAAGGAAATTGATTCTCCCATGCAACTTTGGAAGCTAAAATGGTCATAGAACATGTCATATGACATGATTACAGTAGCACCATGCATTAGGGAGGTCTTATTGCTTGAATCAGACCTACTGTAACTGTTGTGACTTGGCTGGAATTAGAAAAGTTTGGGGTTTAGAGCAGAGACTGAGGAAACTGGCAATGCTGCTACATTTATAAAGCTATAAGTTTGGGAAACTCATAACATACAAGGAAAACTGTGCTGTTGATGAGAATCTACACAAAATCTGAAAATTATTATGATCCAACCAGAGAAAGGCAAAGTTTGCTGAAAGGACAGACATTATCTTCTGACATTATCACAGTTCCCAATCAAAAATTTCTGATGTCTCCAGGAGAGTGGGCTCTGTTTTGAATATGAACAGTTGCAGTCATAGGTGCTCTGTAGGAGTGCACTGTTAATGTTTTCGCTGCACTGGTGAAAAAAACCCAAAGCAATCTCCCAAAATCCCACATGTGCACACCAAATCAGGCTATTGAAGTAATATGGTATAATGTCTCTTTATTTGCTATATCTATCCTGTAGAGCAGTATCAAATGCATGCCTGCATTTAATTCTGTCTAAAGATCATGGATTTCTCTGTAAGTTTGTGTGCGAATGGAGACCTTATAGAATAAGTAGTCCAATAAGTGTAAAAAATGCTGTGTATACATGTATTTTGCAAGTAGCACTTTTGAAGACTAATGTCCACGATTCTCTGCAAGCAGCTGGGACTCCAGAATTGCCTGGGTGGCATTACTATGCTTGGAAAGATTGCTGGATATCATCAGAAGCATACACAGGCATCGGTTCAACTAGGCTGAAACAAAATGTTATCCAAATGTCTCTACAGACAGAGAAACAGGCATGCCTTTCCTGAAGGGGAAGGAGGAGCACAGAACAGTGTCTGAAACAAAAGTGGAACCTGGCTCATTCATTTCACTGAATACCTGTGAAGATTCACAGACAATTTCATTGTGTTTAATGTCCTGGCTGGAAACTGTATTCCAATTACACTGCTTTGGAGCTGCTATGAGCATCTCTTCATGGACCCACATGCCCATCCTGAACTGCTGTCAGCTAGTTTCTAAGGGGGAAAGAAAAATCTTTGAACATAATCACCCAAGATCTTACATTATTTGGTTCTATGTTAACTATACCTGTGATGATCGGAGGCTCAGATTGACTAGGAATTTTATTTTTATCAATAATCACAACCATTCTAAGAGGATCATTACGTTTGTTTTCCAGAGAAAGTACTTTTGAAAGAATGTATTGAAAGAAGAATAAGCACAAGAAAGCGCTTATTTGCACATTGGTTACACCAAAAAATGAAAATCTTGCAGTGGAAGACACAGATTCAAAACAGCCATAGGTAACTTGGTGACAGTGTGAGAAGACAAGGACTTAGAAGGGTGGGGATCTGAATTATCACAGAGCTGCTGAGGTTCCTTCTGCTCTCATCTGATAAGACTTATATTCCAAGAACAAAATATATAAGATAAAAGATCACTTTGAGTGCGTGTTCCTCATTAGGTGCTTCACCAGAAGATTGAAATGCAAGGGCAACTATTGCATTAACAGAATTTTATATTTAAAGCTGTTTGCCTAGCTTGTCTAAGTGATCAGAAAACAGGTGAAGCCCTGGCAGTGATATGGTTAAAAATATTGAACAAATTGGTATAAGGTTCACTCTTCCGTATATCATATGACAGAACAGCCATAACCTAGATATGTAGTATGACATACTCATTTGCTGTGTTGAGGGGAATAGAGGAAAAAATATCATGCAGCCTAAAGAAATGTTAGATCAAAATTCTGACTCAAAGGTAGGCATTGGTTGCCACAATAAGATATTCAGATTTAAGGAACTCTAAACTCTTGTGTTGCTTCCTAGTGCCTGTTTGACATGTGTGATGCCATGAAGTGATATAACAAATTGCTCTTTCCCAGATTCATCAAACGTCTAAACTTGTAGTGTCAGTGCATTTGACAATGTACCATTTGATTGTCCTGATGTCACCATTATTCTAAACGATTTCAGAAAAGGCCAGAAGTAGCTTTTATATCCATATGCTGATTCACAGCTTTCAGAGAGAGAGCACACACCATATTATCTGTATACTTCCTTCAAGATAACTGAAAAGTTATATACTTCAGTATAACTTTGAAATAGAGTTTACAGATGACTAATCTGAAAGGAAAACCTTTACTGGAGACTTTCCTTCATTTGACGTCTTCTGAATTTTTGTATTGAACAAATCTTTGCTAGAGCTCTGCTAGAGCTTTGCTCAAAACAACATTCAGAAGATGCCAAATGAATTTCTGCATACAAGGAGATGTGCTGAATATTGTTAGGTTATGGATGCCTAAGCCTAGAACATGGGTTCGGATGGTTGAAGTTCAACAGATGGCACAGAACTACAGAACTTGCATAAATATGTGATATCAAGTGCGGCAAATCAGAGTGATGTTTCTCTGTGCAAGTATGAAAGCCTGAGTGTTTTACAAAAAAAAGGAGAATTGAAGTTCGCAGTCTTTTACAGTTGTGTTAAAAAAAAGAAGTCCATGTTCTATGCCTCTGTCCCATCTATCAGATAGCTATGGAATGTTTCTTGCAGGTACTTGCAAGATGTTTCAGAATTTCTATTGTAAAATATTAAAGATAGTCTTTGTTATCTCCAAACTAATGGGTTTCTGAAGATTGATTTCAGAATAAGAAACATGCTGAAAAGGCTACATAGTCATATTCAGCTCTCAAAATACAATACAGCACTGCTGAAACATAGGGTTTCACAGTAGCATTTTCTTCAGTACAGAAAGAAAGAAAACAAGCATGGTTTTACCATGAGAAAAGCCATGTCAAAGATTTGGGACCTCCAGATGTATCAGGTGGCAGAGTGTGAAATAAAAAGCTAAATATCACATGTGTTTGGTGCTACCACCTCCCAGAAATAGACGCTGCATATTTGTCATGAGAAACAATGGTCACGTGCAATGGTGGTATCCTGAGAGACTGATCCCATGATCACATCAAGTCCTCAATGCACACAGACAAATTTAGCAGGGAAGCAGCCAGCACTTCATGCAAATTCCGTGAGAGAAGATTTACAAGAGGCTCTGAGAGCCTCAGGCAGAGAGCCAGAGCAGGTGGAAACAGGTGGGCCATAGGATGCATCACAACCAGGGCTAATGAACTCCTGACAACAGCAGTGCTCATGTCTGAAGATGCTTCAAAGTAATTGAGTATCATTGTGTGGGTAATAGTTTGCTCATTTTAGCCAAACAAAACACAATTTCAGATTCTTTTAACGAAACAACCACCTCTGTTAACATAGTAGTAAAATTATTTGGAGAGCTTACGTTTGAGAGGCTCTGGTGGGATGCTTAGCAGTGAGGAGTTGGATGCTGATTAACTTTGGTATCTAACCCTGTTGGAAAATTCCTAGGCTTCGATTATTGCATGACACACCTTGCTCACCACGAAACTCTATTTTAGGACCTTCATCAGAACACCTTTCACTGTACTAGGTCTATACTTTGATTAAAATGAGATCACTAGCTCCTTTCTATCTTTGTGATATGCTGTATACATTTTGTTCCCTGTGAAGTTTGTGGTTTCGCATCTCAAAAATCCATCCGTTTCCACTGCTGACAATCTTTTACAGGAAAGTCTTCAGCTTCTCTAAAACTTGCTCTGTCTATCTGAGACTGCTTTTTTCTTCTTTTATTTATCAGTCACCAGGAGGAAGAAATTATTGGCCTTTAGTGTCTGTTGATAATTCTAAACTAAATATTCTAAATATTAAATGGGTGATAGAAAATGAAAAATCTTACTATTAAAGGCAATCTGATCAAAAATAGTTTGCTATACAGGTAGGATATCTGAAATACAGTTTTCAATGTCTTTATAACTGCATTTTCACTCTGTTTTATATTCATGTAAACAATATTTAATCTTCTCTCTAGAAAAAGGGTTTCATCAGTGATGTTGGATTTGTACTTTAGGCAGTAGCCACTACATTTGGAATCAATGACTACATATCTTGACTTTTGCCCTTAGTTATAATAAAACAAATATGTATGGATTTTTTTTTTTTACAGTGAACATTTTACAGGATGAGTTCAACATATGTGCGGCTCCAGACTGTATAAGTATAATCCAAGCATAAACCAGCACATTATCTCTGAAGTCTCACATGTCCCTACTTTAAACTTTCCAGTTGGCTCTTGAAAAGCCTTTCTAAAAAAGAAATGTTGTATACAAATAATTGGAAGAAAAATGAGGATTCTTTGTTCTTACCTTGCCATAGTTTAAAAATCATTTTAAAAATACAGGAAATTATGAGAGCAGAACAAAACGCTGTAGATCCTCTGTTTTGACAAAAATGAAGATCCTTTGATGTTAATAAAAAAAGAATCACAGAATCTACTGTGGAGAAGTAGGACCTCTAGCTGACAAAAAATAATGTCTGACTAGAACTTTTTAGAATTCAGTTATTTTAACAAAAAAAAGATTTCAGGCTGTAGTTTGAAAGTTAGAAAAGATCATTCCTTCTTCAGTCCCCATCTTTCCCTTCTTTGTCCATCCCCCTGCCTCCCGCCCAAGAAAGCTGTTTTTCAGTGTTTGCTTTCTCTTTTTTTAGAACTGTAGTTGGATGTAGTAAAGTTATATTTTTGTAAGTCATTAACATTTACATTGCACACATTTATTGCACGGCTAATTGTTTTGCTTAGATTCTATAATGATTTTTACCAAGGCTGAATCCTCCTCTGTACCTTTCTGCTATGTTTTAATATTAACAGAAGCAACTTATGAGAATATTATCTGAATATGTATGGCAAGTCAAACAGCTGCTAAGAGTGGGACAGCCAAGAAAGGGCTGTGTCCCCTCACAACTTCTTGTGCACCCCCAGCCTACTCACTAGTGGGATGTTGTGAGAAGCAGAAAAGGCCTTGACTCTGTGTAAGCACTGCTCAGCAATAACGAAAACATCAGTGCGTTATCAACATTATTCTCATACTAAATCCAAAACACAACACTGTACCAGCTACTAGGAAGAAAATTAACTCTATCCCAGCCGAAACCAGGACACAAGTCTGCCCATAGCAAGGAAGACAACTGCTTGAAAAAATATGTCATGAATGCAAATGATCTGGTAGAGAATGAAAATGTAATAATTTCTCCATAAATGTAATAGTTTAAAAAACTTCCATGAAACACTTCTGTCCAGCTGTTTATGTCATTAAGCAGGCATACATATGTCTTTACTTAAAAGTGAGCTATCTAAAGCAGCAGTTATTAAAAGGACAGAGACAGACTCTTCTCAGGCATGAAAAGCAAAAGAAGCAACAGTCACAAGTTGAAGCAAGGGAAATACTGACTGCATATGAGGAAAAGAAAATTCATGGTGAAGGTAGTTAAGCAATGGAAATAGAGATTTTCTAAATCTGACTTGAAAAGACCATGATCAACATGATCTAACTCTGAAGTTAACCTTCTCTGCCAACCTTTTCTATGTCATATGCACACATGCATACATGTATAGGTGTGTATATATATATTCGATAAAATATCTATTATTACAATATGTTTTCTGCTGAAAACCCCAATAAGGAAAAGAAAGAGTAGTATCATGTGCCTAGAGTCCTTTAAAATGCTAACTTGAAGAACACTCTAAGGAAAAGAGATATCCAACCAAGAGATCAAAGGAGTGAAGAAGCTATTGAGACATTTCAGATGCATATTTTCATCAAGGAAGAAAAACATTCTTTTTATTGTTTTCCTTCAGTAAATGCTATTTATTAAGTAATTAGATGAAAAATTAAAAAAAAAAATCAATTTTTGTATTTATAGAAAAAGAAAAGCAGATTTGGACAAGGTAAGGCCTAGGAAGACAATCTGTCCTACCTCATAGCCAAAACTGAAATTAAGTGATCTATCTTATTTTCAATCAGAGGCACTAAAGCATATTTAGCTGAATTATTATAGAGTGTAAGTGCATTTTGTCAATTCAGAAGACTTTTAATCTGCAGCTTAATACTCAAAAATGGATTTCTTTCCTATTTAATCCATCCCTCACAAATAAAAAAATCTTAGAAATGTTTTTAGATTTCAGCAAGATGGAATCTTCAGCTTTTGCCTTAAAACCATCCTTTACAGCTCAGAAGATCAACATTCTGCAATTCATGCTGTGAATCTGTTTCTTCTCTTATTTTTAATTGATCATAAATGTTTGCATCAGTTTGTTGAGAAGTGCTTTTGCTGAATCTCACGTTTCTGCTACTGGGAGTGCAGCATTACTGCAAGAAAGTTTTAGAGAAAGCTTTTTGACTGGATGACAGTATGATTGTTCTGAAGTTACCTTATTGAAACTTACTTCTCACACAATCTTACTCCTAGAAGGAATAAACATACCATAATTAAAAAAATATAAAAAAGATTAATTTGTAAGCACTTAAGACTGACTCTTAAACAAAAGTTCCTATATAGTCTTACACACATGCTGATAGTATATAATTCTGCACCTCTTGCAAGAGTAATGCCTCATTGCCCGAGTCAGTCCCTGAATGAAGGCCACCTGAACGATGCTAAATTCAGGCAACACAGAGGTGGAAAGAGGGAAATATTTAGTAATATAAATCACAACTGAGGCCATCTGTCCTGCAATTGTCAAGGCAGTAGACCGCCTCAGGCTCCTCCTGGGCTCTTCATCACTACCAGCTACCTGAATAGTAACAGCTGCTGCACTTTCTTTCATCTGTGAATAGTGAGGAGGCAGTATTCCAGCTTGTCAGATGCTAGTGTGCCCACAGTGAGCCATATATTTTTTATCTTTTGAGTCAGGTATTACAGTAACATGCTTCATACGGGAATACATTCCTATATATAGAAAAATTTCCAGTGTTTTAACATTTAAATACAGTAGATGAACTTCAACAAGCTACTTACTTTCTTTGATTAAACACTGACTGTTCCTCAGTTATCAAATTAAATTTCAGGTCTTAGTTCTTGGTCTTCAAAGCTCTCAAGAGACTAGCTAAATTTAGCAATATAACCATTATAATAATAATAAGGCTAGAAGGTTACATGAAGAGATCATCTAATCCATCCTTCCTGGCAGAAGGCATAATCAACAAGGCCAGTATTACCTCAGGTATATATATTGGTCCAAACTATTTTTAAATATCTCCAAAGAAGAAGTTTCCTAGACTTCCCAGACAATCTGTTCCAATGCTTCGCTAACTTTGATCACTATAAAAAAATTTTGTATTAGTAACTTAAGTCTTCCCTGTTGCACTTGAAACCCATTATTTCCTGTCCTATTCAACTTGAACATGGAAAACAGATTTTTTCCTTTCCTCCCTGCAGCAGCCTTTTGCATAGTTGAAGACTTTCATGCCTTTCTATCTTAAATCTCTTCTTTAGGTTAAACAACTCTAACTCATCAGGTCTTTCCATATAAGCCACAACTCTAACTCATCAGGTCTTTCCATATACGCCTTCTCATCAATCTTAGTGCTTTCAGACTCTTTCCAGTTGGTTCAAAACTGAACACAGTGATGCAACTAAAGCTTTACTTTAACTTCTGAACAGAGCAATTAAAAAGGTTGAAATAATCAAAAATACAGACAAAGAAAATTATCTTTGCAGCTTAATTCTGATTGGATATTAGTAAGGTAATATTTTCAAAAGGCAGATGAAAAGATGTTATGAAAGTTGAGATACGAGGTAATAAGAACATGAACAAACATGGAAGGACATATTGGACAAAATATACTGAAAGACACTACAAAACAAATGCCATCTGGATCTGAAGTGTTTAATGAGAGGGCATAATCAGAGATGGCACAAATAGCTATGATCCTAAGAAAGGCCATAGCCACAGTGATACTTGAAGTAACAAGAATAAATTATTAGGAGTCTGCTTTAGCCATGCTGAGTTTCAGGTCATGTGTAGGCATCCATAGAAAATATTAGAGAGAGAATTGTGGCAGGAACTGAGAACTGGGCCAAGAGATCTGAGACCTGATTCGGAAACCTACAAACGTGGCCATCAATTCCGTTCGCTGGATACTTTTGCACATCCTGTCAATGGAGCTAGCAGAAAGAGGAATTTAGCTATATTCCTAAAACAACATGGCCTAATTCCTATGGAGACCTATAAAAAGTATGTGGCTGTCTTTGTCCAGAGCACTCTGTGGACTCAACCTTCCCTCCCTCCCTTAAAATTCATCCTGAGAAGTTAATGTTTACTGTGAGCTTCTTCAGGTTTCGGTCTTACTGGGGACCAAAGGTGATGGTGATAATTTAAAATATGGTAGTCTATCTTTCTGAAAGATCTGACAGGTCAGAGATTATTATTATTGTTATTTCTTTGAAGGTAGACTAACCAATGACCAAAAAAAAAAATCCTTCCCTTTAATAAGCTCTCTTTTTTTATACAGGTAGTTATCCTAAACAGCTTTAAGATTTTCTTTATTTTCACAACAGGTGAAAGAGAAGAAAGCTGGATCTGTTAGCTGTATGTTAAATATACCATCCATTGGCTTTTATTGCTCTACATGCATTTAGATCATTTAGTACAGAAGATGTTCTATAAGCAAGTAAATAAACCCAAATATGCACTCTTAATTCTGAAGGTTATGGAGAGTCTTCCAGATGTGAATGGAGCTGTAGCTGAAACAGCAGTGCCCTATCAAATTTTAAGCCTACTTCTAACAGTGACTCAGGGGTATGAACTCTCTTATCCCCTATTAATAATGACACTTCATTGCCACCATTATAACAGAATCACAGAATCACAGAATCACAGAATCACAGAATCACAGAATCACAGAATGTTAGGGATTGGAAGGGACCTCGAAAGATCATCTAGTCCAATCCCCCTGCCGGGGCAGGATTGCCTAGACCATATCACACAGGAACGCGTCCAGGCGGGTTTTGAATGTCTCCAGAGAAGGAGACTCCACAACCTCTCTGGGCAGCCTGTTCCAGTGTTCGGTCACCCTCACCGTAAAGAAGTTTTTCCTCATATTTATGTGGAACCTCCTGTGTTCCAGCTTGCACCCATTGCCCCTTGTCCTGTCAAGGGATGTCACTGAGAAGAGCCTGGCTCCATCCTCATGACACTTGCCCTTTACATATTTATAAACATGAATGAGGTCACCCCTCAGTCTCCTCTTCTCTAAGCTAAAGAGACCCAGCTCCCTCAGCCTCTCCTCATAAGGGAGATGTTCCACTCCCTTAATCATCTTCGTGGCTCTGCACTGGACTCTCTCTAGCAGTTCCCTGTCCTTCTTGAACTGAGGGGCCCAGAACTGGACACAATATTCCAGATGCGGCCTCACCAGGGCAGAGTAGAGGGGGAGGAGAACCTCTCTCGACCTGCTGACCACACCCCTTCTAATACACCCCAGGATGCCATTGGCCTTCTTGGCCACAAGGGCACACTGCTGGCTCATGGTCATCCTGCTGTCCACTAGGACCCCCAGGTCCCTTTCCCCTATGCTGGTCTCCAACAGGTCTGCCCCCAACTTGTACTGGTACATGGGGTTGTTCTTGCCCAGATGCAGGACTCTACACTTGCCCTTGTTATATTTCATTAAATTTCTCCCCGCCCAACTCTCCAGCCTGTCCAGGTCCCTCTGAATGGCTGCGCAGCCCTCCGTTGTGTCAGCCACTCCTCCCAGTTTTGTGTCATCAGCGAACTTGCTGACAGTGCACTCTATTCCCTCATCCAAGTCATTAATGAATATATTGAATAGAACTGGTCCCAGTACCGACCCTTGGGGGACTCCGCTAGACACAGGCCTCCAACTGGACTCTGTCCCATTGACCACCACTCTCTGGCTTCTTTCCTTCAGCCAGTTCACAATCCACCTCACTACCCGATCATCCAGACCACACTTCCCCAGTTTAGCTGCGAGGATGCTGTGGGAGACCGTGTCAAACGCTTTACTGGAATCGAGATAGACCACATCCACAGCTTTACCATCATCTATCCACCGGGTTACGTCCTCATAAAAGGCTATCAAGTTGGTTAAGCATGACTTTCCCTTGGTGAAGCCATGCTGAGTGCCCCTAATGATCCCCCTGTCCTTGATGTGCCTAGAGACAGCACCAAGAACAAGTTGTTCCATCACCTTTCCGGGGATGGAGGTGAGGCTGACCAGTCTATAGTTACCCGGGTCCTCCTTCTTGCCCTTTTTGAAGACTGGAGTGACATTCGCTTTCCTCCAGTCCTCAGGCACCTCTCCCGTTGCCCATGACTTAGCAAAGATGATGGAGAGTGGCCTAGCAATGACTTCCGCCAGCTCCCTCAGCACCCGCGGGTGCATCCCATCAGGGCCCATGGATTTATGGACGTCCAGATTGCTTAATTGGTCCCTGACCCAGCCCTCATCTACCAAGACAGTTTCCTCCTCTATCCTGACTTCTTCTGGGGCCGCAGGGGTCCAGGGCTCCTCAGGACAGCCTCCAGCAGTATAGACAGAGGCAAAGAAGGCATTCAGTAACTCCGCCTTCTTTTTATCCTCTGTCTCCAGGGCCCCCACCTCATTCATCAGTGCGCCTACATTGCCTCTAGTGTTGGCTTTACCTGCAATGTATTTGAAGAAGCCCTTTCTGTTGTCCTTGACCTCTCTTGCAAGGTTTAATTCCAAGGAGGCCTTAGCTTTCCTAGTTGCCTCCCTACATCCTCTGACAACAGACTTATATTCCTCCCAAGTGGCCAGCCCCTCCTTCCATGATCTGTACACTCTCTTCTTCCACTTGAGTTTGCCCAGCAGTTCCCTGTTTAACCATGCAGGTTTCCTGGTACCCTTCCTTGACTTCCTACCTGTTGGGATGCTCTGATCTTGAGCTCGGAAGAAGCAGTCCTTGAATGCTAACCAACTATCTTGGGTCCCCTTACCTTCTAGTACCCTGTCCCATGGGATTTCCCCTAGCAATTGCTTGAAAAGGCCAAAGTTGGCCCTCCTGAAGTCCAGGGTTGTGATTCTGCTAGCTATTCTGGTCCTGCCACATGAGATCCTGAACTCTACCATCTCATGGTCACTACAACCAAGGCTGCCCTCAACCTTCACCTCTTCAACCAGACCCTCCTTGTTAGTGAGGATAAGATCCAGCAGCGCTCCTCTCCTAGTTGGCTCATCCACCATTTGCATCAGAAAGTTATCATCAATGCACTGGAGGAACCTCCTGGACTGAGGATGGCTGGCTGAGTAGTCCTCCCAGCAAATATCAGGGTAGCTGAAATCCCCCATGACAACCAGGCCCTGTAATTGCGAGACTGCTCTCAGCTGCCTGTAGAAGGCCTCATCACCCTCCTCATCCTGATCCGGTGGCCTGTAATAGACACCCACAACAATATCACCCCTGCCAGCCTGCCCCTTAATTCGCACCCACAAACTCTCAACTCTCTCCTGATCCGCCCCTGGACAGAACTCAATACATTCTAGCTGCTCACTCACATAAAGAGCAACTCCACCACCTCTCCTTAGTGGCCTGTCTTTCCTGAACAAGACATAGCCATCCATGACCACATTCCAGTCATGCGAGGCGTCCCACCAAGTCTCTATAATTGCCACTAAATCATAGCCCCCGACCGAACACGGATTTCTAACTCCTCCTGTTTATTCCCCATGCTGCACGCATTGGTGTACAGGCATTTCAGGGAGCGAGCTGAGCACACCGATTTCACCCCAGGGGGATGGGAGGCCTCCTGGTCTGCCTCAACACTAGAGCGTTGCCCCAGTGGTGCAAGCCCAGCTACTACCCCATCCCCCTTCGAATCTAGTTTAAAGCTCTCCGAATGAGCCCTGCTAATTCCTGTCCCAGAACCCTTTTGCCCCTACGACATAAACCTTTCCCATGTATTACCGTCATGCCTGGTGTCTTATAAAACCAGGCATTATCAAAGAACCCAAAGCCCTGCCTGTAGCACCAGTCTCGTAGCCAGGCATTAATAGAGAGAATCCTACTATTCCATCCCACGTCATCACCTGAAAATGGAAGGAGGGAGAAGAAAACAACTTGTGCCCCAGACTCTTTCACCAACTATCCTAGGGCCTTGTAGTCTTTCTTCATCCCCCTCAGACTACGGGATGCAGCTTCTTCCCCACCTGCCTGGAAGATCAGCAGGGGTAGTAGTCTGTGGCCTTCACCAGGTTGGGGAGTTTCCTGGTGATATCCCTGATTTGGGCTCCAGGCAGGCTGCAGACCTCCCTGTGATGGGGGTCAGCTCTGCATATTGGGCCCTCAGATCCCTTTAGGAAGGAGTCTCCAACCACTAAAACTCTTCTCTTCTTCCTTGTGGAGGAGGTAGCTATACGCCTGTCAGGTTTTTCTGACTGTGGTGGGACCTCTGATATAGGTTGCCTCTCCACCACATCCCCATTGGACCGGCTGTATTCCACTAGGGCTTCATATCTATTGCTCAGAGGCACCTGTGGAGGCAAAGTAGGCAAGGAGGGCACTCGCTTTTTGCCACGGCCATAGACTTGCCTCCACTCACTCCTCTCCTCTAAGTTATTGTTTTCCACCTGAGAGGGGCAGAGTACAGGGGTCCCTCGATCCTGGGAGCTCTCCGGCAGGTGCTCCCATTTTTGTTGCAGGGAGGGCAGAGCCTGGCTCCACCAGTCTATTTCCATTTCAGCCTCCCGAATGCTCCTAAGCCTTTCTACTTCGGCTTGAAGCCTTTCAACCTGGCTTTGCAGCTGTGCCGCTCGGCCGAGCAGATCATCTACCTGCTCACAGCACACACAGCCCCCTGTCGCCACAGAGATGCTGTAGCATTCCCTGCAGCTGGCAACCTGCACCATTGCCTCCTTCCGTGGGAGCTCTGTCTGGGTTCCCACATCCATTTTGGTCTTCTTCCGCCGGGTAGATTCCATTGTTCTTTCACTGAGCTGGGAAATACCTGTTGGTGACACCCCTGGTTCACAGCTCCTTGGCACCTTCCTTGCCTTGTGCACTGGGAGGGAGTCAGTGCCCTCCCCAACGAGCTGCAAAGGACTGCAGCCTCTCCTGCCCTGGGACACACCCAGTCACTGCTGACTCACCCAGTCACTGCTGACTCTCCCTCTACCCCCTGGGCACAGACTAGTCCCTGTCCTCCAGGAGGCTTTTTATCACCCAATCAATCACCACCCCCAATAAACAGGGGGTGGTGCATTTAAATCACCCGCGGTGCCTCCGGCTACGCCCCCTCCTCTTCTGTTTCGTTTCCGGGAACCTCCCGGTCCGGGGTGGCGGGGGGAAGCAGCTCGGGACTGCTGCTCCAGGGGGGCCAAGAGTACGAAAACCGCCCGGTTACAGCCCGATGTAGCCCTCGCCCCCGCACTAACCTCAAGTCGCTGTCGCTGCTGCCACCGCTGTTCAGTATAACTCTTAAAATTTATTTGCTTTTCTAAGCACCTCAGTGTATTGGTCTGAGATTTTCAGAAAACTAATTGCAGGAAATCCAGGATTTTCTGAGTGGTAACATATTTTCGAGCCCATTGGTGTATATGAACTATCAGGAATATTTTCCAATGTACATTACTTTGCATTTGTTAACATTGATTTTGTCTGCCTTTTTATCTTCTGGTCACTCGGTATCATGACATTGTCCTGCAGTGTTGTCACCTAATTATTCTCTCTCTTAGATCATTTATGCATGGTATAAAATGGAGGTCCCAGGACCCTAGTGGTAACCTTTTGCAGTGTTAATATCAACCACTTTTTAACTCGTTGCTTTCTATCTTTTATTTATTAGTCCATGAGAACTTAGTTTCATTACAAATCTTTACTGCAGAATCTTGTCAGATACTTCCTGCAAAGCCAGTGTCAGATGACTATTTTCAGCTTGGTCATTGATTCTTTGAATAAACTCCAAAAATATATTTATAAGAGGCAAATTATGTCTTCTACTTTATGTTCACAGCTATTCATAGACTTACCAAGACTATTTTTTATTATAGTTTCTTCATTTTAGAAAATTTTCTCCAGTATGGAAATCTGGCTTTCTAGTCTGAAGTTCCACAGTTCAGTCTGAGAACCTTTCTATGAACAGCAACTTTATTTGCCACTACCCATGCTACCAAGAACATTTTATGTTTTAACTGAATCACTTACTGCAGTGCATCTTTTTCATATTTTCGTCCTTTTGAAACTCCTAGGTGAGTACCATCTGGTCCTTGCAATTTGATACAGCTCATGTTATTGATTTGTTCTTCATAAAAATGTAAGAATGACTGCACTGTGTCAGACCAAAGGTCTTTCTATCTCAGTATCATTCTTGGCCAACACCAGATGTCTAGGGAAGATTATAAGAAGGAGAGGTGTTATGATAGTTCCTCTAAATTCTTCCCTGGCCTTCAACCATTTGTGGTTCAGAGACTGCTGGAGCTCAAATAGTCTGTTAATTTTGAAACTCTTAATGAGTTTTTCTTCTGCAAACCTTATACTAGTTGAAGAGAAGGCTGGACTGACTTTTGACATCTGCAAGATCCCATGGCAAAGAGTACCATACAGTAACCGTATACTGTGCACAAAGAACCAGATTCTTTTGTTTTGTTTCATGTTTTACTTCTTGCAAGGAAACTTATTCCCTTTACAGCATTTTCATTAAATTTACAGACACTCCTTAAGTTCACAGGCTTCCATCTTATCCATCCTTGATTATCACTTTTCCAAGCTGAAGCATCGTAGCTTTTTAGTTGTTCCTTGCATGGAATTGTTTCCATATACTTACTCAACCTTACTGTTTGTCTCTGAACTTTTTGTTGGGTTGCTTTTGTGATCTGCAAGTAGTCTCCAAGTTGCCTGCAAGTATTATAGCTTTTCAGATGCACCTTCTATTTTCTTTTTAATATACTGTCACATTAGATAATTTCCCTATTTGAAATTAAGTCCCATCTCCCCTCACCCCTGCTCCCATCAGTGAATGAATGTGTGATTACAGTCTATCAGCTACTGCAAAGTGGTTTTTTGGTAGTAAACTTTTGAATGGTACCCTAGTCAGTGCTGCGAATAAGGCAAGCACTGGCTGTCTTCTCTTGGATTTGCTAACTAGCGGCTCCAAAGAGGTGCTTTCAGTATCTCTGGATCATATACTGGAGTGTCATCTCTGTCATGTCCTAACCTGATATTAAGCCAGGCTGTCTATGACTGAAGCCTGCTATCATTCTTGAGTTTTTTCTGCTGCAGCCTTTCTGATTTACTTTTCTGTGTCCCCAGTCACTGTGACTATCATGACTTGGAAAAGAATGGGAAAATCATTAACAAAACCCTAATATTACCCCTTTCTATTTATTCAATCAACTGATTGAATCTACTGATTGATAGTTACCTTATGCCCTTTCTTATTTGACCCTGTTTATACTACAATGCCCCCAATAAGGCCAAATGTTTAAATAACTTGTACCTTGTAATTATGGCCTTATTTTCCTTACATCATGTTTGTAATATGGCTCTTAAGGCAATATCGTCATTTAAAACCAGACATTCTAGTAGAATGGTCTTGCTTTTGGGAAACATCTGTGCATTTGGCCCCAGTGAAGTGACTTTGTGGGGCTCTGTTGAACTAGATTGAAAATTAGATTCATTGCAGCCAGGGTAAATGTCATATTGGGTGGGTATCATGCTTCTGGGAATACATTTTTAATCTCTCCTCCCCTACCTTTTTAGATGTGTTTTCTTGCTCTCTTTGATTTGCCAACTATGAGAGTAGCAAATAACACTGTGTGGTTCTGGATTAAGATCTGCCTTAAAAGTAAATCTAGAAAATAAATGCAGTCAGTCCCCGAGAGGGACCCGCCTGATTAGTAAAAAGAAGTAAATCTAGAAAATAAATGCAGTCAGTCCCCGAGAGGGACCCGCCTGATTAGTAACTCCAGTGCAGCCAGTCCACGTGGGACGCGCCTGGTTCAATGCAGTCAGCCCACGCGGGACCCGCCAAATTATAAATCACCCGGTATGCTTAACCTGCCTGCAGGTAAAGCACCCCCAAAATCCTGACCAGAAATAAAGTAGATTCGTGATCCTTGAGTTCGGACAAAGCACAACCGAGGCACGGTATCAATAAACTTAACTCTGACTTTATTAAGTCCAACAATGAGGCAACTCAGTGAGCAAGGAAGGGGGAGAGAGAGAGAGAGAGAGAGAAGTAAAAGAAAGAGAGGAAAAGAGAACAGTTGAGAGGGAAAGGTTAGTCACCACCCTGGGATCCAGTGGCGTCCCGCGGGTCCTTTGTTGATTCTCGGCAGACGGTGGTGGGGGCCCGCGTGGTCGGGCGATCCTGTAGAGGTTTGGTTGAGTGAGAAGGGGCACGATCCTGTGTCAGTCACTGAGCAGTCTGAGCAACCCAGGCTTTGAGCAAGGGTTAAGCCCAGAGCTAGCGACCTTGGACTCCCCTTGCACGGTGCAGAACAAAGAACCCCGTGGTGCCTGCTTCACGGGAAGCAAAACTACGTCCGGGAGTGGGGGCAGTCACGGCTCTGAATATGTAAACCTATGGACCAATCACAAGTGTGATGGGGGAGCGTGATTAACATATGCATAGTCTATATAACCACTGCTTTCTTTGTTAATAAACGAGAAGCTTCCATACTCACATTGAGATCGCGTAGCTTATTCCGGACCGTTCCCCAGCACCCGCGAGCGCGCCTCCCCCGGTTTTCCCCTTACTACACGATCCGGCCTCTTTTATAGAGTTTTTCGTCAGAGTCATGTGACATGGGCCGCCAGTCAACAGTTCGCACCAATCACAGGTCCGAGGGTGGGACAGGTCCAGTTCCTGTGCCGTAGGATTGGCCCATTGCCAGGCTGTCGCCGGATGTGACTCTCCGGAGGGGGTGGAGGGGTGCAAGGCGGAGACCTCCTTCAAGTCGGCACCTACCTTCTTGCGTCATAAAATGTCGCCAAGGTCAGGCAGTCCGGTACCCCACAAGATGGCGTCTGAGCACGTGGCATAGGACGGTTTCTGAGACAATGCCGAAAGGAAAAAAAAAAGGGGGGACAAGGAACCGATCCCCACACCACCCCGTGGCTCAGAAATCGTCAATGTCCGTGGTTCGATTCCAGGGGGTGTAGAAAGATAAGAAAAGAAAAAGATAACAGGTTAAAAGAAAGAAAAGGGAAGAGAAAAGCATACAAGGAAATAAAGATAAGTCAAATGACTTGTTATTGGTATCATTCTAATAAACAGAATGAGTCACCTCTTCTTCTTTACAGAAGTCTAACAACAACAATATCATCAGTAACGACAAACAACATTTGATAAAGTTATAGTGCAACTATAACATGTAAACAAAATGAGGAAAGAGTTATATAATGTAACCACCTTTCCGTTATCATCAATTTTCAAGAAACAATTAGAGTCATTTAATTTTGCACAAGCTCCTCCTTCTGCTAGCAGGTAATCGAGAACCAGCCAGTCTTGATCGGTTCCCGAGCACCGCTGATTGGTTCATTGGTGTTTCAGGTTGCGGGTCCATAATACTCAATAATTCGTTGGGGATCATATAATTTGATTCCCAATTCTTAGCTGTCAATTTTCAGAACTGTGAAGAATGGTGGTCATATCATCCCAATGTAACATACCCCAGTCCAAATTTTTGGTAGCATTTTGTATGCATGGTGCCTGCAAATCCAATAATGACCTTTCAGGGTTCGCATCCCATTTGCAAAGGACTTGGCCATGATCTGGCAGGGCGGTAGTCCTTTGACTCAGATGGTTCCCAGGCCAAAGGGGACGACCTCTGTCACACCACAGTTAATGCGATTCATTTAATTCTGTCACCATTTGCATTACCATGCTCCTGCTCATTGTTTCCAAACACAATTTGTACCTAATATTTCCCCAAAGTGAGTGTAATCAGTGGGGGACCAGAAAATCTTCTCCCACCAGGGACTGATTGTACCACCCTCCCTTTTGGGTGTAACTAATACAATAGTGACAAGGAGCAGGGTGTTGTATAGGCCAAGATGAGGGTGATTCTTTTCACAATCCACTCGGGAGCAAGAGGAATGGAGATCCACAACCAACTTTCCAGACCAAATGGTCTGCCACACACCCAGCAATTAATAAGATTAAAAGCTTAAGCAATCAATTTTCCCAACAACAAGAACTCATTTTCCCATGTTAAACCTGAAAACAAGGAAGCAAGGTTCTCGCCGGGTATGCTTTGAACAGTACAGATGAGACAACATACAACTGCCCAAAACAATTAAGTCTAATGGTGATAAAGGCATACTGCAAAGATTATTAAAGCTATACAATTTAAAACTATACACACAATCAAAACTTCCATTAAATGTTACTTTCTTGTTCTTCTTCTCTGAACTTCTATCTTACAACCTGTAAAAAAAAAAAGAAACTTCTCGGTCCTATTAGTGAAAGGACCGGGTGAGGTTTTGGTTAACCACTGTCTGGTGGAATAGGCTGGGGTCTTGGGAGCGAGCAAAACCATTCTTTTAAGGCTTGGATTATGTTTTCCCCAGCGACAGGCCAGCACCGAGCCCGTGCCTTACAGTAAAGATCCTTGGCTCCCATATGTCCTCTCTGATATGCAGCCACTCCAATAGTCTCTCCCAATTTTCTATTACTGGTTCATTTTGTAAGGGAGCTAGACGAGACAATTCGTCTGCTCCACCATTTCATCGACCAGCCAGACCATCACCGCCCTGATGAGAGGCCACCCAGGCTATGGCAAAATTCCCTCATTTGGCAATTCTTAAAATGTCCTGTCACTTTTCCTTTTGCCATACCGGTATCTGGTTGGCTTCCCACCCATTTTTCTCCCAGAAAGGAAGCCACTCGGTGCACTCCTTGAAGACAGTGAGAGAGTCAGTGTAGATGTAGACAGGAGAAGAAGATTGAGCCTCGTGTTGGAAAACACTCCAAACAGCAATTAATTCACCCACTTGTGCACTACCTTCACCTTCTGTTATGATTTTCTCATCAGTCTGGGCTTGTAAGGCAGCGGCTCAATACTTCCACACTTTTCCCTCACGTTTGGCTGAGACATCAGTGAACCAGCTATTCGGTAATTGCTTGGAAAATGGAGGCACTACTTGTATGACAGGAGGTGGGAGGTTATTCTCACGATCTGGAGAGAATTCCTCCTGTATAGCTAGTTTTTTAGGTGTGCCTTCTGATACATTAAAGATGCCACAATAATGTTCAATTTGTGCATACCATTTCCGCACGGATGCTCGTTGTGCCACCCCGTCAGGGGGAGGGGTCCCCGCTATTTCCTTAAAGGGGCCTCTGAGAATGATTTGTTGCTGACGAATGGTGCGCTCAGCCACTAGTAGTGCTAAACTTACCACAGATAATCCTATTATCCATGACACTTTCCTTCGAGATGTACTATCTCTCTTTAAATTCACCAGGTTTGGGGGAGAGGGCCTCGCTAGAGGACACTTCGCCTCCATATACCTCACATTTTTAGGTTCTGATTTCACTGAACCATATTTCCGCCCATAGTTAATCAATTCTTGAGCTACTTCCCCCCACGTCCACACTTTTCGTCCTGGGATATGGTAATCTGGGGTTAAAGCTCCAGTTAAAGCAGCTGTCACCCCTGCACTCTGAGGGGTATTTCTGATAGTGCCTTGCAATTGAATTCCTAAGGGTTTCAATGAATCAGGTAAACCTCTAATCAGGGGAGTCATCCTCTCAGGATCTACCGGTATCATCATTGGGGATTCCTGCCTAAGCTTCAATTCCCAATCATGCATCATCTGCAAACAAGCCGCCTTGTGCACATTCTCCACAAGCTGATCCACCAAGCCTGTAAGCGCAAGAGGATCTCCCCTCTCCAAGGGATTTAAACCTCCAGCCCAATAAGCTGCTCGCTGGGTGAGAGACCAAGGGGCTCTATTATCACCAGTAGTCAAAAACACTCCAGGTCCCCAATATCCCTCAGCTTCTCTTTCACTCAACAGAATCTGATCTCCACCAGTTAACGACACTCTCCACACATACTCTGTCTCAGACTCCTTTGGACTGCGTGAATATTCTTTTTTCAACTTAGCCAATTCAGTTGCTGTATACGGCACCTCCTTAGTAACCATCTTAGGGTTATTGTCCTCACTATCCTCATAAGCATATTCTACCTTGACCAGCGGTCAAAGGGGTTGCGGAGGACCCTGCGGTAAATCATATCGTGTCCCCGCTTCCTCTGGTTCTCCCCTGGGGTACAAACCATCCCCTTTGTGATAATCACCATGGGACGGGGCTGCATCAGCTGCCTGTTGACGATTCCGTCGCCCCCTGCAGTCACAAGCACGTAACTTTTCTACAAAAACCTCCTGCAAACACCTTACGTTCTCCTGTTCATTCCCTACTTCATCTTGCAGAGTTTTAACTTATTCCTCCAATTTACAGTTTCTTTCCTCTAAATCTGCCACCCTCTCTTGCAACAACTGCACCAAAAGCTTTTATGCCTGCGGCGTCTGTGCCGGGTCTTCTAATTCCTGATTTGGCGTTTCAACAGATGCACTCAGAATTGCGCCCATTCTCTCTAAGCTATTGATACCTTCTGAAACTCAAGGATCCTGTCTGTGACGCCAATTTAAAATGTCAGGTTCCGGATTAAGATCTGCCTTAAAAGTAAATCTAGAAATAAAATGCAGTCAGTGCCTGAGAGGGACCCGTCTGATTGGTAAAAAGTAAATCTAGAAAATAAATGCAGTCATTCCACGTGGGACCAGCCTGATTAGTAAAAAGAAGTAAATCTAGAAAATAAATGCAGTCAGTCCCCGAGAGGGACCCGCCTGATTAGTAAAAAGAAGTAAATCTAGAAAATAAATGCAGTCAGTCCCCGAGAGGGACCCGCCTGATTAGTAACTCCAGTGCAGCCAGTCCACGTGGGACGCGCCTGGTTCAATGCAGTCAGCCCACGCGGGACCCGCCAAATTATAAATCACCCGGTATGCTTAACCTGCCTGCAGGTAAAGCACCCCCAAAATCCTGACCAGAAATAAAGTAGATTCGTGATCCTTGAGTTCGGACAAAGCACAACCGAGGCACGGTATCAATAAACTTAACTCTGACTTTATTAAGTCCAACAATGAGGCAACTCAGTGAGCAAGGAAGGGGGGGAGAGAGAGAGAGAGAGAAGTAAAAGAAAGAGAGGAAAAGAGAACAGTTGAGAGGGAAAGGTTAGTCACCACCCTGGGATCCAGTGGCGTCCCGCGGGTCCTTTGTTGATTCTCGGCAGACGGTGGTGGGGGCCCGTGTGGTCGGGCGATCCGGCCTCTTTTATAGAGTTTTTCATCAGAGTCATGTGACATGGAGCAGCCAGTAAACAGTTCGCGCCAATCACAGGTCCGAGGGTGGGACAGGTCCATTTCCTGCGCCGTAGGATTGGCCCATTGCCAGGCTGTCGCCTGGCAGTGTCTCTCCGGAGTGGGTGGAGGGGTGCAAGGCGGAGACCTCCCTCAAGTCGGCGCCTACCTTCTTGCGTCATAAAATGTCGCCAAGGTCAGGCAGTCCGGTACCCCACAAGATGGCACCTGAGCACGTGGCATAGGACGGTTTCTGAGACAATGCCGAAAGGAAAAAAAAAAAAAGGGGGACAAGGAACCGATCCCCACAAACACTCACCAGGAACTGACTCCCCAAGCAACAGACTGTGCTGAGAACAGTTACCTGTTTAGTCAGTGCCTCCGTTATTTTACTTACTGGAATTTCTGGGAGAACACACCTCAAAGAAGAAAGCAAGCTTTTCTGCCTACCTCTGAAAGATACTGAGTTCCTCTAATTTCTCTCTACAGCCAGGCTCTGTCCTCTCTTCCTCCAGCAGAGGTCAAGTTTTTGTCGGCCATTCATTTGATCAAGATGAGAAAGAAGAGGAGGAGAATGTTCAGTCATCAGCACATCTGAACAAAGGTCGGGCATAGTCCATAGTAGTCCATAAGAGCTCTCATGGAAAATTATGCAAACCCCATGCCTGCAAACATAGATAAAAAAAGACTAGTTTAGTACAGAATTAGTAAAGTTCTTACTCAGCAACCATATGAAAACAAGACATCCATCTTGGATCACCTCCCTTTTGAATGATCAAAAAATGAATGGGGAAAAAAATATTCAGGGCAGAGAAACTAACAGGGCAAGCAGTGAATGAAAACTGGTGTGAAAAAGCTAACTTAGGTAATTTAGGAAAAGAAAGAAAGAAGAGATATACGGACTAGTGAATTGTTTAATGATGATTGATTGTTTGGTGCTCTTAATTTACTCTCATAATGTGAGAGCAAGAAGACACGCAATTACTCTGAATGTTAGAAAATTTGAAAGTGATAAAAGAAAATAATTCTTTATGCTGTGAATAGTATGTCTTTGGAACTCAAACACTCTAACATTCAGTTACCTGAGCAATTTAGATTGATTTGAACTGGGCCTTACTGAATGAGAATAAGCATAGCTTTGGTTGCTGCTTTGAAATAGGGGAGCATAGTGAAATGGCATCACTATTATCTAGCATGTCTTTGGGGACATTAGAGCGCATTTGCAATTTGATTTCAAGACTATGTTCTGTCTAGGAAAAGATTCCGTAATGGACTGAAGTGTTGGACTTTCACAAAAGGTTCTGACAGCTTTTGGTGTTATGTGGTCTCTCAAAAAAGCAGCTATGGTATGCTGCTTAAGTCCTCACCTACAGTGGTAGATTCATTCTCTTGTGCTAGCCAGAGAATTGGAGCCAGCATACTGCTCTTCCTGTGAGGACTGTAATAAAATCCTTTGGGCAATTGAGCTGACTACTGTAACTAAGTCTTAGATAAACACTATCACTTTTTTAAGGCACACAGAATTAATCTTTCTTGTCTTATTGGCATTATGCTTGAAGACATTGCTCCTCATATTGAGGAATTATAACTGAATTCTTGTTCACTGGACAGTTAGTTTATCTGCATGCTGTAAGTATGGGAAGTGTGCTTGGTAGAACAAGCTGCAAGCGGATTAAAGTGAAGAAACTGAGGTGAATGTTCACAGCTGCCAAGGGCAAACTTCAGGCATTAAGGTTTTCAGATATGTTTACACTGTTGGAGTGATGATCATGTATTCTCAGGATTAGCTTCAACAGACTGTTTCAGTCTTTGATATAATGCAACAGATATTGCAGTGTTAAGATCCCATTGTTAATGAGAAATGCCCTCCCTGGGGCAAGATGGCAGTCCATCTAGCCCAGTGTTATGTCAGTGGCAGGTCAGAGGATGTTATTTAAGCAGAGTGCATAAGCCTGGCCAACTTGCAAGCTGTTACATACTCCTCCAACTTCTACAGCTACTGTATTAGGAACATTGCAAGTTAGATCTTAACACATGTTTTTATTATCCATCTGTGAACCTTTTTATGAATTTGTCTGGTCCTTTTTTCTTCAAATCTATCTGCTACTCTAGCCTCTTGGGGCAGCAAGTTCCAGATATTCTCCAGCCACTGGTAAAACTGATATTTTATTTTAAATCTATCTTGTACTAGCTTGGTGCCATCTTGCTCACAGCCACAGCATTCGTTCGTTGCTGAATTTGGTGAACAACAGCTCTGCAATTCTGTTTATCTGCCCCTTTGAATTCATAACCCCTGGTCATATCTTTTCTTTAGCCTTCTCTCCAGAAAGAATGTTAACCTGTCCTTATGAAGTAGCCACTCCATCTCCTTGATAATTTTAGTTTTTCTTCTCCATATGCACATTTTTTCTATCCACTCCATCCTTCTGAGTTGCAGAGACAAAGGAGACACACACGACTAGAATGTAGCCATGTCAGATGTGGCCATTGCCACAGGAATGGGCTTAACAATCCTATGACTTCTGCAGGTGCAGCCAAGTCTTTCTAATATAGGCTCTTTCTTTGCCATACATGGAGATTATGAGTCCTTGCCTGTCCCTCACACCATGCAGGATTTCAGAGAATGCTACCATGCAGGTTGAGGACTTTAGTCTTCTACCTAGCAGCCTGAATTTACCTTTCAGAGTTTTCCTCCTACATTTCCCCTCTGCGACTGGACCAACAAGAACCAAGCTTCTCCCCTGCATCCTTAAGCAGTTTAAGTATTTTAATCCACTTGATTTAAAATATAATAAAATGGCCACAGATTTGGAAGATTCCCTTTGGTTTTGTGAAAGCTGGTGACAAAGACAGCCGCTGTTACAGACATGCACTTGTACATGAACATGATGGGAGGGGCTGTGTGATGGGTGGCAGAGGATTTTGATGTTAAGGAATATATTGGCTGAGGTTGCTTGCAGAATGTGGTTAGGTGTAGGGGAACTGTGAATATAAATACTTAATAAACATTTCATATGCACTACATTCTTCCTTGCTCTCTGAGGAAATGATGTTCACATGGTCTGCAATCTTAATGACAGAAGTGGTGGGAACAGATCTTCAGCTCATCTGTGGAGATAGGCTCAAAGGCCCTATAGTCTTCCCACTGTAGCATAGGATGTTTCAGTGTTCATCTCCTTCTCTGTTCTGCTTCATAGCATTTATCCAGCTCTCTGATTCCACGGTCACCATTTCATGGCAATTCTCTAAGGAATTTCTTTAGCACCTCTCTTTTACTTGCAGAGTCACAGATCTCTCCATTAACATCACTGGACAATTTTTTTTTGCTTGCCCTTTCTGCTGCCTACCGCTTTGCACTGCTGGGGCCAGCACTCAGGTTGTTACTACAAATTAATAATTTTTTTCCTGAGCTGCACACTGTTGCATGCATTGACATAATTAACATACACAAATCATAATTAGCATGTTGGAGTGACCTCTTGGGTGGATATCTTCTCAGCTTTGAACAAGCGGGAAATATGCATAGCCATTTTTGCAAATCCTGCCACACATCGGATGCTGACACTCTTGCAGGCACCCTGAGGTGCCCAGAACTGTCAGTGCCCTATGCTCAGGGTATTAATTGGCCAGCCAATAGGATAACAGCCAATCAAACAGCTTAAGTAACAAAGGCAGCATTGTATATTTACTCTGATTATCTTACTTTTGCCTAATGAAGCTGCTTTAAGGTTTCTCTCCTGGCAAGCATCCAAAATGCTTTTATCTGCCTGCATGCAGTGAGCTGTCAAGCTGAGAGAAAAAGCCTCCTTTGTGTGCACAGTCTGTCTTTTTTTAAGAGGAGGAGCTGCAGAGAAAAGGGTAGATATCTTTGTGGGTGCCTGGACTTTCGTATGTTGAAGAAGGCCTGTGAGGGTGTCTTTTTCATAAATGTTCTGATTTTTTTTAACTTTGATCCTAATGAATGGAATGTGTATTGAGAGTGCATCAGGCATACAGTTTCATCCTGATGAAGCTCCTCCACTTTGGTTAATTTCTGTATCACTAGTAATATTACTGGACCCATTGGTTATTTGTTTATGTACCCTAGATCTGCAGCTACTGGATGTCTTCCCTTGCCCCTATCCTTCTCGAAAAGAATAGAGGGATTTTAATATAATTCTTACAGAAGAAATTTCTGAAGGGAGAAAGAAAAAAAAATCAAGAAATTAACCTGAGGTGGACTTCAAATTGTACATTGCCTTAATTCCCAGTATGATATCCAACATAGTGACACAATTCTGTAAGGAAAATAGTGAGAAGAATCGGGGAGAATCTGTAAGCAGCATAAGAGCAGCCACAGGTCTATGTTCTCAGGATAAAAAGTTTCACTAATTTGTATACTTATTTCTCAACTTTTAAGCCCAATTAAAGTGTGCTCTTGGTTCACAACAAAATTTTTCTTCAATTCCAGAGTGATGTAAAACACTTTAAACAAAATTCTCTCCTAAAAGTTTGCACAAGTTTCTTATATTACAAATGAGAAGATTATATATTGGACATTTTTTTCCAATAGTTTTATAAGTAAAAAGATATGTTTACACTCTTGTTTGCATATGATCCTATTTTTCTTTTAAGAAGTTCTTTGCATAGTCAAGTGATAACAACTGTAGTAATTATAAGCCATGAAAATAAAATTGTGCTGAAATGAATCCATTCTGGCTTCAACCAGGTATGCCATTTTCACTGCTGTATGTCATGAGTACTTCAGTAGAGTCCAGATTGGATTTGCAAAAATACTGTTTTTTCACTGTTTTTTTCCTTATATTTACATAAAAAATTATAAAACAGGGCTGCCTGGCTTCATAGTTTCCATAGAAAACCAGCTTTTTAGGTGAAAATCTAAAATGGGTGGTGGATATTTATTAAGTGAAACTTCTACCATAAAGTCATCCTTATAGTGTAGTAGCTGGGGTTTGACTCGTTCACCATTGCTTCTACTTAATAAACAAGTACCTTTTCTCCCAGGTGTTAAGAACGTCTCTGAGTTGCATGAGACTATTCGAGATTTCAGCAGTTGTCTCTTCTTCTTGTTTAGAAGCTAATTTCCCCACCAAAGTGAAACTCATCGAATTTGTTTAGGATTGTTTCCTAAACAGATGTCAGGGTGCTGCCTGGGTGCCTCTACTCATCGTCAGCAAGGATGGGGCCACCCGTGGCTGCCAGGGGACTGAGGTGTCCCTGAGCCCAGCAGCCAGATCCCAGGAGGGATGTGCTAAGGGCCCTGGCACCAAAGTCCTTAAAAGAAATGCACTAACCTGGAGAAAAATGCAGGGCATTAAAAGAACAGAGATCAAATTGGTGGAAGGTGGTAGTGACTTGTTCTCTGCTCTTTCATATTCAGGATGGTTCTGTGTTTTTTACAGACATGACACCTGAATTTACGGATCTTTGCGAGTGATATGGGAAGAGACCAGGGACAGAGTGAGTGAAGTATGAGGCATTCTCCAGGGAAGCCAGCATGGGGAGCAGCATGGCACTCGGTTATGTCTCTGTCAGCCACCTCATAAAAGCAACTACTTGCTTTTCCAGTGGCAGAGGAGAGTGAGATGCATCTTGGAACATGAAGGAAGAGAAAGAGAGCACAGTGATTATGACTGTTCTTATGCTGAAGTCACCATTTATCTCTATTAAAAAATCCAGCTAGGCTACAAGGGTGACTGAGTTAAAGAGGACAGAAGGAAGGTGCTAGAAGTTGCACTGGAAAGCTAGTTCCATCCAACTAACACTTTCCTTTTGGAGAGCCCTAATCAATGCCAAATCATCCCTATATAAAATCCTTTAACATATGCAACCTTCTTAACTTACAAACTCACTTTTTTTTTCCCTATCTAGTCCTTTTAATTTAATTTCCCTTATGCTGCATGTATTTCTATTCTAAGTTCTTAAGTAAGAAATTTTTATGTGTTAGTCTTGATAGTGCTTACTGCTACTAATAATAATTAATATAATGCTATTATTTTATTATTATAGAGACTGTTTTCTCTCATGCTGTAATTTGACACTAACCATTGAAAACCAGATGAATGATGAACCTATTTTATCTGACAACAATAAAAGGTAATTTTTCATTAATATGCGGAAGAGTTTGCATTTTTACTACAATAATTACCTAACCTTCCAGAAGTTACAATTTTTAGGAATGACTGTATCACACAGTGTTAGATCAGTTTGCTGTTTTTTATAAAACAGATAATGAGTACTCTTCCTTTGAGTATTCGGTGTAAAGTAATTGTAATTGTCTTGTGGTTTTAAGAAATGTTCAGCCACCATAAACAATGTATTTCAGTTTATGAAAGACGTACCATATATGTCAATTTGTGTTTCGTGTGTGCCTATTCCAAGATACCAAAGGAGCTGAAGTAGGTTCATAATGGATGTCGTTGTTTGCTTTAGGTAAAACAAATACAGTTTTTTGATGCTGTGTTTATGAACAGAAAATACTGTGTGACAAATCCATAGATAAAAGACATATGCAGCTGTTTCTCAGTATCTCAAGCATGGTGCAGTGCAAATAACTAATCAATTTTCTTTTAGGTCAGTAACAAGTCATGTATTAATGAGTAAAACCTGTTTCACAGTTACGTGCCATATGAAAATTTATCCTCTGGAAACATAACATGGTTGCTGGACAACACACAACCTTTCTGTAACAGTCAGTGTTCTGTTTCCAGTATCATGTTAAGCTATTGATAACCAACCCAAACAGTCAGATATCTTAGGTCATTAAATCAACAAAATCTTTTACAGAAACTCTGTTACTTTATCAATTGTAATCCAGAATACAGAAGATTTCCTTGTACTTCTTATGCAATGATAAAACAAAAGAGGAAAAGAACAACAGAAAAGCAAACCAAGCTCCCCCAAATTATGAGAATAATATAATTTACTTCTCATTTCTGCATACCTGTAATTGAGAGGTAACTGTTAATTGCTGCATCAAAATGGAATGTTTCCTACAGTGAAACTGAGATTACTGCTCAGTATGTTCAAAATCTAATTAGAAAGGCTTGACATTTTTTGTATTTTGACTCGCTTGCAATATTACAGTATCTTTACTCAAATATGTGTTAAGTATGAATTTTCATTTAAGGAGGGCTTATTTCACTGTGAAATTATTTTAGGAGTTCGTACCTGCCCTGCATAGATCTTTAAAAAGTAAGAAAGCTTTTTTATTGTTGTTTACATAAGAATGATAATACATTTTTCCGCCTGTGCAGAGTCAACATAAGTATTCTTAATCACAATGAATCATCATCTCTGTATATGTGTGGGTATGTGGGTGTGAGTTTAGGTCTTAGATTTGCTAGAGAAAAATGTGTAAGGTGGTTGAGACTATCTATGTCATGTCTACAGTAGCAAGTACTGTGTACCAGTAGAAGCAAGATCTGTAGTATGAAACACTTGGTGTTCACACCCACAAAACATGAAGTGTAATGGGGCAATAAGCTCTAGGCTGTCCTATAGACTGCAGCCCATTTACAGCTGGTGTGCACTGGGTATACTTCTTCTTGTTTAGTTTCACTTAAAAGGATTTCAGTTCACGTGCTCCATGGCAGCTCCATGAAGCAAATCAAAATAGAGTAAATAGGGACAACTGGAAATTAAAAAATGCTCTCCTGATACAAATAAAACCACAAATGTAGGCATATGTTCTGCATCTCAAAAGCCATAATCAAGCCATAATCAATAAGGAAGGAAACAGCTTTGAAAGGCAAAAATATGACCCAAGAAATGGCAGTTCTAAAGGAAAAGCATACCTAGTATGGATATCAATGTACAAAGCCAATGGAAGAAAATGAATGCTGAAACCTGATCAGAAGCTACGGGTTGTAGAAAAAAAAGAAGAAAAAGAAGTAAATGGACATCTGTTGATACTAGAGCTAAGGGAAATCAGTATCTTCTTCAGAATATTAAGGAACAAATGGATTTAAAATGCAACATTCACTGGTTTCTAGATGAAGATAGTTTGTCAAGCAAAATGCTGAAAAAGCACAAATATTCACCAAAGAAATCTGTGTAGGGGCAAAAGACAACATGGATGTAGCATGCTTCATTCCAAAAATGTCTAAGTAAAATATTAAAAAAACAGCCTATATACAAGCTTGTACAAGTCGAAGGACTGGAGGATTTGAGAGAAGACAGTGTGCAAAACCATCTTCTGCTGAAACAGTGGATTTACAAACTGAAATTCTCATGAGTCGCATTGGACAAGAGCCCCTTTTCTTCTTCCCACATACGTTTTCATTGCAGTTACATGTGAAGTAGCATGATATATGAGAGAAAGAATAATAAAAGAAGCAGGGAGCAGAGCAACTCTGCACAGATGTCTTCTCCCTGCCCCTCCCCCTCATTACTCCTACAAGTTCTGCTTAGATATTAGAATATCTATGAATTCATTGGTAAGAATCTGTGCCATCTAATGAATAAAACTGATTCACTAAAGGAAGACCTTATTTCTTGCTATTTAAATGGGAAATTCCCTCATAGCAGAATATTTGTTACCATGTAAACATAATGCAATAAATAACACAGCTAACGTAGTCCACTTCATATGTCTTGGGCAATGTGTTTACTGTAATTCACTTGAACACATATGAATCTGTACTAATAGTTTTTTACTAGCTGCTATGCTTGGCTCAGTAGGTGTTAACTTTGATTTAGTAGATTAAATATCTGATTCAGCAGGTAATTCACATGTTTCAGCAGGCTGTATAGCTGACTCAACCTGTGAAGTATCTGGCAGTGTTTATTTTTTCCAAAGGTTGGTTTATCCATTTCAGGATGAACTTTGTCCAGTTCTCCATATGGCACATTGATTTAAGTGCATGTGAAACATTTTACTGGGAACATATATTATAAAGTGTTCATTTAAATATATTTATATAGCCCTTCTGAATTTTAAGCAGAAGAATGTTCTCTTGTGAAAAGTTTTGTTTCTAAACGTTATCCTTCTATTAATATTAGTTTTTGTTCAGTTATTGTCCTGAAATCTCAGAAAAAAAAAATATTTTTTTTTTAGATATTGCATACCAAAAGGATGACAAAAAATAAAAGGAGAATAGGGGAAAAATTCAGGTTTCAGAATATGATGGTTCACCTTTGACAAATGGATATCTATTTTTTTTCTTGTTTGTTTTGAATTCTTTTATGTCTTACAGGGTACACAGCAGAAATTATTTGAAAGAAACCTTGACAATAAAGCAGACACAGGAGATTTGTCATGGAAAAAATATGCAGAAGAAAGACTAAAAGGAGAAATCAAAGAGTAATATGGTCAGTACTGTTTGAATAGCTGGGGACAGGCTGTGGAAGAACACGTTACAACATACTTTTGAATTAAATGTTTTGGTAATAGGTAACATTTAAGTTAAGTTCACAGTAACTGTATCAATGAATGGGAAATACAGATGAATACAGAGAAGAACCATAGCGTTTCATACTGATTTGTGTCACAGCTAACAAACAGCAGATCTTTTAGGAGGTACCCACAAATATCCAAGGAAGAGAAGTCGTTGCACTGTCTGTCATACTACCATCTAGTGGTTCCTAATAAGATTACCACTGTGCACAAAAGTAAATGAAATCTTGGCCAGTGGAATGGATTAGTTCTGAATCTTTTCTGAACTTTAGCAATAGATTTATCTGGATTTTAGTTGTTAAAATAATGAACTCAGGCAAACAGGTGTTGATGAGCAGGATCCTAAATACACAGACCGAACTCCACCATAGTTACATATGCACCTGTTTTAACACTCATCAAGTGCTCAATCTTCTGTACCTGTTTTTCCTTTTGCACATTAGATTGCTGATGGCAAGACCTAAACCTGTAATGAAAATCATAGGGTTTGGGGTTTTTTTGGCTTCTTAGAGATTTCACTGGAAGTTACCATTTCATGCAACTTGGGTATCCCATGGTGAAGAATATTTCTTTGTTTAATTGGACTTTTGTTGTTTCTCACTTGAAATGATAATTGCAATCCCTCAATGCAGGTGGATAACCTTACTTTATTTTTCAGTTCTTGCTTTATTTTGATTTTTGTTGTATATGTAAAGTTTTCTAGGCATAAGTGAAAATTGGATAGTTCTGGAAAATGCCAGGCACAGCATAAGGAGCTGCAAAAAAATAAATAGATAAGGCAAAGGAAGAATCACTGTTGATCTGTTGTAAATATGTTATAAATTTTTAGCCTTCCAAGCTTATCTTAGCTTATTCTAACTTTGCATTTCATAGTCATTGTACTGAGTACTGGCTGTTCTGACTCTGTTTACATCTGTATGGACTGATAGAATAAATACGTGATTTTTGCATGTCCATCCTTAATTTTTGTAAAAAGTAGAAATTAGGATCTGCTAAACAAAGTGATTTCATTTATTGAAATTGATTTTGAATGTTTCTCGTGGTACACTTTAGAAATAATGGTGCTAAAAATCTGTAAATATTATGTTGATGTACTATGCTGTTGAATTATGCTGGAATGGGCTAAATTTTACCTTTGTAATGCATGACTTCTTAATGTATGACTAAAGGTATTAGAGGTAAAGAAAGCATGAATATCTATCTATTTCTGTACTCAAAATGACCCCTGGTTTTATTAGTAATGGAATCCAAGTGACATCATCTTTTGACAGTCATGATCTTTAACCCAGTTTGATCTAAACCAGACTCCTTTGGAATGATATCATTAAGGTAAATCCCTGAAAGGAGAGCAAACCATTTTAGTATAAACTGTTAAAGGGTATTAAGTTACTGGGAATGATTTCACTAATTTTTTTCCTTATAAAGGACAAACAATTTCAAAATTGCAGGTTAATATCAAGACACAACTGAACTTTCAAATCTTTTTGCAGTTGAATTGGTTTTCAGCTTCTTAAATACATTATAGATCTTCACATCTTTTAAAACATGGTTCAGAAGTCATAGTTGATTATTTCTTAACTGAACATTACAGTACAAACTATATTATTATACCTTATTCTATTAAATAACATTGCACTGAAATAAAAATGAAAAAAAATTGTAACTATTTTATGCAAGGAATCTTACCCTTTCCAACCTATCCACTCCCAACCCATCCCATCTATCCTATGCATTCATGGTTCTTTTCAAGAACTGACCACGCTGGCATTGTTCTCCTTTTCTGTCAGGTATTGACTAAGAGTTCTAATTAATTAACCAAGATCTTTTGTGTATGATGTGTCACTCAGGATTATTTTAAAAATCAAATATTTATACTAAATGAAGAATAATGAAGCTTTGATTTGACACCAGAAAGATAAGTCCAGATTGCCCAAATTACCCACTTAGGGAAGGAAAGTTGTGAGCAAAAATGTGTGATTTGCCTCTGTGCCTGATGCAAATTTTTGCACTTGAGTTTCTCCATTTTAAAACACATTTAAATCACTGAATGGAAATAAAAATAGCAACTAAAACTCTCCCAATTACAAAAATACACAAATATACATTGAAGAGCTTTTCTGTTACCAAGATGAACATTATCTTTAATCAATTGATTAGTTTTGTCAATCTTTTTCCCTGAAAGAAAATTGTATACAGATAGTGTTATAGTGGTATTATGTTGAGCTTAATCCTGGTATTTTTGGTAGCATTACTTTTGTTTTTATCTTCCAGCCAGGTGTTTCCAATAGTTTTGAATGTAAGATAATCCAATAGCTGGTGATTAATGTAGCCATCATAAAGAATATAAACAATCCCGGAAAGAGAACTCAGAGTTCAAATATGGATGCTAACAGTAATTGCTTTGAACAAGTGCAAGGAAAAAGTGAGAGGAAACCTGCTATTGAATTTTGTGTTGCCAAAGAGAAACTGACCAGCGATAACAGAAGCATCAGAAACACAGAGTGCAGAGAGGTAGCACTTTGCACAGGAAGTATCATGAAACAGCCCATGTCAGCCCTGTAGTAATTGGGCCTTTGAAGTTTCAAATGTGAGAAGAGATGAACATCCATCTTTAAAGTGTGCTGAGTCTCAGGGATTGCTTTTGGTTAAAGTAGGAATGTGCAGTTATTTGAAACCTGACCCTGAGGTCTCTAAAAAGTTTGGCTTAGGTTTGTTAGAACTGACCTTGTAAATTTAGACAGCTGCTAGACTACTGCTAGGAGCAAATTATTACAGCAATTGTGATTTTCATGACTAGCATAAAAGCAAAGGGCACCTATTTAAGACCTGTGGGGTCAAGTTTCACATTTATTACATTGCAGAGAAGTAGAAGCAGTAAAATCTCACGAGAATAAGGTACCATGAAGAACTTTGGGATTCTGTTTAAAGCTAGAGGAAAAAGAAAAAATCCCACCTAAGTGTAGGAGGATAGTTCTTTCAAGGCATGACTTATTCTGGTGTAAAAAATATTACTTAAGAATATTATATTTTTTAAAAAATTCTCATTTACAAACAAATATTTACAGACAATGTGCCAAATATTAAAAAATAGCAAACCTTGAAATTATAACATATTTTTTAATTTGTTTTGCTTATGTTATTAAATTAGACATAGTTACACAGTGAGTCTTTTAGAAGAGCAAAATGGGTTTATCAAAATTAAGTTGATTTTCTTTCCAAGTTTGTTATAGCTGAAGACTGGATATAAGCCTAAGGTCCAAATCTAGATATTATTTTGTGGTCAGTTTGACTTATGCCATGTCTGTTGGCCATACTCTGGATCATCCATCAGAGATTGAAATCACGTATGCAAATTCATTATTTGAACTTGGAATGGTTGTGATTTGATCTACTTTTTTAAGATGTTTGGGCAATCTGAATCCAGCCGTTTTATTCACATGAAGGTATAAAGTTGAGAATTATTTCTTTATGAGAGATTTTAAAATTTCATGTGGAAGGTATTTAATTTTTTTTTCTTTTGGCATTTGATAACAAAAACAAATGTAGTAATAATTACTGCTATGATTTTTATCCTCTTTACATCTCTAACCAGCATCTGATCATGTGCTTTCCTCAGAACACTTAATCTCTGATGGACCTGAAATTTAAACATTCATTTACACTCATCTTTCCTTATTCAACTTAGTGACATATGACAATTCACCTGCCTACCTGGCTTATTTTCACTTTCGTGACTCAGATGTTCATCAACAACCTGACTCGTAGAGTTCACTCAAAAGAAAAATCATAGAATCATAGAATGGTTTTGGTTGGAAAAGATCTTTAAGACCATCAAGTCCAACCCTTAACCTAACACTGCCAAGTCTACCACTAAACCATGTCCCTAAGCATGACATCTACACATCTTTTAAATACCTCCAGGGACGGTGACTCCACCACTTCCCTGGGCAGCCTGTTCCACTGCTTGATAACCCTTTCCGTGAAGAAATTTTTCCTGATATCCAATCTAAACCTCCCCTGGCACAACTTCAGGCCTTTTCCTCTTGTCCTATCACTCATTACTTGGGAGAAGAGACCGACACCCACCTCACTGCAACCTCCTTTCAGGCAGTTGTAGAGAGCAATAAGGTCTCCCCTGAGTCTCCTCTTCTCCAGACTAAACAACCCCAGTTCCCTCAGCTGCTCCTCGTAAGACTTGTCTTACAGACCCTTCACCAGCTTCGTTGCCCTTCTTTGGACACCCTCCAGCACCTCAATGTCTTTCTTGTAGTGAGGGGCCCAAAACTGAAAACAGTATTCAAGGTGCGACCTCACCAGTGTCAAATACGGGGGACAACCTCTTCCCTTGTCCTGCTGGCGATGCTATTTCTGATACAAGCCAGGATGCTGTTGTCCTTCTTGGCCACCTGGGCACTCTGCTGCCTCACATTCAGCCAGCCATTGACCAGCATCCCCAGGTCCTTTTCTGCCAGGCAGCTTTCCAGCCACTCTTCCTCAAGCCTGTAGCATTGCATGGGATTGTGGTGACCAAAGTGCAGACCCAACACTTAGCCTTGTTGAACCTCATACATGTGGCCTCAGCCCATCGATCCAGCCTGTACAGATAAATAGAAAAATTCGTTTTGTATGCCTGTACTGAGACGTGATGGTTTCACAGAAATGTGAGGAATTCAAAAAGGTACTTCCTTCCATAATGTTGAAAGCTAATTTTGATATGAATAACATCGTTACTATAATTTGGAGCTCTAACTCCTGAGCTTCATTGTGCTGGATACTATACTCATGAAATGCAGAGCTTACAAACCAAGTATGAAAAGAAGCAGCAAACGAGATTTTAAAGAAACAATGAATTATATTGGTTACGGCATTCAGATGTCAAATTATTGGGATGTTTTTGTGAGTATCACATTTAAGAAATACCTTGAGGAAGAACACACTGACTGAGCAATTGCAGACATTAAAAAAAAGAACCTGAAAAAAGTCATGGAGAAATGTCATAAAAAGGAGTTTTCTAAAAAGATTAGAGTTGATGGGTAGCTGAGAGAACAAGTAAGAGAGTGAATACTAGTTCTAAGGTTTGCCTAGGAAGACGCCACAAGGCATTTGGATGAGAGTGGTTTTAATTTATTGCAATGTGCAGGAACTTGTTTGAGAGGATTTAGGATGGAAATGCATTTTAATTTGAGTATAGTGTAGAACTTTATTTAGTTCAGAGGTGCAAGACAGATGGACCAGATAGGCAAGCAGATCAAAAACATTTTTTTGTGAGATGGAAGACAGTAAGCTATCCATATATTACAAGGAGAAAGAGCCACAGGAGAGTTAGAAATATAGAAATAGAAGAAAATACATAAGAATGAACTCAGGAAGGATCAGTAAATGGACTGGATTTACTAGTGAGAATGTATGATGGGTTTGGTCTTGGGTTTTTTCAGTCATTATTTAAAATAAATTGATGAGCTCCTGTGTGCTGAAACAAAGAGAGATTTGAAAAATAAGCCAAAAGTCAAAAATGATGACATGGACAGGGAACATGATTTCCAACTAGGAAGAAAAGCAGATCTATTTGGCCTGGACATAGATCTGCTCATGAGATAAATGCCAGAACTGAAGAACATGAATTTAGATATTTCTTAGAGACATTCACTAATGGTAAGAGTACCATCAGAGTAAAAGAGTGCAAGAATGAGCTATGGCTGGCAATTGTAGAGGAGACTTTGCAATATAAGAAATGGGCAGGCAAATGAAGGACAGAAGAAAGTGAGAAACATTAAAAATCACTGATGGTCATCTCTTCACCATTCAGGTCCATTAATACAGACAGAAATGTTTTTGTATATTTTATATTGTGACTGTTAGTACCCTGTAGCTAAGTAGAGCTAAATAACTCCTTTGATATCCATTATGTTTTCTAGAACTGGAAGCATTCCTGTCTGTCTGTTCTTAATCCTCTTCAGGTTTTCAACTGTTTTTTAAAGTGTGGGTACAGAAGTAAGTTTTCCTAAGGATTGTTTTTAGTCTATATTCAGTCTAAGGTCACATCACTACATATTAGCATTCCCTTGGTGCATTAGGGAGCTAAACTAAGTGTGGGCATTCCAGTTTCTTCTAAAATTTCAAAAACTGATTTTGCTGTATTTACTGTTGGTAAGGTAGAGTTTTCATTTTTGTGGAATTCACATGTTTTAGGGAATATACTGAAGAAAGTTTACGGAATTCAGAAATCTTTGGATGAATTAGTGCACTGACTATGCTACCAAAAGATTTTGGGTGAGTATAGATACCTATCTAGAAGCTTCAATTGTCAAGAAGAAGTTAGCAGGCCCAAGAATTGTGTATTCAGGATGCCATGGTATAATTTTGCTATTGACTCCGAGGGCAGAGATCAGTGTTTGTTCATTAGGATTACTCAAGTTGACCTCTACCCTGAGTTGTTTGATGACTTTTTTCTGTTTAAAAAATATTAAATTTCTTTGTGAAACTTACCCCCTCCCTTCTACTGATGAAGTTATCATTCTAGTATTTCCTAAGTGTTTTATATTTGTAAGTGACATTAAATAATGTGTATTCTGCTGTTTCTGACTGGCATTTCACACATAGCCCTTTCACTCTCATCTCAGAAGTGTAACAACATTGTTCACTATATTTTGGTTGTCAGTGCAGATGAAAGTCATTCCTAGAAAAATCTGCCATGGAGCTGGCAGTCAGAGAACAGCTGACATCAAGCACAAGTCCTTATCTGTCAGGGCTATGGCATGGTACTGACTGAAAAACTTTAAGGTATTGCATGCCATCCACCTCTTGTGGATACACAATGGATATACCAGATGGACTTCTGCTTGACACCTAACACGAGTGCTGGTAACTGTAGTGGGATATTCCTGAAAGTGAACGCATTTTATTTGTGGTCAATTATTTGCTCTTCTGCCTGTAGAAATGCGTGTATATTGTATGTATTTATTTATGAAACCTTATAAAATGTCGTGCCACCTATAAACTAAAATACTGAATGTAGAAGACGTAAAGATGTAAAAAAATATTAAGTTCATCTCAACATTATGGACATCAGGCTCTTCTAATGGTTTTGCAAAAGGTGTAGATTGAACTTGGATAGTGTAGAACAGTGTCTAGTCTCTGGATATTCTGCAGTTTAGGACCCACAGATTATTTCATTCATGTGGATCTAGTTTCATTGTCTTTGTCCTATGTGCTAATCCTGATGAGCAGGCCACAAATGCAAGGCTGGTTTAGACAGACACTGTCAATAATCCTTTATGGTATAGAATATGACTTTAAATTGCCTCCAGTGTTAGATCAGATGTGTTTAGTAGGGTGAAAGCTCTTAAAGATGAAGTGGTTTACTTTTGATTGTGGCTTGCACTGATCTAAAATGGATGTGCTGATCAAACTAGGGATTTAGATGGAAGAAGACAGAAGAATTTGTGGTCTGAAAGTACAAAAAGAGTCTCTTAGGATTGTTCTCGGATTCAGGAATAATAGACATAATCTTTTAGATATATAGAACTTTAAGAAATTTTCATGTTTACTAGCAACTTGTTTTTCAAAAAACCTTGAAGATTATTGCCTAAATAGAACCTTCACAACTATGGGAGATGCCCTCTGTACCCACACTCATTGAATTATTCTATTTTTGTAGTACTTCCATGTATAACCTCAGTGTTAGTGGCAGTGAAGAGAAAGACAAGCAGAAGAGTCAGGTGTAGAAATAAAGATTTTGAGGAGATGATACAGGAAATGTGCCACCTCTGGGATGAAATAGCATTCAGCAGATGGATAGCAAGAGCAGCCACTTCTTGTCTCTGCAAGCATTTGGTAGAATGTATCTTGTAAGGTGGAAAGAGTAATTTTCTCCTCTTGAGGAATGGATCCTAGAGGATGAGTCAGAAAAGCAGTGAGAAAAGAAACATCAAAAACACACAAGCCAAAAAATATTTTGCCTTTCTAGGAGAAATGCTGCCTAAAACCTGGAGAAACCCACATAAAATATTCACTTTGTCTTGAAGAATAGGATGAGTCTAGTGGGGAAGAACCTGGGTGTAGCCTAGGAGCAAGCTCTGCGGCCTACCCCTGCAATTACCCCCCATGCCCTACCTGCTTCCTTCAGCATGGCCTGGAGAACATGTTCTTGTGATACATATCTAACCCAAAAATTAAGTAAGCCAAGAGTGGGCTTCTTGCTTGGACCACTCAGGTGGACCTTTTCCCACATGGGGAGTTCCGTTGTCTGGCATTGCAGCTCTTCTGATCTGGAGCTCCTCTGCTTCCCTTGCTTCCCTTTCATCTGACTTTGATTCAGTATTCCCTGAAGGTCTGTGTCCCAGTTCAATAGCTCTTCACATGCCCTTGCACTTTGGTTCTCCACAGGAAGCTTCGTGGCAATCTCTACAGCTATTTTAATTTCCATCTCTTCCTGCTTTCTTGCCTCCTAAAATGGAGCCAAGCATTGCTCACTTTTCTCTTTCTGGGCAGCCAAGGGGCTGGTCCTGGCAACTGGGAAAGACTTTTGAGCCACTTTTTGAGAAGTAACTTTTGAGCATGGAATGAAGTCAAATGTTATCTCACCAGGCTGAGGAGGAAGGTAATGAGCTGTGCTGGTGAAATGGGTGAGAGAAAAGAGGTGACCCCTTCAAGGGCCAGAACAGCATGGGGCCTAGGTAAACAGGTAGGAGCATTTTGGGTAAGGGAAGATGTTTCTGAAAAGACAAAGAGGGAATTTATAAGCCTCAATCTTCTAATGATTTCTGAAAAGTGTTTTTCTGCTGGAATTTGTTCCATTTGATGTCCGCAGTTCCAGTCTTATATTAAGAGAGGAATTTCTGTGTCTCATCACTTCTGAAAACTAGCTCCAAAATAAGTTCACAAGAACTTTTGAACTGTCCCAGTTTGACTGATGCTCCTTTTCCATTGGAGTAATCACTATGCTGTCAAATAACACTCAGATTAGTTCTTTATTCTTAATTTTAGTAATGTCAGGGTCTAGTTACAATTTATGCATCTTCTCAACATTAAGCAAATGTTGTGTGTGTGTGTGAGCATGTTGAATAAACTGCTTTCAGTAGACAGTAACTGGTGTTTCCTACAGATAATACAGAAATGAAAATATCGTGACTAAACTGTACCTATACAACAGCGCCACAGTGTTGCTTGTCTGTTAATTGTTTCTTTCATCACTCATTTCTTACTAATGTATTTTTCCAACATTTACGCTTGATTGGCTGATCTTGATTCACTTTAGGAAGAGGATGGAAATTGCAAATGTTCAGGAACAGGCAGCAAGAACATCCATATCAAAATACTTGCAGTGAGCGCATGAAGCATCTGAGATGTCTCAGAATGGTTGACTATAATACTATAAGATAGTTACAGTAATGATAATATGGCTGGTAAGATTATTACCTGGGAAAAACAATGTGTATCAATATATCATTGAAGCATTTTGTAAGACTTTTTCAGATATCTAGGGACAGTTCTAAATAATCTTGATTATTCCATCATATATTTTACACATTTGTAACTTGTCTTATGCATTTTCTTACATATTGAGAAATAACTTTGTTGTTATGCCAGGTAACCTATATATGACCCCCTCCGCCATCAATTCTTAACACTGTGCTAATTTAAAGAAATATTATGCGTTACAGTTTTGCTATTTATACAACACCTGAAAGCATGTTTACATTGCTCCATTTCAAAAGAAACTCACTGCTCTATGAAATACTTGAGGTTGACTCAAGTCCAGTCAGGGCTCACATCATTAAATAAATATCAAAGCAAACAACTGAGTTTTGTCTTTGACTGGGGAACTTCAAGGAATAAATATCCCAGTATACTGTAGACTTGCCATAATTTTACCATGATTGCTTATATGCTTCTGAAATGAAACAGTCTATTAGTACAAAGTAAATGTTAAAAATGCAAACCAATATTTATCTCTATCATTAGCCAAACTGTTTCTTTTCCAAACTAAACATGTTTACAATTGTATCTGCCTGCTATGACTGATAAAGCTCGATAGTACATTTGCTAAAAGTGCCTCAAAAGTTTTCCATGGATATTGACTTTACAACCTCCTGCTTAAGCAGCCATAACTTAAACTACCTGTAAAAAAGGAATTAAGAAGTTATATCAGTAATTGCATTCTAGCAATCTGAATACTACTAACCTTTTTAAGAGGCAAGAGGCAAGTTTGCATGCACTTATTGCAAGAAAAAATTATATTGGATTTCCATCACGAACAATAAATGGTAACCCAATGGCTTAATTTTTTAGCTGCAAACAACTTCCTATTAATTAATCTTACTCAGTTTTGCTGCCACATAGAACTTCAGTACAAGTCTGGGGGAATTAAACTGGTACTGTTGTACTAATGACCCACAGGTGTGCACAGAAATTTGGGACAAATTTGCTACGTTACGTTCCATGGTTAAGGACATCTGAAATTCGGAATGCGTAAGTTTGTTCCAAAATGGCTTACAATGCTTGTTTTAATCTGAATAGTGTCGTCACCCTTTGCTAATTAGAAAAGCTCCTGATTGCATCTCTTTTGGTGGTTTGCAATGCTCATTGAGAAGTTGAGGAAAATATTCTTATTTTCTGTTTAAATTTTTAAGAAGAATGTGAAAGTTGCCATAGAAAGGATGGAAAACGTGCTGTTTCATAAAGCAAAGAGATCTGAAACAGGAAAACTGAGTAAAAGGGGAGAACTGTGAACCTCAGGACTGTCAGGGTTTTTTTCTGGCTTTGCTGGAAGCTGCTTTGACAGGTTCAGATGTGTATTATGACCTTGGTCAGAACTGTCAAGCCACCTTTTTTTTTTAGGACTTTGAGTTAAGTACATGTTTATAAAGTAAAAAAATAAACTGTTTTGGATAGTCTGAATAAAAATCACTTACCTTCTCAAAGTTCTGTTTACATACTTTTCCTGTTACTACAAACTTTCCAGTTCAGTTTATTGCTATGAACGTTATCTTTAGCAGTCTTGTAGAAGGGTTGAGTATATTAGTCAGATTGTTCTGAATCTGATTTTTCACTAACAAAAAAATACTCCAAAATGTAAGAAATAGGGAAAACTACTATGATTCAGACAGCTTTATAAATCAATTGCAACTATTCTAACAGCAGCTGCTGAGAAACTTCTTTGAATCCTTTGATACAATGCCCTGACATTAGAAAAACTGTCATTGTGATATATCTTGAAGTGTGGAGTAAAATATAGTACAGGTTGCTTGCATGGTATGAAAAGTTTCAGTTTTATGACTATACTGTTATTCAGCCTTTCATCTGCAGTGCGGATCAACATTTCTAATTTATTACATACATCTGTCTGAACCCTTGCTGCTCAGTGGGGAAAAACAACAGTTAAACATAGGAAACTGGAACTCCAGTTCTGGCAGGTTTTATCCTAAGAAATCAGAAAATGTCGTAATCTTGTTTGAGACAGATGAGCTAAAACAAAATGAAGCAAAATGAAAAAACAAACAAACAAACAAAACAACCATGTTTTCTCTTCTATAAAATTAACAGTAAAATTCTTTTTTTTTCTCCCCTGGAAATAGTTTGGTTTTGCATGATTTTGGTTTTCATCTCCATGATCTTATGCTCCATGATCTTATTTTTAATCACTTTCCATGAATATCTGAAAATCATCTGAAAAGTTGGCATTGCCATCTTCTATTTTTCAGCTGTTCTTGAAAAGGTACCAGGCTTAAGAAAAGCATAAATTAGGTATTTACAGTCAAAAGTAGAATTTTCTGCTTTAGTTTGTTCTCCAAACTTCTACGGGTTTCTGTGAAGTTGGTTAGAATACCCTAGATAGCTTATCATCTACATAGACAAAATAGGTGGTGGTGTAAAGGATAACGACGTTACACAGAAACAAAAGCAAAAAGTTGTTCATTCATGAACTTAATAAAAATATTGGATGAGAATAAGAAGGCAGAGGTGCAGCAGGAGGACAAATGGAGAGATGAGCCAGAATCAACAACTGAACTACAAGAAGTGAAAAAGAGCATCTTCTAAAGCAGAGCCTGCTGAATCACTTGTATCAAGGGATGCCTTTGCTCCTAGATCTTTTCCTTCTGCTGTTGTACTGGCGTTGACTCTTAATGGAAAGCAGAGTTGTTTGTGTTCTTGGTAAAAATATCCCTCCAGAACTGTCTTTCCTCCACAGCCTGTATAAATGGGGAAGAGCACAAGAGACAGATCATAAAATAAATCTCTGAGAAGGCAGGCAGTTTGGATGTCAGGGACATTTGCTTCAGATTGCCTCTGTTTAGTCCATCACAAACAATATTTCTCGATGTTAGAATTTTCCTATTAAAGAACATTATTGTCTGCCTATCTCTCCGTCCACACAGATAGAATGACAATCATCCAATATGAGAGGCTTCATATAACACATTTCTTCAGAGGTCCCTTTGTAGTCCTCTTTTTGAGGGTTTTCCTTTTCATTCCTTACATCTGAACTCTAACAACTCACTTCTATATTAATTTTATTATCACTTGCTGTGTAATCTGTCCCATAACTGAAATGGTGGTTCTTATTCCCCTCCTTCTTCTTTCAGGGAATGTACTGGTTTTGACAACAGTATAGCAAATTTGTGTCTCCTCTTTTCTTCCAGGTCACCCTGGTCTTCTTTCTCTATCACAACAGATGCATCTACCATGTCTTCCTTCTAGGTGCAGATTTCTCTTCCCTGTCCTTGTATAATATCTCTCTTCTTCACATACTGCATACAGATTATATTCAGGTAATGCATCTTCTTTTTGAACCATAACGCTGCTGCTGCTGCCTGAGCTGTCATGGAGAGCGTTTTCCTGCCTAACTACAGATCGAGTTTTTTGGGTCTAAATGATCATTCCTGTCTGAAATATTACTTCCATACTCATCTCTCTCTCCTGGTACTCACACTACACTTTGCAAAGTCCACCTGTCATGTTTTTCCACATCAAATTCAGACATCATCATGGTCAGGACTCTGTAATTTAATTCTGTCTTCGCTTTCCACTGTTCATCTAAGCACCGTCATAAGCTCACTCTTTCTTCATTATCCATTTCAAACATTGAAGCACCATTTCCACTTTTAAATTTCTCGTTAAACTCCACCTCTTTCACATTCTGTGACGACATATAATAAAATAGTTATAAATCTGACATTTAGTAATATTAAATGAGGATTTCTGCAAACTAAACCATGGTATAATTATATATTCATTACTTGCAGAAATACTGTTACTTAAATATATGTAAAAATAAGATATTAAGCTGTATGTGAAATCCCACTTGTGGTATGTTTAAGTACATTTTACTTTTGATTTAAGTATTGTCTAGGAATCCTAGCAGACTATTTTATAAACATGTTTTGATTTCCCTCTAAAATACAACAAAGTCAAGGTTTGTTTTCTTTCTTCAGAAATACTAAACTAGACTAAACGTTTCAGAAATTGCTACCTGCATCTTTATTGTGAATGTTTCTTCATTTCTGCATACATTACCTTTTCAACGACTTTCTCAGGGACTAGCTAATAATCTAATGCAGAAGATGTCCAACTTTGTTTAATTCACATTTTTTGCAGTCAGCTTACAAGCCACAGTGCCCTCAGCTTGTGAACAGGACTCAAGAATGCTAAGTGCTGAACATGTATGAAATATAATCCCATGGGCCCAGATATATCCCCACTAGGAAAAGGTGACCCTCTTTTGCAGTTTAAATAGTGATTCCTGAATTTGTGTCCTGCATAATTTCCTGCAGTTATTTTTAAAAGAACAGATAACATATACCCTTGTCTTATCACTTTATTGCAATTTTGTATTTGTTGATGGAAGGAGATCCAGGTGAATTTATATGGACATCATGTGTTTAAGGCCAGGTTGGATGAGGCTTTGAGCAACCTGGTCTAGTGGAAGGTGTCCATGCCCGTGGCAGGGGGGTTGGAACTAGATGATCTTTAAAGTCCCTTCCAACCCAAACCATTCTATGATTCTATGATCATCAGACTCAAATAGGGTTAATCTACTTAGGCTCAGGTGAGTTCATTTTAGTCTTGATTCACTTCATTGCACATCTATAATGGTTATTAACAAGCTTAAGGACCTTTGGGAGCTTATGGATAACAATGCAGCACCATGGAAGGTGGGAAATCATTATCCTAATAAGGCTGGTGTAATAATTTGCAGTCACACACAGTTTCCATACTAATCCTTGGGGTTAGGATAGGTCACTAGGTCTGTAAACCTTTCATCAACTTTATACATTTTTTGCTCTTGCTCTTTAATTAATGAATATATAGTAACATAAAAGCAGTTGTAGAGTTGAACATATAGGTTTTTTTCCTGCATCACTGGCAAGTTTTACTCCCTATATGTGTATACTGATTTTAAATACAAGTCTTATGATGATTTTTTAATGCTATATCATATTTATTCACTGTCTATCCCATTATAATTGATGCATAGTATTTAAGAATAGGAAAAAGCTCCACCAACAATCTTAACATTAGTTATAATTTTGGATCATGTTTCTTAGCATATGTATTTAGTTCAAAGTTTTTGATATTGGGATAATAACAGGTGTCAGAATAAATCTGTATGTAAAAAGGACACTTGCCCTGCAAAAATTATTTTAAAATGTGACTTCTATGCTGAAAATAAATCTATACATTAATTTTATTGAATTTTAATATTATCTAATATTCAAAACACGTATATATTCAATACCATGTTTCTCTACATTTTTTCAAATAATAGGTCATGATAAGAGGATAATGTATGCTTTCTAAGACAGCAGAGGTTGTGTAAGGTTGAAATTCTGATAGTGAATTTATCTCTGTATCTGTCATGCAAACAGCAAAACCAGCTTTGTGCACTTTCATTATGTTAAATGTTGTAATGATAAACACTTTTTTTTTCCAGATTTATTATATTCTCCTCCTCTAAATAAGTATGTGCAATTTCTTTTAGTCTGAGCAAGAGTTTAATGAAGCATGAATTAGTAAAATAATCAGCTCAGGTGTTTTATAGTCACCAACTTCTAGAAGACAGGGAAGTTGTGAGCACTATACGTTTCTACTGTTTTTGTCCTTTTGGCAAATTTTAATGCATTGGACCCATTACTTAGTCTGAAACAACATGCTATAGGAGAGGTAGCATCTGCGACTGTATCCAAAGCAGCCAAAATGTTGAGAAGGGAAATATTCAGAGATACTTAAGAAGTTAAATAACAACTTGAGCAAACCCATTAGGAGTCTCAGGCCCACAGCCCACTCCAATTCAGAAGAAACGAACACGGTCTGCTCATTTCATCCTCACTCAGAGAGTGGAAGAGGTCACAGTAGTTGCACTTCCAATCTTTTATGGTGTAGTCTAGTAGTTAGAAATTTGCCAAGACCAGAATCAAAGTCCTACTCTGCCTAAGTGGTCCAAACCAACTGTTTCGTATCGTGCTTCTCTAGAAAGTGTCTTTAAGTTCCCTCTATGGTGCATGTTAATTGGGGAAGATGGAGACAGAGGTGTTCCTCTCCTTTTGAGGCTGTATCCTAAAGTATCAAAGAAGTCAGGGGTCAGAAAGAGAATAAGCAAGAGAGGAGAATCACCCAGTAGTAATTAGGAGATGCAGGAGACAGAGGAAGGGAAACAGTGAGGTTCCTAAATTTCAGTGCTGGCTCTCAAAACTGAATTTTATGTCAGATAAAATATGCTATATCAAAGACAATTCAGACATTTCTCATAAGGTTTCCAGGACCTTATAAACTGCTACTAGTAGGCTACAAACATTTTGGCTAGAGAAAGCCACACGGCTTTTAGTGGAGATGATCAGAGATTATAGCCTCTGCCCTCTCATATGACTGGACCTATGCCAGGATGCTGTCCAAAATGAAGACATTCCCTATCATTGTAATGGATGCATGTTTCATTAGTTAAAGGGACAAGCTAGCAGCCTCCAGTGATATGACCTGATGCATATGCAGTCTTCTATTACCTAATCAGACATGATTTTGTCATATGAAGGGAAATGCCTGAACTTTGGATGATCTGATATGCAGTTAGGAAAGAAGGAACAAGACTGAAGGCTGTCATTGAGCAAGAGTGTTTGGGTATTATTTCCAACTTAGTCTTTCATTGGGTGCAACCCTTTATATTTATTTGTGTGTTAACACTTTTTTTAGACTGCTTGGCAGCTCCTAGACAATCTGAACTAAGACAAAGATTTGCATCTTATTTTCGAAAAGGAAGCCAATTTCTGGTGAAGAAACAGTGACATCCTGCCTTTGGGGGCTGGCGTGTGTAGCATAATCTGTTGTTTCACTGGAAATTAGAAAGCATGGGTATCTCTCCTGGCTACACTCCAGTGGAATGTGTTAGTTTGGACAAATCACTTAGCTTCCATGTGCTTCACTTCCTCCATCTGTAAAATGGAGATAATTATGGTATATGCCTCCCAAGGATGTTACAGTACTTAATTAGTGAATTTTTAATTCCTTGGAGGTCTTCAGAGGAAAGATATTATATGTTAAATATGTCTAAAGCATATTCAAATAATTTAAAAATTATTATAATAATTCCCTGTTTAAAACTTTTATTTTCTTTGAAGTTATCAAGCTTTGGGACAAAGAATGAGAGCTTCTTAAGAATGTATGAAAAAGTATTTTTACCTGTTTCTCAAATAGTTATTGGTCGACTGACTACTTGAAAGGCTTTCTTCATTCACTGTAGCAAAGAGAAGGCTAAGTAAGGTTATAATTGCTTATATCTTCCAAAATGTTATGGAAAAATATTAGAGACGGGGGAAAACAACTAATGCCAAAGAACAATGCTTGACAATAACCGAAGGCTATGAACTGACCATGAATTAATGTAGACTAGAAAGTGAAAGCAAGTTTCTTAGCACAATCAAGTTCTAGAAGCAATGGTATTTGAACCAATGTTAGCAAAAATCTTAGCAAAAAAGTTTTTAGATGATTATCAGGCAGTAACTGGAAAGTGTGTTCTGGTTTGGTCCAAACCAGGCCAATTAGGCTTAGAGAAACCAAGGTCACTGCTAAATTCCTCACTGCTTACAAGTGAAGAGCCGAAGGGGGGTCGCGTGTGCAGGGAAGAGCAGACAGGGCAGGTGACCCAAAATTGATCAACAAAGTATTCCATCCCATACATATCATTCTCACTTTCCTATTTATCACTAACCCACTGCCTCCTGGAGGTGGGGCCCAGGAGGGACCAGCCCTCCTGTCTCCCACTGATTGGTACCAGCTTTGCCATTTCTCCAGTTAAAAGCCTGCAGGTGTGATGGCAGGGAGAACTACTGCATTTTCCCCTCTGCCCGTGCTGGGGGGAGCAACTCTACCTGAAAAGGATTTCCAAGCTCTCGATCTTGGTTTTGTACATATTTGTATATATTTGATTATTTCTATTATTCTTATTATACTCTTTTTCATTACTATAGTTTATTAAAACTGTTTTAACTTTCCAACCCATAAGTCTCTCTCCCTTTTCCCTTTCCCTTTCCCTTGGGGTGGGGGGGAAAGGGTTAACAGAGAGCATCTGCCACCTGGTTAATAGCTGGCCCAGCTTTAAACCGTGACAGATTTATTGGAGCCCAATGTGGGGCTCGAAAGAAGCTCCAACAGGTTGCTTTGATAAGTTGAATCCTGGCTCTGGTGGGAGGAGACCCGGAGAGCTCAGCTGAGAGAATATCAGATTTCTTCCTTTGAGATTTACAAGGGGTTGGAAATTAAAACAGATAGTGAAGATGGTGATGTCATTTTTGAATGCTGTGTTATCTCGTCTTTTTATAGAGTTTCTTTCACAATTGAGTATTGCAATGATGCCTTACCTGCCGTGGGCACTGTGTTATTGCTTGCTTCTTATGAATGTTTACATGCAGTTTAGCAGTGGGCGCTGGTCAAAATGTATTGTTTTGGTATGGGGTTTGATACTGATTTATGCTGTGATAAACTGGGCAGTTACTATTCCGATCTCTTATCTCTATGACACAATGATGGGCAGCTTTAATTGCGAATCAGTAGCAGTGACTTCATCTGCACGCTCCAGGCATCCTTTAGCTGATTCTGTTAATGATTACACTTCCAGTTTTACTTTGGGAAATAGTACCTTCTCCTTTTCTGCCAAGCTGATTCCACTAGATTTTGCGAAATTAGGATGGTGCTGTCTAGGTGGCATGTTTTTATTTTCAGTTGTCCTGAATGTGTTTCTGATGTGGGATAAGATTAAATATCGGTGCAGGGACAGTTGTAGGTGTTATGCAGCCACCTCAGATCCTACAGTGTGTACTACCGCTACAGCCACTAAACCCACTGAAACCTCAGCAGCCTGCACCACAACTGCTACACCCCCCAAGATGGCCACTGCAGCTACTCAGACTCTGAGTCTCAGCACTCCCACGACAGCCACTGCATCTACTCAGACCCCAGCATCTATCGAATCTGTACCAATTGCTCCTGTAACCAGGAAGAAATACCGAAAGAAATCAGCTTGTGAAGAGAAGGATGATGACTCGGAGCCTTCTAAGGCAGAGCCATCATATGACCCAGGTGAGGGCCCTTCTCAGGCAGAGTTAGGGCCTGACACAGATAGGGGTTTCCTCAATCGTCCTTTTAAAGCAGACCCATCACAGAAGAAAGGTCCTTCTAAAGCAGAACTATCACAAGAGGAGGACTCGGACGTAGAGATAACCTACCACTGCTTATCCCTGAAGGACCTGAGAAATATAAGGAAAGACTTCAGCCGTTATGACGGTGAACCTATTATTACCTGGTTGCTCCGATGCTGGGATAATGGGGCAGATAGCATGTAATTAGATGGCAGAGAAGCCAGACAGTTGGGATCCCTGTCCAGAGATGGTGGTATTGATAAGGCGCTCGCAAGAAAGTCAAACACTATCAGTCTCTGGAGGCGACTCTTGTCAGCTGTAAAGAGCAGGTATCCCTATAAAGATGATGTTATGAGTCACCTAAGCAAATGGACCACTATAGAAAAAGGTATTAACTACCTTAGAGAACTAGCTGTGCAAGAGATCATTTATAGACACCCACGGGACATTGTAGATCCTGTAGATCCTGATGAAGTGGAATGCAACCGATCCATGTTCCGGAAGGTTGTGAAGAATGCTCCACCAACACATACCCATACATTGTCAATATTAGTCTGGGGAGAAGATGCTATGGCACGACCTAGTGTGGATGAAATGGCTAACTGTATGCGACAGTATGAAGATAGTATTTCTTCCCCACTGCAGGCACGCATCTTGGCTGTGGAAAAACTGACTAAGGAGAACAAGGACTCATTTAAACAACTGTCAGACAAACTGTCCAGGATCGAGAATAAACTTGACTCTCTACCTACACAGGCGTGCGTTGCAGCTGTTAGGAGAAAACGCTCTCCTACAGGACCAGTTCAAAGGAAACGAAACACATCACGAGGTATCCTGTGGTTTGCCCTGCGTGGTTATGGGGAGGACATGAGCAGATGGCATGGACAACCTACCAGTACCCTACAGGCACGAGTACGTGAGTTGCAAGCTAAAAGAAATACCAGAGAGAATTTTTCTAGAAGGATGGCTGCTCCAGTTACCAGTGAGCAGGACCCCAGCCAGGGTAGATGGGCCTCAAATCCCTTTTTCCCAAGTGTGAATAGGAGGAATGAAGGTCCAGTCCCTGTGAGCAGCATGAATCCATTTCTTAATTAGGGGGGCCCTGCCTCCAGCCACGTGGAGGAGAGGGACAACCGAGTTTATTGGACTGTGTGGATTCGATGGCCTGGCACATTAAAACCACAAAGGTATCGAGCCTTGGTAGACACTGGTGCACAGTGCACCCTAATCGCCCAGGAATCTTAGAAGTAATCATGGACTGGCCAGAAGGCAAAGACTTCGGAATGCCACCAGAAAAGGAGGTGACACGTGCTGAAGAAGCCCCACCATATAATGAACTACCAGAGGATGAGAAGCAGTATGCCCTGTTCACCGATGGATCCTGCCGTCTTGTAGGAAAGCATCGGAAGTGGAAAGCTGCTGTATGGAGTCCCATACGACGAGTCACAGAAGCCACAGAAGGACAAGGTGAATCAAGTCAATTTGCAGAGGTAAAAGCCATCCAGCTGGCTTTAGACATTGCTAAACGAGAAAAGTGGCCAAGGCTGTATCTTTATACTGACTCATGGATGGTGGCAAATGCCTTGTGGGGGTGGTTAAAGCAGTGGAAGCGAAGCAACTGGCAGCGCAAAGGGAAACCTATTTGGGCTGCTGAATTGTGGCAAGATATTGCTGCTCGGCTAGAGAAACTAGTCGTGAAGGTATGTCATGTAGATGCTCACGTACCTAAAAGTCAGGCAACTGAGGAACATCGAAACAACCAACAAGCGGATCAAGCTGCTAAAGTGTTCCAAATAGATTTGGACTGGGAACATAAAGGTGAACTATTTTTAGCTCGGTGGGCTCATGACACTTCAGGTCATCAAGGGAGAGATGCAACATACAGATGGGCTCGTGACCGAGGGGTGGACTTAACCATGGACTCTATTGCACAGGTTATCCATGATTGTGAAACATGCGCCGCAATTAAGCAAGCCAAACGGTTAAAACCTTTGTGGTATGGGGGGCGGTGGTTGAAATATAAATATGGGGAGGCCTGGCAAATTGACTATATCACACTCCCTCAAACCCGCCAGGGTAAACGCTATGTGCTTACCATGGTGGAGGCAACCACCGGATGGTTGGAAACATACTCTGTGCCCCATGCCACTGCCCGGAACACTATTCTGGGCCTTGAAAAGCAAATCTTGTGGCGACACGGCACGCCAGAGAGAACTGAGTCGGACAATGGGACTCATTTCAAAAACAGTCTCATAGACAACTGGGCCAAAGAGCATGGCATCGAATGGGTATATCACATCCCCTATCATGCACCAGCCTCTGGGAAAATTGAACGGTATAATGGGCTGTTAAAAACTACCCTAAAAGCAATGGGGGGTGGAACCTTTAAAAACTGGGATAAGCATCTGGCACAAGCTACCTGGTTAGTTAACACCAGGGGATCTATCAATCGAGCTGGCCCTGCTCAGTCAGACCTTCTACATACAGTAGAAGGAGATAAAGTCCCTGTGGTGCATGAAAGGAATCTATTGGGAAAAACTGTCTGGGTTCTTCCTGCAACGGGCAAAGGTAAACCCATTCATGGGATTGCTTTTGCTCAGGGACCTGGATGTACTTGGTGGGTGATGTTGCAAGATGGTGAAGTCCGATGTGTCCCTGAAGGTGATCTGATTCTGGGTGAGACTACTTAATTCTGAACTGTATGTTGTTGCTGCATAATACTAACAGTGTTCATAAGTGTCTTTAAAGGTTAAGACAGTGGTGATGAGACCGGAGCTAGCTGCAAGTGGCATCCAGTAACCTCCTCGAGATTGACATCTTGAACCTCCAACCCGTGGGCATGAACCGTGACAAAACTCATACCATGTCTCCTGCCCTGAGAGACTGCTAGCCGGATGGAAACCCACAATCCTGAACTAAATGAACTTGATGAACTTTTTGCATAAAGATGAATCATAAACTAGTGATATGTGTATATATATTTGAAAATGAAAAGGTAGTGGTGATCTGAGGATGACGTGAATGGTATGGAATAAGGGGTGGAATGTCCTGGTTTGGCCCAAACCAGGCCAATTAGGCTTAGAGAAACCAAGGTCACTGCTAAATTCCTCACTGCTTACGAGTGAAGAGCCGAAGGGGGGTCGCACCTGCAGGGAGGAGCAGACAGGGCGGGTGACCCAAAATTGATCGACAAAGTATTCCATCCCATACATGTCATTCTCACTTTCCTATTTATCACTAACCCACTGCCTCCTGGAGGTGGGGCCCAGGAGGGACCAGCCCTCCTGTCTCCCACTGATTGGTACCAGCTTTGCCATTTCTCCAGTTAAAAGCCTGCAGGTGTGATGGCAGGGAGAGCTACTGCATTTTCCCCTCTGCCCATGCTGGGGGAGCAACTTTGCCTGAGGAGGATTTCCAAGCTCTCGATCTTGGTTTTGTATATATTTGTATATATTTGATTATTTCTATTATTCTTATTATACTCTTTTTCATTACTATAGTTTATTAAAACTGTTTTAACTTTCCAACCCGTAAGTCTCTCTCCCTTTTCCCTTTCCCTTGAGGGGGGGGGGGGGGAGAGGGTTAACAGAGAGCGTCTGCCACCTGGTTAATAGCTGGCCCAGCTTTAAACCGTGACAAAGTGTTATACATTGCAGTGGCTGAAGTAATAGGAGGCCATGCTCAAACCCTTAGAAACTACAAGTTACTACAAGCTGAGTAAGCTTTGCAGAACATAGCAAATATAAATGTTGTATTATGTCACAGTCACAGAGGCAGAGCAGCAGCCCCTAGACAGGCTACTCATATCTCTTATGTGCGTGGAACCTGTGTCAAGCCATTCTGTCAGATCTGATATACAGCAAGGAAATAGTGCCACATGAAGGAAGTTGTTCATACTGCTCTATGATCTTCAGAAAAGGTGATCATATGTTTTATCAGCTATAAGTTCCTCATGACATTCGCTTTCTGCCCAAGACATATGTAACATTGCAGGTTTTAATTCTAGGACTGAACTAATGAAGGAATCAACTGCCTTTTTCAACTTCTGAAGTGATAATTAATCTGTGCAATATAGAGTGTAGTTAGAATAATAGCCCGTAGAGCCATACATTGACCTAAATGCTTGACATGGGTAGAATTAAATCTCCCTCAGCACTGTCTTCTCAGGAGCTCATTTGTGGCATCTGTTTTAGATTCAACCTGGTTTTAGGTTAAGTAGATGTAAGACATAGCTAATAATGTTTGCTTAACTGTGAGAAATTAAATTTCTCTTTTGCTTTTCTTCAATAAATTAGTAATAGAGATAGACACACAGTAGATCTAATTCTCATCTTTGATGCAACACCATATACTTCATTAGTGAAAAAAAGATTCTAAAATGTCAATTAAAATATACGAAACAAACTAACTGAAACATTCTGTAACAAGTACTTTCAGTATGACAAAATATCGTCAATGATAACGTGTACATTTGCATTTCAGTTGAGAATAACACTGCAGCTTGGAAGCAAATTCCCTGGCCAAAGCATTTGCTGCAGATTGATTTGAATTGTAGAGCAGTTTCGTTGCATGTAACTGGATATTTTTCAGAGGAAAAAAGTTCTGCTCTTGTTGCACACCAAATGCAACTCCAACACCCAGTAAACGCATGAACATCCGTATCTATGACTTGTCCTTCAGACAGCTAAGAACCACTTAAATGATGAGGAAACTCAGTGCTGAGAACCAAGCTAAACTGAGCACAGTGTAAGACCCTGACTGAAATACCATTTAGATGTAGGAGCTGCAGCAGCAGTTGCTTTGATCTGCTTACTCCTGCTATTGCACTAAATCACTTGTTAGCATAGACATGGCCAATATTATCCTGACCACTGATAATTTTTCATGTAATTCAGTTATTAATTTTAACTTGATATGTGATTTTATGTATGTATAAACATGCACACATATACAAGCATGTATATATGAAAACACGTCCTGCATGCTTTAAGGTAGAACCATCTGGGGGGTTTTTTTGAACAAAAGTATACAGGAAAAAGGTTTTGAAGTTTTGTTCTCACTTCAGTGACAATACTGTTAAAAAGTTCTTATTCAGAAACTGCAACTTAGGCACAAAAGTGCAGTAACACAAAGTTGTCCAAGATTCTCATCGTCTGGAAGCTTCCGTAAAATGGATTACAGAAGTAAATTGCTAGTGAGTGGTAAACCAGCATGTATGCAACTGGTGTGTACCAGGATGTTGATTTGCAATAACCCTGTGAACATTAAGGACATTCCAGAGGACTGGAAGAAAGATAATACCATGCCAGTTCTTAAAGAGACTAAATGAGTCAACCCACATAATTATAGGGCTGTCAGCATGACATCGATCCCAGGCAAAATAATAGAGTGACTGAGATGGGGCACTGTTACCAAAGAATTAAAGGAGGAAAATGGAATTGATGCCAATCAACATAAGCATATGGAAAGTAGATCCCATCAAAATAACTTTCTTTTGTATGAGATTACTACTTTGGTTGCAAAATGGAATTGTGTTGATACAAGGTATCTAGGTTTCTATAAGACATGTCATGTCTTACAGACATGTATATATGATGTATATAGTTATATACATCATTTTGGTTAAAAAAATAGTGATTCAGAATTAACACGGTACACAGTGAAAGAGGTTATCTTACAGGTTCTGACATGTAAATACAGAGTTATCGCTGAATGTGTGAAGTCTGAGCTGAGTCTTGCAGGGATTTTTTTCATTGTTCTAATCTATTTAATACTTTGTATAAGTGACCAGAAATAACAGTATTGAGAATTGCTGTATTTCCACCATTTCCAATGTTGGAAAAGTTTGGAGAGATAGCTGCTGAACAGGGTAGGTTAGTGCAGCAGAATAATCTGTTTGTCTTGGTTATGTGAGTGCAAGAAAATAATGGGATTTATTGTGGTCGGTTAAAGAGTAGAATGCAAAGGACCAACGCTGTATGACAGGGTTATATATTTGGTTGCTCTCATGACATCCAGACCACAAGGAACAACGGGTTGGTTTTTATTTTCAAGACATTTACAAGGAATGGGATGAGGAGAGACACGGGAAGCAGTGAAGCTATGCTCACTGACTACCAGAAGCCAACGCAGGAGATGTTACAGTCTGCATACTTTTCTACAGCCAGAACCTGCTGGCAACCTCTCCCATTCCCAGCCTCTATGACAGGGCTCTTCAAGTGATATTTTATCCCTCACAGCCTTCTATTGTGGCCTCTCTGCTTTGGCCCCCGGAAGTCCTAGGATTTTGTGTTCCTTCTCCCCTTAGAGTGTCCCATAACTGACATTTTGTAGTTTCCTGTGACAGTAAGGAGCAGAACTCAGTTGTTCAGGAGCTACCGGTGTATCGCATGCTCTTAACACTGAAGATGATAACTACATTCAAAATCTTGGAGGTAAATGGGGAGAGCTTGAGTTCTCTAGGGCTCTAGGGACAAACAAAAGATTGCACAGTGCCTGTACATTAGGCACCCTAGCCTGGGTCTTGGAGTATGGCTCTGAGTTAGCCAAGTAAGTTCATCATGCACTCTCCAGGGAAAGTTAGTTCCCTCAGAGAGGGATCTGGAAGAAACAGAATACTAAGTTATCAGCATGTGAAACACAGAAATCCCTGAAAAACTGTACCGTGCAAATAATTGACTGTGAGTAGCATCCTACTTCACTTTCCTTGTTAACTTCTATTTGAACGTTTTAATTTTCTGAGGCTATATGCAACAAAAGAGTGTCTTACAAGTTGCATGCAGCCACTGAGCTAAAGGAAAAGCAACTCTGATAATTTTTAATGTTAAGTAAGATAATAGTAGAGGTAAAATGAGCCTTACCTCATAAATTCTTGGCCCATTCCACAAAGCACGCAGACATTTGATAAAGAAAAGAGCAAGTTAGTAGTCTTTAGAGGAAGTCAGTGCTGCTGCTGTTCTCAATTAGTGAGATAAAACATAAAATTTAGAAAATAAAAAATTTTGTTTCAGATTTTCTTGGGCATGTGGACCAGATTCTCAATGGATGTAAAGCCACATAATTTTCTATAGTTACAGTTGAGTTACTTTCTTTTATGTCAGCTGAGAATCTGGCAGCTATTATTTATTTTAACTTTCAGTATGACATGAAACTACTCTGATATACTTCTCTCTTCTCATTCAATCATAAGCCAACATCCAGAGTATAAATATTTGGTGATAAATTTTTCTTACCACTGGAATTTAGACTAATGTCATTTAGCTAGTACTTTATTTTACAGCTCAGGGGATTTGTTGAATACTTACTCTGGGCAAAAGCATTTACAGAATCACAGAATCACAGAATGTTAGGGATTGGAAGGGACCTCGAAAGATCATCTAGTCCAATCCCCCTGCCGGAGCAGGATTGCCTAGACCATATCACACAGGAATGCGTCCAGGCGGGTTTTTGAATGTCTCCAGAGAAGGAGACTCCACAACCTCTCTGGGCAGCCTGTTCCAGTGTTTGGTCACCCTCACCGTAAAGAAGTTTTTCCTCATATTTATGTGGAACCTCCTGTGTTCCAGCTTGCACCCATTGCCCCTTGTCGTGTCAAGGGATGTCACTGAGAAGAGCCTGGCTCCATCCTCATGACACTTGCCCTTTACATATTTATAAACATTAATGAGGTCACCCCTCAGTCTCCTCTTCTCTAAGCTAAAGAGACCCAGCTCCCTCAGCCTCTCCTCATAAGGGAGATGTTCCACCCCTTTAATCATCTTCGTGGCTCTGTGCTGGACTCTCTCTAGCAGTTCCCTGTCCTTCTTGAACTGAGGGGCCCAGAACTGGACACAATATTCCAGATGCGGCCTCACCAGGGCAGAGTAGAGGGGGAGGAGAACCTCTCTTGACCTGCTAACCACACCCCTTCTAATACACCCCAGGATGCCATTGGCCTTCTTGGCCACAAGGGCACACTGCTGGCTCATGGTCATCCTGTTGTCCACTAGGACCCCCAGGTCCCTTTCCCCTATGCTGGTCTCCAACAGGTCTGCCCCCAACTTGTACTGGTACATGGGGTTGTTCTTGCCCAGATGCAGGACTCTACACTTGCCCTTGTTATATTTCATTAAATTTCTCCCCGCCCAACTCTCCAGCCTGTCCAGGTCCCTCTGAATGGCTGCGCAGCCCTCCGTTGTGTCAGCCACTCCTCCCAGTTTTGTGTCATCAGCGAACTTGCTGACAGTGCACTCTATTCCCTCATCCAAGTCATTAATGAATATATTGAATAGAACTGGTCCCAGTACCGACCCTTGAGGGACTCCGCTAGACACAGGCCTCAAACTGGACTCAGTCCCATTGACCACCACTCTCTGGCTTCTTTCCTTCAGCCAGTTCACAATCCACCTCACTACCCGATCATCCAGACCACACTACCTCAGTTTAGCTGCGAGGATGCTGTGGGAGACCGTGTCAAACGCCTTACTGAAATTGAGATAGACCACATCCACAGCTTTACCATCATCTATCCACCGGGTTACGTCCTCATAAAAGGCTATCAAGTTGGTTAAGCATGACTTTCCCTTGGTGAAGCCATGCTGAGTGCCCCTAATGATCCCCCTGTCCTTGATGTGCCTAGAGACAGCACCAAGAACAAGTTGTTCCATCACCTTTCCGGGGATGGAGGTGAGGCTGACCGGTCTACAGTTACCCGGGTCCTCCTTCTTGCCCTTTTTGAAGACTGGAGTGACATTCACTTTCCTCCAGTCCTCAGACACCTCTCCCGTTGCCCACGACTTAGTAAAGATGATGGAGAGTGGCCTAGCAATGACTTCCGCCAGCTCCCTCAGCACCCGCGGGTGCATCCCATCAGGGCCCATGGATTTATGGACGTCCAGGTTGCTTAATTGGTCCCTGACCCAGCCCTCATCTACCAAGACAGATTCCTCCTCTATCCTGACTTCTTCTGGGGCCGCAGGGGTCCGGGGCTCCTCAGGACAGCCTCCAGCAGTATAGACAGAGGCAAAGGAGGCATTCAGTAACTCCGCCTTCTTTTTATCCTCTGTCTCCAGGACCCCCACCTCATTCATCAGTGGGCCTACATTGCCTCTAGTGTTGGCTTTACCTGCAATGTATTTGAAGAAGCCCTTTCTGTTGTCCTTGAACTCTCTTGCAAGGTTTAATTCCAAGGAGGCCTTAGCTTTCCTAGTTGCCTCCCTACATCCTCTGACAACAGACTTATATTCCTCCCAAGTGGCCAGCCCCTCCTTCCATGATCTGTACACCCTCTTCTTCCACTTGAGTTTGCCCAGCAGTTCCCTGTTCAACCATGCAGGTCTCCTGCTACCCTTCCTTGACTTCCTACCTGTTGGGATGCTCTGATCTTGAGCTCGGAAGAAGCAGTCCTTGAATGCTAACCAACAATCTTGGGCCCCCTTACCTTCTAGTACCCTGTCCCATGGGATTTCCCCTAGCAATTGCTTGAAAAGGCCAAAGTCGGCCCTCCTGAAGTCCAGGGTTGTGATTCTGCTAGCTATTCTGGTCCTGCCACATGAGATCCTGAACTCTACCATCTCATGGTCGCTACAACCAAGGCTGCCCTCAACCTTCACCTCTTCAACCAGACCCTCCTTGTTAGTGAGGATAAGATCCAGCAGCGCTCCTCTCCTAGTTGGCTCATCCACCATTTGCATCAGAAAGTTATCATCAACGCACTGGAGGAACCTCCTGGACTGAGGATGGCTGGCTGAGTAGGCCTCCCAGCAAATATCAGGGTAGTTGAAATCCCCCATGACAACCAGGCCCTGTAATTGCGAGACTGCTCTCAGCTGCCTGTAGAAGGCCTCATCACCCTCCTCATCCTGATCCGGTGGCCTGTAATAGACACCCACAACAGTATCACCCCTGCCAGCCTGCCCCTTAATTCGCACCCACAAACTCTCAACTCTCTCCTGATCCGCCCCTGGACAGAACTCAATACATTCTAGCTGCTCACTCACATAAAGAGCAACTCCACCACCTCTCCTTAGTGGCCTGTCTTTCCTGAACAAGACATAGCCATCCATGACCACATTCCAGTCATGCGAGGCGTCCCACCAAGTCTCTGTGATTGCCACTAAATCATAGCCCCCGACCGAACACGGATTTCTAACTCCTCCTGTTTATTCCCCATGCTGCGTGCATTGGTGTACAGGCATTTCAGGGAGCGAGCTGAGCACACCGATTTCACCCCAGGGGGATGGGAGGCCTCCTGGTCTGCCTCAACACTAGAGCGTTGCCCCAGTGGTGCAAGCCCAGCTACTACCCCATCCCCCTTCGAATCTAGTTTAAAGCTCTCCGAATGAGCCCTGCTAATTCCTGTCCCAGAACCCTTTTGCCCCTACGACATAAACCTTTCCCATGTATTACCGTCACGCCTGGTGTCTTATAAGACCAGGCATTATCAAAGAACCCAAAACCCTGCCTGTAGCACCAGTCTCGTAGCCAGGCATTAATAGAGAGAATCCTACTATTCCATCCCACGTCATCACCTGAAAATGGAAGGAGGGAGAAGAAAACAACTTGTGCCCCAGACTCTTTCACCAACCGTCCTAGGGCCTTGTAGTCTTTCTTCATCCCCCTCAGACTACGGGATGCAGCTTCTTCCCCACCTGTCTAGAAGATCAGCAGGGGGTAGTAGTCTGTGGCCTTCACCAGGTTGGGGAGTTTCCTGGTGATATCCCTGATTCGGGCTCCAGGCAGGCTGCAGACCTCCCTGTGATGGGGGTCAGCTCTGCATATTGGGCCCTCAGATCCCTTTAGGAAGGAGTCTCCAACCACTAAAACTCTTCTCTTCTTCCTTTTGGAGGAGGTAGCTATACGCCTGTCAGGTTTTTCTGACTGTGGTGGGACCTCTGATATAGGTTGCCTCTCCACCACATCCCCATTGGACCGGCTGTATTCCAGTAGGGCTTCATATCTATTGCTCAGAGGCACCTGTGGAGGCGAGGTAGGCAAGGAGGGCCCTCGCCTTTTGCCACAGCCATAGACTTGCCTCCACTCACTCCTCTCCTCTAGGTTATTGTTCTCCTCTAAGTTATTGTTTTCCACCTGAGAGGGGCAGAGTACAGGGGTCCCTCGATCCTGGGAGCTCTCCGGCAGGTGCTCCCATTTTTGTTGCAGGGAGGGCAGAGCCTGGCTCCACCAGTCTATCTCCATTTCAGCCTCCCGAATGCTCCTAAGCCTTTCTACTTCGGCTTGAAGCCTTTCAACCTGGCTTTGCAGCTGTGCCGCTCGGCCGAGCAGATCATCTACCTGCTCACAGCACACACAGCCCCCTGTCGCCACAGAGACGCTGAAGCATTCCCTGCAGCCTGCGACCTGCACCATCGCCTCCTTCCATGGGAGCTCTGTCTGGGTTCCCACATTCATTTTGGTCTTCTTCCGCCGGGTAGATACCATTGTTCTTTCACTGAGCTGGGAAATACCTGCTGGTGACACCCCTGGTTCACAGCTCCTTGGCACCTTCCTCGCCTTGTGCACTGGGAGGGAGTCAGCGCCCTCCCCCAACAAGCTCCAAACAGCTGTGGCCTCCCCTGCCCTGGGACACACCCAGTCACCGCTGAGTCTCTCCCCTCTGGCCAGGGACTAGTCCCTGCCCTCCAGGAGGCTCTTTATCACCCAATCAACAGGGGGTGGTGCGTTTAAATTGCCCGCGGTGTCTCCAGCTATGCCCCTTCCTCTCCTGATTAGTTGCCGGGAACCTCCGGGTCCGGGGGGAGGCAGGGGAAGCAGCTCGGGGCTGATGCTCGGGGGGGGGGGGAAGCTTTGGGGGGGCCCAGAGTACGAAAACCGCCTGGTTAAGCCCGATGTAGCCCTCACCCCCGCACTAACCTCAAGTCGCTGTCGCTGCTGTTTAGATATTTAGTTTAGATATTGACACCAGTGGTATTGTCATCTGGCAAACACTAGCACATACAGTACTTAGGAGAATTATATTTTGTAAATAAAAAGAACTGTAAGTGTAAAATATGTTGATTGCAGTATAGGCTGATATTTTAAACAATCACAGATGGTGAGGTACTAGCTGGTTATTGACAGCAATATCAGCTTTAGAAAGGGTTTTGACAGGTCTCATCATACAATGATTAATTACTACGAGGCACTCCAATTTCCTCCCTTATTCAGCTCATGGCTCAGGGTAAAATCTGTTGCTCTTATTACACTCTACAACACAGGAAATATCTTCTCACTGCTCTATCCAAGGACCAATCAAAAGTGTAAAAGTCAGTCAAATGAGACCCACAGTCAACGCTGGAAAAGCTTTTCCCTCAAGGGATCACGGAAGGAAGGAAGTTAATGTGGCTTTGCTCTCCGTCTTTTATTTTGGTTTAAATGACCAATGGGTAGGACAGATGAATAGATTTTCTGAGGAGAGCAGGTGGGTACTAGTCAGGTCAGTTCTCAAATTATGTGTAAAAAGATATGGGTGAAAAAGGAATAACAGTAAGAGGAAGCAAAGGATATTAATGCTTATGCTTAAACTGTATACACTTTCCACTAAAAAAGAACAAGAAGGACAATAATGGAAACAAACAGGATCTACCTATTTTCCTGAGACTGTTCTTAAAGAAGAGACATTGTCTATTTGAAGGATTTCTCCTATGCTCCTGGTGTTGAATACACAGTAATATTGGATGTAAACTGGTCATTGAGATTTCCTAGAAACGGACAGGGTTCAGTCCTGCCTGATCAGTGTTAGGGAAAATACTCAGCAAGTAGCTGTTGTCAGGAAGAGATACAGCAGTTTTTAATAACACAAAGGGGGTGCTGTGTTGCCAGATACTGAATGTATTTAATGTCTAAAAGTTCTTCCTTGCATGCGCTGAAACATAGGAAGCATGTATGAGGGGTAAGCCGCCTCACAGTGCAGAATTCTGTTTAAGATTTTGAGGCTAGCTCCAGATGAGGTGGTAGATCTACACATCTGTACAATGCTGAACAGAAATTATACTCTGGGTCCTGGAAGCAATGAAGACACATCGTTGCTGCACTGCATAATGCTTTGGCTAGTGTAGTTATGCTGACATGGCTATGCTGCTTCCAGTATTAACCTTATCCTGAGCTAGCTTAGATCTCTCTGCCCTATAGTGCAAACTTGTCCAAAGTCTTCATCTTTACCAGAATCTAGAAATATTGATGCTTCAAATATGCCATCTGTTGTACCTTTAAAACAGGATGAGAACTTTCAGGGATATGTCCAGCTGTAATTAGTTAGCTGTACTCTGAGGTGGGCATTGTCTTTATTTTTCCTGGCCTTTCTCATATCAGACCACAACTAGACATAGGTCAACAGGTCAACCAGAACTGTACTTTGAGTTAGCGAAGACAAACTACTTTCTTTGGTTCCTCGTGGCAGTGGTTTACTTCAGGGTTAAGGAATGGGCTCATTGTCTGATGAGGGTCAAGCCTGATTTCGATCGACAGGGATCTAGATGCTGGGGTGTGTGTGTGTGTGCCAAGCAGGGGGAAAGGTGTTTTCAACTTCCTCTGCAACATAGGATGTGGTTCAGCTTTTGGGAATCATCAGGGCAGTTCTCACTTTGTCAGTTTTCCAACATCAAAGGATACTTTGGCATTACTAATGCCTTGATCTCTTCTTCTCTCTCTGTAGCACAGTTTATTCTGAAAATCTTTGGTCTAATTAAAACCTTAGGGTTTGTATGAAACTGAGTGATATATAAGGTTTATGATATAAAAAAGGGAGAAGATCACGTGATCATCAGGTTTGGTGATTTGGTGATCTTTTCTGGCAATGTGTTCTACAGGTCTTCGTCTTCTCTCTGTGGAACAAAATGAGGTAAGACTATTATAGATATCCAAGAGATCTAAAGCTATAAGAAAGCCTGCCTCAAATTTATTTTAAAAACTCGATAGCTCTGAGAAGTTTTTAACTTTACCTGGGTGTAGGTGGCTTACTCATTATACTTCAGCATACTTTCTACTTGAGTCCATATATTTTCTCCTTTTTACCCTTGTTTGGTAAAGCAACTGGTGAGAAACCTCCGGATTACTTTTGTAGGTTTCTTTAATGTGGGAGTGGTTCAGTGAATGGTTGCGGGGATAGATGTGAGGCCTGAATCTTCTCTCACCTAAATGCTATTCACTGATCGAAGGTGAAACAGCTTTAGTTTAGTGTTGCCTTTTAGAGCTGATTACCATTGTTGAACTGTGCGCATGATCACATTGCAGCAGTAAAATAGATAGACAGTGGTTTGATGTGTCTAATTGCTGAGAGCATGGGAGCACCCCACAAAATTGCTTCACCCAAATGCACAGTTGATGTAGTTATGAAGAGGGGCCTGCAGAGATGGAAGAGCAGGGAGGCAGGTGCTGTCACCAGTACAGTCTTTTGCTCAGCATGATTTATTTCTAACCCATAAAGCGGGCTACACAGCCAGGAGCCACTAAAGAGAAAAAAATAACCTCAGAAATAGATGGATAATTTCCCACTATTGAAAGGAAATGAAGAGGCAGGGGAAAAAGTCAGATTAACAGAAATAGTGTAAAAAGCGAACAATTTTTGAATGGAGAGAACAACAAAGGATCAAATTAGTTCCCATAGAAGAGAGATGCCTGAACTCTGGATATTTGCCATTTTTCTAAAATGGAGTGCCTTGTGTGACAAAAATCTTGCTCTTTTTTTTGACACTTAGGAACACTGTAGTTTTAACAGAGTCCTTCTTATTCACACCCTGATTTGTTAGGCCCCTCAGAAGTGCCATAGTAGCTGACACACTTCCTTTGAACAAAACTAAAGGAAGATTTTTTTTCCATCTTCCATATATTGTCCATAATGCAACAGCTCATACTGTGCATGTCAGAAAGCACTTTAATGACTCAAAGGAAACACAATCCTGTGATTCCCAGAGGAATGTTATGAACATAACTCTATAGATTCTTTGGGGAGAAAGCTGAATTCAGTACTATTCCAGGGCAATGTTGCCTATGACATTGGAAAAAAAAATCAATATGCCTTGGGTGGGGGTACAAAGAGGAATACAGGGTGACTTACTACCTTCCTGAAGAAGGGGTATTTGAAATCTTTTTTTTCCTCAGGTCTAAGGGTGGCAATATTTCTCTATCTTTAAATAAGGTCTGACTGTGGCAGACCATGGTACAGGTAGCACACTTAGGTGATTTGGTCTTTGAAGAAAAGGTCCTATTGGTAGGCTGTGACATGCACCCATTGGTTAAGAACTTAATATAGAGGAAAGTTAAAAGAAGGAACTGGGAAATGTAGTTGAACTGTGATCAGGAAATGCTGGCTAACTAACCTATTGTGTTATCTATACCCATTCCTGCTGAAATGACCCAGTGCATCTCAGAAGTGTGTATCAAACTAAGGCCCACTTTTCTACACAAACACAAAATCAGCAGCTGTCCACACTGTGTGTCTCTGTGTCCACTGCAGCTTCAATGAGTTTCAGAGCAGACTAAGCCGAAATCTGAGCTAATGCACTTCCATGTCCAACTCTATTGCCTACACATGTGGGCCAGAAACAAACATGTGTCCCAACATGCCTGACCCTGGTCACAAAGAACCAGTATCACAGAAATCAGGCTAACAAGATATCACCTCACTTGATGATAAGTGGAATTTGTAGGCTTAAACTCCACCTGTATAGTGCAGTTGCAGGAAGCCTGAATCCCAGGTGAAACACACACTGCACTGCTCTGCTCGACAGTGTGCAGGGCACAGACTTGCTTTTTGACCTGATCTTCTAAAGGCAGTGTATATATTCTTTACAAATCCTTTTATTGCCTGGACAGATTTGTTCGCTTGCATAATTACTGTACATGGCTAATACAGTAGACATCTAAATAGGCATCTACATTTGTTCATAAGCACATTGAAAAGGTACATTGTGAATGAGAGTGTGGAAACATACTTTAAAGTTGTTGGTATGGAAGAGTCACAATAAAAAAGAGGAAAAAGTCCTATGTTCTCATAACTGATTCCTGAAAATTATTAAGGAAACAAAATTAACGCCCTTGACTTGAGATGAACATTATGAATGGTGGGGAATCATGAAGTATCCTTTCATTAGGCAATATGGGAGTTAAAGAACCTAACAGGCAGTCAAGAGATTTAGGAATGATAGAAAAATCATGGATGTTTTTAATGTTAAAATATTTGCTCTTCAATGTCTTTCAAGCTCAAGCATATACCATAGGTTTTTAGCTGAAATACTGATTTTCTCTCTTAGAGGCCTTACTTTAGGTTACTGGTGATGAAAGCTGATGCATGAATTTGTTTAATGGCTGCTTGAATGCATGCAGTACGACTGTTAGCATCCTGTGATGTGTTGTAGCAACCTTGCTTAGTGTAAATAAAACTCCTTACTACGAGAATAGTTTTCCTTCCTTGATCAGTTTGCAAATTGTTGCAAACCAATATTAAATTTGCAAAATCGGTTTGCAAATTCAGTCCTGTATCACCTCCCACCCAAACTTCAGCTGGTAATAGTTTACAGTTTCCTTCCTTTTTTTCTGCATTTAAGTTATTTTCTTCTATTGTTTAACATTACTGTTAACAATCCAGCTAAAATACACCTATCTATCTAGTAGATCAGTTTAGATCATTGATTTAAAACCTCAACATAAATATGTCAATAGCATATCTGGTAGTTTTCATTTGGAGAGTCTTGAAAGTCTCTTTATATTCTAGAGTTACAGCAAACTTTCTCTTTTCATTTAGAAATACCTATGGCATCTTATTCCCTTGTCCTTCAGCCTTCAGGGAGCAGTGCTCTTTTATCTGGCTTTATTGATTATATATAATTATGGTTAAATAAGAAAAATGCTTGACCAAAAGTAATATACTCATGGAAATGATACGAGTGTCACCATTATATTTACAAGGTAGTAAATATATTTATAATAGCTATATACCATATTTACCAGATAGCTAGCTAGATATCCATTATATCAACTTCTATATCTCAATTTTATAATTTTTAGGGACTTCTAAAATTATTATTTTATTGGAGACAGATCTGGTTCTGATCCCACCTCATGCTGCTAGAAATATCACATGTGCTTCTCTAGTTTCTTTGCCTTAACTTTAACCATAACATGAGGTGGGATCAGAACCAGATCTGTCTCCAATAAAAGGGAAGAATAGTCAGAAGAAGGGAAGAGTAAATTACATTGCTTGATAGCAACAGATTGTTCTTGTACATGGGCACAGTCCTCAGAACACTGGATCTCAAAAAGCAGGAGCAACTAAAGTGTTTTTTATTGTACTTCTGCAAGTATTTACAGCTGCAGTGTTAATCTTTCCGTGGATACCACCATGGAGCTACAGTGTGACAGGTTCTTGAATCCATGACTATTGCGCAGCTTTGGTGAATGGCACTGAAGCAACGTTACAGCTACATGTCTGCATCAGAACTACAAGACTTGAAAGGAAATGTAACATTCACTTTCATGTTGTCTGCAGAGACTATCAGGTCTGAGTAGAAATTGGAAAGCTGGGGGTGGTGGAAGAAGAAAGCATTTGGTATAAACAATGACTCACAAGGCTGTTGAAAAGAGAAGGGAAGGAAAAAAGATAAAAGAAGAAAAAAAGAAGCCTAAAAAGTGGAAGTTTTGGCAACTCACCAGCATAATTCATAAATATATAGTAGCAAAAGACAGTAGACCTTGGTATATCTTCTCTTTGCTACCCTAAATAATGCCTTCCCAACTTGGCAACAAGCTGTCTACTAAAACAAGAAAAAGAAAAACAAACAAAACCCTTCTTCCTTTTTGACAAATATTTAATAGCAACAACTTTTTCAAATCCAGGAAATATGCTTTGAGGGGTGCTATCAGTTCTTTTGTTTTTAAAGAGCTTTTTTTTTTTTAATTATTTCCTGATACACTAAACCCAAATATTTCAATCTCTGTCGGTCATTAAATGCAAAACTTTTAAATTTTCCTCTATGGCTCAGAAGTTACTGGCACAGAATCCAACACAGCCAAAGCCATTCTAACAACAGCATATGAACGAAAAGGTAGGTAAAAAAAACCCATAACGTTTAGCTTGAAGCCTGGTAAGAGCGTTAAAATGGAGCTCAGTAATAAAAGAGAACTCCTTTATACAATATATAACCTCTTGATGAGAGTAGGCAGAGCTGGTGGACAATGTTTCTGACAGCAGTGATGTAAGATCAAGGTCATGCCCAACCCTAGTCTCCACAGGGGTGCTTCAAATATGAAATACCAGAATTTTTTCTTCTTTGATTTAATTTTCAGCTTTTTAAGGCTTCCTTACTCCTTGCTGCAGCATCCTTCAACTGTCCATGTTACCTGTGACATTATTTAATGCCTTCCATACCAGGACATGATTGAATATGGTTTTATCCCTTGTCTGGTTAACAGTGGAAATAACATGCATCAATTTTTGGTAATATGACTAAAGCACCAGGTTTTAGTAAAGTACAAAAACATGAAGTTTTACATGAAGACACAGACATATTATCACATTTGTCCACACTACTATTTTTTTGTTCCTTTTGCTGTTCTGGCTGTTGTGTGATAAACATGACTGGAAAAGTTGCACAAATTTTGGAGCTAACTAGGTAATGTCTGTAATGCATTTCCTTCCCAGATTTAACAGAAAGGATATTAAGATTTTGTTCAAATATTAATAAAAAGATACTGACTTTTTGGAAGTAGACCATGCACACATGTATTTGATTAAAAAGAAAGATAAAAGTTGTTAGCTGAAATGTTTTATTGCTTGAAACATGCTTTAGACTAGGAAGAGATGATAATGTCCCTGGGTAGAATGAAATATTTTGAAACACAAGCCAAAATGATAGTTTTATTAATAATAATAGAGTGAATCTGGTAGAGCTTTCATATGTATGTTTATTCCTGACATATTTTTTTTTTTTTTCCAGTCTGTAAATTACACATGGGAAGATTTCTGGTAAGCATAGTTGTCATAGGGAGACCTGGTGAGGGGATGATGCTGTATGCAAGGTTTAGCAGCCAGTGGGAAATCAGCAATGAGTATGAATGGAGACTTCAGAGGACAGGTAGGGTAGTGTTCAAGGAGAGAAGAGCTGTTGAGTAGAAGGTATCAGCTGGGGCTCTGAGCTGTTGAGGTCTGGGCCAAACAACCATGAAGTCTGGGTGACAGAATTTAGAGCTTATATGGAAAGGCAGAGATGCTTTGAAATAGGAGGATCTGTAAGATAGAGCTCTAGAAGAAATATATCTTTGGCCAGGAAGAATGGGGAAAGTTGGGTTTGGAGGTCCTTGAAGTATGGAAGGGATTTTTGGCATGAAATTTTGGGGTGTCACCATTAGCCATTCTTATCCCTTAATCTCCCTTTGTAGGGGTGGTGACCCACACTCAGGCCCTTATAAGTGTTGTAGGCTTAATTGTGCCCTCTGAACCCTTAAGTTTGAGGAGATTAGCATACCTTTCAAAGTCATACAAGGGAAAATGGGTGCTTGTACTACACGTGTAGGGAGAGTACGTGGAACTTCTGTACCTCTTTCACACTAGAGAGTGAGGAATATACGAAGTGTCTGCTTTATTACTCAAAAGACGTGAATCAATAATAATGTACAACCTGTGTAACTAACCTTGTGTATTGGAAAAATACACTGCAGTGTGTAAGCAGTGACAGAACCCAATTATTTTCATAGCTAGAAAAAAGAGGACCAGAAAAGCCCAACTTCTTCCTTCAAATGACAAACTGATTTCCTATCTGTTCAAAGGCAAATGGCAAAGCCATAGTCATGCCTTGAAGTAATATGGTGTCTACACATCATTTCATGCACTATTTCTGGACAGTTAAAGACCTCCTGCTACTGGAAATACTTGTTATCACCTTTTATGTCCAAGGAGATTTCACTCCTTAGTACTGAATATGAATGCAACCCCAATACCTTGTACAACTCAACACAGCATTTCTGACACTGAAAATGATTTAGGGAAATTCTGTGCAGTGCCATGGTCAGCATCTTTTCATCTAACCAACAAAAGAAGTGAAAAGCACATCAGAGTTTCATGCATTGCACAAAAACACAGCTAGACCCTCTCTCAGTAAAATGATGGGGAGGAGGCTGATTACCATCTAGTATGTGACTAATTGGTGTGTTCTCTGAGGTGTGATAGGACATCAGATTATCAGGCATAGTATTACTTTATGTACGTACAGACTGGGGAACGAGAGGCTAAAGAGCAGCCCCGTGGAAAGGGATCTGGGGGTTCTGGTCGGCAGCAGGTTGAACATAAGCCAACAGTGTGCCCTGGCAGCCAAGAGGGCCAACCGTGTCCTGGGGTGCATCAAGCATAGAATTGTTAGCCATTCAAGGGAGGTGATTGTCCCGGTCTACTCTGCACTGGTGCAGCCTCACCTTGAGTACTGTGTGCAGTTTTGGGTGCCACACTATAAAAAGGATATGAAGATACTTGAGAGTGTCCAGAAGAGAGCCACAAAGATGGTGAAGGGTTTAGAGGAGAAGCTGTATGAGGAGTGGCTGAAGTCACTCGGTCTGTTCAACCTGGAGAAGACTGAGGGGAAACCTCATTGTGGTCTACAACTTCCTCACAAGGGAAAATGGAGGAGTAGGGGTTGACCTCTTCACCCTGGTGACCAGCGACAGAACTCGAGGGAATGGCAGGAATATATGCCAGGGGAGATTTAGGTTGGATATTAGGAAAAAGTTCTTCACCCAGAGGGTAGCAGAGCACTGGAACAGGCTCCCCAGGGAAGCAGTCATGGTGCCAAGCCTGACAACATTCAAGAAGCATTTGGACAATGCCCTCAGATACATGGCGTGAATTCTGGGGTTGTCCTATGCTGGGACTGGAGTTGGACTCCTATGTTCCTTCTGGGTCCCTTCCAACTCAGGACATTCTATGATTCTATGATTCTACTTTCTTATAAAACTACTGCATAATGCAACCAGTAGAGTGTGCCATAAAGGTTATGCTAAAGGACAGCATGATTTTAAAGTCAACCTGGTGCTCTGTGGTGAGCAGAGCTTCTACATGAATAGATTAATGCAAAATCTGGTTCTAGTACACATGCTTCCTGCAACATGCATTTAATGCACATGCAGGACTACATATGTTCCTGTATAAAGATGTAAGAAAGATGTGAAGAGACAACTGGAGACATTCTGGTCTGGAGTGGCAAAGACAGGCATTTTACACCTTCTATGAACAGGAAGCAGCACAGGTATCATACTAGTAAATACATTCAAGTGATGATAAGAAATCTTGATGAAACTATTGTTGTCTTTAAGAGAAAGCTTTAAATAAAGGACTCCAAAAACCCAGGCACGTGCCTTGACAATCAAAAGGAATTTTCATTGGCAACAATAGAAAAGAGAACAGTTGACAAGAGAAATGAATAATATTTTGGCTGTTGTGTTTTTTTTTTATTTCAATGGCAGATCAGAGAATCATTTTTACAGAGAAGTTAGGCTCGATTGAATAAATGATACAAATGATAAACTCACATGTGCATATGCTGTCACATTGCACGTAGATCAGATCCCTACTTACACTAATTAAGGCTTATACTATATTGAGTTATTATAGCATGGTCACCTCCCCACTTCCAAGTTTATGCCAGCTGAAAACCATTATAAACCAGACATGAATGTAACCCAAGACAGAGACCCCTCCAACCTCAGACTGCAATTTGGAAGTATTATATGCAAGACAATACCTGACTGTAATTCTTCATTCATATCATTTGCTGAGAGATGTTTCTGAAACTGAAAGGTAAACACTCCCTTACTGACCTTTGACAAGTAAGGTGTTGGGATATGAGGGGAAAAATAACGAGGCTTTTATTAGAGATGCTAGAGTTCTTAAAGGTTAAGTGGACTGCTACTTACTTAGGTAAACTAAGGGAGTACACTGATCAGCAATACTGGTGATAATAGAGCTTACAGCACTCAGTCTTTAAGGAAGAAGAGTTTTTCAGGCAAAATGTCAAGTGAAAAGTTGGTACTCAGTAGCTCAAGGATGATGTGCTCAATCTGCACAGTAGTTAACAAAAAGCCAGGTGTCTTTAGTAAAAGAGTAATAGGAAGGAAGGAGGGGCTGGTGGGAAGGGTGACTAATGGAACATAATTGTGTAAGGATATTGGATATGGATTTTGTTCACTCTACACAGCAACTAAGGATATTTTCATATGTGTTTGAAAAACTTTCCTAGAGGATAAATGTCTGCTCCTCAGGATTTAAAAGAAAATATGGCTGTACAAAAACAAATTTGCACAGCTGGTGAAACCAATAAAAATCCTGTTTCTGTGGAGAAGCAAAATCCTCCATCACCTAGTTTCTTACCTCGCCCACTTTGCTGTAAGAGAAAGATACATAATTATGTGGCTGCTTGTTCATACAGTTGTGGTAAATTATATGCCTTTACTTTTATTCTATATAAGAGAGTGCTACTTGTCAGTTATTATAGGCAGGATTGTAGCACCACATCATTAGTAATATTAAAATTAATATTATCAGTAATTTTCATTATCAGTCCCCATTATAAGTCCTTGTTATTCAGTTGCTTATAACTTCACACAGCTTCAGTCCTTTGGGTGGAAATTTCTCCATATTTTACATCAGCCTTAGGCTAAGATTTTTTATTTTTGCATTTTATTTTAATTTCAAACAAAGTGGTTGAGCAACACATTATTTTTGTCCTGTTTCTTTAAACAGCAGCCCCCTCCTTTCCATCATAGACTTGAAATATGGGTCAGGGATGTGTTTTTTGCTGGCCCCTTCAAAATCTGTTGAAATTTGGCCAAAAAATAAACATTTTCAATGTATGCTCAGCCAAATTCCTTCATATTAAAAAGCTAAATTTCAAGACTCTTCTTCCCAGAGCATGCGCAATCCTTTCCCAGTGTCTACTGCTAGTTGAACTGTATGTGGTCTCTTTCACAGAAGGTGAGTCAATATCCTGGATCCTATCACTGGTCAGAGACTCTTCCCTTTTACTTGCTGCCTTGTGCAAGGCAAGGGGAAGGTAGAAACCAATGCCAGACTTAAGGTCGAGTTGTCCTGTGTTTTCTCTGTTGTAAGTGTCCTTAAGCTACCACTCAAACAACCTGGAGAAAGGAGGGATTCAAAAGACAGACCTGGGGAAAGAGAAGGAGCAGAATTCGGTCACCAAGTCTTGTGAGAGGGTATCTGGAGTGTGAATCAGAGCCTCTGTCAAGGTGTAATAACAAGGAAAGACTTGTAATGAGGTGAGGTATGGAAATGTGACGAAGACCAGGGAAAGGAAAGGACTGGGACGAGGGGAAGCAGATTATGATTTGTTGGAAGGTGATTGGTTGTTAGCAAAACTAAAACGAGGATTAGGACAGGTTAGGAAAAGATTGGGGTAAAAGTGTTTCTGAACAGAAGCTGGGATGCAAAGACAATCATGGTTAAACAAGGAGAAAGATCAAAACATGACAGAAAGAAATGGGTAACAGAATGGAGCAAATGCATTTGAGTGCACTCTGCAGAAAGAAAAAAGGCAGCTCTATCTCCACACTCATCCCTTCTTTTACATTGTGGCAGATATTCATAAATCGAATCTAATGTAACTTGGCTGTGAACAAAATTCTTGGTTGTTAATGTATCAGATTTTTTGCTTACTTTTAAAAATAAAAAACTATAGAGCTGCATATAGCTGAAAAAAAGGTTAAAAGAATGCAATTAAATATGCAGTGATAAACATTCATGTGATAGGAAATAATAGATAACATTTTCAATATGACATTAGCCTGAGTGATTGAGTTAATGATTTCCAGCTTAGTATTTAATGAACTGATGGGTTTCTTCTTTTTTTTTTCCTCTTTTTTTTTCTTTTTGTGTGAGATTAGCCTGACCTGAATATGAGTTAGAGCTTTCTGGTTGTAGGCAATTTCAAGTTATTGAAATTACAATTTCAATCCAAGTTTTCTGTTGTAGGTAATTTCAGTTTTGCAGGAGGTTGCTTAGATTGCCTGTATTGTTATACTAGGCTTTAGGAAGCATCAGGTGGAAGGTTCTGTGATACTGTGAAGATACTTTAAGCCACAGCTTCCTTTCCTTTTTCATCTACAGCAAGTTCTTTTTGAGGTGTTCTTTCAGTCAGTAACTCCACCACAAATTTAGTTGTCTGATCTGTTGTACAAATGCGTTTATCATGGGTGTTATATTCTTGTTTGAAGAACACTGATTGACCTCGGCTTTCTACCTATTCTGCACATTATCATCACACTGCAAGAACAGGGTAAATTCTAAATCCTATGAAGATTATTCCTTGTCTGCAGTCATTTTTGCACTCTCAGTCAAGTATTAATTGCTACATTGTACATTATGTATTTTATAATCAAATTTTTATCAGATTTTCATAAAACACTATGAAGTCTATGGAAGTCTAAGTCTATCACATCATTTACCTTTATTAATTATATTTGTTGTTCTGTCAACAAATCGTATTAGTTTGCACATGAGCTGTTTTGGATGAAATCATGGAGTGTTACTATCCTCCCATAATTCACAGATAACCAGGATAGCTGGCGTTTATTTGTTCATCCTTTTGCCCTTTTGAAAGATTGGCACACTAGATTTTTCCCACTCTTCTGAAATTTCCCCAGTATTTACTTGAGGTCAGCATTAAAGATTCAAAAGAGTCTCTTCATTGCTGTAACTGCAAGACCTCATTCCTAAATGGTAAAGGCCAGCTTAGAGTCTATGAGAATGTATTTGAAATAAGGTTTATCACTTTTCCATATGCATCTTTACCTATATATTTACATTCAATGAATTTCATCTACCATTTTATTGCCCAATCCCTGAAGGCACAATACAGTTCCAGGTTAAGATGAAGAAGTGTCTGCAGTATCTGAATTCCAGGAGCACTATCTGCACTTCTTCACAGTCAGCCCTTTTTTCTGCTGCCTGAAATAGCTTAGTATCATAAGGAAATGTTGACACTTTATATTCACCCTCTCTTCCTTCCAGTTATTTAGAAATACATTGAGCAGCACGAGACCCAAAAACATGGGTTTTGTTTGTGTGTGTAGAGCTCCACAAGGATCCTCTTTCTACATTGAGAATGAACTCCTAATCTCTGTTTTCAGCTGGGTAGATGAGGGGAGAGCAGTGGATGTTGTCTACCTTGACTTCAGCAAGGCTTTTGACACTGTCTCCCATAACATCCTCATAGGGAAGCTCAGGAAGTGTGGGTTAGATGAGTGGACAGTGAAGTGGACTGAGAACCGGCTGAATGGCAGAGCTCAGAGGGTTGTGATCAGCAGTGCTGAGTCTAGTTGGAGGCTTGTAGCTAGTGGTGTTCCCCAGGGGTCAGTACTGGGTCCAGTCCTGTTTGACTTATTCATCAATGACCTGGACAAAGGGGCAGAGCATACCCTCAGCAAGTTTGCTGATGACACAAAACTGGGAGGAGGGGCCGATACACCCGAAGGCTGTGCTGCCATTCAGCGAGACCTGGACAGGCTAGAGAGCTGGGCAGAGAGGAACATAATGAAGTTCAACAAAGGCAAGTGTAGGGTCCTGCACCTAGGGAGGAATAACCCCATGCACCAGTACAGGCTGGAGGCTGACCTGCTGGAAATCAGCTCTGCAGAGAAAGACCTGGCAGTTCTGCTGGACAAGAAGTTCACCATGAGCCAGCAAAGTGCCCTTGTGGCCAAGGTGGCCAGTGTATCCTGGGGTGCATTAGGAAGAGTGTGACCAGCAGGTCAAAAGAAGTTATCTTCCCCCTCTACACTGCCCTAGTGAGGCCACACCTGGAGTACTGTGTGCAGTTCTGGGTCCCCCAGTTCAAGAAAGATAAGAAACTACTGGAGAGAGTCCAGCAGAGGGCTACAAAGATAATTAGAGGACTGGAGCATCTCTCATGAGGACAGGCTGAGGGAGCTGGGTCTGTTTAGCCTGGAGAAGACTGAGGGGGGATCTTACCAATGCTTACAAATACCTTAGGGGCAGATGTCAAGAAGACGGGGCCAGACTCTTCTCAGTAGTGCCCAGCAACAAGTCAAGGGGCAACGGGCACAAACTGAAACAACTGAAACATGGGAAGTTCTATCTCAATATGAGGAAAAACTTCTTTACTTTGAGGATGACAGAGCACTGGAACAGGCTGCCCAGGGAGGTTGTGGTGGCTCCTTTTCTGGAGATATTCAAAACCTCCTGGACGCGAACCTGTGCAGCATGCTCTAGGTGAACCTGCTTTGGCAGGGGGTTGGACTAGATGATCTTCAGAGGTCCCTTCCAACCCTAACCATTCTGTGATTCTGTGATAAAGGTGAATCTTATTCATTTTCTCCTGTTTCATTTAAAGAACTTATATTGATTTGTGAGGCATTGTTTCTCTTTATAGAAGTAGTTGTATCTCCTTCCTATTATATGTTATTTATTAATATGTCCATTCATTCTATTCTCTATAATAGTTCTTGCAGAATTTTACAATACAGATGTTGGAGTTCCTGGTCTGTAGTTCCTTCAATACTCATAAGTAGCCTTTTAAAAGAAACCTGTTTTCACCATTACTTAGTTAATAAATTATTTCAAACTAAAATTGTGCATCATAATTCATAGTTCATTCTTCCACTAGTGTAGGATTCTTGGGTGGGTTCTATTTTATGCTGGTGACTTGGCACTGTTCATTTTATCTTTTTGTCTGATTAACTGTTCTAGAAAGATTTCATTTTGAAGCAGACTTTCTGATGACCCGTTATTTAGAAGAGTCGTGGCTTAGGAATTTTTCCATTTTTTTCACATCAAACACTAATAAAAATTATTTTATTTTATTTTATTTTATTTTATTTTATTTTATTTTATTTTATTGTTTAACTGTTGCATTTTTTTCCCTCAATTCTTTTTTCATATCCTGGTCACCTACCTTCTCTACAGATTCCTTGGCACATTTCTCAACTCTGAAGAGTTTGAAAAAAGCTTTATGAAAGTTATTTATACTTTTTGAAAGTTATTCCTCAAACTTTTGTTTGAACCATCATGTTGGTTTTACATTTACACTGCCAAACTTTATGATCTGTTTCCTTTTGTTTGTTTGCACTCTATCATGTGTCTTATGAGAAAGGGAAAGTGAAGGAATCTTTTCCCTTACCTGGTTTTCTGCCTTGGGTTTTTTTGGGGTGTCTTTCTTCCCCCGTTTTTCCCCTATGGGAGGAAGCAAAGAAACGAACTTGCCTTCACTACAAAGTTCTACAGTTAAGCTGGAAACTTCCCTGTTTCTGTTAGTTCCTCATGAAAATATCAAGTTCTCCAAGACCAAAGCTTAAATTGCCAGAAACAAGCAAACCTGTCACAACAGAGAGTGGCAGTGAAATGTAGTGTTTCAAAACAGCTCCTGCATAAAGAGGATGTTCAGATGGTTCAGCCTGTTCTGACTCTTCCAGAGCGACATTCATTTAGTGACAAGCAACATATGTCTGACACAGAATATGTAAGGTGTTTGTGTGCTGAGCGTCATTTGATACTCAGAAACGCTGCTAGAGATTGATACTTCTGTAGCAGTTTTCCTGTCATTAAAAAAAAACAAGAGCCAGAGATGGAGAGAGATTTAGTCAAATTTTAGCAATTTCTCTGTGTCTGTATGCGTATATCTGTGTCTGTGCATATTATTGAATTAGCATGTTCTGTCTAAATCATACACTTCACCTTTTTCTTTTTTAATTGTTAATAACATTCACCAAATTTGGAGAACTGCTTTTATGACAAGACTGGCAAAATACAACTATGAGCAGCTTTAGGCTACAAACATAATATTGTACCATTGTCACAAGCTGACAATGTTGCTTTCAACAAAGTTAGCAACACTATTGCTCAGGGTTGGAACTTGAGATTTTCTGAACTGAAAAGGATGAGGATTGACAAAGCTTGGCTTCACAAAACTCCTCAAGGCTTTGCAAGACTTCTAGGTGAGAAGTAAAACACAGTAAACTAATGACTCCATAGACTTATATTTACTAAAGGGCTGTGAGAGATCTATATGTATTCAGTCTTGTGAAGAAACATATTTTGTTAAAAAGTCTTATTTTGCTGGGTGGCTATAACTACCAGTTCTTTTCTACCCACTTGTGATGCACTGAAGTCATCACTATCATATCTTTATAAGCTCCTCAGAAGCACTTAGCAACATTTCTAATTATTTTTAAACCAAAATTTGTCAGGAAATCTTTATTGTACATTTCTTAATCATTTTAGGCAGCCAGACAATATTTGAGAGTGTGTTACCAATTCTTTCAATATCCCATGGTATTGATTGTTAGCATAAAATATTTTTTATTCATTGTTATCCATAATTTCTGTTTTCAAGATGCTTCCCTTAATTTCTGTTGCTGCTGTTCTGTTTATCATCTCCCACTCTTGCTGCTGCTGTTGCTATTCTTCTACCCTTCCTTTTTCTACACTTGTGGTGCTCTAAATCTGTCAACCAGATGTAACTTTCAGGAGTCCTGATTACAAGCAGATTTGAAAGCTCTTGTATGTTACTTCCTATTTTAAAAAGTTGACTTGGGATTTAGAAAAAGCTCCCCATTTAGTTCTTTAAATAGAAAGAAAATACTGTGACTCAATATTGGCTGCTAGTAAGCACTACTGAAACCAACTCGTGGCTGGAAACAGATTTGTGACATTGTTTGGCTTTATATATGATGATTTATTTTAATGCTATTAGAAAGTGTGTGTAGAAGAGAGTTTGTTTTCATTTTAAGCATTTCTAAAGGTGTGAAACTGTGGTGCCAGGGAAGGAGACAAGGGAAGACTGTCTGGACTTCTGAAAAAAATATCCCAGTCAGTTTCAATGACCTGTATGGTAGCTATATTTCAACTGTAGGGCTGTTCTAAGTTGTTGCATTACCCTAGGAAGTACAGTTTGTTATTACCTCCCTGATAGAATGAATCATAGAATCATAGAATGGTTTCAGTTGGAAGGGACCTTAAAGATCATCTAGTTCCAACCCCCCTGCCACAGGCAGGGACACCTTTCCTCTAGACCAGGTTGCTAACTATGTTCACAGAGCTAACTATACTGACTAACCAAAAGCTGCATGGTAAAAATGCTGCCTCTTTCCAGTCTTTTGACTCAATAACTGTCTCATATTATATCTGCAGTGGCAACGGGAGCTTGTTCAGCTTAGCAGTCTTCTGATACATTCTGTTATGCCAATGCAACCTGTTATGATAGGCAGCATGCAAAACACCTCTTCCTTCTCTCCTCATATCCACACAAACCTGCCCATGGGTGGGCAGCACGTAGAGGCTGGGTGTACTTCTACTACATGGCAAGACACTCTCAGCTGGATACCAGTGTCTATAGACAGAGGAGAAATGGGATTTAGTCATGAGAAAAGAGACACTGAGACAAAATGAGGCATGCTTCTGAACAGAAGTCACCACAGCGTGACAGCATTTCTTGAGAGACCATCAAATAATGACAGTATTTGAACTGCAGCTTGCTAACAGAGAAGTGGGGGTCAGGAGTAGCACATGATTCGGTGGGCTTTTGAGACACACTGTGTGCATGAGGTGTGTGCACTGTGGTTGGTACCACAGAGGTGTTCCAGGAACATGTGGTGGTACTCTCATTCTCTTTGACTTCACAAAAGTGCCATGAGGTACCTCTCATCGGACCTGATGTAAAGCCCACTGAAGTCAGTTAGTGGCTAGTCTGGTTGGTTACAGCCCTGGAATCAAGTCCAGATTTTGCTGATAAAAGTCAGTAATTTCACTCTGGGAGATAACCAGTAGCAGTCATCTCTGCATTCCAATGTAATCCAGTTTGTTCAATAAAATTGTTCCTAAAAGGGAGTATTTCTTTGCCTCCAAAAGAAGTTAAGAAACAATTTTATATTAAAAGAAAAATGGTATTTTCACATTTGTGGTAAAAACAGAGGAAACAGCATTGAAAGGGGATTAAAATTATCTTTAAATTGACAGCTGTAATCTTACCTTCCCCATCATCTAGTTTCTTATGAACCATGAAACAGACGACCCTCATGTACACCACAGGAAACTTCAGATATACTTTGAACTTATTCGAAAAAAAAAATATAAAATTTGTAAAAAACAGTCCTCAGTGTTTCAGATGTTGATTATGTATTTTGGGCCAATCTGCACATGTGAGGTGTTTAGGACAATGTATCTGTCTGCCCAAAGTGATGAACATTCCCTTAAAGGTGTAGTGAAAATGACTGAGTGTGGCCTTAGCTCTTCTCTCTTACTGCTGCCTCAGAAGAAATGAGTAATTTTAGTGGCAAAACAGATCCAGAATTTTCTGAGATCAAAGACTGCAGTTTTAAGGGGCTCTTCCATCGATTGCTCAAGTTTGGGAGGATGCTTATTACAATACCCTACATATCAAGCCAAAGCTGTTTGCATTTCATATTACCGTAGCTTATGTTTTACAAAATGTAATCATTGTACAGACTCTGCAGCCTTTCCCACACCTTGAGTGTAACACAATAATCTACTGCTTCTCAGTAGATTATCCTATCTGAGGAAATGTATGTGACTGTCTAAAATTATAGCATTCCCATTCCCATTTATTTGTATATTATTTCTATTTGTATTTATTCACAGAATGGGCCAGTCCTTCATGTATTTGACAAAAAGGCACATCATGTTTGTTATGGTGTTGTCATGAAGTGGAAACCTGCAATAAAATCATTATGACAGTCACAAAATTCTTGCAGAACTGAAGTTGTAGTCAGCTGCAATCTAAAAAAAATGTATTGGTATATAATCAGTACTAGTTTTGAAACCAAAACCCAGTGAAAGTATTTCCACTGTCAATCTAGAACAGAATAAGTACTTCATTGACAAGAATGCTGTCTATTTGTGCTACACGTGAGAATGCCTATAGAGCATTTACAGCAGCAAATATTAATCATGGTTATTCTAGATATTAAAGGAAAAACTATATTTTCTCTCCATGTGGTTTTGTTTTACTGGTTTTTCTTCATGTCATATGATTGTATCTTGCAGTCTTTTGATTAATTGCTCTTGGATATTAATGGATGTTAGCTAATATTTGGTTATTAATACTCAGGGATTTAAAGGCATTACGTAGATTTATACTCAGTATTGAGAACATCAGCACCAGAACTTTGAAGTATGTATAACTGAACACAAAAAATTATGTAGACCAGTCCTATACTTATAACTAACATAAAATTCAAGGTAAATAGTTTGCATGAATTTCATTTAGAACCTAGTATAGAGTGGTTGGTTTTATTCTTTTCTCTTGCATTCTCTAAACCAGGCAACCTCACTGATATTTTATGCATGGAGCAGTTTATATCTCCCCAGCCTGCAAGAGTATTATTTCCTTCTTGAAAATAATTCTGACTGCATTCTAATCAGGAGCAGTCCTATAAGGACTCTGTTTTTCCATATGCAAAAAAACCTGCTGAACTGGTAAGTTAAATTTATTTTGAAGTCTTTTCAAGATCGGAGTTTTTACAGACTATACATTATATTTGGTGCCTAAGTAAAGATAAGTGTGTGGTTTTAAAATGTGACTTGATTAATAGCAAAAAAGGTAAACCTAGTCATTTTACAATCCATTTTGTCACTTTTGAATGGTGTCAGACAGGCCTCATGTGACTGGTTCATAATCAGCATATTTTAAAAGATAATGCAATGTTGATTCTTTCTACTTGCTTTTTGGTTTCAGAGTCTTTGGAGACACTCAAGAATTATTTTCAAGATTTTTCTGCCAGGAGAGTTAAAATATACCTTCAGCAACAGAGGTTCATGGCTCCACAAAGTGTCACTACCTGCACAATAATCAGTTTCACTTGTTTATGTCACAGGAGCATATGGTCTCCCAATGCATAATTACTGTAGTTAATGGGGAACATGCATTACACAAATTGTAAAGTTGGAAAATTACAAAGCCTATTAGAAAATCACTTCCTTTGTTGCTCATAGCACCTTGGAAGTACGGTTGTTTTGGGAAGGTTAGTTCTGTGGCCTTCTTTGGCATCTACAGTGGACTGGCAGTTATCACCCAGTGTCTCATGATGGGAACAGATACGCATTGAAGAAATTCAAGGGTTTCTCCAGTCAAATAAGAAAAGTAAATGAGTGCTTGGGGGGATATAATTCTTGCAGATCACTTTTCCATTGGCAAAGCAAAACAGTTGCTGACATAGTTAGGACTTTTCATGTGTTTGTTTACGAAATGAACTTCCGATGCATTTGTTTGAGAAGTGATAACAAACAATCAGAAATTTCCCAAAGGAATCATGTGATTTCAAAGACTAACAAATTCATCTTAGAATTTAAAAATGCCTATAAAAATTTGCCTGGAAAAGCTGAGTCTAAAAGAAAAAAATGTACAACAAACTTTAAGATTTTTATAGCAAAGAACAAGGAAACAAGGAACTGAGCATTACAAAAAGCTCAAAATAGGGTGAATGTGGGGCATTTTTATTTTGCTTCAACAATTTGCATAATAAAGGATAAACTGACTAAGTGATTTAAAACAAAAAGGGTTAGTTGAATAATTAAAAAGCACATTATAACAACCAAACTTATATGTAGCAAGATGAATAGCTCTTACATGCTATGATGGGGTGGTACATAAAATCCTCAGATAGAAGCAGAGTGAATATGAAAATAAACTGCAAAAAAGAAATCATGTTTCAAGGTTTTTTTCAGGAAGGCAGAATTACGTAACTGCATGTGTAAGTTTATATATTTTTTTTTCTTACAAAGTAATTTATATTTCTATCTAATATGTGTGCCTTAAGGGTCTAAGAAATACAAGTGGGAAAACATAATTAATGCAGAATTATAAAACCAACTGTGAAATAAATTTTCTTTATTTCCTCATGATAACTGAGGAGAAAGAAAAGCAAAGGGTACGACTGACATTCCTTGTTTAATGCAGCTTACTTAGTGACTGGCATAATGATAAGTGATGGTAATTTACCTTAAAAACCTTAATGAGTGGATCATTACTATGGAGAAATGGGAAGAAAACTTTAATCCCAGAGAGGCAGAGCTCCATGGTTGGCTGTGCAATAACCAGACAGAACTCTGAATGAGATTCCCAAGCTTCTGTTCCCTAGATAAAATTTTCTCTCACTCCACTTTTGCAAAGGTAATGAGGAGGTAATGAGGCTTGACTTGAATTTTTTCAGCACTTGATTCCCTTCATTCCCCAGCAGGTTCCCATAGGATAGAGTAAGATGTTGGATTTATATAAAAGCTGTGCTGATAGATAGGTGGAGGAGGTGAGCCATGCTATTTGGTTTTGGATTCTGTCTGTATGAGTAGGGGTTCAGATAAATTTCAAGTTCTTTCAGCACTGTCAATTCACTCTGATAGCTTCCACAGAATAAGACAATTTGACGACATGCAGACCTTGTCAGGGCTGTTGACTGTTCATTTTGTCACTTTACGGATACTAAACACTGACCTTTCTGTGCCACCTTTTCTTCCTCTTTTCGCCCCATTTTTCACTAGCTTAATACATACATCTGAGTAAATAATAAAACCCAAAAAGGTAGGCAGAAGTGTTGTATTAGATCATTAGCTTAATTTGAGCTGAAAGGTCTTTGTTGTAAGTTGGGGGTGGGAAGGGACCTGGGGACCTTTGCAAAGTATTTTGCTGGCAAGCTTGTTGAGATTTGATTGCCTTTGTTGTGATAATCTGAAATTAATTTGCACTTGAACCCATCTTTCTTCTGGGCTCAATTTAAACACGGTTATAATTATGCGCCCTGCATGAAATTGAGAACAGACACTGATATGACAAGTCTGAATTTTTTAATTCCCCAGGTACTAAAGGCTTTTTTCCCCACTTATCTCACAAGGTAATAAAACAAAATGTTCCAGTGAAGCACATGCTTAAGAGAGAGGTATTTGCCTGAGGGGAAACAGTAATAATCTGTGTATTGCTACACATTTACTCATGTATTTTCTCAGTAGGTCAATCTCTTTCTTTTAAAGTGATGTTAAACTTCTGCTAATATTGGTTGATTTGTACCTGGTACAATATAAAAAAAGTAGAAATGATATGTTTTATTCTATTTTAGCATCTCCTGATCTAAAAGGCTTTTTCTCAAACATCCATTTTGATAGATATTTAAAAAAACTCACTATTGAAGACTACCTCCTAACATCCACAATTGATCTTAGCAGTGCACCTTTCTTGTTCTCAGTATGAGCTGTAATATCCTTATCAGTATTCTTTTAGTTTTAACCCAGATTAGTGTTTTTGGTGAGGAATCTCATTAACTACAGTAAGCCCATCTTCTTTTGTGATTTCCTTTGGAATTGTAATGTACGAAAAGGCCACCAAGGTCAATGCCCTGGGCACAAATTCCTCTTTAAATCATCATTCAGCTCAGAGTAACAACATTCTCCTTAGAAATAGACTTTTTTATAGATCTGGAACAAACTGCTCAGTTACTTGGAAGTGAAAATGATCAAGAAGAGAAGTAGAAATTAAGAGCATAGGAAATTAAGTGTAGGGATCTGCAGAGTACCTATTTGTTAGAGCCGTCCATTTTCTTTTAACCAGTATAATTCTTCTTTCTGCCTCCTAAATCTGTATACTGCGCCTTTTTGAATGAAAATCAGGGCATTTTTTAGTTAAACTGCCCTACATTTTAACACAGGTTTTGAAGGTATTAATAATGCTACTGGAGTAACATCTTTTATGCTTTAGCAATAGCAGTGTGCTCTCCCCAAACTGTAGACTGCATTCAGCCAAATTTCTTGAACAAATTAAATAACTGAAAAAAATTAATCCCATGTTTTTGCCAAGTAAAGAAAGGGTACTATTTCTGCCATACTATTTTATTAGTAGCAATGTAAAAAATAAGTGCAGACAGCACAGAACACATGCTGAATATTTCACCATTCTCATTCAAATCTCTATTGCTATCACACAAAAACAAATTAAGCAAAATAATTGAATAGCACCTCATTGTGGCTGAAAGAGAGCTTGGCCTTTGCCTTTTTAAAGGACTCAATATTCATTTGAATGAAAAATTTTCTATGAAATTTTTTTGAAAGCTAAATCATTTTTAAGTAATGATGGTTTTCATATTGGCTGTAATGGAAATAAAAATGAAAATAGGTGGAGCAAAGTGAATATTAATCCTACTCTACCTTATGAAAAGAAATGTGAGCAGGCTGGCACATCTTTAAGGTAAAAGAGCAAAGCTGGAAAAGGTAATATACAGAGTAATTTTTCTACATTGACATTAATGTTGGCTGCAGTTAGGTTTACTGCAGAAATTTACTTTTTATTTTAAAACTTGTGTAGTCTTATTTTTTTCACACACCAATTTGCTGAGATGAAGGGGGAGTGGAAGTGATGTTAGATAATTTCAGTGAGAGTGTACTCTAATTGCAAATTGTGATATGAAAGTAGACACTGACACTACATAATTGTTTTGTGATGCAATATCAACATCACAAATCCATGGAGTAAGTTTCTTAGAGTGGGCCCCTATACATAAAATCTTGTTTAAAAATGTTAAATGTATCTTCTAGTGTGTTCCCTGCCTCACTGCCACTTTGTTCAGAAATAAATTTTGAAACAACAGAAACAACAAGCCAACTATAAAACTTACTAAACCACAACATACCTATTAAACTATGTAGTAGCTCAAAGAAGAAAAAAAGTCACTAGTATAGAGAAATACATAGCTCTTTATATCTTGAAACCTAGGAATCCCATGGTATCTTCAAACTGTAAGGTAAAAATATGCTTAGTGTATGGCCATCTACAAGACATCTAAAATATAGTAATAATAATATGGGATGACATGCTATGACATGAGTATGTATGATAAGAACTGTGTGGCCACACATGATGTGGTACTTTTTCACCCCTTAGTTTATGTGTTTTGCTTTCCTCTGCCACATTTTCTGGTGACTTTATCTAGTCTCGTTCAATCATGCTGTGCACATCACCATCACTTACTGACAAGCAGCCCTAGCTGAAGCATTCAGAGAAACAACCTTCCACAAACAAAGCAGGCAAGTCCTGTTTCTCTTAAGATAAAATCTGCTGATCTCATTATTGATTGTCCGCTTTCAGGGGTTTTGTTTCCTGAAAGTTTGATATGGGGCAACAGAGGTGACAAAAGATTGGCACTGCGACCTGGAAATTAAATGGTCGACTATTAGATCAACGTCAAATAGGGTGAGGCTGAAGTGTTTGGCAAAAGCATTAGATGCTGTCTTGACTTAATCTCTCTCTCCCTCTTTCTCTCTCTCCTTTATCTTGAATCTGTTTTGAACCCTCCCAGGCAATTTACTATCCTTGTCATTGATTTTTATCACCTAATGTGCCCCTACGAAGAATTACTTTTTGAATGATAAATCAGCTTTCTCATTTAAACAATTGTATGCTTCCCCTTAAGGTGAAAATAGCCACTGAAAGAAAAAAAATATAGTAAATATTAACATTAATCACTGACCAGCGAAACCCTTGTGATTTTGAAAGGAGCACCAGCTTTTCTTTTACTGTGGAGTGGATAACTGTATTAGAAATAAATGGTGAACCCTCTCTTTTATTAAACTGTAACTGTTAAGAAACAAATTACAGTTGCAAATTACAGTCAGTGAGTTGGAGGGAGAAAAGAAAAGAAAGAACTACTCAGTAAAGCAAACTTGTAATAGTCATCCGGTATTTTCTGCAAATAGGTAGCCTATAATATGCTCAGACGCACTCCTCATTTCAGAGGTGTTATGGTGTGGGTATTTAAGAGATGTTTTGAGGAAGACCACAGTGATATTGAGTAATAGACTAACCTTTTCTAATAATCCTTCTTCATCCTCCATCTTTCTGTATCACTTTTTCCCCACATGTGCTCTATAATTATCTGAAAATCCCTCTTTTTTCCTGTTATAGGCCCTGAAGAGAAGTATACAATATCAGGGATTGAATGAAAAAGTGTTTTATTATTTGCCACTTTTTTAATCTTATTTTTTATTTTTTAATTATAATGTCCAAAGGAAGGTATGTCTTTTCACAGAAGAAGAGTTAGCAGTACTTTTTCGTACTGATTTTTCCTTGCTTAAGTGACTAAGTATATGAGAGAAAGTTTTCTGATTTGGGTAATATTTAAAATATTAAGTATACGTATCTGTCCTGGCATTCTCCTGGTGAAAATGTTCAGGGAAAGCCCAGATGAAAGCTCTGAATCCAAGCAACCACTTATTGTTTTTAGATGAAACGGCTGTGTGAAAAGACTTACAGTAAGTGCTCATTCAGCATGGGTCCCACTTGAAGAATATTTTAGAACCAAAACTTGTCAAATAAAAAACTTCTATTTCTTGGTTCAGAAGAAAAATGTAGCCTGGGAAAAGTTTTTCATTCATTGTTCTGTAACTCATTTTAACCTGTGCTTTACAGATTTTTGGAAAAAAAAGTTTCTGGACTATTCATGATACAGGCATCCACAATCTGCTGTGAAAAAAAAAAAAGGGATCAATAAACTGAAAAATACACTATTTTATCTGAGTTCTGACAAACATAGGCTAAAGCTACCACTGCTAATTCTCATCATTTTATCATGCATTTGATAATGCTTGATATTTTTCTTAAAGCTTCCTTTCCTGGAGTCTCATGAATACAAGGCAACATTAGGTTGACTAATTGTTTTCCCCCACTAATTTCCTGGTCATTCAACTGGCCTTTGCCTCATGTATATTGCAAAATAATATATCTGTCATGTTAGTATTACAAAAATTGATAGGTATTCCATACAGCACTCAAAAAATTGCTGGTTTATGATGCAGTCTCACTTTTTTGGTTGACTGAATGTATGATCTCTGATCCATTGGGGGGCTGGTCACACACCAAGGGTTAATATGTAGTCAATTCCAAGCTAAATGTACTTGTAGAATTCCACTTCCCCAAGAGACAACTGCAAGGAAAACACTGATCTAGTTCTCCTTTATCTCCTGTCTGAAGGATAGAAGAAGGAAAGAAATGAATGAAGGCCTTACAAACTCTCGCCACAAGAATAAAAAATCTTTCACCTCTGTATCCCATGCTTCATTTTTAGCCAAGCCTGATTGTAATTTTACTTATTTTTTTTTGCGTGTTTTCTAATAAAGTGTTCTGTCGACCAGTGGAATAAACAGGACAGCTAAAACAGAATATTTAAGCTGCGGTTGGGCAGGCTAAATATTATCATCCAGTTAACAAGTTAGGGAGTAACTACAAGTGCTCTTATGCCTACAAATCTGAGAAGTCAGTAACCCTAGAGAGGGGAGCAATGACAAGCAGCTGGGGACAGGCTGAGGACAGAAACTTCTTGACTCCGCTTAGCTGAAACTAGAACAGCGTATCTGATTATAGCTATTGCATTTCACCTGCTCTGAAATGCTTTTTTTTGTGTTGGGGTCTTCAGCTAACAACTTTGCAGTACTACTGTGGTGGCTGTGCTGCCCCCAGAAATGGCTTCTGGGATGACGAAATTTCCCCGTACAAGGACGGCTGCTTGTGGAACCTTTAAATTGATGCACTCGTAAATTCCCTGTTAAGGATACATTTTTTAGTCTATATTGTTGATGGAACATAATGAAATCAATAAATATGAGTAATTTCCTTAATTGCAGCTATTATTTATGAGATTTAAATTCTGCTTTTTACCCACCATCCATGCCAAGGCTGATAGGAATCCCAAAAGCATCCAAATGAGGGTAATTTGAAAAATAATAGCATAGCTGTGAATATTTAGGAAATACTTCCTTATTTTTGACCTGTATGCTTGCACAGGCTGTTATGTGCTTTAGAGCAATCTTGAAGCTTCTGTATTGTTTTTCTGGCTGAGAGCAGAACTCAAGAGATTGCCAGATCTCATCTCAAATTGAAATGCAATTGAGATCGCATCTCAAACTGCCTACCTATTGAGTTTGTGGTGGATTAAGAATTACCTATGCCAGCTGAATGCTTCTTCAGTCTGAGAAAGTTGTGGGCTGATTTCTCAGTCTTGTGATCCTGATATTTTCCAGTGAACTCAATAGTAATGAGTGAGTACACTTGCTAAGCCATTCTGATGTTGAGAAACTTAAAGTTAGCATGTAGGAACATATCCTCAGGATCTTGTTTTCAAGTATGTGGGCTTTACTGTATATCCTTTTGAGAATTTTAAAATATAATTTCTAAAGGCAGTAGTTCACATGTATAAAACATGTTTGTGTTCACATGAAGTTCACATGTTATAAAAAAAGGCAGTGCTGAACCAGCTTCTGCTTCTGCAGATGTAGAAGTCAAGAGCTTTTGACCCCTCAGCCTACTGAAATCTGTCAACTGATTTTGGTGGATGTGGAGGGTCCTGCCATCAGGTGCCAGTGTTCTCAAGACACAGCAAAATAAGAAGACAAAGGAATCGTTGTCTGAAGAAGAAGGTCATCAACAACAACAAAAGAGCATGATTTGATCCATTCAGGAAAGAAGGGCAAATATAGACAAACATTGGCTTTGAAAGATGTGACTGACCTCAACAGAACCCAGCTAGAGTAAACTGTGTACACAATAAGCAGATGAGTTAAAAAGCACTAAGAGTGTGGAAATTCCACAGTATCGGGCATAGCAATTGTTTAGACGTGCACACTGACATCTGCCACTATGCATATTTGTTTTGCACTGGCTCCTGTTGTGCTGTTTCATGCACACATTGTATGGAGCCAGGAGGGGCAGAGTAGACAAACCACTCCTGATATCTGTTGCCCTTCTCCTGGCAGCTTCTTGGAATAACTGAAAGATGCAATGGTTCTTCATCTTACATTCCACTTCCCCACTGCCTTGTATATATTTGTACTGTGCTTTCCCTAGTGACAAAATGCTGAATAGCTCCAAAAACACATTTTCTTGTATTTTCTGACTGTGGATTTTTGGCTTCCAACAGCACATGGTAATTTCAGCCAAGAAGGAAAATAATATCCTTTAGATGTGATGTTCCATTAGTAAAGAGTCAATTTTCTTTATCTAGCTGCAAATTGTTTTGGACTGTGAATTATCCAGATTGTGCAATAAAGGCATATAACACTCATGTCACATGTCCCTAGAAAATAGATCTGTTTTATAGGGATATAACTCAGTTTGAATGTGGTCCTTGGTATTCTTCACTGGTCTCTACCAATTCATTAATATTTAAATTTATGTTAATTTCATCAAGGTGTGAAAAGATTTTTTTTTGCATATACATGAACTAACGATATTACTATTCAACCAGCTATTTTCCTTTTCTTTTTTTACCCAGGAGAAGCTTGTTGTATGTTGACAGAAAGAAAAAAGGGGAGATTATAAAAGCCCATTTTTGAAAACTCAGGAAATCTAACCATTGAATCTGTTTTTAAAGGAGCTATGAAGTATTCTCTTTCTTGGTCTGAGTGAAAATTTTGAATAGTATCTCCATGGCATGTTACGTTTCCAGAACACATATACATGATGGAGAACTAGCAGTTTGCACATGTGTATTACTCTATAAGGTTACCATCCTGGGACATTTCAGTGTTACACTATAACTACAAAGAGTCTATAGAAAGGCAATGGTGCTGGTGGAATGTATAAACATTTATTACATTTCAGAGTTGAATAAACAGCGGATCTCAAATTTTTAAAGGTCCATATTTTCTTCAGAAGTGACAATGCAAATTAAAATTTTTGGAAAAAGCAGCTCATACAACTATAATTTTCTGTTTAAACTACTCTCAATTCAAAATAATCTTAGGAAACATTGTTAAGAGGCCAGATTTAACTTTTGTTACTCCCTTTAAATGTTGCCTTCTATTTAATTCCATTTCTGGAATAAAGTACTATTTCTGCTGGCCCAAAATAATGAATAATCCTTATATATGGAGTTATTATTTATGAACTATATCCTCTACTGACTGAATGAAAACAAAAGGTATATTCAGTGCATTTCCAAAGACCTTTTAAATGGCTCAACAAAGCACATAATACAGGCCTTGTCTTACACGTTTGTGATGATACAGTTTAATAGTGTTATAAGGCTATGGTGGTGTGTAGTTGTCATGATGGTAGATTGTGCTGGTCTGTATAGATTTGCTGTCATTCTTTAGGCTTTTCATACATGACAGAAGTTGTCTGAAGCACAGCAGGAACATGAAGCTTGCAGGGGTTAAGTGTTACTTGCCTCCTGGCTCGCTACATAGTCCTCTCTGCACACATACAGAGATGAGGTGCAGGGTACATCCGTCACTGGGCCGATGACATGATGGATTACTCATGTCATTGTCAGTACAGTCAAAATCACTCTGCTGCTGATAAGGTGGTCCCTTTTCGTTGCTCTGGTTTAGTGAAGCTATTCTTCCCTCTGGTTTTAAAACAGTAACTCGCACAAATATCCCTTAAATCAAAGACGGTAAAGACTGGTTTTAATTTTACATAACTTTGGGCCATAGGAGACAAATTCCTTTGAAAATTGCTTTCAAAATGGACAGGTGTGTATTAAATATTTTACATCACTTGATTTCTTTCAATCTGGAAAATAAAGTACTTTAAGAGGGACACTGAATGTTTTCCTGAGCTCATTCTTCCTCATGATTTATCAGGGACACAGGCTTGGGTCTGAACTGTTAGCATAGCTTCCTGATTCTTCTTCTCTGTAAGGTACATGAGAAAAGAGACAGCTATCTTTGTAGTAGCACTGGAAGAGAATAAAGCACTGGAAACTGGCAGGACTTTGGAAACGTTTGGAGGGGAGCTTTGCAAGAGCTGGGCGGTGCCAATAAGAACATTCAACAGAGGCCCTAATGCTGCTTGGCTCTGAGCTAGTCACAAACTCTTCTGCATGTAGTGCTTGATGCTGCAATCTTTCCCCCATGCCAGCTCGTTCTGTAAAACTTAAAGGGGATGAGCTGGGGAAGAGTCAGTAAATACAGCTCAGACAGGGGTACTGAAATCTCAGCTGCAGAAGAGGAGTGCTGAGCACAGCATCTCTTTTCCTGGAAAACTGCTGTCGCCGAGACTTCAATGACAGTTATCGCCACAGCCTTCCCTGACACTAAGTTTTGCCCCATAATGCCTTTCCCACCCTATCCCTGCAAGCCTAAAGGTGGGATTAAGACTTGAGCTTGCTCTTTACTAAAGTTCTGTAGAGATACAGATGATTCTCAAACAGGTAAACGTGTTTAGCAGACAAATGTGAAATAGCTTTGCTGGGCCTCTGATACCCCACGACCACTGCTTTCGCCCCACAATGGATATTATAAGGCTTTCGTGGCACACAGGGATGCTGCTCCATGCACAGTGGCACGGTGACAATTCAGCCTAATTGCTTCTTATATTATGATCCTGAAGTCAAAAGTTTCACTGGAGAAATTGTGCTTGGAGAAGGAAATTGTTGTCACTGTCTGGTTACTGGGTATAGAAGAGAGTTGGAGTGAAGTGTATGCAGGCATATATGTAACTGCAATAATCTTTTTTATTATTCAAGTCTTTTTTGCAGCCTATGCTCTTAACCTGAAATATATAGCATAATTTCCATCCCACTGTAGATTCCATTTTATTTATACTTTCATTTCAGTATGTGTGCATCTACATGCACACACAGCATGTAAACATAGCATGTTGTCCATATATAATCATCTTTGCAAATAATCATAGAGAGTACAAAAAATTTACTAAATTATTTCTGTCTTAAAACTATGAATTCTTTCAAAAAACATATGATCATATTTGCCTACGAACAGGAAAACCTTTCTACAGAAGCTACATGGCAGCTGACTGACTTAAAGAAAAACAAAACAACCAAAAGCTTGTGTATGCATATCAAGAGTACAAAAGATACATACTCACTCTCCCATACTTACACACCCACATATGCTGATACATCTAAATAGCTTTGTTTTGAAGTTTTAATCAGATTTAAATGGAAAGTTATTGAAGAGAACTGTGTGGTCTGAATTTTAATCCCTGAACCCACCGGCTTCTTTTTTTATTGCATGTGGTGTGGCCTTGAATTGCAGAATATTTTAAACATACATAATGAGCTCAATGTCAAACTGTTGAGCCTTTTGTCTTTAACAATAAGCACTTAGCTCAACTAAATGAATAGAAATTGCTTTAGTGAATTACAAAAGCCAAGGTTTTACAGTGCACTAATGCTGACATTAATTAATGTAGGCATTGTCATATTTTACAAATATATGGGATTAAAATCCAACATTAAAAAAAATGTAACATGCATCAGTAAACAGCCCAAATTTCATCAATCACAGATGCTGGATAAAATTACTTCTTCCAACATGAGTAATATTTTTTTTCTGATTTGTTTGTATTTACATAGGCTACATTTAGGACATATACGGTGCTGGTTGAATGGCAAGATTTGGAAAGAAATAACGTAAACATTGTGTGTAATTTCTCTAACTTGGAAAGAGATTAGATCTCCAATTCATAACAGACACTTTCTTCTATCGTATTTCCTAAACGGTGTTTGTAATAGGGCAACTTTTTTACCGTTAGAAAATAAGACAACTTATTTCCTTCCCCCAAAACTAGGAGCAGTATTCAGAAATTTACAGTAAATGCCAATTCATCCTTTAGAAATCCCTTCAACCTAGTACTAGAGTTGCTGCCAGAGATCTGAATGCTTTTGCCTAAATCTCTGTAATCCAATAATCTTTTGTGTTTAGCAGCTTGTTTTGAAACTTGTATAGCACCCCAGCCTGTGTCTCCGTATGTTCGTTCGCAGGCAGGTGAGTGCCCGAGGGCCTGATTATTATTCAAGCTAGGAGGCCTTCACAGCCCGGACCAGAATGTAATTTGTAATTAACTGTCATTTACTTCTGTCTGCACTGACTTGTTGTTCAAAAGACAATGTATCCGAGCTGGTCACTAGCTTCTCTTTGTTGTGGATATGATGTCTCTCAGATCTAGTTGTATTCATAATGTTTAGAAAACCAAGTACTTGCACTCTTGAAACCAAATTGGGAAGGGGATTTCACTGATTTTTCCTAAATAAATTAGGTATATGCAATTATGAATACTTAGGTATGTAAAATGAAGTATTTGATGCTCTGGGATGAGTTTCTGAGCAGATTAGTTAAGTTCATGTGAGACATATTTAATTGAACTCCATTAGGGATAGAGCCTTCATGATTTGAACTTATTATCGTTGAGAACTGTAAAATGAAAGTGCTTATTTAGGTTGTGGGAATTTTTCTTAACCCATTTTAAACATTGCAACTGTATTTTCTCACTGAAGCGAGGCCACTAATGTATTCTGTGAATGTACCCGTATCATGAATTTGTAATTGTCCCCATGGTATTCTTTTGTTAGCCAAAATAAACAAAAGAATAAGATAATATCCACACTTATTTCTTTAAGAATTGTGCCTCGAATTATTATTGACATAATTTTAATTCACAAACAGTAAAAAAAAAATCTTTTTCTGTTTAAACTCCATTTCATGCACTTGTCTCTGAGAAAGCAGGCATGACACCGTGCAACAATAAGTATCCACACCCAAAGCCACTTTAAAAATAGGTTAAACTTATCCAATGCCGACCTTTAGCTCAGCCTAAAAACACTATACTGCTGTTTTGCCAGAGCAGAACTTTTGGCCCATTTCATCTCTTTTGCCTCTGCTGCTGTTGTTGTTGCTGTTGATGTTTTCCTCTTCCACCTTCACAGGTGCCATTGCTGCACCTCGCCTGCGGCCATGCGAGTGAGGGACTCCCTGGGCAGCGGCACCAGGAGACCACCGCAGCTGATCCAAAGCCCCTGCTTGTGCACACCTATGCGTTAAAGGAGCACCTCCCTCTGATTCAGCGCAGCTCTTGGCCTGCTCTGCCTTTCCCAGCGCTATCACCTCAAATTGCGTATTCTGGGCAGTACATACCGGTCAAGGGGATGAGTAAAAAGGCTCAATGGCATTCTTTTGTCACACTTAAAAGGGGGGGGTGGTGGAGAGAAAGAAAGAGAAGAAAGAGCAATGTCTATAGGAACAGCTTTCCCCCCACGGTGATTTGCATAAAGTTGGATTAAACAGCGCTTCAAGCCCCAAAAGGCTGATTACTTACACTGGGCCTTATTAATTATTTCCTTCTTTATTTGAAACAATTAAGGGGAGAAAACAAACACTGAGCCGCTATCTGTTTAAGACCGGGAGCAATAAAAGCATAAGACCCCAAAGAAAGCCTGCTTTTTGTGGAGTGTTTTCTGTTCTCGCCAGCCACGTCGGGGCTAGCAATTCCCATGTGTTATCAAAAGAGACAAGAAGCAGCAGGCTTTAGCACCTAGCTGAGCGGGATTGCTACATGCCACTCTAAGTGCGATTAAGCTTCCTATAGTGCACCAGTGACATCACTGATGGCTCAAAGCTGCAGCTACTCAAGAGTATTAGAATGCATTTCATGCTTGGCTTACTCAAAACTGCAGAGCTAAAATTTACACCTTATTTGATGTTCCTCTCCCTGCTGTTAATTGGTAAAGGGATCTCTGACCCTTTTGATCTCTGCTACAATCCTCTAAATGCCCAGGTCTGCTAAACTGTTCAGCAGGAGATGCTCAGCAGTTGCCCAGTAATGTGAAGTCTTTTTTTTGGCTTTCTTGCCTTTGGTTTACATCCAAGTTGCACAGAAATAAGAGATGACAGTTGTTATAGATATGCTGGTTTAATTACTTGTCAGCTTATAGCTGATATCTCGGCTAGCCGACGTGGAAGCTTAACTTTCTTCTAGTAGCTTAAAGCATGACCAACTGCTAGTGCTTTAGTATTTAGCCATAAAACTCTGGATACATTTAAGATAAAAAACAAAATAGAGGAACAGCCTTTTTGATTTACTTGCAAAAGTGATCAGCTTTTGGTGCTCTTGACTTCATGTAGATCTGAGGTAAAATAAAATTATTTGGTCATATTGACATCTAAGGGGTTATCCAGCTTGTTTTAATTCCAATTTATAATTGCATGGGGAATACTGAATACACTTTTCCTCTGCTTCCTTTGAAATGAGAGACTTAATATCTTTTTGAGAATAAAGGAGAGGTGTATTGTGTTGACTCAACTACAAATACTACTACATAAAGTTTTACCAGCTTTCCTTGAAGAGGCATCCCTTCGAAAGGAGCCTAGCGCATATAGTCTTGATGTATATGTGATTAAAAGTGATTCGCATGCACACACCTCTGCATATGGATGAATTAATTGCACAGAATACCGTGAATTTTAATGGAGGTGATGGTACTGTTAAGCACCTTTGAAGAATTTGCTTAGTGAAGAACAAATGAGGAACACTGTAATAATTGTTGCCTATAGGTGAAGTCTGGCTAAAACGTGACCCCACGTCTGAGACACCATCCTCTCCCCCTCCAAACCCTGTCAGAGGTTTTTAGTGTTTATCCCAGGCTTTGTTACCCACCAAGATACATAGTTTCCATTGAAGTGAAACAGATTATTGGTTACTATAGTTTCCCTATTGCTCAATTCAGTGCTGTGAAAAGCCAGGCACAATAGGTTTAAAAGTCCAGTTAGGACAAATAAATCCATGTTGTGAAGAATGGGAGAGAAGATACCTGTTCTTCTGTCTTTGATGTATTCTTTATTTTGTAGGACAGAAGGGGAATTAGTGGAGGGTTAATTGTTCGGTGCTTAGAGCTCTGTCTTTCCAGTTTACTGCGGAGTGAAATACAGTACTATAAAGACAAAGTGAATATTGTTTGACTTCTTCCCCTCCCCCCTCCTTTCCAGTTTTCAAGATGTGCAAGATACTGTAGCTGTGCGGTGGAGACAGGAATGCAGATTTGTGAGTTTAATCTCTGGCATTATATTTTCCCCACACCGAGTCGCATCCGTATAGTGTTTGCCTCCTTTCCATGCCAAAATGGTAAATGGCATTTTCTTATATCCCGAGAAAATTACTCCACCCAGAATTCTGAGGTTAAGCTACAGAAAATTTACATGAAGGAAAGTGAAAATGTCAGCTTTCACCTGGATACATCAAGAACCAACCATCTGAGCATGCTGGCAAAATTAATATATTCTAGAAGGCCAACACACAAATGTTAAGAGGCACTTGATGATACAGCGCAGATTAAAGCAGTGGCTTTTGTGCCTCTGGAAGCTTTGTTTGCATTCAGCCCAGTATGACTAGGAAAAAAGTTAATTTGATTTGATAGCTGAAAAGGTCACACATTTTGTTCAGAGCCTTGCACGCTTTTTTTCCTTAACTAGATTTCTGCATTTCAGCCAGAGCTCACTCCTAAGGTTTTCTGCTTTGCTATAGCCCTTGTTGAATCCTGCCAAGAAACAAGTTGTGGAAAGCATTCTACATGCGTAATACAATAGCAAAATGGAAAACCACTGAAGTCAAACTGTGTTCCAAGCTTATTTGGCTTCGTTTATCCTATATTTCTTATTCTTCTGTGCAAGTTCATGGGGAATAGGAAAAAGGATCGAGGGGAACAGAGTTAATCAAGCGCAGCCCGCAAAATACAACACAGATAAATGGCAGAAAAGCTTAAATACTGGCAATCTTTACCAGAAGAGCAACCTTCTTCTCTGAAGGTGTTGTTTGACATTGCTGAAGGTTTCATCTTGATTACTTTCAATAAAATCCAAAGTAAGGATGACTGTCTTGGCTCAGTAAGCAACAAGGTTTTATCACTAATTACAATCCTTTATTACCAGTAGTTTAATAGGTTTATGATAGGTCATAAAACAATTCAGCATGGGAGTACATAAAAGGAATAGGTTATACAGCTGTGACATCTTAATATCTATTCATTGTAATAATTTTATGATCTTTAATGGTAGTATTTTTTAAATAAGTTTGTATGCTTTTACATGGAATAGATGGCCACCAAAAATGGGAGGTGGAGGAAAAACACATAAATATAGAGTAAAATACTTAATGAGGCATTTTGAAAACTTCTAATGTCAAAAGCATGTAGACTGTATCATGCATGTGGAGTCTTATTATGGGTAATTATAATAAAATTATAAGTGCTATAATAATTCTAACCTTGAAGGCACAATAAAGGATAGTTATATTTGCCTTCCTAGCCCACACATCTGAGACGTTTTCCTCATTAATTATATTTCATGTAAGTATAATTACGTAGTGTAAGACTAAAATTCAAAAGCATTTGCTAAATCACTGTTAATGGCAGCCTTACTCTTCAGAGCCTTAATATAACTAATTATATCTAAAGTTATAGGCTGAAATGAGAGATGGAAACAAAGTAAAATTTACACTGTACGGGATTTTTTTCCCTACTGATTGTTTTAATCTGTAATGTAATTAATGAATGGAAAGTAGCAAAAATGGATTATTATTTGAAACTATAATAAAAGTCAATCCTAATTCCTTCAGTATAAGTTATTTTGACTTTGGCTTCACTGGAATCATGTTGGTCTAAAACTCTACATTTTCTGTGACTCAGAACACTATGTTATGTGCTTATAGACATTTTTGGAGATGGTATGCCTACACAAAGTATTCTGATGGTTTCTGTAGTGCCTAAAATATTTGACTGTGATTAAAATATCAAGTCACTTTATACATTATAGCAGGAAAACAATGTTTTGAAATATTGTAATATTTAATTTATTAAGATTTGGCTTGTCATATTTGTTCATAAGTTTGTACCTTTATCCATCCACTAATGGCTACATTAGTAGCTTTGTTGGTAACATAATTATTTCAACTTTACCTTGAAAGTAAATGCAAACACAATACCTCAATACTGAATAATTCAATACCAAGATACAGGGTTTTTTTTCTTCATTATGAGTATTATTTAAATGACTATGAAAAACACTACATATTTCAGGACAGAGAAGCAAAAATACTTTCACAGAAATAAAGAAGTAACTCAGAATATAATAAAGCTTTTAAATAACTTAGGGTAGCTATTGACTTTAAAAAATAATGCTTAATATTCAAGGATCTTTTTGTTTTTTTTAAGTTCCACCACAGAGTATCTGGAGGGGGGCAATCTGAAGTTCTTTACAATGATGAAAAGATGATTTACAAGTTATTGTGAGCTAGTTTTGAAGAGGGAAAATATACAGGGATTCAACAGGCCTCCCCAAAATTAAAGCTATACATCTATTTTCTTTCCTTTCCTTACCATAGTTTATTATGTATTACTACAAAACTGTATATAGCTACAGAGGGTATGTGAGACTTTAACACACCTAACATAACATAAACATGTTTATTTTACATGTGTACATGCAAACAACATACCTTTTTTAAAATATATATTCCTACATTAACTATATCATTATTTCAGACTTTATCAGGATCAATGATGCTCAGGTTGAGACATTCCATAAGAATACAGTAAATCATCTTTTAATTATCACTTGCTGCTAGGTGTTTCATCTACCTGCAGATCTGTTCCAAAGTAGGTATTTAGATGCACATCACAGGTTTAGACACTTTTGACGTTCCAGACAATAGAACTTCTTCAAAGAGAAGTGTTTTGAAGTACCTTATAATGGAAGAGGAATACCTCAGGCCTGATAAGTTTCTTCTATCCACAGGTGGAAGAGTGGGGTGTAGAAAAAAAAGAGCAAAATCCAGAGAATGGACTATTGTTCTGTGATCTGTGTAGACGCTACAATCATCATACCTGTGTCGCATTAGAGCACCAAGTTTTAGTTGAGGTTATAACCTAAAAAACAGTGGAAGCAAGACTAACAGGGAGAAGATAGTCAGCTTCTTAAGTATAGTTTTGAACCAGGGCACCCTAAATCTTTGTCCACTTGTTTGCAAGGACTGCTTCATCTTTTCTAAATGGAAATTATATCTGGTTCTTTAAATGGATAAGGAAAACTATATTTTTCTCTCAGAAATCCCTTTCTTTCTATGCTGTCTTGGTCGAGTTGCAATTCATAGAGCTGTTAGAGAACTGAGGTCCTCTAGGTTTAAAATAGAAGGGGCTATGGTAAAACAGAGGGAATCCTGTCATTGCAGAAAATTCTCCCTGTTGTGCTCCTTAGCCCCTTTTCCTTCCAGAGACACACTGCTGCAGGACTAGCCTATTTAGGTGGGATTTGTGAGAGAGGATTTGAGGAGTTGTACTGAGGTACAGAGCTGGTGTGGCAGTGTTTGGATTTATGTTGAGGCTTTCTTGTGGGATTAGTTAATAGTTTCAGCTGATATAGTGTTTGTAATTTAACTACACAGTATTCGGAATACCATGCACTTATCTTTTTGTATATGTTTTATAAACTAAAAGAATAATGATGTCAGTTATGCACCCACGTCCCTGTTACACATTTAAATAGGAAGATCTTATTGTACCTATCAGTCTCTCTTTGCACTGAATGCAGTTATTAAATTGTGATTATTCTGTTTCTGATAAAATGAATAATTTCCCTACGCCAATAGTCAGTAATAAGTGAAACGGCTTTAATTACTTTGATGCCATAGTGATAATTTATTTTCTTTTTTTTTTTTTTTTGTATATTCTCATAACCGAGTGTCTTTCTACAAAGACAAGTTAGGGGCTGTTGCTAATAGGGCGAGTTGCTAGTAAAATCTTTTCCACTCTTTCCTCTCATTTCACATCCTATTTTGAACAATGTTTTTGACAGAAGTTTTGTGGAAACAGAGTATCACAGTACGGTACTATCTTTTACATTTTGGGTCCCATTTTTATTTGCTTTTGACTGCTTTGCACATTCTGTACTAAAGGGTAAAGCCATGGGAGGATTCAGGTCTGATAAATGTTAAGTGTTGTCATAAATTAGATCCAGTGAATAAAGTTAAGCACCTACAAATCAACCAAAGCAGCACCCAACTTTTCAGCGCCTGGCCCTCAGACAACAATTAAAACCCAATGTTCCTAATATCTCTCTAAAGGGCATAGGCTGATCACCAAACAATCCTGAACACCCACATATGGAGTGAGGATCTGGCTGAAGCAGCTGATAAGAAACATAATGTGATGGTGGTCAAGTCCGATATCTCAAGCTGTTCCTCTCTAGAGTTTATCTGAGGTAAGACGGCTGAATGGCACTGTCCTTAAGATATCTATGTTTTGGAAGCACCTCTTGAGCATCACTGAATTCGTATGAGTTTCACTGAGATGGACAAGGCTACCTCTTTTAAAAATGTCATTGTCAAGATGATAAGATGGCTATTAATATATTTATTACATTCATTGCTTTTTAAAAGCAAGTGCGCTGTGCTCAATTTTACTTGGAGGGAATCCCCTTGTTTTAATGTAACTGGAATTAATTTTCACCTGCGAGACATAAACTGTCAGAGCTCTTTCATGTCACAAATTCTTTCTCTTTTAAGAGAAATAAGGGAATGTGCCTTCACTCCAAGGGCAACTAATGCAAAAAGAATGTTCAAGTCCAGTAACTTAATGGTTTTATTTAACAATTACTTCAGTGTTTTGCCTCTACTCTCTGTTTACTCAATGAGTCTTGTTTTTCTGGAGCTCCTTTGGCTTTCCTCAGACCTTTTTTCTACATGCATTAGTGTAAATACGTTTCCTGGTCGTCAGCAGGTCTTTTTTATTGTTGTTGTTTTCTTTTTGTTTGTTTGTTTTGTTAATCAATAATGTCTAGACTATCTTGTCCCTTAATGCTGTATTTCCACCTTCTTAAGGGTTAAGGACAGAAAAGTTGCCTACCTAGTAGTATTCAGCTGAGTGTTCCTATAGGGTATCCATCAATTGTTTCCTTGAAATCTTATTCCTCTAATATGCAATGAGAGAAGTAGAATTAGGTCTAAGGTCCATGCCTTTCAAAGAAATAATGCACCTTGAAGACAATGCTAACAGTGTAAAATTCTAGAAGTACAAGTCTTAGCATAAAAAGTGCAGCAGAGCACAACTTATATCTTTCAGTATTAGGATTAATACAAAGAAAACATTTTACTTATCTCAAAGTCTTACTTCATTATTCTATTCATTATCTAGTGCAAATCTACTCATCTGTATCTGTTTTCTTGCCTTTAACTCAAATAATTTCATGATCCTTTTTTATCTTTTTCTAATTTGATGCCTAACGAAAATACATACCTACTCTTTTCTAGAGACAGCACCCAGCATTTTAGCACTTTAACTGAATTGGTCTCATGATCAAATTGTTGTCTCACGTAATTTCCTCTTAAGTATAGAAAAAGCCCACCTGAAACATTATTTTCGTGTCCTTGTCACGAGTAACAAGATTTCCCCATTGTAGCTGTATCAAAATAATTGTTGGAAGACAAAACTTTCCCTACTTCCCAGATGTAATTCAATTTAAATTTTCTCTAAAACTTCCTTTAAATAAATGTAAATTATCAGTAAAACTTGTGCACCAATCAAGTTTGGATTCCACTTAAGATTTGGATGGGTTTCTTATGCAGCTGTTTTCTGACTCAGTATTCAGAGTTGAAAGGAATTTTGTCTTTGAAAGAAAAGTTGTAATCTTCAACCTGTTTGAATATGACTCTACAGAATGAAAAGTTTGTATTTGATGTAGGATAACAAATTGGTCCAGATAATGCTGTTTTAATTAGTACTATTACATTTCGAAATATCTCTTTAATGGATTTTTGAATCTTACCAAGGATCAGGTTTCATATGCATATCAACCATTTGTACTTATTTACAATTTCCCCTTGAAACAATTTTTTAAACTCTATTTTCTTGTTTTAGTTTATGAGCAACCACAAAATAATTTAATTTTTGAAAGGGTAATTGAACACTTTTTATTTTTTACTGTATATTAGAATGTTGTCTGCTAGTTACTTTAAATAATAATCTTACCTCAATTGTAATGTATGCTTTGATTACAGAAATGTCTCTTATATACCTGAAATGTTAATTCCATACAGAACTGAGAGAAAAAGAGAAGGGAAAAAAAAAAAGGAAAAGGAAGAAAACACAACGTATATTCATTGCATCCATCTGAAAACACTTGATTCTCTTCCTAAGGATGATTCTGTTCTCTCCAGACATATGTTATAGCGTATTTCATAGCTAGAGATGTTCATCATTTAAATAAAATTTTGAACAATCTTTCGAGCTTGAATTATTCTATACAAAAGGCAGTTGGAGAATTTGGGAAGGTCCCATACTACGTGAATGAGAGTGCGGCCACCTCAGAGAAAGAAGGAGATGAAACCAGTTAAGAGTAGAACTCCTCTGACCTTGGCAAAGCATTCCAACTATCTTCTTTCTGAAAACTCTGGATTCAATATTGGACATAAAAGACATATGGGAAGTTTTACTTGTTTCCTCAAGTCTCACACTGTTTCCATTGGTGGTATCTTGTTTTCATTAGACAATCACCTTGCACCAGCTTGCAGTCACCTCTCTTCTTGTCTACTGTCTACCAGACCATGTCACTAGTGCAGTTGTCTCCGTTCACGCAAGCCACATGTTAGTGCCCATGTACCATTAGGGTTAAAAGTCACAGGAAAAAGGAACTTCAGCTCAAGCACTCCAATGTAATCCAGTTTTCTGTGTACAACGATACATTGGACATGCATTGTTCACATTCATAAGTAATTTCTCTTGTTGGTAGTCCTAGCAACCACTATGAGCAAAGGATGTTTCAATCCAACCTATAATTATTTATTATTCCTCTCAAATCCTCTGTGTTTATTTTGATATATTACTAGAAACTTCCTCAGGAGACCAAGGAGAGGAGAGACTTGGGAGACTGCTTGTTGTCTGTGGGACAGCAGCACTGAGGGAAGGGTGGAAATGTTGGCAATCTTGAAATCACCTCCACTCCCCAGAGCTCCAGACCTGCTAGACATTAAATATCATTACTCTGCCCTTCTTAATGCAATCTCACAAGTTGGACAACACGCTTTATTAGAGCTGAGAGACTTTAAATTTGACATCAGATGTAACTAACACAACTGCACCAGTTCCCAGCCTCATTTGATTCATACCCAAATTAATACCTCTTGGGCAGGATCTGAGCCAAAAGCCTCAGCATGCCATTCAACTGGGTCTCGAGGGTTTCATACATGCTCAGATTATGCATGCCTTTAATCCTATTGCACATTAAACAGCATGAATAGGACAACATCTTGGTCAGCTGAAATCCTAAAACAATATATAGATCAGACTAACTGGTACTAAGCACCTTGTACTTAGCTGCTCCCCCAAACACAGTGTTTTTCCTGACAAGTCTTTCCTTGCCCACTGGGTCAGGGATCAAAAAGACTAAAACTTACAAATGATCCCCTGCTGGCTTCCAAATCCCAGCCGCAGAATCTGTGCTCAAAATCCTTTGGAAGAGTAGAAGTAGTCAATGAGGTGTAGCTGTCAATCAAAATTTTCTCACTATTGTCTTTTATTCACCTCATCTCTTTGGATTTACACACTACTGTCGCTCACACTGTATTTGACAAAGCTGACACGGCATTTTGTCATAGTTGTACACTCATGCACAAGTGCTGTGCACTCATTAGTGCCCTTAGAAACTACAGTACAAAGAAAATGTCAATTGCAAGCTGCCAGAATTACCCATGGCTCTGGCTCACGGGGGGCTAATATGTTTTTTGGGGGCAATTATAATTTTTTAGAACAATGTAAGGTATTGCCTTTACTGAGGACATGAAAGTATCTTAAAGGAATTCAATAGCTTAGTTGATCAGAGTGGCAGAAACAGGATGGAAGTTATTATCATGGAACATGATGTGGTGTGCTTGGGTCCAGACAAGAAGAAGTTTGAGGACTGGGGTCTTCTCAGCTGGAAATTAATGAAATGGTGGAAATCTTGGGTGTATGTAAGGATGCAACTAGTGTGATGCAGTTGTGAAACAGAATGGCAAGTTCCCAGGATACATTAGACCAGGATTACTAGTACCATTAGGGAAGAGAATCATAAGACTTCTTTAGGAATATTATGTGCAAGACTAGTTACCTGTATTCAGGAAATATAGACTTAAATGAAGGAAAGATTTATTAGGGACATGCAGTAGCTATTTTATGAAGACAGATTTAAAACATCTAGCTCCTTTAGTATTATTAAAAGAAGGCTTAGAGGGAATATAATAACTCTGAAATGCAGTCAGGGATAAAAAGTCAAGAGTAAGAAGAGTTTTTAAGTAAAAGAATTAAATCAACATAAGAGAAATTAAAATAATTTGGTCATAAATACATTTATCTTGCTAACTAGATGATCTCTAACCATCCAAGAAACAAGCTTCTAGTTTCCGAATAGGGCAGTGGAGCAGGAACTTAAGTGTAAGATGGTGATAAGAAGGAAAGATTTTAAAACCCACAAAAAGAATTCTGGGGGAAAAAAGAGATTAGGCTTGTGACATGAATTATTAGGTATCCAATGTGCCAAGGGGGTTGAAACGAGACTGAGTGCTGTCTATTTAACTGCTTATAGACTGCACCAATCTCATGCTTTGCACCTCTGATAGTCACCTCTGGAAGCAAGGGAGGAATATTTTCCTATCTTGATAAACAAAGTTTTTTTTCAGGAAGGACAATTTTCCATGACACATTGGAAATTAGCCATAATTAGAGAAAAGCATAGGCAGGATCTTCAGATGCTTCTACTGTTATTCTACTGCAATTAGTGTTCGGTGCCATACTACTGTAGTTTTCACATTTACATGCGGTAAAATGATCACTTCGTTTGGCTTTAGAAGGAAAGATTTCCCTTACTTGAAATTCGATGCACTTTTTTACTATGGAGCATGGTACTTGCTTTCTAGGCTCACTTGAGAGTTTATTTGCTTGCTTCCCTGATAATGCAGGGACTTAACTGTTGGAGGTGACTGTAACCTCCTCTGTGACCTTTCTGTGGTATACTGTACTTGTGACTTTTACTGAAGATTTTAATTTTCCTTTGGTCCTAGGAAATGTGATAGGTGGAAGAAACCAGAATAGATGTTATGGGGATAAATCTAAAATAAACATCTATCACATAATTAAATGAGATGTGTGAGATTGTGAACAAATTCAGTCAGCGACCTAAGCAGTGCCTCCCAATCCAATCTTTCTGAATCTCTCAGGTCCCAACCCCATGACTACATGCGTTTAATCCTTCCCCTGTGCCACCAATTCCCATTAATCTCACAGATTCAACACTTGCTCATATCCCACATAATTCTCACAAATACACTGAAGTATTTAACATTCCCCATCATCATCCTTCTCTGACCTAGAGATATTTCTTGCAACTCTCAGGAAATTAATCACTTTTCCATCAAAACAACATTACTCCTAACAAATGCAACATATTTTCGTACTCCAAATACAAAATCTCCCATGGTACTAATCTTCTTTCCAGACTCATAAATTTTCCCTCACCCCTTATTAGAACTATCACCCACCCAAACCAAACCCTTTCTAAAAGTGAGCAAAATATATCCCATTACCATCAGACAGAAAGACTGCTTGTGACTGGTCCAAGTAGTTCTTCTAAATAAATCACTCCAACAGAGTTCTGACTTCATGTTCTTTCTCCATGTAAAATATTTCACATTTCTTTTACATATTGCCAGTACTTCTTGGGGATACGTCTTTCTCATCTCAGCGCTGGGAAACAAGTCCCTTTATGATCACATCAGGAAAGTTCATTCAAAATACAGAAATACTGAATATTGAATGATGAATACTGAAATAATACTTGGTTTCAGCTGCATGACAAAAAGCAGTGAACCGAATCTGAAACTCTAAAAGATATCTTTCCAAACTGTGTTGCCATTGTTACTGGCAAACAGACAGTGGGAAAATGCTGTGACTAACTTCTGAGTGAGCTTTAGTTACCTGAACAGACTTACACTGAGAATTTGTGCTCAAGGAGCATTTCCTAACTATATATTTAAGAAAAGTTGAATATTTATCACAGTTCTTCTTCACAGCAATCACTCATTTAAGATGGACCGACAGTACTCTTTCAGTTATCAAAAAGGGAATGTTTTAATGAACACCAGGAGCAAAAGGGGGCTTAAATCCCACCTTTCCCATTCCCTGTGTTACCTAGGCAACACTTAAATTCTCTTTATATCTGTTTCCTCCTGTGAATGTTTGCTATAACAATATTTAACTAATTCACAAGGGTGTTGTGATGTAAGCACTAATTAATTCATGCCTTCATAGCATATTTGGGTAAAAGATGCTATGTAAGTATTAACACCATTATTTTTACCAATATTTGTTTATGCTATGTTAAAACCTTTCAGACAGTAACCTCTGATTTTATATTTTCCTTCAGATTTCTCAAAATGACTTATCTAAATAGTAAGGAAGAAAATACTTGTGCAGAAGGGCCAAGAATAAGGGTAGCTATTTTTTAAAAGCAGATGTTTTAAAAGAAATGTGTAAAATTCAGCAAAGCTAGGGAATATAGGGGTTTCTGTCAGGTTAGGATGATAAATGAAAGGGCTCTAGTGGCCCTTCTGTTTGTTTAGACCTCTTGTTCCTGCTACAACTCTGCACAAAACTAGCATTGAAGTGCCTACTGTTAAAACATAACATAACCTGACAATGATCAGCCCAGAGGGCTTTTCCAAGAGAAGGCCATATTGTTCTGCTTGGGGAAGTGCTCTAGCACGAGATGTCCTGAGACACGAAGGAAAGCACTGAGTGCGGAAGACTTTCCAGTACATTAGTAGTATATGAAAGGAGCTGACCACTCGTACATTAATATTGCCTTGTCCTAGAGACTGACATACAGGAAAGCACTGCGTAAGATTCTCTGTAGACATCTTGTTTTCTCCTTGTTTTATAACAACGGGCACAAAGTGCAAAAGATACCAGATATTTAACATTACAGGGGCTGAACATGTTTTGTGTATGGTTAAGACACTTAACTTTTATACTGTACAGATGACTGAACAATTACAGATCCCATTATTTTTTTACTATGCACTATTTGTAAAGCCACTACAGAATGTTTACCTTGGGAACAGCTTTAACATTAAGCATTTTATATACCAACCAGGCCATTTGTAGTTAAGCAGTTTTCTGCTAATGGCTCTAAAGTACTCTGTTTTTGACTCCAGAGGACATTTAAATGTCATGAAAGAGACTGGGTTTTATGATATATTTAAGATCTTTATTCACATCTTACATTTCAAAGTAAAACAGTTTGATACTGAGTTGAAAACAAAATAAGAATGAAAGTTATCATTAAAATTAATGCAAAAAAGTATAATAAGGATTTATATTTTCCAAATCTGTACATAGAAATTTAAGAAATGTTCTGTAATTTTTTATTTCTTTTTCTTTTTTTCTTTCTTTCCTGTTGCTGTTTCCTTCTATGTAGAATATTGACATAGCAAGAGGCTATTATGTTTCTACTTATGCAGTGTCAAGAAACAGTAAACATTGTATTACTTGGTACCTCTGTGAAAATGCATCATGTACAAACCTCTCCAGTTTGTACAGGTGGTTTTCATGTATGCCTGAATTTCACCGAAGTTCACACATCCCAGGGAAAGTTATGCTGCAGCCAGCAGGTTTTTCACAGCTTGATCATTTGGCTGATTCATTGATTCACTGCAGCTTTTTTTTATGCCAGGTCTACTAACATGAAAGAGCTGGAAAGGGTCCACAGAGATAATGCCTGGCAGATAGCTGGTGTAGCTCTAGTACTTCCCCACACAAAACAAGAGTCTCTTCTGCCTGTGAGATGAACAAACTACGCCAAGTTGCCTCTGACTTGTAATAGCTCACAGTATTGTTATGGTTGAAGAACAAATGAGGTTATTGGTGAAGAATAAAAATTGAGATGTGACGAGAGCCAGGTACCTCTGTCCTGCCCAACATGAGGCAGAAAGAAATACATCTTAAAACTGATTGACTCTCACACTCCTCAGGCCTTATGGCACAGAAGGCGACTTGACTGATATGCACATCGCAAAATGATGTGGGGAAAAAAGAAAAGCTAGACTTCAGAAGAATGATGGAGGGATTTTAGGGTTTCCCTCCCCTCCTCCCTTTTTTTTTAACTGTTGAGAAGGTTGAGTTAAAGTAGAAACACCGTCAGTTGTATTTTAGGATCAATTTTCAATTGATTAACAGTAATGCCAAACTAAGTGTCACTGTTGGCTAATATGACATTGGTGGAAACTGAACATTTTTCCAGATCCATACACAATGGTTGAATGTGATCAGTTCTCAAGAAATATTTTGGTGAGTATTATCTTATATTTCTCTGGGAAATCAAACTACAAGAAAAAATACCACCTATCCATAGAACTATGAAGACATTTTCTCTTATGCTGACAGTCCTCAAAAAGAATTTAAATTTTAAAGCAATCCTCACAAACAACGTAATTTTCTCACATATAATGAATTTTCCCTCTGTTATTCACTAGATCAATCCATGCAGTCAGATACACAGTGAAAGGATCCAAGGTGCAGAGAAATTAGCAACAGAAAGAAATCAGCAAATCAACCTTTATGCATTTAATAGACTGCTGCACATTCCCTCCAGTTTCAAGCTCTGCATGAGCATATGTTTCTTCTTTTTTTTCTTTTCTAGAAAGCACTCAAGGGGCTTCTCTGAAAGTAGCAAGGGATGACACACAAGTGAATTTGTCAACACTTCCCAATGCAGGCGCTTTGCTCAGTTCGTGGACACTACGCTACATGAGTGATTCCTTCTGTTTACAACTATCCTACAACAGCACAAACTCAAGGAACGTATCTGTGCCACTGCTGGTTTTCCCTAGTGCCTTAGAAATGATTAAATGTTCCCATTGAAGCAAATAATGAGGAACTCTGTGGGAAAAGAGGTTTGTTTTTTTTTCTGCATTTGCATGCAGATTGTTTGAGATGACAGAATATGATTATTAATGTGCATGTAAATATTCTTGATTCACACAACATATTTCAGGCATCAGCCTTAACTCAGATGTTGAAATCATGACCAGTTATCTGCAGGTGGTGACTAAGTGATTATGTGCTAATTATAATTCTAAATGTCATTTTATTAATCGTATCTTGATGCAAGTTAGAAGGTGTTTAGCAAACATGTCTCAGTGCTGGAAATTATAATTGAGGAACATATCTAATTTCTAGTTCTTGGGGTCTAGATTTCAAGGGCTGGCAGAACAGGGAGCCTAGGGTGTGCAAGCCTCTCCTAGGGGTCCCCCTGCTCTTTATGGTACATTTTCACTTGCTGTCTAGAAAGTCTGGGCAGTTTCTTTTTCTTCCGCTTCACTAAAGCCACATTAAGAGTGCACAGAAAAAAAAAGTCTTACTGGGTCAAGGACCTGGCCACTGGCCCTTTGGAAATGCTGCATAAAAACCTAGAATGCCTGCCTCAGCTCTTAGCGTTAATCCTCAGTCAGTTCTTGACTTTCCTCTGTTTCAATTGAATGTCAAGTTCCAACAGGCAATGTGTAGGATTGGCCAAAATGTTTTCTTGAGAATTACATTTTATATAAGTAATTAAATATGTATTGTAACATGGCTAAAAGCATAGGTTATTGCTTGTAGGGATCCTAAACTGTCGGATGTTGAGTTCCTGCACCAGTGGATGTTTAATGATGTCGAGCACAGTGGAAGAGGCAATAGGAGGATATGAGAAACATGCAGCCTCCCAGGAATATGCTATTTGGTGTTGATGAGGCACTTCACAGAGGCATAGGAAATGTGAACTGAGGCCTAAGCAAAGTAGGAATTTGAGCTTTGGCCTCCCACATAGTGGGCCTGTATTTTAACAACTAGGGTACTGTAAAGAACGGGAATGCTTCCCTCTGGGGTCTCTTGTGAGACAGAGCTCATCAGACCCAGGCACAGAAACACAGGAAAAGATGACTGAGTATTCCAGATGGTCATAATATTCTGAATCAGATGAAAAGGGTAGTTTGAACCTCAGGCATGCTGGGCCCTATTTTCCTTCATTTAAGAATAGTTTACCTTAGAGGTTCTAGGATTTGGCTCCAGGACCTAGGATTTCAACAGCTTCCTTTTCATGCTCTGCAAGTTCAATGTGAGTTCTGGAAACAGTCTTTTGTTTGAATTGCTTTGCAAAAGCAGATTCATTCCTGAAGACAGTTTCTTTCTTCATCTTCTTGTTTAGGAACCAATCGTGCTAACTTCCTCACCACAAGTGGACTTTTTTGTTTATGTATGTTCTCCTTTGACATTTTTCTGTTTTAGCTAGATGTGAGACTGAAAAGGCAATGTTCAAAGACCTGTCTACAAAAGTTATTCTTACGTTTACCAGAGAATAATCCATCAGATTTAGTCACACAATTCAAATTTGATGTTACTCTAACTTGTCCTTGCAGACCCATTATGAGTGAAAGAGTAATCTAAAGGAGATTCTAGTACACCATGCACATCATTTAAAAGCAAAAAAGCATACACTTCAGGAAGTTATGGTAGACTGTAGACAGAGCCATACTGAAAGGAAGACACTGAATCTTTATTGCTGAGGGCAGAATTTGAGTGAAGAGCAATCACATAGGTGTGCCAGAAAACCTAGTTTGCCTTGCATTTATAACTGGATAGAAGAAATCTCATCCAGTTGTCAAAGTGCTGTGTGTTTTTGTAAACTGAATAATTACGAGAACAGAATATCTCCGACATAAGAAACATTACATTTCACTGTTCTAATGTGTTGTGGAGGAGTCACATGTACTAAAAGGCAGAATCTGAAAATATTTGAAGTTGTGTTTTCCTATGATACAGTAATGCTCAATGAGTTACATTCAAATGTGAGAAGGTGGTAATTTGTATGCTGAAGGGTTTAAACTTATAGTAGCCAGGATTTTTATCAAGAAATAGGAAGGAAGCAGGATTATAAAATAAATGTTGTGGTATTAAACCTCTCACTTTAAAGTTCAGGCCATAACAGTAATAGAATGTTTACAGTGGGACTCTACTGACCCATGACTTTTATTCTGCAGTAAAGGACTAGCGTTTGGAAATTGTGTAGGTACTATACTATTAGAATGACAATGCTGTTTCAACATAAGTTGCCCTAAGAAAATGGGAATCAGGAGTTTTACCTTCCACTTCTGACCCCAATATTTTTTCATCTTCATTGAACATATTTAACAACAATGCAGAGAATCAGATTGTTGAGCAAAGCTATTCAGTGGTCAAATGTATGTTGTCAGAGAGTTCATGAAAAAGTCATTAGCTCTCCTCCCCTCCTCTTTCACTGTCAGGCAGAATCATGTCATAAATATAGCCACTTGTCTAGCAGGATATCAATCTATCCAGGTATCACCCACTTCCTGTCTCTGGCCATATGTTTCTGTTATTTATGTCAAGAAAATAGCATTTACACAACCGCTGCTAGTTGTTTACAGAAGTTTAACTCCTGTGATATAGTCCCGCTTGTGTTGCATGCTTTTAGCCCATAGATAATACATGAGATTGTACATTTTAAAATATGCTGCCACATGCATGACAGAATAAACACAGACCTGAACTGGCAGCACCATCTGCCAAACACAGTTGATGTCAGGGAAATGGTCTCTGCACAATATTCTGCTGCTCCCCCATGAGATAAGGCTATTTTTTCTCATGGTATAACTACACTAAATTCAACTTGTTCATTTAGTACACAAATTGTGAAAAATCTCAGAAGCAGAAGGGACTCAGGCCTCCTAAGAAGCACTGCAGAGGAATAGTGGAAATTGAACAATTCTCACATATATTTTTCTTGCTCTTACCACTAGTCAGATTCTTGTTTACATACTTACACCAGAAATAAGCCTGTGAGCAATGTATACACAACACCTAGATGCTCAGTGCTCTGAAGTCATGGAAAATTCATAACATTAATCTTTAAATGGGCCATCTGAAAATTATATAGGGCAATCTGCCTTCAGATGCAGTCTAGCTCTTTGCAGTGAGACGTTAGCAAAAGTTTCATTTTTTCCCATTATAAAACCACAGTATTCACAGTTCATAATGAAATAAAAGGTAAAGGTGATACCTAACTTTTTTCCTTTTAATATTTTAAAATTGATAAACATTAGTCTGTTCATTTGGACTCATATATTCATTCTCAAGAACTGGCTTTATTACCAAATTTTCTCCTGGAGATAACAGCTAGGATTAGGAAGGAAAAAAACCCTTTTGCATGTCCTACAGCAGCAGGAAACTCAAGGTCTCTGAATATGACAATCATCATTTACAAAGGGAAGAAACAGGGTCTTCACCAAATGTCTCAAGGAGCATATTTTTGCCTTCCAAGCACCAAAGCCCAAAGTGTTAAGGAGCACAACTGGCCAATGTTGTGAACCACTCAGGCTGGCTAGAAGGCCATTTTCTGGAGCCTATTGACGACAGTTGTCCACATCCCACACTGTGATAATCTTAAAACCTTAGGTAGTTAGAATAGCTTGTAGTTAGATCTATCAAAGGGCTGGATTCCCTGTGCATCCTCCTATCTGACCTGTGTATGGGCCCGTGAAGTCAGGATGTGCAGAAGTCCCAGAAGTCCCAGAGAAACTGGCACTGTCAATCTCCCAGTGAATACTTCCGTGCAAAATGCCCAATGTGTTCTAGCTGCATCCATCTCATTTTTCATGCACAAGTCATGAGTGTTGGGCATGTTTGGCACACTTCAGTAATGCCTGGGCAAAAATACGAGAGCCCTCCTGGCAGCAAGAGGTTTGGGCTATCAACAGAGGAGCTTGGGATCTTCATTTTCAAATCCTAGGTTTGCCTGATAGGAGCTACCTTTCTCACACTGGGAGTGCTGTGTTCCCTGTAGTCACAGGATTCTGGGCTTTGTTTCTGACAAGGTGTCCTATTTCTGACTTGAAGAAACACTTTCTAATGAAATGTTCCAGAGGAGAGTTTTAGTTTGGATGAATCAGCTTTTTTTCACAGTAAACTTTGATTGAAGAATACCTGACCATCCCTACTCGCTGGTATCCAGATTTCCATTTAGCACAGTGAAATCACATTGGTTCTGCTATTGTCAAGACCTTCTCTCACCGCAGGTGGCTGTGGAACAAGGTTTGTGCTGGTCTATATTATTATCTGATGTAACATAAATGGATTTGAATGTAATATTTTGTTTAATATTAGGCATTCATTGCTGTTTATTGCAAGTATATTATTACGTCAATACTAAATGAGTTTGTAAGGAGATAGTAAATGAAAGACATATAAACCATTTTATTGTGATTCAATCTTATCATTATCCTGTACTATTTGTAAAACATGATGTATTTGAAACATCCTCCTCTAAGAAAACCCCCGAGAAACCAAGGTTTTCTTGTCTTCATATAGACATAATTTATTTGGAAAGAAAAAGTTAAAGCAGCATGTTCTCACATTAAAAAGTCGTAAACCAAACAGGTGCAAATTTTCCATTTATAAAGACACTATATTTTTTAACATTTTGAACATGACTGTATTTAAGAGTTTTATACATGAAAGATGAATTTTACCATCACGTGGTACAGCATTATCTTTAGTAGCATCTGCATCATTTTATAAAGTGTATATAGAAGCTACTGTGGACTAGCCTAAAACAGAATATAGGTTAAATTGAGACTTGCCACTGTGACAAATCAGTCTGTTTACGTGGAATTACTTGGTGTATGAATTTTTAAATTAAGTAGTTTCTTGACCTGTTAAGTAACATCAATAAAGAACTGTTGAAGTAGGCATTCGCTTTGGAAATATTTATTAAATTATTCTGCTTTTAGATTAACAACTAATACTTTCCTTAAGAGTAACCCATATTGTTGAAGAATGTTTCTAGTTTTGTTCACATGAGTGTATTTATAGTATAAAACATTATTAACAAGCTGGACAAGGCGTACTTCATGTCTATCTAAATTTTGACCTTTGTAGAATTTTTTCCTATCAATATCCCTAATTAGGAATTTTTAAATCCAAAATTTCGATACTAGTCATGTTCTTTGTTTTATTACCTATTAACAAATTCAAATTAGCAAGACTTATATTTGTATTTGCTGCTTATTTATGAGACCCATAATTTTATAATTTCCAGAGTTCAGTATTTTCTTGCCTTTGCAATAGCAAATAATTTTCTCTTTGCTTTTTTCCTCTGGTCTCTATATCATAGCAAGGATTACACAGGTCTGAAAGCAAAACCGAAGTTATTTGGAACTGATACAGTACAGGAAAATAGAGCATGTAAACAGCAAGGTTTCAAATCCTGCCACATCTCTTAACTTGGACTTTTGGGGACAGTACTAGTTTTGTACAGGTACACATGCACTAAATTTACAAATACATATATATGTATGTTTTTGTGTGTGTGTATCTGCAAATCCCCTAAGTGATACACCATGACATTAGCTGTTGACTCTGGAGCCACAGTGTTTAGTTTTAAACTTCAGAGATTATTATGGTTAAAATAGATCTTTTTATATGTAGCTTCATCTGAAAATTAGAGGATACTTTCTGAACAGTCCAAGTGGTGCAAGTAAGGCAAAGCCAATTGTGTATAGTCTGAATTTAGTGGGTATCACCATGTTCCAAAAATACATTATGGGTATATTCACTGATAACTGATATTCTTTTTGTAGGCTGATATTCCTTATGTAGGCTGATATTCCTTATGTAGGCGACATTACACATTTAAACATCAAAGTGATGTTAAATAGCTGTTATTAAGAAAGCAATCTTCCTCCTGATCCTGTCACTCCTATAGATTTAAATCATCTGTTAAAACTAATTGGAGTTCTACATAAGCAAGGAATAAAAGACGTGAGTTGTTATAAAACAAACAAACAAATGAGCAAACAAACAAAATCCACTTCACAGATTTTTTTCAAGTATATTGGTGTTCATGAATTGGGTACCAAACAGGTGAATTGATGAGTCTGTGTCTCAGTAAAAACAGGTTTCTCAGTAGATCCCAGATTCAAATACATTTTCAAAATATAGCTAAAACCTCAAATTTACTACCAGATGTAGACATTATAGTATTCAAATGCACTTACTGTGGAAAGGGGAAAAAAAACCCTATACTAGGGAAGAAGGTCAGTGCTAGCTGACACCTTCTTCTCATAAATTAGGATTTTGAGGAATCAAAACTTTGGAAAGTATTACATACCATATAATATCTGGCAGGTCTCAGTTTTTTCCCTTTGTATTTTCGGTGAAGTCTTTTTTCTTTTTTTGGGGGGGGAAGAGGGGGACGGGGGGATAAGATAACAGAGATTTGATAATTCATGGGTTTTTCTGAAGAATCACTTTTGTGAAAGCTGTAGCATTTTCCAGAGCAGAGATTTCTGATTTTTCACTCTTTTAGCATGCAGTCACAGAAATTGTTGCATTTTAGAAAAGTGAAGGTTGGAGGGAACCTCTCTTCCACTCTTCTACCTCAAGTAAGGCCAGCTTCAAATTTGCATAACGTTGTTCAGGTTTTGTCTGAGCGCTGGATGAGAAGAATAGGGGTTCAACATCACCTGTCAGCAGCTTCTTCCAGTGGTAAACTACTATTAATGTGAGCCCTTTTTTCTTAGTATCTAATTGGAATTTTGTATGTTGAACCCTTTAACTGTTGCCTCTTGCCCTTTTGCTGTGCATGTCAAAGAGACTGTCTCTGTCTTCCCCATAAGTTTTGTACTTCCTACTTCTTACTTAAGGAAGTGGAAGACCTCAATTATCTCTCCCGTTATTAACATTCTCTTTTCTAGGCTAAACACATGCAGTGCCTTATGTTTCTCCCCGTACATCATGTGCTCCAGCCCAAGGCAACGGAAAGAAGAATTTCAAGGAATTTACATGCATGCATGCACACACACTCTCTTACTTCTTCATCCTGTATGTTCTTAACTTTGGTCCAGGTTTGGAAAGATAAAGAGTACTGAAATTGTTGAGGTTATTTTTGCTGTACTATCCTGCCAATTTTCCAAAGCTGAAGAAGGTAGAAGTCACAGAAAAAAAGCAAGAAAAGAGAGAGAGTGAGAGGCAGACAATGGGGGACTTTGCCTTGCTTATTTTGTAGGGCCCAGTTCCAAAAAGTGGAGGAAAGAAATCAAGGGAGAGAGAAACAAAAAATTCCACCTGTTTTTGGATTTCCCATTTAAAAAAATGTAATTTACGCTAGATTTAAAATAACATTAAAATGTGGTGACCTGGGATTTCTAGGAACATCTTAACTTTGTCTGGCTTGCACATATAGACACAGATGTTTCTGTGGCACATCTCCTCTTTTCTCAGGAAATGGGCTTCCTATGTTGGCTGGCTTCCCTTTACACTTAAGACTAACTCATTACACAAGAAGAAAATGGGCAGAAATTGAATTGTTCGAGAAGCAGTCATAATTACTGTATGGTTATCAGAATGGTAAGCCACATAGGACAACTGCTGTTGCTCCAGAATGGTCCATCTCACTCCCAAATCCCAACTGAGTTTGGCCATATAGAACCGACAAAGAGGAAAGTCACCATAGCATAGTACAGATGGTTAGTGAAATGGAACAACATTTGTATTTCAGAAAGCATGTGGGTCTTTCCTTTTTTGCGTGGGGTTTTTTTTGGTTTGTTTTCTTTTTTGTGGTAAAACTTCAGTTTTCCCCAGCTATTGTGGTGAAACAGCACAGAAACCTATATCTGTGCATAGAAAAATAGTCTACACTTACCTTATTTAGAGCTGTGGCACTAAAAGCAGACCTGTAAGTGAACTATTTTAACTGCAACAGTTGTCTGTGAAAATGTTAGTTGCTGTGGGAACGCTGCAGAGAGATCAGTGGGTAGGATCTGATCTTGAAGTGATCGAACATTTTGTTGGTTCAGTTTACTTAGATAAAACTTTAACCAGCACTTCTGAATCCATTATTCAACTTCATTATCTGTCTACATTCTTTCAGGAGACAGAACTGTGCACGTAAGCAGTTCTGAGTAGGCTTGTTTATTATTTTAAATTAAATATATTTTAATAATGTAACGATATATCACTCCAAGTTTCTGCTGCAGAGAAAATACAGGATCATGAGCTCAGGTCAGAAATATTTCCTTGTTTGTCCTTTTCTCATGTGCTAAGAAATGCTAGGGCACTGGGGAAATTTTGCTTTGTAGTTTCATTTTATTTACAGTATTGATTTTGATCAAGATTTTCAGAAGTAGAAGCCAAAGCTGAGCTCTATAAACTCTGCTTCTACCTTTAAGTAAGCACAGCGATGTCTTGAACCACACATTGGAAGTAAAAACTGTCTTATACAACTTTTTGGGACATTACCGTACAAACTTAGCAACAGCAATGTTAGCAACCATTTTATTTGTCTTTAAAGCATATGAAAAGGTAACAGTCATAGGTCTGTGCAATGTCTATATATGTTCTATGGAGAAGGACCACACTCTTAGGACTCAGAGCAAGCCAAAATTTCCCCTCTGCATTTTCTTTTACATCAAGCATTAACATTTAAACACATCTTTTTCCCTGTACTTTTGTACTATAACATTAAGACATTTGTAATTAAAACTTACTGTTTAATTTACTTTCTAAACCCCATATACAACAGCTAGATGAACACTAACGGAAGTTTCATTAATCTCTTCATTTCCTCTAGGAACTTGACCAGTAATGCCTAGAGGGGGCTCAATGAATATTGAGTAAAATAAAATAAAACTTAGTGTTACCTTTTTTTTTTTGAGTACCAATTCTAAAAGTTTTTTAAAAAAATCTTGTCAACAAAAAAGAAATATCAAGAACAAGCCCAAGAATTTTTTCCTTGTGACAAACAGGTACTTTTGACTTTTCAGTTTTTACTGCCCCGTGCATTTGCTGTGCTGTTACTGAGTTTTACATATTCATGGATTAAGGTGATTTCTGGCACTCCTTCATTAGGAAGTTTCACTGAGATTATGCTGGGTTTCCAGATTCTCCTCAAATTCCAAGAATCTCACTAATAGTTTCTGCCAGTCTCAATCTAGTGGTTAATTCTGAACCAGTATCCCACTGACCTCTGACTACTTCTTCTGCAGTTCCAGTTTTCAACATCCTCCTTTCCTTCTCAGCCTTAGGGTGCATCATGCATTTCACAGCAGGACCACACTGAAATGGGTGAGAAAGCAGGGTAGGCAGCCAGGAAAGGCTGAGATTTAGCAGCACTGAATGTGTAGCCCTGGGCCCTATTTACTTAACTCCATTTACCCTTTTTTGAATACTCAATTATTAATTTCCTTGTGGACTTTCCTTTTATGATTTTGGTCCCTTGATGTCAGGGTGAATAATTACAGTGAAAGCTGTTCACAGCCTCAGCCTCTTCATGACGCAACATGACTAGAACAGATAACCTGAGAAACTCTAACACTGAAAAGGTGCAAAGAGATGTTCAGAAGATTGTTTGCTATCCGAAGTCAAGAATATTTTCACAGGGATCACAAAATGTGTATTTTTGTAGTAGACTATGAAGTCTGGCAAATTTCAGATTCAAATATTTCTAGATTAAAGATTATCTCAAAAAAAAATCACCTCCTTGCAGGTTCAAGGCACAGAAAAATTTCACCCCATCAGCTAAAAGATGGTAACATCCCAAGTAGCTAAACCCAAGTTTTTAAAAGTAGAAGCATCCAGCGACCTGAATAAAACTTCACTTATTGATGACATCTGGAAATGTCCTTGTCTTTCTTCCGCTCATCACCTGCCCAGAAAATGACCCACATTATCCATAAACATAGTTTCAGAATGACTTTTTCTTTTTTGGGAGAGCGGGGGCAAGGTGTTTTAACAGCAGGTTTAAATCCTACCTTCCTTTAAAGATTTTGACCAGTTGCAAAGATGGCAGCAAAAAAGACTAGGCAATCTGTTGGGTTTCTCTAAGCACATATGAGAAAAGGCTGCCAAAAGCGGATAAGTTTTCACTCTCTTTGTGGATGACAAGTATCCTTACACATAACTCGTCTACAACACCATATCTGATCAGCATCTCATCAACTGGACCAGAGAATTTGTCCCTCATCCTCTAACCTTTTCCTTGTCCATTCCCATGTTCAGGAGAACAAGCAAAGGTGGCAGGAGGCATGCTTGGATGTACAAGGATCTCCTGAAAAAAAACTCAGACAGAAAAGGAAGCATACAAAGATGGAAGCACGATTGAGTCACCCAGCAGAAGTACAGAGAGGAGCCCAAGAAAAGCCAAAGCCTGCCTGGAATTAAATTTGGAGAGATCATGAAAGGTAACAAGAAGGGCTTCTGCAGCTCCATTAGTAACCTAGAATCACAGATTCATAGAATTGTTTTGGTTGGAAAGGACCTTTAAGATCATCAAGTCCAACTGTTAACCTAGCACTGCCAAGACCACCTCGAAACCATGTCCCTCAGCACCACATCTACACATCTTTTAAATACCTCCAGGGACGGTGACTCCACCACTTCCCTGTTCCAAAGTTCGATAACCCTTTCGGTGAAGAAATTTTTCCTGATATCCAATTTAAACCTCCTCTGGTGCAACTTGAGGCTGTTTGCTCTCATTTCATTTGTTACTTGGGAGAAGTCACTAACACCTACATCGCTACAACCTCCTTTCAGGTAGTTGTAGAGAGTGATAAGGTCTCCCCTCAGCCTCCTTTTCTCCAGACTAAACAACCCCAGTTCCCTCAGCCGCTCCTCATAAGACTTGTGCTCTAGACCCTTCACCAGCTTCATTGCCCTTCTTTGGACTTGTTCCAATACCTCAGTCTTTCTTGTAGTGACAGGCCCAAAACCACACACAGTATTTGGGGTGCAGCCTCGCCAGTGGAGGACTGAGGAAAATACAACTCTGCTGCTGTATGGGGCAGGGGACCTCATAACAAGGGATGTGGGAAAGGCTGGAGGCACTCCCTGACTGCTTTGCCTCATTTTTCATTGTTAAGACTTGCCTTCAGGAATTTCAGGTCCCTGAGGTCAGTGGGAAAGTCTAGAGCAATGCAGATTTACACCTCAGTAGAGGAAGATGTAGTTAGTGAAAACTTAAACCAGTGGACATACACAAGTCTATGGGACCTGATGGGATGTACCTATAAGTGTTGCAGAGCTTAATTATCTTTGGAAGGTCATAGCAGTTGGGGGAGGACAGGAAGAAAGTGGATGTCAAGAAGTGCAATAAGGACCAGGAAAATACAGACCTGGGAAGGTGATGGAACAAATCCTTCTGGGAACCATTTCCAAAGATATTAACAACAAAAAGGTGATTTGAAATAGCATAAGCTGTCAAAGGGGAAATCATGCCTAATCAACCTAGTAGCCTTCTACAGTTGAATTATTTGCTCAGTGGATGAGGAGTGATCAGTGGATGCTTTTTATCTTGGCTCCCATAACATCCTCATTGCCAAACTGATGAAATAGGGACTAGATAAGTAGATGATAAGGTGGATTGAAAAAGACAGTCACTAGTGTTGTACCCAAGGGATAAATGTTGGGGCCAGTACTGTTTAACATCTTCATTAACAACCTAGATGATGGGACAGAGTACAATTTTGCAGGTGATAAAATGTTGGGAGGAATGGATGATACATCAGGTGGTTGCACTACCATTCAGAAGGACCTTAACAGGATGCAGAACTGGTCTGACAGGAATCTCCTGAAGTTTAGCAAAGGGAAATGCCAAGTCCCATCCCTGGAGGAAGAAATCCCAAGCACCCACACATACAGGGTGGAAAGCAGCTTTGCAGAAAAGACCCTGGGGGTCTGGTGGGCACCTAGTGGAACCTAGCATCCAGGCTGCACTAGGAAGAACGTCATCAGTGGGTGGAGGGAGGTGATCCCAGCCCTCTGCTCAGCACTGGTAAGAGATAATCTGTTTCCTAACTAGGTTCCTAGTTAAGACAAAGGCCTTGTTGGGATTTGCATTGGTCATCTGACTGTGTGAAATGCTGCTTCCTGAAACCATGACTGTGACTGAAACTGACATCCTTGTTCTCTAGATTAGCCCTTTCTTTCATAATTTGGTAAACAAGACATATCTACATGAAGGAAGAAATTAATCTCAACCATTCTCAGCTGCCTAAAAGTTCACTAAGCAGCTGAAATGCAAACAATAAATAGACCAATCATTTTAATTTTGAACACCTACTGTAATTAGTGTGCTTAGCCCAGGAAGAGCTAAAAATATAAAAATTGTAGACATGAAACAAATGAGGTTCCTACTCTAATCAACTGAGAGAGACAGGGATGCCAGAAATTGAGTCGTTCTACCAGTTTTAGACATCTGTCTCGGAATGCAATACATCATCTACTTAAAACTCTCTTCATGCTTGAAAAAGAAGTCTAGAGAAATAGTTAGGAACTATATGCGCTGCTTTTACATGACTAAAAATAGGTGAAATTAATTCTGAACGGAGTGTTTGCACTAGTTCAAACTGATTTATTTGGGGTTTTTTTGTGTTTCATTTTTTTTTATTAAAATGAAACAAATTTCAGTAATGTTTGAGAAAGCAACATCTGCTCATAACATTTATCTAGTTATTGATCCATCTAAGTTATTGATTTGTGGTTTGGATACTACAAATAGAAGACATAAATTAATCACAGAAAATAAATTCTGATCATGTTCTTTAATTCATCCTTATTAAGGACTTTCTCAAGTAATGCTTGTTTAAAAGGGTTCCCCCCTCCCTTATTTAAGGCTTCTTTCTTAAGAAATAGATGGGCATAAAAATGAGCTTAATTTTTCTTTCTAAAAACAACATTATAAAATGACCTCTAATGGAAATAATGTGCATTGAATACAGAGGAATTTTAGTACAGTTTTCAGTATTGTGTTTCATTACATCTTGATTGAAAAAAATAATATGAAACAGGTCAGGGAAGAGTACTTTTGAAAAATTATGTCACAGAAAAGATAAATGACAAAAAATGGTTTCTCTTTCTGGGGAAGGGTTTGAGAAGGATGCAATAGCAATTTGTGTAAACTTAATCTTATTTAACATCTTCAGTAATGATCTGGAAGAGGCAGGAGTTAAAACATCAATGAAATGCATTGACACAACTAAAACCTGAGGACTGCCAAAAGCTAGGCAAGGATGCTAAGAGTTGTTTAAAACATGTTCAGAGAATGCCAAAACAAAATGTTACCCATACAGTATTATCTAAGTATATGGTATGAGAGCAAAGTGCTCTGAAGAAGAAATGAAACAACTGATTGTGTATCTAAAAAATCGGTGAAGGACTAATCCACAGTACAGTCAACAACATAACACTGCAAGACTGCAAAATTACTTTCTTGATATTTGTTGAACAGTGACATAGGACTATATTTGAGTTTTATCTATCTATGGAAATATGCGGTCCATTCTTGGCTCTTGATAAGTTCTTGGCCACAAGGACATTTTGTGCCAGTGAATTTCACAGGATATCTGTGAACTGAAAGGAGAACTTTTTGTGTTTTAAATTAGCTGCTTTATAATTTCATGGAATAACTAATTTTTATTTTGAGAAAAGGTAAAGAGATCTTTCTAATCATTCTTCCAATGATCTCCTGTTGACTGGGATGATAGTAAGGAGTTGGTGGCCTACTTATTTTTTGGAAAAGAAATTGATGATACAAAAAGAATGTAGTGGAACCCTTTCTATTTACAAAGCAAAGGAACAGTCTCTCTTTTCCTAGAATATGGAAGACCTCAAGGAAAAGAAGAGGTAAAACAAGGCTTATGAGAAAAATTCATCAAATAAGCTGATAATGTCACCAAAAAAAAAAATCTACTCTTCCATTACTACATCCAAACAAGTCACTGAAGAACCCATCTCCCACCCTAATATCTATAGCATCAGACATTTTGGCATGAAAGTGAAACAAGTATAAAATCTCTCTTTCTCTCAAACTCCTGCTATGATTGCAGTTGAAAATACGGCATTGCTGCATTATGTATTAACAGTAGGATACTGGTAATATATGGAAGGGAGCTATGAGAACATAAGATAAATGATCAAAGGAGCCCACAAGTTGATCTATTACGAAAAAGTGAAAGAGAAGTGTTTAAGTAACAGCAAAAGAAAAAGTTACTCATAATGATATTGCTACATGACAGAACTCCTGTGATTCTGTCAACACTAAGAAATCTTCATGCTGCCTTCTGCTCTCCTGACATAGTTTCAAAGTACCAAAAAGCCAACCAAAATGTTAAACTGTGACTTATTGTTGACACATAAACATTGAAATAATGCAAGTAGACAACACATGTGGGACGTGTCAGGGAGGAGGAACTTGGAAGAGAAGCCTTAGATATAAGACAGTGGCCTTTCTTCCTCCCCTTCCTGCAGTTTACCTCATCCTGGTAGCCACAAATCTTCCTTTTCTCACATCTTACTCCACCACACTAGAATTGTTTCCTGACTGCCTTCAGAGCAGATTCTACTTGTCCTCCTGTGTCTGGTAGGTCTCTGGAAATAGGAAGAAATATAGGGAAGTGACAAATGACGAGCCAAGTCCTGGGATGCCTTGGCTTGGATGCCTTATGTTATACAAGTACAGAGGTTTACAATGATAACATAATGAATACAGATGCAAGTTGGACTTGAGTTTTTACTAAGAAATGTTATTGACCCCTTACAGTTCATTTGCTCTCCAGAGTCCCTTCCAGTAAGCAAACATAAAACCTGACTTCTCCCCCTTTCTTAGGCCTTGCTAATGGACTTCACACTCAGCAGTAGCCTCCTTTACTAACAGAAAACATTCACTTTACCTAATATTTTTCAATGTCTATGGTAATTTGAAGAGCAAACTGAGCCACTACTGTGACAAAAGACCAAAGGTGCTGAATAGCCACCAGGATTTGGGTTGCATGGTGTGACTTTACACCAGCTGCCCAGGATTTGCCTGTCCTTTCCATCATGTATTTCTGTGCAAACACTTAATGGACAACATGCCTGCGTTATGAAATGAGACATTTTACAGCAGGAAAAGGCCACACACTACTACTTGCTTCAAAACTCTCTTTCACAGAATTTATGATAATTTGGGCTAATGTTACACAAAGATTGTCAGACCCCATTCTTCCCTAGAAAATTTATGCCAGCTTTTACACCTGACTTAAAAAGATGTGAGTTAGGAGAGAATCACACTCCTAACACTTCCTGCTTTGAAATCTCAGAGAAATTATGTAAAATTGAACATACAAATCAGGTGGTAGTATAAAAAGTAAATTCTCTAGAGCTAAATGGGGCAGAGCCGGTGGAGAAGATAGCTGCCTTCTGAATTAGGCTCATTCTCCAAATCATCCTCTGGAGTCTAGATCTTCACAGAACTTGGAGGCTTACTTTGCCCCATCCCTTCTCTCTGTCCCCAGCGTTGAGATCAGCCTATGTGGAGCTTGTGCCCCTGAAATAATGATTTCAAATTTCTATTAACATTATTTCCTGACTTTTGAAAATGGTAATGACTCACAAATTGCATGGCGAGCACTAAAATATGCTCAGCATTAGAGAAAAATCTAGATACTGAAAAATGCATGTAGGCACTCAGGCTTTTCTTGGCAAAAAATATTTAGCCATCAGGTTATTTTGCATTGAGTAACTGGTAATGATATTAGATATTTCTAAGAAAGTTCTTGTATAAAAGTTATATAAAAAAAGACATTAAAAAAAAGAGAAATTATTACGTGTATTTTCTTCTTTTAACTTCACAAACTAAACAATCCAAGCAAATGATCTGTGATTATTTAGACAAAACAAATACCTTATGTACTACAAAGCCACAAATGTACTACAATTCTTCAGTTCGAGGTTTATGAACTACTCATGTTTAGGTGGATCTGCCAGTCTTCCTCTGATCAATCTATATGTGCATCTGCAACAAGATCTATTGTGCGAATGTATACAGTGTTGCACTATTGCTGGTATTATATATTATTTGTCCTGCTTATTGCATTTTACTTCACACTCACTATTGGAAATTTCTGATGTCAGAACTATGACTGCTTTCCAGACTGAAATGTTCATTTATTAGATGCAAAGCTTGTATGTATGGTTATAGCTGCAAGGTAGCATTTTTCCTGTTTTCTTGCATGTTTATTTAATTGCTATATAGTTATGAAAAAGGCAAGTTATTAATGTATTGATTTAATTAGAAGCTTTGATTATTTCGCCCTCCCCTCCCCCAAATAGTAAAACTGAGTGATTTTCATATATGGTTTGTACTGGCTCTGAAGTCTTTAAATACATTTACTGGCAAGCTACTGTAGTAAACACATGGAGGGGGGGGTGTCAGCTTTTAATTGTAACTGTCTTGCAGAGTGGTGTTGTTTTAATATCCTGTATAGATTTTTATGTAATACACTTACTTGCAGGCAGCCTGAAGCAAGAATCAATTCTGTGAAGGATTCTTCTTTTGTTAAAAGCCAATCTTGTTTTAATGATGCATGAAGAAATATTCGAGCATTGACATTTTTCTGTCAGGTTTCTTTTGAAAAATCAATTAAGATAATACTGCTTTGACCTAGTTATCTAGTTAATGCTTATTAGGAATGTAATATGATTTACTGTCAGCATAATAATTTTTGTATCTTATCCCATTAGCTTGTGCATATTTCAAAGTGTATTACACAATGGTCACTTCTTAAAATGTAATGTAGCAGAATACATTAATTAGATTGACTGGGATCATTAGACAGAAACTCTCTCATTGGCTCTTTGTATCACATTTGTATATCATCCCTATCAAGTTAATTTATTGTTTACTTCCTGAAAAGTATTTCTGAGTAACTGTGATACACAAAAAGTTTTTTGATTGAACAGAAACTATTTGTTTCATGTGTACAATTTTTTTATTCTTAGCTCTTCCTGGGCTAAGCACACTAATGACGCATTATCACCAAATAAATAAATCTTAAGAAGTGAGGTTTTTTGAAATCTGATAAGTCATAAAAGAATGCAGGTAGATACATGAGAGGACAGGCGTAGGAGCACCAAGATCCCATTGAAGTACTTGGTTTGGTAGATGTACAAAATCAAAATGATTGGTCTATTTATTTTTTGCATTTCAGCTGCTTAGTGTTAATGGAAAGGTCAATAAAGGAGTTGCCTTACTGTGTCATTAGTGAGGAGCTATTGATTCCTATCCATTTAGTGGTTAGTGTTAACCAAGAACCAAACTCTTTTAACCTTGTTAAGCAGAACAGAAATTAAATCTTCCCACTGCTTTCAGGGCAGTGGTCTATCCCAGAACAATACTGCAATTAGACATTTTTCTTCCATCATTCTAACGGTCTGTGTGAAGTTAAGGGAGTGCGAAGGAAGGATGACTGTTTTGTAGATCAGGTAACTTTAAGTGAAGAATATTAATGATCTATTCACCTGCATTATCATCATTATGTGTTTTTCTTCTGGCAAAGATTCCCCTTGATTTCATGTGATTGATGCAGTTTTGATTTGATTTTCCTGCTAGAAACACATGCCGTAGTAATGAAGACAATATGTTAAGAAAGACAGAAAACAACAGATATTCACTTTCTTAAAACATCATTTCTGCAGACAGTGGATACATTCAAAGAAAAAAAACTTTTACAAATACATACATTGTCACTGGAAAGAACATGGAATAATAAGCTGTACTTTTTTTCTTCTTTTCTTAAAATAAAAAACAAAAGTCACCTACACACTTGGCCTCTTATTGATTTCCTGAATTTCATATTATTTCTCCACATTCTCTTTCCAGTGAGTCAAAGTAGCCGAGGCTACCGTATTGCTGTCATGCATCATTTGGAATGCACCATTGTAACATTTGCATTCTAACAAAAGCCACCACGTTCCATAGATTGACATGATGAATATGTGCTGAAAGTTTCTAGAAGAATTTCATCTTCTTTCTTCTAACATTTGTATAAAATAGAAGAGGATACAAATGAAGCTTTCTCCTTATGTGAATTTCCCTAATTTAACTTAGACTTGTAAGCATTTAATGTAGTTGTAGATATCAGCAAATCTTTTTTCTACATGTCATTAGAAATTTCAGCAGTCTGGAAGATTTTAGACAGCTTAATATACATAATTTGTCTTAAGCCTGTGAATATCTTTCTGTGAATATCTTTCTGTGAATAAGATGGCATCTTAAATCCTTAAGTGATGGTGTTAATGGTAAGATGGGTCCTGACTTTCCTTGAATAAATGGAGTGCATGCAAAAAATAAAGAAAGAAATAAGGAATGAGTCAGGATACAGGATTTTAAGATTGGCATTGTTTACAATCCACAAAGGAAGAAGGGAAAAAAGAACATCCTGGTGCTATCAGTTATTCTTATATGCATGTAAACTCTGATATTAGAATTCATTTTTGAGCATGTCACTTTTTAGCTCCTAATTAATTGCAATGACAGCGCTATGTGTGTTTGTTCATAGGAAAGATGCTGTTGTGGCTGAGGTTTTAATTATATCAAATATTAATCATGGATTGAAATTGGAAACCTTAAATTATTGTTTAATGATCAATGATCAAATGCATAATCAAGATAAAGAAAATTAGGATGGCAGACAACAACATCACAATTTGAATTTTACGTTATTAGTCTTCTGCCTAACTAGGCACTTTTCTTGAGTATCTGAACTGTTTTGCCTTTTAACTGTGCTTGCAGTTGCTATAGTGATGGCATAATTTCGTAATGGTCTAAAAATGACACTGGCATAGATACTGACAGATAGGAATTAATTCACTAACAAGTAATTATGTAGCGAAATGTTGACTGCCATGCAGAAGGTGCACAGTGACACATTTACTGTTTTTCAGGGATGGCAGTAACATTAGCGTTGGTCATTAGTGGTAGACATCTCCGTACAGTGTTGGATACAGACTTATATGCAGACCTATTTAGTTACCTGTGTGACAGCCTTGTTCAGGACACCAGAAACAGCTGTCCTAGCCTGTATGAGCCAAAATAATTAGGCCTGTCATCTTCTCGCTCTGATTTCCCCTTCAACCTGCTCCACAAAATGCAAATATTTTGCTTTCATTGTCACATTCACCTTGACATGGATATTGCTTTGGCGCATAACTGGATGAGATGACTCAGAATTTGCATTGTTCATTCTAATAAATTTGCTTCCCCTCTACCGCATGGCAGGACCCATCAGATAAAGTCTCCCAGAGTGTCATCAATCAACATCGCTGACAGACGGCTTTTGCCTTCATTTGTTACATACGAGAACATGCTTAATTATTTGTCCTGTAATTAGTTGGGAAAATGTCAGGAAATGTCAACTCTCTGTTCACTCTGGAAGGGCTCTGCTTGAAAGCCACAATGACTGAAGTGTCATTAATGCTGCCTAACAAGACGAGGATCAGCTGGGGAAAAGTGAAAGCTTCTAAAAAAGTAATCATGGCGAGTTAAGGAAAACTGCAAATCAGCACCAATAATAAGATGTGAATCCTATTAGCAAACACTTATATTTTTCATCTGTTACTCCTCACAATAAAAATACGGGAGAAAAAACTCAAGGAACAAATACGGTGGGCTCGTATAATTTCTGTCACATATTCATTGGCATTTCCTAAGCCAATCATGCTTAATACATTATTGTAGGTAGTATCTAATATTTAATTTTCAGATTTGAGACACATTTTTACATTCATGCAGCAGTATAATATGCCATGGATATGTGAAGGTAAATATTATTTTTACATTAATCATGGAGTGTAAGATTAATTGAATGTGAAAATTTGTTTTCTGAATTTTAAGCTGATAAGGAGAGTAGGCATTAGCTTTAATTTCAGGAACAGAAAAAAATAAATGAGCACAATCTGTTTATCAAGTATTTACAGTTACATGCAATAGGCATCCGAACAGATTTCTTGAAATCACATGGACAGCTAAGAAAGATCTTTTCTCCTTTCTGTGGTGGAATACAAGAGCAACCTCCTGTATTTTATATTTAAAAAAAAATAAAAAGGAAAGAAAAAGGAAACTACATCAGTGAGACTAAACTGCATTGCTTTCTCGTTATCTGTATTTTGGAAAAGGAGTTGCATTGTGCTTAGTCTTTCAGTGAAAGGTTATAGAACTACAGGATTGAAAGAGATGAGGATTAGAGAAACAATGTAGACAAAACTGTTTTCGTGTTCACTAGGGCCATTTGATATTTTAGCAATTATTTGAAATCGTAGTCCTGTTTTCTGTTTTCATATTTCCTACATGTAATAATATGGTATACATTTTT